>NC_140579.1:1053552407-1054752407 GCF_964204655.1 Triturus cristatus | reverse complement strand
TTTGATAGTGAATGACACCCTTCAATTAAGTTAACAACACTATTAAAAGACGTTGTTCCAAAGTTTACAAAACGCAAAATAAATAATTTCCACCTAGAGTTAAAAGAATTAATAAAGAAACTTGGCGACACCCAACCCATATGCAAGGAATACAGAGCAAGAGCTTGGCAAGCAAGGTCAAAGTCAGAGAGGTGTGAGAGTTTACAGGGTGAGTATCCTTGCACTGATGCGGTTGCAACATACTTGGGACTTGTCATTTTAACAGTTCATCAATACACCTCGCCGTTTAATAAAAATCAGTACATACATTGAAGCAACAGAACTCCATGCAGATCGCTAAACGAAGCTTCCACACGTTTAATGCCCAGAGCTCTTGGCTGAACACGGATGCCGCTTCGAGAACACCACGCAGGGGCACAAGAACACGCAGGCCAAGAAGGATCAGCGCAAACTTTGAGGAGAGGAAACTGACACTTGCTGGTTTCAACGTTACTGCAAACAAAATGGTGACACGCAGAACGACATAGGGCCGGGTGGCTCCAGGCACGTCCGTGCAGTACAGCGTGAAAGCTGCAAGACTGTGCGCGAGAAGAAGACAGGGCTCACGCTGGCACCACCAGGGAAAGCGTTTAAAAGCAGGTAAGCCAACGGTATCCAACAGTTTTTTTTTTTGTTTTTTTAACAGGCACAAGGGTAGAAAGTTAGGTAAAGCAAAGAAATTACCTCAGGGGTGCCAAACACAGCGCTTTAAGTCACACAGCCAGTATAGCAAAAAACAGAGCATGGAGAAAAACTCCTCCTCCTCCAAGCACCTCTCTTGTCATTCTTCCACACACGGACTGTGGGACTCCTCTTCTTTGCTGCCCATCTGGTCATGCACGCTGGGAACACCTCTTCCCAGTAGCACTTCTGAACTTGGGCTCTGCGGACACAAGAGCCCTGACACACTGTTGCTCCTCCTCTTGACAGGGACAAAGGAACCTCCTCAGCTCACGAACACGGACAGAGGGGCATCTCCCATGCGTAGGTCTGTTCACCATGGACACTGGGGACTTGTCGCTCCTCATGACACGGACACTTCTTAAAGCTGCACCTACCCAGACGCTGTTCCCCACACAGACTGAGGGGACTGCTCTTCCTTTACACCTATCGTGACACAAACTAGAGAGAAACCTCAAACTTGCTGCCCCCCTGGAAAACTCCTCTTCATTGCACCGCTGGGGAACTCCTCTCGATGGAGACACTCTCCCAAGGTAAATCGACACAAACACCTGTTCCAAGGTTACAGCAGCCAGGAAGAGCGAAAGTCCAGCAGGAACTGGGATGCCCACGTTGGGGCTGACCGGTATTATGGTCACTGGTGGGGCTCAGGGCTGCCAGATTGCTGAACACGCCAAACTAGTTACAAGAGGAGCTTCTTCAGTTTCCAGTTACTTTAAACTTCATAGTACCAGTCCATTCAGGTAGCACACGCAGGTTCTTTTCAGTAAAATAGTCGCCAAAATGTTGTAATGAAATGAGGATCCGGTTCCAGTTAAACTTAAGGTAGTATTCATTCAAGTAGATGGTTCCAGATAAAAGGTACAGAGATCCCCACCAGGAACAGCCTTCCTACTGCTCAGCCCATTCTCCAACTGCCAGCCTCACTCATCCAACATTCCGCAGCATCATCCACACCAACATTCCACACCACACTCACACTGGCTGATCAGCAAGTACAACAAGTCTGTTTTGATCTTTGTGGTTCAGGGTGCTTACAGCTTTGATTAGTCTATTGGTAAGAATTTTGACCTTGACAATAATTAAAGAAGTTGGGCTCTAAGAGGAGCATTTATCCGTACATTCATCAGGTTTGGGTATTACTACCACAGTGGTGCCACATAGATCAAATGGCAGTGAGGAAGTTTGGGCCCATCAAACAACACTCAGGTATGGGACCAGCAATGAGGCATATTCTTTAACAAAGATAGGGGGGGGCCATTCGTGTTCGGTGTCTTACTTGTTGGCATATCTAAAATAGACCTTGGATCTCGTCCTCTGGTAAAGTGAGGCCAGCTCCTCTCTATTATTAAAGCGTGCAGGATCACATATACGGCAATGGGGAAAGTAAGTCCTGTCTGTGGTGGAATCTGTTCCTTTATAGAGGGGTCTAAAATATTTATCAAATTTTTTAGCTATTCCTATGTTTTTAGTGACCAAGACTCTTTCACTATTTAAAATTTGAGGGGACAATCCTAGTTCCCAATTCCTTATTGGCCATCCACTATAACAACTTCTTTGCTGGTCTTTTTGTTCATATGCTATTTGCTGTGAGTCCAACCATGCCACCTTTGCTCTTTGCTGTGTCGAGCCGCTTCTGCTTTAGCGTGAGCTTGACTACCTCTATTTGCCTAAATGTCGCCTCGGTGTATGAGCCTGTCCATCACTTTTCCCTGTAGTCAGACGTTTTGTGCTTCCAATACTTCTATTTTGTGATGCCGGTCTTTGGCTTTCTCGCCAAAGAGTGTCGCAGCTTTCCATGGAGTAACTGTTTTGATCACCTCTCAAAGAGTTGTAGGGGAAGGGACTGAATGGGTGTTCAGTGCGAAATATTCAGTAATATCTTCTCTGAGATTATCTGCTCAGCCGCAGCCTTTCAGATACCATGTGTTTAGGTGCCACATGGCGCTCGAGCATTGATTGGCTCCAGGAAGCTTGAGTTGTGCTGAGGAGTGCTCAGGCAGCTCTCGAAAGGATATGCGCCTTCGTCACCGCATACATATCTGTTGCTGGGATAAATATATATTCGAAATGGGTGGGGGTGAGTAGTAAGTGTAGTACCTGTTCCTTGATTGTAGCCGTTGCCATGTGGCACAGTGCCCCATCGAACATGCCCAGTTTGTGAAGACATTGACTCTATGTACAGCTGCTATCCAGGGCTTGGAGTTGAAGTCCCTCTTTGAGTCTCATCACTGCCGGGGAGTCCAGATCTAATTCAATGACACACATGAGAGCAGGTTCTTATATCCCACGGAGTTCCATTGTAAGTAGCGTCCATGGGTGGCCCTCTAGTACCACGGTGATTGCTAAGTATCTACATAGGTGGTCAGTGTGCTTCTTTGCTATGACCAGTGGAAAGGTTTTCCCAAGGAGGAGGGCAACCCCCTGGGAGCCACAGGTAGGACGCCCTGGTGTGGCCAAGGAAGCCACAATTCATACCCAAGAGACTGGTCTCCTGAAGGAGCAATACATCTGGAACGTATTGTATCACGTAATACATAACGGCCCCTCCTTTAATTTTATCATTAGGACCATTTGTTGCAGGGATTCTGCACATACACAGAACTATGCGCAGGAAAACAGGACGTCAGTGAATAGGGGTGTACCAACCTAAAACATCAGTACCCAAAATCCCAAACTAACTAGCTGTAGTGTCTCATTCGTTCTCCTCCAAATATCATGGAGCGACAAATGATTAGACAACCCAGAACACAACACTCCAACTCTCTTTATAAATCGTGGGAGCAAGACATACTCTTTCACTCACTCACTCGTAGTTGTCCATAATGAGAATAGGCACAGTCAATGAAATGGTTCAAAATTTTTATTTTAGCTATCGTGCTCTACAATACAGTATACGTGCCACTGCTAGCAGCAAAATGCATAAACTCAGCACAGTTAGCATTGTTACAAGTCCATAGAATACAAGGGGAGAAGTCATTTTACAAAGACTGTGGAAATAAGGGCTAGAAGTCCGAACCACCCTCCCTTTGACTAGAAGAAGTTTATTTTATAAAAAAGGATAACCTCTGGGCTTTGACAGCAGACCCCATACCTTACAGCCTGTATATAAGGTTTACATCATAGGAACAGAGGAGCTCTTCTCCCTGGAACCTCCAAGTGTGTTAAAACAACATGCTACAACGTAATATCAAAGCACGAGTCTTCAGTACTGTAGCTGTGTGTAGCATGTTATGTCTAGGTGCTAGGGACTGACCAGAACAGAATAACAAGGGGCATTGTTGATCGACCTTGCACATCGTGTTCAGATTAAACTCCAGGAAAGTCAGAGTACGCGACAGCAGCCCGTTCTCATGTGAAAGGCAGAAACAGAGTGTTGCAAAAACAGTCATGTATTAATGTGCGCAAAAGCAGCATCATGGCAGCGAAGCTCATGCTAACTTAGCAATGTCGACAATGTCCCTAAGGGCCCATATAACACATTCACATTGCAAGACATAGCGTGGTATTGTCTGTCTATTACTTGGGTAGCATGGGTGAGTTTTCGTCCTATTTTGCTTATGTTTGAGTGCCTCGTATGTTTGGTCTGTGGTGAGTCTAACATTTCAAAAAGCAACAACAGACTGACATGCCTCCACCAATGATCCTGCACTCCATACTTTCAACCTTGAAGCATGTGTAGTGCATATAATCCCCCCCATTCTCCCTTTTAATATGGAACCAATAACTTGTTTTGTAGCTCAGACAAACAACCCCTGCATTGTGGCCGTCCCATTTGCTATCCATACCTGACCGAGTAGCTTACTTATTTATTTTATTTATTTTTATTTTTATAAAGCGCATAGTCACCCGGAGGTATCCCAGCGCTAGAGAACCCTAAAACAGTAAAAAACCTGAGAGCCGAGGCTTACAACAGTTAAACTGCATTTCCCCTTTGTCCAATACCTGCCTCTACAGCAGCTGACCTCAGGTTACCTGTTACAAAGATAAGAAGTCCAGAGGTAGCCATGAGGTAGGTTGTAAGTAGAGGTTGATTAGCTTAGTTACAGGTCAGGTTTAGATGGTAAGTAGAAGATGTAATGATGAGCCCCACCAGGAGCAGCATCCTTGATGCTCAGCCCACACTCTCCAACTGTCTCTTTCTCCACTCCACCAAGCACTCCAACATTCCACTCCCTCATCAAGCATTCTAACATTCCACATACACATCACATTCATACTGGATGAGCAGCAGGGAATGGGTAACCAGGGAAAGGATGCATTATAGGAGATCAAGGTATAACACATCCCCTTCCCTTGGGAAAACAATAAATAAATAAAGATCAATTCAACACTGCAGAATAAAAGTACAGTACGGAAGAGAATTTTGCAATATGCAAATGGTAATAATAAGTTAGAGTTCTTAATGATAACAGTACAGCATGAAAGAAATAAGCAATGTACAAAAGATAACTGCAAATATAAAAGAACTAACAATGAAAGAGAAATATGCAATATACAAATGATAACTGCAAATTTAAAAGAACTGAGGATAGAAGGATTATCCACCTTCCAACAATACTGAATACAAATAGAAATTCCACTGTGGTAACCTTGTGCTGGACTGGGAGAATGGAGGACACCAAAGAGATGTAAATCCCTCACCACTCACCCCCTTCTGCACACCACACATACCTGAGAAAAACAATATCAAGTATGAACACAGCAAAGGATAAACTCACGACCCCTCAACGCACTCCTAGGTAAACCAATGTATAAGGTACACAACCCCTCAACACACTCCTAGGCGAAACAAATGTATAGGGTACACGACCCCTCAACGCACTTCAAAGTAAAACAAATGTATAGGGTACAGGACCCCTTGCACACTCCCTGGTAAAACAAATGTAAAGGGTACACGACCCCTCACACACTCCCAGGTGAAACAAATGTATAGGGTACAAGACCCCTTGCACACCCCTTGGTAAAACACATGTATAGGGTACTCCTGGTAGGGCAGCCTCCCTGCTGCTCAGCCTGCATGCTCCAACTGACACTCAGCACATCACCATGCACCCAAGCAATCTGTGACATCACCAAACATTCAGCATTCCAATCATCACCAAGCACTCCTGCACTCATCCTGGCTGAGCAGTAGGGAAGACGTAGCTAACGAAAAGGAATGGTAACACTTAAGTTATAACATTACCTTTGTCCTCGGTGTATACGTGCTACAGCAGCAGGACCCATTGTGACTGTGGCAGATTAATCTCACCTCCCTCACACTCCCTACCCTTCCAGGAGCCCAGCCATGTCACCCTCACAGCTCCAGCCCCCACCTATCATAATGCCCCCCCCCCATGTCTACCTCAGAGTTGGAAGTTTCTCTGTTGGAGAAATGTTTGCCGCTTCTACCATGTAGGAGTCTTCTACTTGCCTTCTTCCGCTGGTGTGGTTTTCGTCCTCGCAGAGATCTACGTTCCCAAAGTGCTACTCTGCTTGGGAAACTGCTGCCTCCATTTGCCGTACTATGCTTGTTTCCTCTGAGAGCAGTTTTTTTTCTCATCAACCCAGGACCATGCCTGGTCGTGGGTCTCAAAGAAAATAAATTTGCCTTCGAAGAAGGCCTTCAGTTTGGCTGGATAAAGTATTCCACACTTGAGGTCCATCACTCTAAGTTTTTATCTGACACTTTGAAATGATTGTCATTGCATTTGGACGAGCTTGGTGTAGTCTGGGAAGATAGAGATTCTTCATGAGCCAAATAATACTTCCAGAAATGTCTTCAGCACTATGTCCCTGTCTCAGTAGTCCAGGAATCTGTTGGTCATGGGGTGGCTCCTGGGGGAGGAGGTAGTAGGCATTGATAGATCTGTGCTCACTCTCCTCCAGAACGCCCTGGGAAAGTGTGTGTGACCGCAGAAAACCCCTTAACCAAATTTCGAGAAAACGTTTCTGGCCTATGACCCCCAACCTCATCCGGAAAGGCTAGAAATAGCAAATCACTGTGACGGGACCACCCAGCGGCATCTTTTGCTCTAGCTGTGTTTCCTGACAGTACCTCCAGCTTAGAGACGACACAGCCCTCTTTCTCAGTCACACAACCTACCACATTTCACATGTTTTGCCTCAAAAGGGTGACAGCCATGCTCCTCCTGAGTATTTACGTCTCAAGGGCTTGCTTCATGTCTTGAATCGCCTATAAGGTTACTGCAGTTGAGGAGGCATTAGCCTGTGCTCGCACGCTTTATTTCTCCGCTTGCGCACTTCTCAGCCCGGTTTGTCTTTCAGGGAATCATTTTGATGTATTTGACCATCTCATCTTATTTGAGGGAGTCTGCTTTCTCTTTGGCCATTATTCAGCCATCTGGATGCATATGGTGGCAATTGTGGTTTCCAAGTTGAAGTTTTGGGCAAGGGTATCTGCAGTCCTGCCTGCCCCGTTGACCTCAGGCAGCATAAGCAATCTTGGGGGCCCCAAAAGTGCAGCATTAATAAACGTGCCAGCCCCTAGATCTCTCAGGATCGTCTGGTTGCTGTTTTAGGCCCCCGCCCAGTGCAAGCCACCTCAAGTTTTGCGTGGTCTGTCGGGTTACCTTCCTAGTCATTGGTGTTGGGGATTAAAAAATGGACCCCTCACAGTTAGGACTTCCCCCTATGTAGGCTTGTGTTTGAACTCCTCCTCTAGGCAAATCCTGCAAGTGGGGGTCTCTGTCTCAATCAGTCGGGGGTTGCTTCCCTGGGACTGGCTTCTACTGACCACCCCAGTGGGCTGGGTAACACAGGGCCAGTCTATTGAGATCCGTAGGCCCGTCATGTCAGGGATATGCTGCCTCTGCAGCTCCACCACACTCACCCACCCCCATCAAATCTTCATTGTTCAGTAGTGGGGTAGAAGAGAGAAGGGCAAAGAAGAAGGCCTTGACAGGTCATGTGCCTTTCACATCCCGCAGACAACAGTTAAGGTGTGGCTGGGCAGCGAGAAGAAGCTAAAAAGGTAACAACTGGTTCCCCTGAGGAAACACCACAAGGTCACTTGTCCAAGAAAGAGCCATGGCCCGGATCCTCGTGGCAGATCATCACTCGCTGTCGCCTCATCTGAGGCTGCTGACAACCCCTCCCCCAGCCCAGGCCTCTCACATCTGCGCCAGGCCTCGGGAGGAAGGTTTACCACATTCAGCAAGGGCAAACCGAGCACAGCACCATAGGCACCTAAGCCCCCAGCTTGCCACTTGACAGTGGCCTCTAGTTCAGCCTTATCCAGTTGCCGCCTTTTGACCAAGTGACACCGACGCTGCCCAGGTTTTCCCACTCACCGTTCTTCCATCCAACAGAAGCCCTCCCTGCCCCAGGACCTGCTTAATGCAGGCCTCAGCGTGACCGCAAAGTGGATCCACTGCTGGTGCGCCAAAGGCGCACCAAAGACAAGCCCATCTGCGCCTGGGCCATGCCCAGCACCAGGAACTCTGGCTCACAACCATCTAACGCAACACCACAGATGCAGCCACCTCTGGAGCCAACAAACGCCGCCACTACTTTTTCACCATCCTCCACGACTTCAACCACAAACACCAGCAAACACGCTGCTGTGCATCCCCAGCTCTACGGTAGGACCTTTCTCCTGCACCCATTATGCTTTCACCTGTGACACATCAAATGCTGAATGCACCACCTCTAAACAACCAACACAGACCACCATCCACCCACACCAATTGGCTGCCATGCTCCTGTTAGACCTGGCATCTTTGGCGTGGTTACGCCTGACTTGTTGCCTCTACCTCCTGTATTTTTGACGCTATGCTGGATTTTGTTTTTGCTGGTTTAGATGCTTTGGGCACTTTGCCACTGCTGATCAGTGTCAAAGTGCAAGTGCTCCCTTGGTAAATTGGTATATTGATTGGTTATCCATGATTGGTATATTTGTTTCACCTGTTAGCCCCTAGTAAAGTGCACTGCGTGTGCCAGGGCTGGTGATTCAAATGCTACTAGTGGGCTGCAGCACTGATTGTGCCACCCACAGGAGTAGCCCTAAAATGATGTCTTAGGCCTGCTTGCAGTGCCTATGTGCAGTCCAGGACTGCCATGTCGACCTGGCCAGTGCACCCACTGACCAGGCCTTATCCTTCCCTTTCTGTACATGTAAGGCATCCCTATGGTGGCCCTAGGTACCCCCCTGGGCTGGGTGCAGTGTATCTGAAAGGTAGGGCATGTACTGAGGTGTGTAACATGCCCTGGTAGTGAATTACAGCCATTTTCGTTTTTCACTGCTGAGAGGCTATCTTGCCCATATGATAGAATGGGGGAGGCTGTTTACATGCCTATCTTCCCATAAGGACAAGATAGAAAATCCAAGTTTGGTATCTTTGTATTGAGAATTTAATTATACATCTTTTTAGCAAGATGGTTTTTAAATTCACTGTGTGAGAATAGCACTTTTTAGAAAGTAGCTATTCTCCTGTTTAACCTTCCTGTGTGCTGGTTGGCTGACTGGTGTCATGTGATGGGCTAGGTGGCTCCAGGAGCCTGGATGAGTCAGCAGCAGGGTGAATAGGGAGATCTGCTTTAGATGGGTGGGAGGAGTAGTCCCTGGGTTTGAATAGGGCTGCCCCTGCCAGCACAATGCTAGCTCCACCCCCTGCTGGCCAGGCTGAGGACTCTGCCTGGCCAGGAACCAGGTGCTCCAGAGCAGAGCACACCCAGGAACCGGTTTGAGCAGGGGAATCCCCCCACTGGAACAAAGAGAGACAAAGACTTGGAGGGGTATAAGAAGAGGACCCCAGACACCTAAACTTTAGATCACTTTGGAACTAAGAAGAAACCTCTGCCAAGGAGAAAGCTGAAAAGAACTGAAGAGGAGAAGACTGCCTGCTTGCTGTTTTGCTTTGCTGCCAAGGAGAGGGGAAGGACTTTTGCTGTGTCCCCTTCTTTTGATTCTGATCTCCAAGGGCCTGAGAAGAGCTGGCTCCCTGTTAAGAAGTCCCAGGAACAAAAGGACTTCACCACCAGCTCCCCTGGAACTCTGCTGAAGGAGTTCTGACCTGCCTTGGAGTGCTTGCCCAGTCTTGGGGCCTCAGGAGGTCGTTTTGCTGTGTTTGGGAGCTGGGAAGCAGAAGCGTGAAAAAGAGTAACTGGTACCCAACGCATCATCTGATTGCGTGTCGCAAGAACGAGAGTGCGAGGAAAATGTCATTGTGGCGTCATCGCAGCACCCGGAGTCCCCGCATCGCCGAGTGCGTCGAGCATCGTTCCGGTGCGTGAAGATTCCTGACGCTGCGAGGGTCGTCGCAGAACCAGTTTGCGGGTCGCACCACTGCCGGTGCGTGAAAGTATCCAGTCGCTGCGTGTGTCGACGCAGAGTCCCGTCCCGTGACGCATCGAGGGTTGCGGTGCCAGAAGTCAGCGCTGCGCCACACATCGCGCCGCACCGAAGATCGTTGCATCGTACCTGTGCATGAAGCTTCCCCCTAAGAAACCTACGCAACGAAAGCCAAAGTCATCGCATCCTCCCCCTACAGATCGGAGCCGGCGCATCCACCTCTGCTGCGTGAAGCAGGGCTGCTGCAAAGCCTCCCCAAGATCTCAGGAGTATCGCATCGCCTTTGCCATCTTCCTTGTTATAGCTTTTGGGAACCTTATCGCAACTACAGGAACTGTTGGGCACGAGAGTGTCGCATTTTGTGCATTGAGAGTCGCATTGTGCAGGACACTGACTTTTACATCCTGGAGTACTTTCTGCAAACTCTTGAACTATCTTTAAAGTAATCTTTTTAATTGTATGTTGGTTTTTCTGAAGTATTTGGTCTTGTGAAGTTTTTAGTAAAGATACCTTATTTTTCTAAAACTGGTGTGGAGTAAATCTGTGGTGTTTTCACTGTGTTACTGTGAGTGTTGGTACAAATACTTTACACATTGCCTTTGATAGCCTAGACTGCTCAGGCCAAGCTACCTAGAGGGTGAGCAGGGGTTATCTTAACAGTGTATCCCCCTTTCCCTGACTAGAAGCAAGGGCCCCTACTTGGACAGTGGTACCTACCCTGCCAACTAGAGACTCCCAGATCTAACAGCTCCTCTACGTCCGATCGCTCAGGAAGCACTCCACTGAAGTCTGGGAGCTCCTCAACAGCAACACACCCAACCTTCTCTTCCTGACCGAAAAATGTCACATCCCAGGCTCCAACCCAGACATCGCTGCAGCCATCCTGCCCGCCAACAAAACCATACAACAGGACTGAACCCGTAAACCTATTGGAGAACTTGCAGTCACCTACACAAAAAACAATTGACTGCACCACCTCCATGGACTCTGACACCAACCTCATGGAACAACTCCACTTTAAAATGCGAACGAACTACAAATGTCATATTTACCGGATCTATTGCCTACAATCCCCCAGGCCCCTGAGCTGAAGTCTGCAACCACATTGTAGACTATACCACTCCACTCTCCATCAGATCAACCAACTACATTCTTCTTGGGGACCTCAATTTCCACCTGGAAAACACCACAGACCCCTATCTCTATGGCCCTCCTCACCAGCTTCAGCAACCTCAGACTCACCCAGCTCCTCCAAAGACCAACCCATACAGCAGGCCACACCCTTGATTCTATTTTCTCCTCCATCAACAGGATCACCACCACCCACATGACCCCACTCACATCGTCCGACCACTACATCATAGATTTCAAGATACCCTCCCACCAAGCCACCCCTCCACACTGGGGCAGAATATCCAAAGAAAACTGGACCACGACCCTGCAGGAACGGCCACCCAACCATACCGTGAACCTTAATGTTGACCCCAAGCTCTTCAGTAAATTTGGCCTGGGCGGTAAACTCCACTCCATTTGCAGAGTATTTCCTGCTCTTCGTAGACTGCGGAGTCCTGAAAAAATGGGCAGATTGGCACGGAACAGAGTTTTCCCTCTCTCGTGTCTCGCCAACATTAAGTTGGCGAGCGCGAGTGAGAAAAATCCAACGGTAGACCACCGCCCAGCTAGATTTGCCAACACGGGCGGTCGATACCACTTGCATTGAGAACCTGCTGCTCATGTTGAGGACTCTGCTGCTCAAGTAGAAAATCTACTCAAGTGGCAGAAAGAAGCTGCGCCCTCTTGCGCTGTGTGTGGTACAATTTGCACTGATTTTACAGCATCGGACAAAGGCCAGTTCTAAAAATCAACGTGAGCAGCATGACTTACCTCAGTCCACCAATTGCAGAATTTTCCCGAGTTTTTTTGTCACTTTTGTTTTACTCCGCCCAGGCCTACAGTAAATAGCTCACCGACTGCGCCAACCGCACTGACCCCACCAGAAACAAGACCTACAAAAACAACAAATGACCCAACTGTTACACGAATGACCTCCGGGAATCCAAGTGCCACTGCAAACAACTTGAGAGAAAATGGAAAATCAACAAAAACACCACCGCAAGATCCTCCTACAAAGTTGCCCTCCATCTCTACCACCAACAACACCAACTATGAGATGCAAAGAAAAGGCCCTAACTCTCAGATTCGAAACCAGCTCCAGGAACGGCATCAAACTCTTCACCATCATCAAGAAGTTAATCAGTCGCACAGCTGCCACACCGTCATCCCATCCCAAGCACTCTGCAATGGCCTCTCCAACTTCTTCAAGCAGAAGATTACCAAGATCTACCACACATTCGACCCACAGCATACCTATACAAACTCCCCTGACCAGCCAGACACCTCCTTCATTGCAAAACAGCAGCTAAACAACCGGAAGCCTCTCTCTAATGAAGAAACCACTACCCTGATGAATACCATCCACTCAGTAGCCCCCTCAGACGCATTCCCCCACTTCATATACAACCTTGGAAGAACCATCATCTCCCCCATGCTCCTGGCTATCACCAACATCTCCATAACCACCGCCACCTTACAGTCTTGCTGGAAAAATTGAGAAATGTCAATGCCCTATTGAAGAAACCAACAGCACATCCAAACACCATCCGCATCTACAGACTCATCTCACTCCTGTCTTTTCCAGCTAAAGTCATGGGGAAATCCATCAGTATCCAACTAGCAGACCCCCTAGAACTCCATCAGCTCCTAGACAGCTCTCAATCAGGTTTTCCCACCAACCACGGCACAGAGGCAGCCCTCATTACGGCCACTGATTAAATCAGAAGCATCCTCGACTGAGTAGATATGGCCACACTCATCCTTCTCTGCAGCTTTCAATACGATCTCCCACAAGTCACTCATCAGATAGCTTCAGCACAGTGTATCTGTGGTCCAGTCCTCAAGTGGATATCCTCCTTCATCACGGACAGAACTCAATGAGTTTGATTTCCCCCCTACACATTGGAACTAGAGAAACTTATCTATCTGTAGAGTCCCTCAAGGTTCAACACTTAGCCCAGAACTCTTTAACATCTACATAACTCCTCTCATGGATATAGTCAGAGCCCACGGCATCAACATAGTATCCTATGCCGACAATGAACAGTTCATCCGCTCCCTTAAGAACAGAACCAGCACCGCCAAAGCAAACTGCCAACTGCATGAGCAACGTCGATGCTTAAAGAAAAAGCACCTGCCTCCAGCTCAACACAACCAAAACCGAAGTCCTAATCTTCGGCAACAACTACTCCCCCGGGATGCCTCTTGGTGGCCCTCTGAACTTGGCCTCCCGCCAACACCTGCAGACAGGTCAACGCAGTCTCCTCATCATGCTTCCACATCCTGTGAATGCTACCCAAGTTTTAAAGTGGATCCCACTGAACACTAGACTAACGGTAACCCAGGCTCTTATCAGAAGTAGACTTGATTACAGAAACGCCATCTGCATCAGAATCCTAGCCCATGTCAACACCAACTCCAAAACACCCAGAAAGCTGCCGACAGACTCTTCCTGAACATCCTACAAATTAACCACATCCCTCCACACCTCGGCATTCACCACTCGCTCCCAGTCCAGAAAAGATAGAAGTTTCAGCTACTCCTACAATGCTCTCCACGTCACCTCAACTACTGCCTCAGCTTCTACCAACCCACCAGACACCTTAAATCTGCATCCCAGGCAAGAGCACACCTCCTTCGCATCAAGAAGACTGGAAGCACTGGGGCGTAGCCTGGTGCCGGCGAAGATGGCCGCCTAAACGCAGAGCTCTGCCGGGGAAAAGCCCTAAACGCCCCAAAATCCGTCCTAGATCCGGGTGAGGGGACGCTGCTTTACCCCACACCGCACCCGCAACTACCACAGAGTAATACTGTTTGAAAATCGGGCTGCGGAGAGATGCCAGAGGGGACGGACTACACTTGAGAGAAAAGCTGCGACTGCCAGCGCAGGCCGCGTGCGGACTAGAGGCAGCACGTGGCTGCCTCCGGACACTTTTCCTGACGGGAGCCCGCGGGGGTCTCCACGCCGCCACGAAGTTCGCCTACCTCAGCGCCCAGTGTCTCAGATGCTGTCCGGCGGCCCCATCCCACAGCGCCGGCGGCTCGTGTAAATCTTAGTGCAGTGCGGGAGGGCGGGATCGCACTGCTGAGGTCCGTGTCACCGTGCGGCGCTGGGCCAAAAGACCGGAGTGCCCATCTGCCTTGTGGGAGCTCGAATGGAAAGCGGTAGGCCCCATCCAGCATTTGGGGGCTTTCTGGATGGTCCTGGCTCCTACTGGTGCAGTGGTGTGGCAGAACGACCTGAGGAGGCAACTTATAAGTCCTGCTGGACTGATGGCGGCAGTGGCCTGCCCTGCCCCCACGAGAGCCTGGTAAGAAGCTGAACGTGTGGGACCTGGAGTAAAGGGGCCTAAAGCAGCAAGCTTGGTCCGTAGATCGGCGGACGGGGAACACTGGTGTGCAAGGTGTGAACGCTGAGGCAGGCTGACTGAATTAAGCAGTATCGACACTAACATTGGGACGAAGAGGCCGGGGCCCGGGGATTCCCTTGATGCATGCGACACCTGCGGGGCTGTGGAGGTGACGGGCCACCGGACCGGTGATCGACTTAGGTGCAGGGACCTCCTCCGTGGGCTGAACTACGCCATCTCTCCAGTGCAGGCACATGGTGGGACTTGGGGGCAAAGACTGTTGTGGTTGGCCTAAATTGTTGCTCATGGAGGGGATTGCATTCTGACAGCCCCTCCGCAGCCCACCCAGCTTGATGGGCACGTGCCCGGCCCTGAGCTCTGTGGAAGGGGGCCCTCACCGACGTCTCCCAGGAGCTGAGGGGGAGGGGGAGCCACGGGTCCGCTCTCTGTGGATTGACAACACCGCCATACAGGGATGCTGGCCTAGTGGTGCCTAAAGCGAAGGGTCACTCCTCTCTGTGAATCAGGGGCAACTGGGACGTGATCGACCATATACCAGATTGCATCAAGCCATCCCCTAAATTGCCTACGCCACCCACACGGAAGACGAATAGGACGTACTATATTCCTATTGTTAGGCCCCCCCTGGGGATCGTGTATTCCACACCTCCAATTCCAAAGTGCGGATTGTGACATCCGTGGCACGAGCTCGCAACATTGTTAAAACTCGGGCTCTGTGAAGGCGCAGATATAACACGCCCGCTGGGTCCACTGGGCACGATTGCTCTCACAATGAAGCCCAAGGGCGGCACAGCAGTACAGACGAACATACTCGATAAATATGCGGTCCACAAACACAACACCACAGACGAGGGAGCCGAAGGTGGGACCAATGCAGAGAACGAACCGTCCCTCACTTCCATCATGGCGACCATCCAGGTGCTGGGTGCCACACTCGAGACTAAAATCGATAAAGTCTCCAGAGCGGACATGAACAAAACCACGGATAGAGTCACAGTAACAGAAACAAATGTACAGGACCTCCAGGACTCTACGAAAAAGCTTGAGGAACGGGTGCAACTATTGGTCCACCAACACCGTCAGATGGCACTCAGGCTCGAGGATCAGGAGGGGAGAGCCCGACGCAGCAATATCAGGGTAGTCGGGGTCCCGGAGGGCTCGGAGGGGCCAAGTATGAACCTCTTCCTGGAGGACCTAATCCTAAACCACCACAAGCCGAAGCGACTCTCCTCTATATTCACAATCGAGAGAGCACACCGGGCACCAATCCCTAAACCCAAACCGGGAGCGGCACCCAGGATTATAATTGCTAAAATTCTTGACTATAGGGATCGTGATGCGATCCTGCAGGCAGCCCAAAAGCAAGGAGACCTACTATATGAGAATGCGACAGTGCGATTCTTCCCTGACTTCACGCTTAAGGTCCAGCAGGAACGGCACTCCTTCGACGGAGTCAAGAGAGAGCTCAGAGAGTGAGGAATTAAATACATGATGTTCTTCCCGGCGAAGCTCAAAATCATAGCAGACGGCAAATCCCTTTTCTTTACGGCCCCATCGGAAGTGCAGGAATGGTTGGATAGGGTGGCCGCTCGGAGATCACCGGGGGCTGCGAGTGGTGACTGGAGAGATACCCGTATCCGATCGCCGGGATCGGCGGACGGCACATCAAATGTCGACCAGCAGAGCCAGCGCTCCTGGAGATCAAGGTCCAGCAGTCCGGGGAGGCGAATTGTTCAAAGAGACTGAACAGGCTGAACTCTAAACTCCTTATCCAGCGGAACCGCCTCAACGAACTGTAATGTATAGCTCCCTGATGCGGGGCGGGTGGGGAATGTCTTGTGAGATGTGGGGTTGACTTTTTTGAAATATGCTTTACTGTTCCCCCTCAAAGAGCTGGCCTAGGGGTGGGGACGCTCCCTAGGCAACCGGAGCCGGTGCTAGCACCTTTTTTCCCCCGTCAACTGTTTGATTTGTTCTTGGGACGATAGGCACTCTGCTAGTTGGGGATGTGGGTAGTTTCAAACCTACGTGGCAGGGTAGCAGGGAGGGGGGTATGACTTTGGGTTACGAATGTTATTGTTTGTCAATTTAAGCATTCTTACTGTCAAAGTGGGAGGGGGGAGGTTCTGAGGATGGATTTTGGGTCATGCAGGAACTGTCATTCTATGGTTGTACCACATCTCACGCAGGCGTGATACCGCCCTGATGATTTTCTATAGCAGTTATGCGGTGGGATAGAAGTTTAAAACTTATCAGTTGGAACGTCAATGGGCTTGGTGATAAGGTCAAAAGAAGCATAGTGCTTCAATACTTAAAGCATCAATCCCCAAATGTTGCATTGCTTCAAGAGACGCATCTAATTGGAAACTCCTGTAAGGCGTTAAACAGATGGGGCTACACTATGGTGGCACATGCTGGCTTCACCTCCGGTTCACGGGGGTAGGCATCCTATTTAGACGCACATTTCCGTTCAGCATCAAACCACATGGGCTGACCCGCTCGGGCGATTCGCTGGGGTCTCAGGGCAATGGGAAGAGCAAACCCTCACACTACTAGCAGTGTATATCCCGCCGGGTCTTCAGACTCAATCATATAGAGACCTAGGAACGCTCTTGCTAGCCACCTGCCCCGAGACATCAACCCGGGACAAAACTGGCTACCCACCTTCACTGAGGCCTTTGGCCTCACTGACCTCTGGAGAATGCGCCATCCGGACCTCCATCAGTACACTTTCTTCTCAGGGTCCCATTACACATTCTCTAGAATAGACTATATTCTTATGCCCGTACAACACAACACAATAACACAAGAAATCAGACACCTGGCGAGGGGTATCTCTGACCACTCTCCTCTGTGGGCACACCTCACTGTAGGTGAAAAAAGGGTGGGATGTGTGGCGCCCATCAACCCGTGGTATCTCCGCAATCCGGAGGTTAAAGCTAAACATCGACCACTATTTTCAGGAAAATGACGGCACATTACACTCCCCATCTACCTTGTGGTAAGCGTTCTTAACTGTGATTAGGGGGCACGCCCTCTCAGCTATAGCGGGCCTGCGTTAAGAAAACACTAATCAGATGGTCGCATGTGAGCACGACCTGCTTCGACTCAAGGAGGAAGTAAAAGAAAGCGATGACCAAGCCGCTCTTCATAGACTGCAGCTCAAAGAAACTGAGTACAGAGCGCTGGCAACAGAGGCGGCCAAAACCTTAGCAAGAGACAAGGACAATCGCCTGTACGACCAAGGAGATAAAGCGGGCAAACTGATTGCCTGGTTGGATAAAAAGGAAAGGGCAAATAGGTTGGTCCCAGAGCTTAGGAGCAACACAGGTGCTATATTAACAGAACCCCATGACATAGTGCACAAGTTCGCTACCCACTTCGCACACGTGTACCGAAGCAGCTCGGCCCTCCCGGAAGAAGACTCCATAGCCTTATTAGCAAACATCCAATTACCTACCCTTTCTGACTCTGAAACAGAGGTATTGGAGAGTCCTTTTACAACCGATGAGATGGCCACGGCAATCAGAGCGTTAAAACCAGGGAAAGCTTTGGGCCCTAATGACCTGCCCATTGAACTATATAAACTCAGACCTGACAAATTGGCCCCCTATTTAAAAAGCATGTTTGAGGACAGCAGGGAAAAGGGCAAACTACCACGAGACCAGCGTATCGCCACACTAGTGGCTATACCCAAAGCAGGAAAACCAAAACAGGACTGTACCTCATATAGGCCCATCTCATTATTAAACGCTGAACCAAAAATCCTGGCGAAGCTGTTGGCACTTCGGCTACGGAAAGTAATAACTAAACTAGTGCACCCCGACCAATCGGGCTTTATGCCGCACAGAAACACCTCGCTTAATCTCCAACGGCTGAACGGGGTGTTGGGGCGCCACGCTTATATTCAAGAGGACGCCATTGTGGTCTCACTGGACGCAACAATGGCTTTCGACACCCTTGAATGGGCATAGCTAATGGCAGTTCTGCGAAAGATGGGATTCGGGCCTAACTTCATAAGATGGGTGCGTCTCCTCTATAATGAACCACTGGCGCAAGTGGTAGTTAATAACAAAATATCAACTGTCTTTACCCTGGAAAGAGGGACACGACAGGGGTGTCCCCTCTCACCGCTACTTTTTGCACTTTCCCTTGAGCCGCTTGCGGCTTGGATACGGAGAGACGCTTCCATTAGGGGACTTAGGTGGGCAGCAGATTGGGAAGATCGAATCTCACTATACGCGGACGACATCCTCTTATATCTGGCCTCCCCTCGAAAGTCACTGAGAGTGGTCCTTGCTATATTTACCAGTTTTGGACGAAACTCCGGCTATAGAATCAATTGGAGCAAATCGCTGCTCTATGTCCTGCATGGAAACCCCCCCCGCAGTTCCGAGCGACTGCCCAATTCAAATAGTAACGGACGGATTCAAATACCTGGGTATATTCATCTCCACAGATGCTAAGATCCGTTATGAACGGAACCTTCTTCCACCTTTACAGAGGTTCATGCAAGACACTGAGGCATGGAAAACGCTTCCGATATTGTTGCCGGGTCATGCAGCCCTCTTTAAAATGATGGCACTGCCCCGCTTCCTTTATGCCCTCCAAAATTTCCCGGATCCGGTTCCGCAAAAGTATTTCAAGGATGTCGTATCCACCCAGAGAGCCCTACTATGGGATGGTAAACCGTGTATATCACTTCAAAAATTGACACTTGGCTGGTACGACGGAGGTATAGCGCTTCCTGATATCAGAAAATACTATTGAGCAGCACACCTCTCAGCCATAAACCAGTGTATTTACCGTGGGGAGGACGACCCCGGATACAAATTGAACAGGTGGACACTCCCGAGTGGTAGCTACACAAGGGCACTATATTCCAGATGTAACAAATTCCCCCTTACAGGCCCCACACAGCTCTGTTGGAGGGAGCTTTATTAAGGGTCAAGAGGGCAGGGGGCTGAGCACAGAGCTCTTGGAGCCTTCACGGAGCGAACGAGGGAGCGAGTTTGGGACAAAAGGAGCACCTTAATTTGAGCCGGGATGTCTGGGAACGCGCGCTCTAAAAATGAAGGAAACGGACATGTGAGCCATGGAAACTGATACTAAGCGTTTTAGCAGTTTAATTAAGAAGGTGCAACTTCAAAAACTGCAAGACAAAGGCATAAAAATACAGAATCCAGATAGTCACATGGATAAGATGGCATTTCTGTATTAAAACTATTGTACTGTCTGAGAGAGAGAGAAAGACTAAACCTCAAAGACGTATTTATAAATGCATTATGAAAAACGTAAGTTAAATCAAGGAAAATGTTCTCAGAATGCAAAACACACTTGATCTAAAATACTGAGAATACTCACGTACCTACCTAAAACCTAAAAGAAAGCCGCTTTGTAAATGTAATATAAGTAATAAATGCTCAATAAGAAAACACCAATTTAGGGACAAAATAGCATAGCAAAATAGCATACATAGCATATACAGCAAATATATTGGCAAGTTAAATTGTATCTTAAAAACAACAAAAAAAGCTCTTGGGAACCACCCACACCCGCCTGCCATCTACTAACAGACGGGTGGGGTAGTCCAATGATGTCTCTGTGGTCTCCCTTCTTATACTCTTTAAGGCGGTTAGAAGTGCCTACGGTATCGTCATCTCACGCCATGTCTACCTCGTGACTTACGGTATGGTTCTATTATTTTACCATACATGGTGACGCCCTTTCCAGTAACTGTGGTACGTGTGCTAGGTGAAAGTTCATATCTCAGGCAAGGCGCTTGCCGTAAATTGGAAGCAGAAAAATGTGTATTGTAAAGGGATTCTGTATATACATATGTAAATCTTCACGTCTTGTGGTGCCACATTCTCGCCTCACCTTGACACATCTGCGGTGGCAACTTCCCTAAAAGTATGTCCTGGCCCAGGATGCAGTCTGCTGCATGTCGAAAGAACAGGGGGATGTTGAACTTTGCGCTAGTGAACTTGGCACACGGGTAGGGTGGGGGCTCTATAGTTTGGAGCAGAAGGCCTCACAGAACGAGGAGCTAGATATGCTTTGGATCAGACCTGCCTTCAGCCTGTTATACAGGAAAATGGCAGAACTATGGTCAATTTAACAAAGAGGCCTACATATTGAACAGAAGGGCCTACACAGGGGTTTTATGCTGGCTGAGTGGTAAGGATGTCCCAGGATATTTGTTATATAGTAACACAGGACCCTCTGGTCAATTTAACACGGCCTACAAATTAGGCTGGCAGGGCAAGGACAAGGATCTCATACCTCAGGTGTGGACAGAACGGGCCTGGGGCAGGCTATGATATAAAATCGACTTTCTCTCATTCCCTCCTCTTGTTCATTTTTTCAACAAAATCCTTACAGCATACCTTTTAGATCTTTGAGGTATTTGGTAATGGTAGCAGGCTGCATTTAGTGTAGTCCTATTGTTACTTCTACAACTTCTATAAGTGCTAAGTTATTCACATTCCCTGTTCTATACTTGTTCTCCCTTTGCTAATTATGCATTTCTCAGGAGGTGCAACTGCTACGTACTCGGTGTGTTTACTGAAGAGCATGTTGTACATTAGGACAAACAGGTATGACATTGTAACACATGCCGCTTTCTGTGTCGGTAGGCCGGTGTGTGCAAAAATAACATCCTGCTCTGTCAACTGTCCCCCTGTCCCGTCTTTATCAATGACAATTTATTCAATGTGGTAAAAAAGTCTTTATAATAGCAGCAATGGGGGTCAATGCTGCTAGTAGCACCCATGATCATTTTCTCTAATTGTTCTGAAAGTCTTGAGCAAGTCTTGAGGCATTGTTCCAATCGTTGGTACGTGTGGCTAGTGTGACTAGTTGGAAGAATGTCTTATCTTCTGCTGCGTCTGTACTATGTTCAAAAAAGTCTGCTGAATAATAATGTAGAGCCTCAGAGATTATACCTTTAAACAGAAAATGTAACCGTTGGTGCCTGTCTTCAAGTAATTTGAGAGGTTTGCAAGCACTTCTATTACTTAGGCACATTCGATATGAAGAAAACAAAGTGAAGAAAAGGTAAAGATGTCACAACTTGTAGACTGAGGGTTTGGGGCGTCGATGTTTCCAGATGTTCTTGAAGTGAAGTATCCTTGGGGCCCCCTTACACACTCGTCCTTTCTCCTCTGTGTAGCACGTGCAACCCTTCATGATGAGCTTGGGATACCATTCCCACTTGGTAGTTTCCGTGGAACACATGTAGTTTCTGTGTGGGTCCTTGCCCAACCCCTCAATCACATGTGAGATGAACGCCGGTCCATTTTCAGAACCCAAAAGCAGAGGTTCTCAAAAGCGTGGTATGAACTCTATCAGTGTACACACTTTTTCAATATTTAGCAATGTGAGGCTATGTATACTGCTCTCAGAATGCTCTTCAATTAGATGCAAATATTTGTAGAAGCTTGAAAGCAAGACTGATAATTCTTTGCTTTTAAAATAAAATGTTCACAAAAAGAATGCAAAACATTTAGCTAAACTACTGGAATAAGGTAGGTACCATTTCTTTGCAACATAAAAATAAACAAGCATTGGTAAAGCCAATGAAATTGTTGGTCAGCCTTTTGGCTTTGTCAATGCACAACTTGTTTTGGCAATATTTTTGTGAAACCTCATTGGTGTGGGAGCTGCTGGGCCCTCACCATTATAACAAACATTGGCAAAAGCAGAAATTGTTGTGGTCTCAAAAATCACACATTGCACAGTAGTTCCTGGCACTGAATAAAACAACTGTGTCGATATGCTCCTTGTAAAAGAACAAAATGAAGTCACTCACAGTGAAGCTAGCCAAGACAGGGAGGGAGAGACAACATTTTACTAAACATAAAAGGTCATTGTTAACGCCAGACCTAATTAGGGGCCAAATCATGAAATAAAGTGCACCCATGTCCTTGTATTAAGTGCAGATATACAACTGTTGTAAATTCACAATACTACAGAAGTAGGCCAAGAAATAGTACTCCTAGAAAATATTCATGAACTGTATTTAAGCATGAGCAAACATGCAGTTGTACTATATTGCTCAAGCGAAAATCTGAGCCATTGTAAGTTCACTTTTCCTCCAGCCACTTTTTTTGTGTGAGCCAGAACTGTTGCTTACCATTTCCTTCAGCCCCAGTATGTAGATCTGCGGAAACGAGGCAACATAAGGGAATTGTTAGTATTCAAAGCCTACTATGGAAGGAGTCCTAACATAATCAGAGAGGCTATTTCAGAGTTCTTATATAATGACATTGCTGCCATAATTTTGTCGCTGCATTACATGGCACAAAAGGGACAAGTGTATTTTGCTACAGGACAAGTATATTTAAGAAGCAACCTGCCAGAGGAGGAGCCTAGCGCTTGACCAAGATGGCCGCGTGAGCTTTGAGCTCCCGAGACCCTCGTGCCCTCCGTCGTCTATCCTGTATATAATCCTGTTTGTATGCATGGCATCGTGTAGATGACTTGTCAGGGAGGCGATCGATGCCACCCGAGGTCGAATCGCCCACCGGGAACCGGAGTTATGCATGGCGGAAGATTGAGGCCCATCTCCGAGGGATGCCAGGGGCTCGAGTTGGCAGGATGCCCGACCTCTAATTGAACAACAGCGGCCAGGCGAGGTGTGAACTGCCGGACGGAGGTCCCTATCCTTTCACTTTCACTTTCTCGCCCTTGGTCTGCCCAGCCCAGGGAGTGCTCGCGTCTGCTTTATTATCATTTGGACGCTCTGCATGCCCCATTGGCGACCCATCGTAAGACGGAGCACTCCTGCTCTCTCTCACTGAGAGAGGGCAGTCCTGTTTGCCCGACTTGCTCGAGCCCACCATGTCGGGCAAAGCAGAGGTGGATCGGCCGAAGCCCAAGGCCACCAGGCGGGGGGCCTACACTCAAGCCAATAACATGGACCGCTATGCCCAGCAGAAGGGATCACCGGGTGCACCGAGCCAGTCCCCGGATACACAGAAGACTGCTTCGCCCTTGGCCCCGGAGCTCTCACTGCAGGATGTCATGGGTGCACTTGACGGGCTGCAGACTTCGATTGGGAGACAGTTTGATGCCCTGGCGCACAAAGTGGATACCATCTTGGTGGATGTGAATCTGATCCGCGCGGATTTGGGCAAAACAAATGAACGGGTCAAATCCCTGGACATCAAGACCACGGGCCTCGCCGATGATGTCTCGGACCTGCAGACCGAGGTCCGTAAGTTGCGGACCGAGCATGATCTTGTAGCCCGTCGGCTGGAGGACTTCGAGAGCCGGGCCAGGCGCAACAACGTGCGCGTTATCGGGGTCCCGGAGTCCTCGGACGAGATTTCAGTGGACCTGCTCGTGGAGGACTTGGTGCTCAATCATCTGCAGCCTAAGGGTCAAGGGAAGTTCTTCGCAGTCGAGCGGGCCCATAGAGTGCCTGGGGGGCGGCCCAAGGTGGGAGCCACACCGAGGCCGATCGTCGCCCGGCTCTTTCATTTTCGAGACCGGGACGCTATCCTGCAGGCCTCGAGGGTAACGGGCCCGGTCCCCTTCCAGAACGCGTCGGTGAATTTCTATCCTGACTTCACCCAGCAGGTACAGAGGCAGCGGCAGGGCTTCCTGGGGGTGAAGAGGAGGCTTCGGGAGAGGGATCTGAAATACGCCATGCTCTTCCCTGCCAGACTACGTGTGGTGTTTGAAGACCGAACATTCTTCTTTGAGTCGCCTGCCATGGCGGATGAATGGCTGGACGCTCTGCCTCGACGGCGCACGGAAGAGGACACTGCCGTAGACGGGGACAGTGGCCGGGATGAACAAGGTTGATGTATTCGGAACCGGACTGACTCGGACTGACTTTAGATAATGACTTGCAGTAAACACGGAGGTTGTGGGAGGACGAGGGGAGCTCTTTCCTCCCTTAGGGTACTTTTTGTAGATTTTGGGTTTGGTAGGGCGACAGGCACACTGCAAGTTGGGGGGGCTTTGTAAGCTGCAGCAGGGGTGCAGGGTGGGGGGGGTTTCCGGGATTTTGGGGTTGTTGTTGGGTGGTTTGTTTCAGCAAGGCATAGTGATTATTTCCAGGACTGTTCCATGGGGGCTCTACGGGTGTGGGGTGGGCCTCTTTACGTTTGGGGATGGGGGGTAGGGGTTTAAGTGTTATAAGCTGGAATGTGAATGGTTTGGGGGATCGCATTAAGCGTGGGATTGTTTTGCAATTCTTGAAACGGTCATTGCCGGATGTCGCCCTGCTGCAGGAGACGCATCTTATAGGTAATACGTGCTATGCCCTGAATAGGAAGGGTTATAAATTCATAGCTCATTCGGGGTTCTCCTCTGGGTCCAGGGGTGTGGGTATCCTAGTCAGAGCCTCGCTACCATTTGAGGTGGACTCCACCATTGTTGATGATAGGGGGAGGTTTGTGGCGGTGGCGGGGCGGTGGGAAGGAAGAACTTTGGTTTTAGTTTCGGTTTATGTCCCGCCGGCCCTGCAGGCCTCCACTTTCACAGATCTGGGTAGGGCCCTGCTGGATCTCCCGGGGGGTATGCTTGTAGTGGGAGGTGATTTCAACGCTGTTGGCTCCGGCCTGCTGGATAGATACCCGCCCAGAGACACGGGGGGGGGGGCTCAGAAGTGGCTTCCAGACTTTCTAGATACGCTTGGCCTGATAGACTGCTGGAGGCTCCGGCACCCCACACAGAGCCAATACACTTTCCACTCCGGGGCGCATGGTAGCCTTTCTAGGATTGACTACCTACTCACTCTGGCTGCGCATGCCTCATTGGTGTCTGAGGCCAGGCACATGGCGCGTGGTATATCTGACCATTCGCCGGTGTGGGTCAGGCTGGATCTGGGTCGAGAGGGAGGGGGAAGGGTGGCCCCTATCAACCCTTGGTATTTCCGAGACCCCAAGATGCGCAGCGCGCTGGTAAAGACAGTAGATAATTTTTTCAAGGACAATCAGGGATCCGTGGACTCGGCAGTGTCGCTGTGGGAAGCATTTAAGACCGTGCTGCGAGGGGAAGCCCTCTCCCTTGTAGTGGCTGCCAAGCGGCGGAGAGATGGCGAGGTTTTGCAGGTTGAGGAGGAGATCGCAGCTTTGGAGGGAGCGCTGGAGGAGGAGGTTACAGAGGCCTCACTGCATGAGCTGTGCTTGAAGCAATCCGAGTACAAGGACCTGGTGACGAATGCCGCTAAGACCCTCGGTAGGGAACAGCAGGGCCGTCTGTATGATGTTGGTGACAAGGCCGGGAAACTCCTGGCTTGGCTGGACAAAAAAGAACGGGTCAATAGAGTAGTGCCGGAGTTGACGGGAGAGGGGGGAGAGGTGATTGTGGAACCTGAGAGGATTGTGCAGTGTTTCTCGGACTATTTCCGTATGGTTTATGCTTCAGTGTCGGACAGGCCGCCCGAGGACTCGCGTGACCTCCTGCGTGATATTGCATTGCCCTGTCTCTCTGATATAGATAGGGACGATCTAGATGGTGACATAACGGTCGATGAGGTGGCGGGGGCTATCCGCGCGTTGAACTCGGGCAAGGCCTCGGGTCCGAACGGCTTGCCGGTCGACCTGTACAAGCTATTTCCGGATAGGGTTGCCCCTCACCTGCGCGCCATGTTCGTGGAGGCGCGGGGGAGTGGGGCCCTCCCGTTGGATCAGCGACTGGCGACGATTGTGGTTATACACAAAGAGGGCAAACCCCGAGATAAGTGCGCCTCATATAGGCCTATCTCACTCCTTAACGCAGAGCCGAAAATTCTGACTAAAATCCTGGCGGCCCGGTTGATTAGGGTACTCGGGGACTTGGTCCATCCGGATCAATCCGGATTCATCCCGCACCGTAACACAGCGTTAAATCTTCGGCGCCTTCATGGTGTAATCGCCAGGGCGGGCACGCTACGTGAACCAGCTATTGTGGCGTCTCTCGATGCCACGATGGCCTTTGACACGGTGGAATGGGCATATTTGTGGGCCGTGTTGACCAAGTTCGGCTTTGGCCACGGTTTTGTGAGCTGGGTGAGGTTGCTGTATGAGGGTCCTCTTGCAAGTGTGGTGGTAAATGGCCGGGCGTCGACTCCGTTTCAGCTTGGGAGGGGTACTCGGCAAGGTTGTCCCCTGTCGCCATTGTTGTTCGCCCTTGCCCTTGAGCCGCTGGCTGCGTGGATACGCTGGCACCCGGATATACGGGGACTTAGATGGTCGCCTGAGCACGAGGACCGTATATCGCTCTATGCTGATGACATCCTGTTGTATCTTGCCTCACCCAAGAAATCACTTATAGTGGTCTGTGACGTACTCACATCTTTCGGTAGGAACTCGGGTCTCGTTATCAACTGGAGTAAATCGTATTTATATGTTCTTAGTGGCGAGGTTCCACCGATCCCTCGAACTTGTTCGATCCAGGTTGCTCAGCAGGGCTTCGTGTATCTGGGGATCTTTATCTCCATGGATTCTGACGTGCGATATGAGAGGAACCTGCTCCCCCCCCTAGCGCGCCTGAGGCGGGATGTGGAGGGCTGGCGGAGGCTGCCGCTCTCCCTCGTTGGGCGTGCGGCCCTGTTCAAAATGATGTCTCTTCCCCGGTTCCTCTACGCACTGCAGAATACTTTGGATTGGGTACCGGCCAACTACTTTCGGGAGGTCGAAGGCCTCCAACGAGCGTTGCTGTGGGACGGGCGGCCGCGAATAGCTATTGCAAAGTTGACGCTCCCATGGTACGACGGGGGTATTGCGCTTCCAGACATCCGACGGTACTATTGGGCCACCCAGCTGAGTGCGATTAATCATGGGTTTTATGGCCCGGCCCTCAGCCCTGGGTATGCCATGGACAGGTGGCTGCTGCGGGGTGGTAACTATTACAGGGCGTTGTATTCGCGGTCCCTGGACTCGTCCCTCACGGGGCCCACTGGTGTGGCGGTGCGTGTGTGGAAGATGGCAACTGACTCGCTGGGCTGGAAGGATAGGCTCACCCTCGCTACCCCGCTGTTTGAATCTGAGAGATTGGGTAGGCTTTGGCACACAAAAGGCTTTGACAAATGGGACTTGATCGGCATCTCCAGGGTCGGAGATGTCCTGATTAAGGGGAGGGTGAAGTCCTTTGAAGAGTTGCAGAAGGAGTATGAGCTGGGGCCATCTGAGTTTTTCCGCTATATTCAGGTGCGTCACGCCCTCCGATCAGTCCTCATAGAGGGTGAGAAGGTGCCTGAGTCCTCTCCTTTGGAGGACCGGGTCCTTGATGGTCATATGCCCGAGAGCACGATCTCGCTCATCTATAAGAAACTGATCAACGTCCGGGCGGATATGCTTCTGGGGTTGAGGGATCAGTGGTCTAGGGATGGCCTCGAGTTGGATGACGAGGATTGGCAGTCTGCTGTTTCCTCTCCTAAGGAGGTTGCGATCCCGTCGCGTCTGAGGCTGGTGCAGCTTAAAATACTGCATCGAGTGTACGTGACGGGGCCAAGGCTGGTTCACATGGGATTCTCGGAGGACGGCCTATGCAGGAGGGGATGTGGTATGGTGGGGACTTTCCTGCATATCATTTGGGAATGTGGTGTCATCACGGAATTCTGGCGGAGAGTCCATGCAGTGATGGGGGAGGTGACGGGCATTGCTATGCAGCCGGAAGCGCGGTGTTGTCTCCTGAATGTCTGGGAGCCCACTGATCACAATGCGGCGCAGACCCAATGGGTGACTCTGGGTAACATGGTCGCTAAGAGAGATATAGCGCGATTGTGGGGATCCGTGGGCCCCCCCACATTGACCGCGTGGAAAGAAAATATGGACTGGAGTATGCTAAGGGAGAAGACGGTATATTGCGCTAGAGGCCGCCCTCGGAAGTGGCACGCCATCTGGGGGCGGTGGAACCAATACAGGGGGGGAATTTGTCTCGCCCCTGATCTGGATCCCCCCGAGGAACAGCTTTCCTCCTAACCTTCTTTCCAGCTCAGTATGGTTAATGGACTTCTTTGGCCTCTGCTGTCCCCCTTCTTCCTCTTTTCACGGTACTGTAAATGGTAGATGATTGGGGTCCTGCCTCCCCTGGGGGGCTATCACCATGGGCATTCAGTGTTCTTGCCTTGCTGGGGGTTGTTGTGTGTTTTGTGTTTATTTAAAAAATGGAATCTTTGCACTCCTCCTTTACTGTACTGTGGACGCGTCTCTGTTCCTCTTTACCGAAGCTGCCGAACCTCCGGGTTGTCGGCTGAATAGCTGTGTCCAGACTTTTGAAAATGAAGGTTTTTTAAAAAAAAAAAAAAAAAAAAAAAGCAACCTGCCCCATGAACATTTAGATACCTCATTAAATTCCACACCCCTTTGTGCCAATCCCTACACCTTGAAACCTATTTTCAAACACCCTGAACATTGCACCTATATATTAAAACACATATTAAATCTGTGCACATTGTATACTTGAAACACTATAATACGAAGCACTGTTATTCAATGCACACTATCCTTCTGTATTGGCATATACTCATTACAAATGATCAATACCTAAACATAATATAAACACAACATTACTACTTTTCTTTACTCCTATCCTTTGTGTCCCTGGCGAATGTACTGCATTTAGAATGCATTTTAGCACATTCCACCTTACACTTTAATTTATTACTCCAATATTCTCTCCAACTCTGAAGAACATCTGCTTGTGAAGATGGCGGTGTTCCTGTTGTGGCTGATCACCTGTCCTCTTATTCTTTGGACTCAGGGATGATGGGGCCCTTCCCCTTCTGCCTGAATACCTGAGTAGAAAGAAACTTCGCAGCGGGTTTTAATTTATACAAATATATGCCTTCTTACATAATTTCAATGCCACTGTGATGTCTAGTTGATGTGACCTATACATATATTAATTGATCAGGGAGAAGTATATGGGGCGTTAAGCTGTTGTCAGAACATTGTAATATTTGTGAGTGAAAACAGAGTGATCCATGGGCAATAAACTATTTTTGCTTTCTCTCAATTAATTACCTTTCAACACTGTTCAGGCATTGCTGAAAGTTGTTGCTGCTTTTATATCATGATGGACACATGGTCTAGCTATCATCCAAATGTGTTTGAAAATGTGGTAGGCCTAAGCCTGTGGTATGATAAAGTTTCCTATTTGTATTTTATTTCTAACCAGACACGATGTTATGGAAACAATAGCATTGAGCCTATGTAAGCAAACATCCCGAAGACAGGAAATCCAATACACTTCTTGGAGACGCAGCGAAGAATCAAATAATAATAACAACCTCTAATCATTCATTAACTAAGAAAGCGATAGAAGAACCCAAACAGAAGATAGAAACTTTTAAGAG
The DNA here is from genome assembly GCF_964204655.1 of Triturus cristatus. Taxonomy (NCBI): domain Eukaryota; kingdom Metazoa; phylum Chordata; class Amphibia; order Caudata; family Salamandridae; genus Triturus; species Triturus cristatus. The sequence continues at coordinate 1,054,722,613 of NC_140579.1, read as the reverse complement.
AGATAAAAACTTGTAGTGGTCGAACTGCAAAATATATGCAACCACCTCTAAAGTCTGCAACTCTAATTTTAGAAGGCCTATTTAAATTCACACCTATTATTCTGGCAATATTGCGATACTGAGCATTGCTTAATCCATGCATACCGTCCTTTAACATTGAGTTCTACTTTATATCTGCACGTATTATTTATTCGTTTGTATTTTCCTAGTACTGGGGCATGTGGTGGCTACCTGTGGTAATCTTATTCCTACGAATCTCTGGTTGTCTCATATTTTGAAGGCTGCACACAGCTGTGCATATCCGAAAACGTATTCCTTACTTCCTCTCACCCATGTGCACATAAACACATACATATTCCTTCACTGAACTGCACCACGTGAAACCTGAAACCCTGTATTCAATCTCGGCTTCCCCCGTTACCAAATTGTGTGATTCTAGGCAACTATTCCTCCTGCTCACTTCCACAGACACAAATATATTTCTACACATACATTTTCTTTCTTCTAAATCCTATGTTCGCTGCCAACCACAGGAAGCCCTTTTCCTGCCTGGCTCAACGCCCAGAATCTGTGGTCGGCCCGGAATGCTACTTCTGAAGGTACCCTTCAGCACCATGTAATATCCAGACACGTGTTGTCTTTAATTGTACGTAAAATATAGCTTATTTTAGAATAATATGGCTTTTTTGTAAAGCGCATGTTTACTCAGAATGGTATTGTGGCGCAAAATAGCAAATCTTTATTGTTGCCCTAACTCAATGGTACTCATTTTATCCAACTTGGAAAGATGAAAGGCTGAGGAGACCTAGCAGCATTTGACGTGTGCCCATGAAGTCAAACCATGGGTATATCTAGCGCGCATTCCACTCCATCATTTTATCTCCCCTCTTCTGTGCACAAGAAATTGGAAGGGAACAGTCTTCAGTCTTAACTTGCTTATTCCAATCTTCTGTCTAATGTTCACCATCTGCTCCGACATTTACGTTGCTCTGAGTCTAGTGTCACTAACTTTCTTGGCCATGAAACACAATTTCAAAATTTTCCCTATTGACTAACTCCAACTGTGTGCTCTTTGTGGCAGCACTTACTGGATCTGCCCTAGCATTCGGGCTACTGCTTGCGCCTGCTTCAGTTGCTGCTGAATTTGGACGCAGGTAGGAGTAAATTATTCTGTACTTGGTTGCTCAGTACTACAGCATTTGGTGTAATCTTCAGTGTGAATTGCAATTGGCCATCCAAATAGAGAGATATTAATATGCACTTGAAACTGAAAGTATCTCCTTTTCTGCCAGGAAACTATATTACCTATATTGATGGCATTTTTAGTCTTTTTAATATTGTGGGCCATGATCCAAAAATATCAAAAGGAACAGCTCCATTTTACCTGGTATCACATCTTCTATCATTGTGCTCTGGGCGGTAAGGGACGGCAGTCCTTGGCCTCACCTTATTATGTCACTCTTTCTTTTGTGTGGCTGGTCTATTATTTGACGCTGGGCCAAGTCTAGGGCGTAATAGCAACCAGAAAACACAAAAAGGTGCTGTGTGTTGTGGCGAGAAATGCATGCAAAAAGCCTTCCTCCTCCTCTTACTACCACTTTACTGAATATTCAAGTGGGAGGATCCTTTACTATGGGTGCAAGCATGCCAGAAAGGTGAGATGAGAAGCGTGAGGTGTCACTGTCAAGGAACAGAATGTACTTAATTTAGTGTGTAATGAGTTAAAATAGGGGAGCCTATTTAAAACCGTGCACAAAAGACGTAATTAAGAGTTGTGAAGGCAGCTACTTGGAAGCTAGACACAGTATTCACTGGATGCACCGCGCACCAGTTGCGTGATCTCTAGTTGAACCTGTCTCAGTTAAAGTGGGTGTGCTTGGCACGTACCCAGATGTTCCTGCTTATCACCTCTTACTGGAGTGCACAAGAGACGTACACCTATATATAACATCTCCTGTGGTACCACTGTGAGAGAAAGAGATGAGGAGGGCCCATAAGCAAAATAAGAGATGAATGGTAAGTATTTCCCTTCTAAAAACAACGGTCTTATGTTGAAGTGCCACTTTTATTCATCAAATCATTAACACAGCAGAGAATATATTCATCAGTTTGTTAGCTCCAGAAAGACTATTCAAAACTACAATTGTAATCAGCCAAAAATAGTAACACAAGAATTGATGTTTATGACGCTCAAGTATCTAGAAGGCAAACCCTTAAACGAGAAAAGTAATCGTGCAAGAATTTACAATTTCAAAATACATTTAAATGCAATTAAAGGGTGAAATTTCATTGTCCTGGGGCACTTCACCAAGGCAGCTTAATTTGAGGGGGTGCTTCTGCAAAAGTATGACAAAATAGATGTGTGAACGATAGGGAAAAATAGCTGTCTTATTTATATGAAAGAAGAACCCCGTTTATTAAAAAAAAAAATCAATATATAGCCTGGAAGTCTTAACAAAGTCTTGGCATTTAAAGACACATTTCTGGAGTGAAGAACAAACTCATGTAATGCAAATATATTTTAAGTCAATGGAAATACTTTCAAAATGCAACATACACTTTACTGCAATGCTAGGAATGCACATGTTAAGTTAGGAGGAACAACCATTAGTGCTTTGCAATAATGTTTTAGAATAAGAGAAATGCATGGAGAGAAAAAGACCATTTCAAAGTACAATAAGAAATTAGAGCTTCAGCCAAAGATGCTTAGATAGAGGGCTGAAGGAGACCACACAGGCGTCAGTGACCTAAGGGGTCACTGCAGCAGGGTAGTCCGTCGAATGGACTAAGGAGCAGATCTTTATACTCTTTTAATGATGAACTATTGACCACAAAAGGACAACATTATCAGGTGCCTCTGACCTATAGGACATGACGCATTGTGGTCACTTCTGGGAAATATTAAAGAAAATAGAAGTGCCACCCACGCTACAAAAATGTTCTCAAAGGTTACAGAATTCTTGACCATGAATCATAATGAAATTGAGCACCTATTAAACAGGATTTGCGTCACTTCAGGGAAAAACGCCTATAAGCCAGGTAAGAGAGGGAGAGATGCTAAATTACAAATCGAGAGAAGGTGCAAGACATTATATCTACTAAAGTACACCACATGTAGCTGAAAAAGGAGAAGAAGAGAGGACACCCATTACAATATGGAGAGAGAAGTCGAAAGGCGTTGACTACTGCCAGGCCTGAGATAGGAAACCACAATGCGATGTGAAGAAGGAAAGTAGCTCCCCTTTTGGAAGCACGCAGTTGAAAAAAAAGACACTGTTAAACTCAATGCGATAAGATGCCTCCCATTCCCTGCAGAAATAAACGTTCAAACAATACAATTTACACCAAATAAGTAATCAAAATTCAAAACAAATGTGAGTTGCCAGACTAAGGTCCATAAACACGTATCTGTGGCACAAAGTGAGAGACGCCAGAAACAACCTCCTGTCACCAAGTACATGCTTCAAAATATAAATGTGAGGAAATAGTTAAACAATTCGAGATATATTGTTGTGCACTACGTGGTCAGTTATCTGAAAGTGATCTGTGCTAATTAAATGTAGTGCTGCGCCACATGGGTCAGACGGGCTGGGGGGCAAGGAGTAACTATATAATACTATTTATTCACAAAAAGGCAACAGCTTTGCTATAAAAAACAGTAACAATCCTAGTTATTATTGGTCTTACTAAATACATGAATGGTCGGTGCGGCAGGCACAGATGCTTAAAAAGACAACCACAATGCATGCTAAAAAAGTCCATAATAAAAAGACATTTGACCGTAAAATATTCGCACTTCAATTATACAAAATGTGAAGCATATTATGCACACGTCTATCTATATATATAAACTCACAGCGCTATTTGCGCATTCTCCTCTGCTGGCCTAAATGCATACAGAAGGGTGTCTTAAAATAACATAGCAAAAAATAAACGTCTTTACATTTCATTTCAACACAGAAAGAAAACAAAAAACCACATTGGAAGGTGTTCTGTTCACAAACCATAATCACACAATGCTCATGTTTACTGTCTTTGGAAATACAAATATATACTGACAGTCCCTCGCAAAAGCCGAGGAAGTCTGATAACTGCTTATCATAAATCCTCATGTGCCAGTCACAAGACGTAGAGTGGCACATCTTAACCGGGACTCGGAACCGCTCCTGAGCCCGCAAAAAGCTGAGATTTGCATCATGCAAACTCCTTGCCTTCCTGGACAGGCGTAAACTCTATCTCCATTACACAAAATATATCTCCATAATAGTAAAAAAACCATAATGTAAGCCCTAAAAAAAAAAAACAATGCTTAAGCTAGCGGAAACATAATATCTAATAAATCATCCCGGGGAAACCACTTGTAATCCACTCTAAACAGGAGATATCCCTGAGCCCGTTAGCTACGCGGGCCCGTCCGGTGTAACCTACCTCTTCCCTATTAGTACTGAAATAGGGGCCCTCCCCTTGCTAAATGTGGGGAGGCACCATAACACGTTATAACAATAATAAAAAAATGAGCACCACTGAAAGACGCCAGACGCAGTCTTTCCTTTAGCTCTACGAGAGGCACAGTAATAACATACGTTTATTTATAGCAAGGAAAACACGTAAATCACCTAACTTCCTAACTTTACTCTCTGGCTCAGAATTCCATTTCGCACACAAGCTTCCTCAGCTTTAGAATGTCCTTTAGCGAGACCAGCCAGACAGGGAAGAAAAACTGAAAGGGAGAAGGAACGCAAAGGTCTCACAAGCACTCCTTTCGAAAACTGTTACCAAAAGACACAATCACGTTAGGCAGCAATCATAGACTTACCCGAGTGTCTGTCTCTGAGGTTCAGTCAGAAAGGAGTCCCGAGTGTTTAGTCTGCGTCCTCTCGGTCCCAGCTGTCTCAGCTGTCTGCTGGTACTGCCAATCCGAATCACGGCGCCAAATGTTGGTTGGAGCTTTATTAAGGGTCAAGAGGGCAGGGGGCTGAGCACAGAGCTCTTGGAGCCTTCAAGGACCGAACGAGGGAGCGAGTTTGGGACAAAAGGGACACCTTAATTTGAGCCGGGGTGTCTGGGAACGCTCGCTCCAAAAATGAAGGAAATAGACATGTGAGCCATGGAAACTGATACTGAGAGTTTTAGCAGTTTAATTAAGAAGGTGCAACTTCAAAAACTGCAAGACAAAGGCATAAAAATACAGAATCCAGATAGTCACATGGATAAGATGGCATTTCTGTATTAAAACTATTGTACTGTCTGAGAGAGAGAAAGACTAAACCTCAAAGACACATTTATAAATGCATTATGAAAAACATAAGTTAAATCAAGGAAAATTTTCTCAGAATGCAAAACACACTTGATCTAAAATACTGAGAATACTCACGTACCTACCTAAAACCTCAGCTTTGTAAATGTAATATAAGTATGAAATTCTCAATAAGAAAACACCAATTTAGGGACAAAATAGTATAGCAAAATAGAATACATAGCATATACAGCAAATATATTGGCAAGTTAAATTGTATCTTAAAAACAAAAAACAAAAGCTCTTGGGAACCACCCACACCCGCCTGCCATCTACTAACAGACGGGTGGGGTAGTCCAATGATGTCTCTGTGGTCTCCCTTCTTATACTCTTTAAGGCGGTTAGAAGTGCCTACGGTATCGTCATCTCACGCCATGTCTACCTCGTGACTTACGGTATGGTTCTAATATTTTACCATACATGGTGACGCCCTTTCAAGTAACTGTGGTATGTGAGCTAGGTGAAAGTTCATATCTCAGGCAAGGTGCTTGCCGTAAATTGGAAGCAGAAAAATGTATATTGTAAAGGGATTCTCTATATACATATATAAATCTTCACGTCTTGTGGTGCCACATTCTCGCCTCAGCTTGACACATCTGCGGTGGCAACTTCCCTAAACGTATGTACTGGCCCAGGATGCAGTCTGCTGCATGTCGAAAGAACAGGGGGATGTTGAACTTTGCGCTAGTGAACTTGGCACACGGGTAGGGCTCTATAGTTTGGAGCATGAGGCCTCACAGAACGAGGAGCTAGATATGATTTGGATCAGACCTGCCTTCAGCCTGTTATACAGGAAAATGGCAGAACTATGGTCAATTTAACAAAGAGGCCTACATATTGAACAGAAGGGCCTACACAGGGGTTTTATGCTGGCTGAGTGGTAAGGATGTCCCAGGATATTAGTTATATAGTAACACAGGACCCACTGGTCAATTTAACACGGCCTAAAAATTAGGCTGGCAGGGCAAGGACAAGGGTCTCATACCTCAGGTGTGGACAGAACGGGCCTGGGGCATGCTATGATATAAAATCGACCCTCTCTCAGTGCAAATCTGGCACACAGTGAACCGCACCCTAGGGTGGGGAAACCAACTTACACTTGCAACCCCACTATGGGATTCTGAAGCCTTGGGTACACTGGGTCGCTCTAAAGGGTTCGACAAATGGGATCTAATCGGACTCTCACGAATTGGGGACCTTTGGGGCGAAACGGGATGATCACCTTAGCTTCACTACAGCAGACACACGAGTTAGCTACATCAGAATATTTCAGATACATGCAGGTCAATCAATCAATCAATCAATCATGGAACTTATATCGCGCACTACTCACCCGTAAGGGTCTCAAGGCGCTTGGGGAAGGGGGTCTGCTACTGCTCGAACAGCCAGGTCTTGAGCTGTTTCCTGAAGGCCAGGTGGTCCTGGGTCATCCGCAGGTGGACGGGTAGGGAGTTCCAAGTCTTAGCTGCCAGGTAGGAGAATGACCTTCCTCCAGCGGTGGCTGGAGGCACTCCCTTCAGGCCACTATCCCTCCTGGCTCCGACCTGCCAGAGTCCTCCTCGCTTGAGGACAGACTGCTAGATGGACACCTATCCGATAAACCTATCTCACTCACATATAAGAAGTTAGTTCGCAACACCCCTGATCCTCTCATAGCACTAAGGGAAAAGTGGGGGCGAGACGGCCTGGAACTGGATGATGAGGAATGGCAGGAAGCGCTCTCCTCGCCGAAGGGGGTAGTCATTTTTGCAAAACTTAGGTTGGTCCAATTAAAAATCCTGCATCGTGTGTACCTCTCCGGTTCAAGACTGGTGCTTATTGACAGAAGCGAAGAGGGGATGTGTAGAAGAAACTGTGGCCCAGAGGGGTCCTTCCTTCATATTATTTGGGAGTGTCCTTTGGTCCAAGACTACTGGAGGGAGATACATAAATGTATGAGTGATGTTTGGGGGGCTGAAATGCGGCTTGAAGCCAAAAGGTGTCTGCTAAATGTATGGGAGCCCACGGACCTCAGCACCAAAGGCAAACTCTGGTCAACGCTCGGCCAGATGGTGGCTAAGCGGAATATCGCTCGCCTGTAGGGAGCAACAACACCACCGACGCTTCCTACATGGAAAACCGATATGGACTGATGTATGGTACGGAAAAAGACTGTGCATGTGTCACGTGGCTGTCCTCGAAAGTGGATAACACTTTGGAGAAAATGGAACAACTATTGTGGCAACATATGTGAACCTCCTTATGTACCTCCCCTTGACGAACCACTGACTCCCTGATGTATATTTCTGTTATCCTAACTAATCTCTCTCACTGTCCTGATGAACGAAGCAACCTCCTATTTTACGTAAGTGTACTGTTCCTGTACTTCATGATCCACTAATAATATTCATTGACCTTTCCACCTGCATTGTAATAAAAAGAATAATTTTAAAAAAAAGAAGACCGGAGGCGGAGGACGCTTCTTCTCATACCTCGCAGCCAGGACCTGGAACGACCTCCTGAAACACATCAAAACCTATCCCTCCCTCATGAACTTCCAAAGGAACGTCAAGACATGGCTTTTCCAGATAAAACAGGCATGATCTCCTTCTACCCCTCAGGCCTGCCCTATTCAGCGCCTGAATACCCTCATGGGGGATTGATTAACCACACTCTACAAATTCACATAACGTAACACCACAGTTACTTCTGGTTCTCCATTGGGGCTGTAGATGCCCAGTTCTCAGGGCTCTGGCTATGCAGTACCATCTTAGGGTTGGTGCCCTTAGCAGTTTGAAGTGACCAGGTCCCGTTCCAGCATAGCGCCGCTGTGAACCCTGATGTGAGAAGATGGCAAGCATTATTTATTTGGTCTTGAGCGGGTGATCAAGACAGGACTATTAAGGATTGTTGAGCATGTGGGAGCAGAGCTCTAAGCACTCCTGTCCGCCATGTTTTACTGTAGACCACACGTCCGTGACTTGGGATTTTCAATCAGTGTTTCACCTAGAGCCCTTATAACATTTCCTGGCTATAGGGACAGTTCTTGATACTTCTGCACTCTGAGCACTCCCTCCTCCACAGATGATTCAGAATAGGGCTTCGATGGTTCAAGCAGGTGCTCATATTCCAGTACGGTTTTGAGAATGCTCAGTCTGTTTCCTTCCTGCATTCTCTTGGTCACTCGTGCACCCTGGCACATGAAGTCCAGTGCAGCCTTCAAAGACAGTGGTTTCAACACCATGGAGATCTAAAGCATTGCATTATGATCTTCAAGGACACTGCAGCTGATTTAACCTATTGGGAAGCAAAAGAGAACCTCGGCAGTGAAAGTCCTTTCGTCCACTACCAGCAGTGTCCATGATAGTGACGTACGCCTAAACGTTTGGGTGGCGAGTGCATCTGGGGGATTTGGAGATCAGAGGCCTCTGGTCTCCAGAGGAGCTGAGATCACAATCAGTGTTCTAGATCTATGGGCGAATTGATTAGCACTATGGCCTTTCTCCTGTTCCATTACAGTCAGTCAGTCAAAACATTAACCAACAATGCAACCACAATCTGGTACATCAGTGAGAAAGGAGGAGTGTGATCTCACTTTTTCTTCTCAGTAAGCACTGAGAACTCTGGTTACAGGCATACCAACAGGGGCTGTGGATGGTTGTCAACCAACTAGCTGGCTCACTGTACAACTCAGCCTCAATTGACAGAGTCTTGCAGATCAAGAGTAGCATCTCCACCCAGAGGAGGTTCAAAGTCTCTTCACCCAGTGGGGCACCCCTGAGGTGGACCTTTTGGCTACTCTCAAACGCTCACTGCCTGATGTTCTGTGTTCTCCAGCATCAGTTTCTCAAGTTATGAGGAGATTCGCCAAAACCAGGCCCAAGCCATCTCCACTGCCTTGGTTTGGCCAAGAAGGGTGTGGTACACAGACCTTCTGTACCTCTACCTATGTGCTCCTTCTCAACTTCCACATAGCCAGAGTGGATCTAATCTCCTTATTAAAGGGTCAGATTCTGCACACCAATCTCATGGCTCTCCACCTTCATGCCTGGAGATTGAGGGAGTCATCTGAGGGCTTTCTGTCTTGCACCGAAAATAGCTGTTAATTGATGAGCTTGTTGGCCATTGGCAAAATCAGTCTACTCTGCCTGATGAAACAAATTTGTTTCGTAGTGCTCTGAATATAAATATTTACCCTTTGAAGACAAACTTGGTCAAAATAATCTGCAGTTCACATTTTCCTTAGCCTAATATGGATGTGCTGTTGGCACAGTCAAAGATGAATAGTGGCCTTGCTGGATCAACTATTATTATTCAATTCACCGGTGGTCATTCACTTTTTGAAGGGACTGACACATTTATATCCACCAGACTCTTTTGTTGTTACCCCATGGGACCTGAAATCTGTTCTAAAGTTCCTAACTAGGGCTGCATTTGAACCTTTACATATTTGCCAAACAGTATTTTTGGTTGCTGTTACATCGGCCTTCGTGTTAGCGAGTTGCAGGCCTTGAGTGTTCATCCACCTTTTACATGTTTCTTCCCAGACAAGTTAGTACTCCATACTAAAGTAGCTTTCCGACCAAAGGTGGTGCCTCCCTTCTATCCCAGTCAGTCTATCACCCTACCCACCTTTTATCCTTCACCAAATCCAACAAAAGAGGAGGATCAACTGCACCTACTAGACCCCTCACGTGCAGTCAGCTTTTGTATTAACTGCAATAAAGAGTCAGATTAGGTCAGGTCTTTAGAGGTTTCATGGATATAAGAAATGGAAAGACAGTCCAGAAGAGAACCCTTTCTCTTTGGGTTCTCATGTGTAGATAGACTTGCTATGCTCTAGAAAGAAAGGAGCTGCACAAGGGATTCAAAGGCCACTCCATCAGCGCAAAGTCTGTCGCAGCAGCCCTAGTTAGAGGAGTGCCAGTGGTGGACATATGTAAAGCAGCAATGTGGGCGTGCCTCCACACTTTCGTCAAACACCACTGTTTGGACTCACAGTTGAGAAGAATTGGGCATTTCGCCTGTTCAGCATTACAGGAATTCTTTGTTTAACCTTCCTTTCAGACCCCCTGTTTCTTTAGCATTGGTTGGAAATCTGTTCAAAGGAGAGGAATCTGAAGTAGAGACATCCATCACAAGCAAATATTACTTACCTTTGTTAACAATCTTTCTGATGGATACGCTACATATTCCTCACCAACGCTCCTGCTTCCCTTGTAAAGGAAGCCCATGGTCCACATTTGCTGATTTCTGCTGGAGACTTGGTACTGCAGATTTCTCCTCTTGTGGATATTCCCCAAGAGTCCGACTGGATCTGTAAACTTTAAAGCAGTGCGCCAGTAGACAGAATCTTTTTTTTTTTTTTTTTTTTTTTTTTTGGTAAACCTTTATTGGTACATAAAGCAGTTACAAACCCGGGCCTGAAACCATCACAGCCGGCCAGTAGTACAGAGTCGGTCAAAGCAAATCAATCAAGCCATAAGAGTGCAACAACCCGCCTCCCAAATGCCCCGTCGTAACTCAGGATATTATCGGTACCATATCGGCACCAGGATGAAAGAGGTTTCTTTTAGAATTTTAGGAAGGAACAGGATCTGATGCCATACAATCCAATAATACAAAAGCAAGGGGTTACCATAGCTCAGGATAGTCACAGGCAGGACTACTGCAGGCGGGACGTTGGCGTTGACGCACCTTAAGGAGGGTAAACAATGAGCAATACAATTCGCCCCCCAATACAGATTTATGCCCGCTGCAACATAAAAACGTTATAGAAACATCCACCCCTGTAATCTGTACCACCAGGACGTATAGAGAGGAACCTATTAAACAATTCCCAAAAGAAGTAAAAAAGAGGAGAAATGAAAAAAAAAGGCCAAGAGACACAAAGAATAAGAAAGAGGCCCTAGGAACATAAAAGGAAAGAACAATAGTACCCCTCCCCTAACCCCCCACCCTGCACCTCTGCCAATGGCTACGGCCTCCCCCTTAACAGCGTGCCTGTCGCCCGGTGTACGGAACCCGAAATATAGAAGAAAGGGGAAATATAAAAGAAGGAAATATAAAAGAAAAAGACATATTGGGGGGTCCCCCAGTACAGGCTCCCGGCCCCCCCGTAGCTTACAAGTATATCAGCGCTGTTGCAAAATATCCGAGGAACCCATCGAATCAGAACAGTAGTCGCCCCGCCAGCCCACCCAGTCACCCCCCTTTCAGCATCTGAGGAAAACAATCACCATTTTGTAACCCAGCCCCACCCGGCCTTTATCAGAAACGTGTCCCAGTCCGCACAAAGCGTAGCCAACAAAACACCAAGAGTACGATAGACAAGGATATCCAAAGAAGAGTAGGAGTTCTTGCCATACACCAGGACACGATACATTTCACAGCCGTTCACAGCCCACGACCGCCTCCCACGCAGCAAGACATAGTCTGGTTCAGGAAGAGTGAGCAGTTCAATTTATCTAGGTTGCGCGACGATGTCAGCCACAAGGGAGAGGGCAATAAAGGAGTCCCCACAAGCCTCACATCCGATGGAATCCCCGAACACTCCATGTTTCCATGGACCAAGTTCCATTCCGACGATGCCCTTTGCAACGATCGAGGAGACCCCACGCACCAACGTCCACTCATCAGCAACATGTAGGGTCCCGTAAAGACACCCATCCGGGCCATACCACAGATTGTAGAGGGAGTCACTGGACAAAGGCACACGGTGAAAATATCACATCAGGCTCTCTCATACTTCCACTTATGCCGGGGTCTAATCGCCACGCGAACCAAACCCACACGCTGTGCTGCCAAAACACGGGAGGGGGCTTCCGAACTCCGCACTCCTTTTGAAATGCGCATCGCCATCGCCTCGGGTGGGCAGGGTTCCGTGAGGGTATCACTACCAAATGGGGCGCACAGCATAAATGCCACCGGAGTTCACACCAGAGCCGCCATCATTTGTGCCATCCGGACGTCTCCCCGGTTGCACACGTTGTGATAGCCATCTCAAACTGCCCCCCGGAAGGTCTCATCTGCGCCACCCCGTGCGTCCGAACGACTCCAAATCGCCATGCAGCAATCGGCCCCGATCAGCCGAATCGCGGGATACAGACCGAAGCAAGCGGGTCGTACCAATCTCCAGCAGAGAGACAAAGAGCTGCGTCACACGTCCACATTTAGCAAGGCAGCATTCGGGTGGGTGGGGGGGGGGCCCGTCCGGCATGAGGGGACGGCACTCAGCAACGGACGCTAGGTTGTTGTTCAGGGTGGGTTCGAGCGCCCCCGCGGGTGACCGTTTTTTCCCGGCCGTTGTTGTTCCACTCACGGCCGGCTACAGTATCACGTGAGGTCCCGGCTCCGGGACCCGCGCAGGCCACACCGACCGGGAAGCATATCTCCGTCCCTGAAGCTCGGAGAGCCTCCGGAGTAACTCTCGGTGGGACAGGTCCTTCTCCGACATCCAGGAAAGTGTCAGCAGAGCAGCCCCGACAGCTAGATCCAGTAGCAAGGGGAGAGAGTCGACGGAGCCGGTAGCCCGGGCGGCCATCTTGGCCGCCGGCCTGGCTCCACCCCAGTAGACAGAATCTTGTTGCTCTATGCCAAAGTCGTTCTGTGCCGGAGGTGATATAAGCATCACCCTTGCGCGCTAGCATTAGTTCCTTTCTTTCTGTGCCTTCAGACCCAGACCTGGAGCTACTTTTTGATCTTTTAGTCCCTTTTTAAAAAAAAATCTACACAGTGTACAAGGGAAGCACAATTCCAGGGCCTGCAATGATTGTAGTCAGATGAATCAGAAGGCCACACTGGACCAAGAGAAGAAGTTGTATGTTGTCAAACATTGATAGACTTCATGCCATGCCATGACTGGTTGAAATCGAAAAAGGAAGGTCTTGTTCCCGCATTGAAGTAATTCCTGTGGCAGATACTCGTCACAATTGAAGTTTTCAGGTAAGTGGAAGAAGAACCACAAAAAGTCCTTCTGCGTAAGCTATGACTGGCGTAGCTCTACAAGGTCTGCTTTCCCACCCACGGGTGACCTCAGTAAACTAAGTTAAATGCACAAGTGCGGATTGTGAAGGACTGGTTATTGTAGTCATGTAAAAACCCACTCAGTACATAGTTGGAGTGAAGTCATTTGCTTTTGGGTTACTACTAATTCGCAAAAGGGAATCAGGGGCATCATGTTAACAGTAAACCTGTTTCGTTCTTCACAGCTTCACATACACACAGCACTAAGAACAGACACTTTTAACTAAAAATATGTATTTCAACAGGGTGAAGCTGTTTCTTAGTACATCTAAAATAATCACACAGGCTATCATAAAAACAGCAAGAAGTAACATTGCAAACAGCGAGAATAAAATGAACATTTCTAAAGTGGCTAAAATGTCATCTAAAAGTCTAACACACAAAACCTGCTTCTATGTGCTATCCTATAAGAGCATATTGTAGAGTAATTTACGAGCTAGAATTTCTTGGGGAGAAGCGGAACTGCTCAAGCTGTCTTTATCAGAAGAGCCTCGGAGGAAGAGTTCCCTGCGTAAAGCAAACACGCGCTGCTGTAGCAGCTGTACTCTGGGACTCTGCTCTTATGAGTTTCAGGCAGAATTCATCAGCTTCGCTAAATTCCATCAGTAACCGAGATTGTTTTAGGACGGTATATTGTATGATAATCTGGGATAAAGGACCTCTATACCTTAGGGATCAAATGGTGGTCCTTAAATACGGACAAGTTATCAGCAGGGCCACTGGAATTATGTGGTAGGTGAGAACAAATTAAATGCGGCAGAGTTTAATAAATTATGCAGCAGGAAGTGGCAAGTTAAGCGGCATAATGCAGCACATTTTGTGATAGTATTACTTCATTCATTTGTAATTTTATACACTTGGTAACACTATCTTGGCAACAGTTGCATCTCATTAATGCCAGTTTAACAGCTAATTATAGCAATAAGCAACAGAAAAGTGACCAGTCAAACTTTCCAAAGGGCCTTCTACTCAGAGACAGCACGTGTTGATGTGTTTTTATTAACTTTTGAACCGTTTAACCTAGAAACAATTTATTTTGTTAAAATCTGTGGATTATGCAGCAAATTATGGATTATGTGGCATATGCTGGAAACCTATTACTATGCGAAAAACGCAGTGGCCACACAAATGCATAATTCTAGTGGCTCTGTTTAACCCCTTTGATGCTCATGACGGAGCTGTTCCGTCATGAGCATCGGTTGGGCTGTGCTTATGACGGAACCGCTCCGTCATGCGCACAGCCCCTGGGGGAAGCGCTGGCGCTCCCCCCTGGGGTATCCATCTTGGCACCACAGAGGGGGGTGGCAGCGGAAGAGTTTCCGCTGCCACCCCCGACCCCCCCACGCTTCCCCATGACATCAGCACGCACAGCGCGCACTGTCATCAGGAAGCGCTGGACGCGCTGGAGATCATTTCTTTCCAGCGCGTCCAGAGGAAGGGTGAGTGTTACTTGCTCCGGTGGGGCGGGAGGGGCAAATTAGGATGCCTTGAGGCATCGGGGGAGAGGAAACCGTGTTTCCTCTCCCCTGATGTCTCAATGCAGGGCATTCCTGGTGCACGATCGCGCACAGCGTCGCGATCGTGCACCAGGAATGCCCCCACTAGACACCAGGGATTTGTTTTTGGCCTTATTTGGTGCAAAGGAAGCGCCCCTTGGGCAAGGGTCGCTTCCTATGGGGGACAAATAATTTTATACCTTTCTGCCCCCCTGGGGACCGATCGGCTAATGTTTGGCCGTTTGTGGACCCAGGGGGGGGCAGAAAAGCCCACTAGACACCAGGGATTTGTTATTTTTTTAAATTAGAAGCGACCCCTTGGGCAAGGGTCGCTTCCTGGGGCCCAATTAGTTTTAAAGTATATTCTGCCCCCTCTGAGGGCAGATCAGTTTCTTTATTTGGCCTTTCTGCCCCCAGGGGAGGCAGGAAACCCCACTAGACACCAGGGAATTTGTTTAATTTGAAATGGAAGCGACCCCTTGGGCAAGGGTCGCTTCCAGGGGCTAAATTTATTTAAAAATTATATTCTGCCCCCCCTGGGAACAGATAGCCTGATTTACTGGGGGCGTTTCTGTCCCCAGGGGGAGCAGAAAAGCCCACTAGAGACAGAGAATTTGTTTTTTTTTAATTTGAAGCGACCCCTTGGGCAAGGGTCGCTACTAGGGGCCATATTTAAAAAAAAATTATATTCTGCGCCCCGGATTGGTTTGTTTATTTGGTCTAATTTGAGGTTTGCAGGGGATTCTGAGTAGGAGAATGATGGGGGGCCCATGCAAGCCATACCTCGCTGGACTCCCCCGGGTGTCTAGTTTCCAGAAATGTGTGGGTTAGGTAGGTTTACCTAGATGGCTGCCGAGCCCCGGGCCAAAAACTCATAGGACCCCCCATGCAAAAACAGGTTGGTTTGTGATAGGTAATTTTGATGTCGCCTCAATAGGTTTTGGGCCCTTGCCTGTCGCGGGTCCTTGACCCACCAATGCAAGTGAAGTACCATTTTTATCGGGAGACCTGGGGGCACGCTGGGTGGGAGGAAATTTGTGGATCCACACAGATTCCAGAACTTTCCACCACAGAAATGTGAGAAAAAAGTTAATTTTTGGGCAAAATTTGAGGTTTGCAGGGGATTCTGGGTAGGAGAATGATGGGGGACCCACGCAAGCCATACCTCGCTAGACTCCCCCGTGTGTCTAGTTTCCAGAAATGTGTGGGTTAGGTAGGTTTCCCTAGATGGCCGCCGAGCCCCAGGCCAAAAACTCATGGGATCCCCCCTTGCAAAACCAGGTTGGTTTGTGATAGGTACTTTTGATGTCGCCTCAATAGGTTTTGGGCCCTTGCCTGTCGCAGGTTCTTGACCCACCCACGCAAGTGAGGTACCATTTTTATCGAGAGACCTGGGGGAACGCTGGGTGGGAGGAAATTTGTGTATCCACACAGATTCCAGAACTTTCCACCACAGAAATGAGGGGAAAATGTGTTTTTTTTGGACAATTTTGTAGGTTTGCAAGGGATTCTGGGTAACAGAACCTGGTGGGAGGCAGTCAAGTCACCCCATCCTGGATTCCCATGGGTGTCTAGTTTTAAAAAATGTATAGGTTTGCTAGGTTTCCCTAGGTGCCGGCAAAGCTAGGGTTCAAAAACTACAGCTAGGCACTTTGCCAAAAAAGGGTCATTTTTCACTGCGAAATTGAGGTTTGTCCACGTTGCGTTTTACGCCGTTTCCAGCCGCGGGCACTAGGCCGACCCACACAAGTGAGGTACCATTTTTCTTGAAAGACTTTGGGGAACGCGGGGTGGGTGCAAATTTGGGGATCCACGCAGATTCCAGAACTTTCCACCACAGAAATATGGGGAAAATTTGTTTTTTTGACAATGTTTTAGGTTTGCAAGGGATTCTGGGTAACAGAACCTGGTGGTAGGCAGTCGAGTCACCCCATCCTGGATTCCCCTGGGTGTCTGGTTTTCAAAAATGTATAGGTTTGCTATGTTTCCCTAGGTGCCGGCAGAGCTATGGTTCAAAAACTACAGCTAGGCACTTTGCCAAAAAAAGGTCATTTTTCACTGCGAAATTGAGGTGTGTCCACGTTGCGTTTTGTGCCGTTTTCTGCCGCGGGCACTAGGCCGATCCTCACAAGTGAGGTACCATTTTACTCTGAAGACTTTGGGGAACGCGGGGTTGGTGGAAATTTGTGAATCCATGCAGATTCCAGAACTTTCCACCACAGAAATGTGGGGAAAATGTGTTTTTTTGGACAATTTTTTAGGTTTGCAAGAGATTCTGGGTAACAGAACCTGGTGGGAGGCAGTCAAGTCACCCCGTCCTGGATTCCCCTGGGTGTCTAGTTTTAAAAAACTGTATAGGTTTGCTAGGTTTCCCTAGGTGCCGGCAAAGCTAGGGTTAAAAAACTACAGCTAGGCACTTTGCCAAAAAAGGGTCATTTTTCACTGCGAGATTGATGTGTGTCCACATTGCGTTTTGCGCCGTTTCCTGTCGCGGGCACTGGGCCGACCCACACAGGTGAGGTACCATTTTTCTCGGAAGACTTTGGGGAACGCGGGGTGGGTGGAAATTTGTGGATCCACGCAGATTCCAGAACTTTCCGCCACAGAAATGTGGGGAAAATGTGATTTTTTTGACAATGTTTTAGGTTTGCAAGGGATTCTGGGTAACAGAACCTGGTGGGAAGCAGTCAAGTCACCCCATCCTGGATTCCCCTGGGTGTCTAGTTTTCAAAAATGTATAGGTTTGCTAGGTTTCCCTAGGTGCCGGCAGAGCTATGGTTAAAAAACTACAGCTAGGCACTTTGCCAAAAAAGGGTCATGTTTCACTGCGAAATTGAGGTGTGTCCACGTTGCGTTTTGTGCCGTTTCCTGCCGCGGGCACTAGGCCGACCCACACAAGTGAGTTACCATTTTACTCGGAAGACTTGGGGAACGCGGGGTGGGTGGAAATTTGTGGATCCACGCAGATTCCAGAACTTTCCACCACAGAAATGTGCGGAAAAGGTGTTTTTTTTTTTACAATGTTTTAGGTTTGCAAGGGATTCTGGGTAACAGAACCTGGTGGGAGGCAGTCAAGTCACCCCATCCTGGATTCCCCTGGGTGTTTAGTTTTCAAAAAATGTATAGGTTTGCTAGGTTTCCCTAGGTGCCGGCAAAGCTAGGGTTCAAAAACTATAGCTAGGCACTTTGCCAAAAAAGGGTCATTTTTCACTGCGAAATTGAGGTTTGTCCACGTTGCGTTTTACGCCGTTTCCAGCCACGGGCACTAGGCCGACCCACACAAGTGAGGTACCATTTTTCTTGAAAGACTTTAGGGAATGCGGGTGGGTGGAAATTTGGGGATCCACGCAGATTCCAGAACTTTCCACCACAGAAATATGGGGAAAATGTGTTTTTTGACAATGTTTTAGGTTTGCAAGGGATTCTGGGTGACAGAACCTGGTGGGAGGCAATCGAGTCACCCCATCCTGGATACCCCTGGGCGTCTAGTTTTCAACACTGTATATGTTTGCTAGGTTTCCCTAGGTGCCGGCAGAGCTATGGTTCAAAAACTACAGCTAGGCACTTTGCCAAAAAAGGGTCATTTTTCACTGCGAAATTGAGGTGTGTCCATGTTGCGTTTTGTGCCGTTTCCTGCCGCGGGCACTAGGCCGACCCTCACAAGTGAGGTACCATTTTACTCGGAAGACTTTGGGGAACGCGGGGTTGGTGGAAATGTGTGAATCCACGCAGATTCCAGAACTTTCCACCACAGAAATGTGGGGAAAATTTGTTTTTTTGGACAATGTTTTAGATTTGCAAGGGATTCTGGGTAACAGAACCTGGTGGGAGGCAGTCAAGTCACCCCATCCTGGATTCCCCTGGGTGTCTAGTTTTAAAAAATGTATAGGTTTGCTAGGTTTCCCTAGGTGCCGGCAAAGCTAGGGTTAAAAAACTACAGCTAGGCACTTTGCCAAAAAAGGGTAATTTTTCACTGCGCGATTGAGGTGTGTCCACGTTGCGTTTTGCGCCGTTTCCTGTCACGGGCACTGGGCCAACCCACACAAGTGAGGTACCATTTTTTTCGGAAGACTTTGGGGAACGCGGGGTGGGTGGAAATGTGTGGATCCACGCAGATTCCAGAACTTTCAGCCACAGAAATGTGGGGAAAATGTGTTTTTTTTATACAATGTTTTAGATTTGCAAGGGATTCTGGGTAACAGAACCTGGTGGAAGCCAGTCAAGTCACCCCACCCTGGATTCCCCTGGGTGTCTAGTTTTCAAAAATGTATAGGTTTGCTAGGTTTCCCTTGGGGCCGGCAGAGCTAGGATTAAAAAACTACAGCTACGCACTTTGCCAAAAAAGGGTCATTTTTCACTGTGAAATTGGGGTGTGTCCATGTTGCGTTTTGTGCCGTTTCCTGTCGTGGGCACTAGGCCCACCCACGCAAGTGAGGTACCATTTTTCTCAGAAGACTTTGGGGAACGCGGGGTGGGTGGAAATTTGTGGATCCATGCAAATTCCAGAACTTTCCACCACAGAAATGTGAGGAAAATGTGGATTTTTTGACAAAATGTTAGGTTTGCAAGGGATTCTTTGTAACAGAACCTGGTGAGAGGCAGTCAAGTCACTCCATCCTGGATTTCCCTGGGTGTCTAGTTCTCAAAAATGTATAGGTTTGCTAGGTTTCCCTAGGTGCCAGCAGAGTTTAGGGTTTAAAAACTACAGCTAGGCACTTTGCAAAAAAAGGGTAATTTTTCATTGTGAAAATGTGGTGTGTTCACGTTGGGTTTTGAGCCATTTCTTGTCGTGGGCACTATGCCTACCCACACAAGTGAGGTACAATTTTTATCGGGAGGCTTTGGGTAATTCAGATTTGTAAGGCAACTGTTATTACCTATTGACTTTCGATGCATTTCTGCCTTTCAAATGAAAGACATTGTGTAAAAAAGAAGTCATTTTAAAAAATGACCGATAATTCTCATGCTAGTATGAGTATTCCCAATTTCGGAACTGTGCAAATATCTACTGTTTCTAAACTCTATATTTTGTTCCCATTTCAGAAATACATAGGTGTCTTTCATACCGAATTTTCCATGTATACATTTTCCCACAATAATTGCTATATACCCGGTACATAATAAAAAGCCATTGCAAATTGCTGCTCGGTTTTTGACTCTGGGTTCGTCGGGTTCTTGGTGAATCTACAAGTCCTATCAACCAGTTAGGTCCAACGGATGTAACGGTATATTGCATACAAAGAGGTGTCATAATTAGAAGAAGTTACAGGTGAAAACGTTGACGCACAAGGCTGTTTTTTTTCAACTAATTTTCAATTTTTCCTATATTTAACTGTTAGTTTCTATAAAGAAAAAACCTTGATGGATCAACACAAATGACCCCTTGCTGAATTCAGAATGTTGTCTACTTTTCTAAAATGTATAGCTTTCCAGGATCCATTATTGCTTTCATACCCATTTCTACCATTAACTGGAAGGAGGTTGAAAGCACAAAAAATAGCAAAAATAGGCTATGTCCCAGAAAAAGGCCAAAACTGTGTAAATGATTTTGGTTTTCTGACAAAAGTCTGCTTGTCCCTGAAAGCTGGGAAGATGGTGATTTCAGCACCACAACCCCTTTGTTGATACCATTTGCAGGGAAAACCCCAGATGCTTTCATTTGCAGCCCTTTTTTTGCATTTTCCCCCCAAAAAACAACATTTAGCTGTATTTTGGCTAATTTCTGGGTCCCCTCCAGGGGAATTCACAAACCCTGGGTACCTTTAGAATCCCCATGATGTTGGAAGAAAAGGACGCAAATTTGGCATGGATACCTTATGTGGTCAAAAAATTACAGGGGCGGAACGTGGAGGGGGGCTTCAGTATCTGGGGGTGTTCTTATCACCTACTCCGGCAATTTCTTGGGGGCGAAACGTGGTGCCCGTGTGGGAACAGGTTTGTTGGGACATCAAGTTGTGGACTCGTATGCCACTCACTATCTTTGGCCGGTCTGCGATTTTTAAGATGGTGGCTCTTCCCCGCCTCCTGTATCAGCTGCAGAATCACCCTTATACGGTCCCGCCTGAGTGGTTTCGTCAGGTGAACTCGACTCTGGGGCAGTTTTTGTGGGAGGGCGGGGTGGCGCGGGTAGCCTTACGGACGTGCTTCCTTTTAACATATACTGGGGGTCTGGCAACATCAGATCTGCTCTCATATTATCATGCCTCCCACTTGCTGGTGCTGAACGAGTGGTGGTATGGGAGGGGGGGAGACCCGGCGTATGCGGTGGAGCGGCGGCTCATGGCCCCACACTCACTTCACACCTTTCTCTATTCCGCGGTCCGTCGGGCGCGGTTGCCACCGGTGACGCAAGTGGTTTTCCAACTTTGGCGTCAGTCGCTGACGCGCATTGGGTGGTGGGGCGTGCTCACGCGGGAGACCCCACTGTGGCACAATGGGCAGCTACCGCAGTTGGCGGCCCTGGCAGGGTTTGAGGGGTAGGATCGGATTGGCATCTCCACCATAGGTGATGTGGTGCGTGGGTGTGTTCTGAAGTCCTTCCAGGATCTTCAACAAGAGTTCAGCATGCCCCGGACGCAGTTCTATAGATATCTACAATTGCGCCATGCACTCTCCCCCAGTCTAGTGGGATTAGACTCCATAGCCGACTTCAGCCCTGTGGAAGCGAAGCTTTTTATGGGAGACCTCCATGGCAAGAAAATCTCCAAGATATATCGATTGCTAGTTATCCACAGTGCCCCGTCGCTCCAGCAGCTCCAAGGGAAATGGGAGAACGATGTTGGGCCCCTTGATGAGACGGACTGGACAGATGCACTTGCCTCGCCACGGGGAGCAGCCATAGCTATCCGACTCCGTCTTATACAATTTAAATATTTGCAAAGGGCTTACTATACCCGGCGGAGGCTGTGGCGGGCGGGATTGATTGCCTCTCCGGAGAGTCTCCGCTGTAGACGGGAGGAGGGTTCCTTCTTTCACACCGTGTGGCTTTGTGGGTCACTGTATCGGTTTTGGAGAGGGGTGTTGGCTTGTTTATCCGAGGTGTTGGGGTGGGATCTTCCCGCGGACCCCAGGCTGACACTCCTGCATATCATGGAGGACATTGGTGGCAACATATACAAGCGGCACCTATTGCTGCTGGGTCTCACACTGGCCAAGAGGGATATCGCCAGGGCATGGAAAGCGCCGACTGCCCCCTCGCTGAATGTGTGGAAGAGGGGTTTGGACTTCAATATGGGCCTGGAGCTTCCCATCTTTGCAGCTAGGGGGTGCCCCCGTAAACACTATAAGATTTGGAAGAGGTGGGCAGACTATAGGGGTCTCCCCCTGGAGCCAGTTCCGGAGGAACGGGAGGAGGGGCGCATCTAGTTTCCCCCGGAAGGGGGGGTACACACAGGGATTGGACATGGAGGTGTCCGTCTTATGCTCAATACATGATGTCGTTGGTTGGGTGGAATACGGTGCGGTCGGGGGGAGGGAGTTGGGAGGTGGGGAAGTTGGTTTTCATCTGAAATGCATTCAAAGTATCCTATTATGATAAAATTGTCAATGTCATGATCAATGTGTTGCTTGGGCCGATACCTCTGGGGCTACAGGGGCCGGCAATATATGTGTTCGTTGACGAATAAAAACAATTTTAAAGAAATAAAAAATTACAGGGGCCTAAGCGCGCACTACCCCAAATAGCCAAAAAAAGGCTTGGCCGGGGGGGAAAAGGCCTCGCAGCGAAGGGGTTAACAGGGATGAAAACATCTGACATAGTTTAGGAATTTAGTGTATAGATTATAGGCGCCAGAGAAGGGGTCCTAGACATATCTGCAAGAAAATGGGAAGCCAGGAGACATCTGTTTGAAGCACACCTCTTTGATGAATTAACTAGGGATGTTTCTTGATGGAGCTACGTTAGATCCTGTAGCTCCAGCCTTACACATGTAGCAATAGCTTTGACATATTGGTAAAGGAACACATGTCCTAGACTGTGTCTCATCAGGTGTTGTATCTGGATCATTATCAGAACGCCTTGACACTCTGTACTCTTTTCAGTTCAACTAATGGTAAGGGTGGTCGACATTCATAGTATTATTGTTTACAGCAGATATGACAGAGTTTGGAAGAATCACTGACAGAATATCGAAGGTCAGAATATCGACCTACAGAAATATCGACGCAAGAATATCGAAGTCAAGAATATCGACATCCTATCTACATTATGGTAAGTACAAAAATATCGGGGGGAAAATATCGTTTTTTATTTAAGTTAAAAAAATAATGTAAAGTAAATAATACATATTAAAATAAACATAGTTAAAAATATTTTAAAATGTTTAAAAATTATATATATATATAATGTAAAAATAAATTAAACATATACATATAATATATAATATATATATACTTACTAATAATTTTTAATAAATATTTTAATAACTTATAATTTGTTTAAAAAATATCATATAAATTATAAATACATCTATACACATAAAATAATAATATAAATAAAAATGTAATATATATAACACATTTAAAAAAAATATTAATTATATATTACATTAACTAAAATAATGCAAAAACTATTAGATAGCGGAGGTAATAAAATTACTATTCCAACTCCAAACAGTGCAACAGTAGGGAAAGTGTTGGATAGTGTAGGGGTAAAAATTACTATTCCCACTCCAGTGAGTGCAACAGTAGGGAACATGTTAGATAGCGTAGGGATTAAAATAACTATTCCCACTCCAGGGAGTGCAACAGTATGGAAAGTGTTGGATAGTGTAGGGGTGAAAATTACTATTCCCACTCCAGGGAGTGCAACAGTAGGGAAAGTGTTGGATAGCGTAGGGGTAAAAATTACTATTCCCACTCCAGTGAGTGCAACAGTAGGGAAAGTGTTGGATAGCGTAGGGGTTAAAATTACTATTCCCACTCCAGGGAGTGCAACAGTAGGGAAGGTGTTGGATAGCGTATGGGTAAAAATTACTATTCCCACTCCAGTGAGTGCAACAGTAGGTAAAGTGTTGGATAGCGTAGGGGTAAAAATTACTATTCCCACTCCAGGGGGTGCAACAGTAGGGAAAGTGTTGGATAGCGTATTGGTAAAAATGACTATTCCCACTCCATTGAGTGCAACAGTAGGGAAAGTGTTGGATAGCGTAGGGGTAAAAATTACTATTCCCACTCCAGTGAGTGCAACACTAGGGAAAGTGTTGGATAGCATAGGGGTTATTGTAAAATAAATAACATATTAAAAATTAATTAACTAAAAAATTAATAATAAATTCCAATAATATTAAATTAATATTTACATAAATAACATTAAATTACTTCCCACCCTATTCCCCCATAAATACACAACCCGCTACACATAAAAAAGAACATAATTAATGTAATTGTCAATTAATCAATTAATAAAAATTAATTACCAAGAAATAATAAATTAACAATAAATTAATTAACAATAACAACAAATTAAAAATAATAATTATAATTAATACAATTATAAATTAATCAATTAATACAAATTACCAATTAATTATTAATTAGCAATAAATTAATTATCAATAACAATAAATAAAAATAATTAATTATTAATAATTACATTACTTCCCACCCTTTCCCCCTATAAAACCACGACCCTCTACACATAAAAATTAACATAATTAATTTAACTATCAATTAATCAATTAATAAAAATTAATTACCAGTTAATGTTATGTTATGTTATGTTAAAATTATTTGTAAAGCGCTCTTACACCAAGCCGTTTCATGGGGCTAGTGGAGGGGATACGGCAGAAGTGTAGTGACAGGGGTTTACTTGTATGCCTGAGAGAATAGAAGGGTTTTAAGGAGAGTTCTAAATCGGGTATATGAGGTTACCGACCTGAGCTCGGTAGGAAGGGAATTCCAAAGTTGAGGGGCCAGGAGAGAAAATCTGAGACCACCATGTTTTTTCTGCTTAAAGGGGGGGACAACAAGCAGGTTCAAATGTGAGGAGCGAAGTGCGTGTGTGGGAGTATAGCGGAGTATCATGGACGAGATAAAAGCCGGGCCTTGACTGGCCAGGGCTTTGAAAATAGTGCAACCCAATTTGAATGCGCAGCGGTTGGCCACCGGGAGCCAATGGAGGCTCTTCATCAGGGGTGGACATTTTGATGTCTGGATTGGTGGAAGATGAGCCTAGCTGCTTGGTTCTGGACCAATTGTAGGCGGCGAAGCTGATAGGCCGGGATGCCAACAAAGAGTGAGTTGGCGTAGTCAATACGGGAAATCACCAAAGCCAGAAGAACCAGGGTGAGGGCCTCGGTGGTAAGGAATCTGGAAATCTTTCGGATTCTGCGTGGATGGAAGAAGCAGGATGATACGACTGCGCCAATTTGAGCTTTCATGGACAGATCTTTGCTTATAATGACCCCATGGCTTTTCACCGATTCCGCTGGTTGAGGAGGGTTGCCTAAGAGAGGGGGCCAGAAGTTAGTGTTCCAGGGATTGGAGATACCGAAGTCAGAACTAGCTTAGTCTTGTCAGGGTTGAGTTTCAGTTGATTGGCGTTCATCCAATTACTGATGAGGTACAAGGTAGACAAAGTTTGAGACTGAGGTGGTAGAGGAGTTGATTTTAAACACTAACTGAAGGTCGTCGGCGTAATTGAAGGTGGCAACCTCACAGTTGCGTAGGGAGCGTATCAGGGGGAACATGTATAGGTTGAAGAGAAGGGGGGAGAGAGAAGACCCCTGAGGGACCCCGCATGTCAGTCTTACCCTCTCGGCTGAGAAGGTGGCAAGGCAGACTGCCTGGGAACGATTATCCAGGAAGGAGGAGATCCATTTCAGGGCAGTTCCCTGGATGCCGGCGCTGCCGACACGGTCGATCAGAAGATCATGATCGACCGTGGCAAAAGCTGCTGAAAGGTCCAGGAGGATGAGGGCCTGAGAGATGTTATGGTCGGCCCCCTTCCTGAGTTTGTCCATGACTGCAAGCATGACCAGCTCCGTGGAGTGAGCTGGTCTAAAACCAGCCTGCTGAGGATCAAGAAACAGCGAGAGTTCAATAAAGGAGCTGAGACATTTAGCAACATGAGCTTCTAAGATCTTGCTAAGGTAGGGGAGTAAGGAGATCGGGCGAAAGTTACTGAGTATCAAGGGGTCGGCGTTGGGCTTCTTGAGGATGGGGACAACTTCGGCAATTTTAAAGGAGTCTGGGACCATACCTAGTCTCAGAGAGTTGTTGAGACGTGCTAGTGGGGGGTCAGGGCAGGTGGAGAAGGCTTCTTGTAGAATGTGCGGGGACAGGAATCTGTAGGGGAGCCGGACCCGACTTTTTTTAACAGGTCAAGGAATTCCTCTTTCGATATCAGAGGTATTTGATCCAGCACCTGGGGGTTATTGAACATAATCGGGGAGTTCGTAGGAAGGGCGGGCGAGGGGATACTGTTTTTTATGGTGGCAATTTTCTCCACAAAATAGACGTTAAGGGAATCGCATAGCAGTTGGGAGGGGAGTGGTTTAGCAATTACTCTGTCTGGCAGTGATAGTTCGTCGACTATGGCGAAGATGTCTTTGGTCTTAGTAGCTGAATTGGTGATTTTCAGGGAAAAGTACGTAGTTTTGGCCTGAATGATAGATTTGTTACAGTCTTTTAAGAGACTCATGTAGGTGGCTTTTCTTTCCGTGGAATAGTCACGTCTCCAGCTGCTCTCGGCCTGTCTGAGTGCTAATTTCTTAATTTTCAGTTCATCGGAGAACCAGCGTTGTGCGTTGTGAGGACGTTTAAGTTTGGATTGTCTGAAGGGAGCGACGGCGTTGCTGGCTGAGTCGAGCCAGTGCTTGATGGCGGCAGCCTGATTGTTAAGGTAGTCCTGATCAACAGGGATGGAGGTTTTTAATAAGGTGCACAATTCGCCAATGTTGGCCCGGTTCCAGTTTCTAGCCAAGTGGTTGCCCAGGGGAGGGGGTTTTGTGGGGGAGTGCAGTCCAAGGAGAAGGAGATAATGTGGTGGTATGACCATGGAGAGGGGGAGATGGAGGGTAGTGTAATTTTCAAGTTGGAGGTCCATACTTGATTCAGGATGTGTCCCTTGATGTGAGTGGCGGTGTGTACATGCTGGATACAGTTTAGCCCGGATAGACGGTCCGTAAATTCTAAGGAACTAGTGCTCTCCTTTGTGTCAGAGGGCCAATAGTTAAAGTCGCCTATAATAATGATTTTAGTATTATTGATGACTAGTTGGGAGATCAGTTCACCTACCAGCTGAGGAAAAGAGGGCATGTATTGGGGGGGTCTGTAGAGGAGAGCGCAGATAAAAGGGGAATAAGGAGAGTCAAATTTTAAAATGAGGCTGTCGACTGACGGTATGCCAGTGACTGTTAAGGTAGTAAATCTGAGTTCGTGGTGGATAATGGCGGCAACTCCGCCGCCAGGTTTCCCCAAGGTTCTGTTGGTCTGAAGTATGTAGTACCCCGTAGGTACCGCTGCCAGGATGTCAGGTACGGAGTCGGCGGTAAGCCAAGTTTCTGAAAGAAGGAGTATGTCAGGTTTGTTGGCGTCGAGTAGCTGGAATATTTCTAATTGGTGTCTGACCAGCGAGCGAGTGTTTAAGTAGTTAAACACCAGGCTCGTGTTTTTTTGGGGCGGAGGGAAGATGGGGTCGGGTGTTCCTTCTGATTTGACAGGCGGGCACTCTTTGGACGGTAAGGCAGGGGGTTCAAGTGACAAATACCTGGGATTGAGGATCCCTGTTGCGTGTAGGTAAGTAATCGTGCGGGGGTTGATGGGCCAGTTTGCCTGTAAGTGTCTCAGCTCAGTTGCTGAGTAGGATGTGATTTGGGCATAGTGGGTTGCCCCTAGCCCCTGCTGGCCGCGGACGGGCTTGCCTTTGGCGCGTCTTCGGCGCGCCTGCGGTGCACCTGCTGCGCGCATTCGTTGCACGTGCGTTTGAGCATTCGACTAAATAGTGGTGGGGCACGGAGAGCTACCGGAAGTGCCTGCCCTGTTAGAACTCCCAGGAGGCCCTCCGCGCAACGGCACAAGCCGCGTCGGACCGGAGCGATGGGGTAGTCTAATAGAGGTGAGCGAGATCAAGTCCAAAGTGCAAAGTGAATTTCTTAAAAACAGAGGCGTTAATGCAAAATTAAACAACAAAGGATTTAAGAACAGTTCTGAATTATTAACAGCGTTTCAAATAAAATAGATAATGCGCGAGGCTTAGCAGCACAACTAGCAGCATCACCTCCTGTCAGGATTCTGCTGTGCCGTGTAATAATTAACTAACAATAAATTAATTAACGATAAATAAATAAATAATAAATTACTTATAATTAATATAATGATCAATTAATCAATTAATAAAAAATAATTACCAATTAATAATGAATTAACTATAAATTGATATTCAATAACAATAAATAAAATCATATTAATTAATTAATTATACATAAATTACTTCCCCCACTATTCCCCTATAAACCCACAACCCGCTCTGATACTAAGGGGTCGATTCCGATCTGGGTCGGACAGCTCTCCGAGAGCTGTTCGTAGCCTTACCTTGCGACCGACCCGTACCAGGAGCCGGTTCGTCCAGTTGATGAAGTACGATGCGCATAACTGCCAAAAATCCGACCGACACATAGGCTGTGATTCAAGCTTCATTCTCCGGCCGGGCCGTAACTCCTAACGCCCAACCGAGTCGCCCGGAAGCAGTATCCATAGCAGTTTCCGCCCGGACAAGTACGATGCGTACTTCCTACGCGCCGGACGGGTCGCCACGTACGGCACGTCCCAGCATCCGGAAAAGAAGCATATCAGGTACGATTCGCGCCATAACTCAATCCACGGCTACGAGACGGACTAGCTTGCAATGGGTACGAGACAGAGCAACAAGCAGCGTGTACGAGACGAACACATCATGAATCCCATCGCGCAGGTCATACCAGTACTCTACATCTATGACCGGATCAGGAACAGACGCGGACGGCGCAGACGGTAAGTCAGACACCCAGCACACAAACAAACGACACGTACCCGCAAACTGTCACACACACACAGGGGATCCATATCCTGGCCACTAACAACAGGCCATGAGAAAGGCAGATGCTATGCATCTGTATACCGGTTGCACAGCTTAAAATGTATGCTTCTGCGTGTAATCCACTGAACCAGCAGTTGTATACAATTGTTAATAAAATAAACAACTAAATAAACATTGTTGATATTGGCATTTACTCATTAAAGTCATGAGCTTAAGCAACTTCTTGGTTGACGAACTTTTTACAAACAATCACATGAATAATCACTTTAGTTGTGAAAATAAAAAAAAATTTCAATTAGCAATTATTTGAATTAGCAGAATTGCAAATGTTATTTGACATAATGACGGTTGAGATTGATGTAGCCCAATGCATTTCGGGATTATAGGTAATCCCTTCTTCAGGGGCCTATAAATAAAAGAAAAAAAGAAAACAGAGAAACATGTTTGCAACAATTAACTGTGTACAATGCAATGTTATGTACAATTTTTAACAGATACATCGTCTAATGGCCAGAGTGGCCTTTGCACACCTGTACTTGTCCTGCACGCAGAGTTAAAAAGATAGAAAAGTCAAATGTTGAACCAGTGTCTGAAGTTGAAAACAACTGAGAAACAACCTTAACCCCAAATTAAACCACTGTGCACCGCTCCCCATTGCTTTAACAAGGTTTGTGAAATAAAGTTATTCAGAAAAGTGAAGAAATTAAACAAAACTGAGCTGCTAGATCTTACGGAAAAGCCGTCGCGTGTCCATGTCCATAGCTACTAATCAGTGACAACAAGAATGTCCTCCTGACTGAAAGGGTACAGCTACGCTGTAACAACTAAACACGTCTCCAAAAAACACTCATGGAAGAATACTGCAAAGCACTGTATTCCGGCAGGTGATCCCCATGGGAAAATCTAGCTGGTCAGGTGCCTGTGTACAAAATAGGGATGAGGTCACTGACTGTATTACTTGTGTGGATAATCTAATCAAAACGAAACAAATCCCATGCTTAAAAGACGCTCTTACCTCTGTCCTCTGCCAGTAAGTGTCGCTTCAGAAGGCTATGTATTCTAAAAGTTGATGACCACAACGTGCCCAAACTCAGTAAAAGAGAGTTTCCAACCTGTTATTACAAACAAGAAACCGCAAACCCTGTGTTAATGGTGAGGAATCCTGGTATATTGATTCACAACCGAACTAACAAGCTCCATAGTAAAGACGCTGAGTTAGACCTTACCTAGATTTCTTAAGCATTGAGACTGCTGCTGATGCGAAATGGGAGATAACGCTGTTACCCCGAGCTAGCGTGGCTCACAGCGGAACTTAAATCCAACGAAGACGTGTGTGCGTGCACCTGCGCAATGCGCGTGCCAACACACTGGAGAAATGACTAACGCTAAAGACCTATGTTGTTGCTGCCGACCCGATCGAAAATGGCGCGCCTTCAAACACGAAAAACGAACCTCGTGATACTGTAAGATACTTCGTAAAGATAAGAGCTCGCTCTCTGGAGGAAGCTGGAAACCAATAATGTATACAATAAAATATGAAATGAATGTAAATGAAGCCAACAACTACTGCATAAGGAGTAAAGACCATAGAAAAAAACTAATAACAAAAGGAAAAACTCAACAACGCACCCAGGAATGACAATGTATGAAAGCCATCAAAATTAAGATAAAGAAGTGATGTTAATAAAATCTAAAAGTGTGAGAATCAAGTCTACCTCATTGTGATAAGGAGGAGTCGGACGCCGGGAACTTCAAGATGGCGCCCAACGGGACGCCCGTCGATTCAGCGGGGAGCGGTGTAGCTTCCGGCGATTCAACGGAAAGGAGTGAAACTTCCGGGAGAAGGGGAGGAGCAGGCTGGGAAGAAAAGGAGCGCGCCGGTGGCAAGGACGGGGGGAAGGAGAAAGCGGAGGAAGAAGGAGAACAGGAGCGGAACAGGGAGCCGAACGCAGGAGGAGAGACGGGCGGAACGCCGAACGTGGATGTGGGACTCGAGGAGGACGGCCCAGCGGTACCGAAGGAGAGGCACTCGACCCAATCCCCTCCAGTATCCGGTGACTCCCAGAGGCAGGAGGACATCGAGACACCCATTGCTACGGTCCCAGGGGGCCGTAGCCCCAGGCAAGTGACGTGGAGGGAAGGGTGGAGGAAGAGGTTGGAGGGAAAGGGTTTCTTGGGTTTGTGGAACAGTTAGAAAACCCTCACGCCTTGAAAGTACCTTTTTGCACCACCCCCTCCTCTTTTCTCTTATACCCGTCCTGAATATCTTACACTCACCCTGGTGACCTAGGAAGATTGGTGAAGGGAGCACCCTCTAGAGCTATAGCTTCAGTAGAACACTTGTGACATAAGCATCCTATGTCTCTTTTGTTTTTCCGGTTGGCCTTTTTGGGATGCACCGGCCCGGGCAGTTTCGGGGAAGAGTAAAAGCTGGAAGACGGCGCCGACCCTTGGATGTGGGACAATTTCCTTAAACAGCCCATGTGGTGAACTTTGTGTGCTTTGGGCCCAAAAGCTGTCAGAATTGTGTAGTTAAACAAATAAATTTACGTTATCACTAGACTCGTGAGACACCTGGTTACTCATAAAAGGGGAGAGGCCGTATCCTCCGGGGGTCAGACGCATACAACGAAGGGTAAAACTATCACAGTGGTGTCAGAAGTGGGATCGTACATCTGAAATAAGATGACGCAACCCGTAACCGTCCAGGACATAATAACCCAATTGGCTGAAGGCCAGAGACATTTGCAATTGGTTCTGGAACAACAGAACCAAACTGCTCAAAAAGAAAGAGAAGCCTTTCATGCGGCCATGAAGGAACAGGCAGTTCTTCTGACCAACAACCAGAAAGTACAGGATACGGCCATTCTGCGACTCACAGACGCCATTTCTAGTACCAGAGTGCATCCTAATATCCCTGGCAGTGTTTTGCAAAAGTTTCAGGAAGGGGACGATCCGGACTTCTTCTTTACGAACTTTGAGAGGGTTGCTACTACTGCTACATGGCCTCCTGAGAGATGGGGACAGTATATAGCGCCGTTATTGTCCGGGGAACTACAGGCAGCCTACCAAGCCGCCAATCCAGCCGGGGTAACTTCGTATCCCGATATCAAGAAAGCCATACTAGAAAGATTAGGGTGTGACCATGAATATTATAGAGCACGCTTCCGAAAGGAAAAATGGGCGTCAGGAGACAACCCCAGAGCGTTATTCTATATTGTGCGAGACTTGGGGAACCGGTGGCTTCAGCCTGTTTCCTCTACGATGGAAGAAGTCACGGAACGGATTTTCCTAGAACAATATCTGGAAGCCTTACCTCCCAACACCAGGGCCTGGTTAAAACAGCATCCCGGTCTCACTACACAGTCTGCCATTGAGTTAGCGTGTGCCTACCATAGATCTCCAGATTTCAAAGCCCCAACAGGAAGAGCCCCTATCATATTCCCTAAAACCACACCAAAATTGTCCAGTGACAGTGGGGACAAAAGACTTGGTTCATCCCCTAGGCCACCTCCTAAACCATTCACAAGGGCTATTACACCGACTCAGATGGGACCCCAGTGTTTTAGGTGTGCCGAGTGGGGGCACATATCACGTAATTGTCCGTTAAACCATGACGGTGCTGAACCCATGGAGGTGGGTTGGTCTCGAGGCAGAGTGTTGGTAACTGGTGTCTGTAGGAAAAGATACAAAAAAAGGATTAGACTCAACGGTAGACCAATGGAGGCTCTACTAGATACCGGGTGTCACCATACTGTGGTAGCACAGGAGCTTGTCCCGCTAAAAGCTATTTGTGAAGGAGAGACGGTTCTAGTCTCGTGTGTACATGGAGATGTAAAGGAGTATCCTCTAGCTGAAGTATTACTCGAGATAGATGGGTATCCTCAAGTACGGAGAGTAGGAGTGGTTCCAACTCTGCCAGAAAGCATATTGTTAGGGACAGACTTACTAGACTTCCATGAATACTTGGTGGAGGCGTCTAAACGAGATGGTGAGGAGGGGTGGTTACAAGAAGCTCCATTTTCAAGTGAGACTATAGCGAGCCCAAGAGAAAGAGAAAGGAAGTCCAAAAATGAGAAAAGAAAAGATAAATAAAGATTCACCCATGCATGTAGCTATATTGCCTCATGTCTACTCTCTTCTCCAGAACATGGGAATACTCCAGCCCGGAGTTTTCGTGCAGCGCAAAAAGATGACAGCACCCTGACAAATGCTTGGAATCAAGTACAGGAGATTGATACAGAGAAGGTAGGACCCTATTTTTTA
This sequence comes from Triturus cristatus, assembly GCF_964204655.1. Classification (NCBI taxonomy): domain Eukaryota; kingdom Metazoa; phylum Chordata; class Amphibia; order Caudata; family Salamandridae; genus Triturus; species Triturus cristatus. Next base: position 1,054,689,534 of record NC_140579.1, on the reverse strand, counting down.
TCAAAAATGGGCTGTTATACAGAGCCTGTGAGGGACAGAGTGGGAAGGTGGAACAATTGCTGATACCCATGGCTTTCAGAGAGCAAGCCTTACAGTTAGCTCACAGCCAAGCAGGTGGAGGGCACTATGGACAGGAATTAACCTTGTCGTACCTATTAGACAAATTTTATTGGCCAGGGGTGTATAGAGAGACCGCCAGGTTTTGTGCATCCTGTCCCAGATGTCAGGTGATCAATCCATCTAAAGATAAAAAGGTGCCGCTATGCCCCCTGCCTATTATTGATGTCCTGTTTCGGCGGGTAGGGATGGATCTTGTGGGGCCCTTACTTCCCTCGGCTAGAGGACACCAATATATATTAGTGTTGGTAGACTATGCCACAAGATACCCGGAAGCGATACCGCTTTCTAGTATGACCACATTGACTATTGCTCAAGCAATGATATCTTTCTTTTCTAGAGTGGGTTTTCCTTCAGAGGTACTGACCGACCAAGGTACTCCTTTCATGGCTAAGCTCATGAAGGACATTTGTAAACTGTTAGGAGTGCAGCAAATACGGACAGCAGTGTATCACCCCCAGACAGACGGTTTGGTGGAGAGATACAATAAAACCATTAAAACGATCCTGAGGAAACTGATAGGAGAGACAGGAAAAGATTGGGATCGTAAATTGCCGTTGGTGATGTTTGCGATTCGCACTCATGAGCAGAAGTCTACGGGGTTTTCGCCGTTTGAACTTCTGTTTGGAAGGAAACCTTGCACTCTGTTGGACATGGCAGCCGAACAGTGGACAGAGGAGGAGGATGAGGGAAAACCCCTCCTGGGGTACATACAGACCCTAAAAGAGACGTTGGCCACCCTTTGGGACAATGTGCACAAGAATATGGAAAAAGCACAAACCACGCAGAAAAACCAGTATGACAGGACTAGCCAAATGAGAGAATTAAAAGTGGGAGATAAGGTCTTAATATTACTTCCTTCATCTGACAAGAAACTGCTGGCCACCTGGCAAGGACCCTATACGGTGACTAAAAAAATAACTCCGGTCTCTTATAGAGTAAGCGTACCTCACAGTAAGAACGAGGGGCAAACATACCACATTAATTTACTTAAGAAATGGGTAGAACCAGAAACAGACCACCCAGATCCAAAGGCGATACAAGCAGTTAATCACGTCACCTTGCACAAAACGTTAGACTTAACTGAGGAGTTTGAGACTAGAAAAGAAAGAGAACAACCAGAAATGGGACCTAACCTGACTCTAGAGCAAAATTAGCAACTAGAACACTTAGTGAATCAATACCCTACACTCAGTTCAGGCACTCCTGGGCGAACATCTTTGGTTGCACATGATATCATTACTCAACCCGGCACAGTAGTCAATGTCAAACCCTACCGAATTCCTGAGGCCAGAAGAGAGGCAGTAGAACGAGAAATCGAAAAAATGCTTCAGGCAGGGATAATTGAACCATCCAAGAGCAATTGGCGGTCTCCCATCGTGTTAGTACCTAAACCAGATGGGAGTATTCGTTTTTGCATAGACTTTCGACAGGTGAACGCCCACTCCAAATTTGATAATTACCCTATGCCCCGAGTGGACGAGCTAATAGAAAGGTTAGGAGACGCTCGAGTCATGTCCACCATTGACTTAACGAAAGGGTACTGGCAAATCCCTTTAACTCCTTCAGCTCAAGAAAAAACAGCGTTTTCAACACCCTCAGGGCTATATCACTTCAAAGTCATGCCATTCGGACTCCATGGCGCACCCGCCACGTTTTAAAGGCTCATGGACATTCTATTAAGAGTTCACCAAAAGTATGCAGTGGCTTATTTGGATGATATCGTGGTATATAGCCCTGACTGGGAAACACACATGGAACATCTGAAAAGCCTGTTTGACACCCTGACTCAGGCCGGTTTGACTTTGAACCCAAAGAAAACCATGTTAGGAACCCACCAAATAAACTACTTGGGGTATACAATCAGTGAAGGTACTCTTAAGCCACAAGTCAACAAGTTAGAGGCGATACAAAACATTCCTAGACCCACCACTAGAAGGGAAGTAAGAGCCTTCCTAGGATTAGTGGGGTATTATAGGAGATTCATTCCTCAATTGTCAGACGTGGCCAGTCCTCTAACAGACTTATTACGACACAAACCCTCGAGAGCTAAGATGGACTGGGGTCCGGTTCATGAGAAGAGTTTTAAGGCCTTAAAAACTGTACTATGCAATGCTCCAATACTGACGTGCCCAGACTATAAAAAGTCGTTTGTGCTGCAAACCGACGCCTCAGATAGGAGACTAGGAGCAGTGTTGTCCCAACCAGACTCGCATGGTCTACTTAAACCAGTATTGTACCTGAGTAGGAAACTATTCCCGAGAGAGACTAGATATGCCACTATGGAAAAAGAATGCCTTGCAATAAAATGGGCTATGGAAGCTCTACAATATTACTTGTTAGGACGTACATTCTTTCTAGTAACAGATCATGCACCCTTAACTTGGTTAGCCAACAATAAGGATACCAATGCTAAAATATTACGGTGGTTCTTAGCATTGCAGCCCTTCTCTTTTCAGACTCTTCATATGCCTGGGAAATTACAAAACAACGTGGACTACCTATCCAGGTTCCCTATATTGGAATGGCCCGATCGTCCATCCCAAGAAGAGAGGCAATGTGATAAGGAGGAGTCGGACGCCGGGAACTTCAAGATGGAGCCCAACGGGACGCCCGCCGATTCAGCGGGGAGCGGTGTAGCTTCCGGCGATTCAACGCAAAGGAGTGAAACTTCCGGGAGAAGGGGAGGAGCAGGCTGGGAAGAAAAGGAGCGCACCGGTGGCAAGGACGGGGGGAAGGAGAAAGCGGAGGAGGAAGGATAACAGGAGCGGAACAGGGAGCCGAACGCAGGAGGAGAGACGGGCGGAACGCCGAACGTGGATGTGGGACTCGAGGAGGACGGCCCAGCGGTACCGAAGGAGAGGCACTCGACCCAATCCCCTCCAGTATCCGGTGACTCCCAGAGGCAGGAGGACATCGAGACACCCATCGGTACGGTCCCAGGGGGCCGTAGCCCCAGGCAAGTGACGTGGAGGGAAGGGTGGAGGAAGAGGTTGGAGGGAAAGGGTTTCTTGGGTTTGTAGAACAGTTAGAAAACCCTCACGCCTTGAAAGTACCTTTTTGCACCACCCCCTCCTCTTTTCTCTTATACCCGTCCTGAATATCTTACACTCACCCTGGTGACCTAGGAAGATTGGTGAAGGGAGCACCCTCTAGAGCTATAGCTTCAGTAGAACACTTGTGACATAAGCATCCTATGTCTCTTTTGTTTTTCCGGTTGGCCTTTTTGGGAAGCACCGGCCCGGGCAGTTTCGGGGAAGAGTAAAAGCTGGAAGACGGCGCCGACCCTTGGATGTGGGACAATTTCCTTAGACAGCCCATGTGGTGAACTTTGTGTGCTTTGGGCCCAAAAGCTGTCAGAATTGTGTAGTTAAACAAATAAATTTACGTTATCACTAGACTCGTGAGACACCTGGTTACTCATAAAAGGGGAGAGGCCGTATCCTCCGGGGGTCAGACGCATACAACGAAGGGTAAAACTATCACACTCATAAAGTGTGCGCTGCTGGTAAATTCACTGTAACAAAGAAAGATGTAGAAAAAATAGTGCATGCTGAGTAAAAGTATAAAAGCAAAGTGTAGTTTCCCGCGAACAAGTGGTGAGGACAGTACTTACAATCTTGACACATTCACAAGAAGCAAGCGAATTCTATCTTGTCATTAAGTCCTGCTGGTACCAGTGTATGTAAGAATTTTACCCACCAGACCTCCCTTTGTGCCAATAATTTGGGAATATCCAAATCCATTTTCTGTGGTACCACTTCAAGTATTGTGTACTTTAATTGGGCTATGGTATGCTGGTGTTCAATCCAGTGTGTAGCTAGGTGAGACTTCTGGTTTTTTGTGCGGATCGAACTCTTATGTTCAGAGATCCGAATTTTTGTCTTTCGCGATGTTTTGCCAACATACAAGAGTCCGCAAGGACACTTGATGGTGTAAATCACGTTCAAACTATTACAATCACCACTGTATCTCAAATGAATAGCTTTCCCAGTGTGCGGATGGTTAATAATGTTCCCTGGCATCACATTATTGCAGTTGACGCAATTATAGCATTTCCGCATGCCTGTGAAAGATGTCTGAATTTCAGCTGATGGTCTTTTAAGCAATTCTTGAATGTTCCTACTCCGCTTGTACGCAAACAAGGGCTGTTCCTGAAACAAGCCATTGAAATCAGGTTCGTGTTAAAGCAATTCCCACCTATTTTTAACGATTTTGCTAATAAAGGGTGATGTAAAGGAGTATTTAGACACAAACACCTGTCTTTTGTGAGTACTCCTTGGTTGTGACTTCAATAGCTCGCTACGATCTTTAAGTTTGGTTTTAGCCATTGCTGTACTGAGAACTTGTTCTGGATAACCCCGTTCGTGAAACTTAGTGCTTTGTTGAAAAAGTGCCTCTTCTAGCTGATTTGGGTCTGATGTAATTCTCTTGACGCGTAATGTTTGTGAAAATGGTAAATTGCGTAACAAAGAAGGTGGGTGAAAACTCGAGTACAACAGTAGATTGCTCCTATCCGTAGGTTTTGAAAATACTGAAGTGGCAAAAGAATTACTTTTCTTGGTAATGAGAACATCCAGAAAAGACAAAGATTCTGTGCTGATGTTATGTGTAAATTTAATACGGCTGTTCTTGTCATTTAGTTCTTTGATGCTAGATTCTAGTTTGGCTCGTGAATCTGTCCAAATCAAAAAAATTTCGTCTATGAACCGAACGTAAAATGCTAGGTTCATGCTCCAATGAATGTTATTGAAAATGTGGTCTTGTTCGAATTTGGACATAAATGTGTTGGCATATACTGGGGCCCCGGAAAAACCCATACTGGTGCCACTGATCTGGAGATAATACTCATCATGCCATTGAAAATAGCTATGCTGAAGGCAGAATGTTAATAATTCTAAAATGAACACCTTGTTGGTAGCCAAGTCAGGTAGCTGAAAGAGAGCCCATTCACACGCGTCAATGCCCTCTGCTAGAGGTATTGACGTGTAAAGAGATAAACCCACAACCTGCTCTGATACTAAGGGGTCGATTCCGATCTGGGTCGGACAGCTCTCCGAGAGCTGTTCGTGGCCTTACCTTGCGACCGACCCATACCCGGAGCCGGTCCGTCCAGTTGATGAAGTACGATGCGCATAACTGCCAAAAATCCGACCGACACATAGGCTGTGATTCAAGCGTCATTCTCCGGCCGGGCCGTAACTCCTAACGCCCAACCGAGTCGCCTGGAAGCAGTATCCATAGCAGTTTGCGCCCGGACAAGTACGATGCGTACTTACTACGTGCCGGACGGGTCGCCACGTACGGCACGTCCCAGCATCCGGAAAAGAAGCATTTCAGGTACGATTCGCGCCATAACTCAATCCACGGCTACGAGACGGACTAGCTTGCAATGGGTACGAGACGGAGCAACAAGCAGCGTGTACGAGACGAACACATCATGAATCCCATCGCGCAGGTCATACCAGTACTCTACATCTATGACCGGATCAGGAACAGACGCGGACGGCGCAGACGGTAAGTCAGACACCCACCACACAAACAAACGACACGTACCCGCAAACTGTCACACACACACAGGGGATCCATATCCTGGCCACTAACAACAGGCCACCACAGGGGTTGTATGGCCAGCACCATTACCACCCCCACCCATAGGGCTCATGTTGACCATCACTATTGCCACCCCCACGCATAGGGACTATGTTGCCCACAACTACTGCCCCCCCACCCATAGGGACTATGTTGCCCATCACTACTGCCACCCCCACCCATAGGGGACCTGTTGCCCATCACTCCTGCCACCCCCACCCATAGAGGACCTGTTGCCCATCACTCCTGCCACCCCCACCCATAGGGCTTATGTTGCCCATCACTACTGCAACCCCCACCCATAGGGACTTTGTTGCCCGTCACTATTGCCACCCCCACCCATAGGTGACCTGTTGCCCGTCACTCCTTCCACCCCCACCCATAGGGACTATGTTGCCCATCACCACTGCCACCCCCACCCATAGGGGACCTGTTGCCCAGCACTCCGGCCACCCCCACCCATAGGAACTATGTTGCCCAGCACTCCTGCCACCCCCACCCATAGTGGACCTGTTGCCCATCACTCCTGTCACCCCCACCCATAGGGCTTATGTTGCCCATCACTACTGCCACCACCACCCATAGGTCTAATGTTGCCCATCACTACTGCCACCCCCACCCATAGGGACTATGTTGCCCATCACTCCTGCCACCCCCACCCATAGGGGACCTCTTGCCCATCACTCCTGCCACCCCCACCCATAGGGCTTATGTTGCCCACCACTACTGCCACCCCCACCCATAGGGACTATGTTGCCCATCACTACTGCCACCCCCACCCATAGGGGACCTGTTGCCCATCACTACTGCCACCCCCACCCATAGGGGACCTGTTGCCCATCACTCCTGCCACCCCCACCCATAGGGCTTATGTTGCCCATCACTACTGCCACCCCCCACCCATAGGGCTTGTGTTGCCCATCACTCCTGCCACCCCCAACCAAAGGGGACCTGTTGCCCATCACTCCTGCCACCCCCACCCATAGGGGACCTGTTGCCCATCACTCCTGCCACCCCCACCCATAGTGTGGTAAATAAAATATTACGCTCTCAGAATTTTTAGTATATAAATAAGATCATGCATAAAGCAAGAGGCTGAGTCTGTGGTATCAGGTTCATAAAGGGCTTTATTCCAATAACTCGAGTCAAAGAGAGAATATTACCATCACCAAAAAGGATCTGGAAGGGGACTCAAAAGTATTCTCAATATTCTCAAAACATTATTCACAGAGTACAGTATATATACATTTCTCAATTGTACGTAAGCAAAAGAGCAAGAGAGAATGAGATAAGAGCATGTGGGCGTGTAAGTAGGCGTGAAGGTGGGCGTCCATGTGGGCGTCCACTTGATGATAATGGGTAATTTGTCATGTGTGGGTGGATACCTGGAGGGGGTTGCGTGATCTGCTGGAATTGTACTGGAACTTTGCCTTACTTGTGCTCAACTCGAGCATGACGTGTAACTGACGTGGGGAGGGTTGCTATGCAACCGGACAAGTCTGGAAGTGAGGCCTTCAGTGAGTGAGGCCTTCAGTGTCAGGACGACCAGCACATCTTGTATTATCTGATATCCGATGTCTGGAGCAGGGACTGATTTGTGACATAGGTTGCTCATCACCAAGAGCCGATGTGGCATCTATTTCTTCATTTACTTCATTTACTGCAGAGGCCTTACATGAGGGCTATGGGCTTTTCACTGACGTGAGCTTTGTAATCACACAAAAAGAGACAGTAAGGCTGGGCTCCCTCCTTGCAGATGGGTCGCGTTCATTCCTCCTTCACCAGGCAGGAATGTGGTTTCAGTAAGAGTAAGCAGATAACCGTGCTCAATACTGTCTCGGCACCTCGGTCGGGGCCCCTTTGGCTGAGGCCCAAGTGTGCAAGGCCAAGGATACGTAGCTGCAGCTTTCAGAGCGTTCTGAGGCATGAAACCTCTTTTCGGCTCTGGCTGAGCCATAAACATGGGCTTCATGAAAATGCAGGAAAACATGATGAAAAACGTGTAGGCCTCAATACAGATTTGTCGTTTCTCTCATGGGAGACTGGATGATGGCAGGCCACGTTATAGCATAAGCATCATGATAGAAAGGCCATGGAGGGGAAATACATAGGTTACATGTATGTGCACATAAGCGTTGGGGGGGCACATGGGGACATATAGGCCTCATAGATTTTTATTTTCCTCATTCCCTCCTTGTACCCTAGTGAACCCCCTATGTAACGTCTATTTTCATGAGACAGTCGATCTGTTCTTGCAGCATTATTTTTCCATTTTCAATGCTTTGTAAATAGGAATGTGGAACACATGCAGTAGCACACAGGCCACAAATGGCCGGGCCACACTGCAGACATAGGCAACAACTGAATATCATTAATAGTATCAACCCACAGACGGTCAACACTTTCCATCCCCAAGCCGATATTAATCCCCAGAGCCAACCGGACCATGTCCACGTGCCTGGGTCTTGATGTATGTTTTGGGCAATCTTGTGGAGCCTTGTTATTGCTTTGTATTCTTTGGCATCACCGTTGATGGATGTCATTAAGGCAAACCATGCTCCGCAAGAACCATTATGGGAGAACGGAAAAGGAAAAAGAGGCAACACTCCCTTTACCTTCTGATACGGGGGAAATCGGCCACAGACCCAGCAGTCTGTAGCATTGCTAGTCTGATGTGAATGGTGCAGCATCTGAATAAAGGTATTGTTGCGTAAGGCAAGTCGATATGATAGCTCATGGGATGGCAGATCACTAAATGTGTGCTTTATGGTATCATTAGTGGAGGAGTATAAGAGTGAGGCAATAGGAGGAAAAATAGCATGTAGTATTAAGCTGATACATATTATCGTGATGCACAGAAGAGATAGAAAAATTACAGTCACTATACATCTACCACGTAATATTTTACAGTATTTGCTTTTTATCTTGCTCTTTTTATCAATGCTATTGTCCAAGATCTTATGCAAGCCAGAATACATGTTCAACCGCTTCACCACCTAGTGGACTTAATTGATCAAACGGGTTCTGACTTTTTAGATCTAAGTTTAGCTTTGTGGAAACTGCTGGGGAGTCTCCTCTTAGAAAATGGTGTTCAAAGTCTGAAAAAGGTATTTTCCTTTGTAAAAGAGTGGTGAAGGTGCAACCATCCTTTCCGCCCTTTGACTTTAACGGCCGTCCCCGTGGTCCAGAGCACTGACTTTGGCGCCTTCCATCCAGGAGCGATGGAGTATTCTTTGACCTGGGTGTTGTCAGGGAAGGCGGCAGCAACCTGCGAACAACAAGAGAGTAGTGCAGACATCAAGGAAGCCAGGTAATCTGTCAGCATGTTACTATCAACATCAGTAATCTTTTAGGCATTGGAGTGCCCCACATATTTGGTAGTCTACCAAAGACCACTTCATAGGGAGATAAGCCTGTTCTAGAATGGGCTACCATTCGCATGTAAAAGAGGGCAACCGGCAGGGCTACCATCCAATCTACACCTTTGTCTGCTCAAATTTTTAATGTCCGATTATGTCTTTCTACAAGGCCTGCTGCTTCAGGATGTCGCACACAATGGAATTTCCAGGTATACCCTAACACAAGGGACACCTGCTTCATTAGTACCAGGACATATTTGTAACCTCTACATCTGTTTATTTGGATATAATCCATTTGGAGCACTTCAAAAGGGTGGTCAGGTGGATGGAATCCACCTTGTTCCATCGGAATGCCTTTACCTGGATTGAATTGGCAACAGATCATACATGTTCTGACCTTTTGTTTCGCTGCTGCACGCAGGTGCTTGTTGAACCATATATTCTGTAAGCTATCTATCATTGCTTTCTCTCCTAAGTGTGCAGGACTATGTGCGGTATTTATAATCACTTGTACCATCGAATCAGGAAGAAACCATGTGGATTTGCCCTTATTCATCCAACCCTGATCAGTCAGTACCCCTCCTTGTTCCGACCATTTCTTTAATTCGTCTAGAGTAGCATGTGTCTGAATGTCTTGTACATCCCTGGAAGGATCCCTAACTGTCATGGCTTTGGACAGTGATAGTATCTGTGATTTTGTCATGTCTAGTGGGGTCTGAGCTGTCTGTTTAGCTGTTCGGGCCTGCCAGATCATTGCCTTGGGAAATGGTATCTGTGGCTCTAGTATGTGCTTTACATTTTAGGATAGCTATGGCTGTTGGTAAATGTATTGCTTCCAGTAGGGCTTGAATAAGGGGGCCATGCTGTATCTTGGCCCCATGAGAGGTCAAGAAACCTCTTTCTCGCCACAGAATCGGTGTAAATGTTTACTCTCAGGTGCTTAGCTCTTATGCACGCTTGTGTCAGGGCGATGAGCTCTGCTGCTTGTGCTGACAATATGTCTATTCTTTTAGTCTCTATTATTACAGTATCAGTAGTCACTGCATATGCTGCCACTAATTCTCCCGCCCCTGTCCTCATGCATGAGCCGTCAACTTATAGTGTTAGGTCAGGGTCTGGGAGTGCAACGTCTGTCAAGTCTTGTCTTGGTTTAGTCACGGTATGTATTACTTCAACACAGTCGTGTGGTGAAACGCTTTCTGTACTGGAGGGCAAAAGGGTAGCAGGATTCAGTATGTTGCATCGTCTGATCTCTATGTGTGGTTGAAATAGCGTCAACTCATAACCTGCCAGTCTAGCTACAGTCAGGTGTTGTGTTTGTGTCCGGTTCAAGAGAACCTCTACTGCGTGTGGTACTTGTACTGTCAGAGGGTGGCCCAGCACTATCGAGTCACTTTGTCTTATGGCTAAGGCCGTTGCTGCAACTGATTTTAGGCACGCAGGCAAAGCCTGTGCTACTGGGTCTAATGTACTAGAAAAATAAGCACAGGGCTTGTGTTTTCCTGCATGATCTTGTGTTAGGACAGATAGTGCTGTTCCATCCCGCTCTGTCACAAAAAGCATAAACGATTTGTTGTAATCAGGGTTTGCTAAAACTGGTGCTTGACATAAAGCTCTCTTTAATTCTTCAAATGCCACAGTGTGTTCTTGTGTCCAAGAGAGGACTTTAGTAGAAACTGCCTCCTGTGTCGTCAACTGTATTAGGGGCTTGGCTATGTAAGCATACTGGGGAATCCACTGCCTGCAATATGAAGTGAGGCCAATGAATGCACGTACCTCCTTTTGTGTCTTGGGCTGTGAAAAACCAGAAATCAATTGAATACGTTCCGGTGCCCACAACTAATTCCCCTGAAAGATCACAATAAAACATGAGAAAAAGGGGAAAGCACCATACCTATTTCCTCGGCTTAATTTCTAAGGGGGCTAATTTCTAAGGGGCTTAATTTCTTAAGGGGCTAGCGGGAAGCGAACCTCCTCAGGGGCCAGCAGAAAGCCAATATTCTCCTCCTTCCCCCCTTTTTGACAGGAGGAAATCTGAAACAGATTTCACTGCTGTCAAACACTATCAAACCCTGTGTCTTGTCAACACTATTAATCCCTGTGTGTAGCTACTGGGCGTAAGCAAAATTATAGGAGATACACAGCGTATTTGAAACGGCGAGAAATCCTTCAAATTAATGTACAAACCTCATTGTGTTAGCTCATAAGCTGGCCAAATGACATCTCATATGCAAATGTCCCTATTACATGAACCTACACCAACCTGAAGTCAATATTAATGCTAGGAGGCCCTAATAGGAATGCTAAATTACCTAAATATTCGGAAAACCAAGTTTAAGAACAGTTGTTAATGTTGATAATTAATAATTTATCTGCTAAAGAAATCAGTCATTTTGCAATAATTTCCACCTATACAATAAATAGCCTAATTTAAAAACAAGTCAACTTTTGGGGCCACCACTTACAAGAATGAGCTTACTAAAGCAAACTTTAAAAAGGAAATCCTGTCAGATATTTTCTCATTACCCTAAATACCGAGCCTCATTTGTCACTCTGGGGTGGCAGTCCTTATTTAAAACAGGCCTTTCAAGAGTTAAGATGCGAGTGCATAGATCATAATGGTTCCTTAATGTCCAATCTCACCGGGTAGCACGGAACGGAAGGCCTCGGAACTGAACTGGACTAGACCAAACTGGACTGGACTGGACTCGACTCGTGACCTGGATACTTCGGAACTTCGGAATCTGGTGGGCCTCTGTATACCTCGGACACAGCTCTCTCGCAGGTGGGCTCTGGGTAGGACAATCTGCGTTCCTCACCGCCTCGTCTGGATGCCTGGTCGCAGTCCGTCCCCTTCGTTGGCCTGAGGGAGTTGGCGGGAAGACCCGCGACGTGCGCGCTTGAAGTCCGTCACGGCTATGGAAGGGGGCAAAACTGGACCTTCATCTCCGGCGTGTGGGGAAAGAGATTAAACTGTTCGGGCGCCATTATGTGGTAAATAAAATATTACGCTCTCAGAATTTTTAGTATATAAATAAGATCATGCATAAAGCAAGAGGCTGAGTCTGTGGTATCAGGTTCATAAAGGGCTTTATTCCAATAACTCGAGTCAAAGGGAGAATATTACCATCACCAAAAAGGATCTGGAAGGGGACTCAAAAGTATTCTCAATATTCTCAAAACATTATTCACAGAGTACAGTATATATACATTTCTCAATTGTACGTAAGCAAAAGAGCAAGAGAGAATGAGATAAGAGCATGTGGGCGTGTAAGTAGGCGTGAAGGTGGGCGTCCATGTGGGCGTCCACTTGATGATAATGGGTAATTTGTCATGTGTGGGTGGATACCTGGAGGGGGTTGCGTGATCTGCTGGAATTGTACTGGAACTTTGCCTTACTTGTGCTCAACTCGAGCATGACGTGTAACTGACGTGGGGAGGGTTGCTATGCAACCGGACAAGTCTGGAAGTGAGGCCTTCAGTGAGTGAGGCCTTCAGTGTCAGGACGACCAGCACATCTTGTATTATCTGATATCCGATGTCTGGAGCAGGGACTGATTTGTGACATAGGTTGCTCATCACCAAGAGCCGATGTGGCATCTATTTCTTCATTTACTTCATTTACTGCAGAGGCCTTACATGAGGGCTATGGGCTTTTCACTGACGTGAGCTTTGTAATCACACAAAAAGAGACAGTAAGGCTGGGCTCCCTCCTTGCAGATGGGTCGCGTTCATTCCTCCTTCACCAGGCAGGAATGTGGTTTCAGTAAGAGTAAGCAGATAACCGTGCTCAATACTGTCTCGGCACCTCGGTCGGGGCCCCTTTGGCTGAGGCCCAAGTGTGCAAGGCCAAGGATACGTAGCTGCAGCTTTCAGAGCGTTCTGAGGCATGAAACCTCTTTTCGGCTCTGGCTGAGCCCTAAACATGGGCTTCATGAAAATGCAGGAAAACATGATGAAAAACGTGTAGGCCTCAATACAGATTTGTCGTTTCTCTCATGGGAGACTGGATGATGGCAGGCCACGTTATAGCATAAGCATCATGATAGAAAGGCCATGGAGGGGAAATACATAGGTTACATGTATGTGCACATAAGCGTTGGGGGGGGCACATGGGGACATATAGGCCTCATAGATTTTTATTTTCCTCAATAGGGCTTATGTTGCCCATCACTACTGCCACCCCCACCCATAGGGACTATGTTGCCCATCACTACTGCCACCCCCACCCATAGGTGACCTGTTGCCCATCACTACTGCCACCCGTACCCATAGGGGACCTTTTGCCCATCACTCCTGCCACCCCCACCCATAGTGAACCTGTTACCCATCACTGCTGCCACCCCCACCCATAGGGCTTATGTAGCCCATCACTACTGCCACCCCCACCCATAGGGCTTATGTAGCCCATCACTACTGCAACCCCCACCCATAGGGACTTTGTTGCCCATCACTATTGCCACCCCCACCCATAGGGACTATGTTGCCCATCCCTACTGCCACCCCCACCCATAGGGCTGATGTAGCCCATCACTACTGCCACCCCCACCCATAGGGCTTTTGTAGCCCATCACTCCTGCCACCCCCACCCATAGGTGACCTGTTGCCCATCACTCCTGCCACCCCCACCCATAGAGGACCTGTTGCCCATCACTCCTGCCACCCCCACCCATAGGGCTTATGTTGCCCATCACTACTGCAACCCCCACCCATAGGGACTTTGTTGCCCATCACTATTGCCACCCCCACCCATAGGGACTATGTTGCCCATCACTCCTGTCACCCCCACCCATAGGGGACCTGTTGCCCATCACTCCTGCCACCCCCACCCTTAGGGACTATGTTGCCCATCACCACTGCCACCCCCACCCATAGGGGACCTGTTGCCCAGCACTCCTGCCACACCCACCCATAGGGGACCTGTTACCCATCACTCCTGCCACCCCCACCCATAAGGCTTATGTTGCCCATCACTACTGCCACCCCCACCCATAGGGACTATGTTGCCCATCACTCCTGCCACCCCCATCCATAGGGACTATGTAGCCCATCACTCCTGCCACCCCCACCCATAGGTGACCTGTTGCCCATCACTCCTGCCACCCCCACCCATAGGGCTTATGTTGCCCATCACTACTGCCACCCCCACCCATAGGTGACCTGTTGCCCATCACTCCTGCCACCCCCACCCATAGGGCTTATGTTGCCCATCACTACTGCCACCCCCACCCATATGGACTATGTTGCCCATCACTCCTGCCACCCCCACCCATAGGGGACCTGTTGCCCATCACTCCTGCCACCCCCACCCATAGGGCTTATGTTGCCCATCACTACTGCCACCACCACCCATAGGTCTAATGTTGCCCATCACTACTGCCACCCCCACCCATAGGGACTATGTTGCCCATCACTCCTGCCACCCCCACCCATAGGGGACCTGTTGCCCATCACTCCTGCCACCCCCACCCATAGGGCTTATGTTGCCCATCACTACTGCCACCCCCACCCATAGGGACTATGTTGCCCATCACTCCTGCCACCCCCACCCATAGGGCTTATTTTGCCCATCACTACTGCCACCCCCACCCATAGGGCTTGTGTTGCCCATCACTCCTGCCACCCCCAACCAAAGGGGACCTGTTGCCCATAACTCCTGCCACCCCCACCCATAGGGGACCTGTTGCCCATCACTCCTGCCACCCCCACCCATAGGGCTTATGTTGCCCATCACTACTGCCACCCCCACCCATAGGAACTATGTTGCCCATCACTCCTGCCACCCCCACCCATAGGGCTTATGTTGCCCATCACTACTGCCACCCCCACCCGTAGGGGACCTTTTGCCCAACACTACTGCCACCCCCACCCATAGGGACTATGTTGCCCAGCACTCCTGCCACCCCCACCCATAGTGGACCTGTTGCCCATCACTGATGCCACCCCCACCCATAGGGCTTATGTAGCCCATCACTACTGCCACCTCCACCCATAGGGCTTATGTAGCCCATCACTCCTGCCACCTTCACCCATAGGGGACCTGTTGCCCATCACTCCTGCCACCCCCAGCCATCGGGACTATGTTGCCCATCACTACTGCCACCCCCACCCATAGGGGACCTTTTGCCCATCACTACTGCCACCCCCACCCATAGGGACTATGTTGCCCATCAATACTGCCACCTCCACCCATAGGGACTATGTTGCCCAGCACTCCTGCCACCCCCACCCATAGTGGACCTGTTGCCCATCACTCCTGCCACCCCCTCCCATAGGGCTTATGTAGGCAATCACTACTGCCACCCCCACCCATAGGGCTTATGTTGCCCATCACTACTGCCACCCCCACCCATAGGGGACCTGTTGGCCATCACTAATGCCACCCCCACTCATAGGATGTGTGATGCGCCACACATCCATCATACACCAACATTAGGTCAGCAAAATACATCCCCCCTAACATCATGACAACAGTGTGTAGTCTGTGACAAATGCCCACAACAGTGATCATGATTTCGAACATACAATGTAACTACCATCACACGTGTGACCAAAAACTGAGTGTGGCCTACACAAGGCATATGTATGAAGAACAAGGGAACCCCTCACAATTGTGACCTGGGGTAGAAGATAGTTCACAAGGACAATGGTCTGGTGAGGTCAGAGATCCTCATGTAGCGGAGCTACAGTTATTGATTTGGAAAAACAATTCAATGGTATTGGTAATACGTAGAACTTAATTAGAAAACGTATGCAAGGACACAAGAGAGTAGAGGAAGGCATCACATTTTATTCAACATCATAAAATGGAGTCGCTTCCATTCCTACCATTTTCTAATTTTGCGACAGTATATATTGTATATACAGTGCTCACACATACAAAAGTGAGGGTGCGTGAAGTGAAGTGCTTAGTGACAATAAAAACATTTCATCGCATTGACAAGCAGATCAAAGGAACCCAATTGGTTTAAGCAATTTAAAGGGAACTTTGAAATTGAGGTCGACGGCGTTTCGATCTTAGTGAGTCAAGATCATCATCAGGACGAGGTATGTGCGAGCACGTAAGATCTAATTTGGGGGAAAAAAGGATAATTACTGATGTGTCCTAAATATGCATTACTTAACACCAAGGTGGTGCGTGTTGATAATAGCGCAATGAAGGCGTGTAAGGAAGAGGCAACATCAAGGCAGTTAATGTGATGTTGAGTTAAGTCGAGTGAATGCCAAATGGAGCGGTTATAGGCAACATCAAGGCAGTTAATGTGATGTTGAGTTAAGTCGAGTGAATGCCAAATGGAGCGGTTAATATGTACAAGGAAGGTGGTGGTGCCGACGTTACTAGTATATGAAGTGTCCAATAGCAGGCGTGAGAGCGAGTGCAGCTGGTAGAAGGAAGGCAAGAGAATGACTGGGGGCACTTGAGGACGGGAATTGAGTAAAAAGCGCATGGTGAGCAGCGACACTGGGGTGATGACCCCTGGTTAGGAATCACTAAGGTCATGAGCAGCTTAATGCAGGGAACGTGATTGGGTGTCCAGAAAAAGAAAAGTGATGTGCACAATTTGTAAAAACTCACGAAGGAGATTGAACTTACTACGCGAGACCGTAGTGGTAGACTCCAAGAACGGCACAGATGGTCGAGGAGCCCAAGATTCAGGAGAGCGTCCGTGTTGGTAAGGGCACGAAGGGGAGGAGAATTCCCAAGGCGCTAGATGCGGAAGCAGGAAGGGCGGAAAAGAATTGAATTAAAAGGGGAATGGGGCGGGAAGCGCGAATATCCCAGGAGACGGCGTTAGTGGAGAGACTTACTTGTATGAACGGGAGTCAAAACCGGAGTAAAGCCATTGACAGTCCGTGTTCTTCGGCGTGTAATTAGACCCAAGGCGTGTGATTGACCCGGGAATTGCTGCAAGCTAAACCGTGAATATTGCAGTTAAAAGTCTATTAAGGGTAAAAAGGGGGGGGGCGGCTAAATGGCAGCGTGAAGGGGCAGACTTACTTGGCAAGAAGATATTTGGAAGTTGAATGAATCAATTCAGGAGCGCGCTGGCAGCAGTCCGGAGCGTGCTGTGTGTGCGTTCGTCAATGGGAGATAAGAACATTTGGGGAGGAAGCGCATGCGTGAGGCAGCGCGTGTGTGGACCGAGAGTGGTCATTACGCGCAGGCGGAGTATAAGGGCAGCCATGTTGAGTGAGGGATGGTGCACGCAAGTGTGTGTTTTGGAAAAGCTATACTTCTGCATTCAGGGGTAAAGATTAAGGCAATTCTGAAACAGTACGGATAAAAAGGAATTTTACACAATCATTACTGTAAATTGTGTTAGTTGTAGAAACATACTACATACAGGAAAAAATGGACAGTTTTTTCAATGATAGAGATAGAGCTCTATTGTGATGCGAGTGAAATCAGAGACAACCTGAGTTAAGAAGCTTACAGTATCATGTTCCACTAGTCAATCGTATTAAGACCATGTTCGATTGAGCGACAGTTGAACATCCATTTGCATTCGAGTCTGTTTAGAGTGAGAGTCTGGTCACCACCTCTGCTGTTAGGGTGGAGCATGTCGATCACTAGCCATTCGAGATCATTTTCAGTGTGTCCTTTTTCAGTGTAGTGGTTCACCAAAGGGGCTGTGGTAACCCGGCAGCGTATTCGGCTCCTGTGTTGTCCGATCCTGGCTTTGATTTTTTGCGTTGTCTGGCCAATATACTTCAGATTACAAGGGCATTGAATACAGTAAATTACATTTGTTGAATTACAATTGGAAAAGAAATTAAGGTCATGCATACTGGTAGCGTACGGAAATACTTTGGTGTTAGTTGTGAAAGGGCATGCAGCACAGTTACCACATTTGAAGTGACCTACAACTGGAGGTAATCCAAAAAGTGAGTGGATTCTATTGTTTTTAAGTGTAGGTCTCTGTGCCCTAACTAGATGATCCTTGATATTGCGGGCCCTCCTGAAGGAAAATAGCGGGGCTTCCTTAGTGATGTTGATGGATGTGAGGCGTGGCCAGTGTTTCTTAACTACTTTAGTAATGCTGTTCGTAGCCGGGCAGAAGGTAGTTACACAGGTGATGCGTGATAGGGTTTTCTTGGGTTTGGGTTCCAGGAGTATCTCCCTGTGAGAGTACCACGCTCTCTTCATGGATCTTTTGACAAGGCGTCTCGGGTATCCTCTGTAGAGTAATTTTTCATATAGGATATTGGCCTCTTTAAAGTAGTCCTCTTTAAGTTTACAATTCCTTCTGATTCGAAGGAATTGTCCAAAGGGGAGTCCATCTCTGAGTGCTCTGGGATGTGCACTCTTGTAATGCAAAAGAGTGTTGCGCTCGGTGGGTTTCCTATATAGAGTGGTGTATAGGGTACCTTCAGAATGAATAACAGTAACATCTAGATAGTTTATAGAGTGTTTACTGGAGTCATGTGTGAACTTAAGATCCAGTTGGCAGTTGTTGAGCCAAAAACAAAATTCATCGAGTTCTAATTTAGAGCCGTGCCAAATCATAAAGACATCGTCGATGTAGCGATGCCAGTTTTTGATTTTATTGCGATGTGGGTTGGATTCGTTGAGGATGAATGTCCTCTCTATTTCATCAACGTACAGGATGGCAAAATTAGGGGCAAAAATTGCGCCCATAGACGTACCTTTCCTTTGTCTGTAATATTTCTCATTGAATAGAAAATAGTTTTCAGAGAGAGCTATTTCAAGGAGGGAAATGATAAATTCGGTCGGTACCTTGTGTGGGCGAGGTCTGCTGTTTAGGTGTTTTTCAATGACGTCTTTGCCTTTATCTTGTGGAATGTTTGTGTAGAGTGACTCGATGTCTAGGGTGACCAGATGCTCACATGAAGGGTCAAAAGTCTCCTTTTCAACTATGTTGATAAAGTGTGTGGTGTCTTTGAAATAGGCAATTGTATTTGTGACTAAGTCTTGAATAAAGAAATTGACATATTTGCCTAGGGGTTCCAAAATCGAGTCACAGCCGGATAGGATTGGTCTGCCTGGAGGGTTGCTAGGGTCTTTATGTACCTTTGGCAGTGGGGTTCTAGGGTTTTTGTTATTCAGAAAAAGGAACTCATTATGGCTGATGTAGCCCGCATCTTCTGCAGCCTTTGTAGATGTCAGTATTAGAGATTTTATGTCATTAAGGGGGTTGCGATTGAGTGGTTCATAGTGAGTGGTGTTGTTAAGTTGTCGCATAATCTCTTTGTCATAGTTGGACTTGTCTTGGATCACAATCCCACCACCTTTGTCACACGGTTTGATAATGATGTCTTCTGCGTTTTTTAGAAGGAGAAGACTTTTCCTTTCTTCCATGCTTATATTATATGGGACGAATTTGGGCTGGTTTCTTAGTTTTTCCAAGTCCTTCAGAACGAGGTGTTCGAATGATAGGACTTCCGGTGGTAAAGCTCCCGTAGGTGGATTGAAGGTCGATTTAGGACGTAGGCCCGTGGTGTCCCAGTTAGGGGAGGTGTCTCTGTCAAGAAAAAAGGCCTGAAGTCTAATTTTCCTAAAGAATTGGAAAATTTCGGTCTGTATCTTAAACCAGTCAGTTTTTTCAGTAAGTACATAGGAGAGTCCCTTACTAAGGAGGGAGATTTCAGTGGTCGCTAATTGATGGCTGGAAAGGTTAAAGATGGGAATTTCCTCAATGGGTTGCGTACTAGGGATATTTTCAATGAAGGGCTCAGTTAGTACTGGTAACCCCATTGGTAAAATTTCCGTCGTGTCTGACGTTCCCCTGGTTGGAAATTGTACCTCTGTTTGTTCCTCCCTCTCTCTGGTTGGAAGTGTTGACCTCTCCCTAAAAAATTCGGAGTGTTGGGGGCTGAACTCGGTCCTGCACTTTGGTCAGATGAATCAGAGTCTGCAGAAGAATCAGAGAAAGTGACTGGTTGTTTATTTTTAAACCTGCCCCAAGTGCCCGCTTGTTGTCTTTGTGGAAACTGGGGCTGAGTAAAGTAGTCCTCCCTAAGGTATGGGTAGGTTTTTTCTTTGCTATAGTTTTTGATGTCTTTTGTTACCTTGGTTGCTTTCTTGTGGTGCTCAAATTTATGGAAATCAGAGATAGTTTTTTCTATCTTTTCAAGGATTGACTTAGTGTCTGCTAGGCTTTCAAGTTCCAAAATGGCTTTCTCAAGTAGTAGTATCTCTTCAAGTTCTTTCTTACTCTGTTCGAGCGCGGTGTCTATACCAAGGACCATCCAGTGACGTGATATGATAAGGTTCTCTAGTCTTGTTATTTTATCTGTAGCAGCATCAGTTGGCGCAGTTGGGGCTGCTGCTGAAGTTTGAAAAAGGGAGGGGCCACTAATAATCCTCGCTATGTAGTCCTCTGTGTAAGTAGGGGCTAATGGATTTGACATTATATAATCAAAAAAAGAAAAACAATCGATGAGTAAAACCACACGAGTGGTAAGAAAACCCTTGCAGTGTAGCCACTGCTCATAGGATATGTAGGAAGAACAAGGGAACCCCTCACAATTGTGACCTGGGGTAGCGACCACTGAAATCTCCCTCCTTAGTAAGGGACTCTCCTATGTACTTACTGAAAAAACTGACTGGTTTAAGATACAGACCGAAATTTTCCAATTCTTTAGGAAAATTAGACTTCAGGCCTTTTTTCTTGACAGAGACACCTCCCCTAACTGGGACACCACGGGCCTACGTCCTAAATCGACCTTCAATCCACCTACGGGAGCTTTACCACCGGAAGTCCTATCATTCGAACACCTCGTTCTGAAGGACTTGGAAAAACTAAGAAACCAGCCCAAATTCGTCCCATATAATATAAGCATGGAAGAAAGGAAAAGTCTTCTCCTTCTAAAAAACGCAGAAGACATCATTATCAAACCGTGTGACAAAGGTGGTGGGATTGTGATCCAAGACAAGTCCAACTATGACAAAGAGATTATGCGACAACTTAACAACACCACTCACTATGAACCACTCAATCGCAACCCCCTTAATGACATAAAATCTCTAATACTGACATCTACAAAGGCTGCAGAAGATGCGGGCTACATCAGCCATAATGAGTTCCTTTTTCTGAATAACAAAAACCCTAGAACCCCACTGCCAAAGGTACATAAAGACCCTAGCAACCCTCCAGGCAGACCAATCCTATCCGGCTGTGACTCGATTTTGGAACCCCTAGGCAAATATGTCAATTTCTTTATTCAAGACTTAGTCACAAATACAATTGCCTATTTCAAAGACACCACACACTTTATCAACATAGTTGAAAAGGAGACTTTTGACCCTTCATGTGAGCATCTGGTCACCCTAGACATCGAGTCACTCTACACAAACATTCCACAAGATAAAGGCAAAGACGTCATTGAAAAACACCTAAACAGCAGACCTCGCCCACACAAGGTACCGACCGAATTTATCATTTCCCTCCTTGAAATAGCTCTCTCTGAAAACTATTTTCTATTCAATGAGAAATATTACAGACAAAGGAAAGGTACGTCTATGGGCGCAATTTTTGCCCCTAATTTTGCCATCCTGTACGTTGATGAAATAGAGAGGACATTCATCCTCAACGAATCCAACCCACATCGCAATAAAATCAAAAACTGGCATCGCTACATCGACGATGTCTTTATGATTTGGCACGGCTCTAAATTAGAACTCGATGAATTTTGTTTTTGGCTCAACAACTGCCAACCGGATCTTAAGTTCACACATGACTCCAGTAAACACTCTATAAACTATCTAGATGTTACTGTTATTCATTCTGAAGGTACCCTATACACCACTCTATATAGGAAACCCACCGAGCGCAACACTCTTTTGCATTACAAGAGTGCACATCCCAGAGCACTCAGAGATGGACTCCCCTTTGGACAATTCCTTCGAATCAGAAGGAATTGTAAACTTAAAGAGGACTACTTTAAAGAGGCCAATATCCTATATGAAAAATTACTCTACAGAGGATACCCAAGACGCCTTGTCAAAAGATCCATGAAGAGAGCGTGGTACTCTCACAGGGAGATACTCCTGGAACCCAAACCCAAGAAAACCCTATCACGCATCACCTGTGTAACTACCTTCTGCCCGGCTACGAACAGCATTACTAAAGTAGTTAAGAAACACTGGCCACTCCTCACATCCATCAACATCACTAAGGAAGCCCCGCTATTTTCCTTCAGGAGGGCCCGCAATATCAAGGATCATCTAGTTAGGGCACAGAGACCTACACTTAAAAACAATGGAATCCACTCACTTTTTGGATTACCTCCAGTTGTAGGTCACTTCAAATGTGGTAACTGTGCTGCATGCCCTTTCACAACTAACACCAAAGTATTTCCGTACGCTACCAGTATGCATGACCTTAATTTCTTTTCCAATTGTAATTCAACAAATGTAATTTACTGTATTCAATGCCCTTGTAATCTGAAGTATATTGGCCAGACAACGCAAAAAATCAAAGCCAGGATCGGACAACACAGGAGCCGAATACGCTGCCGGGTTACCACAGCCCCTTTGGTGAACCACTACATTGAAAAAGGACACACTGAAAATGATCTCGAATGGCTAGTGATCGACATGCTCCACCCTAACAGCAGAGGTGGTGACCAGACTCTCACTCTAAACAGACTCGAATGCAAATGGATGTTCAACTGTCGCTCAATCGAACATGGTCTTAATACGATTGACGAGTGGAACATGATACTGTAAGCTTCTTAACTCAGGTTGTCTCTGCTTTCACTCGCATAACAATAGAGCTCTATCTCTATCATTGAAAAAACTGTCAATTTTTTCCTGTATGTAGTATGTTTCTACAACTAACACAATTTACAGTAATGATTGTGTAAAATTCCTTTTTATCCGTACTGTTTCAGAATTGCCTTAATCTTTACCCCTGAATGCAGAAGTATAGCTTTTCCAAAACACACACTTGCGTGCACCATCCCTCACTCAACATGGCTGCCCTTATACTCCGCCTGCGCGTAATGACCACTCTCGGTCCACACACGCGCTGCCTCACGCATGCGCTTCCTCCCCAAATGTTCTTATCTCCCATTGACGAACGCACACACAGCACGCTCTGGACTGCTGCCAGCGCGCTCCTGAATTGATTCATTCAACTTCCAAATATCTTCTTGCCAAGTAAGTCTGCCCCTTCACGCTGCCATTTAGCCGCTCCCCCCTTTTTACCCTTAATAGACTTTTAACTGCAATATTCACGGTTTAGCTTGCAGCAATTCCCGGGTCAATCACGCGCCTTGGGTCTAATTACACGCCGAAGAACACGGACTGTCAACGGCTTTACTCCGGTTTTGACTCCCGTTCATACAAGTAAGTCTCTCCACTAACGCCGTCTCCTGGGATATTCGCGCTTCCCGCCCCATTCCCCTTTTAATTCAATTCTTTTCCGCCCTTCCTGCTTCCGCATCTAGCGCCTTGGGAATTCTCCTCCCCTTCGTGCCCTTACCAACACGGACGCTCTCCTGAATCTTGGGCTCCTCGACCATCTGTGCAGATCTTGGAGTCTACCACTACGGTCTCGCGTAGTAAGTTCAATCTCCTTCGTGAGTTTTTACAAATTGTGCACATCACTTTTCTTTTTCTGGACACCCGATCACGTTCCCTGCATTAAGCTGCTCATGACCTTAGTGATTCCTAACCAGGGGTCATCACCCCAGTGTCGCTGCTCACCATGCGCTTTTTACTCAATTCCCGTCCTCAAGCGCCCCCAGTCATTCTCTTGCCTTCCTTCTACCAGCTGCACTCGCTCTCACTCCTGCTATTGGACACTTCATATACTAGTAACGACGGCACCACCACCTTCCTTGTACATATTAACCGCTCCATTTGGCATTCACTCGACTTAACTCAACATCACATTAACTGCCTTGATGTTGCCTATAACCGCTCCATTTGGCATTCACTCGACTTAACTCAACATCACATTAACTGCCTTGATGTTGCCTCTTCCTTACACGCCTTCATTGCGCTATTATCAACACGCACCACCTTGGTGTTAAGTAATGCATATTTAGGACACATCAGTAATTATCCTTTTTTCCCCCAAATTAGATCTTACGTGCTCGCACTTACCTCGTCTTGATGATGATCTTGACTCACTAAGATCGAAACGCCGTCGACCTCAATTTCAAAGTTCCCTTTAAATTGCTTAAACCAATTGGGTTCCTTTGATCTGCTTGTCAATGCGATGAAATGTTTTTATTGTCACTAAGCACTTCACTTCACGCACCCTCACTTTTGTATGTGTGAGCACTGTATATACAATATACACTGTCGCAAAATTAGAAAATGGTAGGAATGGAAGCGACTCCATTTTATGATGTTGAATAAAATGTGATGCCTTCCTCTACTCTCTTGTGTCCTTGCATACGTTTTCTAATTAAGTTCTACGTATTACCAATACCATTGAATTGTTTTTCCAAATCAATAACTGTAGCTCCGCTACATGAGGATCTCTGACCTCACCAGACCATTGTCCTTGTGAACTACACAAGGCAAGCATCACTAGCACTGTGGCAATGTAAAAATAACACCCCCTCACTGTGTAGAACAAAAGTTAAGTGTATGCTTCCAAACTGCAGCAGATGTTGAGCATTGTGGTGATGGGGTTCAAAACCCCCCTCATCACAGTGACCAAAATGTAAGTGTCATCATGGAAAAAGCTGCAAATGCCAAACAGCATGTATGATTTCGGGTCCCAACACATAAAACAGTTTTGGGGCAAAGTAGTGCTTGTGTCCCATGCCCACAGAGATGTGGTGAGGCTAACAGTGCTGTGATAACCTAACATACTCTCGGCCATGTGCAGACAAGCACCACCCATGGGGGCTGACAATGCATACAGTGTACAATGACACAAAAGCAGAAGTGACCATCACAAAGCATACACATATCTCGAAAATAGACACACAAATCAAAACAACCTGTGTAGACTGTAGGTGTCAGGTCACAAACTCCCATTCCATGCCAGCAATGGCACCTAACAACCAGGATGAATGTGCACAATAATGTGATATGACTCACGGGGACAGCAGGGTAAATCACAAAAACAACATCCAGACAATGGCCCACAACAGCAATTCCATTGCACTAGTGCAAATGCACAAACACAAACAGGCAACCTCACACTGCACATCTGACACAACATGTGTGTGTGTGTTTGTGTGTGTCAGTATCCCCAGGCAACTACACAACACATGAGGGGGGCTGAACCACAGTGAGACAGATGTGGACACAGTGCCATACAAGGTAACCCATCAATGGGCCCCCTTTAGTGGGAAATCAGGCATTGTGAGATGATAGGCAGCACAACAGACACATGTGACACAAGCTGGAATTTACAGCAACTAACACAGCAAGAGATTGACGCACAACAGCACTACCCCCAGGGACCAGACATTTGGGTGACACAAGCATGCATGACACCTCCACTGTGCTGTCAAAGGTAGATGTCGTACGAACTGTGAGACCCAGACATGTGTCCTGTGCCACAAACGTACATCCCACCTATACAATCACAAATCACTCAGCATGGCCCGTCATCCATGGACAAATGGGAGCTAGGGGCCCATCCATGCAAACATTTACATCAGTCCACCCTCAACACCACACACCCTGAACTGCACCAATGTGCATCTGGGAAGCCCACATGGACAGGTGACATTGCACATGCACCCATGACAAACACAGTAATGTTGGGAGGAACTAAGGTGCACAGACTCATCACACAAGGCCCGTTTACAACCCTGGTGAATGACAGACATACTGCACAGTATGCGGTACATGGCCATGACATCAAAGCTCACGTAACCTGCGGAATACCTGCCACAGTCCCAGGACAATGCAGAAGCCAAGGAGAACCACAAGGCACACATGCTGACACCTGCAAACATTGCAGCCCTGAACCGGACAAGTGGTATCAGTCACACACACATACACATGTCTCAATCACTGAAAGGTACCACCTAGGGACAACTACATGATATTGCGAACAAACAAGTGACTCAGGGACCCCTGACTGTGTCCCATCTGCGTCTGACAACATCATCACCACTCAGAACTGACAAATCCCAATGATGAAACACAAATTAACAGTAGTGTGTCATGCACCCACACATCTGGTAGCCCATGGCAAAGTTGTGGGATGAACACAGTACCACTCAGCAAGCATCAACAACAGGAACATATCAAGGGAACACTGCCTGTGTATGAAAAGGGATGTGGACACACACACACATGCCCACACAACACACAACATGGGCCCTGGCAATGTCACGGAACAACACCCTTACTTGAGGGGACTCAACTCCTGTGGAAGCTCCGCTGTGCCAAACATAGCCCCAGCAGGTCTCAGTCATGTCAGCAGAACACTTGGTCAGTCAGCCATCAGTTACCACACAATGAAGGCTCTGGTCACAACAGCCTGGGTACGGCAGTGTCCCTTAAGTCATCTGCACATACTCAATACATATGTCCAGCAAGTTGCACAGAGGACCCAGTTGCTCCTACACCAATGATGCCCACACTTACATGTCCAGTGGAGATGCGCCCACAGTCAGGGAAATAGACAAATTGGACAATGGGAAGCACATCATATGTGCATGTGTGCAAGCCACAAATGTGACTAAACAACAACAAAGTAAACTCTACCCTTATGATTTAGTGATGTACAATGTATCATGCATGAGATAAACAGAGAATGACACCCAAGTCAGATTGGAGTAATATGGCATACAGACACTTGAGAACACCAAACTAAATAATACAACTCTTTTATTTATTTCATTTGTTAGTGTCACTTTTTATAATACATAAATAGACTTTGTTGATTTTTTATACAAAAATGGTCACAATAAACAAAACACAAGGTGCATTATAACAAAAAAATATATACAAATGAATAAAGATATTAAACACACAACAATAAATATCCAAATTTTATGCAAAAAAAGGAATATACCACAAGTAGGAATACAAAAAGACAGGTTCCCAGACGGGGGGGAGAGGTAAAGGAATATTTTTTGATCAGAACTACATACACTCAAATTCAAACAGCTCACATTCATACAACATTACGTGATTCATCCAACAACAGACCAAAAAACTCTTATGAGCCCAACTCAAAGCAGTAACATCGGTGATCCCACGGTATATTAGATGGTTATTCTGGATAAATGTCGAAAACCTTTATCTAGGGTACATAATCCATGGGAATGGAGAGGGCCCAAATAAACAACGCCGACGCGCGTTTCGGTGAGACAACTCCAGCTTAGGAGTACCACCTTCTTCAGGACGTAAGAAAAGCAGACCCCCACAGAATGGGACCTGCGTAACAGTAGAAAAAGGAGCTAAATGTTCTAGGAGTGGCTCAATCAGGCAGAAATTGACATAAAGTGGATTAAGCGCTGTATCCACTTATCCTATTATTCTGTTCTATTTTCGGTTTGGTAAACGGTGAACAAATCCAAAAGGAGATCCTGCTGGGATCTGAAATCAGATAGCTGATCCGCGAGCCCGCTTAAGGGGGGCAAACCATTGCAAGATTCAAACGGCGTTTTCAAAGTAGCAGGGTCATAGAGGTCCGCGGGCCCGTTTCGAGAAGCAAACAGTCGCGGGAAACAGGTGGCGTTTTCAAAATACCCCATGGGGGTCGCATTATTTGGTTGACGGCTGATCGAGCTCCGACTCTGAATTCTATCATCAAGTTAAATGATATTTATGGCCTGGGTATTTTGAAAACGCCACCTGTTTCCCGCGACTGTTTGCTTCTCGAAACGGGCCCGCGGACCTCTATGACCCTGCTACTTTAAAAACGCCGTTTGAATCTTGCAATGGTTTGCCCCCCTTAAGCGGGCTCGCGGATCAGCTATCTGATTTCAGATCCCAGCAGGATCTCCTTTTGGATTTGTTCACCGTTTACCAAACCGAAAATAGAACAGAATAATAGGATAAGTGGATACAGCGCTTAATCCACTTTATGTCAATTTCTGCCTGATTGAGCCACTCCTAGAACATTTAGCTCCTTTTTCTACTGTTACGCAGGTCCCATTCTGTGGGGGTCTGCTTTTCTTACGCCCTGAAGAAGGTGGTACTCCTAAGCTGGAGTTGTCTCACCGAAACGCGCGTCGGCGTTGTTTATTTGGGCCCTCTCCATTCCCATGGATTATGTACCCTAGATAAAGGTTTTCGACATTTATCCAGAATAACCATCTAATATACCGTGGGATCACCGATGTTACTGCTTTGAGTTGGGCTCATAAGAGTTTTTTGGTCTGTTGTTGGATGAATCACGTAATGTTGTATGAATGTGAGCTGTTTGAATTTGAGTGTATGTAGTTCTGATCAAAAAATATTCCTTTACCTCTCCCCCCCGTCTGGGAACCTGTCTTTTTGTATTCCTACTTGTGGTATATTCCTTTTTTTGCATAAAATTTGGATATTTATTGTTGTGTGTTTAATATCTTTATTCATTTGTATATATTTTTTTGTTATAATGCACCTTGTGTTTTGTTTATTGTGACCATTTTTGTATAAAAAATCAACAAAGTCTATTTATGTATTATAAAAAGTGACACTAACAAATGAAATAAATAAAAGAGTTGTATTATTTAGTTTGGTGTTCTCAAGTGTCTGTATGCCATATTACTCCAATCTGACTTGGGTGTCATTCTCTGTTTATCTCATGCATGATACATTGTACATCACTAAATCATAAGGGTAGAGTTTACTTTGTTGTTGTTTAGTTTCATTGTTCCCCTTTGTCTCTACCCATATTACGTTATTAGGGGTTGCCCTTTGTTCTTTGGCGGCAATCCACAGATGTGACCATGCAAATAAAATGTTTACAGAGTGTCCACTAATTGTTAATCATGACACACCCATTTAAGGATGATATGGATAACGATCAGAATAGGATACACATTTCATGGACCACATAGAGTACCTCACATCAACACCTCAGTATTCAACATTTGAAATACAGCATTACAACTGCAAGTTCATGCGAAACATCATCAACATAATGTACAGCTAAATCAAATTCACAAGGATAAAGAAAAAAGCTTTATTCAGCAGATGAAAAACTTAAAAGTCCGTTCAGAACAAAGGCCAATGGCCAGTCCATTATCAAATGACAAGAAGTGAACTTGAGTGACAACTGTCACACGTTGCTTGACTGCACTGGTAGGGACAGGGGACATCCCCTCGCAGGGGCATACATGGGGACAGGCCAGGCACCGCAAGGCCAGGATCAGGGCGCAGCAGAAGGAGGCAGTGAAGGGTAGGGAGGAAGGGCCTCAGCATTTTGGGGATGGTGTATCTGTTGGTGGGGGAACCTGGGGCAGGGTGTGGCAGGGGAACCTCTGGAGTGGTGGCCTGGGGGATGGAGGACAAAGTCTTTGCCGTGGAGCTGTGGGGCGGGGGTGGGGTCTTGCTCTTCTGGCACCCGGGGGACTTGCAGGTGGGGGCCTCAGTCTGACT
Organism: Triturus cristatus; assembly: GCF_964204655.1. NCBI lineage: Eukaryota > Metazoa > Chordata > Amphibia > Caudata > Salamandridae > Triturus > Triturus cristatus. The sequence continues at coordinate 1,054,659,984 of NC_140579.1, read as the reverse complement.
GCACCTGGGGGAGGGTGTCCGGGTGTGGGAGGCACTCCCCTCTGTGTGTGGGGACTTCCTCTTCCCTTTGTAAGATGGATCTGCTGGGTCGGTGGGGAAGAGGCCAAGGTCACAGAGGAAGAGCTTCTGTGGAGATGGGGTTTCAGGTGAGGCAAGGGAAGGGGGCTGGGAGGGAGAGGTATCGGAGGACTGCGGAGTGGTTGTGGATGACTGTGTGTGTCTGCAAACCATCCCCTGTGAGTGTGGTATCAGTCCCCTGCGCTTGCTTGTGTGCACGTCTAGACCTTGTTTTGGGTGTTTGTGTGCTGCCCGTGTCTGTGGGTTTGTGAGACTGTGCAGGTGTGTGTGTGCTTGGGACAGGTGGGGTGCTAGGAATCGTGGGTGGTGCACGGGTAGGAGGGGTGCGGGACTGTTGGAGGAGGGACACTGCTGCCGTCAGGGAGGAGGCCATGGACTGATTGGTCCTCTGTAGGGCAGACATGCCTGATGAAATGCCCTCCATGAACGACACCAGTTGTGTCAACATACTGGTGTGTGGGTGGAGGACACTCAGCATTGATGTCTGCCCTACATGGATCTGTCTAAGTAAGTCCACAGACTCCTCACTCAGGGTAGCAGGGGACACAGGGGCAGGGGGTGCGGTGCCTGGCACAAAGGAGACATGCTCCTGAACAAGGGAGCCTCCACGGACCTCTGGGATGGGAGCCGATATGAGGGTGGTGATGGTGGTGGTGGGGCCGGTGGCGGGGACAGCCTCACTAGCTGGGGATTGGTGGCTGCTGACACCCGCCTCCACAAGGGAGTCATCCTCCGAGCTGCTGTGGCCCTCAGCTGGTGTGGATGGTGCTGAGGACTCCTCGGTGTGGCTCCACTCGCCCTCCGTGCCACTGGGTCCCCCCGACTCCTCGCATTCTGTCCCAGTCAGGCTCTGTGGCTCCTCCTGGTCCGTGGAGCTGTCTCCTCCTGTGGCCGTGGATTTATCTGGATAGAAATAGGAAAAAAGAGAACAACATCAGTCACCTGCACGGACTGGACACACCACAGTGAGTACATCACATCACAGGGCAAGCCCTGGCATCATCAGCTGAACACTGCTCAAAGTGCTCACACTGTTTAGAATAAGCCAATTGTCATTCTCACCATCAACCATGGCACTCATATCCCTCCTGGACTTGCACCCATATGTCTGTTACATGTTGGATGCTAATACCCCAATGTGCCGACATGCACCACCCACACATTTGTTGGACATGCAAGTGAATATGTAGGAGTATGTCACTATACACACAGCACATCTATTGCCACTGACTCAGTACAGGTGTCCGGATGAAGGGCTAGGCAGAGACTCATTTTAAATGCTTGTGATGCATGCCAGCAACACACACTATGATGTTCTCATGTCCTGATAGTCAATGCCACAATGGGGTGCATGGAGCACACTTGAACACAATGCAGGATCACTCATAGCAAGTTAAATGCCATGGCGCTGGCATGCCTGGAAACTCAGTCAACACTGTCTCCTGTCACAGGGGCAGGGCATCCAGACAACAACAGTATGCACTGTGTCACAATCATAGCTCAGGGGTAAAGCAAACTCTGCAGCTGACAAGTGCACTTGCCCATCCCCTGCAAACAACATATCCCGGACCCAGAAGACCCCACATCATACAAATCAGACATATGAGTCTCTGCGAACACAACTCCCTGTTCATTAGCACATCACAGTCTGCTGTGCATGTAACCCAGCTGCCTGAAGTGCACAGTTGCATACACCATTGTGCACTGTAAAATGATGACACACCTATATGTCACACAGGTCTTGTCTCTCATAGTCACATCTCAGATGTCCTGCTGACCCTCAAACTCATGAACACCCCAGTTGTACTTAACAGGAAGCCACACCACAATGACACAGAGGCAGACACCTGAAGGCACATGTCACTAAGCACAACCTGTAAGTTGATACACAGGAGTGGGATTACAGAGTGTTTCTAAATGCCCTTGAGTAGGCATGACTCCCCAGGTCTACGTGAAACAGTGTTTAGCCCTGGACAGTAGTCAGGTGGCTAAGCAAGTGTGACACACCTGATATACATACTCCTGAGGCACACAAATTGGAGTCCCCTGCTGCATGGTTTAGTTTGAAATACCCCAGCCACATGTGGCGAGCCAGACCAGCAATTTGAACACATATCAAGGGCACACACAGATCACATGTCAGATCTCAGGCATTGTGTAAACAATTGACTCACCCATGAAACAACAGAGTCACGGGAACAGATGCTGTCCAGAAGCTGAAGCATAGCTGACTGCAGGGACACAGTGCCCTAGTGACACAAGCAACAGACTGTAGGGGCCACACCTGTGGATCAGATGAGGAGGGTGCATCACACAATTGAGGGACATGAGTATTGGACTACAAGACCTACGTAATGTGGAAGTGTGACCATGACAAAAGACTGCAATTAGCATGTTAGACATAGTACACAGATTAGGCATGGATTTACCCCCTCCTTGCTGCTGTCTGGCCTTCAGCTGCCCATCCAGGTCCGGGAAGACCACCGCCAGTTTTGGAGCATGTGGGGGGTCAGGGTCCGGTGTCCGCCCCTCCTGCGTGGAGGTGACAGCTTCAGCTGGACCCTTGCGATCCTCCAGGTCCAGCCCCGAAGGTCCTGCCACCTCTTCTGGCAGTTGCGGATCCGGCACTTGTAGACCCCCACCGATCGAACTGCCCGGGCGATGGTCAGCCATATCTCCTGCTTCTGGTGGGCATCAACCTGTGAGGATGACAAAGTTAAAAGTCCATTAACACACATGCACCATATTTGTGCTGCACACAGTTGGATATACATGTCATCATCACAAAGGAAAATGAGTGACGCAGGTAGTGCACCCATGGAAAAGGACAAATGCCCTGCATGTCTGACATGTTAACAATGCCTGGGAAGATTAAGCTTGCACAAATGCACTTTAGCTGCAGAACACCTGTTCATTACAGGTACCTACACAGGGGGATGAAAGTACTCAGTGACTATGCTTGCCACTGGTGCACACACTGCTAGTACTGCTAGTCAGACAACATGCATAATTAGGAAGGCAGTGGAATGCACACTCACCTGCTCCCCTGGTTTTTCATACAGCTTGCTGTACTGTTGAAGGAGCCCGTCCAGCAGGGCCTGGTTCTCCTCCTCAGTGAAGGCCCTCTCCAGAGTACGTGCCATAGCAGTAGCCAGAGGATGCAGAGACAGCAGCAGTGGTAGCAGGGATGTGGTCCAGTAGCATGTAGTGCAGGCAAGTGAGCTCCCTGGGGGCCAGCCATCCTTATATCTGAGCTGCAGAGGCAGACTCTGTGCCATGTGTCCCCAGTGATAGGTCCAACACGGTTGCATTCTATGAATCTGGCCAATCCATGGAAAGATACGACTCGTACACGTCTTCCGCATCGCTCAAATCTTCACCTTCATAAAACCCTAGGAATTGCAACATTGTTGTAGGCATCCAACTGAATTTCCAGCGCACAACTCGTACAAGTTTTGAATCTGCATCCATCTCCATGACAGTCCAGAGCCAAAGGGTGCGCCCGGCTCGGTCAACTGACTGTACAACGCGTATTTTGAAAATACACATGCACCCGTCTTCATACGATTCAATGTCCAAGGCGTACGCCTGTCTCGGACCATGCCTGCCCGACGCGCATGCATGATAGTCACCCGCGTCGGGCCTCATTGCAGTCAATGGCAAAGCATACGCACGGCTCGGTCATGAACCGTGCAATGCGTACGCATTGTCACTCGCGTCGGGCCTCATTGCAGTCGATGGCAAAGCGTACGCACGGCTCGTACATGAACCGTGCAATGCGTACGCATTGTCACCCACGTCGGGTCTCATTGCAGTCGATGGCAAAGTGTACGCACGGCTCGGTCATGAACCTTGCAATGTGTACGCATTATCACCCGCGTCGGGCCTCATTGCAGTCGATGGCAAAGCGTACGCACGGCTCAGTCCTGAACCGTGCAATGCGTACGCATTGTCAACCGCGTCGGGCCTCATTGCAGTCGATGGCAAAGCGTACGCACGGCTCGGTTATGAACCGTGCAATGCGTACGCATTGTCACCTGCGTCGGGCCTCATTGCAGTCAATGGCAAAGCGTACGCACGGCTCGGACATGAACCGTGCAATGCATACGCATTGTCACCCGCGTCGTGCCTCATTGCAGTCAATGGCAAAGCGTACGCACGGCTCGGACATGAACCGTGCAATGCGTATGCATTGTCACCCGCGTCGGACCTCATTGCAGTCAATGGCAAAGCGTACGCACGGCTCAGACATGAACCGTGCAATGCGTACGCATTATCACCCGCGTCGGGCCTCATTGCAGTCAATGGCAAAGTGTACGCACGGCTCGAACATGAACCGTGCAATGCGTACTTATTGTCACCAGCGTCGGACCTCATTGGTGTGACTATATGACGGCTTCAACACACAATTACTTGCCAGGGACACATGTGCACACCTACCACACTACAGCATTGGCCACACAGTGTCCCATGGCATGTAAGGCTGCATTCCCTGTGTGTTGGGGGGCAACATTAGGTTTGTTGGGTGGCGCTTTTGTTCAGCCACTCCCAGGCTGTGCACGTGTTCATGGGGGCAGAATCCTTTGTGTGTTATGCACATTACCACTGTGATGTGCAACTGTACAGTTATGGGCATGAGTCATGGACAAAGTTGCAGGTTGGATATGTTTCGGACATGTCACATACACCCTGAGTCTTGGGGGTGATGGCATGTACGTCACAGTGAGACCTGTAGCCACAATTCTGATGTACACCCACAGTCTATGTGCATGTTGTGTTTCAGATGTGGCTGATCAAATGTGCCCAATGGGAGACTGTCTCCACATCCATGTGGTTTGTGCAGCAACCTTGATGTTGTGTGTGTGTCTAAGAGACGTACATGTAGGGCCTGCAGAGACAACAGTGGCCACTACCTGTGGGACTCATGCTTGCCTTGTGGCATGTACGTGATACGCCATGTCATGCCAGTGTCGATGTGGCACTACGGGACCCTTGGTATCTGCATGGCAAAGATCTGTGATGCCTGGGAGACATCAGGCCTCACTTGTCACTGTGGTGTGTGTCTGTAACGTCACAGCAGTACATAGGTAGGGTGACACAGCCCAATGATTGGCCATTGCCCTACATGGGATTTATGTGGACATGTGGACTTGAGATGTGAGGTGATGTTCACGTAGGTGACATATGTGTCCATGCCCAACAGCACACACCTCAGTACAGTACTCAGTACTGTACTGTACTCAGTGTGTATTGTCATGATGTATTATGTGATATTTTGCTTGGTCATGGCCACATGGGTGGAGGAACCGACAATCTTCCTTTGTGCATCTCTGTTCTGCAGGGCACCAGCTGTCCATAGACCGTTCCCAGACCTTGAAACCATGCAGGAACGCGACTGCATCCGACGGTACCGCTTCACCAGGCCACTGATTGAGGAGTTGGTGGAGCAGTTGGCGCCACATCTGCTACCTGGGCGGACATATCCTACAGCACTGACCCCAGAGGTGAAGGTGATGGCAGCCCTGCACTTCTTTGCTACTGGTACCTTCCAGTACACTGTGGCTACTGCTGGTGGTATGTCGCAACTATGTTTAGTCGTGTGCTACGCGATGTCTTAGAGGGGATGTTGCATTTCCTTGACCTGTACATCAAGTTCCCTAGCCCAGCTCAACTCCCTGAAATAAAGGATGCCTTTTATACACTGGGGAGGATGCCGAACGTCATCGGATCTATTGATGGTACACATGTGGCCCGGAGGCACTGAGGCACATGAGTAGGCATACCGGAACAGGAAACATTTCCACTCCATCTATGCTCTGGTGGTATGTCTAGCAGACATGTGTATCACACATGTGTGTGCACGTTTCCCCGGTTCTGCGCACGATGTCTACATCATGAGGAGTAGTCGCATTGCAACGCTGATGTCACAGATGCCAGACCAGCGTGCCTTGCTTGTCGGTGTGTACTGACTGTTTACCATTGTGTGTGTTTGGCAATGTTGTATTCCGCACTCCTACAAAACTCTGCTAATTGTTCAATTGTTTGTGTGTAGGTGACTCCGAATACCCCAAGATGCCGTGGTTGCTGACACCCCTCAGGAACCCTGTGACACCAGCCGAGATGCGCTACAATGAGGCACATGGTCAGAGGAGGAGGGTGATTGAGCGGATATTTGGTCTCCTGAAAAGCCGCTTCCGCTGCCTGGACAAGACCGGAGGAGGCCCTCCCATATGACCCTGCAAAGGTGTGCAAAATGATCCTTGTATGCTGCATGCTACACAACATGGCAGTGCGGAAGAAGGTGCCTCTCATCCAGGATGACGATGACCCACCTGCGCCACCTCTGGAGGATCTCGGCCTGGGACACGATGCCAGTGATGATGATGATGAGGGTCCGCACACAGTTCATCAACAACTTCTTCACCTGAATGTGAGTTTACAGGGTTGTTATGTTAATGTATGGAGTTAGCCTGAAATGTGTTGTGGCTGCTCTGTTGCTGTCTGAGTGTGTCTGTGTGCCACTTGACTGGATGCGTGCAGTGATGTGTCCATTCAGGTGGTCTGTACTCCACAATAGTGTAGTACTGCTAACTTGTTTCTGTGTAGGTTTCTTGTGACATGTTATGTACATGTGTATTGTATTTCTCTTCTGTTCTGCTGTACTTTTGTGTCTTGTGTCTGTCCTACCCAGGGTACTTTGCCTGTTGTTTGGTCAACACTGACCCCCAACACCCAGAATCCAACACCAGTGTGGGAGTAGTCAATTGCCATCAAGTGATGTGCCACACACCCCAGAACTTCAATTCTCAGACACTCTGTGACCGTGTGCCCACCGTAACGTACAATTGCCTTGCAACTATTTTAGAATAAACATGTTGCTGATGTGTAATGAACCTGTGCTATGCTTTGTTAGGTGCGTTGTCTGTCTTCCACCATCTGAGTGAAATTTGCTTACCTCACTTGTGGACTTGTTACCACTGACTGTGGATAGGTGTTGTGTCTGTGCATACCAATGTGTTTCAGGTCAACATCATTGTGTGGGATGAGTAACATGGCCATGGTGAGTATGTGTTGTGGTGCCATAGTGGTGTGTCTCCCTCACATGTGTCACATCACCATGACTCACATAACGGTGGTCACATTGTTGTAGTATTTGGCATGCACTGTGTTGTTTAGCAGATCAACATCTCCATGACACATGACAAGTTGGAATCACAACAGAGGCAAGTATGGTGTACTGGTGAGTTTATTTACGAACATGTGTGAGGATAGTGCACAGGATGGTGGATGCTGTACATTGGGTTTTGAATCCAAAGTTCACAGTAGAGTTGGAAGTGTTGGTGGATGAAATGTCCAGAGTAAAGTCCACAGTCATCTGCTACATTGGACCAACATGAGCCCTCCATGTCATGTGGGCGAGTTGTGTCCGATCGGACAAGGTGAATGGGTTGCGCACAAAGAACATTGTCCAGAACAGGTTTAGAGGCCCTGGGGGACGTGCAGGGACATCTGCGTCTCAAATGTCCTTCTTCGGACGACCCCTCTTCTTCTTGGGGGGGATCCTCAGGTGCAGGCCTCTCCGGTGCAGGGGACTCTCCGCCAGAGTCCTCCTCCCTCCCTGTGGCACTAGCAGATGGTGTGGCAACAGATGTTGTGGCCACACAGGGAGGTGTGGACATGTTTGTGCTGATCTGGTGGAGGCATTGGAGTATGTCCCGATGCACCACAGTAAGTGCATCCCACTTTGCCTCCATGCGGGCATGGTGGGCAGCCTGCTCCTGTTGTATGTCCTTGAGGATCCCCACTACCTGGTCAAATCCTCCGGTGCTATCCTGGTACGCAATTATGATGAGTGCCAGTTGGGGGTCATCATGCAGTCCAGACCCCTCTGCAAGGCGCGCCCTCTGCCTCCCACCCCACCCAGCACCCCTATCCACACGGGCAGGACCTGCGGCGGCACGCACAGGTGACACTGGGACCCCTTGGGTGGTGTTGCTGGTGGTGTTGGCTGTAGCTTCCGGGGGGTACTGTGTCCCTGTGCTGTTGGTGTTCTGTGGCCTTGGTCTGTCCGTGTTGGCGGGGGTGCCCTCTCTGTTTCCAGATGCTGGAGGCGTGGGTACAGGGGGTGCAGATGTTGGTGCTGCATGATGACTCACACCGGATGTGCCAGGTTGTTCATCGTCATCCGAAGAGGACAGAGACAGATTCAAACCAGAGAGCTCAGTGTCTACCAGAGTCTGGGACTGGGAATCCTCTTCATTTGGTGCTGTGTCCCCAGCACCACCTGTGTTTGGAAGAGACACACAATGTAAGTTAAGTTTCTACAGGCATCAATGGTTCACAAACATGACATTTTCTACTGTACGAACGAATGCCTGCCTGTACACTGCTTTGTTCCGGGTTGTCACAGACAGAGATTGATATTGTTGTTGCACATTGCCCAGCCAAAATGAAACATTTCAATGTTCATGTCAAAGTGTGTGCATGCCCAGCTCATGGATAGATTTGTCTGTACATGACCATTACTACTCAAGGGCCATCACGTTGCTGACACAGGTGTGTCATCCCTGTACACATGTGAGCTTTAACTAGTACATACGTGCTATTCCGCTGGGGATATGTTGTACTATTGGGGCATGGGTGGTAGCAGAGTTTGCTAGTCTTTGTGTGCCACATTGGTGTATTGGTACGACATGGTCACAGTCCGGTATGCCTGTGATCTCTTTGGAGGAAGTGTTTTTTAACAGTGTTCCTAGTTCCCATCTCATTTCATACAAGTGATGATGTCACCATTGTTAATGAGTCTGGTGCTGAGTTTTGTACGTGCATATGTGATTTGACTTGTCAATGTTCTCCATGGTGACATGGATTGGCCAAGGTAGCACTCTGGGTTTTCAATGCTCATGACAGTGAAGGCCGGTGGTGTGTGTGTTGCAGTTTGGCTGCTGTGAGTAGCATGTCTCCTCCAATGCAGTCCAGGTTTGACCTTGTGTCTACAGTGTCTATGTCAGTGAGTGGTGTGTTGTGTGAAGGATGCCTATGTTTCAGCACGATGTAGGAGTGGAATGCAGCTCACAACAGCACCGAGTGTGAATGCGAACATGCTATGGTGTCGGCTATATTGATGTGTCCATTCCATTCACTGTCAGATGTCCCCTTTCAATGATGTTTATGTGAGTTCCTGTATGTTTTGTGCAATGTACCATATATGGCTCTCCACATTTGTCATCTGCAAGACACACCTCCCCTGCCCGGCCAGGGGGCACCCCTGGACACTGCATCCCCAGACAATGATTTGGAACATATGGTTGCAGTGGCTGTGTGCGCGACCGGGTTTTGTTTGGCCAGTGCATATGTGTGATTGTCAGCCACATCATTTCTCAGGCCCAGTGTTAGACATCTTGTCAGTCCCTTCCCACTCCCTGTGATGCGAGCATGGTTCAGTGTGAGCTTGCTGGGCCATGTGGGTGGCTGGGGATTGTCTGTGACTGCAACTCCCCTCATGCTCTTGGCTACACCCCCCTTCCCAGCATGCCCATACTTCCTTCCTCTTGACTCTGCTTCCCTGTGAGGGGGTGTGACAGCAATGGCAAGATGGCTGACTGTGAAGTCATGGTGTTTGTCGGTGCCCAGTTCCCAGCATGGCCTTGTGCTCCCCACAACAGAGCCCAGTGTCAGACATCCTGTCAGTCCCTTCCCACTCCCTGAGATGCGAGCATGGTTCAGTGTGAGCTTGCTGGGCCATGTGGGTGGCTGGGGATTGTCTGTGACTGCAACTCCCATCATGCTCTTAGCTACACCCCCCTTCCCAGCATGCCCATACTTCCTTCCTCTTGACTCTGCTTCCCTGTGAGGGTGTGTGACAGCAATGGCAAGATGGCTGACTGTGAAATCCTGGTGTTTGTTTGGCTAAAAGTCCAAAGAGAGCCCCTGTGCTTCACACAGCAGCACCCAGTACGTTGTATCTTTTGCTGATATTTCACTGAGGTGTGGGTCAATGCATTCTACCCGGTGAGTTGTGTGGAGTTTGTGTTGAGGGGTGTGTGTGTCTCCACATGCTGGTAAGTATGGTCAGAGCTGTCAGTCCTCCTTCCCAACCAGCCCGACATCCCACCATGAAACGTGCTTCCATTGAAGGGTGTGCAAGTTGTCTTTCAGGATGTCAGTCAGTGGTGTCCTGCTTCTGATTTGCGCACAACACCTACAAGGGCCTTGTGCTCCCAACAGCAGGACACAGTGTCAGACATCTTGTCAGTCATTTTCCACTCCCTGCGATGTGGGCATGTTTCAGAGAGGTCTTGATGGGCCAATTTGGAGGGGGAGCATTATCTGTGGCTACAAACACCATCATGCTTTTGGATACACTCACTTCACCTGCATACCCACTATTCCTTCCTGTCAGTCAGCTGCACCGTGAGGTAGTGTGTTTGTGTTGGCAAACTGTCTGACAATGTTTATTTGGCTTTGTACCACTGCCTTGCTCTATTTGTTGGTAGGTTTGTACATGTCATGATACAGTTCCAAGTCACTATGAGATGGCAGGTACTGTGTTTGTCTGACTAGCATATACATCTTGGGATGATTATCTATTGGTTACTGTGGCTTTGCTAACGGTGCATTGTTTCACTGTCCCCTTGCCACACAATATTGAATATGTTGGTTGTGTACTCACCAGGCTCTGGTATGTCTGCTAGACCATGGACGCTCTCTGGTGGTAGGATGTCCCAGACCTTCTCCTCCCAGGTCCTGAAGTAGACTGATTTGGCAGGAGGGCCACCGCCAGTGCACTGACTCAAGGCGTGATCTTTCTCGATGAGTTTCTTGATCCTCCTGCGCACGTCATTCCACCTGCTCTGGATATCGTCCTTTGTGCGCCTTGTTGGTGCTTGTGCGTTCACCTTGTCCACAATCCTCGCCCACATCTTTGTTTTCTGTGACATGGGGATCCTTTGGACCAATGTACCAAACAAATGTGGCTCTACTCTGATGATCTTGTCTACCAGCACTTCTAACTCATCATCTGTGAACGTTGGATTCTTCTTTGGGGGCATGGTGATGGGTGGTGGTGGTGATGGGTGGTGGTGGTGGTGTGTGATGTGTGTGTGAGGGTGCAAGTGAGGGTGGGTTAGTGTTGGTTTTGCTAGCTGTATGTGTGTGTGCTTTTGGTGAGGTGCTAATGGTGTGTGAGTTGTGTGATGGATGAGTTGTGAGTGTGTCTGTGGTTGCTGTGTGATGGTGTTTGCTGCTGGCTGTTGTCTGCTATTGGCAAAGGATCATGGTAGTGATTGATGTCCTTTATATAGGTGGAGTTGTGGGTGTGTCTTTGTCCCAGGTTTTTTTTTTAATATTTATTGACTTTGTCATTGCTTGTTTGGTCCTTTTTTAGTCTTTTTTCCTTTGGGTTTTCTAGGCATGAAGGAGACGTTCTTCTGACCGAGACGGACGCTGAGGTTTGGATTGTGTGGGCTTCTCCGCTTCGCTCACGCTGACTTTCTTCTGTGTTTCATACGCGTCGGTCGTGGAGATCTCTATTGCTTGGGTTCCCTGTTTTCTGTGCGTGTCGGTCATGCGGCTTGGGCTCCGTGCGAGTCAGTCTGGGTTTACACGCATTGCATCGTACTGCTCGGATCAGACATCTCGGGTACGTGTCGGTCGGGTTCATTCCGGGTACGTGTCGGTCGGTGCAACTCGCGTTGGTTTTCCGACCGAATCACTATTTTCCCTATGGCTCGGTTGTACGGCTTGTATTCCGTACGTGTCGGTTGTAATTCACACGCGTTGCATCGTACTGCACAGGTCGTACGGCGCCGGTCTGTGTCGGTCAGTCTCCGGTCCGGGTCCGTGTCGGTCGGTACGTTTTGTGGCCAGAATTGGCCCCATAAACGCAAAATTTAATACATATATTTAAAAATAATAAAAATACATCACAAAAAATGTTAAACATACATTTAAAATACATACTAAAATACATAACACTAATATAAATATCGATATTATTAACAACGATATTTTTGCTAACGATATTACTATCTTCGATATTACTTACTTCGATATAAAAAAAAACGATATTACTTATCTTAAGGTCGTTATTCTGGTCACCGATATTCTTGACATCGATATTCTGTCCCTACGATATTAAAAACTCGATATTACTGTACGTCGATATAAAAAAATCGATATTTTGACTGCTCACCAATTTGGAGGAGGTGTAGTTTGAGATGGATCAGAGGTCCTGACCAGAATGGAGTCGGGCCTTAGGGACTTTAGGTTAATACAAGCAGGAAGTGTCCCCTTCCCACCACTCTCAAACTGATGGCACAAGAGTGTCAATGTGCTATACGGTCTCACACTCAATCTCCATCAGAGCCGATTTAGAGTCTGATCCCGAAGCACCTCACATGTCCGCGTCCATTGGTGATGTGGCAGAAAGTAGAGGCCTTCAGGAAAGAATTGCTGCACACTTTTGGCCCTTTGTCAGTTCCCTCTGCCATGTCTTTGGAGCATCAGAGTCCTCCAGTTGGGCTTCCACCAGTGGGTCCACCCTTGCTGCTGTCTGTGCTCCTTCAACCTGCATCAGGTTCAGCACTTGCTCCATGCCACTTTAGTTATGGTGCTGCACTCTGCACCAGTTCCCTTTGCATCAACGCCAGTGCCGACACAGCAGACACTGGAGGATTTGCAGCCTATTGTGCTATACAACTCCGAGCAGAATCCACCACGACTAATGCTGTGCCCTGCCCTGCCCACACTGGAGCACAGACAACAGGCAATTCTTCAAATTCTGACACTTTGTCCTTACCCTGCAGTAGTGCCCAAACTTTGTACAATCTTTCCTCACACAATGGCAATTTTGATGAAGTGGATTATTATATCACCCAATAAGATGACAAAAATAGGTATGAAGAACTCAAACATGCCAGAGGCCTGGATACTTCTCCAGAAACTGGCCCTGTGTCTCCTCCTGGTCCTGCTACTGAGGAGAGTACCTCCTTCACCATTATGTGAAGGGCGTCAGAAGTCTTTGACCTACAACTTGCAAACATGAAGGTAAAAAATGTTGTGACAGAGGTACTCCAGCCTGGCCAAGCCCCTAGCACAACATCTGCTGCCATTTAGTGAGGTACTCATGGATACTCCTTTGGGCACCTGGGTGAAACCACTTTCGGTACAACCAGTTAATAGACAGGTTGCTTGACATCACCTTGCAGCACCAGGTGACTCAGCTTTTCTTACTCAACTTCCTACGCCAGAGAGTTCCGTGGTACAGCTTCTACCAGTAAAGTTAATCCCAAAACCTTTCCTACCACACCACCTTATCATGAGTCAAGGAGAACAAAATCATTTGGCTAGCATTTCTTTTCACCGCAAGCCTTGTTCTGTTCTCAGTAAATAAATGTTAGCTGTCTTCTAGACCGTTGCTCCCATACCCAATGGGACAAGGTGGCCCAGGTTTTACCAGTGGTTCCAGTCGACCTGATGGCATCCCTAACCCATGCTACCCAGGATTACTGTAATGCAACTAACTTTGTGAACCACCCTGGCTTGGATACAATGTAATGAAGTGCTCTGAAGAAGGTGTTATTCAAAGCTGGGTGCACACTGAAAAGGACATCAGCTCTGGTTACAGCAGGAACACCAGGACATTATGCCTGGATGGAGAGGATTATCTGAACGTATACAATTTTTGCAGCAAACGATGAAGATATTTATTAATCAAAGCTTAATCTCAACATATTTAAAAGAAGTTGTGTCCAATTTATATTGTATAACACATGCATTTTGAAATTGTATTGTATTTCGAATTTCAGTTTGTTGTTTTTTGTTCCTGTACATGTAACCTTCCACATGTGCAAGGTGGATTTGAACGAAGATATACTATATATGGTGTGTTTGAGGACCGTAGTATATGCATATGGTTTGAGTAATGTCGGATATGAGTTAGTATGGATGATGAGTTTGAATGTATCCTGATAGGGGGGTGGTAAATACAGCTGTCAGTCTTTTATCTAATAATCTGTTTAAAAAACACAAATTGTCTGAATTTGAAATCGTACCCATAAGAAATTTGAAATGTATTTTTGAATAGTTTTGTATTAAATGCACATAAATTCATGTAAGTCTATTGTGTTCATATTGATAGCTTGGTCAAATTGGGAATGGTTATCCCAGGTTAAAGGTGAGATATTCCGCTTTTAGTCTTTTGGGGCAGGGTAGTTCCTTTGTTTCTTGTTTTTACACAATGTAATGCCTAGGTCGAGCAATGGGTACAAGGGTGGCCCTTCGGTGCGATGCCTGGATGAGCTTAACAGGCTTCTCTGGGAATGTCCAAGCATCCCTAATGGACTTGCCATTTGATGGTTCTCACCTCTTTTGAGAGAAAGTGGATTTGACTCTGGAACGGTTTAAAGATAGCACGGCCACAGCACATTCCTTGGGTATTTCTACCCTCAGACAATGCCATCAGCAATTTCACTCTGACGGTGACTATGCCTGGAGTTGTCAGTTTTGTCAATGTCAACCCAGCATACCTTTCAACACTCTAGTGAACTTGTGGCTCACAAAGACAATGCCAAGGACAGCAGGGACAGCATGCAGCTCGGTCCCGTGCCTCACCTGCATCCACATCTGCAAAACTGCTTCAGTGTGACCTTTCCAGCATACAGCTACCCTGTTATAAGCAGTGTGCAATATTTCCTCCATGGGAGGCAGGCCATCACTTCAGACAAATGAGTCCTCCAAGTTGTACTTTTGAGCTAGGCCCCCTCATGCCCACCATCATCAGGGCAGCTGACAAAGGATCACAATTCCATCTTGCAGCAGGAAGTGCAGGCCCCTTTAGCCAAAGGGGCGTTGAGAGGGTTGCAGCCTCAGAAGTAGGAACCAGGTGTTACTCCCATCACATCCTGGTACAGAAGAAAGACAGAGGCCTTCATTCCTATTTTAGCTGTTCGACCTCTCAATGCTTTTCTGCAGAAGGACAAATTCCAGAGGCTCATGCTAGCCCATGTCCTGTCTACCCTAAACCATAGAGACTCCATAGGGAAAGTTGGACCTGTAGGAGGTTTATATGCATATCCTGCAGGCCCACAGGAGCTACCTGCCGTCCGCAGTGGGACCCAAGCATTTTCAGTATGCAGTACTTACGCTTGGCCTCAGTACTGCCCCTCAGATGCTCATGGAAGTGAAGGTGATGGTGGAAGCACACCTTTGATGGTATGGTGTAATAGGCTTCCCTTTCCTGAACGAGTAGCTGCTGAAGGTGGCTCTTCCAAGGCAGTCATCAACCATGGCAACAGTGAACCTCCCAACACTGTTGAGGTTCACTATCAATATGCCAAAGTCACACCAAATTCACAGACACTCCTGTTTATCGGAGCTATTAAGGATACAGTATCTTTTTATCCCTTTCCCCTGGAGCAGAGTATCCAGGATATTTAAGCTATGATCCCAATGTTTCAGCCTCTGTCCTAAATCTCAGTGCCGATAATTCAGAGTGTTGGGACCGTTGGTCTCCTGTACACTGCTGGTTAAACACAACAGATCGCACATGCAGGCTCTGCAGTGGGACCTCAAGTCCCTGTAGGCAGAGCAGCAGGGGAATCTGTCTAGTTGTATCCAGATTTTAGAGGAGACTGCAAAAGATCTGCAGTGGGGGCCGCTGGACCACGCTTGGGTCTGGGACAGATCTCTCGCCCTCCCCCACCCAGATTTCACAGTGGTGACATATGCATTGCTTCTGGGAGAGGTGGAGAGCAGAGGGCTCTGATTGAGATTCAACTCCACATCAGTTTTATGGCATGAGGGCTATTCAGTTGACTCCGAAGTCCTTCCTGCCCACCATCAAAGGAAATCTGGTTCAGGAGCTCACAGACAACACCACTGCCATGTGGTACTGCAACTAGCAAGGCAAGCTGTGGTATTGGGCCCTGTGTCAAGAGGCTCTATGTGTCTGAAAGTGGCAGGACTGCCAAGGAATTTCTCTTGTGGTGAACCACCTGGTGGGAACTCTAAACACTAGGGTGACCAACGCTCAGTGGATCACTAATGGCAGCTGCATCGGGAGGTGTTAGACCTGGCACCTTGGCGTGAGTCTCCCTTCCACTTTTTGTCGCCGTGCCTCATGTGTTTTTAGGGTGTTGGCCGCTCAGCGCACCGTGCCACTGCCAACCAGTGCCACAGTGCAAGTGCTCCCTATGTAAAATGTATTTGTCGGTTGGATTCCATGATTGGATTATTTGGTTTACTGTCAGACCCCAGTTAAGTGCACCAGGAGTGCCAGGGCGTGTAAATACAAATGCCGCTGGTGGGCATGCAGCACTGGTTGTACCACCCACAGAAGCGGCCTGGTAAAATGTGTATAGGGTCTGCCATTGCAGAACCCACGTGCAGTCTGGTACTGACATGCTGACTGGCAAGTGCCCACACTTGCCAGTCCCTGAACCTTCCCCTAACTCCATGTTAGTCACCCCTCTGGTAGGCCCAAGGGCAGGGTGCGTTGTAAGCCTAAGGTCGGACAAGCCCTTATGTGCGTGGCATGTCCTAATAGTGAATGACCGCCATTTTCGTTGTTCACTATTGTAAGGCTACCCTGTTCTCATAGGCCAGAATGGGCGGTTAGGATTGTTCCATCCTATGATCCTAACCGACCCAGGGAACATGGTAGAAGATCGAGTTTAGTATGCCTGAACTCGGAATAATAAGGTACATCTTTTCGTAAGGTTTATTTTAATATCCTGCGTTTGCAAATGCCACTTTTAGAAAGTTGGCCTTTGCTTGCCTATTTCAGCCCGCCTCTGCGTGATGTGTGTCTGATGTCTGGCTTGCGTGAGTGACAGGGCTGGGGGAACCCGATGCATATGAGTGGTGAGAATCCAAAGCTGTTGAGGTGGTCCATTTCCCTACAGGGTATGGATTTCACGGTGGAACATCGCCCTGGTACAGATCACGCCAATGCTGACGGTCTGTCCAGATTTTTCCGCCCTAGTGAGAAGGAACTCCCTGGGGTAGGGTAGTTCTCCCCACTTTTCAGCTGGAGGGGACACGTGTTAGACCTGGCACCTTGGCGTGAGTCTCCCTTCCACTTTTTGTCGCTGTGCCTCATGTGTTTTTATGGTGTTGGCCGCTCAGCGCACCGTCCAACTGCCAACCAGTGCCACAGTGCAAGTGCTCCCTATGTAAAATGTATATGTTGGTTGGATTCCATGATTGGATTATTTGGTTTACTGTCAGACCCCAGTTAAGTGCACCAGGAGTGCCAGGGCACGTTAATACAAATGCCGCTGGTGGGCATGCAGCACTGGTTGTGCCACCCACAGAAGCGGCCTGGTAAAATGTGTATAGGGTCTGCCATTGCAGAACCCGCGTGCAGTCTGGTACTGACATGCTGACTGGCAAGTGCCCACACTTGCCAGTCCCTGAACCTTCCCTTAACTTCATGTTAGTCACCCCTCTGGTAGGCCCAAGGGCAGGGTGCGTTGTAAGCCTAAGGTAGGACAAGCCCTAATGTGCGTGGCATGTCCTAATAGTGAATGACCGCCATTTTCGTTCACTATTGTAAGGCTACCCTGTTCTCATAGGCCAGAATGGGCGGTTAGGATTGTTCCATCTATGATCCTAACCGACCCAGGGAACATGGTAGAAGATCGAGTTTAGTATGCCTGAACTCGGAATAATAAGGTACATCTTTTCGTAAGGTTTATTTTAATATTCTGCGTTTGCAAATGCCACTTTTAGAAAGTTGACCTTTGCTTGCCTAACTATTTCAGCCCGCCTCTGCGTGATGTGTATCTGATGTCTGGCTTGCGTGAGTGACAGGGCTGGGGGAACCCAGATGGGCGGGGCTAGGTAGCCTGGTGGTGAATAGGAAGATTGACAGGTAGATGGGTGGGAGGAGTACACCTGGACTCTGAATAGGACAGTGCACTGCCACCACAATGCCGGCTCCGCCCCCTGTGGAGCATCTGATCACCCTGCCCTGCACTCTGAAAGAAGAAGCCTGCATCGCATCAACAAAGTGCTCCAGAACCGGACTGAACTAGGCAAGGGCCCCCCTGGCCTGGGAGGACAAAAGAAATGCAGTATAAATGTAGGAGCCCTGCTCCTAAGAAATCAGATCCACTTTTGACCAAGAAGAATCTCTGCCTGAGGAGGAGGCACCAGGAAAGCTGTAAGGAGGAAGTGTAACGTCCTGGCTTTCTCGGGGTTGGGACAAACAGACGACGGACCAGAGAAATGGAGGTTTAAGGATGATTTAATAAACAGATAAACAACTACAGACAACAAAGAATACCGGTACTGGAATCACCAGTTAAAGTACGATACCCATTCACAGCTCGTCTAACCGTCCTCCGCATGCACACCGGACCCGGTATGCTCCAACGGAGGGCACAGTGCTAAGCAGTGGCCGACAATGCCACTCGACCGCTGTGAAGGGTAGTTCCAAGGTTGTGAAATCTACGGGGGGGCACGTTGGAGTCACCTGGCCGGGCTCTCTACCACCTGGGAACAGCCGCTCTACCAGTATCCCCCAGAGTACTGCCACAACACAAAGACGCTGGGAACACCTCCTAGTGTGCGTCTCTTGTATTCGGGTTTAAGTGATGATACCCAAGGTGGCGCAGAGAATGGATGGGAGCAGCCGCTCTACCTATCCCAGTTCTCCTACGAGTGTCGATGGCTAAGACGCGGAAACACCTCCTGGATAGCGTCTTAGCTATAAGCGTGTGTTTACCCAAGGAACGAGGGTTGGGAGCTTCGGCTCGCACCAACCTCGTTTTCTCCAAATTGTCAGGCCGTTGGGAGCTTCGGCTCTACCAACAGGACTTGTGCCCAATGACGTTGAATACGGCTCTCAGAACGGGACAGGACACGGGCAGGAAGCACACGCCAGCACCTCTCCTCCGCTCCTTAGAATGTTCCTTCCGCCGCTCAACTCACCAACTGGTCCGTGTACCTCAACCAGGTACTCCTGCAAAGATCAGAATATCCGACGCCGAGTCCCAGTGATCTTCACCTTAAGTAGTACTCTCGGCGTTGTATAACCATGACTCTTGAGTTGCATAACATGAAAACTAGGCGTTACCCTTGGTGTTATGTAACCAGAACTCTTGAGTTGCATAACATGAAAACTAGGCGTTCCCCTTGGTGTTATGCAACCAGAACTCTTGAGTTGCATAACATGAAAACTAGGCGTTCCCCTTGGTGTTATGCAACCAGAACTCTTGAGTTGCATAAGGCAATTGTTGCCGGAGGGCATTCTGGGAGTTGTAGTCCGCTCTCCTCCAAGCGCACCAGGTTCACGGAAGTGGCATCGTGGGAGGGAATCCATGTGCGGGAGGGGATTCCTGACAGGAAGACTGTCCCTATCCTGGGGGACTGGCCTGCAGTGGTGACCTTGCTGCCAAAGGAGAGAAGAGGAACCTTTTGCTGAAGACTTTGCTTTATTTGTACTTTCAAGACTTGTGCTTTTCAAAACGATGTCCAAGGGCTTGGAAGCGAGCTTGCCCCTGAACTGAGCCCCAGGACCATTGGGCTCAATCTGACCTTCACTCTCCCGCCGCTAGACTGTGGTGTTCCTTCCCTCGCCGGAGTCGTGACTCTTGTGCCCCCCAGCCCCTCCTTGAGCCGTGACCTGACTGCTTAGCCACCCCTGCCTTGGGAAGAGCCTCGCTCGATCTGAGCCGCTCCCCCGACGCCGTGCTGGGCTGCCCGTCACCTCGCTCGCCGGAGGCTCGCTGTGCACTTTCACCCCTCCCGCCGGAATCGGCGTAGTGAGCATCTTCAAGCCTCGGACGGCCCGGACGCAGACTGCGTGCCCGGCTGCCCCGCTTTGTTCACTTGCCACCTGAAACACCCCGCTCTTGCCGTGAGCCTGAAGGACCAGATCCCCCTCGTGAAGTGTGGAAGCCCCGGACGCCGCCTCGCCCTTCTGACAAAGAGCCGCTGAAATCCCGCACCCGCCTTCGCGTCAAGAAACAAGGTACTGTACTTACGAACTCAACCATGAGTTCACATCGGATCAAGGGTACGCAACGTTCTGATTTCCCTGTCGCCTGCCGCGTGCTTCCCGGTAGCCGCCTCAGCGCGAAGTGCGCTGAGGCCCCCAGTCACCTTGTTGCCTGCATAAGAATTTTCCGTATAAAGAGAACTTTTCCGTATTTAGAGAAATTGTGGCCCCACCGTTTCACCGTTACTGGGCCTTGTACTGAATCTGCTGAAACTATATAAAAGCCTTATTTTCAGATACAACCAATTGGTGTCCGTTTGTGGTGCATGCAAGGGGTTTACTGTATGTGTAATTGCAATTGCTTAACCGTGTATGCCTGAGGTTTCACCTGGACTGCTCGCGCCACGCACCTAGAGGGTGAGCAGGGGTTATTCTGAGGAGTCATCCTTCGCCCTGACTAGAGGTAAGGGGTCCCTGCTTGTCGCTGGTACTTACCTGCGCCAACCAGAGTCCTCTCATTTCTAACGTTAGTGGCAGCGGTGAGGATTTTCGGATTTGCATTTGTAGTTGGCATATAGTGAATCATTGATCGCCACATAGAGAGTGCAGACCAGTAACGCAGCCACAATACTACTGACTTTTTGCTTTGCCAAGAATCTCCGTTTTTGAGAAACCATGCCTGGTTCACTCCCTGCAGAAAGGGCAGCCTCTATAGTCTCTGGAATGGACGATGTAGATTGGGGAGAAGGCGCACTTGAGAGCTACACAAATGAAGATTTAAAAGGTTTTTGCTCCAAGTTCAGAATTGCCCAAACTGGATTGAAAAACAAGGCCCAACTTGTAAAGGCGCTGAGGGCCTGGTATGAGTCAAGGGCACCAGAGAATATGGTGGAATTGGGTCACCCAGAAAGCGTCTATGAGTTCTCCAGAGGCCTGTCGCCAGAAGAGTTGGCAGACAGGGCAGCAACCAGGGCACATGAAGTAGAGATGGCAAAGCTTAATGGGCAGATGGATATGGACAAACAAAGATTAGCCATGGAAGAAAGAAAAAACCAAATGGAACATGAGATGAAGCTGAGGGAGCTGGAGCTGAAAGCGAAAAGTTTGGAGCTCAATCCCTCTGGTGGCAGCACACCGCCAGTGCAGGCAGAATCAAGGGTATATATTCCTAAAGATGTGGTTAAGGAGTTTTTTAAGAATGATGACATAGGGCAGTGGTTCAAAGCCTACGAAGTAGCCATGTCCTCCCACCGGGTCCCTGAGAAGGATTGGGGAGCAGGGTTGTGGGGACGGTTCTTGAGTGAAGGGCGGGACACACTGCTAGATTTGCCCTCAGAAGTGTATAACTCTTACCCCCATATGAAGGATGCTTTAATGACTAGGTATGGGTTAACTCCTGAAATGTATAGACAGAGGTTCAGGGGTTGCACTAAGATTCCCAATAGTACGTATGTGGAGTATGTGACTTTTTTTGCAGAGCACTGGATGGTTGGGTAAAGGGTAGCAAGGTTAATGATTATCAAGGGCTTCTTGATTTAATGGCATGGGAGCAATTGTCCAGTAATTGTTTTCCTGAGCTGCGCCAGCACCTGATAGATAGTAGGCTGACTAACCCTAGGAAGCTTGCTGAGGAGGCGGACCGCTGGGTCAGTACCAGGGTCCACAAGGGTCACGTGGGAGATTCCGCCAAAGGTGGGCAGGGTCCCCAGCAGAAGAGTGGGGGGGACCGGGGTAACCGGAGGGAGTTCCCAAAAAGGCCCCAAAGTAATCCCCAAGGGAACCAAGGGAAAGGTTCTCAGCCTCCCCCACCCCCGAGACCGACCGGGGCCCCAACAGGTCCTCCTGTTCAGAAGGGGCCCCTAAAATGTTACTGGTGTGGTAACCTGGGGCATTTTGCCTCTGATGTGAAGTGTCCGTTGTATGCTAAACCAGCACCCACTGGTGCTCCACCCCGGCAGGTGACTAGTGTAGCATTGGGGGCGGAGATGGGTGTCCAAGGTGGGTGGGGTCCCACAGAGATGTCCCTTGTCTTATTAGGAGACTGTGAAGTGGTCCCCCAAACCCAGCTGCCTGATAACACTAAGAAGTACAGGCAGTGGGTGACCATAAATGGCCATAGAGTGGAAGCTCTGAGAGATACAGGAGCCAGTGTGACAGCTGTCAAGTGTCACCTGGTGTCTCAAGAGCAGGTGGTCCCAGGAGCATTCTATCCCGTTGTTGCCGCTGACAACACAGAGAGTCACTGCAAGGTGGCTCAGGTTCCCTTTGAGTGGGGGGGGTCTCTGGTACTCTTCAGGTAGCTGTGAGGCCCGCCATGCCTGTAGACTGTTTGTTAGGGAACGATTTGGAGAACTCACCTTGGGCTAAGGTGGAGCGGAGTGCTCACCTGGAGATGTTGGGTATGCCGGATTGGGCGTGTGTCACCACACGGTCCATGGCAGCGAGTAGAGGTACTCAAGAGGTCCTGGAGTCTGAGAGGGAGGCCCAGGAACCGGCCTCAGAGAGAAGGAGCAGGGGGCACGGGAAGCCGGCCCCCGAAGTTCCCACGGTCCAGGAGGAAGCAGACCTTGAGGGGGATGCCCTGGAGCCTACAGGGGAACAGATAGCTGAACTGGGGGACCTACCGGAGCTGACCCATTGGCAGCAGGAAGGAGGCCCCACCAGGGAGGACTTTTGTAAGGTGCAACGAGAATGCCCTTCTCTCGTGGGTATGCGGCAGCAGGCTGCAGACCAGGCCGCAGGTGATCAGTCGGGGTCACATTTCATTTACTGGGAGAACGACCTCCTATATACAGAGCCTAAGGTTGCTGAGCCTGGGTCAGCCCGTGCGCTGGTGGTACCCCAGGACTTCAGAGCCTTCCTACTGGGGCTGGCTCATGATGTGCCATTGGCAGGGCATTTGGGGCAGGACAAGACCTTTGAAAGGCTTGTCACCCACTTTTATTGGCCTCAAATGCGCAGGAGTTCAAACACTCACTGCAGGACATGCCAGACTTGCCAGGCAAGTGGAAAGAGTGGGAGGAAGCAGAAGGCTCCACTCCAGCCATTCCCTGTGGTCGGTACCCCATTCCAGCGAGTGGGGATTGACATTGTAGGGCCACTGGACCCCAGGACAGCGATGGGCAATAGGTTCATCCTGGTCCTGGTGGACCATGCCACCCGGTACCCGGAAGCCATCCCTTTGAGGACAGTGACGGCCCCCGTGGTGGTACGTGCACTGATGGGAATTTTCTCACGAGTGGGATTCCCTCTAGAAGTGGTGTCTGACCGGGGTACCAATTTCATGTCCAAATACATGAAATCCCTTTGGCAAGAGTGTGGTGTAACCTACAAGTTCACCACACCTTACCACCCCCAAGGAAACGGGTTGGTTGAGAGATTCAACCGAACCCTCAAGGGCATGATAATGGGCCTAGAAGGACCCATGAGGCGTAAGTGGGACGTCCTCTTACCATGCCTTCTCTTTGCTTACCGTGAGGTGCCACAGAAGTCTCTAGGGTTCAGCCCCTTTGAGCTCCTGTACGGCCACCCAGTGCGATGACCTCTAAGTCTGGTCAAGGAAGGCTGGGAGCAATCTCCCAGGAAACTTCCCCAGAATGTATTCAGTTACATGCTGGCCTTCAGGAACCAGACTAGGCGATTCAGGCAACTTGCTGAGGCAAATCTGGAAGCCAGCCAGGAGGAGATGAAGCGGTGGTACGACCAGAATGCCACTCTGGTAGAGCTTTAGCCTGGACAAAAGGTATGGGTCTTGGCCCCAGTGGAGCCCTGTGCGCTCCAAGATAAGTGGACCGGTCCCTTTGAGGTGGTGGAGCGCAAGAGTCCTGTTACCTACGTGGTGGACCTGAAGTCTCCAAGGAACCCCTTACGGGTCCTACATGTCAACCGCCTCAAGCCCCACTTGGAGAGGTCCCAAGTGGGCATGCTCCTGGCAACAGATGCTGAGATGGAAGAGGAGACCGAGCCTCTTCCAGACCTCCTGTCAGCCCAGGAGCAAGATGGGTCAGTGGATGGTGTCATCCTCTCTTCCGCCCTGACCCCTGAGCAACAGAATGATTGTCGCCAGTTGCTGGGGAAATTTTCTGATCTGTTTTCCCTGGTTCCCGGTGACACTGATTGGTGCGTCCATGATGTGGACACTGGGGATAGTCCACCCGTGAGGCACAAGGCCTACAGGGTGACTGACAGGGTGAGGGCATGCATCAATGAGGAGGTCTCCAAGATGTTTGCACTCGGGGTAATTGAGTCCTCCAGCAGTCCTTGGGCCAGCCCAGTGGTCTTGGTCCCAAAGGCTGCAGCGCCGGGAGCCACACCCGAACTCCAGTTCTGTGTGGACTACAGAGGACTCAATTCGGTCACCAGGTCTGACGCACACCCCATCCCCAGAGCTGATGAGCTCATAGATCGGCTAGGGGCTGCCAACTACCTCAGCACGTTTGATTTAACGGCTGGGTACTGGCAGATCGCCTTGACCGAGGGGGCCAAAGAGAGGTCAGCATTTTCCACCCCAGATGGGCACTACCAGTTCCGGGTTATGCCCTTTGGGATGAAGAATGCCCCTGCCACCTTCCAGAGGTTGGTCAACCAGGTGTTGGCTGGACTGGATTCGTTCAGTGCCGCCTACCTGGATGACATCGCAGTGTTCAGCTCCACTTGGGAAGAACACCTGCGCCACCTCTGGGAAGTGTTGATGGTGCTGCGGAGGGCAGGCCTCACGATCAAGGCGAGTAAGTGACAGATCGGGCAGGGTTCCCTGGTGTACTTGGGGCACCAGGTTGGGAGCGGCCAGGTGGCGCCCCTTCAACCCAAGATAGAAACCATCCTGAATTGGGAGTCGCCCAAAACCCAGACAGAGGTGAGAGCCTTCCTAGGTCTCACCGGGTACTACAGGAGGTTTGTCAAGGGGTATGGCAACATCGTTGCCCCCTTGACAGTGCTGACTTCTAGGAAGCAGCCCCGGAAAGTGATTTGGACTGACACCTGTCAGAAAGCTTTAAGGCCCTGAAAGCTGCTATGTGCACGGCGCCCGTGCTCTTGGCTCCCAACTTCTCCAAAGAGTTTATCGTTCAGACAGACGCTTCAGAGCATGGTGTGGGTGCTGTTCTTTCACAGGTTAATGAGGAGGGCCTAGATCAACCTGTAGCCTTCCTTAGCAGGAGGTTACTTCCACGGGAACAGAGATGGGGTGCTATTGAGCGTGAGGCATTTGCTGTGGTCGGGGCGCTGAAGAAGCTAAGACCCTACCTGTTTGGGTCT
The DNA here is from genome assembly GCF_964204655.1 of Triturus cristatus. Taxonomy (NCBI): domain Eukaryota; kingdom Metazoa; phylum Chordata; class Amphibia; order Caudata; family Salamandridae; genus Triturus; species Triturus cristatus. Next base: position 1,054,634,705 of record NC_140579.1, on the reverse strand, counting down.
CACTTCCGGGTTCAGACAGACCACAGGCCCCTCAGATGGTTGATGCATATGAGTGGTGAGAATCCAAAGCTGTTGAGGTGGTCCATTTCCCTACAGGGTATGGATTTCACGGTGGAACATCGCCCTGGTACAGATCACGCCGATGCTGACGGTCTGTCCAGATTTTTCCGCCCTAGTGAGAAGGAACTCCCTGGGGTAGGGTAGTTCTCCCCGCTTTTCAGCTGGAGGGGACACGTGTTAGACCTGGCACCTTGGCGTGAGTCTCCCTTCCACTTTTTGTCGCTGTGCCTCATGTGTTTTTATGGTGTTGGCCGCTCAGCGCACCGTGCCACTGCCAACCAGTGCCACAGTGCAGAGCCACCTAAGGTGTAAAATGTATATGTTGGTTGGATTCCATGATTGGATTATTTGGTTTACTGTCAGACCCCAGTTAAGTGCACCAGGAGTGCCAGGGCGTGTAAATACAAATGCCGCTGGTGGGCATGCAGCACTGGTTGTGCCACCCACAGAAGCGGTCTGGTAAAATGTGTATAGGGTCTGCCATTGCAGAACCCGCGTGCAGTCTGGTACTGACATGCTGACTGGCAAGTGCCCACACTTGCCAGTCCCTGAACCTTCCCTTAACTTCATGTTAGTCACCCCTCTGGTAGGCCCAAGGGCAGAGTGCGTTGTAAGCCTAAGGTAGGACAAGCCCTAATGTGCGTGGCATGTCCTAATAGTGAATGACCGCCATTTTCGTTGTTCACTATTGTAAGGCTACCCTGTTCTCATAGGCCAGAATGGGCGGTTAGGATTGTTCCATCCTATGATCCTAACCGACCCAGGGAACATGGTAGAAGATCGAGTTTAGTATGCCTGAACTCGGAATAATAAGGTACATCTTTTCGTAAGGTTTATTTTAATATTCTGCGTTTGCAAATGCCACTTTTAGAAAGTTGACCTTTGCTTGCCTAACTATTTCAGCCCGCCTCTGCGTGATGTGTATCTGATGTCTGGCTTGCGTGAGTGACAGGGCTGGGGGAACCCAGATGGGCGGGGCTAGGTAGCCTGGTGGTGAATAGGAAGATTGACAGGTAGATGGGTGGGAGGAGTACACCTGGACTCTGAATAGGACAGTGCACTGCCACCACAATGCTGGCTCCGCCCCCTGTGGAGCATCTGATCACCCTGCCCTGCACTCTGAAAGAAGAAGCCTGCATCGCATCAACAAAGTGCTCCAGAACCGGACTGAACTAGGCAAGGGCCCCCCTGGCCTGGGAAGACAAAAGAAATGCAGTATAAATGTAGGAGCCCTGCTCCTAAGAAATCAAATCCGCTTTTGACCAAGAAGAATCTCTGCCTGAGGAGGAGGCACCGGGAAAGCTGTAAGGAGGAAGACTGTCCTTATCCTGGGGGACTGGCCTGCAGTGGTGACCTTGCTGCCAAATGAGAGAAGAGGAACCTTTTGCTGAAGACTTTGCTTTATTTGTACTTTCAAGACTTGTGCTTTTCAAAACGATCTCCAAGGTCTTAGAAGCGAGCTTGCCCCCTGAACTGAGCCCCAGGACCATTGGGCTCAATCTGACCTTCACTCGCCCGCCGCTGGACTGTGGTGTTCCTTCCCTCGCCGGAGTCGTGACTCTTGTGCCCCCCAGCCCCTCCTTGAGCTGTGACCTGACTGCTTAGCCGCCCCTGCCTTGGGAAGAGCCTCGCTCGATCTGAGCCTCTCCCCCGACGCCGTGCTGGGCTGCCCGTCACCTCGCTCGCCGGAGGCTCGCCGTGCACTTTCACCCCTCCCGCCGGAATCGGCGTTGTGAGCATCTTCAAGCCTCGGACGGCCCGGACGCAGACTGCGTGCCCGGTTGCCCCGCTTTGTTCACTTGCCACCTGAAACACCCCGCTCTTGCCGTGAACCTGAAGGACCAGACCCCCCTCGTGAAGTGTGGAAGCCCCGGACGCCGCCTCGCACTTCTGACGAAGAGCCGCTGAAATCCCGCACCCGCCTTTGCGTCAAGAAACAAGGTACTGTACTTACGAACTCAACTGCGAGCTCGCATCGGATCCAGGGTCCGCAACGTTCTGATTTCCCTGTCGTCTGCAGCGTGCTTCCCGGTTGCCGCCTCAGCGCGAAGTGCGCTGAGGCCCCCAGTCACCTTGTTGCCCGCATAAGAACTTTCCATATAAAGAGAACTTTTCCGTATTTATAGAAATTGTGGCCCCACCATTTCACCGTTACTGGGCCTTGTACTGAATCTGCTGAAACTATATAAAAGCCTTATTTTCAGATACAACCTGATTGGTGTCAGTTTGCGGTGCATGCAAGGGGTTTACTGTATGTGTAATTGCAATTGCTTAACCGTGTACGCCTGAGGTTTAGCCTGGACTGCTCGCGCCATGCACCTAGAGGGTGAGCAGGGGTTATTCTGAGGACTCATCCTTCGCCCTGACTAGAGGTAAGGGGTCCCTGCTTGTCACTGGTACTTACCTGCGCCAACCAGAGTCCCCTCATTTCTAACGTTGGTGGCAGCGGTGAGGATTTTCGGAGTTGCATTTGTAGTTGGCATATAGTGAATCATTGATCACCACATAGAGAGTGCAGACCAGTAACGCAGCCACAATACTACTGACTTTTTGCTTTGCCAAGAATCTCCGTTTTTGAGAAACCATGCCTGGTTCACTCCCTGCAGAAAGGGCAGCCTCTATAGTCTCTGGAATGGACGATGTAGATTGGGGAGAAGGCGCACTTAAGAGCTACACAAATGAAGATTCAAAAGGTTTTTGCTCCAAGTTCAGAATTGCCCAAACTGGATTGAAAAACAAGGCCCAACTTGTAAAGGCGCTGAGGGCCTGGTATGAGTCAAGGGCATCAGAGAATATGGTGGAATTGGGTCACCCAGAAAGCGTCCATGAGTTCTCCAGAGGCCTGTCGCCAGAAGAGTTGGCAGACAGGGCAGCAACCAGGGCACATGAAGTAGTGATGGCAAAGCTTAATGGGCAGATGGATATGGACAAACAAAGATTAGCCATGGAAGAAAGAAAAAACCAAATGGAACATGAGATGAAGCTGAGGGAGCTGGAGCTGAAAGCGAAAAGTTTGGAGCTCAATCCCTCTGGTGGCAGCACACCGCCAGTGCAGGCAGAATCAAGGGTATATATTCCTAAAGATGTGGTTAAGGAGTTTTTTAAGAATAATGACATAGGGCAGTGGTTCAAAGCCTACGAAGTAGCCATGTCCTCCCACCGGGTCCCTGAGAAGGATTGGGGAGCAGGGTTGTGGGGACGGTTCTTGAGTGAAGGGCGGGACACACTGCTAGATTTGCCCTCAGAAGTGTATAACTCTTACCCCCATATGAAGGATGCTTTAATGACTAGGTATGGGTTAACTCCTGAAATGTATAGACAGAGGTTCAGGGGTTGCACTAAGATTCCCAATAGTACGTATGTGGAGTATGTGACTTTTTTTTGCAGAGCACTGGATGGTTGGGTAAAGGGTAGCAAGGTTAATGATTATCAAGGGCTTCTTGATTTAATGGCATGGGAGCAATTGTCCAGTAATTGTTTTCCTGAGCTGCGCCAGCACCTGATAGATAGTAGGCTGACTAACCCTAGGAAGCTTGCTGAGGAGGCGGACCGCTGGGTCAGTACCAGGGTCCACAAGGGTCACGTGGGAGATTCCGCCAAAGGTGGGCAGGGTCCCCAGCAGAAGAGTGGGGGGGACCGGGGTAACCGGAGGGAGTTCCCAAAAAGGCCCCAAAGTAATCCCCAAGGGAACCAAGGGAAAGGTTCTCAGCCTCCCCCACCCCCGAGACCGACCGGGGCCCCAACAGGTCCTCCTGTTCAGAAGGGGCCCCTAAAATGTTACTGGTGTGGTAACCTTGGGCATTTTGCCTCTGATGTGAAGTGTCCGTTGTATGCTAAACCAGCACCCACTGGTGCTCCACCCCGGCAGGTGACTAGTGTAGCATTGGGGGCGGAGATGGGTGTCCAAGGTGGGTGGGGTCCCACAGAGATGTCCCTTGTCTTATTAGGAGACTGTGAAGTGGTCCCCCAAACCCAGCTGCCTGATAACACTAAGAAGTACAGGCAGTGGGTGACCATAAATGGCCATAGAGTGGAAGCTCTGAGAGATACAGGAGCCAGTGTGACAGCTGTCAACTGTCACCTGGTGTCTCAAGAGCAGGTGGTCCCAGGAGCATTCTATCCCGTTGTTGCCGCTGACAACACAGAGAGTCACTGCAAGGTGGCTCAGGTTCCCTTTGAGTGGGGGGGGGGGGGGTCTCTGGTACTCTTCAGGTAGCTGTGAGGCCCGCCATGCCTGTAGACTGTTTGTTAGGGAACGATTTGGAGAGCTCACCTTGGGCTAAGGTGGAGCGGAGTGCTCACCTGGAGATGTTGGGTATGCCGGATTGGGCGTGTGTCACTACACGGTCCATGGCAGCGAGTAGAGGTACTCAAGAGGTCCTGGAGTCTGAGAGGGAGGCCCAGGAACCGGCCTCAGAGAGAAGGAGCAGGGGGCACGGGAAGCCGGCCCCCGAAGTTCCCACGGTCCAGGAGGAAGCAGACCTTGAGGGGGATGCCCTGGATCCTACAGGGGAACAGATAGCTGAACTGGGGGACCTACCGGAGCTGACCCATTGGCAGCAGGAAGGAGGCCCCACCAGGGAGGACTTTTGTAAGGTGCAACGAGAATGCCCTTCTCTCGTGAGTATGCGGCAGCAGGCTGCAGACCAGGCCGCAGGTGATCAGTCGGGGTCACATTTCATTTACTGGGAGAACGACCTCCTATATACAGAGCCTAAGGTTGCTGAGCCTGTGTCAGCCCGTGCGCTGGTGGTACCCCAGGACTTCAGAGCCTTCCTACTGGGGCTGGCTCATGATGTGCCATTGGCAGGGCATTTGGGGCAGGACAAGACCTTTGAAAGGCTTGTCACCCACTTTTATTGGCCTCAAATGCGCAGGAATTCAAACACTCACTGCAGGACATGCCAGACTTGCCAGGCAAGTGGAAAGAGTGGGAGGAAGCAGAAGGCTCCACTCCAGCCATTCCCTGTGGTCGGTACCCCATTCCAGCGAGTGGGGATTGACATTGTAGGGCCACTGGACCCCAGGACAGCGATGGGCAATAGGTTCATCCTGGTCCTGGTGGACCATGCCACCCGGTACCCGGAAGCCATCCCTTTGAGGACAGTGACGGCCCCCGTGGTGGGACGTGCACTGATGGGAATTTTCTCATGAATGGGATTCCCTCTAGAAGTGGTGTCTGACCGGGGTACCAATTTCATGTCCAAATACATGAAATCCCTTTGGCAAGAGTGTGGTGTAACCTACAAGTTCACCACACCTTACCACCCCCAAGGAAACGGGTTGGTTGAGAGATTCAACCGAACCCTCAAGGGCATGATAATGGGCCTAGAAGGACCCATGAGGCGTAAGTGGGACGTCCTCTTACCATGCCTTCTCTTTGCTTACCGTGAGGTGCCACAGAAGTCTCTAGGGTTCAGCCCCTTTGAGCTCCTGTACGGCCACCCAGTGCGATGACCTCTAAGTCTGGTCAAGGAAGGCTGGGAGCAATCTCCCAGGAAACTTCCCCAGAATGTATTCAGTTACATGCTGGCCTTCAGGAACCAGACTAGGCGATTCAGGCAACTTGCTGAGGCAAATCTGGAAGCCAGCCAGGAGGAGATGAAGCGGTGGTACGACCAGAATGCCACTCTGGTAGAGCTTTAGCCTGGACAAAAGGTATGGGTCTTGGCCCCAGTGGAGCCCTGTGCGCTCCAAGATAAGTGGACCGGTCCCTTTGAGGTGGTGGAGCGCAAGAGTCCTGTTACCTACGTGGTGGACCTGAAGTCTCCAAGGAACCCCTTACGGGTCCTACATGTCAACCGCCTCAAGCCCCACTTGGAGAGGTCCCAAGTGGGCATGCTCCTGGCAACAGATGCTGAGATGGAAGAGGAGACCGAGCCTCTTCCAGACCTCCTGTCAGCCCAGGAGCAAGATGGGTCAGTGGATGGTGTCATCCTCTCTTCCGCCCTGACCCCTGTGCAACAGAATGATTGTCGCCAGTTGCTGGGGAAATTTTCTGATCTGTTTTCCCTGGTTCCCGGTGACACTGATTGGTGCGTCCATGATGTGAACACTGGGGATAGTCCACCCGTGAGGCACAAGGCCTACAGGGTGACTGACAGGGTGAGGGCATGCATCAATGAGGAGGTCTCCAAGATGTTTGCACTCGGGGTAATTGAGTCCTCCAGCAGTCCTTGGGCCAGCCTAGTGGTCTTGGTCCCAAAGGCTGCAGCGCCGGGAGCCACACCCGAACTCCAGTTCTGTGTGGACTACAGAGGACTCAATTCGGTCACCAGGTCTGACGCACACCCCATCCCCAGAGCTGATGAGCTCATAGATCGGCTAGGGGCTGCCAACTACCTCAGCACGTTTGATTTAACGGCTGGGTACTGGCAGATCGCCTTGACCGAGGGGGCCAAAGAGAGGTCAGCATTTTCCACCCCAGATGGGCACTACCAGTTCCGGGTTATGCCCTTTGGGATGAAGAATGCCCCTGCCACCTTCCAGAGGTTGGTCAACCAGGTGTTGGCTGGACTGGATTCGTTCAGTGCCGCCTACCTGGATGACATCGCAGTGTTCAGCTCCACTTGGGAAGAACACCTGCGCCACCTCTGGGAAGTGTTGATGGTGCTGCGGAGGGCAGGCCTCACGATCAAGGCGAGTAAGTGCCAGATCGGGCAGGGTTCCGTGGTGTACTTGGGGCACCAGGTTGGGAGCGGCCAGGTGGCGCCCCTTCATCCCAAGATAGAAACCATCCTGAATTGGGAGTCGCCCAAAACCCAGACAGAGGTGAGAGCCTTCCTAGGTCTCACCGGGTACTACAGGAGGTTTGTCAAGGGGTATGGCAACATCGTTGCCCCCTTGACAGCGCTGACTTCTAGGAAGCAGACCCGGAAAGTGATTTGGACTGACACCTGTCAGAAAGCTTTAAGGCCCTGAAAGCTGCTATGTGCACGGCGCCCGTGCTCTTGGCTCCCAACTTCTCCAAAGAGTTTATCGTTCAGACAGACGCTTCAGAGCATGGTGTGGGGGCTGTTCTTTCACAGGTTAATGAGGAGGGCCTAGATCAACCTGTAGCCTTCCTTAGCAGGAGGTTACTTCCACGGGAACAGAGATGGAGTGCTATTGAGCGTGAGGCATTTGCTGTGGTCTGGGCGCTGAAGAAGCTAAGACCCTACCTGTTTGGGTCTCACTTCCGGGTTCAGACAGACCACAGGCCCCTCAGATGGTTGATGCATATGAGTGGTGAGAATCCAAAGCTGTTGAGGTGGTCCATTTCCCTACAGGGTATGGATTTCACGGTGGAACATCGTCCTGGTACAGATCACGCCAATGCTGACGGTCTGTCCAGATTTTTCCGCCCTAGTGAGAAGGAACTCCCTTAGGTAGGGTAGTTCTCCCCACTTTTCAGCTGGAGGGGACACGTGTTAGACCTGGCACCTTGGCGTGAGTCTCCCTTCCACTTTTTGTTGCTGTGCCTCGTGTTTTTATGGTGTTGGCCGCTCAGCGCACCGTGCCACTGCCAACCAGTGCCACAGTGCAAGTGCTCCCTATGTAAAATGTATATGTTGGTTGGATTCCATGATTGGATTATTTGGTTTACTGTCAGACCCCAGTTAAGTGCACCAGGAGTGCCAGGGCGTGTAAATACAAATGCCGCTGGTGGGCATGCAGCACTGGTTGTGCCACCCACAGAAGCGGCCTGGTAAAATGTGTATAGGGTCTGCCATTGCAGAACCCGCGTGCAGTCTGGTACTGACATGCTGACTGGCAAGTGCCCACACTTGCCAGTCCCTGAACCTTCCCTTAACTTCATGTTAGTCACCCCTCTGGTAGGCCCAAGGGCAGGGTGCGTTGTAAGCCTAAGGTAGGACAAGCCCTAATGTGCGTGGCATGTCCTAATAGTGAATGACCGCCATTTTCGTTGTTCACTATTGTAAGGCTACCCTGTTCTCATAGGCCAGAATGGGCAGTTAGGATTGTTCCATCCTATGATCCTAACCGACCCAGGGAACATGGTAGAAGATCGAGTTTAGTATGCCTGAACTCGGAATAATAAGGTACATCTTTTCGTAAGGTTTATTTTAATATTCTGCGTTTGCAAATGCCACTTTTAGAAAGTTGACCTTTGCTTGCCTAACTATTTCAGCCCGCCTCTGCGTGATGTGTATCTGATGTCTGGCTTGCGTGAGTGACAGGGCTGGGGGAACCCAGATGGGCGGGGCTAGGTAGCCTGGTGGTGAATAGGAAGATTGACAGGTAGATGGGTGGGAGGAGTACACCTGGACTCTGAATATGACAGTGCACTGCCACCACAATGCTGGCTCCGCCCCCTGTGGAGCATCTGATCACCCTGCCCTGCACTCTGAAAGAAGAAGCCTGCATCGCATCAACAAAGTGCTCCAGAACCGGACTGAACTAGGCAAGGGCCCCCCTGGCCTGGGAAGACAAAAGAAATGCAGTATAAATGTAGGAGCCCTGCTCCTAAGAAATCAAATCCGCTTTTGACCAAGAAGAATCTCTGCCTGAGGAGGAGGCACCGGGAAAGCTGTAAGGAGGAAGACTGTCCTTATCCTGGGGGACTGGCCTGCAGTGGTGACCTTGCTGCCAAATGAGAGAAGAGGAACCTTTTGCTGAAGACTTTGCTTTATTTGTACTTTCAAGACTTGTGCTTTTCAAAACAATCTCCAAGGGCTTGGAAGCGAGCTTGCCCCCTGAACTGAGCCCCAGGACCATTGGGCTCAATCTGACCTTCACTCGCCTGCCGCTGGACTGTGGTGTTCCTTCCCTCGCCGGAGTCGTGACTCTTGTGCCCCCCAGCCCCTCCTTGAGCCGTGACCTGACTGCTTAGCCGCCCCTGCCTTGGGAAGAGCCTCGCTCGATCTGAGCCGCTCCCCCAACGCCGTGCTGGGCTGCCCGTCACCTCGCTCGCCGGAGGCTCGCCGTGCACTTTCACCCTTCCCGCCGGAATCGGCGTTGTGAGCATCTTCAAGCCTCGGACGGCCCGGACGCAGACTGCGTGCCCGGCTGCCCCGCTTTGTTCACTTGCCACCTGAAACACCCCGTTCTTGCCATGAACCTGAAGGACCAGACCCCCCTCATGAAGTGTGGAAGCCCCGGACGCCGCCTCGCACTTCTGACGAAGAGCTGCTGAAATCCCGCACCCGCCTTTGCGTCAAGAAACAAGGTACTGTACTTACGAACTCAACTGCGAGCTCGCATCGGATCCAGGGTCCGCAACGTTCTGATTTCCCTGTCGTCTGCCGCGTGCTTCCCGGTTGCCGCCTCAGTGCGAAGTGCGCTGAGGCCCCCAGTCACCTTGTTGCCCGCATAAGAACTTTCCGTATAAAGAGAACTTTTCCGTATTTATAGAAATTGTGGCCCACCATTTCACCGTTACTGGGCCTTGTACTGAATCTGCTGAAACTATATAAAAGCCTTATTTTCGGATACAACCTGATTGGTGTCAGTTTGTGGTGCATGCAAGGGGTTTACTGTATGTGTAATTGCAATTGCTTAACCGTGTACGCCTGAGATTTAGCCTGTACTGCTCGCGCCATGCACCTAGAGGGTGAGCAGGGGTTATTCTGAGGACTCATCCTTCGCCCTGACTAGAGGTAAGGGGTCCCTGCTTGTCACTGGTACTTACCTGCGCCAACCAGAGTCGCCTCATTTCTAACGTTGGTGGTAGCGGTGACGATTTTCGGAGTTGCATTTGTAGTTGGCATATAGTGAATCATTGATCGCCACATAGAGAGTGCAGACCAGTAACGCAGCCACAATACTACTGACTTTTTGCTTTGCCAAGAATCTCCGTTTTTGAGAAACCATGCCTGGTTCACTCCCTGCAGAAAGGGCAGCCTCTATAGTCTCTGGAATGGACGATGTAGATTGGGGAGAAGGCGCACTTAAGAGCTACACAAATGAAGATTCAAAAGGTTTTTGCTCCAAGTTCAGAATTGCCCAAACTGGATTGAAAAACAAGGCCCAACTTGTAAAGGCGCTGAGGGCCTGGTATGAGTCAAGGGCATCAGAGAATATGGTGGAATTGGGTCACCCAGAAAGCGTCCATGAGTTCTCCAGAGGCCTGTCGCCAGAAGAGTTGGCAGACAGGGCAGCAACCAGGGCACATGAAGTAGTGATGGCAAAGCTTAATGGGCAGATGGATATGGACAAACAAAGATTAGCCATGGAAGAAAGAAAAAACCAAATGGAACATGAGATGAAGCTGAGGGAGCTGGAGCTGAAAGCGAAAAGTTTGGAGCTCAATCCCTCTGGTGGCAGCACACCGCCAGTGCAGGCAGAATCAAGGGTATATATTCCTAAAGATGTGGTTAAGGAGTTTTTTAAGAATAATGACATAGGGCAGTGGTTCAAAGCCTACGAAGTAGCCATGTCCTCCCACCGGGTCCCTGAGAAGGATTGGGGAGCAGGGTTGTGGGGACGGTTCTTGAGTGAAGGGCGGGACACACTGCTAGATTTGCCCTCAGAAGTGTATAACTCTTACCCCCATATGAAGGATGCTTTAATGACTAGGTATGGGTTAACTCCTGAAATGTATAGACAGAGGTTCAGGGGTTGCACTAAGATTCCCAATAGTACGTATGTGGAGTATGTGACTTTTTTTTGCAGAGCACTGGATGGTTGGGTAAAGGGTAGCAAGGTTAATGATTATCAAGGGCTTCTTGATTTAATGGCATGGGAGCAATTGTCCAGTAATTGTTTTCCTGAGCTGCGCCAGCACCTGATAGATAGTAGGCTGACTAACCCTAGGAAGCTTGCTGAGGAGGCGGACCGCTGGGTCAGTACCAGGGTCCACAAGGGTCACGTGGGAGATTCCGCCAAAGGTGGGCAGGGTCCCCAGCAGAAGAGTGGGGGGGACCGGGGTAACCGGAGGGAGTTCCCAAAAAGGCCCCAAAGTAATCCCCAAGGGAACCAAGGGAAAGGTTCTCAGCCTCCCCCACCCCCGAGACCGACCGGGGCCCCAACAGGTCCTCCTGTTCAGAAGGGGCCCCTAAAATGTTACTGGTGTGGTAACCTTGGGCATTTTGCCTCTGATGTGAAGTGTCCGTTGTATGCTAAACCAGCACCCACTGGTGCTCCACCCCGGCAGGTGACTAGTGTAGCATTGGGGGCGGAGATGGGTGTCCAAGGTGGGTGGGGTCCCACAGAGATGTCCCTTGTCTTATTAGGAGACTGTGAAGTGGTCCCCCAAACCCAGCTGCCTGATAACACTAAGAAGTACAGGCAGTGGGTGACCATAAATGGCCATAGAGTGGAAGCTCTGAGAGATACAGGAGCCAGTGTGACAGCTGTCAACTGTCACCTGGTGTCTCAAGAGCAGGTGGTCCCAGGAGCATTCTATCCCGTTGTTGCCGCTGACAACACAGAGAGTCACTGCAAGGTGGCTCAGGTTCCCTTTGAGTGGGGGGGGGGGGGGTCTCTGGTACTCTTCAGGTAGCTGTGAGGCCCGCCATGCCTGTAGACTGTTTGTTAGGGAACGATTTGGAGAGCTCACCTTGGGCTAAGGTGGAGCGGAGTGCTCACCTGGAGATGTTGGGTATGCCGGATTGGGCGTGTGTCACTACACGGTCCATGGCAGCGAGTAGAGGTACTCAAGAGGTCCTGGAGTCTGAGAGGGAGGCCCAGGAACCGGCCTCAGAGAGAAGGAGCAGGGGGCACGGGAAGCCGGCCCCCGAAGTTCCCACGGTCCAGGAGGAAGCAGACCTTGAGGGGGATGCCCTGGATCCTACAGGGGAACAGATAGCTGAACTGGGGGACCTACCGGAGCTGACCCATTGGCAGCAGGAAGGAGGCCCCACCAGGGAGGACTTTTGTAAGGTGCAACGAGAATGCCCTTCTCTCGTGAGTATGCGGCAGCAGGCTGCAGACCAGGCCGCAGGTGATCAGTCGGGGTCACATTTCATTTACTGGGAGAACGACCTCCTATATACAGAGCCTAAGGTTGCTGAGCCTGTGTCAGCCCGTGCGCTGGTGGTACCCCAGGACTTCAGAGCCTTCCTACTGGGGCTGGCTCATGATGTGCCATTGGCAGGGCATTTGGGGCAGGACAAGACCTTTGAAAGGCTTGTCACCCACTTTTATTGGCCTCAAATGCGCAGGAATTCAAACACTCACTGCAGGACATGCCAGACTTGCCAGGCAAGTGGAAAGAGTGGGAGGAAGCAGAAGGCTCCACTCCAGCCATTCCCTGTGGTCGGTACCCCATTCCAGCGAGTGGGGATTGACATTGTAGGGCCACTGGACCCCAGGACAGCGATGGGCAATAGGTTCATCCTGGTCCTGGTGGACCATGCCACCCGGTACCCGGAAGCCATCCCTTTGAGGACAGTGACGGCCCCCGTGGTGGGACGTGCACTGATGGGAATTTTCTCATGAATGGGATTCCCTCTAGAAGTGGTGTCTGACCGGGGTACCAATTTCATGTCCAAATACATGAAATCCCTTTGGCAAGAGTGTGGTGTAACCTACAAGTTCACCACACCTTACCACCCCCAAGGAAACGGGTTGGTTGAGAGATTCAACCGAACCCTCAAGGGCATGATAATGGGCCTAGAAGGACCCATGAGGCGTAAGTGGGACGTCCTCTTACCATGCCTTCTCTTTGCTTACCGTGAGGTGCCACAGAAGTCTCTAGGGTTCAGCCCCTTTGAGCTCCTGTACGGCCACCCAGTGCGATGACCTCTAAGTCTGGTCAAGGAAGGCTGGGAGCAATCTCCCAGGAAACTTCCCCAGAATGTATTCAGTTACATGCTGGCCTTCAGGAACCAGACTAGGCGATTCAGGCAACTTGCTGAGGCAAATCTGGAAGCCAGCCAGGAGGAGATGAAGCGGTGGTACGACCAGAATGCCACTCTGGTAGAGCTTTAGCCTGGACAAAAGGTATGGGTCTTGGCCCCAGTGGAGCCCTGTGCGCTCCAAGATAAGTGGACCGGTCCCTTTGAGGTGGTGGAGCGCAAGAGTCCTGTTACCTACGTGGTGGACCTGAAGTCTCCAAGGAACCTCTTACGGGTCCTACATGTCAACCGCCTCAAGCCCCACTTGGAGAGGTCCCAAGTGGGCATACTCCTGGCAACAGATGCTGAGATGGAAGAGGAGACCGAGCCTCTTCCAGACCTCCTGTCAGCCCAGGAGCAAGATGGGTCAGTGGATGGTGTCATCCTCTCTTCCGCCCTGACCCCTGTGCAACAGAATGATTGTCGCCAGTTGCTGGGGAAATTTTCTGATCTGTTTTCCCTGGTTCCCGGTGACACTGATTGGTGCGTCCATGATGTGAACACTGGGGATAGTCCACCCGTGAGGCACAAGGCCTACAGGGTGACTGACAGGGTGAGGGCATGCATCAATGAGGAGGTCTCCAAGATGTTTGCACTCGGGGTAATTGAGTCCTCCAGCAGTCCTTGGGCCAGCCTAGTGGTCTTGGTCCCAAAGGCTGCAGCGCCGGGAGCCACACCCGAACTCCAGTTCTGTGTGGACTACAGAGGACTCAATTCGGTCACCAGGTCTGACGCACACCCCATCCCCAGAGCTGATGAGCTCATAGATCGGCTAGGGGCTGCCAACTACCTCAGCACGTTTGATTTAACGGCTGGGTACTGGCAGATCGCCTTGACCGAGGGGGCCAAAGAGAGGTCAGCATTTTCCACCCCAGATGGGCACTACCAGTTCCGGGTTATGCCCTTTGGGATGAAGAATGCCCCTGCCACCTTCCAGAGGTTGGTCAACCAGGTGTTGGCTGGACTGGATTCGTTCAGTGCCGCCTACCTGGATGACATCGCAGTGTTCAGCTCCACTTGGGAAGAACACCTGCGCCACCTCTGGGAAGTGTTGATGGTGCTGCGGAGGGCAGGCCTCACGATCAAGGCGAGTAAGTGCCAGATCGGGCAGGGTTCCGTGGTGTACTTGGGGCACCAGGTTGGGAGCGGCCAGGTGGCGCCCCTTCATCCCAAGATAGAAACCATCCTGAATTGGGAGTCGCCCAAAACCCAGACAGAGGTGAGAGCCTTCCTAGGTCTCACCGGGTACTACAGGAGGTTTGTCAAGGGGTATGGCAACATCGTTGCCCCCTTGACAGCGCTGACTTCTAGGAAGCAGACCCGGAAAGTGATTTGGACTGACACCTGTCAGAAAGCTTTAAGGCCCTGAAAGCTGCTATGTGCACGGCGCCCGTGCTCTTGGCTCCCAACTTCTCCAAAGAGTTTATCGTTCAGACAGACGCTTCAGAGCATGGTGTGGGGGCTGTTCTTTCACAGGTTAATGAGGAGGGCCTAGATCAACCTGTAGCCTTCCTTAGCAGGAGGTTACTTCCACGGGAACAGAGATGGAGTGCTATTGAGCGTGAGGTATTTGCTGTGGTCTGGGCGCTGAAGAAGCTAAGACCCTACCTGTTTGGGTCTCACTTCCGGGTTCAGACAGACCACAGGCCCCTCAGATGGTTGATGCATATGAGTGGTGAGAATCCAAAGCTGTTGAGGTGGTCCATTTCCCTACAGGGTATGGATTTCACGGTGGAACATCGTCCTGGTACAGATCACGCCAATGCTGATGGTCTGTCCAGATTTTTCCGCCCTAGTGAGAAGGAACTCCCTTAGGTAGGGTAGTTCTCCCCACTTTTCAGCTGGAGGGGACACGTGTTAGACCTGGCACCTTGGCGTGAGTCTCCCTTCCACTTTTTGTTGCTGTGCCTCGTGTTTTTATGGTGTTGGCCGCTCAGCGCACCGTGCCACTGCCAACCAGTGCCACAGTGCAAGTGCTCCCTATGTAAAATGTATATGTTGGTTGGATTCCATGATTGGATTATTTGGTTTACTGTCAGACCCCAGTTAAGTGCACCAGGAGTGCCAGGGCGTGTAAATACAAATGCCGCTGGTGGGCATGCAGCACTGGTTGTGCCACCCACAGAAGCGGCCTGGTAAAATGTGTATAGGGTCTGCCATTGCAGAACCCGCGTGCAGTCTGGTACTGACATGCTGACTGGCAAGTGCCCACACTTGCCAGTCCCTGAACCTTCCCTTAACTTCATGTTAGTCACCCCTCTGGTAGGCCCAAGGGCAGGGTGCGTTGTAAGCCTAAGGTAGGACAAGCCCTAATGTGCGTGGCATGTCCTAATAGTGAATGACCGCCATTTTCGTTGTTCACTATTGTAAGGCTACCCTGTTCTCATAGGCCAGAATGGGCAGTTAGGATTGTTCCATCCTATGATCCTAACCGACCCAGGGAACATGGTAGAAGATCGAGTTTAGTATGCCTGAACTCGGAATAATAAGGTACATCTTTTCGTAAGGTTTATTTTAATATTCTGCGTTTGCAAATGCCACTTTTAGAAAGTTGACCTTTGCTTGCCTAACTATTTCAGCCCGCCTCTGCGTGATGTGTATCTGATGTCTGGCTTGCGTGAGTGACAGGGCTGGGGGAACCCAGATGGGCGGGGCTAGGTAGCCTGGTGGTGAATAGGAAGATTGACAGGTAGATGGGTGGGAGGAGTACACCTGGACTCTGAATATGACAGTGCACTGCCACCACAATGCTGGCTCCGCCCCCTGTGGAGCATCTGATCACCCTGCCCTGCACTCTGAAAGAAGAAGCCTGCATCGCATCAACAAAGTGCTCCAGAACCGGACTGAACTAGGCAAGGGCCCCCCTGGCCTGGGAAGACAAAAGAAATGCAGTATAAATGTAGGAGCCCTGCTCCTAAGAAATCAAATCCGCTTTTGACCAAGAAGAATCTCTGCCTGAGGAGGAGGCACCGGGAAAGCTGTAAGGAGGAAGACTGTCCTTATCCTGGGGGACTGGCCTGCAGTGGTGACCTTGCTGCCAAATGAGAGAAGAGGAACCTTTTGCTGAAGACTTTGCTTTATTTGTACTTTCAAGACTTGTGCTTTTCAAAACAATCTCCAAGGGCTTGGAAGCGAGCTTGCCCCCTGAACTGAGCCCCAGGACCATTGGGCTCAATCTGACCTTCACTCGCCTGCCGCTGGACTGTGGTGTTCCTTCCCTCGCCGGAGTCGTGACTCTTGTGCCCCCCAGCCCCTCCTTGAGCCGTGACCTGACTGCTTAGCCGCCCCTGCCTTGGGAAGAGCCTCGCTCGATCTGAGCCGCTCCCCCAACGCCGTGCTGGGCTGCCCGTCACCTCGCTCGCCGGAGGCTCGCCGTGCACTTTCACCCTTCCCGCCGGAATCGGCGTTGTGAGCATCTTCAAGCCTCGGACGGCCCGGACGCAGACTGCGTGCCCGGCTGCCCCGCTTTGTTCACTTGCCACCTGAAACACCCCGTTCTTGCCATGAACCTGAAGGACCAGACCCCCCTCGTGAAGTGTGGAAGCCCCGGACGCCGCCTCGCACTTCTGACGAAGAGCTGCTGAAATCCCGCACCCGCCTTTGCGTCAAGAAACAAGGTACTGTACTTACGAACGCAACTGCGAGCTCGCATCGGATCCAGGGTCCGCAACGTTCTGATTTCCCTGTCGTCTGCCGCGTGCTTCCCGGTTGCCGCCTCAGTGCGAAGTGCGCTGAGGCCCCCAGTCACCTTGTTGCCCGCATAAGAACTTTCCGTATAAAGAGAACTTTTCCGTATTTATAGAAATTGTGGCCCACCATTTCACCGTTACTGGGCCTTGTACTGAATCTGCTGAAACTATATAAAAGCCTTATTTTCGGATACAACCTGATTGGTGTCAGTTTGTGGTGCATGCAAGGGGTTTACTGTATGTGTAATTGCAATTGCTTAACCGTGTACGCCTGAGATTTAGCCTGTACTGCTCGCGCCATGCACCTAGAGGGTGAGCAGGGGTTATTCTGAGGACTCATCCTTCGCCCTGACTAGAGGTAAGGGGTCCCTGCTTGTCACTGGTACTTACCTGCGCCAACCAGAGTCGCCTCATTTCTAACGTTGGTGGTAGCGGTGACGATTTTCGGAGTTGCATTTGTAGTTGGCATATAGTGAATCATTGATCGCCACATAGAGAGTGCAGACCAGTAACGCAGCCACAATACTACTGACTTTTTGCTTTGCCAAGAATCTCCGTTTTTGAGAAACCATGCCTGGTTCACTCCCTGCAGAAAGGGCAGCCTCTATAGTCTCTGGAATGGACGATGTAGATTGGGGAGAAGGCGCACTTGAGAGCTACACAAATGAAGATTTAAAAGGTTTTTGCTCCAAGTTCAGAATTGCCCAAACTGGATTGAAAAACAAGGCCCAACTTGTAAAGGCGCTGAGGGCCTGGTATGAGTCAAGGGCACCAGAGAATATGGTGGAATTGGGTCACCCAGAAAGCGTCTATGAGTTCTCCAGAGGCCTGTCGCCAGAAGAGTTGGCAGACAGGGCAGCAACCAGGGCACATGAAGTAGTGATGGCAAAGCTTAATGGGCAGATGGATATGGACAAACAAAGATTAGCCATGGAAGAAAGAAAAAACCAAATGGAACATGAGATGAAGCTGAGGGAGCTGGAGCTGAAAGCGAAAAGTTTGGAGCTCAATCCCTCTGGTGGCAGCACACCGCCAGTGCAGGCAGAATCAAGGGTATATATTCCTAAAGATGTGGTTAAGGAATTTTTTAAGAATGATGACATAGGGCAGTGGTTCAAAGCCTACGAAGTAGCCATGTCCTCCCACCGGGTCCCTGAGAAGGATTGGGGAGCGGGGTTGTGGGGACGGTTCTTGAGTGAAGGGCAGGACACACTGCTAGATTTGCCCTCAGAAGTGTATAACTCTTACCCCCATATGAAGGATGCTTTAATGACTAGGTATGGGTTAACTCCTGAAATGTATAGACAGAGGTTCAGGGGTTGCACTAAGATTCCCAATAGTACGTATGTGGAGTATGTGACTTTTTTTGCAGAGCACTGGATGGTTGGGTAAAGGGTAGCAAGGTTAATGATTATCAAGGGCTTCTTGATTTAATGGCATGGGAGCAATTGTCCAGTAATTGTTTTCCTGAGCTGCGCCAGCACCTGATAGATAGTAGGCTGACTAACCCTAGGAAGCTTGCTGAGGAGGCGGACCGCTGGGTCAGTACCAGGGTCCACAAGGGTCACGTGGGAGATTCCGCCAAAGGTGGGCAGGGTCCCCAGCAGAAGAGTGGGGGGGGCCGGGGTAACCGGAGGGAGTTCCCAAAAAGGCCCCAAAGTAATCCCCAAGGGAACCAAGGGAAAGGTTCTCAGCCTCCCCCACCCCCGAGACCGACCGGGGCCCCGACAGGTCCTCCTGTTCAGAAGTGGCCCCTAAAATGTTACTGGTGTGGTAACCTGGGGCATTTTGCCTCTGATGTGAAGTGTCCGTTGTATGCTAAACCAGCACCCACTGGTGCTCCACCCCGGCAGGTGACTAGTGTAGCATTGGGGGTGGAGATGGGTGTCCAAGGTGGGTGGGGTCCCACAGAGATGTCCCTTGTCTCATTAGGAGACTGTGAAGTGGTCCCCCAAACCCAGCTGCCTGATAACACTAAGAAGTACAGGCAGTGGGTGACCATAAATGGCCATAGAGTGGAAGCTCTGAGAGATACAGGAGCCAGTGTGACAGCTGTCAAGTGTCACCTGGTGTCTCAAGAGCAGGTGGTCCCAGGAGCATTTTATCCCGTTGTTGCCGCTGACAACACAGAGAGTTACTGCAAGGGGGCTCAGGTTCCCTTTGAGTGGGGGGGGGGGGTCTTGGGAGGTACTCAAGTGGTCCTGGAGCCTGAGAGGGAGGCCCAGGAACCGGCCTCAGAGAGAAGGAGCAGGGGGCGCGGGAAGCCGGCCCCCGAAGTTCCCACGGTCCAGGAGGAAGCAGACCTTGAGGGGGATGCCCTGGAGCCTACAGGGGAACAGATAGCTGAACTGGGGGACCTACCAGAGCTGACCCATTGGCAGCAGGAAGGAGGCCCCACCAGGGAGGAGTTTTGTAAGGCGCAACGAGAATGCCCTTCTCTCATGGGTATGCGGCAGCAGGCTGCAGACTAGGCCGCAGGTGATCAGTCGGGGTCACATTTCATTTACTGGGAGAACGACCTCCTATATACAGAGCCTAAGGTTGCTGAGCCTGGGTCAGCCTGTGCGCTGGTGGTACCCCAGGACTTCAGAGCCTTCCTACTGGGGCTGGTACACGATGTGCCATTGGCAGGGCATTTGGGGCAGGACAAGACCTTTGAAAGGCTTGTCACCCACTTTTATTGGCCTCAAATGCGCAGGAGTTCAGACACTCACTGCAGGACATGCCAGACTTGCCAGGCAAGTGGAAAGAGTGGAAGGAAGCAGAAGGCTCCACTCCAGCCATTCCCTATGGTCGGTACCCCATTCCAGTGAGTGGGGATTGACATTGTAGGGCCACTGGACGCCAGGACAGCGATGGGCAATAGGTTCATCCTGGCCGCTGAAATCCCGCACCCGCCTTCGCGTCAAGAAACAAGGTACTGTACTTACGAACTCAACCGCGAGCTCGCATCGGATCCAGGGTCCGCAACGTTCTGATTTCCCTGTCGTCTGCCGCGTGCTTCCCGGTTGCCGCCTCAGCGCAAAGTGCGCTGAGGCCCCCAGTCACCTTGTTGCCCGCATAAGAACTTTCCGTATAAAGAGAACTTTTCCGTATTTATAGAAATTGTGGCCCCACCGTTTCACCGTTACTGGGCCTTGTACTGAATCTGCTGAAACTATATAAAAGCCTTATTTTCAGATACAACCTGATTGGTGTCCATTTGTGGTGCATGCAAGGGGTTTACTGTATGTGTAATTGCAATTGCTTAACCGTGTATGCCTGAGGTTTAGCCTGGACTGCTCGCGCCACGCACCTAGAGGGTGAGCAGGGGTTATTCTGAGGAGTCATCCTTCGCCCTGACTAGAGGTAAGGGGTCCCTGCTTGTCGCTGGTACTTACCTGCGCCAACCAGAGACCCCTCATTTCTAACAGGAGGTGGCATAGGGAGTCTTCTATCAACCTGGCTTGACCTTTTTGCCACCGTCAGAAATGTGCAATGTCAGCAGGAGTTTCCAGGGCAGCTCTCTCTCGAAGATGCCTTCCCTCTAAAGTGGAGTTTGGGACTCCTGTATGCCTATCCACTTCTGCCTCTCCTGCAGAGAGTTCTGAAGATCAGGGACAACTGGCTCCAAGTCACTCTAGTGGCACTGAATTGAGCCAGGAGAGTGTGGTACCTGGAACCTCTGGGTATAAGCGTCTGTCCTCCGATCAAGCTGCAGCTTCTTGAGAATCCTCTGTGCAGGCACAAGTGCAGTACCCTGCCCTGCTGCAGCGACAATTGCATCTCCATGCTTGGAGATTGAGCGGTGGCAGTTGACCTCTTATGACCTCCCCCAGAGTAAAACATTTAGACGCTAAACTTGATTCATGACAATAAAAATGATTGACATCCACATGGATACCATGACATTTTGAAAGTATGTGCTCATTACAAGTGGCTGAAAATATTACCCACTGGGTAAAATTATTCAGCTATTCTACTCTGTTTTTCTAGTTTTTATACTAAAGCTTTAAAACATAATTTCCCATACTCTCAACTTTTAAAACTTTAAGGCTTTATTTCAGATGACTGTGTATGCACTACTACTGAAACACACATGCAGAAATAGGGTTTGCCTATAGCGCACCCTAAAAACATTTGTAATGGTACAGCAATAAAAGCAAAATGAGTATCTCTGGTATTGATGTCATGTAAGATAGGGATGATGTCGAAGGCAGGAGGCATTCCCAGAATGAAATAATTGTTGCAAGATGTGCAAAAATGGGATGGTGCTGAGGTTGCAACTTGCACAACAAAGTGTGCCTTTTAACGTGTATGTCACCCCTTTGGTGAAGCTCATTCTGAGCTTCGGCCTGACCGTACAATCCTACACGGATGACACACAGATAGTGGTATCCGTCTCGTCTCAGGTTGAGAATGATGCAAACAATTTCTGCAGCTGTATGGCTGCAGTCGCAAGTTGGATGCAGAATAACTGCCTCAAGTTAAATTCGGAAAAAACTGAGGTGTTGCTCTTTGGGAAAGAGACCTCCTTTTGGAATGCATCCTGGTCGCCCCAGGAGCTAGCCCAAGCCAATTGCAGAAGGCAAAAAACTTGGGAGTCATCTTTGATACCAAACTATGTTTCTCTGCTCAAATTAATGCAGTGTTCTCTGGGGGTTATAGTATGCTGCGGGTTCTCAAAAAAATCCTCCCGTTCATCCTGACGGACTTACAGAAGACCGTAATGTTGGCCCTCATAGGCTCTAAAATGGACTACTGCAATGCCCTTTATCTAGGCACCTCGAAATACTGTAGTGTAGTTCCTATTTCCCTTATAGGCTCTGCGCATTGGAATAATATACACTATAGTTTTTGCATAGGACTAAGGTCAGTATGCCTCTATCGAGTATACTAAACTTAATTACTTTATGTGCCAGCTAACTCAGAGGTCACTAGAAACTTCTCGAATAAACAAGAAGGGAGTAGTTTCTGACAACCGCATAAACATGACAACTTTGTTTCCCTTAGAATCGGAACATGTATCAGAATCGTGGAAATAATAGATAACAGTTTCACTCAGTCAATCGTGCTTGCTTAGTTTCTTTAGAGTTGCACAGAAATAGATAGACGGGCGTTTCAATAAAAGGATTTATTGAACAGTCTTGTTGCTCGTGTAAGAGATATGAGCTGTTACAATGATTAGACAGTATGCAAGATATAATACGAACAGCGTAAGCAGTAAGAAGAAATAATACTGCAATAGCATTGTCTTTTAGCTATGACATATATTCATATATACATACATAAATAACACAGGCTAAAAAGTGAATACTCGTCTGATGCTTCTAAATAGTTCTACCCCAGTGTACCTAACCTAAGTGTAGTACAAAGTAAGAAGTAGGTGCTGTTTTCTATAGTATGGTATATACTAAGTTTATATGCCAAGAGTCCCTCTAGGTTCTAGTCTGCTCCATACCTTAGAATGAGAAAGGTGGGAATCTCTTTCCGAATCTCAAACTCCAACACCTGTGAAGGGAGTCAGAACACTGGAAGCTGGATTCTCTGCGAGCAGGGATGACAGAATCTGGTCAGTGCGTCAGGCGGGAACTCGAATTCCTTCCGAACTTGCCGTGGCGAGCCGTATCGTGCTGAGCTGTGCTGAGCCGTACTTGCCATGGTAAGGAAAAGGTATATTTATACCTGGAAGGTGCTTAGGTATGCTAGCATTGACGTAAAGTCGGGCAGAGGAAGACGTCTTGAATGAACACTAAGGAATAGTAGTTCATGCATAATAGATGAGTTCTTGGAGAAATCATTAATCCTAGCTAGGGGAAGTCCCGATGGCTTAAGGGTCTGGTTTCTAAGAACTCGTTGTGACGTTGGGATGGACGTATGTAGGTGACCATGCCTGTATTTGGATAGCATGGCTAAAGCCTAAAGAAGGACTGGGATTCTATGCCTAAAAAAGGACAATGCGAATTGTGCCTATATAAGGACATGATTCAGGGAAACCTATGTAAGGGCATCTAAATCGAAACACAACAATACCTGATAAAAAAATTGCTGTCTTTACAGAATGCGGTAGCAAGAACCCTTTTGAAAATCCCAAAGTTCAAATCAGTATCTCACCTATTGCACGGCCCTTACTGGCTGCCAGTGGAGAAGAGAATCAAATTTAAGGCTCCTGCCTAATGCATAAGGCTCTTCATTGTACCAGTCTGTCTTATTTTCAAGAACAATTCACCTGGTACGTGCCCAGAAGAACCCTCAGATCTAGCACGGCGCACATGGTCCTGGTTCCCAGAACCAAACGAGTGAACTGGGGCTGTAGAACGTTTGCCTTCCTGGGGGGAAAGCTATGGAACTCCCTTCCTCTTGCCCTCCGGTCACAACCCAGCCTGCAGTTATTCAGAGAGCAGTTAAAGACCTGGCTATTTCCCACTTCAAATAACAGAGTCACCCAGACTTAATTCAGCTTGCTGCTTCTTCTTTTTTTCCTTCCTCAGCTCTTGATTTGCCTAGCGCTAAGACACCCTCGGGTAATGTGCGCTCTATAAAACTACTTCATTCATTCATTCATTCTTGGTGAACCCCATTCCATATGGAAGCTGGACTATACTTCTAAACAAAATAGATGCCAAGTCTGATGACATCCCGCCTGAAGTGTTACCCATGAAAAGGATTGAATGCAGATCGACATCTATGGGTCTGTTACAGTGCTTTTCTTTGTTTCTTTAATGAAAGTATACTTGAGGGGGTTGTTGAAGTGGAGACCTTAAAATCCCATGCCTAGTATGTGCTGTGCCTATGTTCCCGTACACCACAAATGAAAGTAATGCTTGTTTTTGCTAGGTTTCCTTTTATTATTTTATTATGAGAATGTACCATTAGTTTAATGTTTAGCTTCATTTTCATCTACATATTCCTGGCAGATTGAAAGTTGTCTATATGCAGTGTAGTACTCTGTGGCATTAGGTGTTCTTCTGTTGATTGTGGTTGTTTGTCGGTACTTTAAGTTGCCTACATTTCATAAGCCAATGTAATGGGAGAAGATCTCCTTTGAGCAACTTACTGGGATTCTTTGTTGTAACAAACGTTAAAAACAATGAATACAGAGTTATTAAATATTTAAAGAAAAGGAGCGGAGTATAACAAGTTATTGACAAAAAAAATAGAATGGATAAACCTTACAGCCCACTATTTATTTCAAAACTCTTTATACATTAACAACACATGAATAAAGATAGTTATAAAACATTGGATGCGGACCCAGATTGCCAAAGATTTCAAATTAAATTTTAAAACACTTTCTGTGTTTGCATACCAGTTTAGAAGTAATCTAAAAATATGATTACAAGCCATTAAACCAAAAGAAAAACACCCAGTGGCAATGAAATTTACCAACATCTACAACTGGGAACATTCACATGTTTACAGTGTTCACACTATGTTAACTTTATTAGCGGAAATATGGTCATCATTCACACACTGATAACAAATGGAAGTTAAGATTTTGCAACTTGTGACACAATTCGTTATATTAAGAAAACCCTTGTGCTTTTGTTTACATCGGTAAGACAGACTGGAAAGTTCAAAACTGGTTAAATAAACATAAAAGCAAAAATCGTATGGAAAATCTCAAATTATCTTTAGTGATATATTTTCAAACTCTTTGTTTTAACCTGTCACTGCTGAGATTTCAAATATTAAAGCTATGCAGAAATTTCTGAGACAAGGTATTCAATTTTTTTTATATATATCACAATGGGAGATCTATCTCCTAAAGAGCTTAGTAAAGAGACTTTTGCTTCTACGCTCTGATGTTGGTAGGAAGTACAAATGGATTATGAGAAGAAAAAAGCTATAATGGTGTTTTACATCATGCATATTTAAGAGGCGAAATTGTGTTTTTTTCCCCTTTACATGAGAGTTGTATTGTAATCTCTAAAAGTGGTGTGGCATCTATCCTCCAGAAGAAAAAATATGTTGAAAATTATCCTTATTCATTGTCGAGTCCCATTTATGTATGAGAAGAACTGGGCAGACCCTGGGGGGGAGGTATATTATGATATCAGGCACACTATACAGGGAACACATTAGCATTGGGAGTATCTATGCGCACCCCCCCTGGGCTCTTCTTTCGTTGACACCATCACCCGGCTGTGGAGTGAACTTCCGGATGGTTTAATCCTATTGGGTGGCGACTGGAATGATGTAATGCTACCACTAGATAGAAGGCACAGGTCTGGCTCGGGACCCACAACAGATACCTCGAAATTGTCTCAGCTCGCTAGCGCATTGGGTTGGTCAGACATATTGCGGGAATATCATCCAGCAGAGGTGGGCTACACCTATATGTCCACCGTTCATGGCTCTTTATTTACCGACTAGACTATATGTTTACGCCACATGGGTACATTCACAGATTTTCCCAACCCCCCCCCCCCCCCCCCCAACTCTGGGGACTGTCAGACCACTCTCCAGTCAGTGTTAAGCTTCTTATGCATTTTCAAAAAAAACCCTTTAGGTGGTGAATGTCCCCATGGCATCTCCGGGTCTCTGACTATCAAGAGACACTTACTCAAGCAATCCAAGAATATATTGATATGAACGCTGCTTCAGCCCCATCCATGATAACCTTCTGGAAAGCCCTGAAACCCACACTCCGGGGGGTCGACATCACCTATCATATGAATAAGAAATGCAAACCTTCCACCCAACAAACGGAGCTAGAGGCCAGTCACACGTCCCTAGAGACACAATACATCAGTGACCCCAGCCCTTTCCACCGGCGCAACCTCCTCCAAGCTCAACAACAGTTACAGCAACATCTCATAAATGAGGCAAAGGAAATCTAGTTGGATTCACAACACCAGATTTATCAATGGGGGGACAAATCAAGCAAAATGCTACATAGGCTCTGTCAAGCTGTGCGGTCTCCTGCAATGGTTCCAATTATCCGTGGATCTGACGGTGTTTTTCACTCCTCTCCTGGGGCGATGGCCGCAGAATTTGTGCGCTATTTCTCCATCTTGTACGCGCAGCAAGACCAGCTCTTGGAGGCTCTCATTGCAGAATTTCTTCTGAATATGCCCCCCCCCCCCCAGATTAACCGATCAGATGAGAGAACAACTTGATGCCCCCATCACGTTGCAGGAATTAAATGCGGCACTGGTAGCAATGCACCCCGGAAAGGCCCCAGGCCCTAATGGATTCCCCATGGAATTCCTTCGGTCACATATGACCACATTGGGCCCGTATTTATTAGAGGCCATTCTGGACGCACTTGAATGGCACATACTGCCCCAGGATTGGCGGCAAGCGGAGATTGTTCTCTTCTTAAAACCGGGCCGCCCACCGGAAGACCCCTCCTCATATCGCCCCATCTCTCTGATAAATTTTGAACCCAAGCTTCTGGGCAAGGTTTAGCCGATCATCTACGAGACTGCATACAAGACCTGGTTAATTTAGATCAATCTGGCTTTATGCCATACCGGACTACCTGCCGCAACATTTGCCAGGTCCGCAACGCTATGACTTTGGCCCCAGAGCTGGGACGCCCCGCAGCCATACTACTTGCCGACATTGACAAGGCATTTGACTCCCTTAGTTGGGAGTACCTTTTTCAACTCCTTGAGGCGGTCAATCTTGGCCCGTGTTTTCTAGCATATACCCGGTTTACTTTATACAGAACCAGCCGCTTCAGTGCACATTGCGGGACACTGTTCGGCCCTCTTCCTCGTCTATTGGGGTACGAGACAGGGCTGCCCCCTGTCTCCTCTTTTATTCACCCTAGCGATCGAACCCTTGGTGTTCTGGGTACGTAGAGATCCTGTGCTCTGGGGATTCGAGTGGCCTCGGTCACAACCTGATTAGTTCGCACTATATGCGGACGACATCCTTTTCTTTATAACGGACAGTACAGATCCTCCGGGTATTCTGCCAAACCTCGGGGCTCCACACCAACCCCTCCAAATCCATATTGTTTCTGCTCTGCGGTAGCCAGGGGAGGAGTACATGGGCGGCCCAGTTGTTGCTTGTGACAGAGGGCTTTAAATACCTAGAGATTTTCATGTGCCCATGCTCAAAGACCTCATGGACACATAACATAAACCCACTTTTGACTGGCCTTCGTGATGAGACAAATATATGGTCATCCCTCCCCCTTTCGCTGTATGGGCGTTCAGCGATATTTAAGATGACTCTCTCCCTAGATTATTATATGGCTACAGAACTTTCCATACGATATACCGCGGTCATGGTTTTCACAACTTAACGCTATCCATAATAAGTTCCTATGGAATGGAGGGGCTGTTTGGGTGGTACTACAAACTTGTGCACAATCTACGTATTGTGGAGGCATTGCAGCGGTGGATGTTTACACGTACTATGCAGCCTCTCACCTTTTAATTATCAATGAGTGGTGGTATAGTACACCATCGGATCCGGCGTTCACCCTGGAACGAGCGGTGATGGAGGGGTCCCCCTCCTTCGGTTACTATACAGTAAAAAGAATCTTGACTTCCTTCCGCATGCCAGTAGAACAACGATCCAGCTCTGGAGGTATACTGTCGGGCAGATAGGCAACCGGTGCCAGTTCTGCATAATCTTCCAAGACATGAGGACCCTAAGGCCCTACATGCACGTACCTGGAGTTTTCCACTCATCGCTATAGTGACTCATTTACTAACATCAGAGCACACCTATAACAAATTGGATTAGTAATGGGGGTGGATGACTATCCACCTCAAGGTATAATCACAACCCTTTTCAAACTCACTAAGTTAACCCGTGCATAACCCCTTGCGAGCTATGGGACAGAGCAGACAGGGTTAACTGAATGCAATAAGTAAAGTATTTATGCAGTTATAAAGTCAAATGGCAAAATAATGAAAATCTCAAACAGATTTAGAAAGAAAGAGTAAAATGTAACGTGACAAAAATCCAGTAACAGGAAGCAGAGATATGTGTTTTTAAAGTTTTAATTAGGAGTAGAGTGAAAAGGCTGCAGGTATCAATGATGGTCTCTAGTTGTGATAGACCAGGACTTAGGTGCAACTTCAGACTGACAGATATGGAACGCAGGTCAGATACATCAACCACGTTCATATTAGTGAAAGATTCTGCCTTCTGACTTAATAGTTTAAGTCCCAAACCACCACAGGAGTCATTTCTAAAGCCCCCCGAACCTCAGACACTTAGAGAATCAGAGGGTGTCATGCAGAGGCCAACAGCTGGGTCCAGTCCAGGTCCTGTTGCCACTGGTCATCTGAGTACTCCCAGGAAAAGGCCTCTTGAAGCTTAGCCACACGGGAGGTCAGGCATCTGACCCTTTGATTCCACTTCTTCTTATTGGGTAAGGCCAGTGCTTTAGGATGCCTCTCAGGTCACAGGCAGTTGGTCTAGTCCTCTTCTGATCTTCAGCAAGTCTAGAAAGTGTTCTGAGGTGGATGCCCTGCAGATACCCCATTTATGCCTGGCACAAGCTAGTGGGTGGGGGACTCCTGGCTCCTCCCTAACCAATGCAGTAAAACTTTCTGGTGCCGATCATACACACTTTTGCAGTGGCTTCTGTTTGCCTTACTACCGACAGGTCTAAATTGCAATGTGTCAGGGTATTGTCATGATGGATGAACTTGGGCTCTGAGGGCTGGAGGTGTTTGTGGGGAGTGTACTATGGTAATACCAGTGTCCTCCCACATCAAACACTAAAATCCAGTCTGGAGCAGGTACTGTACCTACAACAAACCCCTAGGCAGAAACCTGGTAGGACAAAAGCAGGGTCCTTCAGCAACCACAGAGGATGCACAAAAAGTGGCTTGGTATCCTATTATCAGCCTTTCAACTGCCTCCTCCCCCCCAAATGATATATGTGATTCCAGATGACATGCAAGCAGTATTTGACACTGTAGTGTCAAAAAGCATGCCCATATCCTCCACCCTGCACATTTTGTTGAGTTCAATGGAATCATCTCTGCCCATTCAGGTCAGCCTATTGTTTGCTCGTGAGAGTCATTTCACACCTATTCAAGGCTAATCACTGGCTGGGGAAGCTGGAGAGCCTTCGCAAATTACCCTACAGAAGCTTCAGACTTAGAAAAGGTACGTTTCTAAAAGTTACTTTTCCTTAATATTTATGAAAAATCTTAATTCACCATTGATTTGGATTTTTAGTAACTATCAAAAATAGTGGTTTAATTATTTGTCTTGCAGGTCCCATTCCTGACATACAGTCTAAGTATTTAAATCGGTAATCTAGTGTTGTACATAGGAGTGTTAAAGTTTCCTACTTTTAAATACCATGCACCCTGCCCTCTGTGCTACAAAGCCTACATAGGGTTGAAAAAGGGAAGTTTCTCCTATCAAACATTTTGAAAGGTTGGGCTGCAAGTTTAATACTGCAGCAGTCAGGCGACAATGGTGGCCTGAAGCCTTGTTTGCACTTTCACTGTAGTGGATGGCACAATAGGTGCTCCAGACCACTAGTGGCATTTAACTTCCAGAACCTGGGTATATCTTCTACCATGTACTAGGGACTTATAGGTGAGTTAAATATACCAACTAGGAATATGCCAATTCAACCAAGTAAAATGGGAGTGCACAGGCATTACTGGGTAGAAGGGATAAAGTGCACAGTGTTCAAAAACCAGCAGTCAAAAATAGGGTCCAGCACAGGGGAAATATCCAGGGTGACCGTACAGAAAAGGCGGTTTTCCCACAACGCCTGTGAGGAGTAAGAATGAAGATTAGTCAAACGAATGAACATCTGTGTAGGAAAGAAGGAAGGTTGCAATTATACATAGTACGGTTAATGTCGATTGACAAATGTGCAGTATGAGTCAGGACCCTTCCTACTGGAGGTCACCCAATCCCTTCAGACACTGGCTACTCCTGGGGAACAGTGAACAGGAGGTTGCTGAGTTGACCATACACAAGTGAAAATACCAGAACAGGCTCCAAGGATGGCTTATACTGATGCGCCAAGAATAAGGGATTTGCATACCTTATGGATCATGTCTGTCTTCACTGGTGGCCCATTCAGTACATTGCTGCCAATGCAGCAGTTGGCTACAAAGCTGTGCCCACATGAGTACTTGTGCATGGCCATGATAAGGGAGTATGCATGTAGCAGCATCAAGGCAGAAAAAGAATTCAGGACAGCTGTGCCCGTTCGGGGGGGGGGGGGGGAAAGTGCTGCAGCAGCACAGTAGAAGAAACACATGTGAAAAGAACATCCCATAAGGCAGAGCTCCACAGGTTGAGTGTGGAAGTGAGGCCAGAGTGCCTCCACACAGAGCACTGCCTTAACAGTCAGCCGTGTGCTTCCTTGAATACAAGAAAAAGTAACACAGCACCAAATGCTGGGTGCCGCCATCTTGAAGGTGCACTCCCATATAACAATAAATGCCAGATATTCCACACCACTCTGAACCAAATGCGTGCTACCCTTTTATAAAGGGAAATCATCGTGGACTATACATTCATGTGGAAGCCCGCTAGGTTAAAATAAAATGGTGCTAACATTTTGAAATGCAAATAGGTCCATGCACTCTGTTGAAGAGCACGTGGACGACCATTTTGAAATGGAAAATTAAGAAGTCACTAACTTGAAGTAATGAAAAACGTCTGGTGAGATTACAAAGAATAGTTAGAGGGAAGTATAAGTATTAAAGCGTGCAAAATAACTGATACAGCAAGATAAATCCGGCTTATGCCATATCTAGTGACAGGAAAATGCAATATAAGGCTATCTCTTTCCGAAAGCGACTCCCACCTTTTGACACCAGAAAGAGATAAAACATTGGGGCCAGATGGGTAGGGTGGATAGAGAACCTTGACACATTCTACGGGGCGCTAGAGAAAAAGAAAGCAGGAAAGTAATACCAAATCTCAGGAGTCTTGCAGGAGATTGGGTGACAGAGATGCTCAAACACGGAGGTAGCCACATACCAAAAAGTAAAAGACTCTCTAGCAAAAACGATCGACCCCGCTACAAATGCTGATTATAAGAGGTACAACTTTCATCAAGCGACACACACCCAATGGAATCGATGGACGAATTTGTGGAGCAGCTAGGGAAACTTCTCAAACATTGTCAATGAGTTCAAAGACTAGGTCATGCCTCCACGAATCAGAGACGGTTGTCAGTCAGAATCGGTAGAGGAATAAAGCTCAAAGAAATGCATACTTTGGACAAAATGCTTGCAACTGCAAGAGTAGAAGAAACAGATGAAAAACCAGGAACTTCGATGGATGCCAGCAAACACTACACTGAGAAAATCATAGGAGAAGCAAGAGACCTTACAGACAGACAAACACAATATGACGTCTAGAAGTCAGAAGGGAGGGGCACAGACAACATATAAGTGGGGCCTATCCTACCCACACGAAGGAAAACGCCCAGCCGGGGGCAGAGGATTGCAGAAAAGAAAACCAGGTCACGTCTGTTTGCAGACCAGACCAACATCGACCCTACCATTGAAGAAGACTGAGGCATTTGTAAGATTTCCTGCTCCTATTTCCTCCATTTGTAAGTGAGCACCTGTTTCAGTTCTGGGATTCACTTGTTGAAGGGGGCGTGGATCAGCATCGCTTCTTCTGGACCCAATGCCAGGTTAGTGAGCCTCTAACAATTTTGATAGATATACTATTATGAATAAATTAACAATAGCACAATATATCTGATTTGAATTTTATCAAGCATTTAAGTAACGCAAATAATTGGTAAATTATCCCAAAAAATGTTTTGATACATAACTTCTGCTAGGAAAAAGGCACTGACAGCAGCAGATAACAGCCCCATAACTCACAATAGGTCCTACGAGTGATTATTTTGTTCACTTAGAGTGTTTTGTACCGACCACCCAAGGGGAGACACTTGAAAAATATTCAAGAAAATATTGATGGGGTTTGCATAATTTACATTGGGCTGCATGCATTTTCGAGTTTTAGTGTGCATTTTATGATCATTATCTTTTACTACTTGATCTTACCACTAAATAGAATACCACTCCATTGATGCCACTACATTATTTGGTAACTATAGCATTTAATACGTTTCTAAGTAACTTCATTAAGTTAAGATGTAATTGTTAAATGTATTAATAATTAAATATATGTATAATTTAAATTAAGGTTAGGGTTACTTAATGTAATTTATTTAATTTAGTTTATATTAAATATCAGTTAAAGGGTATTTAACTGTATTTAATTAAAATTAGGGAGAATTATTTAAATAAAAAAAATCAAGGATAAGCGTTCTGCTTGGAATGAGTCTTGGGCTGAGGTTACGTATTTATTATGAATGAAATAACACAAGAGTTTGAGGTAATCTGATTAAAACAATTACGGTGAATTAAAGGTAAAACGTGATTGTGCTTTGTTTAATTAAAAATAATTAAGGGGTAGCGTTATTTACTTCGATGTATCTGAAATAAGAAGTTAGGGAAGGTAGTAAAGTTATTATTGGGGTTAAATCAAGAATGATTAATTAATTTAATTCAAATTATTTTGCTTTTATATGTGGATATGTTAAGGCTAGTAAATAAAAATATCTCAGTTAGAATTACAAGTTGGGGTTATGCAAAGTAAATATTATGAATAAAAAAATAAATGAATTAAATTACCTATTTCTATCAGTCACATGGACCATATGTAGATTACAGCTTCTATGTGGCTTCCACTGGTTTTACTTGTAGCAACACCCCATTGTCGCAGCCTCATCAGAATCACCTAGTAATAATAAAAAAGCTCACCCCATCCATGTCCCTTTTTGATACACTGATAATATTTTACTTTAATTTGTGCACTCCTTAGTGTTCACTATTCGGTTTAAATTGTCACACCAATAGCATGCCTCTACCAGTGCTTAATTTGTAAAATAAAGAGTGTTGGTAATTGAAGCTCTGCTCAAAGGCCTGTGGCGCTCAGAATACCAAGTCCGCCAGTCTTAAATCCACCTCATGCTTCATGAATCCACTACCAGACATTCCCTGCTCCTTTACCTGACTCCTGTGGGTTCCTGATTTCTCCCTTTGTGACAGTTTTTCCATCTTTCTCTTCCTTCATCTTTCCAATTTGAATGATTTTCCCTCTTTTGCTGCTGGTAAATATTTGACTGGAACAATAAGTGCTGGTTCACAAAAATAAGTGCCGGTGGCCCCTACCAGCAACCACAAGCTCAACTTAAGCACTGGTTGCCACAATTTTATTGCCAGTCCCACCCTCTTCTTTAAAACGTACCTCTCTTTGCGTATCGTGGTTCGTGATTTAGCCTGAATTCACACCAATCTTACAGCTTCATCTACAGCCTGCCATTGTCTACTCCTTTCAATGGCCAATGTCATACTTTTAGTAGGCATTTCTGCACCATGAGCTGTCTAGCACCTCAGTTAGGGCCCGATTTAGATCTAGACGGATCGGGTCTCGAAGTCGATGTTTCAGCGGTCTTCCCGCTCGTCGACTTGTCGGTCCGCCCACCCTATTTAGATGTTAGCTATTGCATAGATGAAAGACCGCCGTGGGCCCGCTGTCACTGCCAGGAAATCTCAACCGTGTCTGGGATAGGCAAAAGCAGCTGCCAGAGGGAGGACCGCTAGTTCCTCTGCCGGGCCAATCACAATGTGACTTTCTGTCGACGCAACTGTGGCGTGGAAACCTCCACACCTGAGTTTGCAGAATGGAATGCATATAAAGCAGAAACTCACCTTTACTCAACTTCATACTTCCTGTACCGACATGGACCCAATCCTACAAGTCCTGCCTCTGCTGCTGCTGGCTGATCACGATACAAATCAACACCGTCGTCGCCGGAACAGAAGGTCAGCTTCCCCATTACCTGTTGCCTTTTTCAGTTGGCTGTTCACATATGCTCTGGACTCCTGCATTATTAAACTACTCACATAAACAACAGCATACCAATGTGCAGTGCATATGCCTCTAATGTTGACATTTAGGAAATTTGAAGTAACACACTTCTATAATCACACTGTATTCATCAATTTGGTGTCAGCTGACTTTCCAAAAAAGGACACTTGCGGAAAAAAGGTTATCAAATCAATGGAAAATGAATGGGAGTCCCAAATTTGAAGCACCCTACATAGTCATCCATGTAACCTTTCCCTTTGTGTAGTGCAAGTGCTGTATTGTATACAATTTCAATTTGCACATAATATTACATGGTGCAATGTATATGTGTACATCAGTAATCAAGGTGAATCAAAGACATCTGTTGTAAAATATCCTTAAATTATGTCTCAACATTTATTTGTTGATACAAGTGTCCACTACAGTGTTGGATTGCGGCACCTAAATTCAAATGACCATCACATACCATGTGAAGCACTTTACATAGTAGACATTTAAAAAGTATGTAGTAGTTCCTGCCATCATGCTAAAGAAAAATAGGTACTACACATTTTACACCGAACCATTGCTAGAAATCAAACAATTGCCAAGGAAAAATAATGGCAGGGCAAATGTGGTCAAATCTAAAGTATGTATTAATGCCACAAATTGAGATACAGCTCTCAAAATAAGAATGCCGCCAAATGGCAGTCCGTAAGTCCAAACATCACCACTGTTGTGCGCTAGCACAAATTTTGCCTCCAAATAAACTGCCAAGCGGAACCTCCTCAGGAAGGGGCATCTAGTGGGCAAACCGGGCACCTTCAAGACTTACATGGGAAGGGGGGATTGGGTTTGAGTGGAGTGCCCTTTGGTTTGGGAGGGTGCTTTTGGGTTTGGGAGGGATGCCCTTGGTTTTGAGATGGGGCTGTGGTTTTGGGAGGGGTGGTCATGGGTTCGTGATGTTGGTGGTTTTGGGAGGGATGGTCTTGCTTTTGAGATGGAGGCATTTGTCTTTTTAGGGTACCTTTCGGGGTAGTAGGGGTGTGTCCTGTCTTCTGACAGGTGGGTTGGGAAGTGGAAGGGATGGGTTGGTGGTGGAAAGGGTAGGTGTGTGTTTGTGAGGGGGTGGATGTGGGTGTGGCAGGGGCCAGGGCAAGGACAAACAGAAGACTCTCACTGGGAAAATGGGTAGGATGATTGGAAGGGAGTTGGGTTTTGGAGGTAGAGGGAGTGAAAGTGTCTGTACATGTGTCGGTTGAAGGTGCAGGTGTCTGTGGGTCTGGTGTATGTCATGAACATTTGGGTGTGTCCTGCTTTGTTGGTGTTTGTTGTATGTGTGGGTATTTCTGTTTTGTGGGTGTGTGTGCTGTGGAGGTTCTGGGTGTGGTGAATGTGGTTGTGGTGGTTGGTGTGGTGTCTGGGACTGTGCTTGTGGTGGAAGATGTGGCTGTGGTGGTGGGTGCAGTGTCTGGGGCTGTGATTGTGTTGGTGGATGGGTATGTGGTGGTGGGTGCAGTGTCTGGGGATGTGATTGTGGTGGGGGATTTGTCTGTGGTTGTGCTGGGGGTGGTGGATGTGTCTATGGTGTTGAGTGCAGTGTTTGCGGTTGTGCTGGGGGTGGATGTGTCTGTGGTGGTGGATGCTGTGTCTGGGTGTGTGCTGGTGGATATGTCTGGTAGTGGGTGCAGTGTCTGTGGCTGCGGTGGGGTTTGTGTCTGTCTCGATGCGCACCTGTGTTTTTTGTGTTTGTGGTTTGTGTGTGGGTGTGCTGCTTGTGTCTGTGTGAGTGGGAGCGTGCAAGTTGTGAGTGTGCTTGGGACAGATCTGGGAATAGGGAATTTATATGGGGACGGGGCGGGAGATGGGCACAAGGTTGGAATGGTTGGGAGACTGCAGTCAGTGAGAAGGCTAGACCTTCAAAGACCTCTTTAGGCCAGTCATAGCATTGTAATGCAGTCTGGCCTACAGAGATATTCCAGAGGAGGTCAATAGCCTTCTCACTCAACGCAGCAGAGGGGAAAGGGGTGAGGTGTCTGGAGCGAAAGAGATTCCACCTTTTAGGGGGGTCGGTTTGGCCAACCTGGGGGGGGGGGAAGAGGACGGGTGCAGATGGTGCTCTGGGTGGCAGACAAGGATGCAGGTGTAACAGATGCAATAGGGTCCACCACCACTAGGGAGTGCTCGCTGGGGGAAGATGCCTAATGAGTCTTGAATGTGGCCTGATTTTGAGTTTTCCTGATGGGATACTCCTACACATATGTGAAGGAACATTCCACCTTGCCAATTCACTTTAAGTTTGCCATTCATCTCCATCATTGCTTCATCGTCTGAACATGACAAAGGAAATTGAGAAATGTTTTAGTGTATGTGTTACTCTGTCACCAATGTGCATACATTCCTGTCTCTGTTTCCACTAAAATTGTATGCCTATCACCATTATCTGTCAAAAAAACCGACTGGCTTACACACAAATATTTGTCAAGGAGTGAGACATCATGCTAATCTGTCACTTTTAACATATGTGAAACAGTATTTCCAATACATAACACTATTTGGATATGTTTTGATTCCTAAATGTTGCCATTAATACTGATGTCACTAGTCATTTTGGATCACATGCTCACTCTTGTTTGTGTAGAATCCCAACTTACCAATGTGACGTTTGGAACATCCACAGTATCTTAACTGCCTAGTATGCTATGTCACGTGTAATAGGGCTACCATAAAATCCTCCACAATAGTAAAGGAGCATCACACCTGACACAATAAAGACTATTGGCATGTTTGGTACAACTGTCACTCATGACATCAAACAACATGATGTATATGTGGAGTTTAGGCATTCATGTTTCTGCTCAGAACAGTCCATTGGTTGTGAACAGGAATCAGGTGGGATCCTTTCCAACATATCAATAGACCTAGCTGTAACATAAAATGAGTCATTTAACATGTGAAACTCTGATAAGAACTTACCCCCTTGTTGCTGCTGTTGGGCCCTCAACTGCCCATCAAGCACTAGATAGGCCACCACAAGAATGCAGGCGGGGTCAGGGTGCGGTGCACGCGCCTGCCGCGTTGGGAGGACTGGCCAAGCTGGATTTCCGCTGACATTCGGGCCCAGCGTCGTAGGTCCTCCCACCTTTTCTGGCAGTGGACACTGTGCCGCTTGAAGAGCCCCAGGGTCCATACCTGCCTGGCGATGGCCTTCCATTTGTCCTGCTCCTGATGGGTGTTGACCTGTATGGATACAAGAAATGATAGCAAAAAACAATGGTTTGGGACTTTTTGTTTGTCTATATTAAATGTTAACACAATGTTGCTACATCTATCACTAGCATAACTCATAAGTTATCATACAGCGTGTGCACTGTCACATGCTGACCAAAACCAATATCTTAAAACACACTTTTGTCATGACATGTTGCCTACCCTCAACCCATGTCATGGTCTACACTCATGAATCCAGGCCTGCGACATCATCTAGCCCCTGGGGCTCCTACATAATCTGTAATATTACCTACTTGTGATCGGTGCAATAGATTGTGAACTACTGAAGGCTAAACAGAAATACTTATGGCACAGGGAATACTGGCCACTGGGAGTAAGGGGCCTGCAGTTTGGACATGACACCCTTTGGAATGAGAGTGCAATGAAATGAAGTGTTAGCTCGAGTAGTTGGGTAACTCTCCCTTTCAACTGTCGTCCATTTAAAAGCATTCAGGGGTATATTTTTAAGCCCCCCTCAAAAATTGACCTGACATGTATACCTGTTTATGACATATGGACAACAACAAAGAGATGATGGACGGAGTGCTGAAACTTTTCAAACACTCACCCCCAGTCACAGATCTGGGTTGAATCCATCATCATTCTTTAGCTCACTTTGACACCCCAGTTCAGACACAGCTATATGCAAATCAGTCTTGACCCTGTTCCTCATGTTAACAGTCCAGCCCGAACTTGTCTTCGCTGGACCAGAAACTAGCATCCTGGGACCGGTTTCTGGCTAACAGCCCTCATCAGCCAGGCTAGCTTGAATCCAGTGGCAAAGTGAGCAAGGGACCCACGTCTGAGCATACCCTGCCAACTTAGGGCGAACAAAGCAAACACAAAGAGATGATGGACGGAGTGCTGAAACTTTTCAGACACTCACCCAGTGTTTCAAAAGTTTCAGCACTCCGTCCATCATCTCCTTGTGTTTGCTTTTTTGCCCTAAGTTGGTAGGGTATGCCTAGATGTGGGTCTCTTGCTCACTTTGCCACTGGATTCAAGCTAGCCTGGGCCGAAACCAGTCCCAGGATGCTTGCTTCCGGTCCAGGGAAAACATGGCTTAGCAGTTCGGGCTGGACAGTTCCTAAGAGGCACAGGGTCAAGACTGATTTGCATATAGCTGTGTCTGAACTGGGGTGGCAAAGTGAGCTAAAGAATGATGAATCTGTGACTGGGGGTGAGTGTTTGAAAAGTTTCAGCACTCCGTCCATCATCTCCTTGTGTTTGCTATGACATATGGACCTCAGGCCTTCAGTTGTTTGTCACTGTGGCTCAGACCCAGCCTGACCCATTATCCTGACTGAGAACTGCTTTTTGTCAGGCCTTGTTATCTGGAGTCTGATGATCATGATGTCACATCAACACAGGCTTCCCTTAACTTTTCAATGCAAAAAGCACCTTGTGTCTGTCTAGTAAATGACGTCAAGGCTATATGCTACTGTCAAGGGGTCTGGGAGGTATTGGTAGCCCCCATACAACTGTTTGGAGAGGCCAGACATAGGGTGAGTGAGTTGTTGGACGATACACAAAGCTAACATAGTTTACATTTTGTTTATGCAGAAAAAAATTCTATGTACAGTTGTAAATAAGAGTCTATAATCTGTTCTCAAATTGCCATGATGTGAGTTTAGAACATAGCACATGTCAATCAAACATATACATAGATATCGCTCTCCATACACCCCAATTACACTCTAGGTCTTTAAACACACAGCACATAATAACGTTTTTATTTTAACATGGTAAAGTGCTTAGAATTCCCCACCATTATTCTCCTCTGTAAGGAACAATATATATGACAGTTCACATCATTAACTACACTTCACTCAGAATTCAAAGGGACATTGTAGCCTGTGTTAATGGAAAAAAACTGTTATATTCCTATAAACATTTCAGACATGTACCTGTTCCTCTGGTGAGCCAAAGAGCTGGGCATACCTGCTGTGCCAGCAAATCCAGCTCCTCAGGCAAGAAGGCAAGGGCCCTCTCACCTGCTCATCCCGGCAATGTTGCTCCCAGAGGCGAAAAACAGCAGCAAAAGTGGAGAAGGTCTTGATGGCAGCAGTGTTAGGAGGCAAGCAAGCTTTTTTTTCTCCAATTCTTCACGTACATGTACGTTACATACGCGATCGCCGTGGACGGACACAGCCATTGGTCTTCATATAGTACTTTCAACAACATTAGCCTATGGCTGTGTCCGTCGTGGAGTTCTCTGCCCATTACGCGGTCGACAAGTGCCATGCCCGTCTGATTCCAAATATCCTATCTGCGAGGTCTGGGAGCTGACATTTCAGAAGTTCAAAATAGTGTGTTTGTAACTGTTAAGTACGTTACCACCACTCAAAATGGGGGACGGTTTGTTCACATTTGCAAACTTTGATGGACATTCAATTTTTGTTAGTGTGCTGTAAAGCGATATTAGCGCTGTGTTGTTTACATTTCTGTTGACTGTATTTTCTGATTTACAAATTATTTAAAAACGTATTGTGTAAATAACACATTTAACATTTATTATTTACATATTTTTTAAATTTCTCAATAATTTTAGGCTATAAATGTATTAAAGGACAAAAAGCAAATGTTGGATTAAAATATGTAGTTAAACTATATATATTTTGTAGGAATATATGACTTCACTGGTAATTATCAAATATGTTGCTGTTTAAAATGTAATAAATGTTCACATGTTTATCCAATGCAGACAAATGAACTCTGGGAGAGTGAGGAGACAGCCTCAGGTGTACTGCCCATTTCAAGACTTTGCCACCATTGAAGAAAGGTATATAATCAAGCAGTTCAGGTTGAATAGGCAATCTGTACTGGATTTATGTCATCAGCTGGAGCCAGATCTTCAGCCTCACAACAGAAATCCCACATCTGTTACACTAATTGTCAAACTCATTGCAGTACTTCTTTTCGTGGCCACAGGATCCTTCCCGTATACTGTGGCAACATCTGGTAGAATGTCACAACCTACTTTCAATGGTGTGCTACAAGATGTTCTATCTTCATTGATGAGACACATCAACAGCCTCATCCAATTTCCACGGCAGCAGGATTTAGCCAATCTGTGGGGGACTTTTATGGTTTGGGTCGCCTACCACATGTGGTTGTAACAATTGATGGCAAACATATTGCCTTAGTGCTACCACACGCCAAAAAACAGGCCATCTGGAATCGGAAAAACTTCCATTCAATCAACGTGCAAGTTGTCTGCTTACGGGATTTGTACATCACAAGCATCCGTGTGCATTTCTCCGGCTCTCCCCATGATTCCTTTACACTACGGAACAGTCCCATATCCCTCCAAATGTCTCAACTTGGACCTGAGAGGCCCTGGCTTGTTGATCAGTCCAATCCTCCACTATATTGTTCGGGGTATTTCTAGTTGCATAATCTGGAATTGAGTTACATTATTTTGGCCCTTTTTTGTCTTCCATCTAAGAGACTCCACTTATCCCAACCAACCATAGTTGTTGGCACCACTGAGGAATCCAACAATGCCAGGGGAAATCCGCTTCCATTGGGCTAGAACACAGCAGCCAGTGGAGCAGGCTTATGGGCTCCTAAAAGAGGTTTTTGTCTGGACAAACCTGATGGAGCCCTCCTCTATTCACCCGATAAGGTTTTTTAAATCACTGTGGCCTGCTGCATGCTCCACAACATCACCCTGCGACGGAACAACCTTTACATCGCAGAAGATGGAGACCATAAAGGGCCACCAGGTGAGGATCCTGATGTTCTAAATGAAGATGATAGTGGTGAAGAGGAAGGAGTTGACTTACATTGAGATGTCATTGACAACTTCTTCTCATGAGTGTAAGTATATCTTTACATGTTATCTCTATCACCGTTATACCAACTATTCATGTTATGTTAAGAGATGTATGTGGGGGTATTTTGTTGGAAAGTGCATGTTCAGGGAAAATTAGGCCAAAGGTGTTTGTTGAGCAAGGTTTGGACACATTGACTACTGTGTTCAGTTACATTGTTTATCTCTGATTGTGTTGTGAAACTGTGCCCTCCAAAAGTTGACTTTGTAATGTGGCTGTGAGTATGCCGAAGGCTCACCGGACCGAAAGGGGAACAATATGAGCTTGGACGCCGGGAAACCACCGGAAGAACTGAGCGATCTAGTGGCGCTGGGGAGAAGCGACAGCAGGACGTCATCACAGGCGGACGGGAATAAGGGTGGAGACTCAAACCCTGGAGAGTTCGGCGGCATGAGCGCGAGGAACGACGGAGGAGAAGAAGAGGAGGAAACGAAGAGAGAAGAGTGTGACAAGGTGAGAAAGCAGCCCAGCGGAGAAGACTACGGAAGTCCGGAGACCCCTGGAGCAGCGTATACCGCAGACAAGCCCGGTGGCCCAGACAGGGGAGAGGACACCCTGGGTCCCAACGCCACGGCCCTGATCACGGGTCGTGGCCCGAGGCAAGTAGCCCTGAAGGGGTCGTTCTGGTGGGGGTGGTGGGGCGGCACGGGAGCTAGAACACCTGTGGTTCCTCTTGCCGTTCCCGTCACAATACCTTCACTCCCTATCATCCCGTTCCCTTTACCCTACACAACGTTTGGTGGTGGTAGCACAACAAGCCCAGAGCAGGAGACTGTGAGCTAATCCCGGTATTTGTTCCTTTTCCCTTCTTTTTTGAGCACCCGGTAGGAAGCAAGACCCACGTATAACCTGAACCAAAGCCTTGAGGACGGCCCTGAGAAGGAAGAAGACGATCCCCAGCCATTCTTTAGCCAGTGTGTTTCATTTAACTAAGTTCATTTATTTTGTTACTTTCTAAAACTCTGTCCGGTCTATGGGACTGCTAAAACATAATACCTACAAAAGACGCCCCCATAATAAAAGAAAGTCTTTGAAAACCCTACACTGCGTGCGTCCAGTATTTACCTACACCCGTCGGGCCCTTGAGCCGCCTACAAAGTGGTGTCAGAAGTGGGATTTCTTCCCTGTCCCTATGTGTCGAACCATGACATAACCCGTGCCTTTGGAGGATGTTGTTGCACAGTTGGCTGAAGGACAAAGACACTTGCAGATAGTGTTTGAGCAACAGTTACAGGCAGCACAAATGGAGAGGGAAGCCTTACAAGGAGCCCTGAAGGATCAAGCCAGCCTAGTCACTACTAACCAACAGGTCCAGGACACAGCCATATTAAGACTCACTGACGCCATAGTAAGCACCCGAGTACGTCCCAACGTGCCGGTAACAGTTCTCCAAAAATATCAGGAAAAGGGGAAGATCCCGATTATTTCTTTTTGAATTTTGAGCGGGTGGCGTCCACAGAAGCTTGGCCCCAAGAGAGGTGGGGTCAGTACATCGCCCCACTTCTGTCTGGGGAATTGCAAGCTGCCTATCAAGCAGCCAATCCGGCTGGGACTACGGCCTATGAAGATGTGAAGAGAGCAATACTTGAAAGATTGGGGTTTGATAAGGAACACTACCGGAACAAGTTCAGAAAGGAGAAATGGTCAGTTGGAGACAATCCTCGGGCTTTATATTATCGGATAAGAGACATGGGCAACAGATGGCTAACACCACATACATCCACAATAGAAGAAGTAGTGGAAAAAGTCTAGAACAATTCCTGGATGCCCTACCAACTAGTACATGATCATGGGGGAAGTGACACCCGAATCTCACTCCCACATCAGCGGTGGAGATTGCTTGTGCCTTTCACAGGGCTCCGGACTTTAGAGCTGGTATCACACGGACCCAGTTCACTCTTCCCCCAACATGGCCTCAGTCACACCCGTCCCCGAGAACCTCCACAAGACCAGAAAGCAAGCCCTGATACCACCCCGCCCCAGTCCTTAGACCACTCATCTCTCCATCAGGTGCTAGCGTACAGGGCCCACAATGTTTCAGCTGTGCCGAATGAGGCCATATAGCCAGGCAATGTCCCCACCGTGCCCCTCCTGTAGAACCTATGAAGGTGGGTTATACCCGAGGTAGGATTTTCTTAACAGGGTAGGGTCCTCACCAGTACAGAAAGGAGGTGTTTCTTAACGGGAAGAAAAGGCAAGCGCTATTAGACACTGGGTGTCACGTTACGGTAGTGGATGAATCCTTGATCGGCCCTCCCCAGAATAGTGACACAGAACAAGTGAGGGTAACGTGTGTTCATGGGGACACCAAAACATACCCCGTTGACACCAAAACATACCCCGTGGCAGAGGTCTTGCTAGAGGTAGACAACGATCCCCACCTACGGAGGGTGGGTGTGAGACCCTCCTTGCCAGAAGCAGTCATTATAGGGACTGATCACCTCAAATTTTAGATATACATGGAAGGAACAAAACGGAATGCCCAGGCCTGGTTAGAAGCCCCTTTTAGTGGGATAGAAATAGAAAAACCAGACCCTAGGGTCCAAAAAAGTAGACAAGAAAAACGAAGGGAGAGAAGGGACTTTTCCCATTTGCAGCTGTCATGTCCTGCCTTTCCTCTTTCCTTTTCAGACACGGATGGAACAAAACCCAGTAGCTTCTGTACAGCCCAACAGGAGGACAGTTCACTCACACATGCCTGGGGGCAAGTCCATGAATGACCACCCGATCAGGTAGGACCCTATTTCTTGGTAAAAAGGGGGTTACTGTATAGAGCTGTGAAGGGAGATCCACAAGCTAAAGCCCAGCTAATTGTAGCAACCTCCTTTCGGGAACATGTGCTCCTGTTGGGGGTGGACACTATGGCAAGGAGAAGACTCTAAAGTATCTCCTGGAGAAATTCTGCTAGCCGGGTGTATACAGGGACGTAGCAAAACACTGCGTTGCTTGCGTACTGTGTCAATACACAAATCCTGGGGTTGTCATGAAGGCTCCACTACAGCCTTTGCCTATCATTGATGTCCCCTTTAAATGGGTTGGAATGGACCTAGTAGGCCCCCTGACTCCCTCAGCCAGAGGACATCGCTACATCCTAGTCATAGTAGATTATGCCAGCCGTTACCTCGAGGCCTTTCCTTTGTCAAGCATGACCACCCCAGCTGTAGCACAAGCCATGATAACCCTGTTTTCAAGAGTGGGATTTCCGTCCGAGATCCTAACGTACCAGGGGACCCCTTTTAATGTCCCATATGATGGTGCAGATATGTACGATACTGGGGATAGA
Organism: Triturus cristatus; assembly: GCF_964204655.1. NCBI lineage: Eukaryota > Metazoa > Chordata > Amphibia > Caudata > Salamandridae > Triturus > Triturus cristatus. The sequence goes on along the minus strand of NC_140579.1, from coordinate 1,054,590,979 downwards.
TAAGATCAGAACCTTGGTCTATCATCCCCAGACAGTTGGCCTTGTGGAGCGTTATAACAAAACGATTAAAAACCTGCTCCGCAAGGTCATCTCGGAAACTGGGAGGGATTGGGACCAAAAACTACCCCTGGTTCTCTTTGCTCTACGGACACACGAACAGAGGTCCACTGGGTTCTCCCCTTTCAAGCTGCTGTTTGGGCGGAAGCCGAGAACCCTACTGGAAATGGTGGTCGAACAGTGGGAAGAAGAAGACGAGGAGGGAAAACCCCTGTTAAAATACGCCTCTGACCTTAAATCTTCCTTAACACAGCTGTGGGGAATGGTACACGACAACATGAAAGAGGCACAGGAGACACAGAAAAGGTATTACGATCGTAACAGCCATCTTAGAGAATTCCAACCGGGTGAGAAAGTCCTTCTGTTACTCCCTTCCACGGAAGATAAGTTGCTGATGAAATGGCAAAGGCCGTATGTGATAGAAAAAAGGGTGACACCAGTCACCTATAGTGTGTTACTGCCCCACCGCGTTGGAGGCAAACAGATTTATCACGTGAATCTTTTTAAAAAAAGGTAGGAATCCCAGCCCTCCCTAGTAGTGAGAACTCCTGCCTACCTTGCCTGTACCTCCAAGCCGTTAGAAATACCTCTCCTGTCAGCCCAAGACTCCACAGGCCAGCCTGTGCCCACTGGGGAGGTGTTATCACCCACACAAAAGATTCAGTTAGGGGCTTTAATGAAGACCTTTCCTGGCCTATTTTCCACCAGTCCCGGGTTAACCACCTTGGTTCAACACGAGATAGCGTCCCTGTAAACAAAGGTTATAAAACAAAAGCTCTATCGTATCCTGGCATCCCGTAGGGAAGCAGTGGAAAAGGAAGTATCCAACATGCTCCAGTCAGGAATAATCGAACCCTCCCAGAGTAACTGGTGCTCCCCGGTGGTGATCGTGCCAAAACCAGACGGTAGTCTGCGTTTTTGTATCGACTTTAAACAAGTGAATGCTATAACCAAATTCAATACTTATCCCATGCCCAGAATAGACAAGATGGTCGAACGTTTGGGCAAAGCCAGGTATATGTCAACCCTTGACTTAACAAAAGGGTATTGGCAGATTCCCTTGACTTCCAGCTCCAAAGAGAACACTGCATTTGCAATGCCCTTGGGCCTTTACCAATTCAAGGTACTTCCTTTTGGGTTGCACGGGGCACCAGCAACATTTCAAAGATTAATGGATTGTATACTATAACCTCACCAGAAGTATGCCGCAGCATACCTTGATGACATTGTTGTTTTTAGCCAGACCTTGGAGGAAAACCTAGTACATTTAGAATCCATTTTTTTAGCATTACGATCAGCTGGCCTTACCATCAACCCAAAGAAGCCCCTATTGGATACAAACACAATACAGTATTTGGGTTATACCATTCAGGAAGGTCATATTACGCCCCAAGTAAACAAGATAGAGGCTATCAAAACCATCCTTAGGCCCACAACAAAACGAGAGGTCCGTTCTTTCCTGGGTTTCATAGGGTACTATCGAAGATTCATAACTAGCTTTTCTTCCATAGCCAGTCCCCTAACAGATCTCCTGTCTAAAGCACATTCCACACGCATACATACCTGGACCCCCGCACATGAGATTAGTTTCAGGGCCCTAAAACATGCTATATATACAGCCCCAGTGTTGCGTTGTCCCAACTTTGACCGAACATTTGTCCTTCAAACTGATGCTCCTGGCCACGGTCTGGGCGCTGTACTGTTTCAGCCTGATTCCTGTGATGAACTGAAGCCCCTGCTGTATATCAGCAGAAAACTGTTCCCCAGGGAAACCAACTACTCAACAATAGTGAAGGAATGTTTAGCCATTAAATGGGCTATAGAGTCCCTGCAGTACTATCTGTTAGGAAGAAAGTTCTTTGTCCTTACAGATCATGCACCCCTGACGTGCCTCGCAAAGAATAAAGACAACAATACCCGCATCCTTAGATGGCTTCTCGCCTCACAACCTTTTTCGTTTCAGACCATACACGTTCCGGGCGTGAAGCAAATCAGTGCTGATTATCTGGCTCGGCACCCGTCGTCTGAATGGCCCCAACGTCGTATCCTAAGGGAGAGATGTGTGAGGATGCTCACACAGACCGGAAGGGGAACAATACGGGCTTGGACGCCGGGAAACCACCGGAAGAACTCAGCGGTCTAGTGGCGCTGGGGAGACGCGATGGCAGGACGTCATCGCAGGCAGACGGGAATAAGGGTGGAGACTCAAACCCTGGAGAGTTCGGCGGAATGAGCGCGAGGAACGACGGAGGAGAAGAAGAGGAGGAAACGAAGAGAGGAGAGGGTGACAAGGCAAGAAAGCAGCCCAGCGGAGGAGATGACGGAAGTCCGGAGAGCCCTGGAGCAGGGTATACCACGGACAAGCCCGGCAGCCCACAGAAGGGAGAGGACGCCCCGGGTCCCAACGCCACGGCCCTGATCACGGGTTATGGCCCAAGGCAAGTAGCGCTGACGGGGTCGTTCTGGTGGGGGTGGTGGGGCGGCACGGGGAGCTAGAACACCTGTGGTTCCTCTCGCCATTCCTGTCACAATACCTTCACTCCCTATCGTCCAGTTCCCTTTACCCTACACAACGTTTGGTGGTGATAGCACAACAAGCCCAGATCAGGAGACTGTGAGCTAATCCCGGTATTTGTTCCTTTTCCCTTCTTTTTTGAGCACCCGGTAGGAAGCAAGACCCACGGATAACCTGAACCAAAGCCTTGAGCATGGCCCTGAGAAGGGAGAGGACGATCCCCAGCCATTCTTTAGCTATTGTGTTTCATTTAACTAAGTCCATTTCTTTTGTTACTTTCTAAAACTCCGTCCAGTCTATGGGACTGCTAATACATAATACCTACAAAAGACGCCCCCATAATAAAAGAAAGTCTTTGAAAACCCTATACTGCGTGCGTCCAGTATTCACCTACACCCGTCGGACCCTCGAGCCGCCTACAGTGGCCATTAGGATCTGTGTGATTGGTAATCTTTTTTTAATTTGTTTTAGGTACCTTCACCGTGTCATCTTCATTTGTACATTTCAGAGTTGTGACATTTGCAGCTATATGGTGCTGTTTCCAAGTACACAGGGAACCTAGGTTGATCCTAGGAAAGACAGACACATACTTTGGTGTACAAATCTTGTACCAATGCAACTTGCACTGTGCTTAAATGCTAAATTTGAAGATTACATTGGACTTGTTCTCTGTCGTGTATTGGCACTAACAATATGTGTGCCATCATTTACTCAAACCACATGTGGTAGTGGAGCCAAATCATGCTAATGTCCCTTCACATTGGAAAAATCCTGATTGTGTATGTAGGTGTTGATGTGTCACATCATTGTGGGACATACGTCTAGTGGCACATCACTGAAACTTGATTGTGACATTCCAGCAGATACTGGAACAGTGGTTTCGAATAATCTTGTGTCTATAAAATGTAGTACTGCCATGGTTTTGTCTCTTGGTGTCATTGATATTGGATTCCTTATGTGAGCTAGAAGATCTGGCACCAGCTGATGACATGAGTCAATGATAATGTGCCTGTGCTATCTTATTGTTTTTGGCATATCCCCTTCTTCCATGTTGGCAAGGTCTTGAACTGGAAATGTGCAAACTGGCACTGAGTATTAGTGTTATGTGTGGATTGTTATATCTGAAAGAGACTATTAGTTATGGATTCCTTACCTTAGAATTACCCCCAGGCGTCAGACTGGATCCGAAGAATTTTTCTTCAGCAGTACCCCTGCGCGTCGGTAGGTGGTGTCGGTTGACTCCACGTTCGTCGTTGGCATCGTGATCGCCGGAATGACATCACGCTATCTACTTAGACGCCGCCCCTGCGCGCTGACATCAGTTCTTTCTTTATCCACGTCAGCCAGCGCCGATCCGGAGAGAGCGGTACCCTTAGTCACTTTTTGACTAAAGTTTTTCGACTTTTGTCAACAGCTTTTTTCAAGTCGCTCGACTCCTGGTGCACAAAGGGATGTCCCATTGACGTACTGGCTTCAAGCCTTGTGATTCGTGTCACAAATTGCTGTCAGTCACGGACCCACACCTCGTGTGCCTCTGTTGTCTGGAGCGAGATCACGACCCGAAGTCGTGCTCCGACTGTCGGGCCATGAACCCGAAGTCTTTGCAGGTGCGGTCCTGAAAGCTTCTGGAGGCCCGGCAGTCGGCTCTGCTCTGCTCGAGGTCCCCTTCAAAAGGGAGGTCGCGGGATCTGTATCGGAGTCACCACCACCATTCCTCGTCGAAGTTTTTGTCTTCCGGTACGTCGAAGCACAAGAAGAAGGCGAAGAAGCAACGTCGCTCTTCGCCTTTTCCCCATCCATTGGCTGACGCAATGCGGGATGCAGAAGGTCATCGTCCTTCGGCTCTGCCCGCTGAGCCAGTTGGGATGGCTCTGAGCTTCCCTCCCTTCCCAGGGACCTGAGTGTCCCCTGCCCAGCTTCGTGCATTTTAGGAAGCTCTCCACTCCATCTTTGGGCATTCCAACTCTGCCGGCGTGCCTTTGGGCCCCACTGACTCATCTGGGGGTTCTAGGCCTGGATCCATATTGGCTCCAGTCGACCTTACGAAACCTTCACCGGTTCCGATTCCTTTGACAACACCTATGGGAAATGTATTGGCTTTTTCAATGTTTTTTTATTTGTTGCACAGACGTTTAGATGCTGTGCAACATGACAAAGTTTTTTTTTTAAAAGGCACTATGACATGGTCAATACTGGCCACACAATAGCCCTTTTTTTAATTTTACTTTCAGCCATGTAAAAATTTTTTTTTAAAAACACTGACAAAGCCAATAGATTTCTCATAGGCAAAATATATTGGCTTGGCCAATGCTTTTTCCAGCTTCCCATTGTTTAAAGAGAGAGCTCAGAGAGGGTGATGTGAGAAATGAGAGGAGGTAAAGAATGGAAGGATGGAAAGAGAGACAGTGAGCGGGGAGAAAAGGAGCAAGAATGGTATGAACATTTTTCAAGGGCTGCTTTTAATTGCCAGTCTGGCAGTTGGCAAATCGTGCCTTCTGAGGTAAAGTGTTTGGTGCCAATATTCTTCATGCATGGCAAAGGCAGATGCACCTTGCTGTCCACTGGCACATGGCACATGGCATGGGGCCAGCCAAGTGCTGGTCCGGGTAGGTAATCCTTGGTCAATTTATATTTCTTTTTTTGATACACAATTTTATTGATTTTTGAGCAAACAATTAGCAGCATGACACATTTGATCATTATTCCATGACATTTCAGAATACATTTGCATTGGTTGGATATAGGCAAGCGCGTCAATGTACAACCACAGCACATAAACATTACAATTGTGTGTATATCTAATTGATCTTTCCGTTTGCCTCAGACTTTTTGGTACTTTGCAGGGCATCCCTGGGCCTCGAATAGGGTTTTTTCCTGTGCAGCACACCAGTCCACTCCCTGGCGCCATTTGGTTATACTTGGTGGTTTAGGCTGTGCCCATGTCATGGCGATGTCGCGTTTAGCTACCGCGATGGCTATCCCAAGGAACAGTTTGTCAGGTCGGGATCCATCTAGGCCGTCCATTACCCCCAGGATGAGTTGTATGGGGTCGTGGGGAACCTACCATCCTAGGATGTGCATGAGTTCGGTCTCTATTGCCGCCCAGTGTGAGGCAAGGCATGGGCAGGTCCAGATCATGTGGTAAAAGTCTGTCGGTTCCTGACCAAGCGCATGCAGCTCAGGGAGGGGCGTAGATCCGCTCTGCATAGGCGTTCTGGGGTGAGGTATGCGGTGTGTAAGTAGTAGAGTTGGATTAGGCAGAGTCTGGCTGAAGTTGTGATGGTTTTGGGGGTCATAAGGGCGTTGTGCCAGTCCTCTTCCTCCAGAGGGCCCAGACATCCCTCCCACTGGGTCCTGAGTGGATCAAGCGTTGTCGGGCCGTTATTAATAAGGGTACGATATATCCCATCCCTAGGTTTCCCATCATGACCTGAGCCTCTAGTGGGCTAAATTATGGGTGTGTTGTGCCTGTTGGGATGTGCGTGCCGAGAGCATGACGTAGTTGCAGGGTCAATTTATATTTCACACTTCACGTTCAGCTGTCCTGTACTGTAATACAGACACGCCACCCCTCAGCACTCGGCAGGGCCAAGACATGCCAGCCATCACCTGCGTTGTGCATGAAACCAGCCCACATTGAATATAGATGCCAGAGTGTCCATTGACCACATCTGTCCACCTTCTTAGACACACACTTACGTACATAAAACTGGAAGCGCTGAATGCCAATAGATAGAAATGGTACAAAAGGGGGTGGTGATGGACGGAGCATCAGAACCAATCAAACACTCACACCCAGTCAACAGATCTGGGTTTGATCCATCACCGTTCTTTAGCCCACTCTGCCACCCCAGTTCAGACATGGCCATATGCAAATCAGTCTGACCCTGTGCCTCATGGGAACAGTCCAGCCCGAACTGCCAAGCCATGCCTTCCCTGGACCGGAAACAAGCTTCCTAGGACCGGTTTCTGGCATTTCAGCCGTCTTCAGCCAGGCTTGCTTGAATCCAGTGGCAAAGTGAGCAAGGGACTCACGTCTGAGCATACCCTGCCAACTTATGGCGAACAAAGCGGTACAAAAGGGGGTGGTGATGGACGGAGCATCAGAACCAATCAAACACTCACACCCAGTCAACAGATCTGGGTTTGATCCATCACCGTTCTTTAGCCAACTCTGCCACCCCAGTTCAGACATGGCCATATGCAAATCAGTCTGACCCTGTGCCTCATGGGAACAGTCCAGCCCGAACTGCCAAGCCATGCCTTCCCTGGACCGGAAACAAGCTTCCTAGGACCGGTTTCTGGCATTTCAGCCGTCTTCAGCCAGGCTTGCTTGAATCCAGTGGCAAAGTGAGCAAGGGACTCACGTCTGAGCATACCCTGCCAACTTATGGCGAACAAAGCGGTACAAAAGGGGGTGGTGGTGGACGGAGCATCAGAACCAATCAAACACTCACACCCAGTCAACAGATCTGGGTTTGATCCATCACCGTTCTTTAGCCCACTCTGCCACCCCAGTTCAGACATGGCCATATGCAAATCAGTCTGACCCTGTGCCTCATGGGAACAGTCCAGCCCGAACTGCCAAGCCATGCCTTCCCTGGACCGGAAACAAGCTTCCTAGGACCGGTTTCTGGCATTGCAGCCGTCTTCAGCCAGGCTTGCTTGAATCCAGTGGCAAAGTGAGCAAGGGACTCACGTCTGAGCATACCCTGCCAACTTATGGCGAACAAAGCGGTACAAAAGGGGGTGGTGATGGACGGAGCATCAGAACCAATCAAACACTCACACCCAGTCAACAGATCTGGGTTTGATCCATCACCGTTCTTTAGCCCACTCTGCCACCCCAGTTCAGACATGGCCATATGCAAATCACTCTGACCCTGTGCCTCATGGGAACAGTCCAGCCCGAACTGCCAAGCCATGCCTTCCCTGGACCGGAAACAAGCTTCCTAGGACCGGTTTCTGGCATTTCAGCCGTCTTCAGCCAGGCTTGCTTGAATCCAGTGGCAAAGTGAGCAAGGGACTCACGTCTGAGCATACCCTGCCAACTTATGGCGAACAAAGCGGTACAAAAGGGGGTGGTGATGGACGGAGCATCAGAACCAATCAAACACTCACACCCAGTCAACAGATCTGGATTTGATCCATCACCGTGCTTTAGCCCACTCTGCCACCCCAGTTCAGACATGGCCATATGCAAATCAGTCTGACCCTGTGCCTCATGGGAACAGTCCAGCCCGAACTGCCAAGCCATGCCTTCCCTGGACCGGAAACAAGCTTCCTAGGACCGGTTTCTGGCATTTCAGCCGTCTTCAGCCAGGCTTGCTTGAATCCAGTGGCAAAGTGAGCAAGGGACTCACGTCTGAGCATACCCTGCCAACTTATGGCGAACAAAGCGGTACAAAAGGGGGTGGTGATGGACGGAGCATCAGAACCAATCAAACACTCACACCCAGTCAACAGATCTGGGTTTGATCCATCACCGTGCTTTAGCCCACTCTGCCACCCCAGTTCAGACATGGCCATATGCAAATCAGTCTGACCCTGTGCCTCATGGGAACAGTCCAGCCCGAACTGCCAAGCCATGCCTTCCCTGGACCGGAAACAAGCTTCCTAGGACCGGTTTCTGGCATTTCAGCCGTCTTCAGCCAGGCTTGCTTGAATCCAGTGGCAAAGTGAGCAAGGGACTCACGTCTGAGCATACCCTGCCAACTTATGGCGAACAAAGCGGTACAAAAGGGGGTGGTGATGGACGGAGCATCAGAACCAATCAAACACTCACACACAGTCAACAGATCTGGGTGTGATCCATCACCGTTCTTTAGCCCACTCTGCCACCCCAGTTCAGACATGGCCATATGCAAATCAGTCTGACCCTGTGCCTCATGGGAACAGTCCAGCCCGAACTGCCAAGCCATGCCTTCCCTGGACCGGAAACAAGCTTCCTAGGACCGGTTTCTGGCATTGCAGCCGTCTTCAGCCAGGCTTGCTTGAATCCAGTGGCAAAGTGAGCAAGGGACTCACGTCTGAGCATACCCTGCCAACTTATGGCGAACAAAGCGGTACAAAAGGTTGTGGTGATGGACGGAGCATCAGAACCAATCAAACACTCACACCCAGTCAACAGATCTGGGTTTGATCCATCACCGTTCTTTAGCCCACTCTGCCACCCCAGTTCAGACATGGCCATATGCAAATCAGTCTGACCCTGTGCCTCATGGGAACAGTCCAGCCCGAACTGCCAAGCCATGCCTTCCCTGGACCGGAAACAAGCTTCCTAGGACCGGTTTCTGGCATTGCAGCCGTCTTCAGCCAGGCTTGCTTGAATCCAGTGGCAAAGTGAGCAAGGGACTCACGTCTGAGCATACCCTGCCAACTTATGGCGAACAAAGCGGTACAAAAGGGGGTGGTGATGGACGGAGCATCAGAACCAATCAAACACTCACACCCAGTCAACAGATCTGGGTTTGATCCATCACCGTTCTTTAGCCCACTCTGCCACCCCAATTCAATCATGGCCATATGCAAATCAGTCTGACCCTGTGCCTCATGGGAACAGTCCAGCCCGAACTGGCAAGCCATGCCTTCCCTGGACCGGAAACAAGCTTCCTAGGACCGGTTTCTGGCATTTCAGCCGTCTTCAGCCAGGCTTGCTTGAATCCAGTGGCAAAGTGAGCAAGGGACTCACGTCTGAGCATACCCTGCCAACTTATGGCGAACAAAACGGTACAAAAGGGGGTGGTGATGGACGGAGCATCAGAACCAATCAAACACTCACACCCAGTCAACAGATCTGGGTTTGATCCATCACCGTTCTTTAGCCCACTCTGCCACCCCAGTTCAGACATGGCCATATGCAAATCAGTCTGACCCTGTGCCTCATGGGAACAGTCCAGCCCGAACTGCCAAGCCATGCCTTCCCTGGACCGGAAACAAGCTTCCTAGGACCGGTTTCTGGCATTTCAGCCGTCTTCAGCCAGGCTTGCTTGAATCCAGTGGCAAAGTGAGCAAGGGACTCACGTCTGAGCATACCCTGCCAACTTATGGCGAACAAAGCGGTACAAAAGGGGGTGGTGATGGACGGAGCATCAGAACCAATCAAACACTCACACCCAGTCAACAGATCTGGGTTTGATCCATCACCGTTCTTTAGCCCACTCTGCCACCCCAGTTCAGACATGGCCATATGCAAATCAGTCTGACCCTGTGCCTCATGGGAACAGTCCAGCCCGAACTGCCAAGCCATGCCTTCCCTGGACCGGAAACAAGCTTCCTAGGACCGGTTTCTGGCATTTCAGCCGTCTTCAGCCAGGCTTGCTTGAATCCAGTGGCAAAGTGAGCAAGGGACTCACGTCTGAGCATACCCTGCCAACTTATGGCGAACAAAGCGGTACAAAAGGGGGTGGTGATGGACGGAGCATCAGAACCAATCAAACACTCACACCCAGTCAACAGATCTGGGTTTGATCCATCACCGTTCTTTAGCCCACTCTGCCACCCCAGTTCAGACATGGCCATATGCAAATCAGTCTGACCCTGTGCCTCATGGGAACAGTCCAGCCCGAACTGCCAAGCCATGCCTTCTCTGGACCGGAAACAAGCTTCCTAGGACCGGTTTCTGGCATTTCAGCCTTTTGTACCGCTTTGTTCGCCATAAGTTGGCAGGGTATGCTCAGACGTGAGTCCCTTGCTCACTTTGCCACTGGATTCAAGCAAGCCTGGCTGAAGACGGCTGAAATGCCAGAAACCGGTCCTAGGAAGCTTTTTTCCGGTCCAGGGAAGGCATGGCTTGGCAGTTCGGGCTGGACTGTTCCCATGAGGCACAGGGTCAGACTGATTTGCATATGGCCATGTCTGAACTGGGGTGGCAGAGTGGGCTAAAGAACGGTGATGGATTAAACCCAGATCTGTTGACTGGGTGTGAGTGTTTGATTGGCTCTGATGCTCCGTCCATCACCACCCCCTTTTGTAATAGATAGAAATGGCCACATGGTTAGCGGGTGGTAAAGTGTGATGTGTGCTGCCGCTCAGGTTGCAATTAATGCCCTATGCAGGCCTGGTCAAAGTCATAAGACTTTTCCGATGAAACACCGCACAGTGCGTGAGTCTGGGAAGAGCTGCTGAGTGACCACCAAACACAGGCTATATTCAGAAGGATGAGAGATGTCACACTGAGCGAGGAAATGACACTGAAATATTAGTGTGAACGGAATGTTCTGTCTTAGTAACTCAATCATATTGACCTTGTGATGCAATACTTTGGATGCTGCAGTCGTGACGCGGTTCTCATCCAGGACCAGCAGGAAGACATCTAGTGATGCGATCCAATAAGAGAGGTTCAAGTCATAGCTGCAGCCCAGGAAGGACAAAGATCAGAAGTTAGGAAGTTTACAAATAAAAAAAAGACTAGCAGCATTGTAGGATCCTGCAGTGGAAACACATTGGCCACCAGAAGCAGTACTTGGTCCAGGCTTCACAGATAAAGATGTTAAGCCTCGAAGCCAGGAGGAAGACTGCGGCAAGGAGGAGGCACCGACTAATGGGATGCAAAGAAACAAGAGTGATGTTAGAGCCACATGGAAGCCAGGCAATGGTAGGCTAAGTAACGTGACAGCCACGTAGGGGCCAGTCAATGGTAAGGTAAGTAATGGGCGGGCTCTAAGCCCCTTCTAAGATATTTTTTTTAAATACAAGAGATTTCGCAAGCGAGCGCTTGTGCAACCTGAAAAGAGGTAGATGCATTTTGACACTTTGAGAGCTGCAGACAGATGATTTATTACCTCGAGGAACTGCCCGTTCTGACTCATTCTGAGCCTATTTTGTTGAAACAACTTTGTCTTAGGCTTGGTGTAATAGTTAAAGATCAAGTATAACCTTTATGTGATAGCCTGGGCCTTAATGAATCTAAGCTGAATGTTGAAATGAAGTGCAATGAGGCGGTGCCTCACCTCTGTGATTAGCCACTGGTGTCGACTTAACCCCCTCCCAGGACAATACTGATATATCTACAGTGCCCTCAGAGTCACTAGTCATACCTGTTCCATCAGCGTGTACCTTGAGTCCGCTTGTTAGCACTTTTAAATCTAGTTTGTAGCATCAGCAAGCCATTGGATGGGAATGCTCTGACTAACATTCAGACTTGAGCGATAATCTCGGCAAACTGCCAAGCGTTCTTAGCTTGCAGCCCGTCCCTATGTAGTGATTCTGGCTAACGCCCCGAAGTTAATGCTGAAGTTATTGAGGATGGTGTTCAACTAAAGAACAATGTTTCTCATAGATTATCTAAAAACCTGGGCTTTAATGCTTTTAATTCAAACCAGATCCTCTTTGTTAGAAGGGTTTCATGGATTGGTCTATCAATTAAGTCTGATTCTGTGGTGATTCATTTTCAAGAACCCTATCGATGTGAGTAATCTGCTAACTTATTCCAAGTTAAATGCTGTAAAGCATAGTCATACTATGCCATTAAGTCTTGGCTTTTTCTCTAGACATCCAATGTCCTGCGACCTGTCTCTCATTTCTCCTAGTAAATGCAATTTGCCTTTGCCAAAGTTCATTATTTGCTCTTACACTACAGAACCTAGATGAATTAATTTGACATAATTCTATATCATCTGCCGAACGTCAGGGAATTGACATAAAAGAGAATTCTGGTCTGAAGCCTGTTAATAAATTGATGCACACTCTTAATTTTATAAATTGGGATATTGCAGGAATTAATTCTAAATTGAAGCAAACTGAATGGCTTTCTTTTATAAACGTTTTTTGATGTCACCAATTCTCAAGAGCCTGGGGCTGCTACCTTCCAGCTCTTCGATGCCTGCTATTCGATCCTTGCAGCCTCACAAATCTCTGGTAATGCAAAAGGAGCTCTTTCGACCTGGTTCGAGCTTACTTAAAATATTAACATTACACATTGTTGAGGTGAGTTGCAATGTGATTCAAGTATTACTAGTAAGGGGGGCATGGCCAAGCAACATGGCCGGCAGGACGTGAGCTCCTTCGGCTCCCGAACGACCAGCCCCCAAAATCCTTCATTATCCTGTCCGCTGACGCCTGAGACAGTATCGGGAAACAGCCATTACAACGCGTTTTTTACCACGCGCAGCTTTTACATCGCATGCGTTACAACGCATGCGATGTTACAACGCAATGCCATTACAACGCAAGTCTTTACATCGACTTGCGCTAGATGGCGTGCTAACATTACAAATAGTGTAGTTTACTATCCCAACACCTTCCCTACTGTTACGTGGACTAGAGTTGGAATAGTAAATTACACTTTTCTAATGTTAGCACGCCATCTAGTGCAAGTCGATGTAAAGACTTGCGTTGTAATGGCATAGCGTTGTAACATCGCATGCGTTGTAACGCATGCGATGTAACTGCACGCGTTGTAATGACACGCGTTGTAATGTCATACATCCGACAGTATCCCTTGAGCGGCGGGGATTCTGCAGGCTGCGGGAGCACCCTGCGGAGGAGTGAGCCGGAGCGGCGGCCTGGAACTGGACAAAACGACCCCGTCCCTGTCGTCCCGATCGGCCATAATTACACGAGGCCGGGGATGCGGCCTACATCCGCCTGAGGTGTGCACGGGATCCGGAGCAACCCATTTCCTCTCCGCTTGTCCCGCGACCCCGGCGGCTGCTGAAGGGGCGCTATCCGTCATCGGGAGCCTCCCAACGTACATCTGCTCCGGCCCATGTCATTGGGCCTTGGCACGAGGGACAATCCGCGAGGGGCACCGTTCGCCTCTGCTCTCATCCTGAGGAGCGTCTGGGGCTGGGCCTGCCTTCGACTGCCCCGGAGACCCCGGCGCTCACCGAGGTGGTGTCCACTGCTGTTGGAGGGCTCAGGGAGTGAGTGGTGACCCTGCGCCTCCTTGCCAGACCTGCGGTGATCTACGGTCCACGGGCCGGACCCCGGGGCAGTCTCAAGTGAGAGTGCCGGAGAGGCGGTGATCGCAGGCTACCGCCCGGAGATATCGAGTGGCCGCGATCTCCCCCCTGTTGTGCTGGAGACCCTGTGGTGGCGAAGGGTCACGATCGGCCACGTTAGACTGGGGTATACGCACTTTTGAGGTGCGCCGCGACTAGCTGCTTTGCCTCCTCGGTGAGTCCTTTTCCGGATTTACGGCTGGCGTCTAGTGGTCCCCTGGCCCCTGGGGTCCCCGGGAGAAAACTCACTACTGCCTGCCCGCTGCTCTCCTGGGAGGTGGCTGCCTTGACGCTGGGGGACTACTCCTGCCCCGGGCCCTCGTATTCTCTGCCTGGTGATAGCGGGGGTGTCTGACCCCACTGGGGCCCCCTCGGACGGCCTCCCTGCCTGGAGGGGGCTGCGGAAGTGGCTCTGGAGTTTGGGTGCACTGCGGATACCCTAGCTGACGAGTGGGCAGTCCGACTGCATCGCACTGGTGTCAACATCGAGGTGAGAGGCCCCCGGGATCCCCGCTGGACCGCCTGCTCAGCCCAGTCCTGGGGCACCACGGCCCTGGGTTCCCCGGATGTGTTGGGTGTAGACGTAGGCCCTCTGGTCCCCGACCTGGTCCCCCACGTTCCTGGAACGCCGAGCGGAGGAGGCGGAGGGAAGGGCCCGTCGAAGCAACATCAGGGTCCTGGGTGTCTCGGAGCGCTCGGAGCAGGGCAATGCGGAGTGGTTCCTGGAGAACTGGATACGGACTAAGCTATGCCCCACGGGCCTGTCAGAAGTCTTTGTGGTAGAGAGAGCCCACAGGGTGTTGGTCCCTCCGCCGCCACCGGGAACCCCCCCTATAGGGACAGGGACTGTGTTCTGAAAGCGGCGAGCGAAGCGACAGACCTTACCTTTGACAACGCCAAGGTATCCATTTATCCGGACTATACCCGTCAGGTGCAGGAGCAGAGGAAATCCTTTCTTGTCATCAAGCAGAAGCTACGCGAACTTCACCTACAGTACATGTTACTGTATCCCGCAAAACTTATGGGTATATCCCAAGGGAAGGCCCATTTTTTTGATGCTCCTGAGGAGGTATGGGAGTGGCTCGAAATCAGGGGAGAGGCCCTCCCCCAGCGCGAACAGAGGGGATCCCGGGGTTCTTGGGGGATCAGACCTCGGGGAGCCGCAGAAGAAGGCGCAAGAGTCGAGTTGACAGAGACGCCCAGGCGGAGCGACAACGGATCACGGTGGGGGACGATGGTGCCCTGCGTGTGGAGTCTTCGGGCTCCGACATCTCTCCCCCGCAGACTGTGTCAGAGATTCCTGAAGAGAGACTGGTTCCGGAGACTCTCCCGCCAACCTCTCATGTGATTCCAGAAACTGTCATGGACCCACTTACGCCCACTACAGATCCGACCTGAAGACTATATCCTTTTTTTCTCTTTTCACGTTGCTGTGGTTAGCAGGACCCGGACATTAGAGGCCTACTGATTATTGACTGACAGGGATTTGGGAGAAATGCTTATTGAGAGAATGTTGATGTCATAAGCATCTTGGGGGCATTGCCAAACACTCGGCCCCATTGTTTCACATGTTTAAAACAGGGCAGTTCGGGAGATTGATTTATACTATGAGGCGGCCGGGCCAAATCGGGAGTTGGTTCTAGGGGGGGGGGGGGGGGGGGGGAGGGGGTCCTTACAGTTTTTTGTGGAGTAGTTTCTAGCCACGGTTGGGCTAATGGGTCAGCTGTGCACGTCCTGGCACCGGCATGGGAAGGGCATTTCTGCATATTTTGTTGTCAGTATATTGCTCGTGGGAGGGGGGAGGGTGTTTTTAGAGGTTGTTCTCTGTTTTTTTCAGGCATTGTATGCACAGCATCTGGGTCACAGGGTCTATGTAGCTATACAGGACGTGGAACACGCGGGGACTAGTTACTTTACCATCCATGGGGTTTAAATTTTTAAGCTGGAATGTGAGGGGGCTGGGTTCTTGCACCAAGTGATACAGGGTCCTGTCCTTCCTCCCCAGACACCAGGTCTCGATAGCATGCCTCCAAGAAACTCACCTTACTGACGAAGGGGCTCAGAGGTTGGCAAAGAAATGGCGAGGACAGGTTTTCCACCCTTCATTCTCTACCTATGCCAGGGCGTGTGTGGTTGACTGGGGGGGCTCGATAAATCGCCCACGGACTTGGAGGTTGCCGGCAGAGGTTCTTGAGGACCCAGTAGGGAAGCATCCCCTAGAAATGCCATAAATTATTATATTGACCTAAATTGGGACGGGTCGGACTTATCACAGGCCATGAAGTGGGAAGCCCTGAAAGCGGTAGTAAGAGGGGCCTGCATAGGCCTTACATACGGGGTTCGGAAACAGCTCCACCGGGAATTGCAGGAGGAAGAGCGTCACCTCTTGGAAATACGGACTCGCGAAACCCCTGACGCAGCGGGGAGGGATAGGGAACGTGGCATCCAGGAGCGTATCCATGACATTTGGGACAGGCTTGACAAATACACCCTCACACAGTATAGACAACGCCTTCATAGGGAAGGAGATAAATCGAGCCGGCTTTTGGCCTGGATACTCCGGCGGGAACGTGCCCCTGACATGATCGTGGCTTTGTGGGAGCCCACGGGAGGCCTGGTCCACTCAGAGGTGGGGCTGCTCCGGGTCCTAAAATCCCATCTGCAGACTGTCTATACCACAAACCCTGCAATCTGTGAGGCATCCTATCTCCCTTACCTCCACGACCTGACACTACGAGTCATCCCTAAATAAGCACAGAAAGAGCTTTACGAACCCCTAACACTGGGGGAGATACAGTCTGTACTGCAGCACCTACCACACGCCAAAACACCGGGGAGCGACGGGTTCCCTCCTGAGTTTTATCAAGCATTCATGGGCACACTTCCAAACCTCCTGTTGCAGGTCTACCTCGAGGAGTTTGAATGCGGAGTTCTCCCCCAAGCATGACACAGGGAAATATGCATGATTTTGAAGTCAGGAGGGGATGCTCATGAGCCTTCATCGTATCGTCCCATTACGATGATAAACACAGATGTTAAAATCTTATGCAAGCTCTTGGCTACCTGCTTAGCACCTTACATGCCGTACTTGGTCCATGAGGACCAGTGTGGGTTCATACCGGGACAAAACACGGCTATGAATCTGCACCGACTTAATCATATCATGCATGAGGTGCGTGATCGGGAGTAACATCTTGGTATCCATTGATCTCGCGAAGGCGTTCGACACAGTGGATTGGGGATACCTTCACGAGGTCTTACGCGCTGTGGGGTTGGGTCCTAAATGTTGTCGCTGGATTCGCATCTTGTATACAGCACCCAGCGCGAGAGTTAAACTCGGTAGAGCGAGATCGGAGGACTGGCAACTGGGAAGGGGCACTCACCAGGGGTGTCCCCTCTCGCCCTTATTCTTTGCCCTGGCCATAGAGCGGTCCGTATCAGGACTGACATGGAACGGTGGGGAATTAAATTGGGTGACACGAGTCTTATCATTTCCCTATATGCCGACGATGCCCTGTTTTACTTGGCTTCTCCCCGAGACGCACAACTGGTCTTGCTGCACCACTTAGACAGATTTGGTGAGATCTCTGGCTTGCGACTCAACCGCGGTAAGTCCCTGATCTTTCCGTTGGTGGGATTGGCCTCAGTACCCCTGGGGGATCTCCCAGACCTGGGACTGCGCTGGGAACATGTGGGTTTCCGTTACCTTGGGGTACAGGTGGCCCCGACGGACACACAGGCGTTAGCCCAAAATGTAGACCGCATAATCGCGTCTCTACAACAGTCGGTGACATTTTGGAACACTCTTCCGCTATCATTGATGGGCAGGCTGGCCATCTCTAAGATGGTGATGCTTCCCAGGACACTATATGTACTCCAGATTCCCTATGTCTACTGCCACCACGTGTCTTCAAAACCCTCAAAATGCTACTCACGTCCCTGCTCTGGGCGGGTCGGCGCAGTAGGGTAGCTCTCAACACTGTTATACGCAGCTATGAGGAGGGCGGTCTGGAAGCTCCACGCTTTGACTTATATTATTTCACGGCCCATCTACAACATGCGGGATGCTGGCTGACAGATGCAGACAATTGGGAGAAATGCCTTCTCTCCGATAGGGTGGACACTCAGGCACTCCAGGAAGCACTGATGCAGGGGAGGGAGTCCGACACATCTCTTCCCTACATAGTGCGACATACAGCCGGTATATGGCAGCGTTTTGTTGAAAAAGTCTTACGGAAAGCACCCTTTCACAGGGAGTTCTCGATTTGGATACTGCCCTCTTCATAGACATGGGACGATACATGTCCTTTCAACCTTGGTGGGAGGGGGGATGCGAAGTTCTTGCCGACCTTTTTCCCAACAAGACCTTTATCACTTACGAACAAGCAGAAGAGAACTTTGGCCTCGGACAGGGCCAATTCCAACACTTCTGGGGAATTCAGGACGTAGTGAAAACCACCTGGCCACAGTTCCTGAATATTCCACCCCTCACACACACCCTAGATATCCTGCTCATGTGCGGTACAGGTCGCAAATTGATTTCTCTCCTCTACAAGGCTATGAAGCAGGACTCTACCCCTCCGGTGCCGCCATCTCGAGCTGCATGGGAGAAGGATCTCGCTGTCCAGCTGGAAGAGAAACAATGGGCACGCATAGGCACCCTCACGCACAACGTTTCCTGCAATGCCAGGTTTCAATTGACACACTTTAACTTCCTGCATCGCACCTACCTAACTCCGGTATCGCTGAACCGCATTTCACCTGATAATGGAGATAGATGCCCTAGATGTGCCACAGAGAAAGTGGGCTTTTTACATTTGGCATGGGATTTTCCACTAGTCAGGCAGTTCTGGGTGGAGGTGGTGGGCAGGATTGTTGCGGTCACGGGCATTCAGATGAAGCTTGAACCCTTGATTTGTTTACTTGCATTTCTCCGGAAGCCAAAAAATAAGAAACTCCCATATAAGCTCCTACAATTAATGCAAGTGCTTGCAAGGCGAAGGGTAGCTATAACCTGGATGGGGCAGAGGGGCCCTGAAGTGCCCATCTGGCCTAAAGATGTCCGAGAGTGGTCCCTAGCCGAAGAAACTCACATGCAACTCACCCGAAGGGACGAGAAGCAACAACAAGACCTAATGGTTTGGCGGGAGTTGTGTTCTTCTGGGTTGGCGGAGAGGGAGTCCTCCTCGCAGGATACAACTGACGGCGAGGAAAGCGGGTTAGATGTAGAATGTGGGCCTACCCTTAACGTGGAGTGAAAGGACTGACCCCGGTAATAGGCACACTGGGAATCTGTGGTATGCCCCATGCTCCTTCCTCGCTGTAATATGCTTCCTTATACTTATATGACCCCATTGTACTTTTGCTCCCCTTATGCTACCATCTGTGCTACGTGCCATTAATAATTTCCAAAATTATATTTACATAAGCTGTATTGATGCCGATTTGTTTCTGTACTTGTAGAATGCAAATTAAAAAATAAAGTTTTGAGAATTTTTTTTTTCTAGTAAAGCAGCAGTAAGAGGGGCCTGCATAGGCCTTACATACGGGGTTCAGAAACAGCTCCACCGGGAAATGCAGGAGGAAGAGCGTCACCTCTTGGAAATACAGACTCGCGAAACCCCTGACGCAGCGGGGAGGGATAGGGAACGTGGCATCCAGGAGCGTATCCATGACATTTGGGTCAGGCTTGACAAATACACCCTCACACAGTATAGACAACGCCTTCATAGGGAAGGAGATAAATCGAGCCGGCTTTTGGCCTGGATACTCCGGCGGGAACGTGCCCCTGACACGAACGTGGCTTTGCGGGAGCCCACGGGAGGCCTGGTCCACTCAGAGGTGGGGATGCTCTGAGTCCTAAAATCCCATCTGCAGACGGTCTATAGCGCAGACCCTGCAATCTGTGAGGCCTCCTATCTCCCTTACCTCCACGACCTGACACTACGCGTCATCCCTAAATCAGCACAGAAAGAGCTTGACGAACCCCTAACACTGCGGGAGATACAGTCTGCACTGCAGCACCTACCACACGCCAAAGCCCCGGGAAGCGACGGATTCCCTCCTGAGTTTTATCAAGCATTCATGGGCACACTTCCCCACCTCCTGTTGCAGGTCTACCTCGAGGAGTTTGAATGCAGAGTTTTCCCCCAAGCATGACACAGGGAAATTTGCATGATTTTGAAGTCAGGAGGGGATGTTCATGAGCCTTCATCTTATCGTCCGATTACGATGATAAACACAGATGTTAAAATCTTATGCAAGCTCTTGGCTACCCGCTTAGCACCTTACATGCCTCACTTGGTCCATGAGGACCAGTGTGGGTTTATACCGGGACAAAACACGGCTATGGATCTGCACCGACTTAATCATATCATGCATGAGGTGCGTGATCGGGAGTAACATATGGTCTTGGTATCCATTGACCTCGCCAAGGCGTTCGACACGGTGGATTGGGGATACCTTCACGAGGTCTTACGCGCTGTGGGTTTGGGTCCTAAATGTTGTCGCTGGATTCGCATCTTGTATACAGCACCCAGCGCGAGGGTTAAACTTGGTAGACCGAGATCGGAGGACTGGCAACTGGGAAGGGGCACTCGCCAGGGGTGTCCCCTCTCGCCCTTATTCTTTGCCCTGGCCATAGAGCGGTCAGTATCAGGACTGACATGGAACGTGGGGAATTAAATTGGGTGACACGAGTCTTATCATTTCCCTATATGCCGACGATGCCCTGTTTTACTTGGCTTCTCCCCGAGATGCACTACTGGTCTTGCTGCACCACTTAGACAGATTTGGTGAGGTCTCTGGCTTGAGACTCAACCGCGGTAAGTCCCTGATCTTTCCATTGGTGGGATTGGCCTCAGTACCCCTGGGGGATCTCCCTGACCTGGGACTGAGCTGGGAACATGTGGGTTTCCGTTACCTTGGGGTACAGGTGGCCCCGACGGACACACAGGCGTTAGCCCAGAATGTAGACCGCATAATCGCGTCTCTACAACAGTCGGTGACATTTTGGAACACTCTTCCGCTATCATTGATGGGCAGGCTGGCCATCTCTAAGATGGTGATGCTTCCCAGGACACAATATGTACTCCAGAACTCCCTATGTCCACTGCCGCCACGTGTCTTCAAAACCCTCAACATGCTACTCACGTCCCTGCTCTGGGCGGGTTGGCGCAGTAGGGTAGCTCTCAACACTGTTATATGCAGCTATGAGGAGGGCGGTCTGGAAGCTCCACGCTTTGACTTATATTATTTCACGGCCCATCTACAACATGCGGCACGCTGGCTGACAGACGCAGACAATTGGGAGAAATGCCTTCTCTCCGATAGGGTGGACACTCAGGCACTGCAGGACGATACATGTCCTTTCAACCTTGGAGGGAGGGGGGATGCGAAGTTCTTGCTGACCTTTTTCCCAAAAAGACCTTTATCACTTACGAACAAGCAGAAGAGAACTTTGGCCTCGGACAGGGCCAATTCCTACACTTCTGGGGAATTCAGGACGTAGTGAAAACCACCTGGCCACAGTTCCTGGATATTTCACCCCTCACAGACACCCTAGATATCCTGCTCATGTGCGGTACAGGTCGCCTCTACAAGGCTATGAAACAGGACTCTACCCCTCCGGTGCCGCCATCTCGAGCTGCATGGGAGAAGGATCTCGTTGTCCAGCTGGAAGAGAAACAATGGGCACGCATAGGCGCCCTCACGAGCAACGTTTCCTGCAATGCCAGGTTTCAATTGACACACTTTAACTTCCTGCATCGCACCTACCTAATGTAACGCCCTGAACGTCTCAGGATCGTTTAACAGACACGACAATGAGGACGCAACCACTTGTGAAGGGTTAGTTCTTTTAATGAAGGCAAATAAAATACAAAGAACAAACAAAAGTTATAGTCACTGGAATCCTCCAGGCTAAGTACGTTACCAGCCCACAGCACGGATGGTCCTAACCGTCCTCTGCATATACGCCGATCCCGGCGTATGCCAACAGAGGGCAGAAATGAAATGGCCGACAATGCCAATCGGTAGGCTGTGAGGGGCACGAAGAGTGTTGGGGAGAATCGAGGAGTCAGGGAAACACCCAGCCGGGGTCTCTACCTGAAGGGAGCAGCCGCTCAACCTCTTCCTCAGACTGCACCGGGACGCGGAGTCACCTCCTGGTGATGCGTCACCGATACCCCAATCACAAGCAAGAAGACTGAACCGAGAGCAGCCGCTCGATCGATCCTGTGGACTTCCGAGTCTGTAACGCGGCAAACACCTCCTGGTGTGCGTTACAGCTGGCAGTCCCTGTGTCTCTGGTCGGGCTGGGAGTTACGACTCCAACCAGCAAAAGCGCCACTGCGCTTGGACTCAGCCGAGTCAAAAAGCGAAGCTCAATGGTTGACCGGTAGAGCTTCCGGGTCCTTCACAGGTGACGATGGGGCAAGACACGGCCCAGGGAGTAACGACTCGACCTACCTCCGTTCTTGCCTTACTGGAGCACCACTCCGGAACACTGCTCTTCACGAAGCAGGTACGTCGGTGTAAACACAATATCCGACAGCCTTGTACCTCCCGGTTCCTCCCTTTATAGGGCGTGTTTTCCTTGAGTTATGTAACAGCTCTCCTGTTACATAAGGGCGTGTTTCCCTTGAGTTATGTAACAGCTCTCCTGTTTACATAAGGGCGTGTTTCCCTTGAGTTATGTAACAGCTCTCCTGTTTACATAAGGGCGTGTTTCCCTTGAGTTATGTAACAGCTCTCCTGTTTACATAAGGGCGTGTTTCCCTTGTATGACAGGAATTCTTGACAGTACATCCTCCCTCTCAGCGGCTCCCCACGGGTCCAGCGCTGGCAGGAAAACGCCGATGGAACAAGGAGACCAAGCGCGGAGCATGAACCCCTTCAGCCGGTTCCCATGAATGCTCCTCCGGGCCATAGCCTTTCCACGCAACCAGGTACCACAGCTTCCCCCTGCGCCATTTGGACGCCCGTATGCCCGACACTTCATACTCCACCTCCGACTCCACGCATACCGGCCTAGGTGTCCCAGACGGCTTGGAGGGTGCTGGTTTGAGCAATGATACATGAAAGACAGGGTGTATCCGCAATGACTGGGGCAAGCACACCTTCACGTTCACGGGACCCATACACTTGGTAATTCGATAGGGGCCCATGTACTTGGGATGGAACACACTGTTCTTTCGAAACCTCATGTTTCTTGTGGATATCCAGACGTAGTCTCCAGTGCGGTACAGTGGCCCGGGCCTTCTCTTCCTATCTGCCGCAGCCTTGTATCTTCTCTTGGCCTCTATTAGGACAGCCCTTGAGCGCATCAACGTGTCTTTTATGTGTGCCACCCTGTCCGCTGTGGCGGGAATCCTGTCCTCTCTGAACGGATGTAGAAATGGCAAGAACCTGGGATGTTGGCCATAGTTGCTATAGAACGGAGATGACTGTGTGGAGCTGTGAGTGGCGTTGTTATAGGCTATCTCTGCAACCCATAGCAAGTCGACCCATTCTTCCCTGCCCTGGTCCACAAAACATCGCAGATACTGTTTGAGCGTTTGGTTCAGGCGCTCGGTTTGGCCGTCCGTTTGAGGGTGGTAGCTGGTGGACAGGGCGGTCTTAACATGCAGCGCAGTGCACCAAGTCTTCCAGAATTGCGCAGTAAACTGCGACCCCCGGTCCGACACGATCACCCCAGGTAATCCATGCAGTCGTACCACATTCTTTAGGAGTAGTGACGCCAATTCCCCGGCCGTAGGGACTCTCTTGCAGGGGATGAAGTGCCCCATTTTCGTCAAGTAATCCACCACCACCAGTATTGCCGTCATCCCCTGGTCTACCGGTAGGCCCACCACGAAGTCCAGTGATATGCTATCCCATGGTCTATCCGGGGTCGGAAGTGGATGTAAGAGCCCTTGGGTTCGGCCATGGTCGGCCTTCATGGTAGCACACGTAGGACACTCCTGTCCCCACCTCCTGACATCCACTCTCATGGTTGGCCACCAGAAATGCCGTCCCATGCTAGCCACCGTTTTTTCAAAGCCCAAATGACCTGCGCATGGAGAGTCATGGCACCAGATGAATGCTTGTTTCCTTAGCCTAGGCGTGGGTATCAATAGGCACCTGCCCTTCAGGGGTATCCCGTCCTTCAGCTGCCATTCTCTGTGACTGAGGAGCCACCTCCGCCATGCGAATGACCTGATCCCTCTCTTTATTCCCCTCAGGAAAGTATCCGGTTGGATAACCCCCAATACCATCCTCGGGGAAATGATGGAACGCTCGGTTGCAGGCAATGGTTCCTTAACTGCAGATTGACGGGACAGGGCGTCCGCCTTCCGGTTTTCCGTCCCCGGCCGATATGTGATGCGGAAGTTGAACCCCGCAAAGAAGATCATCCACCGCAGCTGCCTGGGAGAAAGGTGTCTAGTGGCCGTCATGAACTGTAGGTTCCAATGGTCCGTGTACACCGATACCACATGTCTTGCCCCCATCAACCAATGCCTCCATTCGGTGAAGGCGTCCTTGATTGCGAGAAGCTCCTTCTCCGCAATATGGTAGTTGCGTTCGGCGTCGTTGAGTTTGCGGGACATGTACGCAACGGGATGAAGCACCCCTGTGTCGTGGTTGCGTTGGGACAAGATAGCCCCCAGTGCCACATCCGACGCGTCCGCTTCCACCACGTAGGGGAGATCCGGATCGGGGTGAGCCAACACCGGCGCCTTACCAAAGGCGCTTTTCAGGGCCTCAAAGGCTTTGTTCGCTTCAGGGGACCAGACAAACTCCTTGGACTTCCTCAGTAGCTGTGTGATTGGGGCCACCACTCCTGAAAATCCATCTATAAACCGCCTGTAAAAGTTGGCGAAGCCAATGAAACTTTGGACGTCCTTCACGCTTTGGGGCACCGGCCATTCTTTCACCGCCTTGATCTTTCGTTCTGCCATCTCCTGTCCCTCTGGACTCAGCATCACTCCGAGGAATTCCACGGATGTGACGTGGAAGTCACACTTGCTGAGTTTACAAAACAGCATGTTTTCCCTCAGCTTTTGGAGCACAGCTTTGACGTGGTGTACGTGCTCCTCCACACTGGATGAATAGATGAGGATGTCGTCGATATATACGACCACGTAGATATCCAACTCCTCTCTGAATACCTCATTCAAAAAGTACTGAAAGGCTGCCGGGGCGTTGCACAGACCGAACGGCATGACGAGGTACTCAAAAAGGCCGAACCTGGTCTTAAAGGCGGTCTTCCACTCGTCTCCGTCCCTCATGCGCACCAGATGGAATGCCCCTTTCAAATCCAACTTTGTCTAGATACGTGCTTTCTTGACCTGTTCCAGAAGTACACTGATGAGAGGCAAGGGGTACCGATTTTTTATGGTTATCGCATTCAATGCCCTAAAGTCCACACAGGCTCTCAGCTCCCCATTAGCCTTCGGGATGAAGAAGAGTGGCGAGGCGGCCGGAGACTTGGACGGGCGGATGAATCCTAGCTTGAGGAGTTTATCAAGGTACTCCCTGAGATGCACGTTTTCAGGCTCCGTCAGGGCATACAGCCTGCCGCTGGGAACGCTGGCCCCTGGCACCAGGTCGATCTGGCAGTCAAACTGTCTATGTGGTGGTAGCACTTCCGCCTTCACCTCATCAAATACATCCTCAAAACTGTGATAAGCCTGGGGGAGAGCCACATCTTTTTCTGCCGCTGTAGCCACCGTCTGACTCCCGCTCTCATCTGCGTCAAGGGATTCCGTTCTTATTCCACAATGCAGGATGCAATACGGTGACGTCATTTCGATGCGATGTGTTGGCCAATCCACAAAGGGGTTGTGTTTCTGTAGCCACGGCAATCCCAATATGACGCCATATTGGGGCGCTCGGATGATGTTAAAATCGATTTGTTCCAAATGGTTCCTCCCATATCTCATCGGAAGGACCCCCGTGTGCTGTCCGATGGGCCCAGTCACCAATCGCCTTCCGTCTACCGCATAGACGTCTTCGGGTACTGCTTTGGGAAGAAGCACTAGCCCTAGCCTGCATGCCTCGTTGTGGTCCATAAACATGCCAGTGGCCCCTGAATCCACCATGGCCACAACGGGTATCCACTGGTCATGCACTCCCACGTGCACCGTGATAAACAGGTGTCGTTGACCCTTAGTGACCGAGTTGGAAAGTGAAGGGATGGATGAGTGACTCCGAGATGCCCCTTCTCTGGTCTTGGAGTCCTCTAGTTTTCCGCCGGTATGTCCACCACGGCTGTTACCGACCGGTTGGCCCGATAACGTGACGTCTTCGGTTTGGCAGGGCATTCACGTACGTAGTGGCCTTTTTTGCCACAATATAGGCACAATCCTTGTTTACGGCGTGACTCTTTCTCCGTGGCTGTGAGGCTCGCTCGTATTGCGCTGATGTCCATGGGTTCTCCCTTGGATGCGGTGGAAGTTTCAGGACTTCCCACCGTCACATAGGATGGAAGGGATTTTCCTTTTCTCCCATGATCCCCCTTTCTTTCACTTAGCCTATGTTCCAGCCGTAATACCAGGTTGATAAGGCCCTCACATGTCTCGGGTTGAGGGTCAATATGAGCCACGGCGTCCTTGAGCTCATCGCACAGCCCTTGATGGAAGAGCGCCGTCTGTTTAGCAACAGGCCACTTGGTTTCCGCAACCAGCCTTCGGAACGCGTTGAGATACTGCACCAGGTCGTTGGATCCCTGTCTCAACTCAAGCATTTCACGGTCCGCCGTGTACGAGTCAGCCCTTCTGTCGAATACCTTCAGGAATTCCTCGCGAAAAGCACCCCAATCACATAAGAGGGGGTCGTCCCTGCTCACCAGAGGTACGGCCCATTGTGCCGCGTTTCCAGCCAAATAGGATATAAGGAAAGCCACACGAGCCTGACTCGTGGGGGACGCCTTTGGTTTGCACGATAAATGTAGCGCCACTTGTGTGAGGAATACCTGCACTGTGTTAGGATCCCCACTGTACCTCTCTGGTGTTGCCAAGGGGATGGCTACCGGCATTTCCACTACAACCGCAGGGGTCTGGTTCGTGAGGGAGGTGCTGGGCGTGAGCGGGTCCAATTGGATAGCATCCAGTCTGGCTTTTACATCGGCTGTTTCTTGCCTAGAGGCAGCCACTTCAACTTGCATGGCCGCTAAAGCAGCCAGCACATCATCAAGTGTTGCCATGTCTGTTATCGACCGGGAGACAGTTAGTGTTATTAAGGTCGGATATTTTGTAACGCCCTGAACGTCTCAGGATCGTTTAACAGACACGACAATGAGGACGCAACCACTTGTGAAGGGTTAGTTCTTTTAATGAAGGCAAATAAAATACAAAGAACAAACAAAAGTTATAGTCACTGGAATCCTCCAGGCTAAGTACGTTACCAGCCCACAGCACGGATGGTCCTAACCGTCCTCTGCATATACGCCGATCCCGGCGTATGCCAACAGAGGGCAGAAATGAAATGGCCGACAATGCCAATCGGTAGGCTGTGAGGGGCACGAAGAGTGTTGGGGAGAATCGAGGAGTCAGGGAAACACCCAGCCGGGGTCTCTACCTGAAGGGAGCAGCCGCTCAACCTCTTCCTCAGACTGCACCGGGACGCGGAGTCACCTCCTGGTGATGCGTCACCGATACCCCAATCACAAGCAAGAAGACTGAACCGAGAGCAGCCGCTCGATCGATCCTGTGGACTTCCGAGTCTGTAACGCGGCAAACACCTCCTGGTGTGCGTTACAGCTGGCAGTCCCTGTGTCTCTGGTCGGGCTGGGAGTTACGACTCCAACCAGCAAAAGCGCCACTGCGCTTGGACTCAGCCGAGTCAAAAAGCGAAGCTCAATGGTTGACCGGTAGAGCTTCCGGGTCCTTCACAGGTGACGATGGGGCAAGACACGGCCCAGGGAGTAACGACTCGACCTACCTCCGTTCTTGCCTTACTGGAGCACCACTCCGGAACACTGCTCTTCACGAAGCAGGTACGTCAGTGTAAACACAATATCCGACAGCCTTGTACCTCCCGGTTCCTCCCTTTATAGGGCGTGTTTTCCTTGAGTTATGTAACAGCTCTCCTGTTACATAAGGGCGTGTTTCCCTTGAGTTATGTAACAGCTCTCCTGTTTACATAAGGGCGTGTTTCCCTTGAGTTATGTAACAGCTCTCCTGTTTACATAAGGGCGTGTTTCCCTTGAGTTATGTAACAGCTCTCCTGTTTACATAAGGGCGTGTTTCCCTTGTATGACAGGAATTCTTGACACCTAACTCCGGTATCCCTGAACCGCATTTCACCTGATAATGGAGATAGATGCCCTAGATGTGCCACAGGGAAAGTGGGCTTTTTATATTTGGCATGGGATTATCCACTAGTCAGGCAGTTCTGGGTGGAGGTGGTGGGCAGGATTGTTGCGGCCACGGGCATTCAGATGAAGCTTGAACCCTTGATTTGTTTACTTGCATTTCTCCGGAAGCCAAAAAATAAGAAACTCCCATATAAGCTCCTACAATTAATGCTAGTGCTTGCTAGGCGAAGGGTAGCTACAAGCTGGATGGGGCAGAGGGGCCCTGAAGTGCCCATCAGGCTTAAAGATGTCCGAGAGTGGTCCCTAGCCGAAGAAACTCACATGCAACTCACCCGAAGGGACGAGAAGCTACAACAAGACCTAATGGTTTGGCGGGAGTTGTGTTCTTCTGGGTTGGCGGAGAGGGAGTCCTCCTCGCAGGATACAACTGACGGCGAGGAAAGTGGGTTAGAGGTAGAAAGTGGGCCTACCCTTAATGCGGAGTGAAAGGACTGACCCCGGTAATAGGCACACTGGGAATCTGTGGTATGCCCCATGCTCCTTCCTCGCTGTAATATGCTTCCTTATACTTATATAACCCCATTGTACTTTTGCTCCCCTTATGCTACCATCTGTGCTACGTGCCATTAATAATATCAAAATTATATCTACGTACGCTGTATTGATGCTGATTTGTTTCTGTACTTGTAGAATGCAAATTAAGAAATTAAGTTTTGAGTAAAAATAAATTCTAGTAAAATGTCATAATAACTTTTATTTTTATTCAATTCATTTTGTACAATAATAATTGTTCAAAATCGAACAATCGTAATTTTCAGGCACTGTTTAACACCATTGATGATTTTTTTTTTTTACTATTTCAAAATTCCACAGCAGGGGTTCAACCTCATCCTTTGTGGAGACTTTAACGTCAAACTTAGTGTTAGCACATTTGATTTAGTTTACCATGAACTTCTTCAAGCTGACACCTCTATTTTCGATTGTCCTGATCATAGGGATTTTGAACTTGGCAATAGTATCCTGGCACGTAACTTACTCAATACACATAAACACGGCTGTAGCTGAAAGCGTCACCACCAACCTCTTTTGGCCATGGCAGTGTATCAGTAATCTATTTCATCTTTTTGTCTGGCAGACTCATGAACTAGTATATGATTTAGGACACACTGGACATGAATTCTGAAGACCATAATCTGCTAACTGTTTCACTTATGCTCCCTTCATCTAATGTTTGTACTATTATTATGGACAAGTATCATCCTTCTTCCGAGCACAGTTGCCTGAGGTTAGCATGGAACCCGCCTAATCCTTGTAAATTCTTGGACTCTTTGATGAAACATAATCTTGGCTTTTATGGTTTGTCTTTCGGATTTAGTTGATTTTTATAGCTTCACAGCGCTTTCGCTAATTTATGTAATCATATTAACACAGCACTCCTTATACCTACCCGCCGATCTAGGTCTTCTTCGCCACAGCGGTTGGAGTCAGGTTATTCCCTTTCTAACAGGCCCCTTCATGATGCCCTATCAAAAAAGTCAAGTGTTAAAGAGGAGGTTTTTTGGCAAACTGCAAATTTCATTAGGTCTAGCAACAATGCATTACCTAGCAAGAACCCACATATTACAGCGGATCAAT
The DNA here is from genome assembly GCF_964204655.1 of Triturus cristatus. NCBI lineage: Eukaryota > Metazoa > Chordata > Amphibia > Caudata > Salamandridae > Triturus > Triturus cristatus. The sequence goes on along the minus strand of NC_140579.1, from coordinate 1,054,561,530 downwards.
GAGTTTCACACTTCAAAGGAATGTACTGTTATAGCTCTAGCATAGATTTCTGCTCCAACCTTTGGAGAATTCTGACCCAGGTATAAGATTTGATAATAATTACGTTTTATTAGCTTTACAACAAAACCGTTCTGGCAAAGCTCTTAGGCGAGACGAGGTACTTCCGGATCTACTTAAATGCAACTTATATCAATTGGCTCCCCTGGTAAACAATGTTCTCAATAATATATCTAATTCCTATTTTACCCCAGTCTTGGTCGGCATCTAGAATAGTCCCTATTTTCAAGAAAGGCAATTGACTTGAGCCCTGTTACTATAGACCTATATTTCTCATAGACTCAATGGCTGAAAAAATTGGGAGAATCATTTTTAACAAAATTTGGGAAAGAGCCAACAAGAACAACATTTTAAGCCCTGCCAATTTGGTTTGAGAGAAAGTTTAGGTACACTATAGAAATTCATAGTAAATACACCATAGCTAAGCGTTGCCATGTGTATATAGCCTTCATGGATTTATTATGTGCATTTGATCGGATCAACTGCTCAAAACTATGGAAACTATTGCTGGAGTTGGGTGATGATTTTGCTTTGGTGAATTTTCTTTCTGACCTGCACGGTAATCTCACTGGTAAAGTCAGATTTGTCCCTGATGGAGAAAAATCAGAACCATTTAATTTAGAGCATGGTGTCCCCCAAGGCTATGTGCTCACACCCAGCCTTATTTTTTCTATATAAACAAATTGAACTCACGTTTGGTAAACAGCTGTCAAGATGTCCCTGGGATCAATGCTAAACTTACACCCACTTTACTATGAGCGGATGGTGCTTCGTGCTGGCCTGAGCCCCTAGGGCTCTCTGACATTTGGTGTCATCCTTTACTCAGTTTACGTCCGATTTAGGTATTGATTCCAACTTCAGTAAGTCATATATAATGCCTTGCTACCTCAATAGCTTGACCATGTAAACATTTTCCACTGATAATATTAAGCTTGAGAAAGAACTCAATTTCACTTATCTGGGGATTTTGTTTTACTCCAACCACACCTGGTCTGCTAATCTTATTACTAGGTGTCAAAAATGTAGTCAAGCCTTTGGTGCCTTGTTTAATCTAGCTTCCTTTCTTGGCAGCAAAGCTTTACCCCATTGTTCAAAATCTATAAGACCCAATGTCCTGTAATCGCTACGTATGGAGCAGGGATTGTGGTTATGCTAATTGCTCCCATCCACAAGTGTAAGAGAATGTCTTCTGCCACCGCCCCCCTTTTTAAATGTTGGAAAGGCGCCCGCCGGAAGGGGGTTCGATACTCGTCTTGCCCACCCCTTCGACCCACCTCTCCCAAGTAAGCCGAACCAGGCGCGCACACCCTGATCTGCACTGTGAACAGAGGGACACCACACGTATTCCTTGTAGGACGATAAGTTCTTTTATCGATGATTTCAGGGATCTTTATGACCCAAAAGGCAAATAGGACAGCAGTGGCACAACGTACCACAAATCAGTCGTGGGGAATGGGGGTAGCGGGACAGTCTTTCAAGATAGTGTCTCTGCGAAATACCCTGCGGAAGCTCACAATCCTCGAGCTGGAGGGTGTCGTGTCTCTGGGCGATCTCTTATCGAGTCGTTCTCAAGGGGAGCGCCGCGAGTCTCTCAGCAGGCACAGGTGGTCGGAGTTCAGGAGCCGCGATTCCGTCCGCAGGGCTCAGATGGTTCAATAGCTGGGGGGCCGCGAGTCACTCAGCAGGCCTAGGTGGATCAGTGTTCGGGAGCCGCGACCTCGTCCGCAGGGCTCAGATGGTTCAATAGCAAGAGGCCGCGAGTCACTCAGCAGGCCCAGGTGACTTCAGCGTTCAGGAGCCGCGACAGCGTCAGCAGGCTCAGATGGTTCCAGGTCTTCTCTGTCCTTGTTCCTCCGGCACCCCTTGTTATACTCCGCTGGTTCTTTGAAGTCCGGAGTGCTCGCAGGGGGGGGACTGGGGTGACGGAGGGGGGTCGGCGGGATTTCCTGCCGCTCACTTCTTTGGTCTTTTCAGGTGGGTCTGGGAGGGACCCCAGACGCTCGGTAGGGGAGGCGCCTGCTCCCCAGGTGCCTGGTGGCCGATTGAGTCCTCCCGGGGAAGGCGACCCGAGGTGTGACTGGGCTGGCGCCTCTGGGTCTGGCTCGAGGGTTCCCGCTCCCTCGGTTGGGCATGCGTGGTAGGGTGTTGAGTCTGTCAGGTCTCTGGCCGGCCCGTGGATCGGGGGTGGCTGGGGCGGCCGGAGTCGGGGATGTCGTGTCTTGAGGGTGGTTGCAGGTTGGCGGGATGATGGAGAGGGCAACGCCGTGAGGCCGGTCTCACACGCGTCCCCCCCAGCTGAAAGGCGTGGAGGACTACCCATCCACTGGGGGGTTCTCCTCGCCGAAGCGGAAGAACCGGGACAGGCCGTCGGCGTTGGCATGATCCGTCCCGGGGCGATGTTCGACAGTGAAATCCATCCCTTGGAGAGAGATGGACCATCGTAGTAGCTTGGGGTTCTCCCCCCTCATCCGCATTAGCCACTGCAAGGGCCGGTGGTCCGTCTGTACTCGAAAATGGGTTCCGAACAAGTAGGGCCGCAGTTTCTTGAGGGCCCAGACTACGGCAAAGGCCTCTCGCTCTATAGTGCTCCAACGCTGCTCTCTCGGCAGCAGCCTTCGGCTGATGAAGGCTATGGGCTGATCAATGCCCTTGTCGTCGAACTGCGAGAGCACGGCCCCGATGCCATGTTCGGATGCGTCGGTCTGGACCACGAACTCTCGGGAGTAGTCGGGGGCCTTGAGTACGGGAGCGGTGCACATGGCGGTTTTCAAGGCGTCGAACGCCTGCTGGCACTGGGGGGTCCACTGCACCTTCTGCGGAAGCTTTTTGGAGGTCAACTCTGTGAGGGGCCCTGCGATACTACCATAATTTTTAATGAACCTCCGGTAGTACCCCGTAAGGCCCAGGAAGGCCCGAACCTCTGTCTGCGTGGTGGGGGGCTCCCAGGACTTGATGGCATCGATCTTCGGCTGGAGAGGGGCGACCTGGCCGCTGCCCACCTGATGCCCCAGGTAGACCACGGAGCCTTGTCCGAGCTGGCATTTGCTGGCTTTCACTGTCAGGCCCGCTTGGCGCAGGGCCATTAGTACTTGTCGGAGGTGCTGGAGATGCTCGTGCCATTGAGAGCTGAATACGGCGATGTCATCAAGGTACGCTGCGCTGAACTCCTCGAGTCCGGCCAGGACCTTGTTCACCAACCGCTGGAACGTGGCTGGGGCGTTTTTCATCCCGAACGGCATGACCCTGAAGCGGTAGTGGCCATCTGGCGTGGAGAAGGCAGAGCGCTCCTTCGCCCCTTCCGTGAGAGCGATCTGCCAGTACCCGCAGGTCAGGTCGAAAGTGCTGAGGAACTGGGCGGCCCCCAGGCGGTCGATGAGCTCGTCGGCTCGGGGAATAGGGTGAGCGTCTGCGCGGGTGACCGCATTGAGCCCCCGATAGTCTACACAGAATCTTAGTTCGGGGGCGACCCCTGGGGAGGCAGCCTTCGGGACCAGAACCACCGGGCTGGCCCAGGGGCTGTCGGAGGGCTCGATGACCCCTAGGTTGAGCATTTTCTGTACCTCGGTCTTGATGCAGGTGCGGACCCGGTCAGGCACCCGGTAGGCTCGGTGTCTCACAGGCGGGCAGTCGCCGGTGTCCACGTCGTGGACACACCAGTCGGTCACCCTTGGAATGAGGGAGAAAAGGTCTGCGAATTGTCCGAGCAGCTGGCGGCAGTCGTCGGCCTGCTGGGGAGTGAGGGTGTCCGACAGTTTCACACCCTCCACGGAACCGTCCAGTTCTTTTGTGCACAGGAGATCGGGCAGGGGTTCAGTGTCCTCCTCTGCCCCCTCATCGGTGGCCAGTAGCAAACTCAGTTCTGTCCTTACGAAGTGGGGCTTGAGACGGTTTACGTGGAGGACCCGGAGGGGGTTCCGTGGGGATTGTACGTCGACCAGATACGTGACCTGGCTCTTCCGTTCGACCACCTTGAATGGACCAGTCCATTTGTCTTGTAGGGCGCAGGGTCTCACCGGAGCCATGACCCAAACCTGCTGGCCTGGCTGGAACTCGACCAAGGTTGCGTTCTGGTCATACCAGCGCTTCATTTCTTCTTGGCTGGCCTCGAGGTTAGCCTCTGCAAGTTCCCTAAACTTCCTCGTCTGGTTGCGGAGCGCCAGGATGTAGCGGAACACATCTGGGGGTGTCCCCCGGGGGCTTGTCTCCCAGCCCTCTTTGACCAGGCTTAGGGGCCCTCGAACGGGATGTCCGTACAGCAGTTCGAAGGGGCTGAACCCCAGAGACTTTTGGGGAACCTCCCGGTACGCGAACAGGAGGCAAGGGAGGAGGAGGTCCCATTTCCGGCGCAGGGGCTCTTCGAGGCCCAGGATCATTCCCTTCAGAGTTCGGTTGAAGCGTTCCACCAGGCCGTTGCCCTGGGGGTGGTAGGGGGTCGTGAATTTATACGTGACTCCGCACTGCTGCCACAGGGACTTCATGTAGCGGGATATAAAGTTCGTGCCGCGATCACTCACAACCTCGCGGGGAAATCCGACCCGGGAGAAGATCCCCATGAGAGCCCGGCCCACCACGGGAGCCGTCACGGTGCGGAGGGGGATGGCCTTGGGGTAGCGGGTGGCATGGTCCACCAGGACGAGGATGAATCTGTGGCCCTGGGCGGTCTTCGGATCCAGGGGTCCCACGATGTCGATGCCGACCCGCTCGAACAGGGTACTTACAACGGGGAACGGTTGTAAGGGAGCTTTGCGTTTTCCGCCACTCTTCCCACTGCCCTGGCACGTGAGGCAGGACTTGCAGTGTGTTTCTACATTCGCTCGCATCTTGGGCCAATAGAAGTGGGTCACCAATCGCTGGTATGTCTTGTCTTGGCCTAAGTGTCCTGCCAAGGGTACATCGTGGGCCAGGCCCAGGAGGAGGCTCCGGAACCGCAGGGGTACCACCAGTACTCGTGCTGCGCCTAGCTCAGCGGACTTTTGCTCGCTGTAGAGGAGGCCATTGTCCCAATAAACCCAATGGGTTCCGGTTTGATCACCGGCGACCTGGGCTTCGGCTTGTTGTCTAAGTCCCTCGAGGGAGGGGCAAGTGGTCTGTTCCTGGCAGAACTGTTCGCGGGAGGGCCCCCCTTCGCAGTGCCACTGGGCCAACTCGGGCAGTTCTTCGGGTTCCATCGGGGCCTCTGGGGCGGAAGGTTCCGGTCCTTCCCCTGGGTTAGTGTCTCCTTCTTCCTCGGAAGGAGGGTTGTCTGCTTCTGGTAGGGGGTCCCTGTTCTCGGGGAAAGTGTTCGGTAAGAGGGCTTCACCGCCCTTGGAGGGGGCCACTGGTGCGGTCATGGAGCGTGTGGTGGCGCAGACCCATTCCGGTAGGCCCATCATCTCTAGGTGGGCTCTTCGTTCTACCTGCCCCCACGGGGAATTTTCCAGGTCGTTGCCCAGGAGGCAGTCTACGGGCTGCGAGGTCCGGACCGCTACCTTCAGTTCTCCGGAGACCCCTCCCCACTCGAAGGGCACCAGGGCCATCTGGCAGAGGCTCTCAGAATTGTCGGAGGATACGACCGGACAGAGGGCCCCGGCTAGGATCTGGTCTTCGGAAATTAGGCTGTGGTGGACCGCGGTGACACTCGCCCCGGTGTCGCGAAGGCCCTCGACTCGGTGGCCGTTGATAGTCACCTGCTGTCGGTATTTCTCTGTGTTGGCGGGCAAGGGTGTCCCGGGGACCATTTCTCGATCACCAAGGGAGACCAGGGCCATGGCCGCCGGTTCCCATTCCCCGGAGTCTTCCATTTCTTCCCCCAGAGCCACGGAGGCCATCTGCCGGGTCGTGGGGTTGGTCGTTGTGGTTCGCTGATACTGGGGACACTGGGGGTCATTGGCGTAGTGTCCGGGCTGCTGGCAGCGGAAGCAGGTGATCCTAGCTCGTGGACCTGGTCGTCCTGGGGCTCCGGTGCTGGCTGGAGACTGGGCCGAACCCGCTGCTGGGGGGGCTGGTGGAGGACCCCCCGGCAAAGTCTCTTGGTCGGCCGTGGTTCCCTCCACCCCTCTGGCGGGGGGGACCCTGACTGTTGCGGCCGTAGTCCCCTACGGGGCCCCGGGTGGCCCGGGTGTTCACCCAACGATCAGCCTCAGCGGCCAGCTTCCGAGGGTCGGTGAGTTTACTGTCTAGGAGATGCTGGCGCAGTTCTATAAAGCAATTGGCCGCTAAATGTTCCCAGGCGATCAGATCGAACAGTTCTTCGAAGGTGGAGACCTTGCTGCCCTTGATCCACCCGTCCAGAGCTCGGCTGTAAAAGTTCACGTATTCGACCCACGTGGTGCCCGGTATCTTTTTGCAATCTCGGAACCGTTGTCGGTACATTTCGGGGGTGAGTCCGTACCGGCCCACGAGGGCTTCCTTCATGTGGCTGTAGGAGTTCATGACCGCGGAGGGCAGATCGAGCAGAGTGTCCCTTCCTTCGCTTAAGAACCGGCCCCATAGGCCAGCCCCCCAATCCTTCTGCGGGACTCGGTGAGAGGTCATGGCGACTTCGTAGGCTTTAAACCACTGCTGGATATCATCGTTCTTATAATACTCCTTGACCACATCCTTGGGGATGTGAACTTTGGTTTCCCCGGCGGGAGCGGGCTGGGGATTCCCGGGCGGCTGTGACTTTTCGTGTCTAGCCCGCCACTCAATTTCCTTCAGGCCGCGTTCATGTTCTAGCTGGAGTTTCTTTTCGTCGTGCTCCCTTTGGAGTCTCTTCTCTTCGAGTTCCCCTTGTAGCCGTAACTGCTCGACGGCTAACTTCTTCTCTGCCAGTTTTATCTCTCCCTCGATTTTTAGTTTTGCCAGTTCCAGTTCGTGGTTGCGGCTTCTCTCTCGGTCCGCTAGTTCCTCGGAGGACAGGTTCCCCTCTGGTCCGTTGTTTCTCGCCGGGGTGCTTGTTTGTTCATGGGTAGAGTCTCTTTCCGTTTGGGTCGGGGGCGCCCCCGTCTCGACCCAGGCTTTCAGTACTTTCTGGTAGTCTTCCTTTGTGCTCAGTCCGGTGGTAGCGATGCCAAGGTCTTTGCAAAACTGTTTTAGTTCTCTATGCGTGTAATAGTAAAATTGATCTTCTCGGAACGGTGAGCTTATTTCGGTACCTGTGGCACCCAGGGAGGTTTCTCCTTCCATTTCTGTTTGGTAGTGCGTCAGTCGTTTACTGCATGCTCTCCTTCGGTGTCGGCTCGGATCCCGTCGTCTGCCACCAAATGTTGGAAAGGCGCCCGCCGGAAGGGGGTTCGATACTCGTCTTGCCCACCCCTTCGACCCACCTCTCCCAAGTAAGCCGAACCAGGCGCGCACACCCTGATCTGCACTGTGAACAGAGGGACACCACACGTATTCCTTGTAGGACGATAAGTTCTTTTATCGATGATTTCAGGGATCTTTATGACCCAAAAGGCAAATAGGACAGCAGTGGCACAACGTACCACAAATCAGTCGTGGGGAATGGGGGTAGCGGGACAGTCTTTCAAGATAGTGTCTCTGCGAAATACCCTGCGGAAGCTCACAATCCTCGAGCTGGAGGGTGTCGTGTCTCTGGGCGATCTCTTATCGAGTCGTTCTCAAGGGGAGCGCCGCGAGTCTCTCAGCAGGCACAGGTGGTCGGAGTTCAGGAGCCGCGATTCCGTCCGCAGGGCTCAGATGGTTCAATAGCTGGGGGGCCGCGAGTCACTCAGCAGGCCTAGGTGGATCAGTGTTCGGGAGCCGCGACCTCGTCCGCAGGGCTCAGATGGTTCAATAGCAAGAGGCCGCGAGTCACTCAGCAGGCCCAGGTGACTTCAGCGTTCAGGAGCCGCGACAGCGTCAGCAGGCTCAGATGGTTCCAGGTCTTCTCTGTCCTTGTTCCTCCGGCACCCCTTGTTATACTCCGCTGGTTCTTTGAAGTCCGGAGTGCTCGCAGGGGGGGGACTGGGGTGACGGAGGGGGGTCGGCGGGATTTCCTGCCGCTCACTTCTTTGGTCTTTTCAGGTGGGTCTGGGAGGGACCCCAGACGCTCGGTAGGGGAGGCGCCTGCTCCCCAGGGGCCTGGTGGCCGATTGAGTCCTCCCGGGGAAGGCGACCCGAGGTGTGACTGGGCTGGCGCCTCTGGGTCTGGCTCGAGGGTTCCCGCTCCCTCGGTTGGGCATGCGTGGTAGGGTGTTGAGTCTGTCAGGTCTCTGGCCGGCCCGTGGATCGGGGGTGGCTGGGGCGGCCGGAGTCGGGGATGTCGTGTCTTGAGGCTGGTTGCAGGTTGGCGGGATGATGGAGAGGGCAACGCCGTGAGGCCGGTCTCACACTCCCATCCACAAGTGTAAGAGAATGTCTTCTGCCACCGCCTCCCTTTTTTCCCACCGTGTACTTTGAATTAAATCTGTCATGAGGAGCAAGGACTTACATATTTAGAAGATTACATTAAGCTTGGCCCAGTGTTGTTATGGATGTCTATTTAGACAAATCCTCATGTCATCCTCAACCAGACGATTATAAGAGATTGTGTAATTTGTGTCACTGGTTTCAAAATTCCCTGACTACACTGTCAATAGTAAAGCAAGACTGGCTTTAGATTAAACATACCTTCCTGGAAAACAGATGTCCTGTCAGAGAATTAACCAAACCTTCTGTGAGACAATATGTGGTCTTGCAAATCTCTTTTGGTGTTGAGACCTATCTACAGATTGTACCGCTCTATAGGGAAAGGGCCTTGCACTGTGCCATTGGGGAAGGTCCCTAATATTTGGATTTAGATCTAGCACCCTTCATCACATGTGGTGCTTTCTTCTAGAGCAATATACCATTTCTAATGTTTGCGTCTGTCCTTGCGACGGAGTCTTCAATCAGGCACTTCACATTCTTTTGTAAATTTTATGAAGTCTACAAATACATTAAGCCGACTGTTAGAACCATTTAAGGGTTGCCTGGAGTCTCAGCTTCGACCCCTTGTTTGCCCCTTGTGACCCCTGGAGTTGCCTTTGCAACCCCTGACCTCATAGGTGGCAAAAAAGGGTGCTAGGAACACTGGGGCATCTTGTCTTTTTGGGCATCGGCTGGGGCTTTACTCTCCTTGTTTGCTGAAAATGTATTATTAGAATAGTAGTGAACAACATTTAATTAGTCACTAATATTGATTAAAAAAATTGAGTGCAAATAGCTGGAAATGGACCTTCCCTAGCAGCTGATGTAAGTAGAAAAATGCATTAAATGTATATTGTGTGTGTGCTTGTGGGTGAGAGAGTGTTTATTTGACAAAGTATGTGTATGTGTGTGAGAGGGACAGGTAGTGAGAAGATAATGTGTGAGATTGAGAGTCAGTAAGTATGAGTGAGTGAGACTGAGTGAGAGCAAGAGTGACTGAGAATTATTAGGTGTGAAGCAGTGTTAGAAATAGATTGTAAGAATCAATGTGAGTGAGAAAGAATGATTGAGTAAGAGTGAATGAGTGGGCGAGTGTGAATGAGCGTGAATGTGTGAATGAGAGTGAGTGATAAGTGATAGTGAGTGAGAATTAGGAGTGACAATGAGTGAATGCAAGTTAGTGAACATGAATAGTGAGAGTGAGTGAGTGAGCATGAGTGAAAATGTGGTATTATACTTGTGAGTTTGTTGTTTGCTTTGGCATTGTGAAGGACATTCTTGTCTTTTGGATTCACCCATAGCAAAATACTGGCACTGGCAATTCTTAGGATGATAGGCACCTGTGACAGTATACTGGAAGACTGGAGGTAATTCTTGGCATAATGTTAAAATATTGGTACTAATATACTGGAGGTAATTAGTACTAGAGATAGTTCTTGGCATAACAGTAAAATACTGGTACTGGCATAATAGGGTAATTCTTGGCATATAGTACAACTGTGGAAAACTGCTGGAGCTGACATACGTGAGGAAATTCTTCACATGGTGGCACCCATGGCAACATGCTGGTAGTGGGCCTAGGACATTGCTGCAAGGATTGTTGCCCAGCAGCATAACTTCAGTTTTCTCCACGTTCAATTTCAATTTACAACCGCCCATCCATTTGGCTACTTCCTGGAGACAGGGAGTCGATAGGTGGCTGGAGGTCGGTCCGGGGGAGATTGACATAACCAGCTGGGTGTCATCGGTGTACAACAACAATGCTAACCCAAATAAACACACAAAATCAGCAAGGGGAAGCATATAAAGGTTATACATGTTAGAGCTCAGGAAAGAGCCCTAAGGAACCCCACAACTAAGGGGCAGACTGGCAGAGTAACAGGTCTGATCCAGGACTTGGAAGGTACAATTTTCCAAGGAGAGCCATTCTAGTGCTGTGCCCGCTCCGACGCAGATCCCATTGGTCCAACCCAGGCAGGGTTTGAGCCCGCTCTGCGACATCTAGTAGCTTTTTCTTCTTTTTTCCCCCTTGTGTGACTCTTGCCATCACTGTATTTTTTTCCTTTTGTTGTTCTTGTGTTTTATGCCTCGTTGTTGTTTTTGCCTTCTTGCAACTTTTGTGCCTGGTTTGTATTCTGTGTGCACTGCCCATTGTATTGTTGCCCTCAGGTTACTCTGCCCTCCCGCTTTTTTCTCACTGGTTTTCCTGCGATTCCTGCCCCCGCCTCCCAGCTGCACGTTCCCGCCCCCTCCTCCCCTACATAATGGCGGCCGCTGCGCGGTCGCAAAGTGGAAGCGCGCAGCGGGCACGAAGCTGGCACGCCGGAGGTGCGCCTAAGGCTAGCCCGTCTGCACCCATCCGCGACCCAACCGCGACCAGCACCAGGAACCCTGGAACTCCAGACCGCCACCGCTACGGATCAGCAGCACTCCACGTACTCAACCCAGGCCGCAACAACAACTGCAAGCTGGCTTCACCGGCTGACACCCACGGACCCTTCAGCTGTCACCACTGCCGGCACACCTGCAGCACCGCTAAGACCACGGACCCAGCGAAACCCACCTGCAAAAACACAACCGAACCGAAGCCCCTGCAATGCATCCTCCTCAACATCCGATCCCTCCACAAACACGCCACTGAAATCTGGGACCTCCTCGACAACACCACCCCGGACGTAGCGTTCTTCAGCGAAACCTGGACCAACACTACCTCGGGACCGGACATCGCCATCCCCCAAGGGTACAAGATCTCCAGAGAGGACCACCACACCCACCCGAGAGGAGGAATCGCCATCGTCCACAAATCCACCCTCCGCCTGAGCACACTCCCCGACGAGCCCACAGACAGGATGGAACATCTACACTTCAAGATACAGACCAACCCTAACACCACCCTCCAAGGAACCCTCATCTACCGACTCCCTGGACCCCGCGGACCGTTCGCCAACTCCATCACGGACATCATTTCCCCGCATGCAATCGCATCCACCAACTACACCCTGCTGGGAGACCTCAACTTCCACATCGACAACCAACGGGACCCCAACACCGCATCCCTCTTGGACAACCTCCACAACATTGGACTTCGCCAGATCGTGACCGAGCCCACGCACTCAGCAGGACACACTCTCGTCCCCTCTTCACAACAAACCTCCATCACCTTCAGCCACACCACCAAACTCCCATGGACTGACCACCGTTGTGTCCACTTCACCTTCAGAACATCCATCATCCACAGACACCAGCACCTACTCCCACGAAGAAACAGGACCAGAATCACCGATGACCGGCTTACCTCTTCACTCAGCAACTACACTCCAACCATCACGGAAAACGACGACCCCAACACAGCAGCCCGAACCCGAAGATGGATCTATGACAGCACCAACACCATAGCCCCCCTCAAGAAAAACAACAACAGCCACGCCAAGAAAGCCAGATGGTTCACCTCCGAACTTCAGGAGTCCAGACGCATCCGCCGCCGCCTCGAAAAGACCTGGAGGAACACCAAATCCACAGAAGCACACAACAAAGTCAAAGCCGCTACCAACGCCCACCACCAACTCATCAGAGAAACGAGGAAAAAAGTGATTGAAGACAGAATCTCCACACACGCACACAACAGCAAAGAGCTCTTCAACATCATCAAGAAGTTCGCCCAACCCACCAGCGAGTCGACTGACATCCCTCCCTCACAAGACCTCTGCGACAAACTCAGCACCTTCTTTCAACACAAAATCAAGAGCATCTCTGACAACTTCGACGAAGACAACGAACATACAAAACCCCCACCAACAACCCTCGACCCCCTGAAAACAACGATTGACAGCTGGATAGCCCTCACCACCAAAGACACACTGAAGACGACGAAGTCAATCCAATCCGGGGCCCCCACGGACCCCTGCCCCCACCACATCTTCAACAGAGCCACCCACACCATCGCACCCATGCTCCGCCACACCATCAACCGCTCCTTAGCGACCGCCTCGTTCCCCGATGACTGGAAACACGCCAAGGTCAACCACTTCCTGAAGAAACCCTCAGCGGACCCCAACAACCTCAAAAACTACAGACCCGTCTCCCTGCTCCCGTTCCCTGTGAAAGTTGTCGAGAAAGCCATCATCAGCCAACTCACCACATTCATCGAAGAGCACAACATCCTCGACTCCTCCCGATCTGGCTTCAGGAAAAACCACAGTACGGAAACAGCCCTCCTCACCACAACAAACGATATCCGCACCCTACTGGACAAAGGAGAAACAGTAGCCCTCATCCTCCTCAACCTCTCAGCGGCATTCAACACAGTCTCCCACCGCACCCTATTACGCAGACTTGGCAACGCAGGTATCCAGGTCAAGGCCCTCGACTGGATCAGCTCCTTCCTCTCTGGCAGAACGCAGCGGGTCAAACTCCCCCCTTTCCTCCCGGACCCTACGCCAACCACCTGCGGAGTCACCCAGGGATCCTCCCTCAGCCCGACGCTCTTCAACGTCTACATGGCTCCACTCGCCCCCATCGTCAAAACCTACAGACTCAACCGTGTGTCATTAGCAGATGACACCCAACTCATCCTCTCCCTATCCAACGAACCCAACACCACCAGACACAACTTTCAAGAAGGCATGGAAGCCGTCGCCAAATGGATGAAAAACAGCTGCCTACAACCTAACACCAACAAGACGGAAGTACTCATCATTGGCCCAAACCCCAACGCCTGGAACGACACCTGGTGGCCCCCGCCCTCTGAAACCCGCCCACCCCCACAGACCACGCACGCCACCAGGGAATCATTCTGGACTCCGGGCCCAAAATGGACAACCAGATCAATGCAGTCTCGTCCTCATGCTTCCACACCCTCCGCCTCCTACGTAAGACCTTCAAATGGAACCCCCTCGAGCACAGAAAGACCATCACTCACGCCCTCGTCACAAGCAGACTCGACTACGGCAACGCACTCTACGCCGGAATAAACAAAAACCTCACCCGCAAGCTACAGAACATCCAAAACGCTGCCGCAAGACTGGTCCTCAACCTGCCAAAACACTGCCACATCTCCCAGCACCAGCGCACACTCCACTGGCTCCCCATCGAGGCAAGAGTCACCTTCAAGATGCTCACCCACACACACAAGGCCCTCCACGACACCGGACCAGCATACCTTAACAGCTGACTCAATTTCCACGCACCCCAAAGGACCCTTAGATCAGCCTAGCTCTCCTACGCCATGGTCCCACGCACCAGAAAAACCAGATCGGGAGGACGCTCCTTCTCCTTCCTCGCGGCCAAGGCCTGGAACGCCCTCCTACTTCACATCACTTCTCATCTTCCTAAGAGACCTCAAGGCCTGGCTCTTCGACAGACCCCCACCCTGATGGACCGGAACCTGCACCACCCCCCCCCCCCCCCCCAGTGCCTTGAGACCCTTACGAGTGAGTAGTCACTCTTTAACAAACGCTTGAATGATTGAAATGGTGGGCTGCGGTATTGAAGGCTGCACTGACATCTAACAGAATGATGGCGGCTGCACCTCCTTGATCCAAAATACGCCCAAGTTCCTTGACCACCACCAGCAAGGCTGTTACAGTGCTGTGTTGCGGTTGGAAACCCATTTGGGTGGGATGAAGAAGATCCTTGGATTTGAGGAAGGCAGAAATGTCTTTATTCACATGTTTATTAATTATTAAATTAATGTATTAATTATGATGGCATCAGGGTTAAGGTCATGTGATATAACTTCCTGCAAAAACTGAGGGCCAAAGGGCCTATGATATTACTACTTGAGATGTCATTAAGTTCAAAGAGCATGTGATATCATTTCCGCTACCCCTAGCATTTTAGTGAATTGACATCTATGGTACGCTGTCACAATTATATGCTTTTTAAAATTGTTCGATATGCTGTTAGCTATCTGTACTGTTTATGATAATTTATTGATAAAGTTTTTATTGATTGACATGGCGATGGTGTAACGTTTTCCATGTTATTTCTGCATATTTCCCTTTGCCACAAAACTCTTATAACCCCATCACAAATGTTACTATTGTCAGTCAATATCCGCTAGAGCAGGGGTCTTCAAACTGGGGGGCAGCCCCCCAGGAGGGCCTCAAGTGACTCCTGGGGGGGGGGGGGCACCAGGCTCTGGCCAAAAGAAGCATTATGCTGGTAACAGTCCTTTGTTTTCAGCAGAAAAAAAATGTGTGGCAGTAAGCTGCTCTGTAATGGGCCATCACTAACTTTGTCATTTATATTCTGGCTGGGAGAAGGTGTCAAAAGTAAAGAGACTCCAAATATTCTTCAAACCCCCCACCCCCATTTCTAATAATCACACTGTGGATACTTTTACATGTTAGTAAGGCCTGCCTGATCAGGGTGGTATGTTTGGCAATCATGTATTTGTTTGCATTTGTAAAACGGTAATATAACAACTGCAATTTTAAATATGTCTATACATATTTAAACATTGCCAGTTTAATATAATAGTTGCGAAAAATCGAGGGGGGGCCTGGTGATTTTTTCCCCACTGGGAAGCCAGGCATTAAATAGTTTGAAGACCACTGCAATAGAGTATAATATTTTAAGAGCAATCGGCGTCTCAGCATCTGCTTAAACCCAACTCAACAAAATGAACAGACACTATCCTCATCTGACGCGGTCTTAAATGGTTACTGATATTTGTGTACGTTTTAAAGGGCTTGACTTAGAGTGCTCTAAGCGACCCTATCTCTAAAATGTACTGTGTGAAAACTCCCAGCACGTCTACTGACAAAGTGCCCCTACTCTTGTTCTGTACTTACTTTTTTTTGAGCTGCTGATGTCCACATTGCTCCCCTCCTTCCACCACTGACTCATCTGCCCCTCGCTTCTTTGTTAGGATTCAGTCTACAACCATGTGAACTCAAGGTGGCACATTTCATGACCTTGCAAGCATCTGTTACTGTGTGTTCCCTGGTAGATGCAGAAACGTAGCACAACTTTGACTCCACAGGGGCAGTGCCACCTCTCCGTGGCATACAAGTAACCATGCCGCATTGTAAACATACATTGAGGCAGTAGCATGCTTACACGTCAACTGCCCTCCACTCTTCCTCCTGTGACATTTTGGTTGCCCCTGCCAGCTCTGCTGGCAAATCAACAGCTTCATTCAGAATAACTTTTCACAATTTTATGGCAAATTTGAAACCAAGGCGCATATTTACCATTGATTTGCATTGCCCTAGCTCCACGCAAGGGGGCGCAAGGGCGAAGCAACTACTAGGTCAGAGTTATCATGCCACGCAAGCTCCCCTTGCACGGCCCTGCATGGCTTGATAAATCTGGAGTAACACAATGCAATGTAAATCGCTGCAATGCATACACGAATAAATGTTTGTGAGAGTCACCCACATGGCTCTTCCATTATGTATGTTTTTAGTCATCACCACTGTGTGCTGTGAACTTGTCACACAGGGAACATGAGAGTTTTGTTTATACTGGTACACCTGATACTAATAACTGTCTTTATTCCTTTACCAGGTTGGTCATATGCTATTGGGTAGTACACAAAGCATGTGTTAGGTTGGTTCAAAAGGGTAGATCACACCATACAATCACCCATGTGTAGATAGATTTGATTTTATTAGGTCCTGACGAATCGCCAATAGATTGATTTACTACCAGGCGAGAAACATGTTGACCGCACAATAGAGCACCCTACCTGAACCATAATCTCAGACATGCGCCTTTGTTTCTTTTAATCAGGGTGGGAGACCCATTGATTAAAATAGTTTTCGCTGGTACTCCCTGACCTGTTTTAATACTTTTTTCAGGTTGTACACCTTCACACCTTCATCTACACTGATTAAGCCCTTCACCCCCACGGCACCAAACGGCATTAGGAATAAAAGATCATCGCCAAAGAGCCCCTCATAGGGAGCCCGTCAGGTATTGCAGCGCCGACCTTACGAGGAGCAGCCCATTTGATGAAGCATGACACCTTGCCGGGTGTGTGAGGGCCCTATATTCCAAGAGGAGGAATTCTCTTCCTCCTACACTTCATGACCATACAAAACCAGTTTTCTCTTGTCTTAAAATTATGAACAGCATACCTTTTGTATCTTCATTATTGTTAGGGCATGTATGCTGGACCTGTCAAAAAAGCCTTCAGTCCCTCCTTTGTGACTGGTTATGATGCTGTGATCACAGCCCTCAATGCGCACTTTGACCCTCAATTAAACCCCGATTTAGAATGCTTTCAGCTGCGTCAAGTCGGGCAGCGTGAGGAGGGGTCAATTGACAATTTCTATGCCTGAGCACATGCACTGACGACAAACAGAAGGGGGTCAGGGCACAGCTCATTCAGTGGTGCAGGTCTGCCACCCTCAGGAAACTAAGCCTGGGATCAAACTAGAGGACATGCTGGTGCTGGCATGCATGTATTACCTGTCCAGTGCAAGAGCAGACGAGATGGAAGTGGTCCTCAACTGTGGGGCAGGACCATCCTCAGGAAGCATTGGGACGCCAATCAAAATGGCGTCAGTAGACGCCATGCGAACTCAAACCCCACTGGAGAGGGCTCAGTTTGTGTGGGAACTGTGTGAGGTAAGCTCACCCCGCAAACAAGTGTGTGGCAACTGGGCACACATGCTGAGAGTGCAACCAGCCAAACCACTTTGAAAGAGTGTGCTGAAGCAACAACAGCGGGCTGCCCAGAGTCAGTAGTGGTGGAGGGATGACCAAAATGACAGCAAGGACCCTGAAGAGGAGGAAGTAGTCCTCATCTCCTTTGCGGTACCAGTGCCCCAAGGGAGGCATCACTAAACAGTCTATGACCTAACCATCATGGTCACGGTTGTGTGCACTCTGACACAGGAGAGCCAACAACGTGAGGAACCAGCAACAATACCTACAGCTATGTCCCTCACCACCACTGCGGCAATCCCACTCAAGAAACTACGCATATGGGGGCACGGAGCCCATTCCGCTGGTAGGAGCCATGGATATCATGGTACATTATGGAGACCAAGAAGTTATGATCATGTTCCACGTAACCAAAGAAGGGGATGGCACATTGCTGGGGTGCAGTATGGTCGAAGATTCTGGACTAGTGTTCTTCGCAAAGAGGATTCACGACTTGCAAGTGGACCAAATTCTGGACTAATTCCCAGGTCAGTTCAAGGGACAAGGGTGACTAATAGGAGCTCCAGTCAAGCTCCACATTGATGAAACAGTGCAAGCCACCGCACTACATCACAGGAGGATAGCATTTCACCTGAGAGCCTAAGTGGAGGCTGAACTTGAGTATTGAAAACATATGGATGTAATTGAGCGAGTTACAGGACCCACCCCGTGGATCTTCCCCTGGTAATTGCAGAGAAGCCCAATCAGCCTAGGGCCATACGGCTCTGTGTTGATATGAGACTACCTAAACGCTTCATCCATCGGGAGCAGCGCATCACCCCGACAATGGATCACATAATCGTGAACCTCAATGGAGAATGGCAGTTCCCCAAACTCTGCTGAATGCTGGATATCATCAACTGGTGCTACACCTAGACAGCAGGTATATTATGATGTTTTCAACACACCTGGAACTGAGAAGATATAAAAGACTGAACTTCTGGATCTCTTCGGCAGCTGGAGTGTTTCAAAATGCCATCCGGGAAACACTGTTGGGCTTGAAAGGGTCCTTAACATTAGCAATGACATCCTGAACTACTCGTCCACCCTAGCAGATCACCACAAATGCCTCAAAGTCATGCTTCAGAGACTGAGTGACTTTGGACTGACATTACACAGAGACAAATTCTTGTTTTTTGAGCCAAAGATTACATTCTGCTGATTTGTTTTTTCATGGGATGGCCTTCAGGAGCACCCCAGGAAATCAGCAGCAATCAGGGCGGCCCCGGCACCTTGGAACAGTACCGAGGTGTGCAGTTTCCTGGGCATGGCAACTTATTGTAGCCCCTACCTGCAAAACCTAGCAACACTATCTGACCCTCTCTGAGCCCTTACAAAGGTGCGGACCAGATGAGCATGAGGCACAGAGGGAACAGAAGGCGTTTGACGAAATCAAAAATGCACTTCTAGCAGAAGCCACAACCGCATATTTCAGTCCAGACAAAGCAACAGAAGTGGCGATCAATGCAAATTGAATGGGAGGCACTAGCCATCAAGTGGGCTTGTCATCACTTCCATTCGCACATCTATGGCAGAGAATTCAAGGTGGTCATGGATCATGAACTCCTGGTAAGCCTGTTTGGAGCCACTGCTCCACACCCACGTCCATCGATTGAGTGATGGGCAGTCCATCAGCTGCAATACAGGCAGTGACAAACCGGCATAGAGCTGTGAACCTGGGAGACTTTCTACCAGGGTCCCCCCGAAAAGGCCAATGGTGGGATGGTGGAGAGAGAATGTGTGGAGGAATTTGCCTACATGGTTGTTACGGCAGCCTGCTCAAAGATGCTGATGACATCTACCAAGCCACCGAAACGGATGACGGCTTAAAACGTGTGGTGGAGGTAATTGAAAAGAATGAGTGAAAACTGTTCCTACAGGACGCCAACCAGTTGGACCCAAAGGAGAAAATACAACTTTCTCAACTGTGGAAGGTGAGAGACAATCTAAGCTACATGGCAGGAGGGATATTCATGCACGCCCGCCGCAATGTTATGCCTAAAGCTCTGGAAGACCGATTAGTGGAAGTGGCTCATGAGGGGCACCAAGGGGTCGAGAAGACTAAGGCCCAGATGAGAGAGAACGTCTGGTTCCCTGGAATGAATGCCATAGTGTAGGAAGCCATTCAGCAATGTTCGACCTGCCAGATCATGGGAAGCCCAATGGCACAGACTCCTTTTGTCATGGAGGACATCCCCACAACACCATGGACAAGAGTTAACCTAGATTTTGGAAGTTTTCCGGTTGGCTGACTCACAGTGGTCATGGTCAATGACCAGTCCATCTACCTGGTGGTTAAATTGGTGGCCACAATAACTTTCTATTGTGTACGACCCCTGCTAGAGAAAACGCTAGCAGCATATCGTCTGCCGGAAATTATTTGGCTGGACAATGGGCCTCCTTTTAAAGGGGCCGAGTTTCAGGAGTACCTGAAAGCACTGGGGATCCAGCCCCAAATTATAACATCGCAGTGGCCACAGGCCAACGGCACTGTGGAAAGGTTCATGAGGACATTGAACAAAACCCTCAGAAGAGTGGTTGACTATCAGGAGGATTTGGAGTGGAGTTTACACCGATTCTTCAGAGTATATCGGAACACCCACCACTGTATGACTGAGTGCACCCTCATGCCCTTAATGTTCCAATGACATGTACCCGTGCCTCCGGGGACAAGCTCAGACATGCACGATGGGGAGAGGTACACACATCGGGTTGCTCCAACTACTCCCGTGGAGTGGCCATTCTTATCCGTAAAGGCCTTCCCTGGCAGACGTTCAAAGTGCAAGCTGATTCGGATGGGCGATACATCATATTACTCGGACAGCTCTTTCATATGCCGATCACTTTGATTAATGTGTATGGCCCCAACTCTGATGACCCTGTTTTTTTCCGGAATGTCTGGCACCTGGCGCAATCCCTGGGTGGGGGTGCTTGCTTGTGGGGTGGTGATTTCAATGCTGTACTTTCACTGGAGCTGGATAGGGAGGGGGTGGCACGCACACATCATCCGCTAGCGGCTGGCATCATCCGGGGCCTAATGACGGATTACACTCTATTAGACACATGGCGCGTGCTGCACCCCGCGGTTCGGGAAGGCACCTGCTTTACCCCGCACAGAGGTGCCTGGTCCCGCTTGGACTACTGGCTCTTAACCCCGCAGGTGCATGCATGGGTCTCCGCAGTCACTCACGGGGCACGTACCCTCTCTGATCATTCTCCTGTCGAACTAACTCTGACTGTCCCCAAACCATACATCACGCCCTTCACGTGGCGGCTACCACCACTTGCCCTGACAGATCAGGTGTTTCGGGAAGAGATTCATCAGCAAATACTTGACTATTTTGAACTGAATGAGGGATCTGTCGCTTCTCTAGGCACGTTGTGGGACGCCTTTAAAGTGGTGATAAGAGGCCACTGCATAGCGGGGCAGGCCAGGGTCCTAAAGACTATCAGGTGTTCGCTAGGCAGATTAGAGGATCGCCTACATTCCTTAGAGGTGCAATACTGCTCGGACCCCTCGACGGCCACTTTGGCCGAAACTCGCACAACGCTCACTGAATATCAGGAGGAGGCTGACAGGGAACTTAAGTTCCTGACTAAGCATGCTGTGGCCCGTAGATATGGTGAGGGGGACCGCCCGGGTAGAACGCTCGCCCTGCTCCTGCGCGCTCAAAGACCATCTCCCTTCATATCCTCAGTGATGACACAGGGAGGGGATACTGTATGCACTCCCCCTGAAATCCTGGATACGTTTCGGACCTTCTACACAGACCTCTACAGGTCGCGGGTGGCCCGCACGCCGGTGGAGCTTGCTGAATATTTGGATACTGTACAGCTTATCTGGTTCAATGCGCACCAACAAGGCTATTTCGATCGGCCTTTTGAGGCTGATGATGTGCGGGAGGCCATAGGCTCGTTGGCGGCCGGAAAAGCGCCGGGCCCGGATGGACTGCCGGCGCAGTTCTACAAGGAGTACGCAGATCTCCTGGTCCCCCGGCTGTTGGCGATGTATGCGGAGGCGTTCGAGTCAGGTGTGCTCCCTGGGTCGCTTAGAGAGGCTGTCATCGTCACCCTCCTGAAACCAGACAAGGATAGCCAACAATGCGACTCCTACCGGCCACTGTCATTAATTAACACTGACGCAAAGATTTTTGCGAAAATGCTGGCCACTCGGCTACAGCCGGTGCTGCCCATCATGATCCGTCCGGACCAGTCTGGCTTTGTGCCGGGCAGATCGACCTCTCACAACCTCCGTACTCTCTTTGGGGTACTACACTATTTGGCCCCACATGTTAAGGCTGCGGCGGTGCTATTGGACGCCACCAAAGCGTTCGACTCCCTGGAATGGGGGTTCCTGTTTCCGCTGCTGCAGCGCATGGGTGTGAGTGCAGCCTTCATTAGCTACATTAGGCTGCTTTATACTGGCATCACTGCCAGGGTGAGAGTTAACGGGCTCGTCTCGGCACCCTTTGCGATTCAGAGGGGTACCAGGCAGGGATGTCCCCTATCGCCTCTGCTCTTTGCCATCGCCGTGGAGCCTCTGGCTGCTCGCATCAGGCAGCATCACGCGGCTAGAGGCATTGGGTTCTCGTCGAGGGCACTGACGATCTCACTATATGCTGATGATATCACGTTATATGTCACTGATCCTCAGACGAACCTCTCCCCTCTGACAGGAGAACTGATGCATTATGGTCAACTATCGGGGGTGAATATAAATTGGGAGAAGTCGGTAATTATGCCCCTGACGTCCGGGACTCCCCGCTTTACTCCAGATTGCCCGCTGAAATGGGCCACTGGCCCGGTGCGATACTTGGGGATTTGGATTAGCACGGATAAACAGCAAATATGGACGGAGAATTATGGACGGGTGATGAATTGGGTGGAGGAGAGGGTCGACCGCTGGAAGCACTTGCCCCTTTCGCTGGCTGGCAAAATTGCGGTGGCCAAAATGGTGATCCTGCCCAAACTCCTCTACCTGTTTGGGAATATTCCTCTACCCCTGACTGCACATTTTTTGCGGCGGCTACGCTCGCAGATGGTGGAGCTTGCCTGGGGGGGTAAGCAACCGAGGGTGGCATGGGAGACCCTGACTCTCCCACAGCAACAGGGAGGCTTGGCAGTGCCGGACTTCTCCTTATATGCTTACTGTGCACAGGCTCAATTCCTGCATTACTGGGCGCATCCCACACCGTTTCAACCACATGTGGCGATAGAGACGGACAGAGTAGCACCGCTGCCGCTGAATGTGGCACTTTACGTGCCACACACCCGGAGATGCGCGGACATAGACCTGGTACACGCACTCAGGTGGGCATGGGATGGGCTGCGGCGGAGGGCCGGACTTGACCTTCTTTATTCACCTTCTGTGCCCCTGCGCGGGAATCCGATGTGGCCGCCGCTGCGCAGCATGCAGACCGGGGAGCGCGCTGAAGAGCTGGGTCTCCGCACTGGGGGCGATTTGTTTCCGGGAGACACCTTCCTAACTACGGAGCAGATGTGTAATGCAGAGGCTCCGACGATGCTGGACACGCTTCTTTACTATCAGCTCCGTCACTCGTGCCGGAGGCTGTCTCCTGCGTTCCCGGCGCCGCCGCCGGCCCTGCTTGCCTTGGAAAATGTACTAGCTGTGGAGTCCGGGCGCAAACTTATATCCCGCTTGTATGTGCAAATGCAGACTTGCCATCCCGTGGTTCTTCCTGCGGCGCGGGGCTTGTGGGAGGCGGAGTTGGGTATGGATATTTCGGAACAACATTGGGACTTGTGCTGTAAGAATCTTGAGATTTTGTCCCCCAACTACAGGCTGCGCCTGATCCACTTCAAATATATACACATGACCTACCGTACCCCTAGTCGACTGCGCCGAATGGGTTTAAGAGACACGGATGAATGTTGGCGCTGCTACACTCATGGCGCCACCTTTTTGCATATGGCATGGCACTGCCCTACATTGTCGTCATTCTGGGAAAGGGTAGTAGAGATTATATGCGAACTCACTGGCCTACAGATCCCGTGCACCCCGCAGGCTGCGCTGCTTGGTATTTTGCACATGATTAAGCCCAAGCACCGCAAGCTGCCAGCGATGCTATTGTTATTAGCTAGAAGACAAGTTGCGATGCACTGGGGAGTTGCTACGTCACCTAGCATTCGTGCGTGGGTCACGAGCGCAGTCTATTGTCAGACACAACTTGCCCTGTACTGGGAGCTTATGCCGCTGCGTTCACGACCTAAGGACATTTGGGGGCCTTTCACACAATGGTTGGAGCAAGCTACACTGCAGGCGCTGTGACTCGATACTATTCCCTAAGGCGGACGCAAGATGGAGATGACCGTACTTCTCGGGGGGACTATTTTGGGTGCTGAACTGGTTTATGATGCCGCATGCGGGCGGGATGGGTCGATCGGCTCCTGTATGCCACGCACTTGATAATGTAGCACTGAGTACGTGTGATGGTACCCAAATTGTGATGAGCTGCTCGATGTGGAGGCGTATCGTCATTGCTTGTCATATGTACACAATAGTGAGTGATGTTGTTTTAAGTTTGTTTTTGAAAACTGCAAATAAAAAGAATTTTAAAAAAAATGTTCCAATGACATGTAAAAGACAGCATCCCCACAGGTCAGGGGTGGAGCCTGGCCACGCTGGATGTAAAAGACACCCTAGAAAGGTGCCTGAGAACAAATGAGAGAGCCAGACAGGCCACAAACAGGCAGTTGGAGGTGGGGGGTATCACATGCTGGTGAAAGACCTTCGCCCATGGTAGAAGTTCCGAACCCCGTTTGAGTGAGGCACCTGGGTGGTCATGACAGCTTGAGGGACCATGATCACAGCGCAGCGTGGCACAAAACTATGACCTGAAACATCTCATGGTTCCGGCGATAGTGGCATGAGAGCAACGAGGAGAAGAGGGGCAACCCCCCACTGGAAGGGGAGGACCCCTGGGAGGACATGCCCAGTGGTTGAGAACTTCCATCAGAGACAGAAGAAGACATCGCAACCCCGAGGGTTAGCGAAGGGACAACAACACCCATTCCAGAAGCCCCAAGGGCGTCACAGGTGGGAAAACGCATCCACATGGACTGAGACTGAATCCGGCACCCAGTCGGAGACTAAAGCACTTTGTGTGTGCGTAAGTGAGGTGGGTTCAGCTATCTGAGGTTGGATGATGGGATGTACTGAGCCACTGGGCAGTGCAAGGACAACCCTGATGTCATCATATACTGCCTCAGTCAGGCACCACCGAGGTGTTAAATAAAAGGTGGGGCAGACCACTCCTGTTCACTCCCGGGATACTGGGGTAGGTCTCCCAAGCATTGATCTGCACCTGCATCCCCGCTCAGCACCCTAGCTGTAAGCAGGTGCTGGCCCCTTTACGGGGGGGGGCTATGAAACCCAGAGGGACTGTGAGTATCTGTGCCTTTTGGGAGTCTCTGATGTGTGATTGGTGGGTAGAAAATCGATCGCTAGCTGTAAGGTTGCAGCAACTACAGATAATTGCAACGTCCCTTCTAATTTGGGCTGTTGGTGGCAGCATGGCCCATGCTCTTGAGTTTTTTACAGTTCTGCATCATAGTTGAGTGAAGAGTCACGTAATTGATGTGGTGACACAGTGCGGTCCATTCTCTCGGCCTGAGATCAATCCAACACGTTGTAATTTGGGCACAGCATCTAATACTATGATCTCCCAAACAACCCTTCTAAAATCTTCCCTCGCCTATCCCTCTTTTGACTCATCCCAAAACTCATTTTACTGCTATGATCTACCTAATCCCTTTCTAGAGACTCGTTCCTCCTGTTCTGTTATTGGGGGAAGCTACGGACCTGTGTGTTGCTGCATTTGACGTCTCCCCTCCCGCCGCCACAGCGGGACATCCTAGCGGCCGCCGAGAGGAGGGGGGCTCCATCTCCCAGCCTGCCCTGCTTCCCGCCCTGCTGGTCACGTGCCCCGAGGCGATATAAAACCCCGTAAGGATTGGCGGAGCGGGTGTTCTGTTATTGGGGGAAGCTACGGACCTGTGTGTTGCTGCATTTGACGTCTCCCCTCCCGCTGCCGCAGCCGGACATCCTAGCGGCCGCCGAGAGGAGGGGGACTCCATCTCCCAGCCTGCCCTGCTTCCCGCCCTGCTGGTCACGCGCCCGGAGGCGATATAAAACCCCGTAAGGATTGGTGGAGCGGGTGTTCTGTTATTGGGGGAAGCTACGGACCTGTGTGTTGCTGCATTTGACGTCTCCCCTCCCGCCGCCGTAGCTGGACATCCTAGCAGCCGTCGAGAGGAGGGGGACTCCATCTCCCAGCCTGCCCTGCTTCCCGCCTTGCTGGTCACGCGCCCGGAGGCGATATAAAACCCCGTAAGGATTGGCGGAGCGGGTGTTCTGCTATTGGGGGAAGCTACGGACCTGTGTGTTGCTGCATTTGACGTCTTCCCTCCCGCCGCTGCAGCCGGACATCCTAGCGGCCGCCGAGAGGAGGGGGACTCCATCTCCCAGCCTGCCCTGCTTCCCGCCCTGCTGGTCACGCCCCCGGAGGCCATATAAAACCACATAAAGCCCCGCGTCGCGGGATCGCGTGTGGGACGCGCCAGGCGAAGCCCGGGCAAAGGGCGGGCAGTCTAAGGCCGTCAGAGGCTGAAGGTGGCTGGGCTGGGCCACCCCCCTAAGGAGTGAGGCAAATTAATTATTTACACTGTTGCTTGAGTATATGAGCCCGCTGTGATAAATTAGACCAAAAGGTCGGGTGTGGCTTAGATATTCCATTTGGATATGGCAAAACGCCGAGCCAAAGCATTAGCCGACACAGCATGTAACACTATCGATACATATTTGGTAAAAGCGGTCAGTGCCTTCACCCAAGAAATTGACCGAACTGAAAGACGATTATCGATGGGCTCAAATATACCACAATCAACAGAACAAGGAAATCTCAGTAGAGTTATTAATAGTGAGATGGCCACAGGTATGATTACCTCAGATGGAGTTAATACTAATGATAGTACCCAGTCTAAAATTTCGAACACTCCTAGACTGTTCGAGACAGGTGATAGCTATGTTCCCCCATTATCCCCCCCGGTCAACCCAAAAGGTGCATGCAAAAAAATTACAGGTCAGGGTAACATTACGAGGAAAAGGGGGAAAAAAACAACCATAATGGAAAACATGGTCACTACTCGCACAAGGGCTAAACAAAACTCTGCGGATATATTTAACATAGAAGTTATTTTTGATAAATTTGCTGAGCTGATTAGGCCCTTACACGATAAAGTGGATAATTTGGCGAGGGAAGTTCATAAATTAAGAGGTTCCATTGACACAAATAGGTTGCATGAAATACAAAGAGTAGGTGCAGAAGCAACCATTACATTAGAGAGCACTACTGAAGGAAGTACTGGTAATACAAATGCAAGCAATATCAAACCCTCCACAGTTTCTATCATAAACACCAAAAGTGTTCCTGTTAACAAACAACAAGCCACACGTCAGCTCTGCGGAGGTTCAGCCATAATTCCCCAAATACCTGTGGAAGGTAATTCTATAACTAGTATTAGTCATGGAGCTCAACATAATGTAGAAACTACATCCATAGAACAACTATGCAGGGACAAGGAAGCTCATGCGACAGCAATAACTACTTGACAGACTCCACCTTGTATCCACTTGCCCCCAGAATGCAGTGGCTATGTGGCAGTGCTTACAAATATACCTAAGTTAAGAAATGGGCAAGTGGAAAATCATGATGCATTAAAAAATAAAACTCTCTATTGGCTGGCCAATAATTGCAATTACCCCATGGAGGGGGCCAGCCAGATCATACTGACACAAAGGGTGGGCTGGGTAGGCCCCCTCAGGAAAAACTTTGAGGGGGACTGCGTTATAATAAATTTTAAATCTAGTTCATGGGCTAAAAACACCCTTAAAAATGCTCCATTGCCATCGGCGCGGGAATGCAATACAACTTTATTACCACTAGCCTATTTTTATAGGCACCTATTGGAACCCGGCTTCTCAACTAATAATAACCTTGCAAATCATTTGAGGCATTGTTCTAACTTCTCTATTCCAACATTTAATAGATTCAAGGCCTTGGAATCCCTGGAGGATATTGACTGACTTAATCTGCCAAAAGGCACAAAACAGGATAGTTTTCCTATAAGCTGTATACCGACTGTAACATCTGTAGATTGCCAGGGAGAAAAGAGATTCGGCAGTCAGGATACCCACCATCAAATTGGCACAGTTATAATCACACAAACATCTACGGCCCCTAAATCTGGCATAGTTGAAGCAGCTAATACAATAGAGGAACTGAAATCTATCTGTTCACCAACCAAGTTAGACTTGAAAGATACCTTTCTACCTAAAGAAACTCTTGCAGTAGAGAATAATGGATGTGTAGCTGCTAACTTAGGCTTGGATTTGGGTTATAGTGTTGTTACCTGGAACATAGCAGGTATAAATGGAAAATTGGAAACCCCATTTTGGAGGGATTTTATAACAACAGGCTATGACATAATATGCCTCCAAGAAACTTGGCGCAAGGAGCCCATTTTCATCGGGGGTTATACCTCGTACTGTCTGAATGCAGTTAGCTCAGTTGCTGGAAGGGCTAAGGGAGGTTTATTACTACTAATATCAACTAAACTTAATACCTGCAGAATTAGAAGTTGTACCTCAGTAGATTTTTACTCCCAAGTATTGCGAATTGAATTTAATAAAGGCAAAGATTTAATATTGATTAATTTTTATAACAACCTGTTTAGTACTGATAGAGGTAAAATCTTAGTCCCGTTGGAAAATGAAATCGAGAGGGCCATGTCGTTATCACGTAACTAATCTATTATCCTATGGGCAGGAGATTTTAATATTAGCCCATGCCCTTTTGCAATGAGTGATTTATGTGGGTTTAGAAGGGAGAGCGGAAATGTGGAGGATACTAATTGTTTGCATTTCCCACATTGCCCTTATGGCACAGTGCTAAATGATATGATAGCAAAATTTGATTTGGAATTGCTAAGCTGTACGAAAAATAGGGAAAATTTTAACTGTCCTACTTTTACAGGGAGAAATGCTAACACATATATTGATCACATTTTGCTCTCCTATAACACCGCTTATTCTAATTTATGGGTGAATGAGCAAGCGTTAAGTGACCATAATAGCATATCTATGGTTTTACAATGCTGGGGTAATAAACAAATTAAGGAAAATAATTGTATTAATAACGTTGAAGCTGTGAGATCGAATGGTATGAGGATCAGATGGACGAGGATCATACCACATGAAATACATGAGGAGGTGATAAGAAAATGTAGCAAGGAGATTGATTACTGTCTTGGTGAGGAAGCTAACCCTAACATTATATTTACAAGTTTCCTTAGGATTAATGAAACAGTAGAAGGCCTCCTCACTAAGAAAAATAATGGGAAAAAAGTAATTAACTTAGGATGGTTTGATAAAAGATGTACCCGCGCCCTCCATTACCTAAAACAAGCTTTGAGTACCAAACCACGTGATCCCACTAGTATTAAAAATCTTCGCAGTATCTATAAAGTAACCCTTGCTCACAGGAAAAGAGATCTTCAAGAAGAGGCTTGGACTAACCTTAATTTAGCGGCAGATACAAACAATAGTAAACTTTACTGGGAAACTATAAATAGCTCCTTTTTAAAGAATGATAGAGTGCCCGAAATTTCCTCACATGTAGACTGTAATTCGTGGACCGAACATTTTTTAAATATTTTTAACCCTGAAAGGATAGTTTTAGATTCCTTAACGTTAAGCGATTGTACTTGGCCATTGTTACCTCTGGATATTAGTTTAGATGAGGTATATGAGGGCCTAACTAATAGCAAAGGTGGTAAAGCCCCTGGACCTGATGGGGTCCCGCTGGACTTATATAAAACCGAGTTACATTTGTGGGCCCCTATTTTAACTAGGTTCTTTAACGCGACTGCGGTGGGACAGATACCTATTTCATGGGGCCAATCCTTAATTATCCCCCTTTTTAAAAAAGGTTCCAAATCAGAGGCAAGTAACTATCGCCCCATTTCCCTTTTGGACTCCTCAATTAAAATAATGAGCAGGATCATGCTAAAAAGATTAGAAACTTGGGCCACGGAAAATACAATTTTATCAAAAGCACAATATGGTTTTAGGAAAGGTGTGGGGACAATGGAACAGTTGGGAATTTGAACCTCCTTATTAATAAATACATAATTGCTAAGGAGGGCAATCTGTTCCTTTGCTTCGCAGACCTGAGTAGTGCTTTTGATCTTGTAGATCATAAGATTTTATGGGAAATCTTATTAGAACTAGGTGCCCCAAAGGAATGTGTATATTTTCTAGCACGGCTATACTCAAGACTATCATGTAAAGTTCGTTATGGGCCATCAGGGGAATGTACACCGTTTTTTAAAGTTGCCAGAGGAATCCGACAGGGTTGTGTTTTAGCGCCTTTTTTATTTTCATTATTTATTAATCAGATTGATTCTATTTTAAGTCAGTTACCTTCGTATGCCCCTATTATAGATGGGTGTGCTATCCCGATTTTATTATATGCGGATGACGCTGTTCTACTATCGAGAACACAGGTCGGTCTACAACGTTTTATTGATAACTTTGCGTTATTTATTGGAAACAGGAAATTGATAGTTAATAAATCCAAGACAATGATTTGTGGCAAGAAAGTAAAACCGGCTAGTACCTTTTTCATCGATAAAGTTAAAATGCAGACGGTCAGTAGGTTTTGCTACTTAGGTATAACATTCTCTGGAGATGGGAAATGGGCAAATGAAGATGAAAACGTGAGATTGAAGATGAGTAGAAACGCAAATAGCATATTTAGATTCTCCGCTAAACTGGGGCAAAAAAGAATTAAAGATATGATGGCAATCTACAATGCCAGGTGTGTTTCATCGGCATTGTATGGGGCGGGGGTGTGGGGACACCATTGCGTGAATTCTCTACAGAACGATGAAAATAAGTTTCTAAAAAAATTATTAAGTGTACCCCCCTCAGCATCAACTGAGTTAATTCACGAGGAAGTTGGGATAGATTATGTTATGGATTTAGCTGCATTACGTCCATTATTACTCTGGCGGTCTATTTGGTCCAAACCTGAAACACTATTCACGCAAACAATCATTAAAGACTGTTTGAGGCTAGACCACTCGTCACGCATATCTTGGTTGAGTTACATCTATTATTGGTTTAACCTTTTATATGGCTGTAACATTCGTTTGAGACCAGAAGCTGGAGCGGCGATCTCTAAGAAAGATCTCAAATTGAGGTTTCTGTTATATAAGAGAGCGGCCAGAGAGAGGCAGTCTACAAATTTACCAACTGTAGTATTCCATTATGATTTAAATTTAAACAAAGGTTTTCAGACATATCTCACTACTGTAACACGTAATTCCCACCGATATGTCCTAACTCGACTAAGATTGGGGATTGTTCACTACTTAGTGTCATTTCCGCATATGAGAATTAGATCCAACTCTTTGTGCCCCTGCGACAATATCTCAAAACAAAGTTGTTGCCATTTTTTACTGTATTGTAAGTTTTATCATTATTTGAGGAAACTGTATCTTAAACGTATTTTTTTAAAATATAATGTTTGGTCCACCAAAACTGCAATGAAGTTATTATCATCTCTAGGAAACTTAGATATTTGTTTTTTTACAGCATCTTATGTGCTAAAATGTGTATCTATAAGGGAGTCAATAATTTGTCCCATGTAGTTTTTAATATATTTGCGTATTTGCACATCATTATGCACTGATAGCAACTTTATGTTCCTCCAATCTGGAGGAGACTGCGGTTATATTGCACTGATAAAGCCCTCATCTGCACTTTGCCTTTTTGCACAGTTATTACATATGTGTTATTAAATGCGGAATTTGCACATGGTTAAATATGGTTCATATCATGTCTAGGAAACTCAGATAATTATACTGTATTTTACCTGCTAAATAGGTGGAACTATAAATGCCTCTTTTGCACATTACTATGTATAGATAGCAACCTTTTATACCCCTAACTTCGAGGAGATTGTGGATATATACTGCACTTTAGTAATGCCTTATTGCACCTTGCCTTTTTTGCACAGTTATTATATTTTTGCTACCATTTGTGGAAATACAAATCGCTAATTAATGCTAATGGAATTTCCCCCTGGCATTGAAAGGGGCAGAATTTTTTTATATCGTAATGTACCTAGACGATTATTATGGCATTTCTTCTGATACGCAAATGAAACTTTTCATGACTACATTTTTTTATTCAATTTTGTATTATCAATTTGTTCTGCTTATATGGTTGTATCTTGCAAACCGAATAAAGCTTTTGAACTTGAACTTGACTCGTTCCTCCTCCATCTCTCCTATCCCAAACCTCATCTTACTACTATGATCTCCCAAGAAACACTTTCTAGACTCTTCCTTCTTCTATCCCCCCATTATCCTTTTCAATCCAACTTGAAAGAGGAAAGGATGTTGCCTAAGGGCTAGAGCGGTAGACCTCGAAGCTGGGGAATGGGTACAGTCTTGGCAGGGGCATTCAACATCCTGTCATTCTGGACAAATCACTTAATCTCCCCTGTCTGTAACGCATCGAGTTTGAGCTCTTTAAAAATTCCTCCCCACAAAAAACAGACTCACATGTATTGTATTGTAATTGCATTTATATAGCGCTTACTACCCTGGACGAGGCTTCGAAGCGCTTTCCACCGCTCAAATTAACTCAAATTTCACTATACTAATCCAACACTAATGGTTGTTGGATTCCGGAGAAGTGTACTACTCTCGGAAAAGCGTTTCGACGCCTCCTCAGGGGTAGTAAGCGCCATATTAATACAAATACAATTACTCCAGGGCTTTAAGTGGGCCTGGTCTGTCCGGGTCTGAGCACCGGCAGTTTTTTTTGGGGGCCCTCGAAACGGGTCTCTATCAGGCTCTATTTTCGTGCTACTAAAGGTAGTCCGTTCTTTATTTTTATTTTTTTTCGGACCTGTTTTGAGGGCCCAAAAAAAACTGCCGGTGCTCAGACTCTGCCCACTGTTGCTGCACTCATGGGCGTAGGAAGTGTGGGGGACGCGGGGGATATATCCCCCCAGATTTTGGGAGTGGGGGGGACACGGGGGACAAGGGTGGGGGGCACGAGGGGACAAAGGAATTTCCCCTCTCCCTTCTGTTATCACAGGGCCATTAATTAGCACGTGAAAGCGCTACCTAATGGCCCTGCACTTGGCCTGCCTGGAGTCAGAGGCCACCCGCCCTCTGCCTTTTGTTATGCTGCAGGAAGGCTCAGCCGTTCTGGGAAGGGCAGAGAACGGAGAAAAAATAAACGCTGTCTCTTTTCCTTCATGGCAAGGACCGTGTCCACTACTCCTGACCTGCCTCTGGCGGCTGCCCTCCTCTCTTTATTCCTCCATCTCTTTCTGTCTCTGTCTCGCTCCTGCTTACGTGCTGATTTCAAGAGGCAGCTCTTAAGGTACTCTCTCTTGCCTCTCCTTTTCTTTATTTGTTCCCCTGTGAAATTGATCCAAAAAAGGCTGAACACTTTGGCTGTAAATGTCCTCATTTTCTGACCGTTTTCGATTGAAAAGAAAAACCTCGGAATGGAGAGAAAAAATAGTTAAATACCTAAATAAAGCAATACAGAGTGGACAGCAGACAGGCCAGACTGTTATTTACACCCACACACATTAGCGCCACTTTACAGAGTTTGCCAGTGAAAGCGCTAGTTTCTTTTTATCTTCTTTCTTTGACAACATTGTTTTCCCAGGGTGGGTAAGTGCGCCATTCCTAAAGGGACTGCAATACCTGGTTGATGGGTAGAGTGGAAACGTTTAATATGATCGTTTCCAACTTTTTAATTATTTTAGCTTATAAAATGCGGCTCTGTGTTTGGGGATGTGGTCTTTTTTTAAACCAAACTGCATACATTTTGAAAGGATATAAGCAATGGACATTGAAAGGGGTCCCTTCCTGGTCCAGTAGCCATGTCTTGAACTTTTCAGGCAAAATCACTTACTGATTTCTGAATAATGAGTTTAAAACCGTTAATGTAACCATGTTTTTTTCTGATTACAGTTCGCATGCTTTGCTTATTCATGCATTCCCTATGAGTGTTTGCTTTTTCCAGGGTGTTATTCCTTTTTTTTCAGGCAGCATTTTACTGTTGCTTAGTGCATAATTTGAATTTAGTCGCAGCACAATTGAGTTGTGCTGAAGGCAGTGCGAGTTTCTCTCAGTGGGGCAGTATGGTGTTCAGTGTGGGAGAGAATGTGGCACTCTGGCCAGAGCTGCTGAATTTGGAACTGGAGAACCATGTTCAGACCTTCATGACCAGTTCACCATACCACACTCCTGACAGAGCTTATTCCGATGCTACACCTTAGAAGGCCCGATAGACCTTAGAAGCCCAGGTGTCTTAGCACCCGCAGGTGGACCTGTCCACCACAATCCATACTGCAGTTCAATTCCAGTCTTACGGGCAGGCATATGAAGAAGCACATCCTAGATCGACAGTGAATCTGTCACTGAGGTCACAAGACCCTTGAGGCCAGTCCACCTCACCCATTGGTACCCCCATTGGCCTTTTTCCAGCACTAGCAGTGCAACTTGCCAGGGGTTGGCAATTTAGGATTTGCATGCACACCAAACTTAGGGGGTGATTATAATGGCTGTGGGACCACCACGTCACCCCGTCGGTGGCGGTCCCACCGCCATTGGTGACTGCGTCACAGCCCGCCATATTACAATGGCGGGTGGTTACCTGGCGGTCGGACAGACCAACCACCATGCACCCGACGGGCTTCTTGAGCCCGCCGGTGTGGTGGAGGGGCTCGTGGTTCCTACAATGCTGGTGGTGCCTACCATGCACTGCAGCAGGGATTACGATGTCCTTAGCCGCCAGCTTATCAATGGCGGTTCACCTGCCATGGAAATGCTGGCGAAAGGGACATTGGGGGCCCATAGCAGGCCCCTTTACCCCTGGCCCTCAGACATGGGTCCTGGGGGGCATCTATGATGCCCCACAACATATCACTGAACCATGTGGCAGGCACCGATATATTTAACATGTTCCTTTTTTTTTTACTTTGCGGCGGATGATGCAGCCAGCAGCACCTGCTGCAATGTAAAAGATAGGCACTGCGGACACCGTGGTGGCAGTCGCATTGTAATGCCTATCGTGGGGCCTCCACCTTGAAGGCCAGCGGTCCCATTCCCCGATTCGATGGCGGTGGTACTGAAGTCCATTTGGACTGAGCTGAAAAAGGATAAGATTCATAAACTGTAATTTTACAAATATTAATGTCACATCTAGCATGAATTGAATTTAACAAAAGAAAATTGTGTGTGTCCTCCTACTAAAATATTGACAGGAGTTAAAGTATATAATTATGGACTACAGCCATGTGACAGATAAAGGTCACAGTTAAGAAATCCTCAATTTATGTCATCTGGCCGTGTGTGAAAGAAAATGGAAAAATCTTCATGCCTATGGATAAAACTCAATGGTCCTCCATTTGAAACATTTGACCCAAAGCTGTATGTAAAGAGTTGGCTTGCAAAAGGTAGAAGGTCTGCTGAAGAAAATTGTTGAGAGAAACCCCAGCAAAACAAACACACTGAATATCTTCGAGGGTTTTGGGGAATCCTGCAATAGATTTCTAAGTAATATAAATATTCTTTACATGTTTTTTAAAGTGTTTGGTATTTTTATGGGTTATAGTTAATAAATATACCTTTTTGCCTATTTTATTATCCTTTGCTGGATGCGACTTCATGATTTTCTTAAGCACACAGTGCTAGTTATTTTGATTTAGACCACGCCCCTACTCGGATAGGCCACGCCCCTTCAAGACATTAACTACGCCCCTTTTAGAGCACCCCCAGTTTTTTTTTCCCACTTAAAGCACTGAATTACTTCTATTCCAACGTGTGACGGGTGCAGAATGCACTATGTCCGAGCAGCCTATTCGCTTGGTGCGTGTGCTTTTCAGGCCGTGTCCAGCAGAGGGCGCGGCGTGCACGCTGCTTCCCTCGTGTGGTTTCTGAGCGAGGCTTGCAGCAGCGCCGCTGCTCGTTTCCTGCCACCGGATTTGTTCCGTTGGTCGACACTCGAAGCTGTGAGAGATGCAGCAGCCATGGACCTGCGGGGCGAGCTGCTGAAGACAGTCTGGTACGCCTTCACCGCGCTGGATGTCGAGAAAAGTGGCAAAGTTTCCAAGTCTCAACTTAAGGTGAGTTGTCGGAGCGGTCCTGGGTACCACAGGTCCTGCCTGGCTGGTGCAGCAGAGCAGCTGGCCCTTGGGTTCGCAGCCGAGGGGTTACCAGCAGATTTCACTGCGAGGTGTGGTGTTTCCAGCGCAGAGGTCTCCCTGCGCGGAGTAACGCTGCGTGTGCCCGTGGTGGAACCAAAATGATATTCAGAGGATGGGGCGATAGGGAGCTGCGCGACACACCTGCGTGTTACGTGCAATGCACGAGTTATCGCTGCCGATGCAGCGCCTGATAGAAGATTATCGGGGAAAGCTCGAATTTGGAAACCGGAGGTCTTGGGGACTGAGTTCTCCGGAGCCCCGGTCGCAGCAGCTCTTTGAGAAGTGCTGACTTGTGTATGAGGGTGGTGCGGCTCGAACGGAGTGGGCACTCCTGAGCAAGACTGATAGATTTTTCACATAGGGTGTTCTGTGACAGTGATGATTCTGTCTGGGTATCCGAGCAATTAACGGCTTCCTGACAGGCAGCCTGTTCCTGACTTCAGGCTGACTCTGCCCCGGCCCTGCTGGCCTTTTGTACGCACCACCCTGTCAACAAGTCATCTACATTCCCAGTAGTCAAGTCTTCCCATGGTGGTCTCTCCTAGTGACCAGTACAAGAAGTGCATTAAAAACAGTATGGGAATTGTGATGCTGCGCTCAATGGTGGCGGGATGAGTCAAGTGTACGTGGGGGCGTGATCAAAGGCGTGACAAAAAAAAATATATTCTGTAACTGTTTTTCAGTCTTTCACCTTCAGATAACTACATTTAAAACAACGCACAGCTCAAAGGAAATACAAGTTATGATAATCAGTGTGAAAGGCACTGTCATACATTATGAAACCTCTATTAGTTAATGCACTTCACCAGGGAGCCACAGAATTGAATCCGTCTCGGTGCAGTGGAAAATAGCGCCCTGTGTATGTTCAGGGCGACGAGGTTCTAGTCTGTGAGAGAAAGCACTGTGAGCATGTACGTCATTATTTAAACGTGTATTACATACAGTAAATGAGGTATACTGCTACAAAATGCGCAAAAGGGTTTAAGATAAAGTGCTTCTAAAATTTCAATTTTAATGCTACCCAGACTGTACGTAGTACAATTTTTTTATAGCTGTCTTTTAAAAGAGCAACACTCTTCACAGCTTACTTGGTAAGCGCCCTTACAATACCTCTCAGAATAAATGTATGCCATCAGGAATCTTCAAGTGATTCCATCAATTAATGCCAACACTGGCTTCCAACCACACTTTACATTTGCAGATTGACCATTTGTGCACGTTTACATTTCTTTCAGGCACCCTGCAAGAAAGCTTGTTTAGCTGGCTGCCTCTCCCTCGGTTTCACAGCTAGGAGACTCCCTGCCTTACACTTCAGCTGAAGCATTTCAACTCCCGGAATTAACTTTTTCGGGACTGTTGTCTTTTCACAAAAAGTAGGGGAACTGTTTTTCTAAAAGTAAAAACTATGGGTACATCGTGCATCTTAGACCCCCCCCCCCCCCCCCCACACACACACTTCGACCACTGCCAGTGACAACGCTGATAACATTTATGTTGCCGCTTCTTTCTGTGGTGGGTTAGGCGTGACTTGAGCTCCTTTCATTGCGCAGGCAAAAGTCTGCCTTTAAATTTTCCTGTCGTTATAGTCCGGTCTCCCTCTTTTAATTGCACATGCGTATGCTCTCTTCCAGAGAACAAAATTCAAGTACCTCTGACCTAGCGCTCAAAATATACAGAGATCAAGGCTTCACTTTTACACCCTTCATTTGCTCTCCCATTGCACCCCAAATTGAGAGCTTATTATGTTTGACACCTTCTTCTACGTCATCAGGTTTCATGTTTTTATTCCCATCCTTTAATTTGACAGCCCGAACTGTAGTTTTTTCCCTATATCTTAACATGCTAAGATCTCGGTCCCAACTGCAGAGTCTCCCTATTGTAAAGTAAAGGGACGAATAAAAAATGTATTTAACTCCAAAATAAACATTACAAATACTTTCTGATAAATATTACTGAAAAAATAATTGTAAATATTTATTTAAATGTAGATTTGTGAAAAAATTCTACAGCACTATCAAATTATTTTTGAATTAAAACTTTAATGGAAATGTATTAAATTAAATCAACATAATTTTTCTGTTTTTAAAATACAAAATCAGGAATTGGCTCGCCCCACATAACCACCATACGCAAACAGAAATATACAGCATATCTCTCTATATATAAGCATTTATTTGGACTATAGATATGTATCTATATATGTGTATTGCTTTGTATATCCAGATCCACACAAGCCAACACTGCACCACGACTAACCTGGGCTCTCGGAACGCTGAAACGCTGCATCTCGGACGGGGCACCTACGCTGTGTGTCTCCCCCGCCGCCTCCACGACATTGCAGGCCGCTGTTGGGGGAGACTACAGCTCCCGTGAAC
The DNA here is from genome assembly GCF_964204655.1 of Triturus cristatus. Taxonomy (NCBI): domain Eukaryota; kingdom Metazoa; phylum Chordata; class Amphibia; order Caudata; family Salamandridae; genus Triturus; species Triturus cristatus. Next base: position 1,054,523,771 of record NC_140579.1, on the reverse strand, counting down.
CATCACTGCCCCGCCCCCTTCCTGTTGTCAGCGCGCCCGTAGGCGCTTTAAAACTCGAGGCTCCCTCGGTGGAGCGGGGGGTGCTATCCAGATCCACACAAGGCAACACTGCACCACGACTAACCTGGGCTCTCGGAACGCTGAAATGCTGCATCTCGGACGGGGCACCTACGCTGTGTGTCTCCCCCGCCGCCTCCACGACATCGCAGGCCGCTGTTGGGGGAGACTACAGCTCCCGTGAACCATCACTGCCCCGCCCCCTTCCTGTTGTCAGCGCGCCCGGAGGCGCTTTAAAACTCGAGGCTCCCTCGGTGGAGCGGGGGGTGCTATCCAGATCCACACAAGCCAACACTGCACCACGACTAACCTGGGCTCTCGGAACGCTGAAACGCTGCTTCTCGGACGGGGCACCTACGCTGTGTGTCTCCCCCGCCGCCTCCACGACATCGCAGGCCGCTGTTGGGGGAGACTACAGCTCCCGTGAACCATCACTGCCCCGCCCCCTTCCTGTTGTCAGCGCGCCCGGAGGCGCTTTAAAACTCGAGGCTCCCTCCGCGTCGCGGGACGAGCGCGGGCGGCCGGGCTGAGCCCGGGCAGAGGGCGGGCCGTCTGTGGCTGTCCGGGGTCGACTTGGGTCGGGTCGGCCTACTCTCTGACATTGTGTGCCCGGATTTATAAGGTACTGTTTATTGTTGATCATTCCCTATGGGCAAGAGGAAAACCCCGGAGGACGTGTCTGATTCATCTAGTTCTCTGCCGGTTAAATCCAAGCTGAGGAAGACGAAATCAAAGAAATGTCGTCAGCATGCGGGAAATAATTGTGTAATGGATCGCATTGATGTTATTATTGACGAATGCGGGGAACTACTCAATGCTACTCCTGCGACAGCTACAGGCGGGAGGAGGGGGGTTACTAGAGGTGCTGTCATGGTCCCAGATATGTTTCTTTCGAAAAAGGGTGGGGAGGATCAAACAAATGGGGAAAGGGGCAAAGCTCCGGTTTCTATCACCCCTATAGTATCATTGGATGAGGGGCAAGCTCATTCTCCTAAGCCCCTTCCCGCCTCTAACCAATCACCTGGCATTGCTTGCAGTAATAGGTTTTCTCTACTGAGTATACCTGACATCGATATTTGTAGCCCCGCCCCGCTTTCCATTGTACCTTTGGACGCTAATGTGGATGTCTCTACACTTGAGGATAGTACCACCACTAATATAATAGCGGGTCTCCTGGGGATTAAATCTAGTAATCATGATATAAAATCTTTAATGGTGGTAGTGAAAAATCTTTGCTCCCTGATTGAAACTATGCAAACTAAGATTGAAATACTAACGGTTACTGTTAAAAAATTAGAAGAATCTAAATTGTGCTCTGACACCCATTTGAAACTTAATCCTTCCACGACTGGGGGGGTTCTAACTAAGGCCCCTTTAGAAGTGGCAGATAGGTTATGTGTGCCATCTAACGCATGTGGTACGTTTCTGACCCATGATTCTCACCCTCGGAGTAACCAGTCTCGCTTCCCTGCTCCACCAAGGGTTGATCATCCCCCTGCTCGTATTCCATCCCTTGTTAGACATCCTACTAGTGCCCCACATGTTATGTGTCAGGCTAACACAAGTGCAGGAGGACCACCTCTTGTAAATGAGAGACCTGGTATAAACTCTAGAGGGAATCTTTATCATCAAACTCAAAGCTATGGGCCACACACTCGTACTCTCCATTCACGAAGAATCTTTATGGTGAATGTCCCTAGTTTGTCCTCTGGGTCTGACCATGAAACCAGTGAATCCTTGATTAACAAGGTTATTCATTGGATCAGACACGTAAGGGGTTGCCGCTCTGTAATTAGAGCTGATATAGCTGGAGCAAGTAGGATTTCTCATGCTGGCAGAGGGATGGATTATATTGAGGTCACCTTTATTGATCCTATTATAGCAGAGAATCTAATTAACCTTGAGTTCAGAAGTTGTTCTCCGGACTACTCTGCAATCCAAATGAGGTCCACTCCTATTCGGTCTCCCTGCCCAGATGGTGCTTCCAGATTGCCCCTGGGAGAGTCATGTTTAGAACAAAACGACTGACTGTGTAAAGAGTGTAGTCCAGCAGTTTCTCCTGTTTGTTCCTTTCTGGCTAATAAAGTCTCTAATGCAGAGCTGAGCACTCTGGCTAATGAAGAATTGCTAGGCCCCTCCGTAGATCCGGAAAGGATATATCTACTGAGTAGTATTCCGGAGACCAACAAGGTTGTTAGTGCAACCCACTCAGAGTTTGGGTCGCTCTTGTCCTGGAATATTGCAGGATTAAAATCCAAGTTGAAAGATCCAAACTGGGCATTGTTTATCAACTCTTATGACATCTGCTTATTCCAGGAGACATGGTCACTTGAGGCTCAGTTTGCATTGGGTTTTTTGAACTTTAATGTTCTGGCAGTTAAGGGGAAAAAAGGGGCGCCCCTCCGGTGGTCTTACCATTTGGATTAGACAGGACCTTGGTATTATTGTCAAGGAGCTTTCTACTTCGCATCCAGATATCCAGCTAATTAACCTTAAGCTTAAGGATGGAAAATCACTGGACATTTACAATGTCTATGCTAGAAGCACTGGTGGGAAGAAGTCTGACACTATAGCTCGCCTGGACGAACTTATGCTTCTTTACTCCCAGTACTCATATATAATTTTAGATGAAGATCTTAATACAACCTTTGAACCTCTTCTTGGTGTTGATTGGAGCATCTCGGAGGTAGAGGATGGCTTATGGGGTGTTCCAAGTTTAGATCTAGAACCTGTCATTCGTTGGACAGAATTGGCTATCCAGATTAACGCCCTTTGTTTGAATAAGGGGCTTCGTGCAACAAATGGCAGGTCTGAACAAGATAAATCAGGGTCCATTACCTTCAAAAGTGGTTCCCGTACTAGCAGGATTGATTACATTCTGCTATCACTAGACCTATGGGATACCATGAGGGACATGGTGGTTATAGACAGATTGGAGAGTGATCATAATCCTCTCTCTCTGTCTACTATGCTTTGGGTGACCCCCATTGCCCATAGTGATCCTTCTCCATTGCACCATCAAGATGTAGTTATTTCTAATGATCTGCGCCACGTTAAGTGGGCTAAGGTTGTTCAAAGTCAAGAATGTTTAACTCGCATTTTTAATAGACTAGAAATTGCCACTCAGGACCTAGGGGTTGCATATAACCAGTGTCCCCCGGAACCACATTGTATACCTGGAATGTCGATTCATGATTCTTTTTTTCTGGAGCTTAAAGATATCTTTGTAAGGCCCTGCAAAGCAACTAAGCCCAAGTATGATCCCTCACCACGATGGTATTCTACTGCGTGTAGAGATGCTCGCGCAAACTTGGGCACCGCATTGAAATCTGGCGACAGTCTTAAAGTACGCTCTGCTAGATATGCTTATAAGCAAGCTATCTTTAAATCTAAGAGAGCGTGGGATTTCCAAAGATGGCAGGAACTTGGGGAAGCAGGTGCCCAAAAGGATATGAGACGTTTCTGGTCTGTTGTTAGATGGGGGACTGGGGGCAACCCTGATAAACCCCAAAATTGGGTTTCGCAAGATGCCTGGGTCAAGCACTTTGAGTCTCTATATGCTGTTGAAGAAGACATGTGCCCCTCTTCTAATTACCAACTTACCTTTTATAAGGAAGACGCTTTTACCCTGGGTGATGTTGTTATTGCTCTTAAGTCGTTGGTTCCTGAAAGGGCCCCTGGGATGGATGGAGTCCCTGCTGATATCTTTTTGAGTAACAGCGAATCCTGGGGAAACTATATCTTAATTTTAGCCAACTTGATTGCTAGAGGTGCCCCGATCCCCACTTCCTGGAAAGGAGCTGAAATTATTCCGGTGTTCAAGAAAGGGGACAAGTCCATCCCTGCAAATTATCGTCCAATCAGCCTGATTGATACCACACAAAAGATTTTAGGCAGGCTGATCTTGAACAAAGTGCTGGATTGGGCTCTAGATAATGCAATCCTCTTCCACTTACAAGCTGGTTTTAGAGCTAGAATAAGCACCATTGACCAGGTGCTGCATTTCGCTATGCTCTATTGGAAGGTGGTCTACTTGGGGGGTGGCAGCTTATATGCTGCCTTCATTGATCTTAGTGCAGCCTTTGATCTTGTCCCTCGGGCATCCCTATGGGCTGTCTTAGAAAAGATGGGGATACCAGCTGTCCTAATTTCCCTAATCGCCAGACTCCACGTAGACAATTTTGCGCAGATTAGATGGGGTGGTGTTGGTCAAGTGACTAGGCAGTTCCCTATCCAGAAGGGGGTTAGGCAGGGCTGCGTTCTTGCGCCAACTTTAGTTTCCTTGTATATTAATGATGTGGCCAAATTATTAATAGATGCAAATGTTGATGCCCCCTCTTTGGCAGGTGCAAAAATTCCTATTTTAATGTTTGCTGACGATTGTCTTATTATTTCAAAAACCCCGAGTGGTTTACAGAAGTCCTTGTATATCTTTGAGGACTTCTGTTTTGCCCGCGAGCTCGAAATCAATGTTTTAAAATCTAAATTTATGTCTTTTAACCAGTCCAAATCTTTTAAAAGCAAAATATATATGAATAAAATGCCATTGGACCAGGTTCAAGATTTTACTTACCTAGGTATTTGCATTCAACATGATTTGGGATGGAAAAAGCAAGTAGAGCTTGAAAGTCATGGGAGGTAAGGAGTTTAAAATAGCTTTAATCCCACCTGAGATTTTTTGCGACTGTTTGTTTATGTCTGTGTGCTTGCCGACTTGTGTGTGCCTGTTTTTCTGTGAGACAAAAGTGAGGGAAGAGGGAGAGAATCAGGACACTCAGGAGATTTTAGAGGGAATGTGTAGAATGCTTGTGTACGTCTGCTTGTTTCTGTTTGTGTGTGCATGCGTGTGTGTGTGTGTGTGTGTGTGCACGCTTGAGAGTAGATAGTATTGTGCCAAATAACAACCAATAACAGTATGGCATTAAAAAGCAGCAAATATTACAAAACGAGGAACTGTTCACATATCATCCTGTTTGGATTTTGTTTTGCACAACGAGTTAACCTGTTTCGTTTACATAAACACATTTCTCATGCGTTTTGATAGTTGCTGCAACTGGTACAGAAGTAATTATGTATCCTCATATGTTGCCCTTAGCCCCGTCCCTAGCCCCGCCCACTTGCCACACCTCTAGCTCATATTAATGAGTACCAGCACTTATTTTTTCCATTTAACGCACTGCAGATACACATTTGAAAGATGATCTAAGCGTTATTCTTTGTGCAATCTTTCAGTTGTCTTCCCTGTTCCCATGGTTGCTATTCTACTTGTACCCCTGTCTACCCTACAAGTCCCACAGTGCGAAGTCCTGCTGCCTTGAATGCCACCAGGCAAACATGCATTTCCTGTCCATCAGTGCAACAACTACTAGTGCATTATGGGGCTGTCGTGTGCAGCTGCTTGCTGTCCACCGAGTCCAGAGCCTTAAACACCACAAAATCATACTGATGGCACAAAGCTGTGCAGTATTGTAACTGTGTGGGTTGAACCAGTGACATAACGATCATTGAGGGGGCCCCTCTGCAAGGTACGTGGAGGCCCCCCACCCCCCCGGACTCTATCAGGAGCTCCCCGGCCAAAGTGCAGTGCTGAGGGGGCCCCCTGGAGCTTGGGGGCCCTCCGCACTGTGGGGGATACGGGGGCCTGTGTTACGCCCCTGGGTTCAACTTGAAGGTCACGCACTCAGATTTTAATCTTTCAGGTCGATAAAGTGGTGCCTTTGTGTTGGTTAAAAGTAACATCTGTTAGTGCAGTGTGTGGACACAGCTATAGGTTGTCCTTATTCCGAACAGTATCTACACTTAATTTATCGTTATTCATAAGTGCTGAACCCACGGCTTTGTCAAGCACTACTTCCTTTTATACTTGGACAAAGGTGCATTAATATGGGCCGAACCACTAAATTGTCACTCCTGCCCTCTTTGCATCCACGCCAGGCTGCACTATCTGTTTCGAGATGGAGGTTACGCAAAGATGTGCTCCACATGGTATGCTAGCTCGATGAAAAGCCCTTTCATAGCTCGCCCGCTTATAGGAAGAAAAAACAGCTCTGTTTGCCAATGTGTGCTTCACCAACATCAGTGTTTTCAGAATGTGCCTGTTAGGGATAGGTTGGGGTTACGCATAGGGACCAAAGGGTGTTGTGTGTTGATGGTAACGCCGTCACATAACACACAACACAAGCAGTTAGACACCCTGGTCATCTTCCCGTAGTAGGGGTACACTCCAACCAGCTGCTCACACTTCAAGGAGCGGAAGATCTCAGAGGAGGAATCTCTTCTCGAAGGATCTGCTCTCGTATCGGGAATCTCTAAACAGAGGGAATCTGTGGAGTTCAGCTTCTCGTCGTAGCCCTCTGCCCCTCTTCCAGCCATGCGAGGAGATCTCCAGGTAGGGTGGTCGACCTCCAGGGACGAGGGCTGTTATCCGGGCAGGAGAGGAGGTCTCCAGACATGCAGACATCTCCAAGCACAGGAGCAGGTCCCCATGCACGCGGGAAGATCCCCAGGCATGCAAGCTTTTCTACAGATAGGGTGTTGTTGCGTTGTGATGAGGGAATGCCTAGCAGCCGCTGCGCAGCGCAATAAACAGGCCACACACAGTTAGGTGTCTCGGCGTGAATGCCGCCTCGGGGGCACGCCCCCCTTTATTTAACTCAACGCGTACGCCACCGTCGCGGCGTACGCATAACGTAGTTTACATACGCGCTCTAGCGTCGGACGCTAGAGTGCTAACTGCAACATCCCTCTCCAACTTGGATGATGAAACTCCGACTCAAACTCGCCACTCAGTCACTTACTTGGCAGGCAAAGTCTCTGAGGCGGCTGCTTGGTGGAGGATTCCCTCTCAGCCCATACCTGGTCGTCGCTCGGGTGTTGGCGTCTGGCGGGCAGTCGCGTTCCGCCCGGTCGGCTTCGGAGCTGGGCCCGCCCGGGTCTGTTGTCGACTCGGGTTGGGTCAGAGGTGATGAAAGTTCTCTTTCGGGAATCCTGGCGTCCTCCTCCTCTTCCTCCGCGGTCTCTGGCCGGTGTTCTGTAGCCGAAGGGATTCGCTTGAACCACAAGATGTTACGTGTGGCTGATTCAGCCCCTCTTCGGGCCGTGATCATTGTCTTGTGGCGGCGTTCCACTGTCCAGCTCCCGGGCTCGTACCGTGGCTTGAATTTCCCCCCGGGTCTCCGGGTCTTTATGAGGACATTGTCTCCCGGCCCCATGGCGCGCTCCCGGCTTCCCCTGGCCCGGCTCGCTTGCTGGTTCCGCCGCCCTCGCCGTTGCAGTGCCTGCTCCGCTGCAAACAGTGGGGGGGCCCACCCGGGGACTGTGGGTAGGCCATCACGGCGTGTCCCTTTCAGCATGTGGGCCCATGGGGCTTGTCTGGTGGAGCAGTGTGGTGTGCTGCGATACTCCCCAAGGAACCGTTGGATCTCTCGTTCCGGGTCCAGATGTTCGGCGCTGGCTATTCGCAGAACTTTGTTTAGTGTCCGCATGAAGCGTTCGACCTCGCCGTTGGCTTGGGGCCACTGTGGAGTGATCCGTCTGTGGCGTATGCCTTGATGTGCAAGGAATTCGCGGAATTCATGGCCCTGGAACGGTGGCCCGTTATCGCTCTTCAGTTCTGAGGGGCGCCCGAACATGTGGAACATCTTCTCTAGTGCTGGCCCTACAAACGTGAAGGCTGTGGATGGCAGCGCCTCCACTAGGGGGTATTTGGAGAAGTTGTCCACGACTACCAGCGTTACTCTCCCGTCGGGGAGGGTCCCAAAGTCCACGCTGATTTTGTCCCAGGGGTGTCTCCCGGGCTCTTCAGTCACGATGGGGGCTGGAGGTTCAGGTCGGCTAGTCATCTGACATGCCGGGCAGTTCCTTACGATGTCTTCCACCAATGCGTCCATTCCCGGAAACCACACCTTTTCTCTCATTCTGGCCTTCATCCTCTCCGTTCCTTGATGACCTCTGTGGGCCAGGAGGGTGGCTTGGTGGCGAAGCGCTGCTGGCATGACGATCCTAGCTCCTCTCAGGACTATTCCATCTCTGGTGGCGCTGAGCTCATTCCGTACGCGCCAGATCTGCTGCAGGTCAGCCCTCTCGTCCTCTGTCCACGTGTTGGCAGACTGTAGGAAGTTGGTCCACGACCCCTGTTGGAGGGCTTCCCGGGTTCTGGTCATTACGGTGTCGCGCTCCGCAGCTTGCAAGATCTCTTGGAGTGTCAGTACCTGAGGGCAGGTTAAGGCCGCGATGAAGTCTAGATGCGCTTCAGCCGTGTCTTTTTCGTCCTTCCCGGCTTGTGGGGGCTCTCTTGGGTCCGGGTGTCTGGACAGGAAGTCGGCCGGGTTCTTGGCGCCAGGCCGGTAGGTTATGTCCATATGGTACTGTTGGAGTCCAATGGCCCATCGTTCAATTCGCGGCGGGGGGTGTGGTGCTGTCCCTTTAAAAAGGGGTACCAGTGGCTGGTGGTCTGTCACGACCGTGAACGGATGTCCACAGACGTATAGGTGGAAGTGTCGACAGCCCCATCTTATGGCCAACGCCTCCCGCTCGATCTGGGAATACCTTTGTTCGGTTGCTGTGAGTGCTTTGCTCGCATAAGCCAATGTGGCCCACTGCCCTGGCTCTTGTTCCTGTGTGAGGACTGCCCCGAGTCCCACCGGGCTGGCGTCGACTAGTAGCTCCGTCCTTCGTGTGGGGTCGAAGTAGACCAGAGTGGCTTGGTCGAGGAGCGTTGTCTTGATGGCTTGGAACGCGGTGTCTTCCTGGGGCCCCCACTGCCACGGTGCGTCCTTCTTCGTCAGTTGTCTGAGAGGCTTGGCAATCGTCGCTAGGTTCGGAATGAATCGGCCGCAGTACGTGGCCATTCCCAGAAAGCTGCGTACCTCCGAGGCAGATGTGGGTGCTGGGGCGTCCTTGATGGCTTGGGACTTCCGGGGGTCCACCTGAATGCCGTTGTTGGTGAACTTGTACCCGAAGAATTCTATCTGCTGCTGGAATAGCTGGCACTTGTCCTTGTGGAGTGTGACTCCGTAGTCCTTGAGGCGTGTCAGTGTGGCTCTGACTCTCCGATAGTGCTCATCTATGGTAGTGGAGTGGATCAGTATGTCATCACTCACATTCATAACTCCTGGCAGGCCTTGTAGTATGTCCCTGATCGTGTTCTGGAAGATCTCCGCCGCGGACGATATCCCGAAATTGAGCCGCCGGTATCTTCTCAGCCCAAGGTGTGTACTGAAGGTGGTGATGTACCTACTCTCTCTGGCTAGTGTTAGCTGGTGGTAGCCGGCGTTTAAGTCCAACTTGGAAAACCACCGTGCCCCGTTGAGGTCCGCAATGATGTCGTCCATGGTGGGTGTGATGTGTCTCTCCCTCTTGATGGCTTTGTTGGGGAGCCGCATATCAATGCACACCCGGATCTTGCCTGGTTGGCGGGGCTTTTCCGCGATTACCATTGGGGACACCCATGGGGTGGGGCCAGTGACTGTCTCTATGACCCCTTGTTCTTCCAGTTTCTTGAGTTCTTCTTCCACCAGAGGGCGTAGATGAAAGGGGATCCGTCTGTGCTTCAGTGCCGTGGGTGCGATAGAGTGGTCTATGTGGAGTCTGACCGGCGGGCGCTTGATTTTCCCCAGGCCCGTGAACAGTTCCGGGAACTGGTCCAGCAGGTTGGCCGTTTGATTATCTTGAACTTTCCGGATGAACACTAGGAGTCCTAGGTCCTCGGCGGCGTGTCCACTTAGGAGCGTATCTACCTCTTGGTTGATGATGTGTACATCAATGGTGATCTCGGCGTCCTCTGTTCCCACCGGTACTGTCATTTTTCCCAGAAGGGGTAGTGGGACGTCGCTGCCATATGCATATATGCGGGCCTTCGATGCCTTGAGTTCTGGCTTCGGTCGGAGTCGGTTGTACTGCTGCACCCCCATGACGGTGACTGATGCTCCCGTGTCGATCACCGCGTTCACCTTTGACCCTGCGACCCTGACGTCGCACCGGGGTTGTGGTCGTCTTGTGCTTTTTAGGGCTCTGGTGAACGAGATCACGTATGTCTCCTCTCCATCATCAGACTCCGAGTCGTCGTCCTGCAGGGCTCGCGTGTGTCTGGGTTCAGCGTCAGTGCGTGAGGAGAGGGACAGTTGGGATAGCTGTCTCACCATGCCTTTCGCAGGCCTCTTGCCCCTGTGATCCTTCCGCGGGGCGCGCTTCCGGCAGACGGAGGCAAAGTGGTTCAGGGTGCCACAGCTGGTGCACGTTTTACCTTTCGCAGGGCACGTCTTGCCTTGGTGTTCTTCGTACCCGCAGTAGTCACACTGCGCTGGGGGCGACCTCCTGGGTGTTGGTCGGCGCGTCTTTTCTCGCATCCTCACTGCGTCTGCGCGCTCTGTCTTGACGGTCACACCTGGCCCCGTGCCTCGTGTGAGCGCTTGTTCCATCTCCTCCGCACGTGCGTCGGACAGGTCGTGGGACCGTGCCAGCACCAGAATGTCAGCCATCGGGATGTTTGGTTGGCGGAGGATGAGGCTCCGCAGCTTCTTGCTTCGGATGCCATAGATGAGCTGCGCCCTGATCTCTTCTTTTGCTCGGTCACCAACCAGGTGAGTGTCCGCGAGCACCCTCAGCCGTGCATGAAAGGCATCCACTGACTCCCCCTCTTTCTGCTTCGCCTGACGCATCTTGAAGTTCTCGAAATCTGGGTTCATCTGGGGGTCAAAGTGAGTGTTGAGGGCCGTCACGGCCGCGTCGTCGTCCGCATTACCGGTGTTGGGAAGGTGCTTAAACAGGTAGACTTCCTCCCCCGCGTAGTGAAGAAGGAGCGAGCGCTTCACCGCCCCGTCCGTCTCCCGAGAACCGATGAAGTAGTTGTTGAGCCTGCCGATCCACGTCTGCCAGCGTGGGGCGGCCGTGGCGGGGTCAGCCGTCTCGCTGAAGGGTGGCAGGACACCGGTCGGAGGGTGAAACGGGTGGGCAGGCGCCTGGGCTCCGTCATCTCCCATGGTGCGGCAGTGAAGGTGTGGCGCTGGGATGCAGGGCAGCTGCTAGAGGACCAGCGTGGCGAAGGGCAGACGAGGGCTACGTGGAGGTATGCCTAGGCGACTTCGGGGCCTCTGGAGGGCTGGCGCAGAGGATGTGGCACGAGGCACCAGGAGGGGCGCAACCCTGAGGCGAGACCAGCGGGAATCTTCATCCACCGGTTGCAGGCGTTAGTGGTTGGTGCACATACGCTCACCGTGTGGAGTGGGCTGCAGTGAAGTCCAGGCCCTGACAGCAGCAGCTGAATACACAGTCACGTGTTGACCCTGGCTCGAGCGAGCAGCGTGACAGGCCGGAGGGGGCTCGGGCAAGGCCGGAGCAGAATCGCGGGACTGCCACGATCCTTGGAGCACGAGGCAGCGCTTGTTGCGGTACACGCGGCAGGTCCGGCCGCCTCGTCGCCAATGTTGCGTCGTGATGAGGGAATGCCTAGCAGCCGCTGCGCAGCGCAATAAACAGGCCACACACAGTTAGGTGTCTCGGCGCAAATGCCGCCTCGGGGGCACGCCCCCCTTTATTTAACTCGACGTGTACGCCACCGTCGCGGCGTACGCATAACGTAGTTTACATACGCGCTCTAGCGTCGGACGCTAGAGCGCTAACTGCAACAGGTGTAGACTTCCATGGACAGGAAAAGTTCCCTGGGAACGTGAGACGATCTACATACATCCAGGCAGGTCCCCGGATCGCGAGCAGATCTCCAGACTCGGGGGCAGACTTCCATGGACAGGGACAGTTGTCCAGGCATGTGAGGCGAGCCCCAGAAATTCGGGCAGATATCCATTCATCTGGGCAGCTCGCCATGCACAGAGGTAGGTTTGCAGGATCGCGAGCTGATCTCCAGACACTTCTATGGACGGGGGGCAGTTCTCCGGTCACGTGAGGCGATCCCCAGACATCCGGGCAGATCCCCAGGCACAGGTCTCAGACTGGCGCGCAGATCCTCTCAGCTGGAGTTGATACTCCGTGCCGATATAATCAGTTCGGAAGACCGCCCCCACTCCCACAAAGGGCAGGGGAGCTAGGTGGACTAAGCCCCACCAATCCAATAACATCAGCCCTCATCTTAACAACAGCGCCTGGCGGAGGGGGGAGGGGCAGTGTCTCCGCTCTAGGGCGAACGTAACCTCTTGTCTGCCACGGAGAGTAGCGCTGTGAGCAGGCGGCAGGGCGAGCTTGACTCTGGGGATCTAGCGCAGTGCTCTCCGAGGGCATCTAGCACTGTGCACTCTGTGGGGATCTAGCACAATGGACTCTGTGAGGGTATGGTGCCTAGCAGTAGAGCCCCGTACGCTGCCCACTTAGGTAGCACAGTGCCCCAATATATCTGAGGGTGAGCTGCACAGGGCCCTGCTGTGTACCGATGAGGAGTTACCCTGCTCTGGTAATGTGAGGGTAAGTTCAGGGTACAGGGTCCATTTTTTAATGGGAAAAGCTATAGTGACCACACCGTCATCCGCTTCATTCAACACGCATGCACAGACGTCACCCAAGGATTACACTGACACTTTCATTGTGGGTGAAGAACTGCTGCAGGTTTATTTCATACAACATAAGTATGACGATAAATGGGTTATCTTACGGGCGATCCAGGGCAAGCAGCCCCTCGCTGCTCCGCCCGCCTGGTGAGCCAGCACGCACGGTGGGTCGATGGCCGGCAGTGCGGCACATATTTATTTTCAGATCATCCACTGGGTCACGTGATCTGTCTCCTACTCCCGCCCCTTCTGACAGGGGCGGAGCGTGTTGTGGCACACCCCCGGTTGGTCAGGCCCCCCAACCGCCCGAAGGACTAACGGGGCGCCGTCGCGGTCTTCCCAGAACCCCCTTCGGCTCCTGGACCTTGGCTCGGGCACCCTTACTGTGCCGGACAGGGGTACCCTTACTGTACCGCCTGTCGCAGAGGTACCCGTCTGCCTCCAGATTGCCCTGTAACTCCGCCACAGCTCTGGGGAGGCTACCGTCGCTGCCAGAGCCCCCCTTCCTCCCTTCGTTGTTATAGGTGCCCTGCCCCTGCGAGCCAGCTTTTAGTGGGCTAAATTATGGGTCCTGTTCTGTAACCTGTAAATGACGGCATTAATTTGCAACATTACTCAGAAGCCCAGGGCAGACTAACAAAGGATGTCTTTTGGCCCCACTGCCGTTCAGCTTAGACGTGAATGGTGATCCTAACTTTCTTAGCGATGCCACTGCAGATCTTCCTAACGTAATTATGGGAAGATCTAGCACCTAACAACAAAACAACGTGGAAGAAGGTCCAAGGGAAAGGTTTTAAAGACCAGCAGGTTGTGAATCCCCTAAATTAAATCACTATAACACTGGACAACCCGGGTCTGGTGCTGAGTCAACAAAGATAAACAAAAAGCATATTCACTAGTTCCGACATCTCTAGTTAGAGAAGAACCCTTTAGGGAACAGAACCCATCAATCACCGAGGAGTCAGTGTGTTGTCATCATCTGGGTCTGCCTCTCTTGATACACCGCACCAGGTCTAGATGGAGCGACCTGATCGCGAGTAAAGAGAAGTGACATACAAGGGTTGCAATCAGATCTCCACCAGATATGACGAAAGGTGAATTCTCCTTCGCGTGAGAGGGGTTCTAAAAAGTGCAGCACTAAATCAAAAAAAGTGTGAATAAAAATGGCTAGAGAAACTCAAAAGTGCTTTAATTGGTAGAGTACCTCTGCCAGAATTAAAAGGCAAAATGGCAACTTAGCATAAATACATTGTCATTATGCTCATTGTCCATAGTATCTGGTCGACATGTTTCTGCCCACTGGGATCTAAATAGTATCAAGGGCATTCATCAGGACCTAATTTGCTGCTACTATGAAAGAAGTGTGAAAGTATAAAAATATTATTATATTACAGACAATCCTACCACCGGTTGAACTCTGTGGATGTCAAAACCGGGTACCTAGGAGAGTAGAAAGACATAGATAAGAAAATGCGAAAAGCTATCAATGTTAACATGACCAGCAAACAACAGTATAAGTATACCGTCATAGAGAACACAAATTAGTGTTGGTTACATCCAAAAGTGTTTTAGATTGCACTTACCCCAGAATTCTGGGTGATACCCTCACCTCAACCTGGTGTCTACTCAGGGAAGGGGGCCCCGCTCTGATATGGGGGAGAAGAAAAAGAAACAGGGCTGTTGAAAACATGCCTAAATCTCTATGCTCCCCATCATAAGTGACTAGAAAGTATAAAGTTTATCCATGTCTGTATTTACAAAGTAAGTGGAGGCACAAAGCATGGCAGTGATGTCCTTATAAATTACCCCTGACTTCCAATCAGAAAAGGAAGAACTCTAGCAATTTGTATAGTTTGAGAACCAATTAAAAGACCCAGAAAAGTCTTCTAGAAAACGCTAATGTTTCGGACTCCTATGTTGTCAAGAAGATGCTTCTAAGTGAGTAAAGCATTCTCAGAGTAAGAGCTTTTGCATTCTTAGAGTAAGAGCTACGCTTACCTCTCCGTCGGTACCCCGGGGCGGTCTATGAGTAAAGACCGGAGGTACCGACGTGGGCAAAAGGGAGTGCTTTATAGTGTACCTGATCGCAAACAGGTGCGTCCGTTACAGAGGGGTGACCTCGGCAAAGCCTGTGGTGTTTAAAGCCGCGTGAGGACCCAAATGACGATGTAAAGTACTGCGCATGCGTTGAAAGTGCGATAGAGTGCGCATGTGTTGTATTAGAAACACTGTTCTAATACATCTCTCATGTTGCAGAGCGTTTGTACTGGATTTCTCACACTAAATGAATAAAATTACAGAAAGAGAGATTTCGGAAGTTTCTCGTGTCAGAAACGGCTGATGTAAGTAACCGCTATAGTCAAATGAAAATTATATTCACTATGGACCTTATAATGTTTGTACATAACGTAAGGGCTTTGGAAGGACATCATATGGATGAAACAACCTTGGTAAATATAAAATGTAAGATGTAAAGACTGGACCCCTCATCTAAGCGTATTGCGGTCGATGAGCGTGCGCTCACATCAAGCTCAACAAAGAGAAGTGGGGCTTGGTCAGACAGGTAGGAACAGAAGAGACAAGAGCTGTTATGACTGGATTTTAATCTGGCATGTATGTCACGGCAGCCTTATGGTTGGTTGGTGTACAGATGCAACAAATCCACCGAGAGATTCACAGATAAAGTAAACTATACATGTATTGAATATTCTGCAGTAGACCCTCGAGTTGAATGTATATCAGACTGTGTACACACGTCTCGCAGGTAAGGCAAGGAAGGAGGGGCCGTATCTGTCAAGACAGAGTGAGAAACATAGTGTTGACCATGGTAAACCAAATTCAGGACATGCTCCTAAATGTCCAAATAGCTTATAGCATAAGCCAGGGAATATCGTCGTTAAGTCCTGTGGTGTCTGAGTGTAGACGATAAACCCATCTCTGTTCTCTACAGAGGAGAAAACGTTGGATGTCCATAATATGTTGGGGAATATAGGGTTGCTCAAGTATTACCCAACGAAGATCTGTTTCTCTATGGCCTGCCGAGATGAAATGATTGGTGAGTTTGGTGGCACCCCTTTTGCACCGAATAGTGCTCTTATGTTCTGCAATCCTGAGTTTGATTTTGCGGGATGTCATCCCCACATAGTTCATTTCGCAGGGACACTTAGGGCCTCATGTAGGTAGCCAAATACCGGTCGGTAACGGCCGATTTTCGGTAAATATGCCGTTACCGACCGGTATTCAGACAAGTGAGATGTAGGAGTCCCAAAACCAATTTTCGGTAAATATGAGGCGGTAAATACCGATTCATATTTACCGAATTCCAAAATACCGATTCAGAGTTACCGAATACATAATTAACGAATCGGTAAATATGAAGTGGTAAATATGAAGTGGTAAAAATGAAAATGACATGTAGGAGCACTCGGTAATTAAGAAATCCAAGAAAATCGGTAAATTAGAGTCGGTAATTAACACGGATTGAAAGCAGGTGGTAACCATCAACAATGCATATGAGCAATCCCAAAATGCTACAGCGTGGACGACATGGCCGCTATGTACGTCATTGCAAGGCGCCTACGTCTACAGGCAGCAGGACTGAGGGTGTGGCGACGGGAGGAACAAATCTACAGACAGCGCATCACACTATTCCAGCTGACTGATGCAGAGATACATGAGAGGTACAGGCTAGACCCCGAAACCATCATGGACTTAATCAGGGACCTACAGCCACTCCTGGACCATCCAATAAGAAGGGCGCACGCCATACCCCCACATGTGCAGGTGCTCTGCAGCCTACATCTGCTGGCATCCGGCAGTTATCAGGTGGTGATAGCTGCGGTGGGTGGGGTATCCCAGAGTTGCCTGTCACGTTTCTTCAGGAAGTTCCTGGATGCCATGATGCAGAGAATGCACCACTACATAAGCTTCCCAAACACACAGGCTGCACTGCAGAAAACAAAAACAGACTTTTATCACATGGCACAGTTCCCCCATGTCATCGGCTGTATTGATGGTACACACATCCCAATCTGTCCACCAGCTGATACAGAGCACATCTACAGGAACAGGAAGTCCACCCACTCCATCAATGTGCAGGTGATCTGTGATGCAGGGAACATCATCACAGATATTGTTGCAAAGTTTCCTGGGAGCACCCACGACTCTTACATCTTCCAGAATAGTGGGATCTACACACGACTGAGTGCCGGAGAATTCGGAGAGGGATACCTGCTAGGTAAGTAACAGTGACGCCCCTTGAAACCTGCAAATCATAGTGCATAGAGGCATGTTACTGATGGTTCCCTTTTACTCATCCAGGCGACAGTGCATATGCATGCCGGTCATTCATCCTCACTCCCTACCTACACCCAGCAACCCAGAGTGAGAGACGATACAACATGGCACACAAAACAACACGCAATGTGGTGGAGCGCACGTTTGGACTACTGAAGAGCAGGTTCCGCTGCCTGCACAAGAGCGGAGGCGCACGCCAGTACAAACCCATCACCTGCTGCAAGATTATTGCCACTTGTGCAATGCTGCACAACCTTGCCACGAAAAAAGGTACAGATGTGGAACTGACATATTTTGAGGACAACGAGGATGAGTCAGGCCAGCCAGAGGGCAACGCAGCTAGAGTGCCAACTGCAATCGATGGGAGAGAGAGACGGGCAGATATCACATGCAACTATTTCTGAGTAAGTAAGGGGACACAGCGAGTTGTGAAGTCCTGACGTAGTTTTAATGTGGCACCACGCCATGAACACATGAACAGGCCAATCTGGCAATATACCATCTATACAAGGAGTATGTCCAGGGTTACGTCACCCAATGGGAAGTGGCTAAGCAGGGCTACATCAATGTTTGCGCATACGCGCTGCAGTGGTGGATTGCACGGCCTGTGCATCCTCACTGGAGCCAACCCCAAGCCGCCTGCTGCTCCTGCGTGCTTCTGGGACGGGGGGTGTGATGCTGCTGCTGGTGTCGATGCTCTCCGCAGCATCCCCTGCAGCAGTTGTCGACGCCTGACTAGTCAATAGCACCCCTAGTGCACTTGTCACCTGCACCATCCCCCGAGACAGGTCGCTGCAGCACTGTGTTAGGCCCTCCTGCATCGTCACAGAGCGCCGGCACAGTAGAGAAGTCGCAGTTGCCAGACGGTTGAGTGCCCTGCTGGTAGTGTCCCTTCTCTGGCGTTCCCGGCGCCGTGCTTCGATGTCAGCATCTAATTTGCTGCACAACTGCTGGATTGACTGGGACATGTCCCGAATGCCCGCAGCCATGCCGCTAATGTTGGTGTCCATGTTGACTAATGTTGTCTTCATCACCCGCATGTGCCTCTGGACTGACATGACTGCCTTTGATTGCAGGCGCTGTTGCTTCAACATTTGGCCCTCGAGCCCCAAGAAGACACCATGGCCGTCAGTGGGTGCTGGTGGACTCTGGACACGCGACCTGCGGCGCCCTCTTGCTTCCGTCTGTGCTGCCTGTGAGGTGTGGGGCACAGTGGCATGGCTCCCTTCCTGGGGCCCGGTGCGGTCTTCTGGGCCCATGCTGTCGTCTGACGAGGTGTCTAAGGCTCGTAGCCTGGCTGCTGGACGCCTCCTCATTCTCACACCTGCAAGCGGAGATGTGGCCGGTGATTCGAACATGAGTGGCGATGCTGGCTCTGGTGGTGGTGATGCTGGCTCTCGGTGAGGTGATGCTGGCTCTGTGTGCGGCGAGGCTGGCTGTGTTGGTGGTGCGGCTGCCAGTGGGCCTGCTCCCTGGTCTGAACTGGTGCTGGCTAGAGGTGATTTATGTGGCCGGTGTGCCGTCTCTCCTGCAGCATGCCCTGTCCTGCATGATGTCACATCTGTGGACAGAAATACAACATTGGCTCAGTGTCCCCGAAGGGCTGCATTGCATGCGTCACAATAAATCATTTCACATTCCAATATGTCCCCTGTCTCCTTGTGCCTCGAGTGCGTGACATGCCTTGTTGCCCTGTAACATTTACGTCATGGTTAGTGTTGCCCTGACTACATCTCCCGGAATGCATTGCCTGTCTGCACTGACACGTGTGGACTGCAGTGTGTTTCTCGTTTCACAATGGGGGATGGGGGATGTGGGATAGGGGTAGGGGGGGGCTACATTGCTGTGCTTTCGTCTTACCTTGGTGTGTTGCGGCTCTGGCAGAGCTGTCGGCGTCCCCAAGACCCACGACGCTCTCTTGCTCGATTGTGGCCGCCACCAGCTCCTCCAGTTCGGTGAGGGCAGGTGCCCTGTTGGTTCCACCTCCGGTCTGGCTGGCCTCCTTCTGGATGTCGCCCATCTTCCTCTTGGTTACAATCCGGAGGTCATACCAGCGCTTTTTGAGGACCTCAATGTCCCTGTGGGTCACTCCCACAGCATTGACCTGCGCCTGGATGGCCAGCCATATGTTGCGCTTTTCGGCCTCAGGCACTTGCAGGGATTGCCTTCCAAACAGCTTCTGGTGCTGCTTCACCACCTCCTCCACCAGCACCTGGAGTTCCTTGGGGCTAAATTTCAGCTTCCTCCTCCTTTCCCCTCCGTCTTTCTGTGTTCTCTGGCTGGACATGCTATTCGTTTACCCGCTCGCACATGCAACGGCTCCCTGCCTCTCCTCTGCACTCCAAGCTTCTCCAGGGTCGGCTAATTATGTACACCTGCCTGGGTGTGGCCACTTCGGCTAATTATGTACACCTGCCTGGGTGTGGGCACTTCCTGGTTGGGTGGGCTGTCGTTGCACTGGATTAGCTGTTTCGTCAAGTCATGTGATTTGATTTACCGAATCCGTACATACCGATTCGGTATTTTCCGATTCGGTAAATACCACCTCGGTATTTACCGATTCGGTAAATAACACCTCGGTATTTACCGAATCGGTAAGTACCACCTCGGTATTTACCGATTCGGTGAATTCCGATTCGTGATTACCGAATGTTACCGAATCGGTAACTGTTACCGAATTTTTACCTACATATAACTTACCGATTCTAATTTACCGATTCGGTACGGCTCTGTATTTAAGAACCGGTAAAATTTATTTACCTACATGAGGCCCTTAATGAGGTAAATGACTCTCTCACTGTTGCAGTTAGTGTGTTTGTCAAGCCGCCAAGATCTATTCGTCCCAATATCAACCTCAGTGGTGTGTGATGTCTGGGGGCACACCGAACAGTTCCCACAGGGAAAATGACCTTTGACTGGAGGTAAACCCCACAGGGGCACATCCGCGAATCTCTGAGATGCTCGAGGGCGTGTATGTATTAGCTGATCTTTGATGTTTTGGCTCCTTTTGTAGGCAAATAGAGGAGGAGGTAAAGTCTTTCCTTCAATTTTGACCACTCTCCAATTCTTGAGGATGCTCTTCTTCAGTGCGTTGGAGTGGCTGGAAAAAGTGTTGACACATGTTATCCGGTTCTCCTCCGTGCTTGGATTGCAAATTCGTTTTTCCAGGAGAGCCTCCCTGTGATTATTAAGAGCTCTCTTCATCGATGTTTTTACTGCTCTCTTAGGATATTGTCTATCCAGTAGTTGAGCAGAGAGTTGATTGGCATGTTCGCAATACTTTAAAGTTGTTGAACAATTGCGTCGGATACGGAGAAATTGCCCGAAAGGCAAGTTCTCTCGCAGAGCTCGTGGATGGAAACTCTGAAAATGTAACAGCGAGTTCCGAGCCATCGGTTTCTTATATAGTTCCGTAATGAGTATGCCATCCTGAGAGCTGATCAGAAGATCTAAGAATGGAAGGTTTTTCTTTGAAGTCACACAGGTAAACTTCAGAAAATCATTTTGAAGGTTTAACCATGAGTGAAAATTCTCGATTGTTTCAATAGAACCTCTCCAAATAACCAGGATGTCGTCTATGTACCGTTTCCAGGACAAGATGTGGCCTAGAAACGGATTGGTGATAGACAATATCTCAGCCTGCTCAAAGTGGTGAACATAGAGGTTGGCTAAGGAAGGGGCAAAAATACTCCCCATCGATGTTCCGGAGATCTGTAGGAATAACTGGTCCTCAAATTGAAAAAAATTCTCTTTCATAGCCAGTGTCGCGCAGAACATGATGAACTCAACTGGTGTTGGACTCTGCAGATCTCTCGTTTCAAGGAGTGTTTTAATGACAGATAGAGTCTCATCCTGTGGAATGCAGGTGTACAAAGACTCCACATCAAAACTCACGAGGAAGTCTTGTGTGGAGTCAAAAGGCATTCCATCAAGGATGCGCAGAAGATCCTTGGTATCCTCCACATATGTCGGCATTGTCTTCACTAGAGGTTTCAGGAAGAAATCTACAAAAGTAGACAGGGGTTCGAGGAGTGACCCTATCCCCGAGATTATGGGTCTACCTGGAGGGGGTAACACTCCTTTATGTATTTTCGGTAATACATAAAAATAAGGAACCACTGGAAAGGTGGTTATCAAAAACAATGCCTCATGGCTAGTGATCCAGCCTTGTTCCAGAGCGTCATCTACTTTCTCCTTGATGATGGCCGAAAGCCTCTTGGTGGGATCCAATTTGAGAGGCTTGTAAAAAGTGCTATTGGTAAGTTGTCTCTTGCACTCACTTCGGTATGCTGCTGTATCCATGATTACTGTCGCGCCCCCCTTATCCGCGGGTTTGATGGTGATTGACTTGTCAGATGACAGAGTCTGTAGGGCG
Organism: Triturus cristatus; assembly: GCF_964204655.1. Lineage (NCBI taxonomy): Eukaryota > Metazoa > Chordata > Amphibia > Caudata > Salamandridae > Triturus > Triturus cristatus. The sequence continues at coordinate 1,054,502,549 of NC_140579.1, read as the reverse complement.
AGATTTTCATTCTTGGACAGGTTCATGAATTGTTTACTCTCAAGTTGGAACAGTGCTTCAGCATCCCTCAAAACTGCCCTCTCGAAGGTAAGTATTTCCGGAGGAATTAGATGTGTTGGTGGGTTGAAGGTGGACTTAGGACGTAAACCAGTGTTGGTGATGTTCTCCTCAACGGCCTCTTGTGGTTTGTCGCCAAAGAAAGCACGCAGCCTCACCTTTCTAAAGAAGACAGCTAGTTCTTGTCGAGTTTGAAATGAATCTCCTTTATACGTTGGAACGTAACCAAGACCTTTCTCTAGGACGGTAGTCTCATCCACAGTAAGCAGGCGGTCACTAAGATTGACAATCAAGCTGTCGTGTTGCTCGGGCCTGGTGCTGTTGGATCTCTCAGGTTGCTCCGAGTCCGGGACGATGGAGGGCTCCAATGGACAGTCGTCTGAGCGGGTCTTCTCTTGCCTCTGGAGCGGCGTTGGCCTTGTCCTAAAAAAGGCTGCTGTTGGAAATTGTCAGGATGTAGTGGACCCGGGTACATTGGCTGTTGAAAGTAAGGTTGTTGAAAGTTGTAAGGGCCAGGCGGCCACCATTGTGGCTGGGGGGGACCTCCAAAGAAACTGCCTCTCCTAGGTCCTCTTCTCCTCCAGTTTCGGCCTCTTGAAGATTGGTGCATGCCTGGATCTGAGTCGGATGAGTTACCATCACTCCCAGAAGTGGAGTAGTTCGAACCAGTCCTACCACTCTGTTGGTTATAAGTGGGGGGAACATAGGAATCACTCGTGTAAGGATACACTTTAGTCATAGAGAATTTAGCCAAATCCTTCTTGAATTTTATAATTTTGTTGGCAAGAATGTTGTCTCTAAACTCTTTGCTGGTTTTATCAGTTTCTTTTGACTGTTTATTATAAGTCGCCGTGACTAATACTGATTTGATCTGAGACTCTAAGTGTTGTATCTCGACTAAAATGTTATCCGCAATCCTCTTAGCTGTTGTAATTATGAGGATTAACCAATCCCGTGTGCACCGCCATGCCACCAAAGACCAATCTTTGAGGAATGTCTTGTCCTCTAGGAACAGTCTCGGTGCATTATTTACTATGAGGCCAGTAGGGGCACAGTCAGCCCGTAAATACTCAGTCATAATAGCCCCATGTACCTGTGTCAGAGCATGTGAGCGTTTGAGAAAAAGCACTTTGCTCCAGTCATCATTATTGATAATAGTGGTATTAGTAGGTAAGTCAATAATAGATGGTGTTTGGAGGATGTCTAATGCTACTGCATCATCGAAAGCGAGGCCCTGTCTCTCTGACATTGTGAGAAAAAGGTCCAGAGTTTACTAAGAGTAAAACTTTAAAGAAAAAAGGTTTAGAGAGCCATCATTGCCGTCCACCTAGATAAGACAGGACAAAGATCATACAAGAGAAATCACGGAGCGTTCTGAATCCTCTCTCAAGGGAATAGGAGGATTCTTTTAAAATAGGGACCTACGGCCAGAAAGCCGCTCAATGCAGTAACAACAAAACAACGTGGAAGAAGGTCCAAGGGAAAGGTTTTAAAGACCAGCAGGTTGTGAATCCCCTGCCTTACCTGCGAGACGTGTGTACACAGTCTGATATACATTCAACTCGAGGGTCTACTGCAGAATATTCAATACATGTATAGTTTACTTTATCTGTGAATCTCTCGGTGGATTTGTTGCATCTGTACACCAACCAACCATAAGGCTGCCGTGACATACATGCCAGATTAAAATCCAGTCATAACAGCTCTTGTCTCTTCTGTTCCTACCTGTCTGACCAAGCCCCACTTCTCTTTGTTGAGCTTGATGTGAGCGCACGCTCATCGACCGCAATACGCTTAGATGAGGGGTCCAGTCTTTACATCTTACATTTTATATTTACCAAGGTTGTTTCATCCATATGATGTCCTTCCAAAGCCCTTACGTTATGTACAAACATTATAAGGTCCATAGTGAATATAATTTTCATTTGACTATAGCGGTTACTTACATCAGCCGTTTCTGACACGAGAAACTTCCGAAATCTCTCTTTCTGTAATTTTATTCATTTAGTGTGAGAAATCCAGTACAAACGCTCTGCAACATGAGAGATGTATTAGAACAGTGTTTCTAATACAACACATGCGCACTCTATCGCACTTTCAACGCATGCGCAGTACTTTACATCGTCATTTGGGTCCTCACGCGGCTTTAAACACCACAGGCTTTGCCGAGGTCACCCCTCTGTAACGGACGCACCTGTTTGCGATCAGGTACACTATAAAGCACTCCCTTTTGCCCACGTCGGTACCTCCGGTCTTTACTCATAGACCGCCCCGGGGTACCGACGGAGAGGTAAGCGTAGCTCTTACTCTAAGAATGCAAAAGCTCTTACTCTGAGAATGCTTTACTCACTTAGAAGCATCTTCTTGACAACATAGGAGTCCGAAACATTAGCGTTTTCTAGAAGACTTTTCTGGGTCTTTTAATTGGTTCTCAAACTATACAAATTGCTAGAGTTCTTCCTTTTCTGATTGGAAGTCAGGGGTAATTTATAAGGACATCACTGCCATGCTTTGTGCCTCCACTTACTTTGTAAATACAGACATGGATAAACTTTATACTTTCTAGTCACTTATGATGGGGAGCATAGAGATTTAGGCATGTTTTCAACAGCCCTGTTTCTTTTTCTTCTCCCCCATATCAGAGCGGGGCCCCCTTCCCTGAGTAGACACCAGGTTGAGGTGAGGGTATCACCCAGAATTCTGGGGTAAGTGCAATCTAAAACACTTTTGGATGTAACCAACACTAATTTGTGTTCTCTATGACGGTATACTTATACTGTTGTTTGCTGGTCATGTTAACATTGATAGCTTTTCGCATTTTCTTATCTATGTCTTTCTACTCTCCTAGGTACCCGGTTTTGACATCCACAGAGTTCAACCGGTGGTAGGATTGTCTGTAATATAATAATATTTTTATACTTTCACACTTCTTTCATAGTAGCAGCAAATTAGGTCCTGATGAATGCCCTTGATACTATTTAGATCCCAGTGGGCAGAAACATGTCGACCAGATACTATGGACAATGAGCATAATGACAATGTATTTATGCTAAGTTGCCATTTTGCCTTTTAATTCTGGCAGAGGTACTCTACCAATTAAAGCACTTTTGAGTTTCTCTAGCCATTTTTATTCACACTTTTTTTGATTTAGTGCTGCACTTTTTAGAACCCCTCTCACGCGAAGGAGAATTCACCTTTCGTCATATCTGGTGGAGATCTGATTGCAACCCTTGTATGTCACTTCTCTTTACTCGCGATCAGGTCGCTCCATCTAGACCTGGTGCGGTGTATCAAGAGAGGCAGACCCAGATGATGACAACACACTGACTCCTCGGTGATTGATGGGTTCTGTTCCCTAAAGGGTTCTTCTCTAACTAGAGATGTCGGAACTAGTGAATATGCTTTTTGTTTATCTTTGTTGACTCAGCACCAGACCCGGGTTGTCCAGTAAGATCTAGCACCTACCTATGGAGCCAGAACTGAAACCTAGCTGAAGTCGTCAACCCATCGATTCCCTTCATAACCTAGCACGAAGGAGGTTTAATTTCCACTTTGTCTACAAAGGCGATGTATAGATAGCGTCATGGTTCCTGAATTGCTGCTGCTGCTGCGAGGATTGCATGATTTCTCAGCAGGGCAAAACATTTTAACGTAACTGCTAAATGGACGGCTTTTATCATGACTCCGGATAAAGCCAATATGACTGACTGAGCTGCCGAAGGATACATCTCTCAGCTCGAAGACCCCAATTTGTGAACCTATCCCACCTCCCTGGCTCCAAGGAAAGGCTGAGCGAGAAGAGCAACACCTAAATCTGTTACTCAGGCTGGAAAATATGGCATGGGTAGCAAGGCATTGGTGAAATAGGCGCTTATGGACCTGCAATCCTATTAAGATTTTTCAGTTGGCCATATTAGGTGCCTTCCTGGCTTGAAATTGTGTTCCCAACAGCTACAGCACAATAAGCAGGGTGAAGGTACGTGTGAGTTAACCACTTTACCTACGTATATAAACACAAGCTGACATCACGGGTATCTCAAATTCCTTCCTTTCACATCTTATCATCCTATTGTTTACTACAAAATGATCCATATCTTAGCAACATCTCCTCCTTTTAGCCTTTCTACTTTTAAATTAAGTTACATTAAATTGGACGCTAGAGTCTTATACTAGTCCCACGGTCATTCCAATCTTTTCTTACTCTCCACTGCGACAACGTATCCAATTTCTTTGCTTGTTGAATAGGAGCTAGCTTTTGGACTTTATTGCTGCTGAAAGGGGGTTAATAGGTTTGCCTACAGTCCTTGTTATACCGGTGTTGCTGTGCTATAGGTAATTCATTGCACCAACATCGCGGCTTGAAATTGAAACTTCCTATTTCATCAAATAATCTGTTGTGGGCCCCAGTTATGATTTTGTTCATATCTTCCTAGTTGGCAGTGTCTCTATCTTGCCAATACCTGGGTCACGTCCGCCTTAAATGATGACAATACATCTGGCTTTTCCGCTAGCCTTGCCCATTAACCCGTCAAATGTCTGTGGAGAGCAGCTCTCTCAATTATTACCATGTAGATGATGGCATGCCATTCACGGGTGTCTGGTTGAAGTATGCTCAGGTAGTTGACACTCATTCTGGGGTGTCTGGTTGAAGCATGCACAGGTCATTGACACTCTCCCACGTGCAGTGCTGTGAAACGTTTGAAGTAGTTCATCAAATTCAGCCAGCCACCCCCTAGGTGGAGGCTTGCACTCCCAAACTTCTGCTAGTGTAAAACCCGGCCACACCTCTAGTTCAGAGAAATTTAGTAATTCACGACACTGACAACCCCAGGGGCCAAATACTGGGCTGTGTAAATGCGGCCCCAATATCACCAGGAACAATTAGCTTGGAGTGGATGGGTGTTAACCTAGACTGGCTGAAGGCAAAACCTTTGACAATCACTCCTGACAAGACGTGCCAACGCAGGTAGAAGACAGAGTTCTAAAGCCCGCCTTACTTCCTTTCCCAGTTCGACACAGTCGAAGAAGAATGCCCCGTCCAGAAAGGTCATGGCCTTATCACTGAAGCCTATCCCTACAGCATTCTCCGTAAATCTACAGCATTGCTTTGTAAAGCTTTGTCTGGTTCCACACTTAATTGTGGTCGATATGCTCTCCCTCAGTCTAAGACAAATTCCTAGCTAATCGTACGCCTGCCGAATTCCCCGGGCTGTCTGGCTTAATGCTTTACGCCTGGAATTGCCCCACCAAATGTAGCCTTGCACTGAACTTAAATTGGTTGTCTCAACTATCCTTCTAGAGCTCGAAACGCCCCCTGTGCTCCTTGTGCTTACTAAATGGACCCGCTCCTTAGTTTCCCAGCACACCATGCACTTACGTCCTGTATAGACTAAGCTGCCACTATGACTGGGTTGCAGAAAACCTTACACCAGCTGTTCCCGACTAGCAAGGCTAAATAGGAAAGGCAGCCACATCTCTTGACTTAAGCGTGGAACTAGTACTAATGAATACCTTCAAGATGTTATATCAGACACCCAGACCCCGGCCTTCAGCTTGTCTCAAAACAGCTCAGGCTGCTGACTTGTCTGTATGGACTAAGCTGCCACTGTGACTGTGATTTGAAAGAAACATTACACCAGCTGTTTTCGCGAATAACTTTACGGAAGGTATGTATGACACACACCCCAGGCCTTCCGCTTGTCTCAAAACAGCTCAGGCTGCTGGCTTTCCTGAATCGACTAAGCTGCCAATATGAGTGTGAGTTGATGAAAAAATTACACCAGCTGTTTCCGAATAGCAAGAGCAAAGATGAAAGGCAGCAGCATCACTTGACCTAAGCGTGGAACTACACAATTATTTAATCAGTATTCCGAATTCAAACATTTAACCAATATTTTCTCATGTGACTATCTTATTCACCATCAGCCAGGCCTACTTCCATAGTAAAATCGCGAGTGGCTGGCAAAGGGTACGTTAGAAATATCAAAGCCATGCATGTTCAGCATGAAGCCAGGTATGGAAGGAAAGCTTGGGGGCGTTAGTGTGCATAGCGCTGGTGGCATCAAGTTCGCTGCTTTCGGGAATGAAACAGCCTGCAAGTTAAATTGTCAGTTTATGGTAGTGCTGCACGACCAGAAAGGTATCAGTGTTTGTGCGCTTTACCTGCGCACCAAATGACGCTACACCAGGGACACACTCTTTTCTTATTAGGCACGGGGAGATTAAGCGATTCTCCCAGAATCACTGCATATTAATAAGTAAGGCACCGAGACTTCGGGCCTGGTCCTCTCCGGCATATAGTAATGGGCCATGCACTAGCTAGTTGTGCAGGGAAAGCATAAGTTTCAGTAGGTAAAGTTTGAATTCTGTTATTTACTGCCCGATAAACAAGTTTCATTGGGTGTCCCTAGAAAATTATTCTTAGTTGCCGGAAATAATTTGGTTTGTATCCTGCGCTATGCTGGTTATGATTAATGTAACTTAGCACGCCACTAAAAGTGTTGTACAACTCACGCACTCTCGCGTTGCTTAGTGTGGAGAAGCACAAGCGTACTCTATTTCTAGCCAAATTAACCCTCTTTGCAACACTAATCACTATTGTAATAATGTATGCTTAGTGGTGTGAATGCAGCTCTAGGATGAGCGTTCGTAGCTCACTGTTGACTATTAAGGGCTTTAAGATATACATTGCAAGTAACAAAAGGATGCCTCCTTTGAAACAGTAACCTGCTGACCTATTTACATCATACGCACTCTGGAATCTACTTGGCACACGCTCTTTGCAGCGGGCATATTTAGCCCTCTGCACTAAGTACACCGAAGTCAAAACCTCCACTATACAAAATCTTGACCTTTCTCCAGGAACCTAACGAATCACACGAGTTATCTTGACATTTGTGTGAGGCCTGGAATTGCCGTGGAAAGAAACGCAGCCTCCGGTGCCATGACTGAAACAAATTACACAGTGGTGCACACTTTGTTCTAGGAGGCAAGGAGCACCGAGTATACGAGGGACCCCGAATTCCACCGTTCAGACTATGCAGTTTCCAACTGGAAATAACTTCCTGGTCCCGGGGTGCGCCTGGCGGGCTATTGTAGAGCTGGAGCGGCCCGGGGAAGGTTAGCGCTCCCCGGGTGCAGGGAAGGACAAAGCTGGGCGCTGCAGATTTATTCAGTGCCAGGGAGGGGCAGCGACTTTGCAGAAGCCCCTCTTGCACGGGAACGTGTGGGCGATAAAAGTATTGAAAATGGAGAAGTGGGTCTAGCTTTTGCCTGTGTGACCCGTTGGTAGAAAAGCTTAATTTGGAACCCAGAGGCGCGAGTTCCAATCCCAGGTGTTACACAATTGTGTGCTACTAGACACTTCGCCTTAGCTTCCTGTGCCTTGGTCCTCTCAAAACACAGTTATTGGGGGCACAGTGACCGCGAAGTGCATTGCTGCGGCTCAAGCACATGGGCAGCTGGACATCGTCGCGCCAGTTCTGTGTTGGACCGCGTCACGGCGCCTTGTCTCAGCGAGGGATTCTCCTGTGTCGAAGTTTGATTTGTAAACTTGAGGATGCGTGCCCACCATGAAGGTCTGCAGAGGAGCTCCGGTTGGATTACGCGGTATAACAGCTACCAACTGCACACAAAAGCTGCTTGAATTCTGGCCGCTCGTGTTGTGTCCTGGGCCCCTGCACTCTGCTTTTGCAGCGAACACGCATAACGCTTAATTACCGGAATTATACTGTGTCAATAAAATTTCGCAGGGCCTTTTGTCATTAGCGCGACACTATGGACTCATTAGAAGTTGCTGGGAGGATTCCCATAGACATGGGAACACTATGCTATATTGTAGTTTATGGAACCGATCTCTTCCAAATGTTAAACTTGTTTAGTCCTGTAGCCCCATCACGTGCCCACCCACCAATCAATGATCGATACCACTACGATTGCAGGATCTATGAAAACAAAAACCCGGTGACCGGAAGCTGATGCTGCAGAAGGAAAAGGCTCCCAGCTGACTGGGCAACGAGGCTCGAACCCTGGTTCCCTGCACCGAGTCGGCGGTGCAGCCAGCGGACCACACCGCCCACGGGATCTCGTCACGCAGGTCCAGGGGGTGCTGTACCTAGCATCGTATTTACATTACGCATTCCGGCCCGGGGGGTTTAAGTGATTTGCCCAGAAACACCGGGTGTGGGCGCGGCCACGGGGCACATTACATATTCAGGTACTTGGGCCTTGCAGACTTACACAACCCATTCGCGCCATTTCCCCCGCACCACAAGGGGACCCCAGTAATCTGGCAAAGTCCATAACTACGCCCGACAAATGAAACCGGTCCACATCCCAACCAAGCCAAGCTGTCTAGTGATGCCTTTATATACTTGGGAATTCCTGTATTTAAATTCAATGTTGGAGCAGCCTGGCGGGGTTGTTCGAGCATCTAGCGTGACCAGATTGTCTGCCAGTAGTGGTGATGTCAAAGTTGACACAATCTTGTCGAACCCAGGGATTAGAGTTGTTACTCTTTCTACTGCCACAATATCTTCACAAATGAATGACCTACAACCCTGAACATGGTGAATCCGGTGAATTGTCTTGTTCAGTAGGGAGTCTTCGGTCTCTATGACCGAGGCTTTGCTGGGTTTTGGGACGTTAATCATTGTAATGAGACCAAGACTGGCATTATCTTTGGGGGGGGCGCTAGAGGGTGCACAGCAGGAGCAGCTCCGCCGGCCGAGTACATAATCCGACCAAAATCCTGGTTATGGTATGCCATCACGCCCACGAAGAAGAAGCACCTAAGCATTAAAGGTGGCGTGGTGCTGCCCAAATTGAGTGGAAAAGGCGACGGGAGCAGCGATCTGAACTTGTGGCTGTGTTCAACGGGGTGAAAATAACGACTGCCGGGAGCGGCTGACAGTGCCCGACAGACTGCGACATTGCCGTAATGCATGCAGTGCGTGGAGAGAAGGGATCGGATGCCGAAATGAGATGGTGAAAAGTGGCAGACCCAATAAATATGCCTGAGAGACGATCGCGGGCCCGGGTACCTCGACAGGCGGTTTGCCGTGCAGGCAAGCAACCGCTGCTCCCAGAGTGGCAAGGAGAAAGCGAGGATGCAGAAGATCGAGGTGAGGAGAGCCGCGTGCGAAAGTTAGGTGCCGCAGAGACCACTGCGTGTGTGGAGAGTCGTGAAGTGCGGCCTACCTGAGTAGAGGTAAGCACATTGCCGGATGATCGAAGGAGACTCCAGGTGCTGGGAGCCTGGTAACATCCCGGCCGATGAACTGCGTGTGGCCCACTGAGAGAAAGGTGCGCGGCAGTGAGCTACAAGTCTAGTGCACTGCTGGGACTGGGCTGAGTGAAGGGACACTCTAGAGAGTTGCTGAAACCCGACCTGTAGAGCTTTCCTGGCCTGACTGAGGCGATCCTAGCGTTGAAGCATAACAAACACAATTGTCGATCCCTGTCCCGCAACTGACTGCCACCCTGCCGCTTCCGACCCCGCGCGACCATCTCAGCCTCCTCCCCCCCCGTGGTATCCGACCACAGGGCCCCTGTACTACCCGGGCTTAACCCAGGGACGGGGCCGGGGGGGGGGAGGCAAGAGCATGGACATACCGTAATGACTGGCGACGACGATCCCGACGACGCGTGTCCGGGCAGGAGCGGCGCGCAGGAAGCAGAGGAGGAACTGGGCGAGAGGGACGCCTATGTAGGGGGGGGGCTAGCCTCGCCCCCCTAACGGCCCGCCTCCACCTGCACACTCATTGGGAGATCTCCTCCCTGGGCGCGGCCTCGCGCGCGAGGCAGAAGGAGGGGGAAGGCTGCGACGGGCGGCCACTAGAAAGCTGCCCTGCTGATGTCCCACTGCGTGGGACGCGGGCAGCGGCAAACTAAAAGTTTCAGAATGCAAAGTGCTGTAAGTACAAAAACAAAAAAAAACACAGGTCGGGCTAAAGGTGTTGTGCGTGACAGGCAGCCACTTTGGAGCTATACACAAGCATAACATATCCTAACCATCAGAAAACAGGTTACGCTAAAAAGGAGTCTAAGAATTCATTAAGCTGCACCGGCGCAGAGCACTTTTTAAATACCGTCCAACGGAATGGCAAACAAGCCTGCTCATATCTCATTCGGAGAAAATAAAATGCCGGTTTGATTGGCAAACCAATAAGCTTTAAGAATAGGCAGTAAGTGCCTGCGTCAGAAAGGCTCATAATAGCAGCAAAAAAATTTCCACTTCTTTTAAACCCGATATTTCAGCAGCAGCACCCGTCAGTCTGGCATGCAACTCCATATATTTCACCGACTGTGTTTCCTGTCCAGGGCTTTCATGGTTAACCTAAAGCATTCTGGATGTAGTAGTCTTGGTTTGCTTCAACTGAGCAGGTTAGACTAACCTGATAGCACTGATGTCTAAGGTTGAAAGTCCAGGGCTGGTAACAGAGTCTGTGATGACATGGATTGTGACCCTGCTCCTCTAGGACCTGCTATAGCGGGCTTGAGACTTGGGAGCCCCCATATTACAAGTGCACTGCTAGAATCTGTTAAAAACCCCAACTAGAAGAAACACCCTTACTGCGTGATGACTTTATTTCTCCAGGCAATTCTTGCACCCATTTCTATGTTTTCTCAATGGAAATGGGGAATAACATAGAGAAATTGCCTGTGACTTGTATTACCAAGCAGTGACTCATATGTGCTAACACAATTCCCTATAGACACAGAATGGGTACAATCCTTTGAATCATCAGGGCCGATATTTCTATTTCTTCACTGTCTGGTCAGGTCAAATTCTTCAAGTTTTTAACAGGACGGATCTGCCCGTGCAAAACCTGGTATTGGAAGCTTAATTTGAAGAAAATCTGCCATCTCGAAATGGTGTAAAAGAAAGTTTGTGTAGAGTTTAACAGTACCGTGGCACGTGCAATAAGAGCATTCTGTGTAGTGTTGGTTTAAAACACCGCAAAGTACTCAAAAATAAAGTTCTAATGCTGCCTACAGTTCAAACACGCATTTGCAATGCAATAGGTCTCGCATTTACGTGAGTTTGAGCTATTGACATTTCAAATAACAATGCCTTTTATTTTTGTTTTCGTTTTTAAAACATAAATAAAAGGCATTGTCATTTACAATGCCAACAGCTTAAACTTACGTAAATGTGAGACCTATTGCATTGCAAATGCTTGTTTAACCCTGCTGCAGGCAAATTGACATCAAGGACAGATGTGACAGTTTATTTGCCCTGCTTAATTATTTGGTCACAAAGAGGCTGCATTTTGACATTTTTTATTGATTAAGGCGTCTACTACAGAGATCTTTGTGTGCCTAGCAACTTTTAGGGGATAATGATAATAATGACAAGATAACTCTGGTGGTTAATGCACCTACTGGAGAGATCAGTGGTTTGTCTTGTCACAGTTTTACACATAGTGTTCATGTGTCCGCTGCTAAGTATATTGTGTAGCATTCTGATCTCAGATTTTTATTTTATGTAGATGTTTAAGCAGTGGCGGTTCCTCGAGGGAGTGCTGTGGGGCGGTGCGCGGGGCGGGGGAAGGGCAGGGTAGGGGGTAGTGATCTCCGGAATACAGCCGAATGGAGTTGAGTAAATAAATAAATGAAACAAATTACATTGCGCTCGCTCCAACGCCAAATCGGCGATGCAGCGCACAATTTAATTTGTTTCATTTATTTACTCAACTCCGTTCGGCCGTATTCCGGAGTTTACTACCTCCCGCCCCTCCCCCGCCCAGCTCCGCCGCCCCGCAGCACTCCCTCGAGGAGCCGCCACTGTGTGTAAGTGGGTTACTGCTTTTGACACAGATCTTTTTTTAACTTCCAGTACAAACGTTGCAGTTATTCTAATAACACACAGTGTGCTATTAACTGGCATGAAGGAGCTAGATGCGAAAATGGGTTCAGACGTTGGTGGTCCGTAATTAATGTGCAGCAGGGGTAAGACAGAGAGACAGACATGCACGCCCCCCCCACCCCCTCACACCATGCACAAACATTCATACATGCACACACACCCAACATGGGGAAACACGTGCTGGGCCGCAGCCTCCTTCCAGATCATATTTTTTCTTTGGTACTTGTGCAGTGACAACAATCTGTGTGCCTTTATTTTCTTTCATTGCATTGACATCTAAGTGTTAGGCTTCAGAAAGCTCCCAGCCAGGATGATACTCGAACAAAAGGAGAGCTGATTGCCCCTTAAATCAGGCCTTTGTTTTTTGTCCCTGCTGGAAGAGGAAATAAGAAAGTCACCTCACTGCCTGCAGGTTGCTGCTGTGAACAGAAAACAGACAACATTCAGCCACTGCTAAACTGCGTCCTGGTGTCGGAAAATGACACAAGGACAAATTCAGCATATTTCATTGGGTCCTCCAGATCTGGCTCAGGAATAGCTGCTGGAACCTAGATCCGAAGTGATCCCACTTATTTACTGCACTGATAGTATCTAACTATACACACCTAACGGTTATAACAGCAAAACCAGGGCTGGACTGGGAGCCGAAACCGGTCCTGGCAAACTGCTCTGCCGGCACCCCTGTGGGGAGGAAGGTGCGGCCAAGCTGTTTGCTACGTCCGGTTTCGGCCGATTTTGTTACACGGGGCCGATATTGCCGACCCCTGGTAACAAAACTGGCCCCCTCCCTGGCGACCTACCGGGGAAATGCCCGGTGCCTGCTACGGCCAGTCCAGCCCTGAGCAAAACTCAAGGATACAACCGGTGCACATTGTGCTGATGTCAGGTAATTTTGCGCCCGTAAAACTATATCTTCTTATTCACCAACCAGTTGGTGCAAATGACAATGCAAAGCTGAAAGACAGCCCTGCTTTCTACATTATCTTACATCTGACTAAGCACTGTTGGCTGTGTCAGTAAAGAAACGGAGGCCAAGTTCTGAAGGTAATGCACACTACCTTCCTAGGCATGTGAAAGAGAAAAGAATAGCAGGAAGTCATGCCCATTTCATAATACTGTTATGTTAAAATACCTATTCAAAGTGTAGAATGTTAAAATAACCCAAGATGAAAAACTGCAAATCTGAAAAAGATCTACAAGAAAAAAAAACAACACATACCCAACCGTTAATAGACAGAAAATACCTACAACAAAAAAATTAAGGGTCTGATTAACAAAGGTAAAGTTAGACCAAAAATCTAACTAAGACCAAAAGTCTAACTTTACTACTTTTTGGAATTCAAAGAGGCAAGTTACTACTAGTAACTTTACGACTAGTAATTTTACTAGTAGTAACTTTACTAGTAGTAAAGTTACTATTAGCAATTTACCTTTGTGAATACCGAAAAGTAGTAAAGTTAGAATTTTGGTCCGAGTTAGACTTAAGGTCTAACTTTATCTTTGTGAATCGAGCCCTAAGTGTTACTATCAAAAATGTTATCTTGATCCAAATCTGAGCAAAAGGAATTTAAAGCGCCAATGTCAGTACAACCTCCCTGTTCCTAAATCTGTATGTCCAAGACAGACTGGCGAGCTCTAAACTTTAAAGAAAGATTGTTTCTTTTCCGTGTGGAGCTGCTCGTATTCTTCTTCCAAACTACATCTACACTTACCATCACGTTATGGAACTCTACAAGAACAATCATTATTCATAGATTAGAGCTTCTGTGTGTCTTGGGCATATAATTAAAAATCGTCCATACCAAATAAAAACATGAAAAAAACACTTGAATCCCTGAAAAAGTAATCCCTACAAAAATACCATTTGTTGTTTTTTTCCCAGATGAGGGTTAGGAGAACTTACAGCTTCTAAGGCTTAACCCCTACTGCACCTCATCCCTATTACCCGCGGTTGGAATCCTCCAAGATCATTGTGCTTTACCCCAAAGCACACTTCCTGCTTTTTTAACCTTTGAAGTCCAACTACTCACTTTCTGTCTACATTTTATTTATTTGCTGAGTATCCGATACAGACATGTTGTGTAAAGATTACAAAAAACAGCACAGCAGGATTAGAAGGCCAGTGTTTGTTAGGTGGGTTATCAACTGTCCCATGGTTTAGGGGTGCTCTCAGGTAGATACTTGGTTGCTCTTGTGTGATGATACAGTGGTGCAATATCAAACTCAAGAGTTCCTCTGTTTAGGAAACCAGATTTGGTCCCCTTTTGAGTAGATCTACGAAAAGAAAGTTATGCCCTTTGGTAACATCTGACGCCCATTGCGTTTCCTCAGTGATTTCTTTATCTTTGAAATAGCCCTGCCGCCAAGTTTACACATAAAATATATATATATATATATATATATATATATATATATATATATATATATTCACTGAAAAAACCATAGGTTTCACACACGTTATAGTTAGGAATTAGCATTTAAAAAACCTTGCAAATTCACTGAAAAAACCATAGGTTTCACACATGTTATAGTTAGCGGAAATTTTACTGATAAAAAACCAATGAAATTGCCCCGTTATAGTTAGTGCTGGCAACTATAACTCACGCGACCGCAATCCTCTGCTGATGCTAATACTGTATTTAGACACTTATTTGCCCATGTCTTCTTCCATACATTTTTAGCTATACATATATTACAAATATTTTTTTTTATAAAGACACATATGTCATCAGCAGAAGATTGCGGTCGCGTGAGTTATAGTTGCCAGCACTAACTATAACGGGGCAATTTCATTGGTTTTTTATCAGTAAAATTTCCGCTAACTATAACATGTGTGAAACCTATGGTTTTTTCAGTGAATTTGCAAGGTTTTTTAAATGCTAATTCCTAACTATAACGTGTGTGAAACCTATGGTTTTTTCAGTGAATTTGTACGGTTTTTTAAATGCTAAGTTACTTTACGCCATTCGAGGCGTGCGCGCCCACTTAACGCAGTGCGTTCCGTGCACGGTTTTTATCAACTTTAATAAGCCCTGTACATTTGGTGGCCTTCGGCCACCAAAAGCACAGGGGGTGGGGTCAATGTGGATAGTGTTTTTTTTATTTCGATTTTATAATTTCATGTTGCCAAAATATAGTTTTTTTACTGATGTAATAAGCCCTGTACATTTGGTGGCCTACGGCAACCAAAAGCACAGGGGGTGGGGTAAGTGTGGATAGTGTTTTTTTTTATTTCTATTTTTTACCGTACGCTTACGGTAAGCGTACGGTAAGCGTACTCGGCGAAATTGCCGAAAAAAAAATAAAACCGTTTTTGCTCTTGGGGGATGTTTGGGGAATCCCTCAACATGACTATGTGGGAGGGAGTTGTCAAAACAGCCCCGTAACATGTTTTTGGGCATCATGTTTGATAAATAACACTCAGTGCGAGAGACAAAATGGCGGACGCCGCTTCCTGGTTTCGGCCGATTCGAATGTTTACTAAGATCTAAGAGCCAATCAGAATCGCGCTCGCGCACGCCACCGTACGCGTACGGTAAGCGTACGGTAAGCGTACGGTAAGCGGGCTCAGATGTATATATTGATTTAAAGGCTATTTTCTCAGAATCTACTGAACAGATTTACACCAAACCTACAAAAGGCACTTCCTTGACATAGGGACTACCTCTCTGCCAAATTTCTAGTAATTCTGTTCAGCCGTTCGGGCTGTAGCTCTGTCTAAAGGTCCTATGGAAAAATGCATGGGAAAAACGCGTTTTGGGACCCCCCTTTTATCTCAGCCCCCGCTTGACGAATCCCCCCGAGACTTTCAGGGTAGGAGCGGAGCGTAGCGCCCCACCTACTTTGAGAAATTCGCGAGGATTCATCGACCGGCGCCAAAGTTATTCAAAATAGAATGTTGCGGATTTCCTATGGAAAAGGGGTCCTAACTATAACTACCTACTGGCGACCGCCAGTAGGTAATATATATATATATATATATATATATATAATCTACTGGCGGTCGCCAGTAGATAGTTATAGTTAGGACCGTGTTTCCATAGGAAATCCGCAACATTCTATTTGGAATAACTTTGGCGCCGGTTGACGAATCCTCGTGAAATTTTCAAAATAGGTGGGGCGCTCCGCTCCGCTCCTACCCTGAAAGTCTCGGGGGGGATTCGTCAAGCGGGGGCTGAGAAAAAAGGGGGGTCCCAAAACGCGTTTTCCCCATGCAATTTTCCATAGGGACCTTTAGTCCAAGGTACAGCCCGAACGGCTGAACAGAATTACTTGAAATTTGGCAAAGAGGTAGTCCTCAGGTCAGGCATGTGCCTTTTGCATATATGGTGTCAATCTGTTCAGTAGTTCCTGAGAAAATCAAAAGTAAAATCACATACATATCTGGGCGGAGCCTAGCCACACATCTCATCGTGAGATCTGATTGGCTGTCAGTACTTCATCCAAGAAGTGTTGGCAGCCATCTTGGGACCAATATACATGATAGCACCTCATTAAAAAGCATTGCAGTTAATAGAAGGTTTTAAGACTTTAGTTACATTATAAATCATTTGTTGATGGTACCATACTCATTTTAGGAATTGTGGTGTGTTCTAAGGTGATTTTACCATGTGAAAAAGCCTTCTGCTGTGATATCACGAACCATGTTTGAGAGAACTATTTTCTCATACTTTTCCCACAGAGGTTTGGAAGGTGATCTATAAGCTAAACTGAGAGCATATTTTCTGTAAATTCACATTATCTTTCTCAGTCATGTGAGAATGAAGTCTGACATTCTCAGTAAAACATGTACATCCAACAAGGGCAGAGACTGTCAGTTGATTCCTTTGTGTTCTACTGCAGCTTCCCAGAGTGCTCTAAAGAACAACTAGAGCGCTAACAGTCTTACTTATGACAAAGTATGGCACACCTGAAGCCATCTTGATTGGAATAAAGTGGTAACACTTAAAACATTTAATTTACAAAGGAACAAAATGAGGGGGTTCATTTTGCCATATAAATTATGATTAGTGCTGCAGAAAGAAAAACTAGGGCACATTTTGACTTCTGAAATCCTCTTTTATTTCATAAAAACATTCTGACATGCAGACTGAAACATGCACTTTGAATACCAGCAGCAGACTTGCCTGGTGAGCAGTAGCTTTACTACAGTGATGTAATGAGCAACTAGAGTGCTAACATTCAGAATTTATGGAAAATGTGTGACACATCTGAATGCCTTCTTGATGGAATCAAAGTAAAAAACTGAAAGTATTTCCTACTGAGGAGACTGCAGTAAATGAGGAAATTAGGAATCTTCATAACAAATCTCCCAAGATGGCCACCAGAGACAAAACAGCCCAAATGTAGCCCAAATATCACCCAGATGTAGCCCAAATGTAGCCCAATGACAGAAGTGTGCAAAACACTTATTTTTTGTGTATTTGCAGTGTTATATAGTGCAGACTTGTCAGGTATTGGAGTGCTTTACATGAACATTGGTTACATCACACAAGATCAAATTCATTTTGGTTGTAGACATGGGGAGATTAAGTGATTTGACCAGAATCACAGAATGTTGAGCTGAAGCAGAAACTCCAACCTGGTTCCCCAGTTGCAAAGTCTGCAGCTCTGGAAGTAACACCACACCCTCTCCCCTTGGATGCAACATTTAATCAAGTGGTCAACTGGATAAAAAAACTAAGATTACAAATAATTTAAAAGTTCTTTGTCGCTATTTGAAAACTCAGAAAATATGTCCTCATTTTAGTTTTTTAGAGCACTAACCATAATTTTGATGCAAATAAGACCCTCTCATATATGTAATTTCTAAAGGAAATGCTCTAGGCATTACAGTTTTGATTACATCAAGATGACGTCAGGCATTCCACACTTTTGTAATAAATATAGAATGTTAGCTATCTAGTTGTTTATTGGGATACTGTTGAGAGGCAGAGGCCAGGGGCACGGACTCTGAAAATTGAAGGCAGGTAGGAGAGTGCAGAGGCAACAATTTGACCACACTAGGCAGGCAGGAAGGGCAGTGGCAGCACAACAGACTATGGAGGGCAGTGGAAAGGGGGGCAGGGGCAACAAACCAACAATACAGGACTGGCAAGAGAGGCTGTGGCAATATAATAGACCATTGTGGGCAGAAGGAAGAGGCAGTGGTCATACAACCATACATGCCAACAGACCCGTTTCAGCCAGGAAACGTCCAATGTTTTTAAGCTCAAATGGGCTTTACTTGATCTGTCTCCTGTCTACAATCTTCTCTTTTTCAATGTAACTCAAAGGGGAAAATCAATACCCCAGTTTTATTTCAAAATCTCCCTCTTACCAAGTTAAAAATGTTCGCAAGTATGGTACATTGGATCATGGTAGGCAGGAGGAATTGGGGTAGGTACATGGACTCGGATAACAGAGGACAGGAGGGACATTGAGAGGTGCACCAAACTGACCCTACAGGGCAGGCATCAGGGTTTGCAGCAGCACAATACACCACACAGGGCATGCGGGACGGGAGTGCAGCACAACAATCCATAGAAAGCAATTGGGAGGGGACAGGACCATGCACATGGACAACAGACAACAGAGGGGAAAGAGGCAATGGTAGCTAGCTGACCATAATGGACAGACAGGAGAGAGAGCTGCAGCATAACAGACCATAAAGGGCAGGAGGGACGGATCAGGGGCATTACAATGGAACCGACAAGCCAGGAGGGAGGGAATAGGGGTCTGCGCATGGAAACAGAGGGCTGGGGGGCAAGGGGGCAGGGCAGGAGCAGCAAGATGACCATGGAGGTCAGGCAGGATGGGCACTAGAAACAAGACACACCATGGAGAGCAACAGTGAGACTATGATGGCATACACACAGACCATGGAGGGAAGGTGGGAGGGGGTCAGGAGCAGCTAGCTGACCACACAGGGCAGGTGGGAGGGGCCATGGCAGCACAGAAGACCATGCATGGCAAGCGGGAGGGTTAGTGGCAGCACAATGGCTATGATGGGCAAGAAGGAGGGTGCAGGGGCATGCACAAAGGACCATGGAGGATAGAAGGGAGGGTCAGGACCTGGGCACAGACAAGAGAGTTCAGGGGAAGGGGGCCTCACAACAGACCGCGCGGGGCCGGCAGGAGGACAGACCAGGGAGGGCAGAAGGGTGTGGCAGAAAAATGGACCATGGAAGACAGGAGGAAGGGGATAGGGGCATGGCATGTGGACAGGCAGGGTGGAGGTGGCAGGGACAGGTTACAGTCATCTGACAATGCTAGGCAGGTGGTAGGGGAGTGGCAGCTCAACAGAACACTCAGAGTAGATAGGAGTGGCAGGTCCATGGAACATGGTGATCAAAAAGGATGGAGCAGGGGCATGCACAAAGACATCGGAGGGGAGGGTGAAGGAGAATAGGGGCAGCAAGCAAAGCACAGAGGCTAAGCAGGAGGTCAATGATGGGCCATAGAATTGGGCAATGGAGGGCAGGATGAGTGGACTGGTACATCATGCTAAATGCAGGGCAGTGGCAGCACATCAGACCATGCATGGCAGGAGGGAGGAGGCTAGTCCATGGATTCAGACAACAGAGGATAGGGAGGAGGTGGATGGGGCAGCAAGCTAACTGTTCATAGAAGGTGGGTATTAGGAACTTTATTGTTTTTAAAATGTGTGTCTGTGCGAACTACTTAAAATATGAACAAGTATGCAGCATAATCTCACTTTTATTCAGGTAGAAGAGGACGTTTGGGACTGTGACTCCGGGCTCACTTGGCAGAAACATCCCCTGACCCTCCACCCCCCTCGCAAAATGTAATGCCCGTGAAAAGGGTAGGTGGACGCAGTGTTATATAGAACATAGTCCTGAGAGCACGATTGAAAATGAAAACTAGATATAGTATATGGTATAAACTATGCACCAAAAAGTGTGATATAAGATGAACCTGGGCGTGAAATATAATATGCAATACATTGTGCGCAATGACAGATTCATTGGAGAGCGCGAGATAGCACAGGCACTAGCGCTTGCTATGTGATATGCGCCTTGGAGTGTAATATGCACAGGGCAGTGTTGTGTAACCTAAGTAGTCTCTAAAGTTGTAATATAAAATATGTGCTGGGTAGTGTAACATTGCATATGCACTGTGACAAAAATATGGATCCCAGATTGTAATATGTATGGCATAGCGCTGTGCTTTATAACATAGGCATTGAGGAAGGCACGTTAGATGGGGCAATTTAACCCGTGCGAAGGCAAGTGTGGCATGACATATTCACGGGGTGGTGTTACAGTGCACATGGGCTAGAGAGTGTCATAGTATACGCACTAGCTGGTGGAATACAACACAGAGGTGTGTGGCACTCGGCGGACACTGGTGGGTGTAAAACAGCATTGGGCTCAGCCAGGAGCACGCTGTGACTCTCAAGTGAGGTTTGTCTCCTTTCCAGAGAGTAAAATAAAAAGTATTACACATCCAGCGGTGGATGTGTGTTTTATTAACCGTGAGGGGGTTTCTTGCATAGTTTGGTCGAATTTTTGTCGAATCCCCTTTGAATGGCTTGGTGTGCATGTGTATTAAATATGCCCGTCAATAGCTACCCATGTTTGTATAAATAAAAGACAAGGGTGTCTACTTGGAGAGTACCCACCAGCGGGGGCGCCGGGATTAGGCACGGTAGGGTGTCAGACATGTCAGAGCTTCACTAGCGGTGTGACTACATTCTACGTGGATTCATTGTATGCATAGTCGCCTTTTAATGAATATCACGCAAATCGTCATGGTGATAGGTACATACGGTTTGTCCAGCATGTCCTAGGTGTTTCTATAAATATATATTTAAAAAAAAAAAAAAAAAACAAAGGCCGGCCCTGGGGGATGGGGTCCCCGGGGCCATAAGTGGCCTGAGGAGGGGGGCAACACAGCCCCCCTCCTAAAGAATAAAAAAATAAAAAAAAGGCCATGACCTGGGGGTTGGGGTCCCCGGGGCCGATTAAGGCCTTGGGAGGGCCAAATAAATTTTTTTCAACAAAAAAAATTAGGGTGCAGGCCCTGGGGGATGGGGTCCCCAGTGCTAATAAATTAGTAAAAGAAAGGGGGCCACACAGCCCTCCTTCTTAAAAATAAATAAATAAAAGACCGGCATCGCGCCGGAGGCCACGCCCCCTCCTTGCAGCACTCTGCAAACACGCCCCCTGGCCAGTTGTAAGTTGAGGAATTAATTCCCCTTCAATACTGAGGGTCCCTGAGGGCCAACTAGCCCAACAGGTATCTCCAGTATGCGCCAGGGAGCTGCGTTGCAGACAGGTGTTCTGAGGCCACGCCCCTTTTTACACCTCCATGCAACGCAGCTCTGTGGCGCTTACTGGAGGTACCTAGTGGGCTAGTTTGACCCTAGGGACCCTTAGGATTCAAGGGGACTTAATCTCTCAACTTAGAACGGCCACAGGGCGCGTTTACACAGTGGTGACGGGAGGGGACGGGGCCTGAGGTGACGTGTGCAAACACGCCCTGTGGCGCTTTTTAAGTTGGGGAAATAATTCCCTTTCAATCCTGAGGGACCCTGGGGTCCAACTAGCCCACCAGGTGCTTCCAGTAAGCACCACTGCTCTGCGTTGCAGAGAGGTGGTGCAGGCCGTGCCACTTTTTACACCTCTCTGCAACGCAGCTCTGTGGCGCTTACTGGAGGTACCTAGTGGTCTAGTTGGACCCTAGGGACCCTCAGGATTCAAGGGGACTTAATCTCCCAACTTAAAACGGCTACAGGGCGTGTTTACACAGTGGGGAAGGGAGGGGACGGGGCATGAGGTGACGTGTTCAAACACGCCCTGTGGTGCGTTTTAAGAGGTAGTTTTAATCCCCTGCCCTATTATATACTAGGGGCTTACAGAGGAGGTCATGCTAATCACAGGGGGACCCCAACACATAGTGTGCCCTAGTGTATGTAGGTGTTTTCACTGTATTCTGAGTGTCTTTTAACATAGCACTGGCTCTAGGACTGGTTAGTCAGACTCAGTTACCACCAGTATCCGTCTGAAAAAGTTGAGGGTACAGGATGATTTTGCAACAAGGCTTGTTTCTGCTCTTCTGTTTGTTCTTTCTGCACGTTATACCTCTTCCTGCACTTTTCTTCGTCTTTGAGGACTTCTGTTGCTTCTTTCTGCATTTCTTTTTTTTCTTTCTGTGCGTTTTTCCTTCTTTCTTCACATGTCCTATCTCTGTAGGCATAGCTAGAAATTAGCATTTAAAAAACCGTTGAAATTCACTGAAAAAAACATAGGTTTCAGGCTCGTTATAGCTAGGAATTAGCATTTAAAAAACCTTAGAAATTCACTGAAAAAACCATAGGTTTCAGGGGCGTTATAGTTAGCTGGACTTTTCACTCGTTCAAAACCATAGAAATTCCCCCGTTATAGTTAGTTCAGCTAACTATAACTCGCGCGCCCGCAATGCACTGCTGATGACGTCACATATTACATCACTCATGACATGGTCAGTGACATCACTCATGACATCACTGATGACATCATCCTTGTGATAGAGTGGCAGACCTCCTCTCCCCCCCCTAATATAACCTTTGATACACACATTCAGAAACAGAAATTAAAATTTTCAAAACAATGGACATACCAATACCAGTTACAACAACCTATTCAGTAATTGTAAGATCCACATCCACTCATTCACCAACAGTCCTATACAGTCACTCATACATGTACTCACTCATCATATGTACTCATACACCTATACATCCTGTTACACAATGCCACTCATCCATAAAGTTACTCACACACATAGTCACTCATGCTAATAAAGAATCAAACATCTGTTTACCTGCATATACAGTTATACACACACCACCACACTTACTTCTACAAAAACTTACACATACTTAGTCTTTTTAACAATCACTTATAGAAACACATGCTTATTCATACAGGAACTCTTTCAATCTCTCACTCTCACATATACTCACTTATATACACCAATAGTCACATATACTAGTTTAAAACATATGTAGTTACTCATAGAGACACTATTGAGACACTCATTCACTCACTAACACACCCATGCACACACTCATCCACCCATACAGTCCTGCACACATGCTGTCTTCAACACATACAAACAGTGAGTCACTCATTCATGCACCTATGCACTACGTAATACCCCCCACCGAACCATACAGACATCAGACACTTATACTGATACTCAAAAAACCAACTAATAACCTATATAGACACTCATGTAGCTACTCGCCAACCCATGCAGCCACTTATACACAAAGTGAGAGACTGATACAGATATTTACATATTTAAACATTACTCACTAAGCCATGTATTCACTAAGATACACTTAATCAGTCCGTTATACAATCAGTTTTTCAAAAACAAATCATCCATTTAGACACTTATTTTTTTATTTTTTTATTTAAATATCTTTATTGACAGTTTGTTATTTTTCCATCGTTCAATATTCAACATATTCAGGAGCGAGCAAGTGAATAGATACATGGTATGATACAGCAGCATGGGTAACCAACATATCAAACTGTACAGGGCTGACATCGGATATTGCCGGAAGGGAGTACAACAGGTGCACCCAACGATCGATCAAGCGTTCAGGTCCAATACTGCCCACAATTTACCATGCAATGGTGATGTTAAGGAATGTATGACAGTTCACCTCGTATGACATAGTCCATCAGGTTCGGCCTGGCTACATGGGATGCTAACGCCGACCCAGCACCCACCGCCTCACACTTGAGGAGAGTTTAAAGGTCAATAATTAGCATAGTGGACTGAACCCCAGTGATGGGCAATATAGGTGGATGCTGGTAGTGAGTGGGACTAATCTCGCCATGAAGCTATATGCACATACCATATCGAGTGCCAATAAAGAATCCAAAACACAAACAAAATAAATAAAAATAAAAACGGCAACCTCAACAGAGGGGAAAAGAAACAATGAATAAAACAACTGCAACGCAAAATTAGCCTTCCAATCCTCAGCCCCCGGGTATTCCGATAAGTTATTGCCAACTTCCAATTATCCACCCCTGCCCCACCCCAACAAGAACCATAGGGTACAATGAACCCAAAATACACCAGTCAGTACCCTCAGTCACACGGCACGGTCTACAGGCCAACATAGGAAAAACAGATAATAATAATCGCCAGGGACATCCATTTAGACACTTATATACCCATTTATTCTTCCATCGACCTTGAGATATACATATATAAAACATATGTAATTTTCAGAAAAAAACACATTCACTGGATGATGTCATCAGTGATGTCATTTGAGATGTCATCAGTGATGTCATGAGTGATGTCACTGACCATGTCATGAGTGATGTAATATGTGACGTCATCAGCAGTGCATGGCGAGCGCGCGAATTATAGATAGCTGAGCTAACTATAACGGGGAAATTTCTATGGTTTTGTACGAGTGAAAAGTCCAGCTAACTATAACGCCCCTGAAACCTATGGTTTTTTCAGTGAATATATATATATATATACTGAGGCAGGTATTTAAGTTATGGTGCATGAACAGCAGCGCTGTTAAAGACTTACGCCACTGAAGAAAGGTGATTCCTGAAACGCGTCTGGCGGCAGATATATGGATGATGTGCCTTCAGAAGGGCTTGCCGGCAAACTTTCAATAAAGAACTGAGCTGATTTGATCTTCGTGTGGCCTCACCTTAAAGTTGGGATCCTGTCCATGTTGGATATAATTAACGGCCGTTTCCCGGTCGGGAGGTGAAGCCCAGCGCTATACAGCGGGTCCGCGCCTGCACTACCTTGGTGCGGCGATAAACGGAACGAAGTGAAGCTTGAAACCGAGGCAGGTTGGTGGAGGCTTCCGCTCGTATTGACTGTTTCAAAGCGGGGCAGGTCCCCTGAAGGATGTTACATCCAGGATCAAGTTTAATTGTTTTAACAGCGCTTCCACTGGGAATGTATTTCTGCGCACTACAATAACCAGAAGGCAAAGTAGCCACGCCCACTGAGGCAGGTATTTAAGTTATGGT
This sequence comes from Triturus cristatus, assembly GCF_964204655.1. NCBI lineage: Eukaryota > Metazoa > Chordata > Amphibia > Caudata > Salamandridae > Triturus > Triturus cristatus. Next base: position 1,054,477,613 of record NC_140579.1, on the reverse strand, counting down.
GCATGAACAGCAGCGCTGTTAAAGACTTACGCCACTGAAGAAAGGTGATTCCTGAAACGCGTCTGGCGGCAGATATATGGATGATGTGCCTTCAGAAGGGCTTGCCGGCAAACTTTCAATAAAGAACTGAGCTGATTTGATCTTCGTGTGGCCTCACCTTAAAGTTGGGATCCTGTCCATGTTGGATATAATTAACGGCCGTTTCCCGGTCGGGAGGTGAAGCCCAGCGCTATACAGCGGGTCCGCGCCTGCACTACCTTGGTGCGGCGATAAACGGAACGAAGTGAAGCTTGAAACCGAGGCAGGTTGGTGGAGGCTTCCGCTCGTATTGACTGTTTCAAAGCGGGGCAGGTCCCCTGAAGGATGTTACATCCAGGATCAAGTTTAATTGTTTTAACAGCGCTTCCACTGGGAATGTATTTCTGCGCACTACAATAACCAGAAGGCAAAGTAGCCACGCCCACTGAGGCAGGTATTTAAGTTATGGTGCATGAACAGCAGCGCTGTTAAAGACTTACGCCACTGAAGAAAGGTGATTCCTGAAACGCGTCTGGCGGCAGATATATGGATGATGTGCCTTCAGAAGGGCTTGCCGGCAAACTTTCAATAAAGAACTGAGCTGATTTGATCTTCGTGTGGCCTCACCTTAAAGTTGGGATCCTGTCCATGTTGGATATAATTAACGGCCGTTTCCCGGTCGGGAGGTGAAGCCCAGCGCTATACAGCGGGTCCGCGCCTGCACTACCTTGGTGCGGCGATAAACGGAACGAAGTGAAGCTTGAAACCGAGGCAGGTTGGTGGAGGCTTCCGCTCGTATTGACTGTTTCAAAGCGGGGCAGGTCCCCTGAAGGATGTTACATCCAGGATCAAGTTTAATTGTTTTAACAGCGCTTCCACTGGGAATGTATTTCTGCGCACTACAATAACCAGAAGGCAAAGTAGCCACGCCCACTGAGGCAGGTATTTAAGTTATGGTGCATGAACAGCAGCGCTGTTAAAGACTTACGCCACTGAAGAAAGGTGATTCCTGAAACGCGTCTGGCGGCAGATATATGGATGATGTGCCTTCAGAAGGGCTTGCCGGCAAACTTTCAATAAAGAACTGAGCTGATTTGATCTTCGTGTGGCCTCACCTTAAAGTTGGGATCCTGTCCATGTTGGATATAATTAACGGCCGTTTCCCGGTCGGGAGGTGAAGCCCAGCGCTATACAGCGGGTCCGCGCCTGCACTACCTTGGTGCGGCGATAAACGGAACGAAGTGAAGCTTGAAACCGAGGCAGGTTGGTGGAGGCTTCCGCTCGTATTGACTGTTTCAAAGCGGGGCAGGTCCCCTGAAGGATGTTACATCCAGGATCAAGTTTAATTGTTTTAACAGCGCTTCCACTGGGAATGTATTTCTGCGCACTACAATAACCAGAAGGCAAAGTAGCCACGCCCACTGAGGCAGGTATTTAAGTTATGGTGCATGAACAGCAGCGCTGTTAAAGACTTACGCCACTGAAGAAAGGTGATTCCTGAAACGCGTCTGGCGGCAGATATATGGATGATGTGCCTTCAGAAGGGCTTGCCGGCAAACTTTCAATAAAGAACTGAGCTGATTTGATCTTCGTGTGGCCTCACCTTAAAGTTGGGATCCTGTCCATGTTGGATATAATTAACGGCCGTTTCCCGGTCGGGAGGTGAAGCCCAGCGCTATACAGCGGGTCCGCGCCTGCACTACCTTGGTGCGGCGATAAACGGAACGAAGTGAAGCTTGAAACCGAGGCAGGTTGGTGGAGGCTTCCGCTCGTATTGACTGTTTCAAAGCGGGGCAGGTCCCCTGAAGGATGTTACATCCAGGATCAAGTTTAATTGTTTTAACAGCGCTTCCACTGGGAATGTATTTCTGCGCACTACAATAACCAGAAGGCAAAGTAGCCACGCCCACTGAGGCAGGTATTTAAGTTATGGTGCATGAACAGCAGCGCTGTTAAAGACTTACGCCACTGAAGAAAGGTGATTCCTGAAACGCGTCTGGCGGCAGATATATGGATGATGTGCCTTCAGAAGGGCTTGCCGGCAAACTTTCAATAAAGAACTGAGCTGATTTGATCTTCGTGTGGCCTCACCTTAAAGTTGGGATCCTGTCCATGTTGGATATATATATATATATATATATATATATATATTCACTGAAAAAAAAACATAGGTTTCAGGCACGTTATAGTTGGGAATTAGCATTTAAAAAACCTTAGAAATTCACTGAAAAAACCATAGGTTTCAGGGGCGTTATATTTAGCTGGACTTTTCACTCGTACAAAACCATTGAAATTCCCCCGTTATAGTTAGTTCAGCTAACTATAAATTGCGCGCCCGCCATGCACTGCTGATGACGTCACATATTACATCACTCATGACATGGACCTGTGAACCCCAGACCAGCACACGCCAGTTGTGCATGCAGGAGGATGCATGCGTAGCTACACATCCAGGCTCACTGCCAACGCTGAGGTGACAGCACACTGTGATGTTGCAGGGCTCGTGCCTATCATGCTAAGACAATGACCACAGGGACACACTTACTAAGATGTGGGTTTGGGGGGCATTGGCGGTCCTGGAAATGTTGAGAAGTCTTCTGGCCCTCATGGGTATCCCTGTATCATGCTCATTGACTCTATGGCACCTGTGGGTGTTCTGGTGTGGCTCTTGGCTGTGTTCCCTTTCATGGTGCAGGTAGTTGTCCTGCTTAACACCAGCAGAAAGCAGGTGTAAAATCCCTGGTGCTCACGTGTCTTATCGCCGGAATTTGTTTCGCATTGCAATTGGTGTGAAAGTTGTGGTGTGATTGTTTCGTGTGCAGAACAATATACGAACTGAGCAGTGTATCTCGTCAAGATCCAGCACCTGACGCACTATTCCCAATAAATATAAATACAATGAGATTTCTTAATAGATTTTGTGTGTACACTGTAAGTGCAGCCTATACCTCAGTGCAATACAATACAGGATTTTAGTATTTAGAATAAATCGGAAAGGTGCACCTCGTGTCTTTTTGCACAGGAACGGCTACTCTCCATTTCATTATCAGCACTTTAACGGAAGTCAAGTTGAGATAAATCTAACACACTATTCAGAAGTTGGTGCAAACTGCAGATATCACCAGTATTCCAGCGATAAGTGCCCCAAAATTTAACACCATGGTGGACTCCATCAAATAACAGTAATAAGAACAAGAAAGAGTCGCACAGCAGTTAAGAGAACAACCAAAAACATTATTATTTTTTTTTTAAAACTTTATTTTTTATAATAATAAATATATAAACGATAAACTATTTTCAAACTTTATTTTTTTATTAACATAAATATAAACAATAAACTAATAAACAAAATGTAACAACAATAATACAAAACAACAAGGCGGAACATTCCTGTGGGAACCACGGATGTCGACGGCAGACCTGGAAAATCAGAAAGATTGTTAAAAAAAACAACAACATGGTATTCTCAACAAAATACCACAAGAAACAAATCACAGATATATAAAATGCATACAGCTAACAAAATTCTATAAGTTTAACTTACAAAAACTGTAAATGTTGCCGATTTAAAATATTTACCGAATCTGAGGAAAAGTTTTTGCAGAAGGCACCACGCACACAATGTTTTTCTTCAGTGGTGAGGAAATTTTTTACTTTTTTCCAAGGGGCAAACAAAGACCAATGCCACCTTCATCACTCGCAAGATTTGCCAAAGAGTTCTGTTACGAGGGGATCCTAACAAAAAATACTCGTGCGGCACAGCAAGTATGATGGAACACCTAAGGACCCTTCATCCAAACAATCTTGCATGAGAAGAGTGCAAACAGATGAGAAACACTCCTGTTCTGTATCTGTAAAAAAGAATCACAAATAAATGTATATTAATAACTTTCAAATTTATACTATTCTATTACTGTACAAACACATTTTATATAAAAACTGACTAAGAAACCATAGCCCTGAACCACAAGTGTGACGATCGTTAAAACACTACATGCATAGTGCATACTACTTTGAAGCAGTTCATGCCCTAAAGCCTACCTCACTAAAAGACTACATGCTAACTGACTAAATGATTACAGTACTATAAGGAGACACACTGGGTGAGTGACAGGGTGTGTGCTAGAAGAGTATGAATACTAACTAGGGAACTGAAGGTGTGAAACACAACTGTGTAGGTGATTAGAGGACTGCATCCATACTGCATAGGCATTTAAAGCAGTCCATGTGCTAAGGCCTGGCTCACTGCATGACTACTTGGGTACAGACTGAATGATTAGAGTACAGCAAGGAGAGTGCCTAGGTGAATTTATAAGTGCTAGGCTTTTCGCACAGGGAATGGATTAGTACTTGGTAGTGAATGGGTCACTAGAGGAGTGCAAAGGCAGTGACAAGTGCTGGACTGTATGGATACTGACTAGGAAATTGAAAGTGTGAAAGACAAGTGTCTAGGTGGTTAGAAGACTGCATGCGTAGTGCATAGGGGTTTGAAGCAGTCCATGTGCTAAGGCCTGGCTCAGTGTATGAATACTTAGACACTGACTGAATGATTAGAGTACTGCAAAGATAGTATCTTGGTGAATTTATAAGTATTTGGGTTTTAGCACAGTGAATGGATTAGTACATGGTTCTGAATGGGTCACTAGAGGACTGCAAAGGGAGTGACAGGGTATTTTGTGGAAGTGTATGGATACTGACTAGGGAATTGAAGGTGAGAAAGACAATTGTGTAGGTGGTTAGAGGACTGCATGCATAGTGGATAAGGGTTTGAAGCAGTCCATATACTAAGGCCTGGGTCGCTGGATGAGTTCTTGGGTACTGACTGAATGATTAGAGTACTGCAAGGAGAGCGCCTGGGTGAATTTATTAGGGTTTGGCGCAGTGAATGGATTAGTACATGATGCTGAACGGGTCACTAGAGGAGTGCAAGGGGAGTGACAGGGTGTTTGCTGGAAGTGAACGGATACTGACTGGGGACTTGAAGGTGTGAAAGACAAGTATGTAGATGGTTAGAGGACTGCATGCATCGTGGATAGGGGTTTGAAGAAGTCCATGTGCTAAGACCTGGCTCAGTGCATGAATACTTAGGCAGTGACTGAATCATTAGAGTACTGGAAAGAGAGTGTCTTGGTGAATTTATAAGTGTATGGCTTTTAGCACAGTGAATGGATTAGTACATGCTGTTGAATGGGTCTCTGGAGAACTGCAAAGGAAGTGACAGGATGTTTCCTGGAAGTGTATGGATACTGACTAGGGAATTGAAGGTGTAAAAGACAAGTGTATAGTATGTTAGAACACTACATGCATACTGCATAGACATTTGAAGCAGTCTATTTGGTACTTGGAAACTGACTAAATAATCAGACTACTTCTAGGACAGTGCTTAGGTAAAACTTTTACATTTTCAGTTCTGCCACAGTGAACAGAATAGTACATGGTACTGCACCTTAGTGTCAAACCCTGACTCATTTTATCAATGCATAAGCAAAGACTAGCTTCTAATGCTACTAAAACTTGACAACATGAGAGGTTTTACAACACTTATCTGTCAGCAAATACACGATGTTACCAAACACTTCTCTCACAGTGGTTCCCAAATGCACACAGACTCAGTGTGATTCTAGACAAACAACACTATCCCTAGGAGTTTACCAAAACTCATTCACTACAGTGGAAGTGGTAAAGGAACTGCACACAATCTTCATATTTCACGACTACACTTTAATGTCAATGCCTGACTAATTTAATCAAAGCATAAGCAAAGACTGGCTTCTAATGCTACTAAAACTTGACAACATGACAGGTTTTAAAACAGTTATCTGTCAGTAAATACACGATGTTACCAAATGCTTCTCTCACAATCCTTACCCAAATGCACACAGACTCACAGTGTGATTTTAGACAAGCAACACTATCCTAGGAGTTTACCAAAACTCATTCACTAGTCTGGAAGAGTTAATGGTACTGCACACAATCTACATATTTAAGTACAGCACATCAGTGTCAAAGCATGACTCATTTAATCAACATATAAGCAAAGACTGGATTCTAATGCTACTAAAACTTCACAACATGACAGGTTTTAAAACAGTTATCTGTCAGCAAATACATGATGTTACCAAATGATTCTCTCACACTGATCCCAAATGCACACAGACTCACTGTGTGATTCTAGACAAACAACACTATCCCTTGCACTATACCAAAACACATTTCTTCATCTAGAAGTTGTACTACATTTTAGTATAGAAACATAACATAACTTATTTCACAAATTCATAAAAAATGACTGGTTTCTAATTCTACCAAAATATAAAAACCGCACAGTTATCTGTCTACAAACACATGAAAAACACAAATGCTTATCACAGAATGGTTTCTACATGCACATGCATTGTTGAGAAAAAAAGTACTCCCTACTCTTTAGCAGGAAAAATACATTAGTCTGATTAAAATCAAAATAGTCTACACACATCCCCTCACAATTAAATACCTCATCTTTCAAGTTCTTTTGTAGATTAAGAAGTATATCAATCACTCACCATATTTTATTTTACAGAATCTCTGCACTGTGCACCTCTCAGCAAAAGCAAAGAATGGAAAAGTTTCCCTTTCATTTTCCACACATATACATGTAAACATCAAATCACAATCCTTCGCATATAAACTCAAAAGCAAACACACATTTCTATTGGTTAAACATTTCAACCCTTTCCAACTGAAATACATTTCAACCCTTCCCCCAATCTGCCTTCTGCCTGTTACCATAGAAACAGGTCATGGAACACTGCACTGAGCTCACAGGTCACAAGTTCAGCACACAATGTTCCTACACAAGACAGGAAGTGTGCTTGACTTTTCAACATATCAGCTTATCATATATAATGTTCCTTACAATCTGTTTTTGTTAACCAATAACAATCATACCTTTAAAAAACAGAAATATACACCCTACCTTTCAGTGTAGAAAGTTGTCATATAACCAATGATTTCTTGTCGTTTTTCAAAAAACGTTGCCGTGAATCCGCGCACCCACTGCGAGAGAATCCGTGCATCCAACGCAATAGGATGCGTGCACCGTGCGTGCATTTCACCGTTTTTTTCTTTTTTAAAAAGGGGGCCCCAGGGGGTCCTTCTGGGACCCCCTAAGCACCTCTAGAGGGTCAGAGTATTTCCACTCTGCCCCCTTTATATGTTTTACACACTTATTCCCCTTGCATCTTCAGCCTCGCTTCTACCGAGGCAGAAAATGGCCGCCAACAGTTCCTGGTTTTGAATGTACAGAGACACTCGACAGCCAATTAGCATTCAGCGCGCGATCGGGAGGGTGCGCGCTCGGTTCAGGGAGGGTGCGCTTACGGTGCGAGTACGGTCCGCGGATCCTCCGCGGCCATAGATCTCACTAACTTTTTTACCCTAATTTTCTCAGGAACTACTGAACAGATTCACACCATATATGCAAAAGGCACGACTCCGAACTGAGGACTACCTCTTTGCCAAATTTGGTATCATTCTGTTCAGCGGTTCGGGCTGTAGCTGCGACAACAGATCCTATGAGAAATTGCATGGGGAAAACGCGTTTTGGGTCCCCCCTTTTTTCTCGGCCCCCACTTGACGGATCACCGCAAAACTTTCAGGGTAGGAGCGGAGCAGAGCTGGCCAAAAGTTTGGAAAATTTCGCGAGGATTCGTCAACCGGCACCAACGTTATTCCAAATAGAATGTTGCGGATTTCCTATGGAAAATAGGTCCTAACTATAACTATCTACTGGCGACCGCCAGTAGATAATATTTATCAATCTGCCATGCTGAGCGTCAGCCAATAAAGAAGTAATGTATGCACTCAACTGGTGTCCGTGTCCCGCTCGCCAATCAGCAGTTGGGGGAATTTGGTGAAACGCATATATATATATATATATATATATATATATATATATATATATATATATATATATATATATATATATATATATTCACAGAAAAAACATAGGTTTCAGGGATGTTATAGATAGTTGGACATTTCGCTCATAGAAAACCATAGAAATTCCTCTGTTATAGTTAGTTGAGCAAACTATAACTCACGCCCCCGCAAAGCACTACTGATGACGTCACATATTACATCATTCATGGCATGGTCAATGACATCACTGATGACATCTCAAATGACATCACTGATGACATCACTGATGACATCATCCAGTGAATGTGTGTTTCTCTAAAATGTAAATATGTTTTATATATATATGCCAAGGTGTATTGAAGAATGAATGGGTGTATAAGAGTCAGGATGGGTGATTAAGTAGGTGTGTGACTGACTGTATAAGTGAGTGATTAATTGTGTCTTGCTTAATGCATGTGTTAGCGACTGATACAGACATTCACACAGTTTAGGTTGTCAGTTGGTGTGTAGCAGTTCCATGGTTTGGTTAGCAACTAAATGAGGATCTATATGAGCTATTGATTGCTTGTCTGAGTACCTGTATGGGTGCCTGAGTGTCTGTGTGGGTGGGTGGGAGGTATGACTCTGTGCATAGATGTGTGAGTGGATAATTCACTGGGTATATGTGTTCAAGTCTGTATGTGTGACGGTGTGTATAGCTGGGTGAGTGTGTGTATGAGTGTCTTGGTGAGTGAATGGATGCCTCAGTGGTACATGTGTGAGTAACTCCATATGTGTGTTGAGTGTTGGAATGTATAAATGACTATTTGTAAGAGTGAGTGATTGTGAGAGTGCCTGTATGGATTAGTGTGTCCTTGTATTAGTTATTGTATTAGAGTGTAAGTATGTGTTAGTATAAGTTTAAATAAGTGACGTGGTATGTGTATAACTGTACTGGTGAGTAAATGAAAGTGTGATTGAATATTTCCATTACTGACTAGGTGTGTGAATAACTCTATGAATGAGAGGCGGTGTATGAGTGTCTGTATAGATATGTGACTGGATATGATAATGCTGTATTGATGGCTGACTGTATGTATGAGTGAGTGTATGGGTGAATGAATGGATGTGTGTGTAGACTTACAAATTAGTGAGTGGATATGTACTGACTGGTATTGGTGTGTTCACGGTTTCAAAAATTATAGACTGTATTTTAGAGTGGGTGTATCAAGTGTTATATTAGGGTCTGATGAGGTGCATCAGATTTTGACGTGGATGATGTCATCAGTGATGTCATCAGTGATGTCATTTGGTATGTCATCCGTGATATCATCAGTGATGTCACTGACCATGTCATGAATGATGCAATATGTGACGTCATCAGCAGTGCATTGCGGGGCGCGTGTTATAGTTAGCTCAACTAACTATAACAGGGGAATTTCTATGGTTTTCTATAAGTGAAATGTCCAACTAACTATAACATATCTGAAACCTATGGTTTTTTCATTGAATTTCAAAGCATTTTTAAATGCTAATTTCTATCTATAACGTGCCTGAAACCTATGGTTTTTTCAGAGAAATTAGCATTTAAAAAACCTTAGAAATTCAAACTATAACGTGCCTGAAACCTATGGTTTTTTCAGTGAATTTCAAAGGTTTTTTAAATGCTAATTTCTAATTATAATGTTCATTAAACCTATCTTTTTTTCTGTGTTTTTTAATTATCATCCCATTCTCAACTTGGTGAAAACTGCAAATCTCACCACTCTTCCATCGATACCTTACGCCAAAAAAATCGCCACAAACGAGAGCCGCAACTAACGCTAATGAAATGCAAAGTAGGCGTTCCCGTGCAAAAAAACACGAAAACACCACTTCCCCATATTTTCAACGACCAACCAAATCTGCAATGCGATCCAAAAAGCAGGAGATAAGCAAAGTTAGCAGTAACAAATTAACATAAACCTTTAAGTGGTGTAAGGAGGTCGACTATCTACTCCGTGAATTGGACCCAACTCCCAGCCACATCTAAAGACCAACACGTGATAGAGCTACTGATCATGAAGCTCCGACACCCAATAAGGCCAAAACATCCAGCGCCACCACCACCAGAACCTCCCCCCTGGACCACCCCCCCTACTACCACCGAGGCAGCGCAAAACAGAACAACGGACCTTCCCAAAACGCCATGCCCCTCAGCCACACAATAGCTGAATGTTGGGAGATGTGGCAACCAACTATGTATGAAGGAGGCAAGTCACCCATCAATAATAAAGCACACAATGTGGAGATATACTATTGATGCTTGTAGTGTAGTGCACAGTGGATGCAACCATGTTACCTCAGGCAGTGGGGAAGATCTCGGTCATGTAGCTGTGTTGTCCCCCCCTGGAAGCAGAAGCGGAGTGGGCTGCTCCAACGTACGCCACTCCAGCGTAGGAGTATGAATAAATAGGCCAGGCCCTAGGTGTGGTTCACTTGTGGGAAGACCAACAAGTCTGTCAGAGTGGCAGCCCTCACCCTGGCACGTGGCTGCCTCCTCGACACAGGCCCCCTGCGAACCCAGCGGCACAGCACCGCAGACTTATGTCTGTACCGACTACTGCCTTCGATCTACACTGCGGACAGCAGGGCTCACAATTCAGATGCAGTGGCGAATGCAGATGTCGCAGTCCAATTCGCAAGACACGTTGCTCCCAGTACGGCCCACCCAGACCATGCATCATCGCAGGGTGCACACACGCTGTGTGCTTCAGGTGCTACTAACTCACTGCACCATAACTCATTGCCAAGTGGCCTCATCAAGCCAGAATTCACTAGACAAAACACATTGCTCCCAGTGCGGGCCGCCGGGACCAAGTTTCATCGCAGGGTGTGCTTACGCTGAGTACTGCAAGTGCCACTAACTGTGCAGCTCAACTCAACGCCATCCTGACCGCTGCCCCCGCCCTACACTGGTGTTACACGGTTCACAATTCAAGATTAGTAGCAACGCAAATTGTGTAGGAGGCTATAAATGCTCCCAATTTGTGCAGCTCAAGTCAACGTCACCTGCCTGTGGGCCTTTGCTGACTGCTGCCTCCGCCCTACACTGTGGAAGACCGGCGACACGTGGTGCCAACTAACCCTGTTCAACACAAGCCGATCTCATATGTGTAACTGTGTCCTGAGTCCTGAATGGCAGCGACCACAACACCAGACTCCCTTCGATCAGTGAGGGGTATTTGCATATGGAAGGCCGGCGACACGTGGTGCCACTGAACCTGCACTATGCCGGCCGGTGGGGCCACCAACGTATGCACGTGGCTGTGGGCCTTTGCTCACTGCTACCTCTGGCTTACACTGAAGAACCAGAACCTTTTGAACCTGGCGGTGCAGGGTACGCCTTAATCTCCTGGGCTCTCCTGCTTCAGCTAACAGAGACACAGGGACATTCTGTCGGTGTAAAAGATCAGATTTTATTAGCTGCCGCTAGTACAGTTGTCCTAGAAGTACACACGTTATGTTCTCAGGAGACTGCCACTTCACTCCGTGGCGCACAATCTTATATAGTACATAGATAACATATACATTAACAAAGAACACACCTAAAACTTACATAGAGGACCAATAAGGTAGGGTTAAAGACAGAACATGTCCAATAGAAAAGGTTGAAAAACAAAGGTATCGAGTAACTCGAAGAAGCCTCTCCTCCAACGGTGTTTGCTATCCCTCCCACAGGTTAAGGTATTAACATGTCTGTAACTGACTTGCAGGTTGCGAGATACGTTCATGTGTTTTGGAGGACAGTTGTGAAACAAGAGAATACGAACGGAGGACAGCGAAGGCCAGAAGATAAGATAAAGTCAGGAGAGAATAGTGTGAACCAACAGATAGTTAAGACAGGGATTAGAGGAACCAGACAGGGATTAGTGTACTCGGCCAGTCTCTAACACCAGCTTCGTAAACAGAGGCACAAGGCTATTTTGACACAATATTGCAGGAAAAGCAGAAAAGACTTTGTTCGTCGTGCTGCCTGAGTGAGGGCAACACAAAATGGCAGCAGAGCACAAAATGGCGGCTCAATGCGATCGTGATCGAAAATCGAATTTCCTCAGACCCTCCTTTTGCCAGAACTCAGGCAAGATACATAGACTCACGTCAATCTGAGTCGATGTCAATGGCCATGAGGTCATCAAGCTGTTGCTGTAACATCATTCTAATATTCTCTGTTCTTTGTGCCTTGGGTTTTGGGATGCACATAGTAGCACAAAGGTCGCAGATGGCGGGACCACAGTGCATACAAAGACAACAAGAGAATACGATGGCTAAAACCATACCAAGGAATGTTAGCACTTTCCAACCCCATTTGGACAGTAGTCCCCAATAACGACCAATCTCCTTCGTCCTGATGAATAGACTCAGAGATTATATGTAATTTAGAGATGGCCTGGTTTACTGTCGGAGCGTCATCAGGTATATAAATACAGCAACTCGATTTGATCAATTTGCAGACTCCACCACGATCTGCAAGAATAACATCTAGGGCAACTCGGTTCTGTAAAGTCATAAGACGATCCGCCTGTAGTTCCGCTGTAATATTACTTAAAGCTCCTACAGTGATGTCTATAGTAGTCTCTACAACACGAACCAGTCGCCTCATATTCCTGCTGTTTGCCATAGGACCCCAAAAAGGAAGAAATCCCTTTAGGAAGTCTCCTCCCTCTTGACCTGCTGTATCTTTGGAATCAATAATTCCTCTGCCATATCTGTTTTTATGAAAATTTGGAGAAGCAGTGTATGTAGGGGGAAGAAGAATAGCTATATAGCAAGTACCAGAAAAACCAGTCGGCAACCACGTATAGGCTCTATCATGACAGATGAAATATGTGCCCTGAGATGGCACTAATGGCGGCGAATTCTGAGAGGAGTGGATGTAAGTATGAGAACAAAAGCTTTTTCTCTGTTCGGGGTTAGTAGTTTGGCCATTGATTTGCAAACAGAAATTGCCTTGATGAGGTACAGTCCAAATCGGTGGAGATTTTCCTTGTTTAACCTTATCACTAAGACTTGTGATGTAATGAGTGACATTCCAATTAGCGTATGCTTTTCTCTCATCGATAGCAATTTTGCTATTTTCCATGATTTTAGCCATAGCTACCATTCTCTTCATCAAAGAACTATGACTGAAATCTGGTCCATCAATATAAGAACTGACAGGTCGTTTAAATCGGCTTTGATAGGCGTTAGAGAAAATTACAAAATAAGCCCAAGCGAAACCTTCATAAGAGAATGGAAGGACTAAATATGGCATCCCTTTTTCTGTGGTATGAGGCATTAATCCACACACGCAACAATCGGTTGTATTAATTACTAATTGGTGTTGGTGTAATAATTGAATAAACGAATTGTTGTAGTATTCGATTCTTCTTACGAGTTCATGTTGAGGAAGTGTATGAAAGAGATGCGGAGAGATAGTGGAATAAGAAGGCACAGAAATAGAAGAAGGGACAACTTTTTGCTGCATAGCATAAACAATCCAACTTATACACGCCAATAGAATACACAATAATATGAAAACACACAAAGTTATACTACAACGACTGTATATTATTTTACAATGATTATTCTTCATTTTGTTCCTTTTCTCTCTTTCGCCTAATGTAGTTTCCATCTTCTAAATGGATGCTCACGGCAATCTTCCTTTATCACTTGATCACGATTGTCTGCCGTCCTATGACACTGCAAGTCCTGCAGGCCTATTGCCACTACTCAGGTCACAACCAAGACTCCTACCGTGACCCTGCAACCGGGATAGAAACTACATAGAAGAGAGATTCTCAAATTTTCTTCTTCAGTCTGGGTCTTAAATCGTAATGGGTCTTATCAGGTACAGTCTGATCCTGAAACTATGTTCGTGGGTTTGCGGTGTTCAGACGAAAATGTGATGGTACAGCTTTTTGGAGAATGTCGTCGTTTTCTTTTTCCGACAATGTTCCAGTCAAACGTGCATCACTAAAGGGTACAAATCGGGGAACCTTCTCGCTTTCAGAGTCACTTATACCCTTACGGACCCACTGATCAAAGGGCAAAGGCAAAGGAACCTTCTTGCAGTGCACGCCGTGAATCCAGTTTTTCTTTCCTTCGACCTTCACTGCTATACGGGTTGTTAGGAGAACCCGACGGGGCTCCCTCCAGCGAGGCTCCAAATTCTTCGTCCTTTGAAAATTCTTCACACAAACCCAGTCACCTGGTCGGATGGAATGACCTGAGTCTGTGGAGGCCTCTGGTAGAGCGCTCTGAACCTGTTGATGGAGAACACGCAATTTAGTTGTGAGGTCATGCAAGTAATCAATCAACATTGGGTATGGCAAGTCTGAATACTTTTTAGGGCGAGGAACTCCCCATATAGTAGCTGGACGTCCAAAAACTACCTCATCAGGGCTAAGTCCCAAACGAGAATGCACAGCCGTTCTGGTAGATAAAAGAGCCAAAGGTAGTGCATCGGGCCAACTAAGGCCTGTACTAGCCTGTACTTTAGCAAGCTTGAGTTTGAGGGTGCCATTATAGCACTCCACTAGACCCGCTGATTGTGGATGGTTTGCTGCATGGAATTTTTGTCTTATACCAAGACCTGCACAAACCTTTTGCATGATTTGGCCCACAAATTCGCTCCCATTGTCACTCCAGACAATGCGCTGCAAACCGAATGTAGGGAAAAACTCTTTTAGAAGTACTTTGGCTGTAGATAAAGCAGTATTGTCTTTCAGGGGGTATGCCTCTATCCATCGGGAAAAGGCACACACCACTACTAGAACATATTTGAGATTGTTGCATCGTTCCATGTGAATGTAATCGATTTGCAACACCTCAAATGGATAGGTCGGAGGAGCAAAGTGACCTGCTGGAGTTGGAGTTCCCTTTCCCGGATTGTACATTAAGCAAACAATGCAATGTTTCACTACATTGTTTGCACACTTCGGTATTCCTTCGTTTTGCCATACTGGAGCCAGAAGCTTGCATATTCCTTTCGCACTTAGGTGGGCTGGACCATGCGCCATAGTAACCACAGGTAGTACATAAGCGTCTGGTAACAGCCAACGTTGGTGCTCGGATAATTCCACCCAACACCCCATCTCATCTAACATTCCTGTACTTTCTTTCCACCTACTCAATTCTTTCTCTGTAGCCTCTTCTTGAATTGATTTCACACTTTCTACTGTATCCTCTACCCCGCGACCAATATCGTCAGTAATCTTCCTGTGCGCACTACACTTCACAATTGCTATTTGGGTAGGTAAAGCAAGTGACTCAAGAAGATCAGTCACCAACTGACCATGTTGTATCTTAGTCCCGTGGGAAGTGAGGAATCCCCTTTCTTTCCACAAACGTCCAAAATTGAACGCTACACCAAAAGCATACTGACTGTCGGTGTACACGTTCACTCTTTTTCCCTTGGATAACACACACGCTCTGGTTAAGGCTATCAGTTCAGCTGCCTGAGCTGAGTTATGTCGGATGCGTGCTGTTTCCACGACTGTATGCAAGGTAGTAACAGCATAGGCTGAAGTTACTTCTCCATTAGGAAGCTTAAAACTAGAACCATCTACCCATAGCGTTCCATCCGGATTCACTAATGGCGTATCTGTTAAGTCAATTCTACCTTTTTGTCTCTTCCTCAGTACGAAAGAAACAATCATGTTGCTCCTGAACACCTTTCTCTTCTGGAAGAGGCAACAAAGTAGCTGGAGTTAAAGTATTACATCGTTTGATGTGCACGTGACTAGGCAAAAGCGTCAGCTCGTATCCAGTCAAACGAGCACTCGTAAGATGCTGTGTTTTTGTTCTGTTTAGCAAAGTATCCACTGCATGTGGCACCATAACAATGAGAGTATTATCTAGTACTACTCCAGCAGACTATCGAATAGAAATTGCTGCTGCTGCTGTTGCTTTAAGACAACTAGGCAATGCTTTAGCTACTGGATCTAATGTAGCCGAAAAATAGGCACATGGCCGCTGTTTATCTCCAAATCGCTGCGTTAAGACTGACAACGCACAACCTTCTTTTTCATGAACGTAGAGCGTAAAAGGCTTACTGTAATCAGGAGTACCTAGTACAGGAGCAGAACACAAAGCAGCACGTAAATCAGTAAAACTCCTCTGACATTCGCCAGTCCATGGAAGGGGCTGAGGCGTATCTTTCAAAGTGAGTGCCAACAAAGGCTTGGCCAACAGGGAGAAGTTAGGAATCCACTGCCTACAATAGGAAGTAATGCCCAGGAAGGCACGTACCTCTCTTTGTGTGGATGGCACAGACATTTGCGCAATAGCTTGGATACGTTCTGGGGTTAATCGTCTTCCCTCCTTTGATAAGAGATGACCCAAGTAGGTAACCTCTTGGCGAACATATTGTAGCTTAGAAGGTGAAACCTTATGATTAAGATCGGATAAGTGTCACAACAATGCAATCGTCACATTCTTGCATAGATCCTCTGAATCAGCAGCGATTAGCAAATCGTCCATGTACTGAATGAGAGCAGCACCAGACGGCAAAGAGAAAGCATCGAGATGACATTTCAACGCTTGACTGTAAATAGAGGGACTTTCACAATAGCCTTGAGGTGCGCGCTTAAACCGGAAGCTTCGGCCTCCAAGAGAGAAGCCAAAAATATCCCTACTTTCTTCCGCAATGGGAATACTAAAGAAAGCATTTTTCAGATCGATAACAGAAAACCAAACCGCTGTAGAAGGTATCATCGTTAACAGCGCAGTGATATCTGGGACAACGGGAAACTGTGGTACAACAATTTTGTTTACCTCCCGAAGATCAATTACAAAACGATAAACAGGAGGCTGAGAAGGATCAGTGCGTTTAAGAACAGGAAGAATAGGGCTATTACATATGTTACCTCTCGTTTCCTCAACGACATCTTTCCGAATCAAGTCATAAATGATTTCCAAAAGCGCTTTTTCACCTTCAGTGGAAATTCTATATTGAGGAACACGTGGCAATTCAACATTAGGCTTGAGAGTGACAACATATGGTGGAATTTCAAGACAACCGACATCATTTGGACCCGTAGCCCAAAGCGTTGTAGGAAGAGAGAGCAATTCAGGAGGAAATTGATCTTTTGACAAGTACATTAGAGAAATCAGTTTCTGTCCTAAGGTGAGATATACACCAGAAGGAGAACAATATATCGTTGCATGCAATCTTTTCAATAGATCCAAGCCCAATAGATTCTCGCCGCAACCATTCGTTAAGAGAAGCGTAACTTCTAAATCATAAGGGCCGATTGAAATAGGCAAAGGGCAAGAAACCGGATTGCGAACTGGGGCGCCAGAAAAACCTACAGATACATTCGTTAAGCCAGACAAAGGTGCCCCAGGGAGTTTTGAATGAATGATAGAACTTCTCATCGCACCAGTATCTAAAAGAAATGGCTCTGAAACACCCATTGTAGTGACATCAACATAAGGTCCATTCTGATCTACTGGAATCGACACAACTCCCTTACTTTGTCCATGGCCGTCCTAGTTAGCATGAAGACTTTCATTCCCGTCTTCAATGTAATAATCCTCATTGTAATACTGTGTAGACCGAGCGTTTTGCTGATTAAAGTGGTTCACGGAACTAGAGGGAGGAAGGGAACGCTGTTCTTGGGTCAATATACCTCGACCTCTACCTCTGTTTGCTGACTGGAGGCCTGCACGACCTCGTGGAACAGATAGTGTCCCATTTCGCTGCAATAAAACCGGACAACTATTCTTAAAATGACCTTCCTCTCTACAATAGGCACATTGATTTGGACCTAGCAAAGGTCGCGGAATATATGGCTCAGGCTTTTCATACACCCTCTGAAACTGTGGAGGCTGTTGAAACTGGGGCTGAGCATAACGAGGTGGATAAGCCTGTTGCAAGAGAACCTTAGTTTTCAATTCTTTAGTCTTTTTCTCTTGCTTATCTTTTTCTTCTTTATCTCTATTTTCATAATATTGAGCAGTAGCCAATATCTGAGCTGAAGAAGAAACAGCCCATGAACTTTCTGAGTCTTTTAACTTATGCGATAGCTCAGGAAGCAAATTAAATACGAACTTACCTACAAATAACCGCTGTCCACCCTCCGTAGTCATGTCCTGACCACTGTGATCAATGAATGTCTCTTCAAAACGAGTGAAGAAATCTGAGACACTCATCTTTCTTCTGCTTACACGCGGCTAGTTTATCCCAGTTAACTCTCAAGGCAGGCATCATCGTTTTCATTAATGTAATAATCCTACCAGGGAGTTCTGATATCAAAGCCTCAGGCTTCGCACCACCCACTTGGTTTCTATCTGCGGCAATTATAGCATCCCAGTTTCCACCTAATTCTTGGGCATGATTCTCTTTACGAATCCTAGCCCATACCACTTGTGGAACTACATTCCCCATCAACATATCGATATCTGCTAAATTCATGATGCAGGCTTCAACAGTTTGTGACAATTCTTTATAATTACCTGCAGGGTTTTTACGAGGATCCGGTAGAGACTGTTTAAGGGCCAAAACTTCAGATCTTTTCCAGGGGACATGTACCCATATTCGTTGGAAGTGAGCAGGAATAGCTGGATTAGCACCTGCTGCTGAGACCTCTTCTCTCCATACCGGAGGAACCTCTCTCATTGAATAATTTTTCAGTGTCAACCTAACTGAAGGATCGGAATCTAGAAAAGTCTGTGAGGTAAATAAGGTTCTATAGGAAACAAGTGTCTTTACAGCGCCCTCAACCTTAGGACCCACAATGAGTCCCTTATCAAAATCAGCCTGAATATCTAACAGACCCTGAGGAACCGAACCCAAGTCCATATCCTCCCAACCTTTAATAAGAGTATCACACATAGCATTGAAAACATATCTCTGCGTAGGTGCATTCCACTGTAAGAAGGTAGGCAAAATGTCGGGTACACTATACCGAGGACCCTTCTCAATCCATTTACGAGCGAGAGAGTCCAACTTTTCTTGTTCTTCGGAAGCTGGGAACTGACTACAAGACTGTCTTCGAGAAAAAAACTGAGACACATTTAATGCCTCAAAGAAAGGTGATTAAAGACCAGAGACCGTTTCTGTGAGTCGTTTAAACATAGACGGAGAATTGGACATAAGGATAGGGGACAAGGTATTAGGCGAACTAACTGAAGGGAAATCAGTAATTACCGGAGGAGCGGAAGGCGAAGAAGATGAAGGTAAAGGAGTCGAAGGCGAAGCTGGCAAAGGCGGCAATACCTGAGGGGGCAAATGTGGAAGAGCCGGAGCAAGCGGAGGCGCAACTGGCGGCTGTACAGGCTGTAACAACGGGGGTGCATTAGCACCTTGTACATAGGGCGGAGGCAATCTCCATAGGTGAGACATTAAGGAATCCTCCTCTAAATCCTTTCTTTTATCAGAGGGGAAGCTGGCAACATCGGATAGCATTTATCTATCGCCATACGATGCTGTCTCTCTGAAATTTCCTTCATATTATCAACTTCATCATCTTTAAACTGTTCAGCAGCCTGTATAATTGTCATTCCCCGTGCTTTCTTATCTCGTTTTTCTTGCTTAATTTTTCTCTGTTTGGCTTCCTTATGCCAAAGGCGGAAAGAGTCAAACATTGCCGGCCGGGCTTTTCTTTTAAATAAAATAGCTTCCAAATTATCTAGTATGTCAGGCTCAAAGATACCATTTTCTGGCCATTTTAAAACACCATCATTCTTCGTGTATCGGATCCATGCCTCGTTAAAGGCAATGGGGCCAACACCATGTTTAGAATAGAGCTCATAAGTGGGAGTTCCAACCGAAGGAATCGGACAAGAGTCCTCCAGCCGGGAATCCCTATTACAATCAAGACAACAAAGTTTCTCAAACTTATTCAGACCAGGCATCTCGTGATTTCACTGCACAAATGTACTTACCCCTCGGCTTCAGTTATTGTAATACCCGAATCAAAGAACCTAAGAACCTAAGAACCACAGAACCAAAGAACCTAAGGACCAAAGAACCAAATGTGGGAGCGACCCACCAATACTTAACTAAGATGTCTTCTTACACCAACAGAGGCCCAGTCTATCGTCTCGCCTTACCATACATCATCGAAAAGAGGGCAAAGGCAGGGCGGCAGTCAGGGCAGCAGTCGTCAGTAGCCGTCAGGAAGGAGTAACCGTGCTGCAAAAGACCTTCGGACCACTTTCGACATACAGGGGTCGCTTGACGTGGCTCGCGATTCCTCCAGAATTTTCTTGCGGGGTTCCTCACGACCTTCAGGCAGAACCACTACCTCTGAAGCCGCCCCACGTTGGGCGCCAGTTGAAGAACCAGAACCTTTTGGACCTGGCGGCGCAGGGTACGCCTTACTCTCCTGGGTTCTCCTGCTTCAGCTAACAGAGACACGGGGGCACTCTGTCGGCGTAAAAGATCAGATTTTATTAGCTGCAGCTAGTACAGTTGTCCTAGAAGTACACACGGTATGTTCTCAGGAGACTGCCACTTAACTCCGTGGCGCACAATCTTATATAGTACATAGATAACATATACATTAACAAAGAACACACCTAAAACATACATAGAGGACCAATAAGGTAGGGTTAAAGACAGAACATGTCCAATAGAAAAGGTTGAAAAACAAAGATATCGAGTAACTCGAAGAAGCCTCTCCTCCAACTGTGTTTGCTATCCCTCCCACAGGTTAAGGTATTAACATGTCTGTAACTGACTTGCAGGTGGCGAGATACGTTCGTGTGTTTTGGAGGACAGTTGTGAAACAAGAGAATACGAGCGGAGGACAGCGAAGGCCAGAAGATAAGATAAAGTCAGGAGAGAATAGTGTGAACCAACAGATAGTTAAGACAGGGATTAGAGGAACCAGACAGGGATTAGTGTACTCGGCCAGTCTCTAACACCAGCTTCGTAAACAGAGGCACAAGGCTATTTTGACACAATATTGCAGGAAAAGCAGAAAAGACTTCGTTCGTCGTGCTGCCTGAGTGAGGGCAACACAAAATGGTGGCAGAGCACAAAATGGCGGCTCAATGCGATCGTGATCGAAAATCGAATTTCCTCAACACTGTGGAAGACTGGCGACAAATGGTGCCACTAACCGTCTTCAACACAGTGACCCCAACTCCGTGAGACAACCACAGCACCAAACTCCCTTCGATCAGTGAGGCATATTTCCATCTGCAACGGCGGCGACATGTGGTGCCCATAACTCTGTTCAACACAAGCCAATCCCACATGTGTAACTGTGTCCTGTGTCCTGAATGGCAGTCACCCCAAGCCCGTGGCAGCGACCACAGCACCACACTCCCTTCGACAGTGAGGCATATTTCGATATGCAAGGCCGGCAACACGTAGTCCCACTAACCCTCTTTAACACAAGCCGATCCCACATGTGTAACTGTGTCCGGAGTCCTGAATGGCAGTGACCCCAAGTCCGTGGCACCGACCACAGCACCACACTCCCTTTGATCAGTGAGGGGTATTTCCATATGCAACTACAGACTCCAGTAGGCAAGTAACTATCACAGTCCTACACCCTACATATTATCCTTTTAGTATCCTCGCTTCAAGAACTTTTTTTATATCAGTTTTAGCTTTACTACAATGACCAAATTAATCTTCAAATGCAAACTAACATGGAATAGCAGTCTACACTGCAGGCAGTACAGCTCGCAATTCCAATTTTAAATGCTAATTTCTAAAAACAAGATTGTACTCAGAAAATACAACACTTCGTCAGTGTATTCTATAATTATTTCATCTTTTCATCGTACGCCTACACTGCACTCAGTAAGGCTCACAATGAAAATTATTTTTTCATTCATTAACTACAGAGTCCACTAGGCAAGTAACTATTACAGACCTCAAATCTACATAATATCCTTTTAGTATCCTTTCTTCTTGAACATTTTTTATATCAGTTATAGCTTTAGTACAATCACCAAATACATTTTCAAGTACAAACGAACACTCAGCAGTCTACACTGCGGGCAGCAGACCTCGCAATTTGAATTTTGGACACGTGGTGCCAACTAACACTGTCCAACACAAGACGATCCCACATGTGTAACTGTGTCCTGAGTCCTGAATGGCAGTGACCCCAAGTCTCTGTCAGTGACCACAGCAGCATACTCCCTTTGATCAGTTAGGCATATTTCCATATGCAAGGCCGGCGACATGTGGTGGCAGTAATCCTCTTTAACACAAGCGGATCCCACATGTGTAACTGTGTCCTGAGTCCTGAATGGCAGTCACCCCAAGTCCATGGTAGCGACCACAGCACCAGACTCCCTCTGATCAGTGAGGCATATTTCCATATGCAAGGCCACCAGTACGTGGTGCCACTAACCCTGTTCAACACAAGCTGATCCCACATGTGTAACTGTGTCCTGAGTCCTGAACGTCAGTGACCCGAACTTTGTGACAGCAACCACAGCACCACACTCCGTTTGATTAGTGAGGGGTATTTGCATATGGAAGGCCAGCGACACGTGGTGCCACTGAACCTGCACTATGCAGGCCGGTGGGGTCACCAACATATGCAGGTAGCTGTGGGCCCTTGCTCACCGCTACCTCTGGCCTACACTACGGTCAGCAGGCCTCACAATTAACCCTGGGCATAGTGGGCGTAGTGGGGCTACGCAGAGCATCACGGAGTGGGGCCAAATCTACCCGCACACTCCGCGTAGCCCCACTACGCGCTCCCGCCTCCCTCCCGCCCTCATTTTAAAATTACTTACAACCTTAAAAGTAAAGAAAATTACTTACCTGAGCTGCGGCGTCCTGGGGCTCCATCTTCCTGCTTCCTCGCTAACTTCTTCCTCACAAATGCGCATGCGCATTTCTCCTGAGAAATGCGCATGCGCGGGCGCCCGCGCATGCGCATTTGTGAGGAAGAAGTTAGCGAGGAAGCAGGAAGATGGAGCCCCAGGACGCCGCAGCTCAGGTAAGTAATTTTCTTTACTTTTAAGGTTGTAAGTAATTTTAAAATGAGGGCGGGCGGGAGGCAGGTGGCGAGCAACTCTGCTCCGCCGTGGCGTGTGTGTAGTCTGCCTGCTACGCCTACTTTGCGAAGCACGAAGTAGGCAGCACTACGCACACTCCGCGGGCGGAGCGGAGCACTGTGCCCACCTTTACTCACAATTCAGATAGAGTCCTGATTCCACATGACGCAGTCCAATAGCCAAGACACATTGCTCCCAGTGCGGCCCGTCCACACCAAGCATCATCACAGGCTCATACAGTCTCAATGCCTCTGGTGCCACTAACCCTCTTTAACACAAGCAGATCCCACATGTGTAACTGTGTCCTGAGTCCTGAATGGCAGTGGCCCCAAGTCCGTGGCACTGACCACAGCACCAGACTCCCTTCGATCAGTGAGGCATATTTCGATATGCAAGGCCGGCGACACATAGTCCCACTAACCCTCTTTAACACAAGCCGATCCCACATGTGTAACTGTGTCCTGAGTCCTGAATGTCTGTCATCCCAACTTCGTGGCAGCGACCACAGCACCAGACTCTCTTCAGTGTTATTTGTTGTTCTTTTCTTTAAATACATTTTTTTATATGTTATTCTATACATGACTAAGATTCTTCTTTGTCCAACCGCACAGGGACACTTCCGGGCTCAAGAAGGTTGTTGGGGGTATGATGGTAATGTGGGAAGAGGGTGCGTTACCTGCTTATGTTGGGAGAGACCGCGTCAAAGGGGTATCTATCACAGAAAGAACTCCGATATGTTTTCACAAATGCCTCAGACAAATGCCAGCTGACAGACTGAATCACAAAATGATTTTTCAATACTTATGTAGTGTGAGTTATGAACAGTTTGCACCCAGGCTCGCAGAGGGACAGCTGCGGCCCATCCGCTCGACTCACAGACGCAGTACTACGAGCCGTCCGCAACATTATAGCTATCCCTGCCCTATTCCGTCGTACGCCACGCCACGCCACGCCACTCCGATTACGTTCCGACGATGGCCCCACATAGCTACCTGTCGCAGGCGTACTCTCTGTTGGTGTGCAGGTCAGTGGTCTAGTTCTCAACATCTCACGGCCACTCCCTGAGGGCAGGTTTTCACACACACCACACCCTTCCAGCACATGCGTCACAGGCCATGAGACCACGCAAATATTATAGATCGACAATGTCACATCCTTTATTGCCGGTGCTGACTAGATGGCGGACGCTCCACATGTCTCAACCATAAAGAGTCTTTGAAAAGTTGCGCAGAAGGTTAGTCACACCCTGATCTGTATAGCAGTCAGGGGCCTATCACCCCCTTGGCGCGGACTTCACATGCACAGGGTTAGTGCCACCCGAAGCTCATATGGCCATCAAGGGCCTACTACCACGCAGCACGGACTTGAGTTCCACAGGTTTAGTGGCCCCAAAAGCTGATGTGATCTCCGCCATTGATGACTCAGGACTCAGCGACATGTGTGAGATCTGCCGGGCAACGGAGAAGCTGATGTGGTTTTCGCCATTGATGACTCAGGAATCAGCAACATGTGTGAGATCTGCCGGGCCGTGGAGAAGATGATGTGGTCTCCGCCATTCATGACTCAGGACTCAGCGACATATCTGGGATGTGCTGAGTTTTGACGGGTATGTGGAGTGCCCACTGCTGCACACTCCGGTGGCACCAGGTAAATATTTGCCCATGGATGCACAGGGGCGGCAGTCTCTCACTCTCTCTCTCTCTCTCTCTTCCTTCTTTTCCTTTTATCTCTCTAACCCTCTCTCTTCCTTCTCCCTTTCTCACTCCCTTTCTTTCTTTCCTTCCCTCTCTTTTTCGCCCTGGCTTTTTTTCCTTCTCTGTTTCTCTGTTTCTCTCTCCTTTGATATGCGCATTACACACATCCTTATTTTGTGCTTTATTTTCTAGGCTCTGTCGTCGACATTCATGGTCCCCAAAGGAGTGTTCCGCCTCGTTGTTTTGTATTATTTTTGATAAATTTTGTATTAGTTTATCGTTCATATATATATGTTAATAAAAAAATTACGTTTGAAAATAGTTTATCGTTTACATATATATGTTTATAAAAAAAATAAAGATTGGAGAAAAAAAATTAATAACGTTTTTGGTTGTTTTCTTAACTGCTGTGTGACTCTTTCTTGTTCTTATTACTGTTATTTGATGGAGTCCACCATGGTGTTATATTTTGGGGCACTTATCACGGGAATACTGGTGATGTCTGCAGTTTGCACCAACTTCTGAATAGTGTGTTAGATTTATCTCAACTTTACTTCCATTAAAGTGCTGATAATGAAATGCAGACTAGCAGAAGACCCGAGGTGCACCTTTGCGATTTATTCTAAATACTAAAATCCTGTATTGGATTGCACTGAGGTAGTGGCTGCACTTACAGTGTACACACAAAATCAATTAAGGAATCTCGTTGTATTTATATTGATTGGGAATAGTGCGTCAGGTGCTGGATCCTGACGAGATACACTGCCCAGTTCGTATATTGTTCTGCACACGAAAAAAATCACATCACAACTTTCACACCAACTGCAATGCGAAACAAATTCTGGCGATAAGCCACATTAGCACCAGGGATTTTACACCTGCTTTCTGCGTGTTAAGCAGGATGACTACCTGCACCATGAAAGAGAACACAGCCAAGAGCCACACCAGAACACCCACAGGTGCCATAGAGTCAATGAGCATGATACAGGGATACCCATGAGGGCCACAAGACTCATCACAACAACTCCAGGACCGCCAACCCCCCATACCCGCATCTGAGCAAGTGTGTTCCTGTGGTCCTTGTGTTAGCATGATAGGCACGAACCCTGCAACATCACAGTGTGCTGTCACCTCAGCGTTGGCAGTGAGCCTGGACATGTAGCTATGCACGCATCCTCCTGCATGCACGACCGGCGTGTGCTGGTCCGGGGTACACAGGTCAGCACAGGGGTGTGCCTATCTAGCAAGGGAAACAAGGTGTCTCGGACATGTCCGTGTACAGGAAGTGCGGTAAGTGTGTCTGTGTTCTGGTGTGGCCTGCCACAAGGGCCGCAGCAGTCGATGTTGTAAAGTGGCATGCACCACCTCCAAACGGCACTGTGATGGTGTAGTTGGAATGCAGCAGGACATGCGCGAACAGGCATTACAATGGTGTGCCGTACGAGTGCACGAGATACAACAGTGTGCCGTACAAAAGTGTGGGGGCTCATGGGAGGGAGGAGCATCTGTTTGGCAATGTAACAGACAGTGAACTCACCCATGTGCCATGTACTGGGCATCTCATCCATGATGACCACGGTCGCAGACATCCCACAACACCAACGACCGG
Organism: Triturus cristatus; assembly: GCF_964204655.1. NCBI lineage: Eukaryota > Metazoa > Chordata > Amphibia > Caudata > Salamandridae > Triturus > Triturus cristatus. The sequence goes on along the minus strand of NC_140579.1, from coordinate 1,054,451,417 downwards.
CCTTTGTACACATCCTGCATGAATGCAGCGTTGTTTTCACTTCTATGCTCATTCAGTGGTGTGATGTTGGCGGGTTGTGTGACTTGTGCTCCTTGTTGGTGTATTTCATTTTGGCCATTGCTTGTCTATACTTGTGCTGTACTTAATTGTGCATGTGTGCCATTCTGCCCATCTCCCCCCTGCCCCCCCACTCCCTGCTTCTTCCTCTTCCTGGTGCTGTTGTGTCTATAATTGTGTTGCTCCACACATAAATACATGTAAAGAACAAATTAGAATAGTTCCTTGATTTGTTTAGGTTTCAAAACTTCTCTCTATTGGTTTCTTTTTAATTTTCCATAGAAACAGTTTTTTTAATATTCAACAACACAAAGAAGTCAGAAGTGCAACGTATTCTATCAGCACACTTTCTAGAGAACACTACAACACGTGCAGGTTAAAAGTTCATCAATTTTTTTAAACTTAACGATATTTTTTTACAACATTTTCTTGAACATTTAACGGCAGGTGCAGGTTAAAAGTTCACGATTGTTTTAAGTTCGAACAGTGCCTTCCAAATGCAAGTAGCAGGTGTGGTTGAGTTGTGCAGATTTTATCCTATGATATGTACTCCACATTGAAACTGCTTTTTCTTAACCAATCACAAAGATGCTTTTCAACAAAACGAATGTGCACCCTACTTTTAAAAAAGAATGCTTTTCATCTCCCAATCACGTATCGTTTTGTATGGCAAAAAAAAGTAGTTCCCCATCTTTAAACATATCTCTTATTCTACCAAGGAACTGCATGAGCTACAGACATCTTTCCATACCTTCCAGCCATACCTTCAAAATGCTAGTGTGGATCGTAGGACATAACTATATTTTCTGGTGCAAGAAGTATGCAGAACACAGACGTATTGACTTAGACCTAGATTTACAAAATGTGGACATTAAATGGTTTGCACAGAGAGGATTGACGTGGCACCAATTGTTACCTTTGGTTAAAACCTCTTTGCATCTTCCACACCCTGACCTCATGATTGTGCATTGTGGTGGAAATGACCTAGGCACATTGACTGGGATAGGTTTGGAAATGCTTATAAAGGACAACTTTGGACACCTCAGCTCAGCGCCATGTGACTCCGGCAATAGCTCACTTAATAGCTCACATAATTTCCACGCTGGCCTCGAGGGCCTTCAGACCCATAGGGGTGAGTAGTTTGCGCTTTACAAATACCGTATTGATTTGATACCCGCAAATTTACCTTCGCACTCCCTGTATAACACCCCCTAAGCACCATACACAAGTTACAATGTTCTAAACAAAAGTTTCTCCGAGTAGGTCTAACTACATGCTGACACTACTTGACAGATGTGGCACAGCGGCCAGAGCACATGACTTCACAGCATATGACACACAGTTTGGACTCACGCTTTCATCCCTGAGTCCGGCAGCACCTCAGCTTAACACCATGAGACTCTAGACAATACCTCACATACTTTCCGTACCCCAGGACTTTCCGACCAGTAGGAGTCAGTACTTCGTCCTAGTAGGTATAAACACATGCTGACACTACTTCCATAGGTGTGCTGCAGCGGCTAGGGCACATGACTTCACACCATAAGACACACAGTTTAGGTTCACGCTTTCATCCCCGACTCCCGCAGCAGCTCACCGTAGCAGCATCAGACTCTACGCAATACCTCACTTAATTTCCGTACCCAGCACTTTCAGACCGGTAGGTATGAGTAGTTCGCTTTGCACCCCCTCTATAGCACACCCTAAACACCCCACAGAGGTTACAGTGCTCCTACCCTCCTCTTTCCTACTTTTTTCCCCCTTTTTTCCCCTTACTCGCTTCAACAGAATCACAAATGGCAGCCAACACTTCCTAGTTGCAACTGCTCGCAGCGCTCCCAACCAATAAGCAGCAAGCTCGTGCTCATAATGCCTCAGCCAATCAAAACACAGAATTCCCAAATATCGATATCGGTAAATTTCGATATTTCTCCAAAACTACTGAACGGATTTACACCAAATAAACAAAAGCGTGCTTTCTAGACCAAGACCCTTCTCCCTGCCAAATTTGGGGTAATTCGGTTCACCCGTTCGACCTGTAGCCTTGTCTAAAGTTTCCTATAGAAATTAACATAGAGAAAACACGTTTTGGGACCCCCTTTTTTCTCTGCCCCCCCTTGACGAATCACCCCCAAACTTTCAACATAGGAGCTGATATGAACAAAGAATTAGTTTGGAAAATTTCATGAAGATTCATCAAACGACGCCAAAGTTACAAGCAAAACAAAAAATGCTGTTCATATGGAAACTTGGTCCTAACTATAACTACCCACTGGCGACCGCCAGTAGGATATATATATATATATATATATATATATATATATATATATATATATTCTACTGGCAGTCGCCAGTAGATAGTTATAGTTAGGACCCCTTTTCCATAGGAAATCCGCAACATTCTATTTGGAATAACTTTGGCGCTGGTTGAGGAATCCTCGCGAATTTTTCAAAATAGGTGGGGCGCTACGCTCCGCTCCTACCCTGAAAATCTCGGGGGGGATTCGTCAAGCGGGGGCTGAGAAAAAAGGGGGGTCCCTAAACGCGTTTTCCCCATGCATTTTCCCATAGGACCTTTAGTCCGAGCTACAGCCCGAACGGCTGAACAGAATTACTTGAAATTGGGCAGAGAGGTAGTCCCCAGGTCAGGGATGTGCCTTTTGCAGGTCTGGTGTAAATCTGTTCAGTAGGTCCTGAGAAAATAGCATTTAAATCAATATATATATCTGTAAGCGCGCTCCGTGCGCTTACGGTAAGCTTACCGTACGCAAGCTCAATTCTGATTGGTGGTTACATGACTGTAAACATTCGAATCGGTCGAAATCAGAAAGTGTCGGCCTCCATTTTCTGTCTCTCGCTCTGAAAAACAAAGGTGGATAACGTGAAAAGGGGGCAACGAAGAGAGTTGCAGACCCCCTAGCGTTTGTCAGGGGGTCCACGAAGGACCAAACAGTACGAAAAATAAATGTAATAATTTTTTTTAAAAATCGCGGAGTACGCGTACGGTAAAAAAAAATAAAAAGAATTAAGAATCACATTTAATATATAAATGTAAGGACCCCCAAGGGAGAAAAAAACAATTGATATTTTCAAGAAAATGGCGAGGCGTGCACGGTACGAAATGCGCAACGTGGGTGCTCGGTGCGCGAAGCGCACCGTGCGCGCAGGGTGTGTGCACGGTGAAAAACCAGAAAAAAAATTACAAATAAATACATAACTTAGCATTTAAAAAACCGTACAAATTCACTGAAAAAACCATAGGTTTCACACACGTTATAGTTAGGAATTAGCATTTAAAAAACCTTGCAAATTCACTGAAAAAACCATAGGTTTCACACAAGTTATAGTTAGCTGTACATTTCACTCGTAAAAAACCAATGAAATTCCACGTTATAGTTAGATCAGATAACTATAACTTGCGCGACCGCAATCCACAATGTGTCATTTCAGATGTCATCATTGATGTCATGAGTGATGTCACTGACCATGTCATGAGTGATGTAATATGTGACGTCATCAGCAGTTTATTGTGGGCGCGCAAGTTATAGTTACCTGATCTAACTATAACGTGGAATTTCATTGGTTTTTTACGAGTGAAATGTACAGCTAACTATAACTTGTGTGAAACCTATGGTTTTTTTAAGTGAATATATATATATATTCACTTAAAAAACCATAGGTTTCACACATGTTATAGTTAGCTGGACATTTCACTCGTAAAAAACCAATGAAATTCCCCCGTTATAGTTAGTGCAGGCAACTATAACTCACGCGACCGCAATCCTCTGCTGATGACGTCAGATATTACATCACTGTATTTAGACACTTATTTACCCATGTCTTCTTCCATTAATCTTTAGCTATACATATATTACAAATATTTATTTTTCATAAAGACACATATGTCATCAGTGATGTAATATCTGACGTCATCAGCAGAGGATTGCGGTCGCGTGAGTTATAGTTGCCTGCACTAACTATAACGGGGGAATTTCATTGCGTTTTTACGAGTGAAATGTCCAGCTAACTATAACATGTGTGAAACCTATGGTTTTTTAAGTGAATTTGCAAGGTTTTTTAAATGCTAATTCGTAACTATAACGTGTGTGAAACCTATGGTTTTTTCAGTGAATTTGTACGGTTTTTTAAAAGCGAAGTTATGTATTTATGATTTTTTTTGTTTTTTTCAAGTTTTTCACCGTGCGCGCTTCACGCACCGTGCGTGCGCTGTGGGCAATCGGTGCACTTTGCGCACCGAGCACCCAAGGTTCGCAGTGCGTGCCGTGCGTGCGCAGTACGTGCCGTGCGCGCGCGGTGCGCGCACGTCGCGATTTAAAAAAAATAAGTAAATTGTTTTTTTCTCCCTTGGGGGTCCTTCTGTGACCCCCTGACCAAGGCTAGGGGGTCAGGAACTGTCCACTCTGCCCCCTTTTCACGTTCTCCACCTTTTTTTTTCACCCCCTCAGACTACGAGAGACAAAATGGCAGCCGACACTTCCTGGTTTTGACCGATTCGAATGTTTACCGACATCTAACAACCAATCAGAATTGCGCTCGCGCACGGCAGGGTGCGCGCACAGTGCGCGCACGGTGCGCGCGTATAGATATTGATATGCTTTTAAATGCTATTTTCTCAGGAAATACTGAACAGATTTACACCAGACCTGCAAAAGGCACTTCTGTGACCTTATGGCTACCTCTCTGCCAAATTTCACGTAATTCTGTTCAGCCGTTCGGGCTGTAGCTGCGACTAAAGGTCCTATGGAAAAATGCATGGGGAAAACGCGTTTTGGGACCCCCCCTTTTTCTCAGCCCCCCGCTTGACGAATCACCCCGAGACTTTTAGGGTAGGATCTGAGCGGAGCGCCCCATTAGTTTTGAAAATTTCGCGAGGATTCGTCAACCGGCGCCAAAGTTATTCAAAATAGAATTTTGAGATTTCCTATGGAAACTAGGTTGTAACTATAACTATCTACTGGCAACCGCCAGTAGATAATATATATATATATACACTTAAAAAACCATAGGTTTCACACATGTTATAGTTAGGTGGATATTTCACTCGTAAAAAACCAATGAAATTCCCCCGTTATAGTTAGTTCAGATAACTATAACTCGCGCGACCGCCACTCTATCACAAGGATGATGTCATCAGTGATATCATGAGTGATGCCACTGACCATGTCATGAGTGATGTAGTATGTGACGTCATGAGCAGGATTGCGGGCGCGCGAGTTATAGTTATCTGAACTAACTATAACGGGGGATTTTCATTGTTTTTTTACGAGTGAAATATCCACCTAACTATAACATGTGTGAAACCTATGGTTTTTTAAGTGAATATATATATATATTCTAATTAATTTAGGAATTACTCTGCAAAAGAAGAGATGATATGTGTGTTGTATGTGAATGTGCATATATGTTTTCAGAACTCTAGGTATAGGAATATAACATCTCCTTACTAGTTTCAAATAGCAGCTATTTAGATCTGCCTTATTTGAAAGAGTTTTTTTGAGTTTCGCAGTCCTCTTTTCATCTCAATTCAAGATGACGTGGGTGGAACAATGTTCATTTATTCGGTGCAAACATTGTATGCATTGACATTGACAAAGGCCAGCATGGCCGAAACGCGTTTGTCTGCCATTGGAGCGGAATAAAAGAACTTAAATATCATCAAAGTGTGTGCGCCACGTTTGTGTCTATGACTGAACATTTGGAGAAAAAAAAAAAATATATATATATATTCACTGAAAAAACCATAGGTTTCAGGGGTGTTATAGTTAGCTGGACTTTTCACTTGTACAAAACCATTGAAATTCCCCCGTTATAGTTAGTTCAGCTAACTATAACTCGCGCACCCGCAATGCACTGCTGATGACGTCACATATTACATCACTCATGACATGGTCAGTGACATCACTCATGACATCACTGATGACATCTCAAATGACATCACTGATGACATCACTCACTCATGACATCATCCAGTGAATGTGTGTTTTTCTGAAAATTAAATATGTTTTATATATGTATATCTCAAGGTCGATGGAAGAATAAATGGGTATATAAGTGTCTAAATGGATGATTTGTTTTTGAAAAATTGATTGTGTAACTGACTGATTAAGTGTATCATAGTGAATACATGGCTTAGTGAGTAATGTTTAAATATGTAAATATCTGTATCAGTCTCTCACTTTGTGTATAAGTGGCTGCATGGGTTGGTGAGTAGCTACATGGGTGTCTATATAGGTTATTAGTTGGTTTTTTGAGTATCAGTCTGAGTGTCTGCATGGTTCGGTGGGGGGTATTACGTAGTGCATAGTTGCATGAATGAGTGACTCACTGTTTGTATGTGTTGAAGACAGCATGTGTGCAGGACTGTATGGGTGGATGAGTGTGTGTATGGGTGTGTTAGTGAGTGAATGACTGTCTCAATAGTGTCTTTATGAGTAACTACATATGTTTTAAACTAGTATATGTGACTATTGGTGTATATGTGAGAGTGAGAGATTGAAAGAGTTCCTGTATGAATAAGCATGTGTTTCTATAAGTGATTGTTTAAAAGACTAAGTATGTGTAAGTTTCCGTATAAGTAAGTGTGTTGGTGTGTGTATAACTGTATATGCAAGTAAATGTATGTTTGATTCTTTATTAGCATGAGAGACTATGTGTGTGAGTAACTCTATGGATGAGTGGCATTGTGTAACAGGATGTATAGGTGTAAGGGTACATATGATGAGTGAGTACATGTATGAGTGACTGTATAGGACTGTTGGTGAATGAGTGGATGTATATGTGGATCTTAGAATTACTGAAGAGGTTGTTGTAACTGGTATTGGTATGTCCATTGTTTTGAAAATTGTAGTCTCTATTTTTGAATGTGTGTATCAAAGGTTATATTAGGGTGAGAGGAGGTCTGCCACTCTATCACAAGGATGATGTCATCAGTGATATCATTTGAGATGTCATCAGTGATGTCATGAGTGATGTCACTGACCATGTCACTGACCATGTCATGAGTGATGTAATATGTGACGTCATCAGCAGTGCATTGCGGGCGCGCGAGTTATAGTTAGCTGAACTAACTATAACGGGGGAATTTCAATGGTTTTGTACAAGTGAAACGTCCAGCTAACTATAACACCCATGAAACCTATGGTTTTTTCTGTGAATTTCAAAGGTTTTTAAATGCTAATTTCTAACTATGCCTACAGAGATAGGACATGTGAAGAAAGAAGAAAAAATGCACAGAAAGAAAAAAAAAGTGCAGAAAGAAGCAACAGAAGTCCTCAAAGATGAAGAAAAGTGCAGGAAGAAGGATAACGTGCAGAAAGAACAAAAAGAAGAGCAGAAAGAAGCCTTGTTGCAAAATCATCCTGTACCCTCAACTTTTTCAGACGGATACTGGTGGTAACTGAGTCTCACTAACCAGTCCTAGAGCCAGTGCTATGTTAAAAGACACTTAGAATACAGTGAAAACACCTACATACACTAGGGAACATTATGCGTTGGGGTCCCCCTGTGATTAGCATGACCTCCTCTGTAAGCCCCTAGTATATAATAGGGTAGGGGGATTAAAACTACCTCTTAAAACAGGCCACAGGGCGTTTTTGCACACGTTAACTCAGGCCCCGTCCCCTCCCTTCACCACTGTGTAAACACGCCCTGTGTCCGTTTTTAGTTGGGAGATTAAGTTCATTTGAATCCTGAGGGTCCCTAGGGTCCAACTAGCCCACTAGGTACCTCCAGTAAGTGCCACAGAGCTGCGTTGCAGAGAGGTGTAAAAAGTGGCACGGGCTGGACCACCTCTCTGCAATGCAGCTCAGTGGCGCTTACTGGAAGCACTTGGTGGGCTAGTTAGCCCCCAGGGTCCCTCAGTATTGAAGGGAAATTATATCCCCAATTTAAAACGTGCCATAGTGCGTGTTTGCACACGTCGCCTCAGGCCCCGTCCCCTCCCTTCACCACTGTGTAAACGCGCCCTGTGGCTGTTTTAAGTTGAGAGATTAAGTCCCCTTGAATCCTAAGGGTCCCTAGGGTCAAACTAGACCACTAGGTACCTCCAGTAAGCGCCACAGAGCTGCTTTGCAGAGAGGTGTAAAAAGGGGCTTGGCCTCAGAACACCTGTCTGCAGCGCAGCTCCCTGGCGCATACTGGAGATGCCTGTTGGGCTAGTTGGCCCTCAGGGACCCTCCGTATTGAAGAGGAATTAATTCCCCAACTTACAACTCGCCAGGGGGCGCGTTTGCAGAGTGCTGCAAGGAGGGGGAGTGGCCTCCGGCACGATGCCAGTCTTTTATTTATTTTAATTTTTTAAGAAGGGGGGCTGTGTGGTTCCCCTTCTTATTCTAATTTATTGGCCCTGATGACCCCATCCCCCAGGGCCTGTCTCCTAATTATATTTTTTTGACCCCAATCCCCAGGGCCGGCCACTGTTTTTAATTATTTAAAAAAAAAATATATTTATAGACACACCTAGGACATGCTGGACAAACCGTACGTACCTATCACCATGACGATTTGCGTGATATTCATTAAAAGGCGACTATGCATGCAATCCACGTGGAATGTATTTACACCACTAGTGAAGCTCTGACATGTCTGATGCCCTACCGTGCCTAATCCCGGTAGACACCCTTGTCGTTTATTTATACAAACATGGGTAGCTATTGACGGGCACATTTAATACACATGGACACCAAGCCATTCAAAGGGGATTCGACAAAAATTCGACCAAAACTATGCAAGAAACCCCCCTCACGATTAATAAAACACACATCCACTGCCGGATGTGTAATACTTTTTATTTTACTCTCTGGAAAGGGGACGAACATCACTTGAGAGTCACAGTGCGCTCCTGGCAGAGCCCAATGCTATGTTACCCCCACCATTGCCTGCCGAGATCCACACACCTCTGTGTTGTATTCCACTAGCTAGTGCATATGCTACGACACTCTCTAGCCCATGTGCACTGTAACACCACCCCGTGAATATGTCATGCCACACTTGTCTTCGCACGGGTTATATTGCCCCATCTAACGTGCCTTCCTCGATGCCTATGTTATAACGCACAGAGCTATGCCATACATATTACAATCTGGGATCCATATCTTTGTCACAGTGCATATGAAACGTTACACTCCCCAGCACATATTTTATATTACAACTTTAGAGACTAGTTAGGTTACACAACACTGCCCTGTGCATATTACACTCCAAGGCGCATATCGCATAGCACGCGCTAGTGCCTGTGCTATCTCGCGCTCTCCAATGAATCTGTCATTGCGCACAATGTATTGCATATTATATTTCACGCCCGGTTCATCTTATATCACACTTTTTGGTGCATAGTTTATACCATACACTATATCTAGTTTTCATTTTCAATCGTGCTCTCAGGACTATGTTCTATATAACACTGTGTTCACCTACCCTTTTCACGGGCATTACATTTTGCGATAGGGGGTGGAGGGTCAGGGGGTGTTTCTGCCAAGTGAGCCCGGAGTCACAGTCACAAACGTCCTCTTCTTCCTGAATAAAAGTGAGATTATGCTGCATACTTGGTCATATTTTAAGTAGTTCGCACAGACACACGTTTTAAAAACAATAAAGTTCCTAATACCCGCCTTCTCTGAACAGTTAGCTTGCTGCCCCATCCCTCTCCTCCCTATCCTCTGTTGTGTGAATCCATGGACTAGCCTCCTCCCTCCTGCCATGCATGGTCTGATGTGCTGCCACTGCCCTCAATTTAGTATGATGTACCAGTCCACTCCTCCTGCCCTCCATTGCCCAATTCTATGTCCCATCATTGACCTCCTGCTTAAACTCTGTGCTTAGCTTGCTGCCCCTATTCTCCTTCCCCCCCTGCCCTCCGATGTCTTTGTGCATGCCCCTGCTCCATCCTTTTTGCCCACCATGTTCCATGGACCTGCCACTCCTATCTACTCTGAGTGTTCTGTTGAGCTGCCACTCCCCTCCCACCTGCCTAGCATTGTCAGATGACTGTAACCTGTCCCTGCCACCTCCACCCTGCCTGTCCACATGCCATGCCCCTATCTTCTTCCTCCTGTCCACATGGTCCATTGTACTGCCACAACCTTCTGCCCTCCCTGGTCTGTTGTGCTGCAACTGCTCCTCCTGCCTGCCCCGTGCGGTCTGTTGTGGGGCCCCTTCCCCTGAACTTTCTTGTCTGTGCATAGATCCTGACCCTCCCTTCTATCCTCCATCGTCCTTTGTGCATGCCCCTGCACCCTCCTTCTTGCCCATCATAGCCATTGTGCTGCCACTAACCCTCCCACTTGCCATGCATGGTCTTCTGTGCTGCCATGGCCCCTCCCACCTTCCCTCCATGGTCTGTGTGTATGCCATCACAGTCTCACTGTTGCTCTTCATGGTGTGTCTTGCTTCTAGTGCCCATCCTGCCTGACCTCCATGGCTATCTTGCTGCTCCTGCCCTGCCCCCTTGCCCCCAGCCCTCTGTTTAGATGTGCAGACCCCTACTCCCTCCCTCCTGGCTTGTCTGTTCCATTGTAATGCCCCTGATCCGTCCCTCCTGCCCTTTATGGTCTGTTATGCTGCAGCTTTCTCTCCTGTCTGTCCATTATGGTCAGCTAGCTACCATTGCCTCTTTCCCCTCTGTTCTCTGTTGTCCATGTGCATGGTCCTGTCCCCTCCCTCTTGCTTTCTATGGATTGTTGTGCTGCACTCCCGTCCCGCATGCCCTGTGGGGTGTATTGTGCTGCTGCAAACCCTGATGCCTGCCCTGCAGGGTCAGTTCGGTGCACCTCTCCATGTCCCTCCTGTCCTCTGTTATCCAAGTCCATGTCCCTACCCCATTTCCTTCCATGATCCAATGTACCATACTTGCGAACATTTTGAACTTGGTAAGAGGGAGATTTTGAAAAAAAGCTGGGGTATTGATTTTCCCCTTTGAGTTACATTGAAAAATAGGAGATTGTAGACAGGAGACAGATCAAATAAAGCCCATTTGAGCTTAAAAACATTGGACGTTTCCTGGCTGAATCGGGTCTGTTGGCATGTATGGTTGTACTACCATTGCCTCTTCCTTCTGCCCACAATGGTCTATTACATTGCCACAGCCTCTCTTGCAAGTCCTGTATTGTTGGTTTGTTGCCCCTGCCCCCCTTTCCACTGCCCTCCATAGTCTGTTGTGCTGCCACGGCCCTTCCTGCCTGCTCAGTGTGGTTAAATTGTTGCCTTTGCACCCTCCTACCTGCCTTCAATTTTCAGAGTCCGTGCCCCTGGCCTCTGCCTCTCAACAGTATCCCAATGAACAACTAGATTGCTAACATTCTATATTTATTACAAAAGTGTGGAACGCCTGACGTCATCTTGATGTAATCAAAACTGTAATACCTAGAGCATTTCCTTTAGAAATTACATATATGAGAGGGTCTTATTGGCATCAAAATTATGGTTAGTGCTCTAAAAGACTAAATAAGGACATATTTTCTGAGTTTTCAAATAGCGACAAAGCACTTTTAAATTATTTGTTATCTTTATGTTTTTTTTATCCGGTTGACCACTTGATTAAATGTTGCACTTAGGGGAGAGGATGTGGTGTTACTTCCAGTACTGCAGACTTTGCAACTGGGGACCAGGTTGGAGTTTCTGCTTCAGCTCGACATTCTGGGATTCTGGTCAAATCACTTAGTCTCCCCATGTCTACAACCAAAATGAATTTGTTCTTGTGTGATGTAACCAATGCTCATGTAAAGCACTCCAATACCTGACAAGTCTGCACTATATAACACTGCAAAAACACAAAATAATAAGTGTTTTGCACACTTCTGTCATTGGGCTATATTTGGGCTACATCTGGGTGATTTTGGGCTACATTTGGGCTCTTTTGTCTCCGGTGGCCATTTTGGGAGATTTATTTGTTATGAAGTTTCCTAATTTCCTCATGTACTGCAATCTCCTCAGTAGGAAATGCTTTCAGTTTTTTACTTTGATTCCATCATGAAGGTATTCAGATATGTCACACATTTGCCATAAATTCTGAATGTTAGCACTCTAGTTGCTCATTAGATCACTGTAGTAAAACTACTGTTCACCATGCCAGTCTGCTCCTGGTATTAAAAGTGCATGTTTCAGTCTGCATGTCAGAATTTTTTAAAGAAATAGAAGAGGATTTGAGAAGTCACTCAAAATGTGCCCTCATTTTCTTTCTTCAGCATTAATCATAATTTCTATGGCAAAATGAACCCCCTCATTGTGTTCCTTTTTAAATTAAATGTTTTAAGTGTTACCAGTTTATTCCAATCAAGATGGCTTCAGGTGTGCCATACTTTTGTCATAATGAAGACAGTAAGCGCTCTAGTTGTTTTTAAGAACACTCTGGGACATTCTGTCATTGGGCTATACTTGGGCTACATCTGGGTGATATTTGGGCTACATTTGGGCTCTTTTGTCTCTGGTGGCCATCTTGGGAGACTTATTTGTTATGAAGTTTCCTAATTTCCTCATTTACTGCAGTCTCCTCAGTAGGAAATACTTTCAGTTTTTTACTTTGATTCCATCAAGAAGGCATTCAGATGTGTCATACATTTGCCATAAATTCAGAATGTTAGCACTCTTTTTGCTCATTAGATCACTGTAGTAAAGCTACTGCTCACCAGCGAAAACTGCTGCTGGTATTGAAAGTGCATGTTTCAGTCTGCATGTCAGAATTGTTTAATGAAATAGAAGAGGATTTGAGAAGTCACTCAAAATGTGCCCTAATTTTTCTTTCTGCAGCACTAATCATACTTTTTATGGAAAAATGAACCCCCTCATTTTGTTCCTTTTTAAATTAAATGTTTTAAGAGTTACCACTTTAATCCAAGCAAGATGGCTTCAGGTGTGCCATACGTTTATCATAAGTAGGACTGTTAGTGCTCTAGTTGTTCTTTGGAACACTCTGGGAAGCTGCAGTAGAACACAAAGGAATCAACTGACAGTCTCTGCCCTTGTTGGATGTACATGTTTTACTGAGAATGTCAGACTTCATTCTCACATGACTGAGAAAGATAATGTGAATTTACCGAAAATATGCTCTCAGTTTAGCTTATAGATCACCTTCCAAACTTCTGTGGGAAAAGCATGAGAAAATATTTTTCTCTCAATCATGATATCCCAGCAGAAGGCTTTTTCACATGGTGAAATCACCTTAGAACATACCACAATTCCTAAAATGAGTATGGTACCATCAACAAATGATTTATAATGTAACCAAAGTCTTAAAACCTTCTATTAACTGCAATGCTTTTTAATGAGGTGCTATCATGTATATTGGTCCCAAGATGGCTGCCAACACTTCTTGGATGAAGTGCTGACAGCCAATCAGATCTCAAGATGAGGTGTGGTTAGGCTCCGCCCACATATATATATGATTTTACTTTAGATTTTCTCAGGAACTACTGAACAGATTGACACCAGACATGCAAAAGGCACTTCCCTGACCTAAGGACTACCTCTCTGCCAAATTTCAAGTAATTCTGTTCAGCCGTTCGGGCTGTACCTTGGACTAAAGGTCCCTATGGAAAAATGCATGGGGAAAACGTGTTTTGGGACCCCCCTTTTTTCTCAGCCCCCGCTTGACGAATCACCCCGAGACTTTCAGGGTAGGAGCGGAGCGGAGCGTCCCACCTATTTTGAAAATTTTGCGAGGATTCGTCAACCGGCGCCAAAGTTATTCCAAATAGAATGTTGCGGATTTCCTATGGAAACACGGTCCTAGCTATAACCGCCAGTAGATAATATATTTATTTATTTATTTCACCTTAAAAAGAGCATGGTAAAAACAAACATTGAAATTCACAAGTTATGGTTAGGACAGCAATCAGTAACTCATGCAAACCACAATTCACACACCTAGGGGCCGATTCCGATCCTGGAGAAACCGGGTACGAACCGTCGGATGGAGCATTTTCTCCGTCCGACTCGTACCCAGTTAAAAAACATTACAAAAATGCAAGTACGATTCGTATGGAAACACTATTTCCGTACGATTCGTGCAAAACACCGACCGACGAAAATATATATACAAATGTGATCCGGGAAAGCGCCGACGTGACGCATTCAGGCTGCGTTTCACGAACCAGGAAGTACGATCCGTACCGACGTCACCCTGCATGGATTATATTTTCCGGCTGCCAAAAACTGCCGGGAAATCAGGACGACGCGCACAAGGAGCACCTGTACGCGACGGACAGCCATGGACCCGAACCTACGTGTCATCCCAGCCCTCATAGCAGTCCACCTGCTCTACAGGAAGCGACGCAGACGCCGCAGAAGGTCAGAACAACACCCAGGGGCAAAGAAGGGGCAGGGGCAGGACACATAACCCCCACCCAAGTCACAAATCATACATGCCCTGGACATACCTGACCTTCAGGGCCTGGTCACTTCGAGGGGGTGGGGGCGTGTCCAGCAACGCATGCGTCCGCCACAACAGAAGTGGATGTTGACGCGAACCGGCAACACAACAATTCTGGTACGTACCGTACCCACGCCTTAAGAGCGTGGGTACGGGTCGTACCACGCCCACCCCTACGTCACCCCAACAATGGCGGTACGGCCCGTACCCATGTTCTAAAGGCCTGGGTACGGGTCGTACCAGCATTGTTGGGGTGATGTAGGGGTACGTGTGGTACGACCCGTACCCACGCTCTGAAGGGCTGGGTACAGTGCGTACCCCTACGGCACCCCATTGGGGGTCCGCACTGTACCCAGGCCTTAAGAGCATGGGTACGGGCCGTACCGCCATTGTTGGAGTGACGTAGGGGTACGCGTGGTACGACCCGTACCCACGCTCAGAAGGCCTGGGTACGATGCGGACCCCTACGGCACCCCAACAATGGGGGTACGCACCGTACCCACGTTCCAAAGGCATGGGTACGGGCCGTACCCAGGCCTGCAGAGCGTGGGTACGGGTATGTACGGAGCGTACCCCCACCCGTGTATGTATGGAGCATACCCACACCCCACCAGTGTATTTCCGGAGCGTACCCCCACCCGTGTATGTCCCGAGCGTACATGGCCAGACATAGGAGGGGTGGGTGCAGAGTCCTCCCAGCAGTGCCCAGACACAGGAGGGGTGGGTGCAGAGTCCTCCCAGCAGTGCCCAGACATAGGAGGGGTGGGTGCAGAGTCCTCCCAGCAGTGCCCAGACACAGGAGGGGTGGGTGCCTATCACTCCCAGCAGTGCCCAGACATAGAAGGGGTGGGTGCAGAGTCCTCCCAGCAGTGCCCAGACACAGGAGGGGTGGGTGCCTATCACTCCCATCAGTGCCCAGACATAGGAGGGGTGGGTGCAGAGTCCTCCCAGCAGTGCCCAGACATAGGAAGGGTGGGTGCAGAGTCCTCCCAGCAGTACTGAGACATAGGAGGAGTGGGTGCAGAGTCCTCCCAGCAGTGCCCAGACATAGGAGGGGTGGGTGCCTATCACTGCCAGCAGTGCCCAGACACAGGAGGGGTGGGTGCAGAGTCCTCCCAGCAGTGCCCAGACATAGGAGGGGTGGGTACAGAGTCCCCCCAGCAGTGCCCAGACACAGGAGGGGTTTGGTGCAGAGTCCCCCCAGCAGTGCCCAGACATAGGAGGGGTGGGTGCAGAGTCCTCCCAGCAGTGCCCAGACACAGGAGGGGTGGGTGCCTATCACTCCCAGCAGTGCCCAGACATAGGAGGGGTGGGTGCAGAGTCCCCCCAGCAGTGCCCAGACATAGGAGGGGTGGGTGCAGAGTCCTCCCAGCAGTGCCCAGACATAGGAGGAGTGGGTGCAGAGTCCTCCCAGCAGTGCCCAGACACAGGAGGGGTGGGTGCAGAGTCCTCCCAGAAGTGCCCAGACATAGGAGGGGTGGGTGCAGAGTCCTCCCAGCAGTGCCCAGACATAGGAGGGGTGGGTGCAGAGTCCTCCCAGCAGTGCCCAGACATAGGAGGGGTGGGTGCCTATCACTCCCAGCAGTGCCCAGACATAGGAGGGGTGGGTGCAGAGTCCCCCCAGCAGTGCCCAGACATAGGAGGGGTGGGTGCAGAGTCCTCCCAGCAGTGCCCAGACATAGGAGGGGTGGGTGCCTATCACTCCCAGCAGTGCCCAGACACAGGAGGGGTGGGTGCAGAGTCCTCCCAGCAGTGCCCAGACATAGGAGGGGTGGGTGCAGAGTCTTCCCAGCAGTGCCCAGACATAGGAGGGGTGGGTGCAGAGTCCTCCCAGCAGTGCCCAGACATAGGAGGGGTGGGTGCAGAGTCCTCCCAGCAGTGCCCAGACATAGGAGGGGTGGGTGCCTATCACTCCCAGCAGTGCCCAGACATAGGAGGGGTGGGTGCAGAGTCCCCCCAGCAGTGCCCAGACATAGGAGGGGTGGGTGCAGAGTCCTCCCAGCAGTGCCCAGACATAGGAGGGGTGGATGCAGAGTTCTCCCAGCAGTGCCCAGACATAGGAGGGGTGGGTGCAGAGTCCTCCCAGCAGTGCCCAGACACAGGAGGGGTGGGTGCAGAGTCCTCCCAGCAGTGCCCAGACATAGGAGGGGTGGATGCAGAGTCCTCCCAGCAGTGCCCAGACATAGGAGGGGTGGGTGCAGAGTCCTCCCATCAGTGCCCAGACATAGGAGGGGTGGGTGCAGAGTCCTCCCAGCAGTGCCCAGACATAGGAGGGGTGGGTGCCTATCACTCCCAGCAGTGCCCAGACACAGGAGGGGTGGGTGCAGAGTCCTCCCAGCAGTGCCCAGACACAGGAGGGGTGGGTGCCTATCACTCCCAGCAGTGCCCAGACATAGGAGGGGTGTGTGCAGAGTCCCCCAGCAGTGCCCAGACATAGGAGGGGTGGGTGCAGAGTCCCCCCAGCAGTGCCCAGACACAGGAGGGGTGGGTGCAGAGTCCCCCCAGCAGTGCCCAGACATAGGAGGGGTGGGTGCAGAGTCCTCCCAGCAGTGCCCAGACACAGGAGGGGTGGGTGCCTATCACTCCCAGCAGTGCCCAGACATAGGAGGGGTGGGTGCAGAGTTCCCCCAGCAGTGCCCAGACATAGGAGGGGTGGGTGCAGATTCCTCCCAGCAGTGCCCAGACATAGGAGGGGTGGGTGCAGAGTCCTCCCAGCAGTGCCCAGACACAGGAGGGGTGGGTACAGAGTCCTCCCAGCAGTGCCCAGACATAGGAGGGGTGGGTGCAGAGTCCTCCCATCAGTGCCCAGACATAGGAGGGGTGGGTGCAGAGTCCTCCGAGCAGTGCCCAGACATAGGAAGGGTGGGTGCGGAGTCCTCCCAGCAGTGCTGAGACATAGGAGGGGTGGGTGCAGAGTCCTCCCAGCAGTGCCCAGACATAGGAGGGGTGGGTGCCTATCACTGCCAGCAGTGCCCAGACACAGGAGGGGTGGGTGCAGAGTCCTCCCAGCAGTGCCCAGACACAGGAGGGGTGGGTGCCTATCACTCCCAGCAGTGCCCAGACATAGGAGGGGTGTGTGCAGAGTCCTCCCAGCAGTGCCCAGACATAGGAAGGGTGGGTGCAGAGTCCTCCCAGCAGTACTGAGACATAGGAGGAGTGGGTGCAGAGTCCCTCCAGCAGTGCCCAGACATAGGAGGGGTGGGTACAGAGTCCCCCCAGCAGTGCCCAGACACAGGAGGGGTGGGTGCGGAGTCCCCCCAGCAGTGCCCAGACATAGGAGGGGTGGGTGCAGAGTCCTCCCAGCAGTGCCCAGACATAGGAGGGGTGGGTGCCTATCACTCCCAGCAGTGCCCAGATATAGGAGGGGTGGGTACAGAGTCCCCCCAGCAGTGCCCAGACACAGGAGGGGTGGGTGCAGAGTCCTCCCAGCAGTGCCCAGACACAGGAGGGGTGGGTGCAGAGTCCTCCTAGAAGTGCCCAGACATAAGAGGGGTGGGTGCCTATCACTCCCAGCAGTGCCCAGACATAGGAGGGGTGGCTGCAGAGTCCTCCCAGCAGTGCCCAGACATAGGAGGGGTGGGTGCATATCACTCCCAGCAGTGCCCAGACACAGGAGGGGTGGGTGCAGAGTCCTCCCAGCAGTGCCCAGACATAGGAGGGGTGGGTGCAGAGTCCTCCCAGCAGTGCCCAGACACAGGAGGGGTGGGTGCCTATCACTCCCAGCAGTGCCCAGACATAGGAGGGGTGGGTGCAGAGTCCTCCCAGCAGTGCCCAGACACAGGAGGGGTGGGTGCCTATCACTCCCATCAGTGCCCAGACATAGGAGGGGTGGGTGCAGAGTCCTCCCAGCAGTGCCCAGACATAGGAAGGGTGGGTGCAGAGTCCTCCCAGCAGTACTGAGACATAGGAGGAGTGGGTGCAGAGTCCTCCCAGCAGTGCCCAGACATAGGAGGGGTGGGTGCCTATCACTGCCAGCAGTGCCCAGACACAGGAGGGGTGGGTGCAGAGTCCTCCCAGCAGTGCCCAGACACAGGAGGGGTGGGTGCCTATCACTCCCAGCAGTCCCCAGACATAGGAGGGGTGTGTGCAGAGTCCCCCCAGCAGTGCCCAGACATAGGAGGGGTGGGTACAGAGTCCCCCCAGCAGTGCCCAGACACAGGAGGGGTGGGTGCAGAGTCCCCCCAGCAGTGCCCAGACATAGGAGGGGTGGGTGCAGAGTCCTCCCAGCAGTGCCCAGACACAGGAGGGGTGGGTGCCTATCACTCCCAGCAGTGCCCAGACGTAGGAGGGGTGGGTGCAGAGTCCCCCCAGCAGTGCCCAGACATAGGAGGGGTGGGTGCAGAGTCCTCCCAGCAGTGCCCAGACATAGGAGGGGTGGGTGCAGAGTCCTCCCAGCAGTGCCCAGACACAGGAGGGGTGGGTGCAGAGTCCTCCCAGAAGTGCCCAGACATAGGAGGGGTGGGTGCAGAGTCCTCCCAGAAGTGCCCAGACATAGGAGGGGTGGGTGCAGAGTCCTCCCAGCAGTGCCCAGACATAGGAGGGGTGGGTGCAGAGTCCTCCCAGCAGTGCCCAGACATAGGAGGGGTGGGTGCCCATCACTCCCAGCAGTGCCCAGACATAGGAGGGGTGGGTGCAGAGTCCCCCCCCAGCAGTGCCCAGACATAGGAGGGGTGGGTGCAGAGTCCTCCCAGCAGTGCCCAGACACAGGAGGGGTGGGTGCAGAGTCCTCCCAGCAGTGCCCAGACATAGGAGGGGTGGGTGCAGAGTCCTCCCAGCAGTGCCCAGACATAGGAGGGGTGGTGCCCAGACATAGGAGGGGTGGGTGCAGAGTCCTCCCAGCAGTGCCCAGACATAGGAGGGGTGGGTGCCTATCACTCCCAGCAGTGCCCAGACATAGGAGGGGTGGGTGCAGAGTCCCCCAGCAGTGCCCAGACACAGGAGGGGTGGGTGCAGAGTCCCCCCAGCAGTGCCCAGACATAGGAGGGGTGGGTGCAGAGTCCTCCCAGCAGTGCCCAGACACAGGAGGGGTGGGTGCCTATCACTCCCAGCAGTGCCCACACATAGGAGGGGTGGGTGCAGAGTCCCCCCAGCAGTGCCCAGACATAGGAGGGGTGGGTGCAGAGTCCTCCCAGCAGTGCCCAGACATAGGAGGGGTGGGTGCAGAGTCCTCCCAGCAGTGCCCAGACACAGGAGGGGTGGGTGCAGAGTCCTCCCAGCAGTGCCCAGACATAGGAGGGGTGGATGCAGAGTCCTCCCAGCAGTGCCCAGACATAGGAGGGGTGGGTGCAGAGTCCTCCCATCAGTGCCCAGACATAGGAGGGGTGGGTGCAGAGTCCTCCCAGCAGTGCCCAGACATAGGAGGGGTGGGTGCCTATCACTCCCAGCAGTGCCCAGACACAGGAGGGGTGGGTGCAGAGTCCTCCCAGCAGTGCCCAGACACAGGAGGGGTGGGTGCCTATCACTCCCAGCAGTGCCCAGACATAGGAGGGGTGTGTGCAGAGTCCCCCAGCAGTGCCCAGACATAGGAGGGGTGGGTGCAGAGTCCCCCCAGCAGTGCCCAGACACAGGAGGGGTGGGTGCAGAGTCCCCCCAGCAGTGCCCAGACATAGATGGGGTGGGTGCAGAGTCCTCCCAGCAGTGCCCAGACACAGGAGGGGTGGGTGCCTATCACTCCCAGCAGTGCCCAGACATAGGAGGGGTGGGTGCAGAGTTCCCCCAGCAGTGCCCAGACATAGGAGGGGTGGGTGCAGATTCCTCCCAGCAGTGCCCAGACATAGGAGGGGTGGGTGCAGAGTCCTCCCAGCAGTGCCCAGACACAGGAGGGGTGGGTACAGAGTCCTCCCAGCAGTGCTGAGACATAGGAGGGGTGGGTGCAGAGTCCTCCCAGCAGTGCCCAGACATAGGAGGGGTGGGTGCCTATCACTGCCAGCAGTGCCCAGACACAGGAGGGGTGGGTGCAGAGTCCTCCCAGCAGTGCCCAGACACAGGAGGGGTGGGTGCCTATCACTCCCAGCAGTGCCCAGACATAGGAGGGGTGTGTGCAGAGTCCCTCCAGCAGTGCCCAGACATAGGAGGGGTGGGTACAGAGTCCCCCCAGCAGTGCCCAGACACAGGAGGGGTGGGTGCAGAGTCCCCCCAGCAGTGCCCAGACATAGGAGGGGTGGGTGCAGAGTCCTCCCAGCAGTGCCCAGACACAGGAGGGGTGGGTGCCTATCACTCCCAGCAGTGCCCAGACATAGGAGGGGTGGGTGCAGAGTTCCCCCAGCAGTGCCCAGACATAGGAGGGGTGGGTGCCTATCACTCCCAGCAGTGCCCAGATATAGGAGGGGTGGGTACAGAGTCCCCCCAGCAGTGCCCAGACACAGGAGGGGTGGGTGCAGAGTCCTCCCAGCAGTGCCCAGACATAGGAGGGGTGGGTGCAGAGTCCTCCCAGCAGTGCCCAGACACAGGAGGGGTGGGTGCAGAGTCCTCCTAGAAGTGCCCAGACATAGGAGGGGTGGGTGCAGAGTCCTCCCAGCAGTGCCCATAGGAGGGGTGGGTGCAGAGTCCTCCCAGCAGTGCCCAGACATAGGAGGGGTGGGTGCCTATCACTCCCAGCAGTGCCCAGACATAGGAGGGGTGGCTGCAGAGTCCTCCCAGCAGTGCCCAGACATAGGAGGGGTGGGTGCATATCACTCCCAGCAGTGCCCAGACACAGGAGGGGTGGGTGCAGAGTCCTCCCAGCAGTGCCCAGACATAGGAGGGGTGGGTGCAGAGTCTTCCCAGCAGTGCCCAGACATAGGAGGGGTGGGTACAGAGTCCTCCCAGCAGTGCCCAGACACAGGAGGGGTGGGTGCCTATCACTCCCAGCAGTGCCCAGACATAGGAGGGGTGGGTGCAGAGTCCTCCCAGCAGTGCCCAGACATAGGAGGGGTGGGTGCAGAGTCCTCCCAGCAGTGCCCAGACACAGGAGGGGTGGGTGCAGAGTCCTCCCAGCAGTGCCCAGACACAGGAGGGGTGGGTGCAGAGTCCTCCCAGCAGTGCCCAGACATAGGAGGGGTGGGTGCCTATCACTCCCAGCAGTGCCCAGACACAGGAGATGTGGGTGCAGAGTCCTCCCAGCATTGCCCAGACACAGGAGGGGTGGGTGCCTATCACTCCCAGCAGTGCCCAGACATAGTAGGGGTGTGTGCAGAGTCCCCCCAGCAGTGCCCAGACATAGGAGGGGTGGGTGCAGAGTCCCCCCAGCAGTGCCCAGACACAGGAGGGGTGGGTGCAGAGTCCCCCCAGCAGTGCCCAGACACAGGAGGGGTGGGTGCAGAGTCCTCCCAGCAGTGCCCAGACACAGGAGGGGTGGGTGCCTATCACTCCCAGCAGTGCCCAGACATAGGAGGGGTGGGTGCAGAGTCCCCCCAGCAGTGCCCAGACATAGGAGGGGTGGGTGCAGAGTCCTCCCAGCAGTGCCCAGACATAGGAGGGGTGGGTGCAGAGTCCTCCCAGCAGTGCCCAGACACAGGAGGGGTGGGTACAGAGTCCTCCCAGCAGTGCCCAGACATAGGAGGAGTGGGTGCAGAGTCCTCCCAGCAGTGCCCAGACATAGGAGGGGTGGGTGCAGAGTCCTCCCAGCAGTGCCCAGACACAGGAGGGGTGGGTGCAGAGTCCTCCCAGCAGTGCCCAGACACAGGAGGGGTGGGTGCCTATCACTCCCAGCAGTGCCCAGACATAGGAGGGGTGGGTGCAGAGTCCCCCCCCAGCAGTGCCCAGACATAGGAGGGGTGGGTGCAGAGTCCTCCCAGCAGTGCCCAGACACAGGAGGGGTGGGTGCAGAGTCCTCCCAGCAGTGCCCAGACACAGGAGGGGTGGGTGCAGAGTCCTCCCAGCAGTGCCCAGACATAGGAGGGGTGGGTGCAGAGTCCTCCCAGCAGTGCCCAGACACAGGAGGGGTGGGTGCCTATCACTCCCAGCAGTGCCCAGACACAGGAGGGGTGGGTGCAGAGTCCCCCCAGCAGTGCCCAGACACAGGAGGGGTGGGTGCAGAGTCCTCCCAGCAGTGCCCAGACACAGGAGGGGTGGGTGCAGAGTCCTCCCAGCAGTGCCCAGACACAGGAGGGGTGGGTGCAGAGTCCTCCCAGCAGTGCCCAGACATAGGAGGGGTGGGTGCAGAGTCCTCCCAGCAGTGCCCAGACATAGGAGGGGTGGGTGCAGAGTCCTCCCAGCAGTGCCCAGACATAGGAGGGGTGGGTGCAGAGTCCTCCCAGCAGTGCCCAGACATAGGAGGGGTGGGTGCCTATCACTCCCAGCAGTGCCCAGACATAGGAGGGGTGGGTGCAGAGTCCCCCCAGCAGTGCCCAGACATAGGAGGGGTGGGTGCAGAGTCCTCCCAGCAGTGCCCAGACATAGGAGGGGTGGGTGCAGAGTCCTCCCAGCAGTGCCCAGACATAGGAGGGGTGGATGCAGAGTCCTCCCAGCAGTGCCCAGACATAGGAGGGGTGGGTGCAGAGTCCTCCCAGCAGTGCCCAGACATAGGAGGGGTGGGTGCAGAGTCCTCCCAGCAGTGCCCAGACATAGGAGGGGTGGGTGCCGATCACTCCCAGCAGTGCCCAGACACAGGAGATGTGGGTGCAGAGTCCTCCCAGCAGTGCCCAGACACAGGAGGGGTGGGTGCCTATCACTCCCAGCAGTGCCCAGACATAGGAGGGGTGGGTGCAGAGTCCTCCCAGCAGTGCCCAGACATAGGAGGGGTGGGTGCCTATCACTCCCAGCAGTGCCCAGACATAGGAGGGGTGGGTGCAGAGTCCCCCCAGCAGTGCCCAGACACAGGAGGGGTGGGTGCAGAGTCCCCCCCGGCAGTGCCCAGACACAGGAGGGGTGGGTGCAGAGCCCCCCAGCAGTGCCCAGACATAGGAGGGGTGGGTGCAGAGTCCTCCCAGCAGTGCCCAGACACAGGAGGGGTGGGTGCCTATCACTCCCAGCAGTGCCCAGACATAGGAGGGGTGGGCGCAGAGTCCCCCCAGCAGTGCCCAGACATAGGAGGGGTGGGTACAGAGTCCTCCCAGCAGTGCCCAGACATAGGAGGGGTGGGTGCAGAGTCCTCCCAGCAGTGCCCAGACACAGGAGGGGTGGGTACAGAGTCCTCCCAGCAGTGCCCAGACATAGGAGGGGTGGGTGCAGAGTCCTCCCAGCAGTGCCCAGACATAGGAGGGGTGGGTGCAGAGTCCTCCCAGCAGTGCCCAGACATAGGAGGGGTGGGTGCAGAGTCCTCCCAGCAGTGCCCAGACATAGGAGGGGTGGGTGCCTATCACTCCCAGCAGTGCCCAGACATAGGAGGGGTGGGTGCAGAGTCCCCCCAGCAGTGCCCAGACATAGGAGGGGTGGGTGCAGAGTCCTCCCAGCAGTGCCCAGACATAGGAGGGGTGGGTGCCTATCACTCCCAGCAGTGCCCAGACATAGGAGGGGTGGGTGCAGAGTCCTCCCAGCAGTGCCCAGACATAGGAGGGGTGGGTGCAGAGTCCTCCCAGCAGTGCCCAGACACAGGAGGGGTGGGTGCAGAGTCCCCCCAGCAGTGCCCATGGAAAGAAAAGGGTGCAGTACCCACAGATACAATGCCCACAATTGTCAGTCAGGTGCTCAAAGACCCTGCAGAACACGTAACACATGTGTGCGAGGCTGGGAGTACACACATGCATAGTGTGTAAAAGGGAACATGTCCACATGAAGTCATGTCAATATACTCCATACACAAGTACAGTGACCACCAAGGATGCCACTAATGATGCAGGTGGAGACATTGCCCAGCATGCATGGGCAAAGTTGAACGGATCCGTCACACACCAAGGAAATGTAGACACAGCTCAGCACAACATTTAGGAAACACCCTGCAGGGAAGATGTCAGGGTCCACAGAGGAAGGAACACACCTTGGGACAATGTCACCATGCAGTAAGAGCTTACATGAACAAATAAATTTTGCAAATACCTTGTGATGGCACACAGATACCAGGGTCCACCCCATGAGCAGCACACTACTACATTTCCCAGACACCTAACACATTATCACCACCCCAAATCATGGAGCAGCACCATCAACAGCAATACCAGAAAAGCAGTAGTGTTCAAAGGAAAAAAAACATTGCTTTATTCAGCATGAAAAAAAATTGGTTAATAAAAGTTCAATATGTACAAGGCCCATAGGGCAGTCCATAGTCCAATTCCTGGTGGGGGACACATAGGGACGCGTGTCCCCTAGCTTGCCTGCACAGTTCATACCTCCTTGGCTTCCACAGGGGGGGGGGGGGGCATCATGTGGGGGGGAAGGACCAGGCACCGCAGGGACAGGAGGGGCAAGGGTAGGTGTTGTGGGTGCAGGGACGGAGGACTCCACCACAGGGGGTGGGGCAGCGCCAAAGGTGGTGGTGAGAATGGCGCTGCACACGGTTGCAAGGTCCCCCAGCGTCTCCCCTGCACCCGAAGGAACCACAGGCCCCAAGGAGGGGGGGTCGGAGGGATGGGTCGCAGCGCTACTGGGGGAGGGTGTGGACGGGGGGGGGGACTCAACAACCCTGACCGGGGACTCCTTTGACCTCTTGCGGGGTGGTGTCACACTGGGGCTCAGGGACAGAGCGGCCAGGAGGAATGTTGTTGCAATGTTGGCCAGGAGAGCTGAGGGGAGTGGATTTGGAGGGAGTGGGTTGTGAGGAATGTGGACTCCCACTGTGGCTGCGTGTCTTCCGTTTGCCCCCGACCCAGTGGGTGTGCCTACTTCACCCTGTGTGTGCGTGACAGGAGGTGTGCGCTTGGCCTTCCCTGGTGGTGTGGTGCCTGTGTCTGGTGGGGTGCATGCATGGGTACGTCTGGGTTGCTTGGGACAGGCATGGGAGTGGGAAGTGTGGATGGTGCAGGGGTAGGGGGGGGACGCAGCGCTGCAGGAGACCCACTGCTGCAGTCCGTGTCGAGTCTATGGACCTCAGCAACTGGCGTTGGCCAGACTGCGCAGCTGAGATGCCCTCCATGTATGCCTCCATCTGGGTGAGCACTCGGGTGTGGCCATGGAGGACATTAAGCATCGCAGTCTGACCAACCTGCAACTGGCGCAGGATGTCCAGAGACTCTGCATTCACGGCAGCAGTGGAGACAGGGGCAGGGGGTGCGGTGCCTGGCAAGAAGGAGACACGTGGTGACCTAGCACGGCGGGAAGGGACCCGAGCAAGTGGGAGGCCGGTGATGGGAATGGAGGGGGCGGGTAGAGATGGAGTGCTGCTTTCAGCTGTGGGAGCAGCCTCCGCCCCCTCTGGGAGCTCAGCCTCGGACCCGTCAGCGTCATAGTCGGTGGTGGGACTGGACAGGTCCTCCGCCTCACTCCCCTCGGCCTCCGTGCCACTCGATGCGCCAGACAAGACAGCACTGGTGCTCGCTCCCTCCTCACGGTCTGGGCCAGTGTCTCCCTCGGAGTCCCCCGACGATGCTGTGGGCAAGGTGAAGAGACAGGAAATAATCAGACACCTGTATACATATGTCACATGAGTCAAATCTACATAGGTCACAGTGCATAGCCTGAAAAGCAACATGAGTAACATCTACAATACAAGGTACATATGTAGGCCCTGCAACACACAGTTGGTTGACCCACCATGCCACTGAGAAACAATGGAGAGCATGACACAACAGCAAATTACTTGATATCAAATTGGACAGAGGAGCCAGGCTCTGGGGACAATCGTGCACAGCATCTGCACCACACAGCGTTGCCAAACAAGGGATGAGCAGGAACCATGTCTCTTTACTTTTTGCACATGCTGCAAAGCTAATACATTAAACCATGCCCAACATGACTGGGTCACTGCACCTTGAGTGTATGTCCAGACAAACATCACACACAGGCCAGACCTAGCAAGGAGACTTCTGATTTTGACATGTAGGCCTTGCCCGCACAAACCACCCCCTACCTGAGACAATGTGATTGAGACAGAGGAAGTACTTACACCTCTTACTCTAGGATAAAAACACATGGCCTGCACTAAATCCTGATTGTACACAAACTACCCCTGGTGCGCCTGTCCACATATATCATTGACAATCAACCATCATCAGATTGTCGTACCAAGACACACAGGCACTGCCCACTGTGAGTATGCACAAGCAAAATTGGGTCACACTGTACAGTGGACACATGTAGCACAGTTTATGTAAATACAGATGAGGCCAGGGTACAATGTCACAGAGCCCAACCTATGCCGAAGACACAGAGAATGTCCACATTGTTGGATGACACACATGATACCTAGGAAAAGGTGCCCCAGGGCACGGTAGTGGCCACACTCCTCCATGGTCCTGGATGGATATGACTGCAACTGAAGCAACCGTCCCTGCACTATGCATTACTCCCACTCATGCACATCATGTCAGAGGGCACAACATTGGACATGCATGCTGTAAGGCAGTACACTTTTAAGACACACTCCTATGTCGGGACTCACCATCAGTGCCAACTGACATCGACCCCACAATGACTGAACTGGCCAGGGCACAGGCAAGGTCCCAAAACCTGTTATACACCACCCCCACACATGATGCTGCAAGCATTGGGCACTTGGATTAACTGCCAGCCTAGATAACCTTGTGCAAGAGTGACTACACACAGACCAAGGAACACATGGCAAGGAGGGGAAGGGAGGAAGAACAGCACCGGTTTACTTTGGGGAACAGGTTATGCACTGCACATTTAAACCCTGGCAGTGTATCCATGCAACTGCGCACTTCCAAATGCTGGTGACACACAACAAACACACATGTACCTACCCTCTTCCTGCTGCTGCTTCTCCCGTAAGCGCCTATCCAAGTCGGGGAAGACCACCGCCAGCACACGCTTATGGATGTGGGTCAGACTCTGGCGCCCACGGTTCTTGTGGCTCTCAGGTGAGTCCCCCAGCAGGACCCGTGCGATCCTCCTCGTCCAGCACCGGATATCCTGCCAGCGTTTCCTCACCTGGGCTAGGCGCCGCTTCCGACCCTCTGTCTTCCTCACGGCACTGACGGCTTGCTTCCATATCTCCCCCTTGGCATGGACGCCTACCTGTGAGGATGCAAAAGTGAGAGTACTTTAATTAGGCTTTCCTGTTTTCAGTTTCTATTTTTGGTAAAATCTGGTGGGGTTTTTTCAGTGTTTTCAAGTGATTTCAATACTTTAGAAAAAAAGTGGTTTTCAGTGGTTACCCATTTTCGCGCCATTAAAAACTACAGAAACCGTGTTTTTCCGGTGTTTATGGAACGTTTCGTTTTTATTATTGGTTGCTTTCTGCACTGATAGTGCATGGTATATAGACAGTGTAAGTATAGTGTATTTGGTTCACTTGAAGATTGCCATTCACAGGGCAGGTTCTGCAGCATTTGCTTTGATCTGGGCGCTTATGCCCTCAGAGTTGTTGAAGCGGTCAAAAATGAAGCAGCACTTTTGAAATTACTGAGGAAATTCCCCTTAACGGAAGGGATCTAGAACAGAGTACCACAGTGAGGTTTCATTGACTTCCAATGCCGTTTGTGGTGAAGGGACATTTCTATGCATCATTGCAAGCCATTTCTCATATATTGTAAAATAAAAGTTCCTGAATTGCTCTTTATCATTGCTTTGCTTACCAAGTAGCAAGCGCTCTAACACGGAACTTGTTGCAGTTTCAAAGTCACTAAAGGTGTCGCCCAGCCTACTCTCAAGGAGATGTTTCACATCTACACCAATTATGCTGAACACTTGGCAGACAAGGGTTTTTTCAGACTCTAGTTTTTTATTATGTCCACTACAGCAGTTATGTTTTCCTGTAAAAATCTAAGAATGCAGTAGAGTGTACTTTTTTCACATCATTATCAATATGTGACCAAAGATCCTCACATTTTTGCCTTTGGCATCATCACTCTGCAAAAATTCTGTAAACAGTTGCCACATGGATAATATAGCATTCATAGCCCTTTGGACTGAGAACCATCAGCTAAGGGACACAGTTGGAATGACTTTCTTTAATGCCACACAAAGCACGAAATGATAAATATTTGCGTTTTAGTTCCTGTGCATAAGAAAACAGTGCGCTAGAATGGACTAAAAAATCAATAGCATTCTTCATTAACTATGAAGATTGTAAAGATGCTTTCAGCATACCATCTAACAAGTGGCAAGGATCTCCTACAGGGAAGCACTTCAGCTCAGGTATCAATGTTGACAGGTCATCACCAGGGCCGAACTGCCTACCGGGCATTTTGGCATGCTGCTGAGCTGGGGGCTGATGTCACTGTGGTGGGGGTTAATTTTGTTGATGGAGACCTGCGTGTGCTTTGACATAAACAAAGCAAAACGAATTTCGTCCTTCACACGCAGGTCCCCATCAACGAAATCAGCCCCAGCTCGGCAGCATGCCAAAACGCCCAGTAGGCAGTCCGGCCCTGGTCATCACACAACTTTTCATATACGTAGCTGAATCACTGCAAATACAAACAATATCACTCCAATCTTTGTTGAACTTGGAAAGAACGTTTTTTGCAGAGCATTCCAAGTGAAATTGCATTCCATGTTTTCCAAAAGTCTAGTGTCATATTTTAACTACTATCCCAGATGCTTGGTGATAACGCTCTTTTCAAATATACTTGTCACTATACCTTGCACTGAATGTTTAAAGCCTGAGGTGTTGGCAATTCGCCTACTATCAATACTGACTCACTAGAAACGGGGGGCTGATGTATTAAGGGTTTTTACCCATTCTCTGTGGGTAAATGTGATGACACATTAGGAAAGATTCCTATGAAACCAGCCATTTTACCTATCAGTGAAAGAATCAAATATGATTTTGATATTTCCTGATTCTCTACAGTTTATAAAATATTTAACCAAGACCTGAAACATGCTTCTAAACTCTGCATCTTTAGACCAAAGACCACAGAACTGAAAAAACCAAAGGAAGAAAAAGAAATATTTTAGTGGCATCCCTAAACAACAAAACTCAAGCAGAATAATGTTAGCCCAGACTTTCTTACTGCTAGCTTGTATAACAAAGTTACATTGTATTGGCCCCTTCAGGAAGTAAAAAAATTACTCTTTCACTCCCTTTTTCCTTTCTTGGAATGGCATTTAGTTTGCAGCTGTGCAGGTGTTTTTTCAGTGTTTATATGTTTTCACTGGTGAGGGCTATTTCTCTTTCAGTGGGGTTTTATCAGTTATTATAGGTTTAAACCTAAAACCGGACAGCCTAACTTTAATACACCTGAGCAATGACACAGAGACACACATTAATAATTTGTCTTGTTTGAACAGGCCATGGTATGCAGGCAACTCATTGCACCTTTGTCATAGGGACATTATCCTCTGGGGAAGGCCAAATGCACTACGTGGCATTGAAAGTACACAGGTGACATGAGGGGTGCCACACAATCAATGATCCTGGATCACACTGTGCATCACAAGCTACACCAGGATTATGTACAGCACCTCAAAGCAGTCACATGCCCCAGCCCACTGACGCAACCTCAGCAGAGTACACAGACACGCACAGGACAATCACCTGCCATTGCCAATTGCGGGTACAAACCTCACTCTGCCCATGTGCCACTAGACTGGGGGTGTCACAGGTGTGGGGCTGGCTCAGCACGGCAGTCACACAGCACTGCTCCCTGCTCACATCAGATGGGCAGGGTATATCCATCCCTCATGCAGCTGGTGTGCAACACTCCCCATATGCACTCACCCACATGACAGGGGACTTACACACACACACCAATGTCCAGGGGACGAACACATCATTTGGACACTCACAGCACAGGTACACTAAACAAACACACATCTATGGGTACTGTCACCTGTCACACTGGGGGGACCACAGAATCACAAGTGTTGTGGAATGAAAGAATGTGCAGGCAAGTGCTCTCTCATGGGACCTGGCTGCCTTATATCTGCCTTGCTGGCCTGTTTCATTCACAGGAGTACAGAGTGATTGGTCAGTCACATTAGCATCCTACGTTTCCTCCAATCCCTTTAAACCTACCCCAGTGAGTGGCTTTGCATGGTTTAAAAATTGAGCATGATGTCAAGTCAACAACCACTTTGCAACAAAGTATATTGTTTCCAACCGACTTCTGCTGGCCACCTGATGCAAAAATTCAAACTTTAAACTCGGTCTCCATGACAACCAGCATGCATTTAGGCCCTTATACTTGTCCCTCAGGTGTCCCCTATGTTATTTCAATATTTACACACAGGTACGGTGCGTTCCACGGCCCTAGGGCACCCCAAATGCAGTGAAACGGACCGTACAGGCGTGTGTACGGTCCCTATCACTATGGGAGTGCTCGCGTATGTGTACGCCATAGTAATACGGACTGTACACACGTGTGTACGGGTCGTATTACTATGGCGTACGCATACGCCAGCACTCCCATAGTGATAGGGAGCCTACACACGCGTGTACGGTCCGTATTACTATGGTGTACGCATACGCCAGCACTCCCATAGTGATAGGGACCCTATAAACGCGTGTACGGTCCGTATTACTATGGCGTACGCATACGCCAGCACTCCCATTGTGATGGGGACCCTACACACGCCCTCAGAGCATATGTACGGTGCGTTTCACACCTGACAGTGGTGACAGGCGGCACACAGACGGGAATAGAGCTGTCATACTTGGCCAAGGCTGGACATCAAGGCATTGTCTGTGCAGTACTACATGTGTCGGGCACAGGTGTGTCAGGCTGTGATGTGGCACATTACTCCTGAGGTGAAAAGCAAATAAATGTATGATGAGCTGTGTACACATGTCATGTGTGATGGTGCACTATGTGCCACACATCCCCTTCACTCCTTTGACATGTGTGCATGTAGTACAGACTTGTTGAGCCATGCGTCACTGGCATGGCACAGTCACCGACACCCGCAACTGTCAGGTACACGGAATATTACACCTGACATGTGAATGCCCGCATTGCACGCTGTAACTATATCATGTGTGTGTCATGTGTTCCCATAGGTTTGCTGTAGGTGTTTGGTCAAATGCATCTGCAGTTGCTGCAACCAACATGTGTCTGTGTGTAGATGGGCATGGCACACTGTTACGCACACCAGCCCACATGTGTAATCCGACGTAAGGTGTGTATGTATGCATCGACACGGAGTTTCAAAACAAGGACATATCTGCATACTCTCAATGTATGTGTGATCAGTCTTGACATGTACTCCTTCATGGCAAGGTGTGTGGTCTGTCCTTTTTCTATGACATGTGACTTGTACATCTAGTGTTCCGCAACCTGTCTGTACGATAAACATCCTTCTTCTGCACATATGTGGATGTCTGTAACTCCTGTGATGTGTCTGCCTGTTCACTTACACTGGCCCACAGCTAGTTTCATGGCATGGCATATTGAGGTTGAGAATCGACGTTTGTAGCTGGCTCTTGGTAGGACTGTCACCTGCCTGGCATGCGTGTCCAGGGCATATTGCACAGACCTGACTCTGTATGTAGCATATGTGTATTGCCTGTTGAACATGTGCTCAGTACATTGACATTGGTGGTGTACTTTACTCACTCTTCGTTGTCCCTTCAAATTTACTGCAGGGCTCCGCCTCTCCCTCGACCAATTCCGTACTTGGCTGACCTGAGGGAACATGACTGTATATGCCGCTACCGCTTCCCCCGACCGTTGATTGAGAACTTGACGACACGGCTGGCACCACACCTCCAACTGCTACACAGGTATCCTACTGCACTGACACCCAGGATGAAGGTGATGGCAGCCCTACATTTCTTTGCCACGGGTACCTTTCAATATACCATTGCTCATGTTGGTGGCATGTCCCAAACCATGTTCAGGCGTGTTCTGCATGATTTTTTAGAGGCCATGTTGGATCACCTGGATGAGTTCATTAATTTCCCAACTCCTTAGCAGTTGACAGGTGTCAAGCTGAGTTCTATGCCCTGGAAGGGATGCCCCATGTCATTGGGTCCATAGATGGAACACATGTGGCTTTGGTACCACCACAGGCACAGGAGGTAGCGTATAGGAACCGCAAGCATTACCACTCCATTAATGCCCTTGTGGTGTGTCTTGCCAACATGGTGATTTCACATGTCTGTGCTCGTTTTCCAGGATCAGCACACGATGCCTACATCATGAGGCGTAGCAGGGTGCCTGAAATTATGCTGCAGCTGCGCAACGAACGAGCATGTATTGTTGGTGGGTATACTGTGGCAGTCCTGTATTTAGCGTCATCTTCCTGTCTTACTGCTTCTCCTGACCCACTTTTGTCCATGATGTTTCCATGTAGGGGACGCTGGCTATCCCAACATGCCATGGCTGATCACGCCTCTCCGCAACCCCAGCACGGCTGCTGAGCACCGCTACAACAACGCCCATGGGCGGACCAGGCGAGTGATAGAGAGGACGTTTGGCCTCCTGAAGAGCCGATTCCGTTGCCTCCACAAAACCGGCGGCGCACTCCCATATGCACCGGTGAAGGTCTGCAAGATCTTCCTCGTGTGCTGCATGCTGCACAACATGGCAGTGGAGAAAGCTGTGCCACTCATCCTGGATCCGGATGAGCAGGACCATCCACCCGTGGAGGATGAAGGGCTTGGTGACGAGGCAAGTGATGTGGAGGAGGAGGAGGCGGTAGAGGACATCCGGAGTCGGCTCATACGCGACTTCTTTGCTTAGTGGTGAGTTCCAGTGTCTGAGTGTGCACGCATTGGGCCGTGTGTGGCATGTGTTGCAATGTGTGTGTCCATCTGCATGTCTGCCAAGTGAGTCAGAGGTGTGTTTGGATGTGTCACTCGAGTGATGGTGCAATAGAAGAATGTTTTTCCAGAGTCATCATTGTCACCTAGCATGTTGACAACCTTATATGTGTCGAGTACATGCACATGCATGCGGATGTGCTTCTTTTGGCTGACTTCTTGTGTGTCTCTCATCCACAGGTACTTGCACATGCTGTCTGCTGGTGGCATTGTTGTGCTCCTGCTATTCCTCATGAACACAGCAACATGTGCTGAATCAGCGTTACATGCACGGACAAGTTTGAAAATCTCCTTAGGGTAAGGGATGCAGCACGGCTTTTTGGGTGTGGTGATGGATCAAACCCAGATCTGCTGACTGGGTGTGAGTGTTTGATTGGTTCTGATGCTCCGTCCATCACCACCCCCTTTTGTACCGCTTTGTTCGCCATAAGTTGGCAGGGTATGCTCAGACGTGAGTCCCTTGCTCACTTTGCCACTGGATTCAAGCAAGCCTGGCTGACGACGGCTGAAAGCCAGAAACCGGTCCTAGGAAGCTTGTTTCCGGTCCAGGGAAGGCATGGCTTGGCAGTTCGGGCTGGACTGTTCCCATGAGGCACAGGGTCAGACTGATTTGCATATGGCCATGTCTGAACTGGGGTGGCAGAGTGGGCCAAAGAACGGTGATGGATCAAACCCAGATCTGCTGACTGGGTGTGAGTGTTTGATTGGTTCTGATGCTCCGTCCATCACCACCCCCTTTTGTACCCCTCTGCCTCCAAGGTGCCTCATCTCTGTCAATGGTGGTCTGTTGCCACTGTGCATGCAGCATGTCTGGCATAGTTATCAGAGATAGTGCATATGAGTCTGTGTAGAGTAGCAAGATGCAAGCTGTTTGTCAGGGATTAGAATCTGTATTGTGCATGATGTCCATGGCTGTGTAGGTATTGTGGCATGTCAGTCTCCACAACGGCCACTGTGCTGCATGTGCATCCATTGTGTGTGTGTGTGCCATGTTGAACCAGACATTCCTTCCTTGACATACACCTTTTGCATAATTCCTTCCTGAGATCCTTGTCTTTGTGTGCAACTTGTGGCATTGTTTTCTTGACATGGCGCATGCTGCTGCAGGCCCTGCAGCAAGGGCACCCAGTGTCCACGCAAACGAGCTGGTGTTCATCATGGATTGCTTGCTGACATGTGCTATGCTGATCAGCAGCATCTGTGCCTCATGCTGCAGCACACTCTGCATTATGCACAAGATCCCCAGTTCCATCCACCTCAAGGCAAGAAAGACCATCCCCCAGGTCAACTACAACATCCGTGTCTAATCCTACCCTGCACTCTACGGGCATGTGCGTTACAACTCCCATGATACTTGTCCACATCCAGTGTGCATCTGCACAGCTCTGCTTCTACATCCGGCGACCAAGCCACATCAACGTCCAACAGAGATGGGGGGAATGGATCACTGCCAGCTGCAGGATGACCTTCTCAATCCACGCACACACTCAGGATGCAGCCCACAACCCCAACACAACCTTGTGGCACTGTGATCCAAGACCCCATTGTGCCATCTCCATGCATCCAACCTTGGCCGGCCCACCATTCTCCACATCCACCTGACTCAAGCATGCAGGACATGGTTCTGCCAC
This sequence comes from Triturus cristatus, assembly GCF_964204655.1. NCBI lineage: Eukaryota > Metazoa > Chordata > Amphibia > Caudata > Salamandridae > Triturus > Triturus cristatus. Next base: position 1,054,416,607 of record NC_140579.1, on the reverse strand, counting down.
CTGTCTAAACATACCTGGGAGTAGCACCCCAGGACACTCCACATGATCCCTGACCTCTGCGCATGACTGTTGCTCTTCTAAATAGGTCTGTAGGCACAGTTGTGCGGGCACCCCCTCAGCTGGTTGGGCCCATCACGGGTGAGTATGGTGCTCCATGTCTGTATTGGATGATACATTGTGACCCATGTGTGTCCTGTGCCAGACTCAGACCCCAGGGTATGGATGGTTGGAGTTACTTCTAAAATCAGGCATGGTTTGACTTTACAACACACACATGTAGTGGAATAATGCAAAATTACGGCATCATCTCGTGATTGTGATGATTTTTATTTGTGGTGGGGTACGTGTTTGTGGGGATGACAAGAGGTGCTTGGCGGGAGTGTAGAATCCAAAGTTCACTGGGGGAGTTGGTATCCTTGCCATTGGAAGTCATCAGAGTCTATGCCACAGTCTTTGTCAACATTGGTCAGACAGTGACCAGCAAGTCCATGTGCCAGAGAATGTCATGTGATGATGTGCTGCTGTTGGGCCAGAGGGCCAGGTGCCAGGCCAGGTGACCTGGGAGATGGTGATGTTCCGCTGACTCACACGGTCTTTTGCGTGGACGACCCACCTTCCTGCGGGGACCCTCAGAAGCAGGCCGTGACGATGCTTGTGATGCTCCGTCGGATGAATCCTCCTCCTCCTGATCCCTCCCTGTGGCTGGTGATGTTCTTCGCCTGGTGGCACAGGGAGGGTTGCCCATGTTTTCGGCAATCCAACGGAGTACACGGGTCATGTCCGTTTGCACCACCACGAGCTCAGCTTGTCTTGCCTCCATCCGTCCTTGGTGTCGCTGTTGACAGGCATATTGCTCGGCCTGCAGGGTCTTCATCTCCTCGAGGGTCCCCTTGATGTCTGTGAGGGTGGACGCAACCTGGCCCATGCCCCTGGTGTCACGCCGGTATGTGTCCAGGATGTTGCTGACGTGTGACATTACCGGTTCCTGAGCCAACTTGTCAGGTTCGCGCCTCCGCCGTCCTCCCCTCCCACCACCCCTGCCCACTTGCACCTGGCCTGCCGTTGTGGGCACATCGGGTCTCCGGGACCCCTGAGGGATGGCATTTGCGGTGTCGCCTGCCTCCTCCTGGGTGCCCGGAGAACCATGTCCCTCCTGGTCAGCCTGGCTGTGTTGTCATGTGCGGGCAGGGCTCCTGGGTGTCTCCTGGGATGTGGCAGGAATGGGGGTGGTGGTTGGCACAGTTGTACCTGACGCAGGTGCTGCAGGTGGTTGGACACCAGAGGGGCCAGGTTGGTCTGGGTCATCCATGGAGTGGTGAGAGTCTTCGCTGCCGGTGGGGTCCTCTTCACGCAGAGCCTGGTCCTGTGAGTCTTTCCCCCCGTGTTGGGGGAAGATCGACGACGTTGACCTGTGTGTGAGAGAGACAATGTTAATTGTGTTAAATGCGACATCCATGTTTCATTCATTTTTGAGTTGGCACAGTTCCTCTGGGTAGTTTGATATGTCTTGCATTCCTCTCACAGTGCACTTGTGCATGGGTATGTCCCTTGGCCACAGCTTGCGACACTTTACCTATGTGTGACACAATCTTAGTTGATGCATCTTTTTGGAACGCAGTCAGCAGTGTAGTGAGCGGGCGTAGCGAGCCATGCAGAGCCGCCTTACGTGTTGCACTGTATGTGGCCAAATGGTGTTTTTTCCATGCTATTTGAGAATGCAGGTAGGTAACTTAAGCATTTGTGACAGGGTTCTAACAAACACAGTGGGTGGGTATACTGGGTGTAAGGTTAGGTTTGTGCCTGCAGCACGGATGTACTCGTGCACAGATTGACACATGGCCCAGTGTTTATCAAAGGAAAAAGGGGGGGTTAAGGCACTGCCAAACCTTGTCTACATGCACACAGTCCACCTGCTGACGAGCGGACATGGCCACACCACCCAAGGGTGATTTGGTCTCCCTCTGTCTCCCTTTCTCCCTCCCTCTGTCACCCTCCTCCCTCTGTCCGTCTCCCTCTGTCTCCCTTTCTCCCTCCCTCTGTCAGCCTCCTCCCTCTGTCCGTCTCACTCTGTCTCCCATTCTCCCTCCCTCTGTCACCCTCCTCCCTCTGTCCGTCTCCCTCTGTCTCCCTTTCTCCCTCCCTCTGTCACCCTCCTCCCTCTGTCCGTCTCCCTCTGTCTCCCTTTCTCCCTCCCTCTGTCAGCCTCCTCCCTCTGTCCGTCTCACTCTGTCTCCCTTTCTCCCTCCCTCTGTCAGCCTCCTCCCTCTGTCTGTCTCCCTCTGTCTCCCTTTCTCCCTCCCTCTGTCACCCTCCTCCCTCTGTCCGTCTCCCTCTGTCTCCCTTTCTCCCTCCCTCTGTCAGCCTCCTCCCTCTGTCCGTCTCCCTCTGTCTCCCTTTCTCCCTTCCTCTGTCACCTTCCTCACTCCCTCTGTCCGTCTCCCTCTTTCTCCCTTCCTCTGTCACCTTCCTCACTCCCTCTGTCTGTCTCCCTGTGTCCACCTCTGTCTCCCTCCCTCTCTCTCCCCCTCTCCCTCCCTCTGTGTGTCACCCTCTGTCACCTCAGCCCAGCTTCCTGGGCACACACAGTTTGCAGGTCTTTCAAAGGCCATTGGCTTGTTCATGTGGGTTTGTTTCTTCTCTGCGGGCACCCATTGGGCGGAGTGTCTGAGTCTGCGCTGCTGCTGTGGCGGTGTGTGCTGACACTCTTTCAGAGTGATGCGTCTTCATTAGCTGCTGTTATGTGCAAATTGTGCCTTCATACCCATGTCATCCTGCAACACGGCCACCATTTGCAGGCAACACAGTACTGTGTTGGGACACACTGTTTGTATGGCTGTGCCCTAGGCCATATGGGCTGAGGGCATTGTTGTGTGCTTCTGAGTTGCTCAATGTTAGTTTTGAGGCCCGCCCTCCCGGCATCGGGGACATCCTGTCTAGTGTTGGTGTTTTGTGTGGCCTGTGACTTGGCATGGCCTTGCTTGGTGCATGGGGCATGGAGGCGCTAGTGGCATGTGTGTGTTTTTGGAGTGTGGTTGTGTCCGGTGCTGGCTTTGGGGGGGTTGCGTGCATGATTGGGATTTTGGTTGTCATCCTGCAACACGGCCACCATTTGCAGGCAACACAGTACTGTGTTGGGACACACTGTTTGTATGGCTGTGCCCTAGGCCATATGGGCTGAGGGCATTGTTGTGTGCTTCTGAGTTGCTCAATGTTAGTTTTGAGGTCCGCCCTCCCGGCATTGGGGACATCCTGTCTAGTGTTGGTGTTTTGTGTGGCCTGTGACTTGGCATGGCCTTGCTTGGTGCATGGGGCATGGAGGCGCTAGTGGCATGTGTGTGTTTTTGGAGTGTGGTTGTGTCCGGTGCTGGCTTTGGGGGGGTTGCGTGCATGATTGGGATTTTGGTTGTGTATGGCGTTCCCTCCATGTGAGGTGAGTTGTTTGTGTACTCACCAGGGTCTCGGACTCCTTCTAGTCCGTGTACTCCCACCGGCGGCAGCGTGGCCATCACCTTCTCCTCCCAGGGATGGTATTGTACCCATCTGCGGGGCGGCCCTCCTCCAGTGATGTCCCCCTGGTTGTGATCGTCCGTCATTTTGCGGCGGACCGTCCTCCGCAGATCGTACCACCTGGCTTGGCACTCATGCCTGGTCCATCTGGTGACCCCAACAGCATTCACAGACTTGACAATCCTCTGCCACATGGCTTATTTTGCTGCTATGCTGGTCTGTCTGACCAATGTTCCAAAGAGCTGTGGCTCGACTCTGATGATTTCGTCGACAAGGATCTACAGCTCATCCTTTGTGAACTTTGGATTCTTGTTAGTGGGCATGGTGTGGGTGTGGATGGGTGTGGGGGTGGATGGTTGTGGGTGTGTGAGTGTGGTTGTGAAGGTGTTTGTGTGTGAATGTGATGAGGGGGTGTTTGTGATGGTGGTTGTGTGAAGGAGTGTAAGGTGTATTGATGGATGTAGTATGGTGCAGTGCGTTGTTTCTGTGGTCTGGCAGTAGTGGATCTGTTGCAAAGGATCATGGTTTGTGTGTGTTGGGCCTTTTTATTGGTCCATTTGTGGGTGTGGCTGTGTTTGAACTTTGGGTGGGTGTGTTATAAGGAGTGGTTGTGTTTCGGGCCTCTGTTTAGGTGCGTACATGGGCCATGTTGTTGTACAGTGCTGACCTTTGCTATGGCTTCGTACGACTCGTACATGCGCGATGTTGGGTGAGGGTGCTGGTGTAGGGGCCTGGGGTAGGGTGCGTACAGACACGGGCAGGGGTAGGGTGCGTACAGACACGGGCAGGGTGTTGGTCCACACCGTCCATAGGTGGTGGTGTTTCGCACCGTACATACAGGGGGGGCTGGGTGTACGCTCCGTACATACACGGGTGGGGGTACGCTCCGTACATACACGGGTGGGGGTACGCTTCGTACATACACGGTGGGGGTACGCTCCGTACATACACGGGTGGGGGTACGCTCCGTACATACACGGGTGGGGTGTTGGTACGCTCCATACATACACGGGTGGGGGTACGCTCCGTACATACACTGGTGGGGTGTGGGTACGCTCCATTCATATACGGGTGGGGGTACGCTCCGTACATACACGGGTGGGGGTACGCTCCATACATACATGGGTGGGGGTACGCTCCGTACATACACTGGTGGGGTGTGGGTACGCTCCATTCATACACGGGTGGGGGTACGCTCCATTCATACACGGGTGGGGGTACGCTCCGTACATACATGGGTGGGGGTACGCTCCGTACATACATGGGTGGGGGTACGCTCCGTACATACACGGGTGGGGGTACGCTCCGTACATACACGGGTGGGGGTACGCTCCGTACATATACTGGCGGGGTGTTGGTACGCTCCATTCATACACGGGTGGGGGTACGCTCCGTACATACACTGGTGGGGGTTCGGCGCGTACATCCGCGGCCGGGGGGGTGCGTTTGGCGCGTACATACGGGGGCTGGGGGGGGTGTTTGGCGCATACATACGAGGGCTGGGGGGGTGTTCTGCGAGTACATACGGGGTCTGGGGTGGGGTATTCGGCGCGTATGCGGGCACATGTCTCCATGGTTGCTATAGGAGTTCGGTCCGTACGGTGTTTTTTCCATACGGTTGTAAAATCGGAAGCACGGGACGGATCGTACTTGCGCGGTCGGACTTCATTTTTCCGATTCGTACGTTAAATCGTCCGGGGATGTGTCGGACACATTTTCCGACCCGAGGACGTGTGGGGAAATTTTCCCAATGCGATTCGTATGGACTTTTTCCCATACGAATCATACTTGGCAGTTTGTACGCTACTTGTACGATTCATACGGACAAAAATACGGATACGATTCGTACGGGGCAAATTTTTACAGGATCGGAATCGGCACCCAAATGTAATGCTCATGACCTTACCCTTAATAAAACAGATACAAATAAATGTTGTAAATCCTTTCATAGATGAGATTCCCTATCACATTTTTTTGAGGGGGAATTTATATAGCGCGGACTCCAGCAGCGTCAGGTGCAGTAAGTGCAGTGGTTTCGGAGGGGGGGGGGCTTCGAACAGACAACGGAAAATAGGGAAAATATATCCTATTCTGTTGTCTGTTGATATCCCCGCCCCACCGTGCATACTTGCATCGGGCGCTACTGGTGAACTCGTCCCGAAGGTATCAGAGAGCTTTACATGAGCAGCAGTTGCATTACAGATAGACACATACATTTTGTTAGGCATGGGGAGATTAAGTGATTTGCCCAAAATCACAGCATATTGAGCGTCCCTGCCGAGACTCAAACCCAGTTCCACAGCTTTGAGGTCGGCTGCTCTAGCCATTAGACCACCTCCTCTTCCAGGAGGTTTATATATTACCCATGTCTTGCCTTAGGGTAAGTGGTGGAAATAACAACCCATCTTGCCCAACGGTTGAGGAATACCATCTCGTTTTTGTCAAGAACAAGGGAGGGAAAATAGCTCACCCCCTCAGTGCTGAAGTGCAAGGGCTCTACACTCAAAATATTTCCAAATGCCAGTCAGAAAAAACAGCCACTCCCCCTCACCTTACTGAAGGCCTGAGGCATAATATCCCACTCACTCTTCACTGGCCAAGGGTGGTGGTTGGATTACCAATGCAACCCCTTCTCGCCTTTCCCATGGGTGAGGCGAATGCACCCTAATCCTCTCGTCTTGTTTAAGATTGAGCGGGGTTTGGGAAAAAAACACAGGGGAGCGAGTTCCGTCCTCCCACCGACTCCTGTGACCTCTTCCATATTGGTAACATGACACAGAAACGATTGCCAGTCAAAATGCTTCGCTGTCACACACCATATTTTGCGGACAACAGATGTAGCTGCTCCTTAACCCTTTCTTAGTTAGGAAGAGGGCATAGAAGTGAGTGTCAGCTTGCCCGCTTCTCTTTTAGTTGCAGTATTGTGTTGGCCCTGGAGGAGTGAGTCATCTGGGCAGTACATGGGGCACTGGTGCATACGGGGCTGTGGGCCAAACATACAGCAGCAGGGGACAGCAGGGGTACAGAACCTGTATGTACCAGCCAAGTGGCACATACAGGAACTACTGAGGTTGCAAGCTCATACAGATAGACAGCGGGGGCAAAGAGGTACTAAGGGGATGCAGGGGCAGGGCTGGATGGTACAAAGGGACTACAAGATTGCCTGGGGCACACGTCGGGTGGTGGATTTGTGGGTGTACGATGGTGGCTCTGTGGGCTTTTCATGATGGTTTATGGATATATGTTGATGAATGTGGTTGTATGGCTGTCTGATGGGTGTGTAGGTGTTCACTGGTGGTTGTGCGGACATATGTTGGGTGTGTGGTAATTTATGATGTTGGGTGGAAGGCTGTTTGATGGGATGTGGTGCTTTATGACGGCATGTGGTAGCATGTGTACAGGTGCACTTATTAAGGTGTTTTAAAGAGTGTGTGTTCATTCTAAGACTGTCTGTTGTGGTGTGTAAGTTAAGGTTGACTTAGTATAGTTGGAGGAGAGGCACTAGTCCAGTGCTTAATTTGAGATGGTGGTTTTCGATGCTCGGCACCGGCACATAATTGTCAACACCGGCACTTATGACAATCTGCCACATTGTGGCACTGTCTACCTAATTTAGAGATGAGCATAACCGTTGTTTAACAAGTCAACATACATTAAAAACTACTAAATGTGTTGCACAATCCTTTCTTATTGCTTTGTGGACTGGAATAGTCTGAAGTGTCACACTTGTAGGAATGTGATGGTTAGTAGTTGTTTTGGTAGTGTCATTGGCAGCTCTGGCAGAGGCAATGGGTGGTGTAAGCTGCAGTTACCTCCTGACGAGGACCCTGGCACTTATGTTTTTACAAATTAATCACTGGGCACTATTAAGCGATAGTGGCACCTTAACATGTGGATTTCATGATGTTGGGTTCACATTGTGAAGCACCTGTGCTGTTAACATTTAGTCAACCTTCATTTCTTTTCAGTTCTAGTTTTGAAGGAAATGCCTAGAAATCTAGTGTGTGTAATATTAAAATATATGATGTTTGGCTGGTGTTACTGCACAGACAGCATAGGTTTCAAAACCCATGTCTAAGGGAAATTACGTCATATCTATGAACTATTTTCATAAAGTGTCAGAAAAATGTATGTTTTAGAGATGTCAGCCAATGACAAGACTACAAATTTATGTTGTTTATTACAATTACTGCAGCTTTTTGTAGTGTCGCTTTTAATACTCCGTTGCCTGTTTGAAAAAAGATAGGTAATATGAACAATACTTGTTAAGTAAACAACATGCAACATGTTAAAGGTATTGGTGACATTTACAGACCGATCATCCCATGGTTTGTTATCTTATACCAACACCCATAAATAAGGATGTATCTCTCTCTCTATGCACAGACTCTATATAATAGTGGTGTATTAGCACCACTCTGTTAAGTTCCCAGGGCGCTTTTCATTGCATATTTTTAAAAATGTTTTTAGTATATTTTTTAATCATTGACTAAAGTTCACCAAATTGCTTATAGCCTCCAGCAGTGCATATCTCTCCAGTGAATATTGATCCGGAATTTCATAGCTTAAAATAGCTTTTTAAGTCCATTTTTAGAATATTTCTTTTTACTTGATCTTTTTCACAGAACACCTTAACACACACATTTCTCAAAAATATTTGCATAGAATTTCGCCACCGATGTGATACACTTGCAATCAAATGGATCATGTGTATTTTTAAAAACTGTGAAAAGTGTTTTTTTTAAAGAAAAGCACAACTTAGAACATGCTCACATTCTATTTATAATTTGTATGCAGAAAGAACTAATTCATATTTGACAAGTATCCTTGAAACATGACTTGGGTTATTCATGACTGTAACTTGCACTTGTGAGTAAGTTACATGTGTAAGTTTACTCTTACACTCGAGTAACTTTACTACTCTTGGCTATGCACCATTTACAAGTGTAACATTTCTCCAAAGAGTAGACTTGTATGTCTCCCCCCCATGAAATCGAGAGTAGAGTCAAATTTAGGAGTGTAAATTACTACTGCCTAAAAGGAGCAGTAGTAAGTCCAACAACATACATGGCCAATCACTGATACTGCAACACCTTTACATAGAAAATAAAGGAGACAGGAATTTATGATAGAAACCCATACAAAATAATGTTCAATTAAATACGTTTATTTCGATTTTTTAAATATAAATATAAAGAATTAGTTTAATGTTAAAAATGTGAACATAATTTAAAAAATACTTTATATAAAAAATAATTTAACTATTTTTTAAACAAATGAAATTATTTAAAATTAATTATTTACATAACTTTTTTGTAATTTTTAATACATAAATACATTTAAACATGTTGCTTTAGGTTTTTTTAAAAATACATCTTTAAAAAAATAAGGTTTCTCCCCATGGCTTAGATCCCCCTATGATAAAGAATTGGGAAAAGTAAAAACATCTATTAATCTTGAAAAAAAAGGAAAAATGTTTTTATGTTAAATATTAATGTTCATTTTGTATATTTATTTTAAATGTAGAACAAAATAAAAATGATACAGCACTATTAACCTAATTTTAATGTAAAATTTTATTACGTCGAATGCATTAAATGAAACCTTTTTTTTAATAAAAAATTAGAAAAATCCAACCTAAAGATAAATATATTTTTTTATTATGTATTAAAAAATATTAAAAGTTATGTAAATAATTAATTTAGGATTGTACTACTTTACGTACTACAAATCTATTTTATGCACTGGGCCCGATGTGTGCAATACTGCACAAAGTCATTGCCAGTGCATCTTGTGGAGAAAATTGAAATAGGCCTGAACAAATGTCCTTTCTCTCTGATGAATCCAGATCTAGAGAATTGAATGTAGAATCATTCCAACCAATGCCCATCTGCCACAATGAATGTATTTTGTGGCTAATGAATGTCTATTGAGAGAATTTTGTACCCTAGTACAGATTCTGCACAACCTTCACATTCACAAGCATCAACTAAACATGAAGTTAACGGGCCATAAAGGAAATTCTAGTACATTTATGAAAAATATTGGGTAAAATGTAAACCCACAGCACTAGACGTGTGGAAATAATACATATTTGAACCAGTCAAATCCGTACTGTGTACTACATAGTTCTACTCACTTAGGGCCTGATTACGAGTTTGGCAGTCCGGGAGCAGGGCAGCATGCCACCGCCCTCCTCACGCACCGCCAAACTCGACCGCTGGCCACTCGCCAGATTACCAGTTTCCTTGTAGTCTTGCATGCGGTAGTTTGGCGTTCCCACAGCAGTGCCTTTACAAAAGGTACCTCAATGGGAACATCGATGCTCGCTCCTGCACGGCATGGACTGTCGAGTTCATGCCGTACAGGAAAGGGAGGGTACATGCACACAAGAGGGTACAACTTGTGCCCCCCTGTAGCATCCCATGGGCTTGAGGCACCAGAGGTCCTGTAGGGTCCCCTTTGTTTCCTCACCAACATGCTTTCCAATGTGGTCTCACCGCCGTGGTTAGGGTCGCAGTGAGGAAACTTGTAATATGCTGCGGCTCGGCAAGCATATTGCGACCTCAAGACCGTGGATCCCTGGTGGCTGCAGCGGTCCTCTCACAGTCTGACCGCGGTACTCGTAATACGGCGGTCGGACCACTGGTGCGGCAGTCCTAAACCGCCACAGCACCTTCACTGCAAGTTTGGTGAGCTTATGGACCGCCAAACTCGTAATTAGGTCCTTAATTACTGCCACTCGCTTACATCCTCTTTCGCTTCAGTTATTGGTGTTGATGTCAACCATCCAACACTCATTTTTAGGTCTCGCCTGGCGACGCAGCGCTAGCGCTGTTCGCTCCTGGCGAGATCTGTTGTCGTCGCTTTGGCTTGCGAAGCGAGGGTGTAAGCTCCACCCACGCTTCTTACTGGCGCGCCTGCCAAATCCGTGCTTTCTATTGGGAGCGAAGCATGTTTGGTTCCTCCTGTCTTCCTTCGGCGTGCCTGCCCGGACAGGGCATGTGAATGCGCCTGGACAGGACATATGCACGCGCTGCTTTGCTTTCATTCTGCAAAGTTCCCTGGACATTTCCTGTAATGACAGCGTCTTAGCAGAATGCGCGCATGGCGTGCTTTCACTTTCTTTACTCCCCGCGTTCCGAATGCTTTTAAGCTGCAAATGCAAATCAAGCATTGCACCACAGTGTACTTCTGTTCACTCCGTGCTGCCTTTCTCTCGCCGTCGGACCCGTCGTCCCTTTATTATATGCAAAATATAGTATCGAAATCGTTGGTCTTCTGTGCCGATACTGCCTCTAAGCTGCTAATGCAAATCAAACATTTGCTCATCCGCTTCTGCACCTTTGACTTTGGGTAGAACAAATAATTGGGGCTTACGTACTTTACACGGCCCAGACGCATGCCCATGCAGTTTTTGATGTACCTCACGTGGTGATTTAAACCAGCTTCCCGCACACACTTTAAATCAACCTCCGTTCGCTCCTTCCCTCCCGCCCACTCCTTTTCCCTCCATTCTGCGCCCGTGTTGGTTACATTTTAGTGTCACTATTAGCAAACGGTGTAAGGGTCGCAAGCCTCTCCCCAAAAATCACAGCATTTTACATATAGCAGGAGCACAGTTTTGCATCTCCACACTGTTACCCCAATTATTTTACGGAGAATATTAGCCCGCAGCGTCACACTACCCATTTACTAATGCGCTCTTGCCGCGTGTATTTGCCCTTACTACCTATTTTGATGTACCTGACGCGGTGATTTAAACCAGCTTCCCGCACACACTTTAAATCCACCTCCATTATACATATAGCACACGCACAGCTTTGCATCTCCGCACTCTGCTACCGCAATAATCTTGCGCAGAGCATTAGCCCACAGCGTCACACTACCCATTTACTAATGCGCTCTTGCCACTATTAAACCACCAACAATTGTACTGCATATGTTAATATACAAATACTTCATGCATACAACACACAAAAACATACAGAACACTATATACTGCTACACACAAACACATAACTACTTGTTACAACTACACAAAACTACACCTAAAACTCTAACACAATTGTAATTCACATACTTACCATCCATGCTCATGCTACATAAGCTTTAAAAACACAACTAATCATTAACACTCAAACACTACACACTAAAGCTAATTACTGCTCTAACACCAGCACAACCTGCAACATACATGATACATACACACACTTACTACACACTACATACCAGTAATTACATGTAGATTACATACACTACAATCCCAACAACACCAAAAGCAACATTGTAATTACAACACTAATCGCACTAACCTACCTAATGCGAGACCTGTTGCATTGCAAATGTTTGTTAAATTTATTTTGAGAGTTTTATATAACATGTCCATTTCTCAAGGGTATTAGAGCACTGTACAGTGTATAACAGTTTTACACCCATATTGGAGATTATATCGATTGTACGGTTACGTATCATGTTATATACATGTTACATTGCCTAATATATTTAATGTACACATTGCTCCAGTTTAGGAAAGAGTTGACGACACACCACTTTAAAGAACACAACATCACAATGCAGTAATAATCCAATAACCAACTACCTCCCCTATCACTCATTAGCTGCATGCTTGTCTTTGAACTGTACAGCATGGCATTTTCAGTTAGAATCGTGCTATACAAATACCACATACAAACATGCTGTTATACTAGTTGTGGATGTTGTCTAGCAGTGGTTGGTGGTGTTCTTGTGTAATGTTTTACTGGTTGTATGCTGTCTGGTAATGGGTGTTCTGTTCCTGTGTGATGTGCTGGTAGTCCGTGATGGTGTCAGGACATTTCATCTCTTCCCAAGAGGCCCGTCTACATGATAAAGGGAGCTTGGAGCTTGCAGTTTCATCTAAAGGACAGCTGAGATAATTCATATGTAGCTTTGTTTTCCACCCCAGGGTACTCACATTGTGCTAGTAATTAATAGTGTGTTTATTCTGTCTCTTGTAGTATGTTTTTATAGTGTTATATTATTTTATTGGTATTTGTGTACCGCACATCTGCAATTGGACTGTGGCTCAGATAATCTCAAGGTGCCTCATGCCTTGATCTGGAAGTGAACGCTTTTTATCTCCGCAGGCCCTTCTAGTAGGATTAGAGTCTATCCATCAATCTATTTTTCCCCTTGTATGGTCTATTACTGGTTGTGGGTGCTGTTTGGTAACAACTTATTGCACTTTTGTAACATATTGCATTGCTTGTTGCGAGTACTGTCAGACAGTGAATGGTGGTGTTGCCTTTGTGTGCTGCTTTTACTGGTTGTAGGTGCTGTCGGGCAGATGTTATGGTAAATCACCAATTTTGGGTTGCATTTTTCGGTGGGAGCTTTGTTTTTTTTATTGTACTTGCTACTGTTGCTGTTTACTGTTTATGGGTTTTGTTAGTCAGGAGTGTATTGAGTGTGCGGGTATTGGGCCCTGGGTGTTCACAAAGAGATGGTAGCATGGTTTGGATGCAGTGCTCCATGCTCATCAGGAGACTCTTATTCCACAGGTACCAAGTGGGACCAGGATGTATTAGACTTGCAGTGAGTCATGGCTCTTGAACCAAAACATTTCCTACTAGATTTTTAAGCCCTTACTTCCAGCGATAATCATGAAACTACACTCCCAGAATGGTATGTTTAAGATCACACTTACAATATTAAAAGTGGAATTACAGGTCCCTCAATGTAAAGTGCGCTTGGCTTAAAATTTAGAAGTGGCTAAAAGTGCTACTGACAATAAATGGGCACTTAGAAGCTATGCTATTACCTTTACCTGCTTTGGATACGGTGGTCGGTACTACTGTTTTTTCTTGTTGTTGATGTTGTCATGGAATGGGTATTGATGTTGGTAATATGATTGCATTAGCAGGAAAAGACCTTGGAGGACTAACATATTTACGAAAGAACTTTATGTTAAAATTGAAGGCCACTTATGTAATTATCAGTGTGTCCACTATGTTTTTCATCCGAAAAATGAATTAATTTGAATTGAGTAACAGTAATGCCTTTTATTACAGTTCTTTGAAAGTCAGTGATTAAGAGGGGTAGACGCAACCCAATACTCTTGTCTATGAGGGAGCTTTGCTTCCCCTTTTGATGCAGTGGTGCTGTTCAATAGCGTTTCTATGCTGTTGAGCAGTAGGCATCGATGATGTAGTTGAGTATCAAGCTTCTGGCGAATTGCCCAAGAATACATTGTATTGCAATTTGCGTTTCCTGAAGGGTTACGAGCAAGTGGGTATTGATGGTATTGTTGCATTCTTGTGAGTCTTTGAGCTTTGTTACTTTCCATGCTCACTTTCATTAGTTGGTGGCAAGTGCCGTTAAGGGATCATTTTACAGGGGCAGGTTAGTGAGCTTGGGGGTGTACAACTTTGCTACTGATGGTTCCATTGCAGTAGTAGTCGTTGAGGTTTGATTTAGTGGAGGTTGTTGATGGGTAGTCTTTGTTGTCCTTAGTGGCAGTTTAATGTAGTGTGCTCTGGATTCATTGTCAATTAGAACATTTCAGTTTCCTTCTTATTTTGCAAGTAACAATTTTTGCTATAGTTAAAGAGCAGCAGTGAGTGTTGCCATAGTTGCCATCCGACACAAAGATGCTGTACAGAGTGCCTGTCAAACGATTCCTAATGGCTTGCAGAGCACGGTGGACAGAAAAGCAGCGTTTAAAGACAATGGGCCTGGTGTACAAAGCCCCTTTGTAGACACTAACCCTATGATTCTCAAAATCACCCAGTTTGTTACCGCAATGAATAAAAGTAGTTTATGAGTGGAAAAAATAATTTTCTTTTGTGATCCTCCCTGAATCATGAAGAGTAGGGTGGGCATGAAAGAGTTGGTCCTGTCCAGTTTGTGATTCAAAAAGGGATGTGTCAATGGTTTGTGACCGCAGTTGCTGTTTCAAGCCGGTCATCAGTTATTGACCCAAAAACTTGGCTGGTAACTGATTCCCAATGGGTAAGCTGTCCCACGTGGGAATTGCATCTGCAGCCTGTGATGAAACATGGAGATCTATAGAGGGTGCTACGTGCTTCTCCATGCCTTGCCAAATGCGTAAGCAGGACCTGTCCTTTTAACGAAAACAAATGCAGGGGCAGAGGTTTAGAGTCCTTTGCAGGTTTCCATCCCTACAATGGCAGCCAGTCACAAGTGTTCCCAGATTGCGACCTGCCTAATTAATATCCTTTAGGCTGGACGTTTTTTTTTTACTCCTTCCGCATGGACAATTTGTACTGTGAAATCTCAGCATGGGGCCGACAAAGCAAATTGCATTCCCATTTGTAAATCAGTTGGTGTGTAAATTACACATACTGAGTGGTTAGGTTGGCCACTCTGGAACAAGAGGGGCAGAGTTCCAGCGGCGGCTCCTCCGCTATGACGAAGGAGCGTCGCACCCCCATCCAGCAGCCTAAAGAAAATAAAACAATAACAAACTGTGGTGTGTTATCGTTTTATTTTGTGTCCCAGAGTCTTGGGTGTGGAACCCTGGGGCCCTGGGGATAACAGGCACCCACAGGGAGTGGTATGCACTGTCATCAGTGCCCATGACAGTTTGGCCGGCCATCTCGTCATGCGCTCTTAGCATGTTCTCCATTCGGGCTGAATTACAGCCTGGGTGGAGAACATGCCCAGGCTCACTGTCCCTGGCTGAGCACTAAACTCTTGCGCTAAGACCAATCACAATGTTGCACTGCAGCATTGTGATTGGCTCAGGGGAGCCTGGGTGCTTTCTGCTTCCGGCAGAGTGAGATGAGTAGGGAAGAATGAAGAGACGCGTCGGCAAGGAGGTACGTTTACTATTATTTTTTTTAGTCCTTTGCTGCCCCCGCATACCCCTCACCCCATATCTGTTCCAGCCGCCACTGCAGAGTTCTGACCACCAGCTCCACACCTGACTGACCTGTTCACATCTCTTAATTTGCACATGCTGCGATTTCCTTACATGATCAAATTGATAACACTTATAAATATTCTGAATGCAGGTGTTGAGTAAGCTCTGTACAGTGGAGATAAATAGAGTTGTTATAATAAGTATTCTGAACCAAATTTAATAAGAATTTGCATCGGAGTAGTGTCACTTATTTGGCGCAGCTTCCACCCAAAATCCATTTTGGGATTTACAAAGCCAGCAAATCCCGATTTCGGTGACTGCCTAAAAAAAAAAAAAAAGTAACAGAGTATAGCACTGTCTTGCGCTACCTTGCATTAGGTAGGATATACTTCAGCTGTCATGGGCGTTCCCATTCATCCACCCATGTATATTGATGCAAACCCATATTTACAAAGGCTTGTAAACATGAGTTAGTGCCAAAATGGTGCACCTGCCAGAAGCTGGTGTAACAAAGAGAAATATTTTTATTTCTTCTTGTTATTTCCTCTTTGCATGTGTGCTGCCATGACACAATGGTGCCTGCGTTGGCGCTAGGCAGCAAAAGTTCTCCAGTTTTAGGAGAGAGCAGAATTGCCCCATGTCTTTCAACGTATGGTTGTGTTCTTTTCTCTCTCTCGCTCTCTCTCTCTTATATATATGTATATGTCTGAAGAAAGAATACGCCTCCACACCCAACCACCATACCATTTCCAAATTTTGTGACACATTATCTGGGTGGGAACACAAGTAGGATAATCAGATTTTTTAACTAAAAGCAGTGACATGCCGTAGACGATGAAATAGGGTTAACATTTGTCATCTATAAGAACTGCAACAACAAAACCAATGACACACTGAACTTCTAGTACAATCATTTGTGTAGTATTTGTTTGGGGAAAACAAATTATTACATTATATTTATATATTTTAAATTTCTTATAGACTGCTGCACAATGAACCAGAGTACAGGCCCCAGGCTTTAAAGACTTTTCACCCTCTCAAAATCGCAGCTACGATAGCCAGTCCGGAATCTTTTAAAACCTCTTTGCGACTCAGTTTCAATTGCAAATCTTTGCAAATGCTAAATTTGAAGGAGCATAAAAGAGGCCTTTTTCCCTTTCTTTCAGCTTGCAAGGAAATGGCCATGCAGTCACAAAGCATTCAAAGGTTTCCGACTGATCTTCTCTGTCCATAATGGGGTGGCCACCTTACTACGTGTCATCACAAACAGTTTCCAATCCTGAGCTTTTCACCTACAAGTTATTGTTATTAGGTGTGTTAGTCTAATGAATTCAATTGACGCATACCAGGTTTACAACATTTAACGTGAGTTAGATTGTCATAAAAAAGCCCAGCATTGGAAAGCGTAGCCTTAATAACATGGAATGAAGTGACCACCATATACCCACAACTATTAGCATAGCAGTAACTAACCAGAAGGGGAAATCCAAGCGTTCGAGTCACATCTTGATAAGCAGATACCAGCTCCAAGGCTCCACCTTTATAGGTCTGGCCTAGAGACTCTTGAGGCATCTTTAGCCGTCATAGCCTCATGTTTTTGCTCAGCCCTTTTTAACTATTGGTCTATTTGTCAGTCCCACTTTGCTTCCACCCACACCAGCCTACAGTAGGGGGTAATGGGTCAGCCCACTTTAGCCATTGGCCACCTTCATTGTGAGAGATGGCATTTTCCTGTTACACTTTTGCACGTCTGACTGGAAAGTAGCCTACTTTTTTTGGCAAACATATGCACGCCACTTTTAGACGACAACAGTCTTACTTTTTACTGTGTTACACTTTTAATATTTTGCATATGTTTGCGATAGAAAGAAATTGCAGGCTTGCCAAGGCCAGACCTATTGGCTTTGCCGATACTCTTTTGATATTCTAATCTTGGTCTATGTCCTTTCAAGGGACCATGCTAACAGGTATGGCACTATGAAAATGCAGAGCCAGAAAATGGTTAACTTTTGCAAGTGGTGGCAATAAATATAGGATTTTTGTGAATCATTGCAAAGAGTCTCTTTGGTGTAAGCTAATTGATGCATCCAGCGCAGATGAAAGAATTGACCAATTACAACACAGACTCTGTGCAAACACAATGTCACCACGTGAGCTATGGAATTTGGCACTGACAGCTTTAGCATTATGTGTAGACCCCTCTATAGGCACCATGACAGACTATAATAAATATATAAATTAGTGACATATGTTTCCTCTCAGTCATCGGGTCCTCCGGGCATGGATGGCGTGCTCTGGAAGGGACAAATGTGAGCGTTTGGACAAAAAAGTGCCCTGCATTGTATACAGACATGGACTGCTGTCCTGAGTGCCCAACAGCATCTGAAATGGGTATCATGACTTTTATGTTGGCCTTGGCAACACACTAATGTAGTGTGTGCAAAGAGGACAAGTGCTGTCCCTGACAATGGAAGGGCCAGGACTGTCCTGTGACCTGAAAAGTGAACCAAGCTTGACCTCCAAGTGGTCCCTTTCCTGGATGATCAATTAAAGTGATTGTGGCAGTGTTTTGTGTTTTGTGAGTTGTAGTGTGACCGGACCGTTTTCTGTGTCAGAGTGTGAAACACAGACCCTTGTACTTACATCCTTGTTGAGGAGTATGTGTACATGTACAGTGAGCGCCTGACACTCATGGTAGTAGGACTCAGTGCCTGAGGCTAGCTAGATCCATGTGGATGCCCCTGATTGTAGCATAGCACAAGACGGAGGTCGTGGATAGCTTCTCTATGCTGTGGAAATGTATTGCCTACATTTCTTAGTTACAGGGTGGAGAACCAGACACTAAAGGGAAGAGGACGGAGTCGGGGCTTCCTTGACAAATTCCATGAAGACTTTCTTACCAAGAGACTGCTGATTAGTTCCTCCTGAGAACTACCCTATGGTAGATGGTGCGGGTGAATGATGGGACTGCATTCCCTGTTGTTCAAGGTGGGGAAACTGTTAGGCAAAGCCTGCCACTATGTCTCTGATTGCTACTTCACCCTTAGACAGGTGCAGAAATCTCACACTTCACTGTGCTCGTTATTCGGATACTCCTGCTTGGACACAGATTCTTTGCTACCTGGTGTGCGTGCCATCACTTTGAACAAAGGCTGTGTTTGGAGAACTGTCTTGAAATGTCATTTGAAAGGTTAACCAACCCAAACTGGTTCTGAAGCATGAGACATTGAATCAGTAAGAAAATGTGTATGAAACCACCATTCAAACCACCCTATGTTGTTCTAGTCCCAAGGTCCTCTTGACCAAGGTAACACGTGCTCAAAGAGCAGCTTTGTAGCTAGGGCTGGTGTCTGTCTGATACCCAGTCTCCCAGAGGAGAGATGTCATCACCTGAAGTCAGGACTGTCTAGTGGAAGAACTGAGGATGTGCCTGCCTCCTGAGAAAGAGGAGTGCACTTAGCCCTGCAGGAGGGGTGACTGTCCAGGAGGAGAGGCCCAGCGTGTGCTGTGTGTGAGGAGCACCCTTGGGAAGCTTACGATCCTGCAGTGACCCATGCTGTGATCGTCTATCCTGGTCTCTCTGCATAGGTATTGAGAAGGAGTAAATAGGACTGTACCAGAGTGGAGTAAAGATTCTCCCGAAGGAGTCATTTATATATAGACTAATACATGCTTCAAATGCCATAAAGTCAAAAAGATTTTAAAGACAAAGAAAACTTAATTAGAACTATCTCAACCAAGTAAATGGTATATAAATGAAATGTCTTTTAACATCAAATAAGGCGTACTCAAGAAATTAAATGTATTAAATATTTGGATATCTTAAAATATTCTTATAAGGGAAAAAGCAAGTACATATATATGTTTAGATGAGCATAAATACAGGCATTAACAATCATATATACACACCTCCGCAGTGTCCGTATCAGTCTTCTTTACAATGAACAATATGTCACTTAAATCATCCAAAGTGAATGAAAGTCAACATTTTGGTCCCTGCGTAATGAATACACGAGGACATCCTCAATACAAGAATGGCATATTGCAGGGTACCTGGCCGGAAGAAAATTGTAAGAAAGACAAGATATTGAACAAAACAAAAAAAAAACTAATCATATAAACAGAAAAGCCCCCACTACCTTGCGCCAAAGAATTGAGAACCATGACATTATGTCGGAGTGTAAAGTCAATGGGTGATGAACCATGCACCCCTATAGGTAACTGTAGTTGTATGATACTGTTGAATATTTATGGGCGTGCTGGGAGGAGTCGTCATCTAAACCAAGACGTAAGAAAAATAGCTACAGTTGCACTACCCTGTGTGGGTAGTGTCCCTCCTAAGCACAGCCAATGGTTTACGAAAAAATTGTAGGTTTAAATATAAAGATAAATCCAATGGTTCCAAGCAAGTTCAAACCAAAATTTTATTGATGATAGTTCTCCATTAGGTTATACTCATTGTATTCATGGGTTTATCCCAAATGCAATGTTCAAAGATTTCCAAAATTCTGTGTGCAGCTGAAGGATAAGCCCCAATGCATTTCGGGTATAATGACTACCCTTCGTCAGGGGTAATATATTCCTGAAAACGTAGAGATAGGAGAAATTCAAGCGGCCATTTAGGTTACCAAGTTTTCCACAGAGTTTCAATTTCAAGAAAATTATTTTGAAACATTGGCCTATGTTGCAAGTTTATATTTAAACCTACGATTTTTTCGTAAACCATTGGCTGTGCTTAGGAGGGACACTACCCACACAGGGTAGTGCAACTGTAGCTATTATGTCAGAGTCTGTCATTCGTTGTCTTTAAATAGCCGTTCATGTGGAAACCCCAAACTCCAGAGTCTGCAAACGCCCCAAGGTACCACGAAGAAAACTGTCTGGAAGCTGAAGGTCCAATCTGCCCCCGGTTGTGGCCAGTGAGCCTCTGTCTGCCTTCAAATGGGGTCAGAAAGTGTGCCTCGTTGTTACAATAACATGGGCGTTGTAGGTCATAAATGATGCGCGTGGTAGAGATCTGTGTGGGGGACTTAGGCATGAAGAAGCATAGGGAAATGTAGGCCTGGGCTTGGATATGTTGTCGGAGCTGTGTGTGGGTAGTATTAGGGGGTGCTTTATGCTAGAATTGAGTGAGGTTCATTGGCAGGGCGCAGTAGACCATGGTAGCGGAAGTCAGAGTGTGGAGGTGGTCTGGATTCAAGGGTTGTAAGACCTGCATGTGGCCCACGGTAGTAGAATAGTAGAGGGCGATGCAGTTTGTGATTGAGGTGAGTACTGCCCAAATCCTTTCCAGGACTCTTTATTGTTACAGAGGATTCTATGCCCTAATACCCGTTTGCAGTTTCTTTCCTAAAGGTACTACCTAAGCTTGAAGCCTCTTACTGCCAGACCTCAGGAATGGAGACCTCCCATGGACTGCTGATCTAGGGTCTGGTTTAGCGTTTGGCGGATGGGTTACGCCATCACAAACATGGTCGATATTCTGTCGACCTTATTACAAGTACCATCATATCATGCACTTGTAATAAGGCTGATGGGATGTGCGTCATGTTTGTCACATTTATGGTGCACTAACCCGTCCGTTAAACTCTGACGTAGGCCTTTACTCCTCAGAAGGTGCTACTGTAGATCTGGCAGGACACGCAGCGTCACACATTTGGGGGGTTGATTCTCAAAGAATCTCTTGGAAAACATCTCTCTGGCCCATGCGCTTTGTTTCTTACAAACCAAGATATCCTTGCATTGAGAGAGGGGACACGTTGCAAATAAATTCCACAGTGGGAACTTTCAAATGACCATAAATCAAATAAACTGTATTTTACTGGAAAATAAAATTTCATCTTGGTGCCATGGAAAAACATTTTGCAAAATGCTTGCAATGACTAAGCCAGAGTGCAGGGGTGGTATTATTTTGCTGACAAAAGGCAAAAGTTCTCTCATAAAAGGAGCCTGACATATCCCTCTGAGGTTTGATTTCAAATCCAAGCACTGCAACAACTCACAGGTTAGTCGTACAACTACTCAGCTCCTCTAGGTGCCACTATGAAGCACACGTTTCTTAGTGAGGGAGACAACGGATGTCAGGGCTTGAACCTCCATAGGCTGACCTCATGGCTTTCTAGCACACAAGAGGAGTTAACTGTTATCAGACCCTTGATACACATTCCAGGATGATCTTTGAGCCAAGCCTCTAATATGCTCCATCAGTATGGACCACCACAGTTCCATCACTGAAGTGTGCTTCCTCTCTAACCCTCAGCCTGATGAGAGGTACTTGGGTCTCCTCTGTGGTTTATACTGACAGCCCATCCTTGAACGGCTT
The DNA here is from genome assembly GCF_964204655.1 of Triturus cristatus. Taxonomy (NCBI): domain Eukaryota; kingdom Metazoa; phylum Chordata; class Amphibia; order Caudata; family Salamandridae; genus Triturus; species Triturus cristatus. The sequence continues at coordinate 1,054,394,912 of NC_140579.1, read as the reverse complement.
CACTGCCGGGTCCTCCCCTGGCGGTTTGCTGTCCACCCCCAAACCATTTACTGTACTAGCAACGCACCTATATCCTTCCAGTGGCTGCGTGAGACACGCGCAGGTGGTTTTTATATTAATATTATATAAACAGCTTTTTCTTTATCCCGTGTTAGACACTCTTGCAGCGCCTTTTCTTCCCAATGACTTTGCTGACCCCACTGTGCTAATCGGTAGACCACTGAGCGAGCGTCCACCTACGGTGGCTTGGTTCCTCACACGTTCATGATGTGGATGAGGTGCCCTGAAAAATAAATAATCTTATAGCACCCTGTCCATTGTGAGTCCTACTTTGCCAGCAAAGAAATCTGCTTTAGCTTTTTCAGTGAGTTCCAAAATCATGTGTTATAGTTCCTCCCTTATGTAGAGCAAGTTATGGAGGTCTTGCATCCTCTGTGCTTTTCTCCAGACTGTGGCGCCTCTCGGCTTTGTCCTTTCTGGAATCCAAGCCCTATATTAGATGTAGGACTGCTCTGCTTTTTCAGTGGTATGTCTGCAGAGCCAGTTGGCACCAGTTGTTCTTGTAAACGGATTACCACTGTGAAGCCATACAAATGGCATCATACCACTCTACAAATGCCAAAAAAGGTGAGTTTTCAGGGAAGTCAAAAGAGGAACAATTTGGCTTCCAGAGGAAGTTACAAAAGCAGAATGAAGGGCAGTCTTTTACTATGTAATCTGCTACACTGTGTTGGGTTTGCAGCACCCTGATAGGTGAATTTTTCAAAATATTATACGGTGAGAGCTACAAATCCTGCATAAAACCTGCAGATGTTTTTATTTCTGACTATACTTGCTACACAATATAAATGTTGTGAGAGGACCCCATATATATTTTCACTGTAAACCACTGGGAGTGAACCCTCGCAGCCGTATTGCTCACTTTTTTGCAGCCTGGAGTGCTGTTAACGAGAAAGGACCGCCATATGCAAACTAGTATCCTACTCCAAGAGGAGCAAACCTGCTGTTCAGCCACAGAGAAGCAAGCAACCCTAGGTGGGACTGGCCCTCCTGGGGCTCCGTAGGTAAGACGTGGCCTAAGCCGCACTGAGCTCAGCGGTTCATGTTGTAGCGGCACACCGCCAACGGTGCACAGAGCAAAGCTGCAAGCATCCCATCATGTTCTGGCTTTAACTTATTACAGCTTAGAAATATAACACAAATATAATATTATCCAAAAACAAGTACCTTCAGTCTACTTTCATCTCTTGCGTAGGACACCATGGTTGGTAACTGGTAATCCTTTGAATAGCTGGAAAGTCCAGAATAGCTAGTATCTGGTGAGGCGCCAGGTATGATCAGGAATATAGTACGCCCAAATGTTAACTTGACTATGATATGCCAAGTTGCCTTAAGTACAGGGGCACTAGAAAGGCGCTCAGTCAGTGGTGTCTATATGGTCTTGGAACTCCCGTGTAAATGAACATATTCTGATTATGTACTGCATCCTATGCATACTCTAGACACAATTCACAAGTGCCATGCGCTGTTTGCAACATAATTTGTTAACTGAAAGATACACATGGATACATTTTAGCTATTTTTTATGTTTAGAATCAGAGTCAATTTCTTAGAAAAGTGGAAAAGCACTTGAAGAAAATGCTACAGACTCTACATGAATTATGTAATTAAAATTGCGTAAGAGTGATCAGTTTTGCTTCTGGGACGTGGGTGTTCACAAGATCGCTGGCTCTTCATAGCTAATAATCATTACAGTTCAAATCCTACATAAGAATGGGATTTTCTTTATGCTCCTTCGTATTGTGACAGAAAATCAGTTTATTCGCGCCTTCTTGAAGTCCAAAACGTGTTTAGTAATGCCAAAATATAACAAATCAGCACTCGATGAGACAGCCCTACACTTCCCCGAGCCACTGCGCGTGGAATGCTAAGCCCTCCCACAACGCAACGCGTCTATACATTCTCTCCTCATAGACAGCAAGGGTCGAGAGGACCAGATAATGTCCATTTGTCAGACGCTGTCATTCATAAATCCACACTCACAAATAAATGCCCATGAACAATAGAGGCTGAATATGGCGGAAGTGCAAGTACAGTGTAGGCCCAAGCAAAACATGGCGATTCAAGACAGCTGTGATTAAACAACTCCGCCTATTTACTTAATGCAATATAAACCACCAAAAACCATTAAAAGGTAGAACGAGTTCACAATATGTAATATTTTTGTTGTTTACTTATTTTGGGGAATTTGTAAAGTGACGCAAATCCTCCATGAGCTACCGCAGAGGTAGGTTGTACAGCATTATCCAACATGAGCCTCTAAGTTAGTATAACTGGCTTTTCCATCCAGGGTGTGGTTGGTGCAGAGATGCTTCAAGTGTGTATTGTTTAAGCTGAAGTAGTGCTAATACAGTCCAGACGTTTAATGGCAGAGGTAGGTTGACCGTCTGCAGAGCCCAGAGGTTTGCACCGTTGATCATCAGTACCTCCTTAAAAGTATGGAGTAGATCTGCTGCTGAGTTCCTGCCAGTGGCTTCGTTTCATCATATTGCAAGAGGGAGCTGGGGTTACACTACATACCCTCTGATCTTCGCCTTTCACTATAGTGACAAACCATTGCAGGTTGTGTTTTTAACTTGTCCGTAATAAAAAATCAAGGCTGCACATAGTTACTGTATAAACAGTGAATGATTGCTGACATACTAAGCCTGCTGAGGGTCGTGGCCATGGGGTTTCCTGTTGCACATAAGCCTCCCTTTCAGTGCACAATGTTTGGATCAGTGACACAAAGTCTCAAAAGTGGGATATAGCTCAGTTGGTTGTATGTCACAATATCAACAAGCATTGGCATAGCCAATAAGTCTCGCCTTTGGGGCCTTATAAGTATTTAGTTATGCAGTACAATATCCTTGGTGCAACAACATCATCTGTTGCATGGCTAAACACTTATTAGGTCCCAAAAGCGAGACCTACTGGCCTTGCCAATGCTTGTTTGTTGACTGCCATCTTTAAGTACTAAAAACGATAGATAGATAGATAGATAGATAGATACTACTACTAACACAGGCACAAACAGAAACGTGCGCAGAAATAGCGAGGAATACGGCACAACATTGATATACTGCACACTATTAGCATACACGCACACACATGCAGCACCAATCTATAGAGATGTAGAGAATACTGAAATATTCACAGTCCAGCTAGAGGAAAGGAGAAGACTGAGCGAAGCAGGGGGATAAAGAGGAAGAGCGGTAGAGGAAGAGAAGAGCGAAAAAGAACAGAGTGCAGCAGAGAAAATGAAAGACAAATAAAGAGGGAGTAGAAAGGAGGAGGAACTAGAGAAAGAAAATGGGAGATAAAAAGAAAAGAAAGATAGAGAAAAAGAACAAGAAGAAATAAAATAGAAGGGTGCAAGAGATAGAAAGATACAAAGAGGAGAGAGAAGAACAAGGAGAACAAAAAGGACAGCGAAAGGTTAAAGAGGAAGATAAATTGAAGGGATGGAAAAGAAAAACGAGAGAGAATGAAAGAGAAAGAAAAAAGTGAAGTAGTGACAATCATGCAGAGAGGGAAGGGAGAAGAAATAGAGAGAATATGAACATATTGTGGGAGGGAAAATAAGTTGGGGATGAAAGAGAGGGAAAGAAAGGAAGAATAAATCAGGGAAACAAACTGAGAAATAAAATGATTGAGAGAAAGACAAAAAGAATGTGGGGAAATAAAGAGAAGGGAGCCAGATAAAAGAAGAAGAGGAAGAAAAGAGAGAAGAAGGAAAAGAGAAAGAACAAGATGAAAAAGAGGACAGAGAGAGTAAAGCGGAAGGGAATTTGAAAGAAAGGCACTGACAGAAGGAGAAAGAGATACAGCGAGAGATAGAATGAGAAAGCATGAGAGAGAAAGAAAAAGAAGCTAAGTAGAGATGCACAGAAGAGAGCAGGGGAGTGAGGGGTACCTAGGCGAGACCTAAAAAGACGATGGTTGTAGTTTTTTCTATATCGGAGGTCAAGTGAGGTGTATGAGGTTTGAACTTCCGGTATAAGTACGGTGGGCTAATTTCACTGAACCTAAACATGGGGGGGGGGGTTGCGGAGTGAAAGAACAGATGCTGATGCACCTGCAAATGCCTACCATCTTTAAGATCTAACGTTATCTTACGTAGAGGCGACCAATGATAATCACCAGTTGCATTCAAAAGATCAGCAGTATGAGGAGTACACCAAGGAGCGGCCAAGGACCAACCCATTTGAGGCAATATTAACCGGTCGGGAAGTAGTTTAGTATTACACAAAGTATTACACCGAAGAGCAACAGATGGCAAACTGTTATCAGAGCGCAAATCTTTCTGCGTAAAATTATGCAGCAAAATAAACAAGATTTTTCGTTCTCATCGGTACAGTTATTATACCAGCAGGAGATGGTAGTTTGCAATATGTGTGAAGTAGCTCCCAGACAGTAATTACTTCCTTACTGTTGCCTTTCTCACCCGGACACGCCAGCTGTGGTAGTTCAGACTGAAACAGATGTTAGTTCCTTCTAGAAGCACAAACTTTTAAACCAGGTTTGTCAACCTATCTCATTTTCACAGAGCGCAAAAACCATCTCTGAAATATGACCCTAAACTTGAAATCTGCAGTAATCGCGCACAAGAGACTTTTTTTTCCCACCAATGGTTGCAGATTAATTAATCTTTCACAGCCGACGTCAGCTGTGTTACAGCTTGGGCCTGAATCATTATCAATATGTGGGATTTAATTCTGGTGTGTTTTGGGAACGCAGGTTCGGTACACGTCCAAGCTGGACTGTGCCAAATGAAGCATTCTCACTGCGGGTCCTCGGTGCTAACAGCGAGAACACGCATCTGTTCCTGTCACTACGGACTCCCAACGCGCTTCACGGATTCCCACCATCTGAACGCTTCTCCATGCCTAAACCACCATTGAACCATTTGAGAATGTCAATATATTTCGCTGTCAGATTAACATTTTCATTCCCCACGCCTGTTGGCCACATTGCATTTAGGGTTCTGAAGTTTTTTGGGTTTTTTCCCCTTACTTTTTTAACGTAGTTCACAAAATTACCGAAAAGTCCAGGTTATTTTCGCACTAACAGTGCATGCGTGTCTGCACAATGTAAAACAATGTTCACTTAATGTTGTTCACTTAATGTCTGCAATGCGGCCCTGCCAACATGGGAAATGTTGTAGGCTTTTCTCTAAGTTTTTGGTCAATTCCAGTGAACAACAAGCGTGCGCGCCTCGTGCTGACGAGGAGAGGAGGAGGCAGCAGGCGGAGGGGAATGAGGAGGGGGCCTGCGCCTGCTTTCCCTTGCGGGAGCGAGCTTTGAAACAATCTGTTAATTACAAACAAATGGTTTCAAATCTCGCTCCCGCAAGGGAATCGCCAAACGTGCACGTGTTGCCATTGAAAACAATGCAACGCGGGCACGTTTTCAGGGCGAAAAGTGAATCGATTCCAAAAGGTCTTTTTCGTAAGCAGAGCATGTGCGCTGCGTAGGTGAGACCTAAAAAAATATATATCATGCTAAAAAAGTGTAATTGCAAAAACACTGATCACCAAAATGTCATCTTTCGTACCTCCCTGTGTAACTAACAAAAATGTCATCTACAAAAATATTGCTAACAAAAATATTATACAAGCACTAATATCGATGACAAAACAATTCAAAATATCACACATTAATAATAATATAAACTAACCAACATTTCTAATGGATACCTCCTGTAGAGGCCTGGCCCTCTGAATATCCCAGGTGCCAGGCTGAATCCAGAAAATGTTACAGTAGCTCCTCCGTGCCGGTAGGGGGCACTGGCTCCGCTTTAGCGCTGGAAATGATGCCACAGTAACATCACTAGAGCCATAAAGAGCCCACCCTGGTGCCATGACGTCAGTTCCCTTTTTTGCACACTTTGACACTAATCCAGAGCTCTCTCTTCTGAGGAGAATTCCTCACATTTCATCATTTCAAATATTTTGTTGTATTGCTAGAATGCCTCCCCACAAGCGTTCAGAGTTCAAACTCTGTAGAGACTCTAATGGTCAAATGTCCCTCGCGACTCCTACAGTATTTGTGGTGTCAGGGGTTCGACCATGAAGTCGTGCCAGTCATGCTTCAGCATGAATCCCAAGGCCATCAAGGGGAGGGACGCAAAGTTCTTCATGGCTAAAGCTAGGCCTAAGCCATCGTAGAACTTGTCTTTCCATGAGGTTGCTGGAGTCCCGTTCTTCCTGATCCTGCAGAGGGAAGCGACATAAACACAAAAAGAAGAGAAGTCACTATAAACATTGCTCATCCAACGGCAAGTCGCTCTTCCCTAGAAGTGACATCTTCTGAGCCTGAGCTCATTGAGATACAGGTATCCGGAGGAGCGCCACCACTAGCACAGTCTCCCACTCCAGGTCCTGCTGTCTTTCAGGAGGCGCTTCCCGGACCCCAGGTCCCACAGGCCAACCCTTGGGACATTTAGAGGTGCCTTTTGGGCGACCGGGTCTTCCTTCTGCACTGCTTGCCCCCTTCCCTCTTCAGCCCCTGGCAACGCAATTGCGCCAGACACTAATTATTTTACCAGCAGCACCTCTCCCAGCACCGCAACAATGCTGACCTCACACCTTCCGGTACTGAGGTCCAAATCTGATGACTGACAACACCCAACAGGACCGGCCCTTTTTGGAATGTTGGCCACCCATGGGTCTTAGAGTGAGGCCTAATGAGTGCTGGAGGAGCACAAGTACAGCAGGCTGCTGAGTCAAAGAGATGGTACAGTATTTGTTTGGCAGTGATTCGATCCTTTGGAAGGCCTAGGCAGACATAACATAGATGACAGCAGTGAGGCTGCTCCCGCAGACGTCTTGGCACTCAGGGATGCTAGTGGGTTACACTCCTCACAAGATACTAAAGTGGAATGCCCTTTGGGCTCCCTCCACCTGAGGTAGGGCCATGCCAATTCAGTGGTACAAAACGCTACGGAGGTTTCAGAACTCCCACATTCTGAATCTGAAACCAAATAAAACCTCTTGACAGAAATCCTACAGCCTTCTGCACAGTCTCTGGAGTCTCTTCTGCCATAACCATACCATATAATAAAGCCCCTTTGGACCTGGTACCGGCTGTGTGTCAAAAGCCTACATCGACCCCAGCAGTGAGCAGATTAGTGGCTTAGAGTTACAGGCTGTGGAGTTCCTAACTTTGTATTGGTTTTCTCTTCTCCTGAGAGCCTAGTGGTCCAAGCCTCCCGTTCTGAGTCTCCAGAGTAGCAGGTACGTCACATCAACCTTCTGACCACGATGTGGTATGCCAACAAACAGGGTTTAATGGAGTCTCAACTTGTCTGTTGGGAAACATTGAGGCTCTGGGGGTGCCTATATGGAATTTTGCTAGCCACTAACCACCTGTCCGTGTTGCTGTATGTCATGGCTGACAGTCTTCGTCACTTTGCCGACCACGAGTGGCACCTTCACTCAAATGTGGTGCAAACCATCTTTGCCCTGTGGGTCACCTCTGGTGGATATCTTGCCAATCTTGTCCATACCATTGCCCTCAGTTCTGCACCCTCCAGTATCCACTACAAAAATCCTTGGGGTGGATACATTTCAGTTGACGTAGATTTTTTCCTCTTCACTTTGTGTCTCCTCCCATACTCTTGATTCCTTGTGTTCTGAGTGAGATTCGACAAAAATCAGCATAAGCAATACTCATTGCCCTGGATTGACCGAGAAGGGTGTGGTATGCCGACCCCCACACCTTTCCCTGTGACCCATTGGCCATCTTCCTCCGAGGGCAGACCTCCACTCCCAACTTACAGAGCTTCCATCGTCATGATTGAAGATTAAACATGGGCACCTAAGTTTATTCCAGCTGCCAGCAGAAGTAGTGGATGTCATTTTGTCTGCTTGCTGGGATTCCACCAAAACAGTGTATGTGCTCTGTAAGGTTGAATCGATTTGTCACTTGGTATAACAATAGCAATGTCTAACCCTTGTTGGCTCACCTATCCAATATCCTCAAGTTTGTACTTTCATTAGCTCTCCAAGGTTGTGCTGTAGGGACTGTCAGTCAGTCAGTCAAGTACTTTTATTCGATTAATAAAAGTCAAAAAAAGACATTACAAACAGATAATCACATAAAATACAGGGCAAAAAGTTCATCAGTTACAATAATAATGACATTGTCAAGATTAAAAAGGATTGAAGTGAACATATTTCATAAGTTCAATTCAAAGTTAAAAGAGAAATAAATAAAATACAATAATGTAAATTCACTAAAAAATCTAACAGGAATTGAAACTCCATAAATAGAAACCACTAACCCTTCATACCAAATCTATCATATTGGGTCTTGGCCGTGCACTGACACGCTTCTTGTTTATGCGGACAGCCGCAACTAAAAAACTTGCTACATAAAAAGCAATAGTGATGCTAGGTAAAAGTTGCAGGAACAAGAGAGCTGGCCGTACTTGTAAAAAACCAGCCCCTTTAAGAACAGGTAACAGGTATTTTTCCCTAATCTGTACATAGTGCTCGCAGAACATAATAAAATGTAATGTGTCCTGAGTAGAAAAATTATCACAGTCACATGGGGTTGCATTTTCAGGGGTAGCCCATGTGGGATAAAAACCAAGCACAAAATGTATCAAATTTAAGCGGAATTTGATTAGGAGAGACCTGTGAAATGGACTGGTTACAAAGGTCAGGTAGGGTTCAAGGCCAGGAACAGTTATAAGCGCATAGTTCTTTCTAACTAATGGCTTTTTTAGTTCCAGGTCCTCCCTCTCAACCGTAAGTCGAATAACAAGAGCGGTCTTAATCCCCATAACATCCTTCTTGTTAATACAATCAGGGGAATTAAATAACTCTGGTCTGCCCGCTATTGCCAGCATCTTTTTAACATATGCCAGCCAGGGGATTCTATGGGCTCTGTCCAAGGCAAGACAATCCTTAAGAATCAAGTGGGTTAAAGAACTTTCCTGGTTAAGCCAGGTTTTTAACCAACAAATGACGGGTGCCACTTTAATTAGGTCTGCAACATACCCCACACCCAACTCTGAATGTATTGTAAAAGTTGGTGTGGACTGAGGGACGGACAGCAAAGTTCTTAAAAACATGTTCTCCACCCTCTGAATAATATCGGTGTTAGTGTAGCTCCAAATGGCAGAACCATAGGCGGCTATGGCCAAAGATTTGGCTTTATAAACTTTCAAAATAGCCTCCAAGGGGCGAGCTCCCAACCGTTTAGCAAATCCAAGTATTGCTGCGGCCGATCTTGCCACAGAATTGCCTTTTTGTTTATGTTGCGGACCCCATGTTCCTTTCTCGTCAAAAACAACCCCTAAATAAGTAAAAATGGGGACCCTTTTTACCTCGTGACCAAGGCAATAAAATTATTTGGATTTCCTTTTCCTACTGGCCTGACCGGTGATCATGACCTGAGACTTTTGGATGTTAATTTTAAGATCTAGGGATGTCATGAAATCACCAAAGGAGGCCAGTAATCTGTCAAGGGCCACACCGTCGTCCGCGTATAGGAGAACTGGGATCTTAGTTTCTCCTGCACGCGGAACGTCTGCCAATGAATTGGCCAAAGCAGGGTCCAAAGCATTTATATACAGTGTAAAAAGGAGGTTGTGCCAATATGCACCCCTGCCTAACGCCCCTCTCTGACCTAAAACAGCTGGTACACTTTCCTCCTTGGGTAACCCTCACCGATGCTAATAAGCCGTGATGAAGGTCCGCCAAGAAGCCAACCAAAGGGGGATCAACCCCCATGTCCAATAGGATTCTCCACAGCTTTGACCTGTTAACCAGGTCAAAAGCTGAGGAGAGGTCCATAAAGGCCATATACAAGGACCCCTCCTTTGCGATGGTATATTTACAAATAAGTAAATGAAGGTTTAAACATTGATCCAGCGTGCTCCTGTTAGCCCTGAAACCATATTGAGCATTTGATAGTATGCTACTGCCCTCAAGCCATGTGGTCAACCTACCCAAGATGACTCTGCCTAAGATTTTAACAGCAGAGTCAATTAAGGAAATAGGCCTATAACAGGCCGGATCACCCCTCTGACCTTTTTTAAAAATTGGGATAATGATAGACTTAGCCCAGGAGTCAGGGATATTCTTGTCTCTGGCGGCATTGAAAACATTTGTTAGTATTTTGGCCCAGAATTTAGGGACAGACTTATATAGGTCTGCAGGGACACCATCTGGTCCCGGAGCCTTATTTTTGGATGTCTCATGAATGGCTTTTTCCACATCCTCCTCCCTAAAGACAGAAACCAATCCAACCTGTTTAAAAGGTGAAGACCCTTCTGGATGCCCAGGTGAATATGAGCTATAAATCTTTTCGAAATGAGCTAACCACTGCTCGTCAGGAATACTACATTCCATAGCCTGGATCTCACTACCGGAAAAATATGGATGATTAATCACTCCCCAGAATTTTGAACTGTCCCGGAGGGTTTCCTTTGACTGTAAGTTATTCCAAGCATCTTCCTTAATCTCATTTTTACGAGCTGTGATGACCTGTTTATATTGTTTCCTCAAGGATGCAATCAATGGTCTGTTTCTCGGTGTTTCCTTTAATGCCCTTAAGAGAGCAGAGTGAGCCTTAGTACAATTAGTGTCAAACCATTTTTTGCCTATTTGACCCCCTGAATTAGTATTTACCAAAAGGGCTTTATCTACTTGTAGGCAAATAGTATTAAAGGCCTCAACTATCCTTGAGTTGGCATTAGCGTGGTCTAAACAAATGCCCACCTCCGGTTCAACCTTGGACAAAACCTCTTGTAGGAAAGTGATCGGAGTCACTTTAGCCCATTTCAGTCTCCTACCCTGGTCTTTTAAGACCAGGTCTATGGTTCCTGAAATTCTTATATCTTTAAAAGCCAGTGACCCTCCCGGAACAGCCTCAACTATCACGGGGTTATGGTCGCTAAATACAGAGTCTTCTACCCTGTAATTTAAAACCAAAGACGAAATCGAAGTCGAAACAAATATGTAATCGATGATTGATCCTGAATCTATACCTTTAAATGTAAATGACCTCTGCCCTTTCGTGCAGCAACCGGATTCAAAGAGGTTTGAGGAAGCCAAAAGGCTCTCCAAAGCCTCACCTTGTTTAGTGTGTTCAAAGTGTGTGGGAGATGAATAGGGAAATCCCTCTTCATCATCCACAATGCAACCTTGACTGCATGGATGAATATTAAAGTCACCCATCAAGATAACCTCGAAGCTATTATTTGACGCTCTGAATTTATCCAGAACCTCCCCCAAAGATTCTAGGTGCTGGATTAGACTGACACTGTCTGGAGAATTATAAAAATGAATAAGAAGCAGGGTTGGAGAATTTGCAACCGCTAGTTCTACGACTAGGCAGTGTCGGGAACCAGATTCTAACTGTTTAGCAGATCCTTTTAAATTCAATGAGACCAGGAGTACAAGGCCCCCCCTCGCCCTGCCCGCCAAGCTGGGTGTGGCTGGGATATAAAAATGGACATAACCATCCAGGAAAAATCTATTCGTTGTATCCCAGGTCTCTTGTAAAGCAATGATATCGTGTGATATGACATATCCCGCCCATATCTCGTTTTGGCTTTTGGATCTAATGCCCGCAATATTCCAACTTAAAATGTTACATGTAGTCTTAGTACAAGACTCGTATGCTACTGTATCTACCTCTCTCCTACCCTTGGGCCCTCCTGTAGGGCTATTTGGTATAGGGGACGTAGTGGAAGGCAACCCCTCTAATACCGGTCAAGCTAAGGCTACCGGATAACATGCGTTGTTGGTAAGATCGGGGGAGTATATAGCGGGCATTGGGTTGATTCCCCATCTTGCCTGGTCATGAACAAATCTTGCAGATATATTAAAATTATAAAAGTACCGCAAATCATGTACCCTTATTTCTGAGCGATCACATGTGGATGAATGATCACAAATAAAACGCACCACGCGTCTATCCTCAAAGTTAATAATGATGGAATCCCCTGGGACATCTTTAGGTCTAGGGCCCACCCAACTAACTCTTCTGGCAAAAAGGATCTTCCAATCCATGAAGGTCGGGATCGGTCTATTCTTGCTTAACCAGAAAATAACTTTATTTTTGAGTTGTTGGTAGGATTCCACTGTGCCATCTTTGAGTTCAGGGACACCAGTCAAAACGACAACATAAGGAGTGGAATCTGGGGGGAGATGAATGTGGGTATTAGAAGGTTTATTAATTCTATCCCCAGAATCCTTATTCACCCCTTTTTGCATACCCTTGCTTACGGTGTTGGAGCCAGATAGACCCCTTATGCTAACCCTATCCTGAGTGCCACCTTGATTAGTGGCATTATCTTTGGGCAGAGATCTGGGGGGTGCAACCCTAGAATTAGCTATAGATGACACGTCAGGAGCAGGGGGAGAAGATGGCGGGACAGAAAGAGTGGGGTTAACCCTAATAGGATTATCACTGTCCTTAGTGACTAATTTGATAACATTTTTCAATGAACAAAAGTTATCTAAAATAGTTTGCTCAAGTCGTTCAACCTTTTCATTAACCACTTTCACCCTTTCCAGGAGTGGCAGTAATAAGGAACGGACCATTTGCTCGATCTGAGAAATCAGATCGCTATATTGAGGCAGGTCCGAAGATCTATTGATAGTCTCACCCAAGAGTGAGTTATCAACAGCTTGAGCTTCACCTGTCACCAACAGTAAATTTGTCGCAATGTTAGGGTGCTTTGGCTGTCTCCCTCCCTGAGTCATCCCATCTCTTTTCCTCTTAAGAATAGCAGGTTTAGTGACTTTTCTACTAGCTCTTGTCTGAGGGTAGGAAGGGACAGGTTTAAAGATGTTAGGAGCGCTACCAAATATAGGGACAACTTCTCCCGGAGCATCAATCGAATCATTTCGAGCAGGTGATGTGATATTATTATCCCCGGTATTGCCCCACTGCGCTTGATCACCCAAAACCTGCACTGCTAAATTCTTAGGGGATTTCGCTAAAGCTAGTGTTCCCAAAGATGAACGTTTCGCTTGAATTAGCTCTGAGGATAAACGGCGCTCAGTGATAGCCAATTCATGCTCTAACACCGAAACTGCTCTGGTAATAAAATGGTCAAGGGTACCAGACACAGACCCACCCCCTCCTGTACGCTTCCCCTTGCCCGCCATCATATGCTGGGAGCGCACCAGTGGGAATGTGGTCTCACAGCGGTATCAACAATACGAAGAAACAAACAAGCAAATAAAAATCACAATAAACCTTTAAAATCACATAGAAGACACCACAGATCTCAATAGCATGCACAATAAGCACTTGCCGTATATCCTAAACAGCGTAGGACCACAGTTCTACCTTGAACGCTGGGACACATGTAACAATGTTAGGGGGATGGCCCAGCCCAGTCAGGTTCAGTCAGGTTCAGTCAGGGACGGGCAAGGACGGGCCCGCCCTTGGCCCGGGCTTCGCCCGCGCGCGTCCCGCGCTGCGGGGAGACCTGGCGGGCTTTATCCTGGCCCGGCGCTGCCGCGTAGCGTCACTGGCATGCGCGAGCACTAAGGGTGCTGGGAGTTGTAGGCCGTTCCCCTCACGGCGGTGTGTAGCCTGGATTGTGCGAGGAATTAGCGAGTCCGCTACAAAGTCTGCCAAGGCTGCTGCTGAGCCGTTCCCCTCACGGCTGACCAAAGCTGCAAGCAAGAGTAAGGCGTCCCGCGCTGCGGGGAGACCTGGCGGGCTTTATCCTGGCCCGGCGCTGCCGCGTAGCGTCACTGGCATGCGCGAGCGCTAAGGGTGCTGGGAATTGTAGGCCGTTCCCCTCACGGCGGTGTGTAGCCTGGATTGTGCGAGGAATTAGCGAGTCCGCTACAAAGTCTGCCAAGGCTGCTGCTGAGCCGTTCCCCTCACGGCTGACCAAAGCTGCAAGCAAGAGTAAGGCGTCCCGCGCTGCGGGGAGACCTGGCGGGCTTTATCCTGGCCCGGCGCTGCCGCGTAGCGTCACTGGCATGCGCGAGCGCTAAGTGTGCTGGGAATTGTAGGCCGTTCCCCTCATGGCGGTGTGTAGCCTGGATTGTGCGAGGAATTAGCGAGTCCGCTACAAAGTCTGCCGAGGCTGCTGCTGAGCCGTTCCCCTCACGGCTGACCAAAGCTCGTTGTGTTATAGAAATGATTTTCACGGACGCCACCGCTGAGTCTGGACGCTGAGTATGCTTCCCAGGGCGAAAAGTGAATCGATTCCAAAAGGTCTTTTTCGTAAGCAGAGCATGTGCGCTGCGTAGGTGAGACCTAAAAAAATATATATCATGCTAAAAAAGTGTAATTGCAAAAACACTGATCACCAAAATGTCATCTTTCGTACCTCCCTGTGTAACTAACAAAAATGTCATCTACAAAAATATTGCTAACAAAAATATTATACAAGCACTAATATCGATGACAAAACAATTCAAAATATCACACATTAATAATAATATAAACTAACCAACATTTCTAATGGATACCTCCTGTAGAGGCCTGGCCCTCTGAATATCCCAGGTGCCAGGCTGAATCCAGAAAATGTTACAGTAGCTCCTCCGTGCCGGTAGGGGGCACTGGCTCCGCTTTAGCGCTGGAAATGATGCCACAGTAACATCACTAGAGCCATAAAGAGCCCACCCTGGTGCCATGACGTCAGTTCCCTTTTTTGCACACTTTGACACTAATCCAGAGCTCTCTCTTCTGAGGAGAATTCCTCACATTTCATCATTTCAAATATTTTGTTGTATTGCTAGAATGCCTCCCCACAAGCGTTCAGAGTTCAAACTCTGTAGAGACTCTAATGGTCAAATGTCCCTCGCGACTCCTACAGTATTTGTGGTGTCAGGGGTTCGACCATGAAGTCGTGCCAGTCATGCTTCAGCATGAATCCCAAGGCCATCAAGGGGAGAGACGCAAAGTTCTTCATGGCTAAAGCTAGGCCTAGGCCATCGTAGATCTTGTCTTTCCATGAGGTTGCTGGAGTCCCGTTCTTCCTGATCCTGCAGAGGGAAGCGACATAAACACAAAAAGAAGAGGAGTCACTATAAACATTGCTCATCCAACGGCAAGTCGCTCTTCCCTAGAAGTGACATCTTCTGAGCCTGAGCTCATTGAGATACAGGTATCCGGAGGAGCGCCACCACTAGCACAGTCTCCCACTCCAGGTCCTGCTGTCTTTCAGGAGGCGCTTCCCGGACCCCAGGTCCCACAGGCCAACCCTTGGGACATTTAGAGGTGCCTTTTGGGCGACCGGGTCTTCCTTCTGCACTGCTTGCCCCCTTCCCTCTTCAGCCCCTGGCAACGCAACTGCGCCAGACACTAATTATTTTACCAGCAGCACCTCTCCCAGCACCGCAACAATGCTGACCTCACACCTTCCGGTACTGAGGTCCAAATCTGATGACTGACAACACCCAACAGGACCGGCCCTTTTTGGAATGTGGGCCACCCATGGGTCTTAGAGTGAGGCCTAATGAGTGCTGGAGGAGCACAAGTACAGCAGGCTGCTGAGTCAAAGAGATGGTACAGTATTTGTTTGGCAGTGATTCGATCCTTTGGAAGGCCTAGGCAGACATAACATAGATGACAGCAGTGAGGCTGCTCCCGCAGACGTCTTGGCACTCAGGGATGCTAGTGGGTTACACTCCTCACAAGATACTAAAGTGGAATGCCCTTTGGGCTCCCTCCACCTGAGGTAGGGCCATGCCAATTCAGTGGTACAAAACGCTACGGAGGTTTCATAACTCCCACATTCTGAATCTGAAACCAAATAAAACCTCTTGACAGAAATCCTACAGCCTTCTGCACAGTCTCTGGAGTCTCTTCTGCCATTACCATACCATATAATAAAGCCCCTTTGGACCTGGTACCGGCTGTGTGTCAAAAGCCTACATCGACCCCAGCAGTGAGCAGATTAGTGGTTTAGAGTTACAGGCTGTGGAGTTCCTAACTTTGTATTGGTTTTCTCTTCTACTGAGAGCCTAGTGGTCCAAGCCTCCCGTTCTGAGTCTCCAGAGTAGCAGGTACGTCACATCAACCTTCTGACCACGATGTGGTATGCCAACAAACAGGGTTTAATGGAGTCTCAACTTGTCTGTTGGGAAACATTGAGGCTCTGGGGGTGCCTATATGGAATTTTGCTAGCCACTAACCACCTGTCCGTGTTGCTGTATGTCATGGCTGACAGTCTTCGTCACTTTGCCGACCACGAGTGGCACCTTCACTCAAATGTGGTGCAAACCATCTTTGCCCTGTGGGTCACCTCTGGTGGATATCTTGCCAATCTTGTCCATACCATTGCCCTCAGTTCAGCACCCTCCAGTATCCACTACAAAAATCCTTGGGGTGGATACATTTCAGTTGACGTAGATTTTTTCCTCTTCACTTTGTGTCTCCTCCCATACTCTTGATTCCTTGTGTTCTGAGTGAGATTCGACAAAAATCAGCATAAGCAATACTCATTGCCCTGGATTGACCGAGAAGGGTGTGGTATGCCGACCCCCACACCTTTCCCTGTGACCCATTGGCCATCTTCCTCCGAGGGCAGACCTCCACTCCCAACTTACAGAGCTTCCATCGTCCTGATTGAAGATTAAACATGGGCACCTAAGTTTATTCCAGCTGCCAGCAGAAGTAGTGGATGTCATTTTGTCTGCTTGCTGGGATTCCACCAAAACAGTGTATGTGCTCTGTAAGGTTGAATCGATTTGTCACTTGGTATAACAATAGCAATGTCTAACCCTTGTTGGCTCACCTATCCAATATCCTCAAGTTTGTACTTTCATTAGCTCTCCAAGGTTGTGCTGTAGGGACTGGTATTTGGCAGCCTTGTTGGTTTTTCTCGGCATCCCACATCAGCCGTCCCTTTTTAAGTCACCCATTGTTATCAGGGTTGTAAAGAGACTGACTAACCTATTGCTGCTTACTCCATTTGTCTTGTCGCAATGGGACCTCAATTTGGTTTCAATATTTTTGACTGGCTCTCTGTTCGAACCATTTCATAGTTGTTAGTTGAGGATATCAACTTTGAAAACTGGTCATCTGGTTGTAATCATCTCAGCAAAGTGTGTCAGTGAGTTTCAAGCACTGAGTGTCTGCCCACTGTTTACATGTCTTTTTCCTAACAGGTTGGTTCTTCAAACCAGGACTGATACCAATCACAGCTGGTGACCCCTTTACTTCTGGGCCAGTGCATTAGCGTTCCATCATTTTACCCCCACCACACCCCACTGAAAAGGAGGAGAAGCTTCACAGGCCAGATTTCAGCAGGCTGGTCAGCATTTATATAGACCGTACTAAAGAGATTAAGATCGACAACCAGTTCTTCGTACGGTACATAGACAACAGGAAGGGCAAAGCACCACATAGGAGAATCCTGTCCAGGTGTATCATCTTATGTATCAACATTTCTATGCCCTTGCACATAAGTAGCCACCAAAGGGCATTTTCAGCTCATTCTACATGAGTGAAATCCTCAACATCACCTTTGGAAAGCTGAGTTACTGTGGCCGTAATTTGTAAGTAGGCGACGTGGCCATCCCTTCATTCCTTCACTAAGCATTACTAATTGGAAAAATGATGGGCATTTCACTTGCTGTGACCTCCAGGATTTTCTTGTCTGACCATTCCTTCAGAGCCCACACCAGATTAGGGAACTGATAGGGAATCTGTTAGAAAGGCGAGGAATCTGTAGGTAGAAATATCCAGCTGAAGAAAAAGTTACTGACCTTCTGTAATGACCTTTCTGGTAGAGACACTACCTACCTGCAAATTCCTCAACCTTTCAAACCACCTTCCCATTCTGAAGGATGGTCAAGATTTAATGATTTTTTTAAAAGGTGCCAAGTTAATACATTGCACCTCGCCTACTCAGGATTGATGTTACCCTCATCCTGTTTGCCTTGTAGGCACAGAAAAAATGGATGGTAAACTGATGTCATGGTCCCAGGGTGGGCATTGCATGGCTCTAGTGATGTCTCTGTGGCATTGTTTCCAGCGCTCAAACAGAGCCAGAACCCTCTACTTGAGTGAAAGAGCTATTGGTAATGTTTCCAGAACCAGTCTAGTGCCTGAGGTATTTAAAAGGTGAGAAATATACAGGTCAAAAGAGTATCACCAGAAAACCATTACTGAAAGTAAATAACTTTTTTCATTGATTACAACCTAAACATCATATTTAAACACCAAAATAATTGTAAAAAACATGTACAAAGTATAAGTATAAATGGGGCGATGCCAAAGTATACACACGTTTTTCTTTTAATTTCAAAATTATTTTAATTACAATTACCTAGTGCGTTCTATAGAGAGATCTCAGCCCCAGGGGCAGAGATAACAACAGACAGAAAGCTACTTATAGTACCATTTCAGTCATAAATTCAGTTGAGGAGCACTACCACCCCATTTGAGGTGCTGGATATCCATAAGTCTGCATTAAGGTCTATATCTATACACGTGTATGGTGAATTCCATCCATGAGGAGATTTACACTTCGGTGTAGATCTTCACGTGTGGAGATCTACACATGAAAACTTACCTTTGTGAATAGGGCACAATATTGCTAATATTCCTGAACAAGTCATAGCACCAATAGCCATGTAATAGTAACTTAAAAGCTGAATTGGAAGAATAGAAAGAAATAATAGAAAATTAATGTTACCATGTCCTTACAGTGGCAAGTCTCTAAAAGCTATTTGTAATGGGGCAGCCCTAGCTGTCCTATGTACGAAACCAGAGTATAGATTAAAATATGAATACTGTATATCAGTAATAGGATTGCTTAGCAAAATCATTAAACTTGGATTTATAATAACTATTAAAAATATTATTCAATGGTGAAGTTTGATGTTTAATAAATATTAAGGAATAGTAACTTTTGGAACGTTATCCTTTACTTGCTTGAACTGTCAGAAGGATAATTAGTGTAAGCCTCTCCCAGCTTTCAGCCTGTGCTCAATCTTGAATAGGAGTGAATGAGGTGGGAAATGCCTCCCAGGAACAAACAATAGGCTGACCTGAATGGGGACAGATGACGCCTCGAAGCTCAGCAGAATATTCAGAGTGAGGGCTGTGAGCTTCCTGTGACACCACACTGTCAAATCCTGCTTGACAGGTACGTTGTGCCACATGTAACACTTGGGGCATACTTAAAAGGGAGGTAACCGGCTGCCAAGACAATTCTTGTGAATCTTCTGTCTGATTGCTGAAGGATACTGCTTGTGTCCTACCAGATTTCTGTCTCTAGTTTGGTGGGTGCAGTGCCTGCTTCAAACTGGGTTTTAGTGTTAGATGTGGGAAGACACTAGGGTTACCATACTACATTCCCAACACACACCTCAGGCCCTCAGACTCCAGTTTAGTGTGGCAGAAGATTTTTCATCATCTTGATGCCTTGACATATGTCATTTTGAGCTTGTTTGCAGTATGGAAACCAGTAACTACTGACAAGATGAGTAGGGTTACCTCTGATAACTTTTACCCTATAGGTTAGGGAGGAACCAAGAGCAACCCTACCCACTAGTAGGTGACAGGCATAAATGTGGCTCCTTCAGGCACTCTCTTTAAACCAGTTTCTGGACTTGACATTTTTTTTATCATGATTTGTTTCCCCCAACCTGGCCCCACAGCCCCATTGTGCCATGGCTGCCATCTCTAAAGCGAATAATTGTCTCCAGTATGGCAGCACCGGCATTTTGCCATAAGGGCACGTTTATGTCCAGTATTTCTTCCAGTATTTCAGGGTCTGCATTTTGCCTTGGGTTCCATCCCTTATACCAAGAATAACCTCCACTGTTCCAGCAAAAGCATTTTGTCACGCCTGCCCCCCCCCCCCGTCAAGAATTTCCTCCAGTATGCAAGTACCATCATTTTTCCACAGGAGCCATGCCAAGAATTACTTCTAGAATGTCAGGGCCTGTATTTTGCCATTGGTGCCCTTTCTTATGGCATGAGTTATTTCTAGTATACCAGCAGCAGCATGTAGCCTTGGGTGCCGTCATAAGCCCAGAATTATATTGAGTATGCCGTGGCCAGTGGCTGACTTCCATTCATAAATATGCAAACAAACACACTTTTACTGACACACTCTCACAATGTCTCACTCATACTCACTCCCTCTTGCAATCACTCTCTTCCCCCTCTCTCACTGTAACTCGCCCTATCTCGCTCATACTCACCCCCACTCAGTTACTTACACACAAACATACTCGTACTCACTGCTTCGCACTCTCACTTATAAACACACACGCACTCACCCTTTCACACTCAATGACTGTGACCTGGTGCAACTGCACCTGCTGCACCATTGATAGCTACACACCTAATGCCCTTCCACACCCTCTCACATTCTCCACTCACTCACTTCTCATAACTCACTCACACTCCTTCACTCACTGCTTCGCACTAATTAAAACGTATTCATATACGTTCTCAAACTCAGATTCCCAATCACTTTAACTCTCATTGGCACTCTCAAAAACATTCACAAACACTCTAACCCAATCTCAGACACTGTCAATCACTCACAAACACGCTCTCGCTTACCTTGCTTCCTTAGATGGCAACTCACCATGAATCCCAGTGGGGGACCAGACGGAGCAGCAGGGCCAGGTTTGAAAAGAGGAAGACCCACCATAATCCCTTTCCAAGCTTGTTGATAGGACTGGAATCACAGCCCTATAAGACGCTGGGGCAGTGCTTGGGATCCTGCCACTGCTGCACTGTGTGGCTCCTCATTGGCCTCAGGGATGCACTGATGTGCGCCCTAACAGCTACATTTTACGAGATATACTGTGCTGCCTGAAGCATGCGCAGTATGTATGCGAAATAATAGGCATTTAACCTGTGTGAGGAGATTGTAGTTGAACTACGCCCCGCACATATGAAATCCAGACATCTAGCTACAGAGTGCTGTATTTTAAAACAACATGCCATAACTGAAACATGCCTCAGCGGCCCTCCCCTTCCTCCTGTCACCAGGAGCATGGTGAGCAGGCGGGCTGACCTGTGCATTGACACTGTTCATGAATACACGAAACTTGTGTTTTCATGGATGCTACTCAGTTAAATCTTTAGCATCAGAGGCAAGAGGCACAAACTGGTGCCTCACTCACAGAAGGCAGGGCTAAACTTCTTAGCCCCTGATAAGGAGCCACTGCTGGGCACCTTATTGTATTTTTGTTTGTTTGGTGTCATTTTGTTTATTACATTTTACTCTGTTTTTCTAATTCAGTTTGGAATTTTTATTGCTTCGCATTGTGACTTTATTACTATTTCGGTATGAATACTTTACACATTGCCCTAAGTTAAGCCTGTCTTCTCTATGCGAAGGCTACCGGAGGTTGAGCACAGGCTAATTTAGCAACATGAAGGGTTAACCCATTAAGACGGTTGTGATTAGTCCTTGAAGTGGGCAGTCGCCCACCCCAAATAATAATCCAATTTCTTACAGCAACCAATGCTCAATTTGATTTTGCAAAGAAAAAATTCATAGTGTTGCCATTTTGTACCTCCTAGTTAGGTAACTAAGCACTATAGCCTACTCTTAGAACCAATAAATGAAAACTGATTGCCTTTTTAGATTACTTTGAATATATAGGCACATGAACCAACCCAGGTCCCACGGACTCTGGTGGAATATTAATGATAGCACTTTAAACCAGGAAGCAAAACTAACAATGCAGTGAAAGGGTGAAATAACTCTTTTTAGGGACAATTGGAAGGAGTCCTCTTACCCTGTGTCAGTTTATTGAAATTTAAAAAAAGGAACACAGTTAATATGATTTATGCCAAAATAATCCCTAACCCGAAAACTACACTCCACAAACTATGCAAATGCACAACATGCCGCTTGCAAAAACTCAACTTTTTAAATACAACCAAGTCCTACATTGGTTAGAAACCATAACACAAATCATATCACACTACCTAAAACAATAAAACTACAACCAGTAAAAACCTGAATGACCGTTGCCAAAAATAATAATATCACATTAGATAAATACTTTAAAATTGTATTTGAATATTTCGACAGAAATGCTGGCTTTCATTTCTCGATGAACTAGTGGAAAAGAAAATTGGCGAATGTTAAGTGTGCTAGAGTCTAGGTAAAGGCAACTCTAAGGAATTGTTTCAAATAGTACAAACTGAGACAAGCTTAGGGGTGGAACTTGCAATTGATTTCTTTAGTCCTATTGCTACTGAATAGCACCTGCTGGTGGTCACGAATGTTTTCTTGAGGTCAGGACTGCTGCCAGCAAACTGTGGTCCCTCTCTGTAGAGGAACATTCAATGAATTTGCAACTACATTGGGCTTCAAGTACCAGAAAGTGCACCAACTTTGGCCTCAAGCTGTATGTGTGTGTGCATATGTGCCACGAAGATGCTTAAAATACAGCTTAGATTGCCAAAGCCACATTCAGGTCCATTCCTGAAACCCTATGTCAAACCCTGTGTAATTATGAGGGGACAACTCACAGTATGGCAGCTGTTTCCCCAACGGAACTCATCTTTAGAAAGAAAATCCGGACAAAGATTCCACTCCTTGCTGCTGAACCTGATCACCAAGTAACACTGGAAGTGCAAACCCGAGATGCTGCTCAGACACAGAGAATGGAATGATCCGCAAGCCAACTGCGCAGCGCACGGCCATCGCATCTAAGCAAAGGATGCCCAGTGCTTGACACATCCAAAGGAACCCTCAAAGATGACACCCGTCATGACACCTCTTTGGGTAATGACTGGCATTAAAGATAGGGAGACGGTCAGACCACTACCTGCAACTCCTCAGGTTTTCAAACACAGCTTGGCAAACCCGTGAGCTAACGTCTGCTGAAGAACTATCTGATCCCGATGAAGGCGGCGAAGGAGCCTGTGCAAGTGTACAATACTGCAGACAATGCGCTTGATAAGTACATTTATGTTCTTCAATGTCCTCTTTTCTTTCCCCAACTAGTGACATCCAGAGGATCCCAGCACGGGATGACTCCAGGCTGGAAACCCAGGATTTGTGTGCTGAGACACCCCCAAGCAGCGGCCTGCACTGGAGGGCCACTCTGATGGCATTGTGTGCACGTTACAAATGTCAACATGGAAGAAAGCTATATGTGTGCTTTATTTCACAAGATTGGCACTCAGTCTTTCTGGGAAGCACAGCTTCCCACAGTTAATCCTGGACACCTCAGCTGGTCGGGTTTGGTTCACGGCAAGACAACCTCATGCGCTGGGTGTTGCTCTGCTTCAACGCCAATTTACCATCCCCACCTCCATGCCCTTCGCCCCTCTCCCTACGCTTTACGTGTTGTGCTCTGGGCAGGGCTTATACATCACTTCCCCTTAGGACACGTGCCTTGAGCCCAGATGCAGGACATACATGTTATCTGTTCCACATGTGAATGAATGTTAGAGCTGGCTGGGACGAGTGTGGCCCAGCTGTGCTCATCTATGTACGTTTATAGTAATTTGTGAGATGCTCCGGGTTCCTCGGCGCTGAGTTGCCACAATGTGCGTATTTGTTAACGTTTCGAGCTCATTTCACAGGTCGTGTTGTTTTAAGAGGAATGAACCAGTGCCCCACGCGCCTAGAGAAGGGGCGCCCTTAGTTGTGCACGAGACTGAGCCTCCTTCAGGCTAAGAAGGGGGTGGAATTAACAAGGAGGGGTGGTGATGTCATTAGGGTGCGCAGGAATTCCTGGACGAGTTATTTAAGGCTGCGCCCTGGAGTATTCCTCCTCTTTGTCCCCTCAGACCTCCAGCAAGCTGCAGAGGCGCGTCGTTTCCGGCGGCGGTGTGCAGTGCGGCACAGGAGGTTTGAGGGGGCCTAGGCACAGCGTTTAGTATTAGTGTATTGTTTACTAATCAAGTTATACTTCTATGTGTTAAAAGCGCCTTCGCGCCGCATAGAAGCAGTATTAAAAGTTGTGTATGGCTAGTAGGCTCCGCCGCGGTAGGTGGGGGACGCGCCCACGTTCAAACTGTAGTGTTGCGGGTGGCAGGACCTGGCGTGTAAGGAAACCACACTGACACCCGTGTACTGTGTTAGTGGTCAGCCATGAACTTAACCACGCCCAGCGCGCTGGGCCTTTTATTCTCCACCACACGTAGTCTCGACCTCCGAGCACACCTTACATGTCGCCCTTTGAGGGGGGTGATTAGCTACATCACCTCCCCTGCTGTTGTGAGAGACGTGGGCTGTCCCACCGTCTCTCGCGATATTACATTCCTCCTTTGCCAGGAGACAAAAATGGGATGCACACAATCTCAAAACATAAGTATAAACTCTCAGTCCTGACCGTTGACTACCGGTCGAATTATAACAAAATGGAACAGTCTTACTTGGGAGCTTGTGGTAGCTGCTCACCCTGGCTGCGACCCGACCTTCGATCGCCGACTAGCCACTGGTCACATAGTCCTTATACTTCTGGGATACCTTCCTGGATCGCAGGTGTAAGTCAGGCTTTGGTCCCCACCGGACTCTTGATCTGGTGGCGGCGAAGATGGTAGGTTAGTGGAACGGTCCAGGGAGCTTGATCTCCCACGTTCTGTCAGCCTGCTGCTAGGAGTTGCGGGTCCAATTCGGGGCATCTCATCCAGTTCGGCAGACTCGGAGGCGTCACTTCCTTCAGCAGGTGGGACCCTTTTGAAGAATGATACATTGCGGGCAGTGCTTAATTTGTAAAATATTAAGTGCAGGTGCTCACATTTTTGGGGGGAGGCCACACCCACTTTCTCGGGTACGCCCACTTCTCCAAGAGGCGGCACCCACTTCCTTTTTTGGTTCCACCCACATCCACAAGCCTCAACACATCATACCCACCTCCTCACATCTTGAGTTCCGCAAGAAGCTGAAGACCTGGCTCTTCACATAAGCACCTCTGGGACCTCACACCTGCCCAAGTGCCTGGATACCCTCTCGGGTGATTAGTGTGATGTACAAATCAATATATCATAACATAATATAACACATGGGAAGCCTATGAGAACAACTTAAAAGTGAGCTCAAATTAGAGAACGTGTGTAATTCTCAAAATGCAGCTTTAGGAAAGGTCATTGGAGTACTTGAGGCAGCTTTGCAAACTAAAGAGAATGTGCTTGTACTGTGATGTTTAAAAGATAGGAAAGGGTGAAGGAAGGAATACATTAAAGAAGGCAGCAACAAATGCTGGTAGGAAGGGGAGTACTGGAGTGAGGACATATATAAGTAACAGATGAAAGGAGAAAGAAATAGGAAAAGAATGTGAAAGGAAGAAATGAAGGAATAGAGGGAGAAAGGAAGTAAATGATGTGTGATGGATGAATAGAAAGAAGAAATGAAAGGAGCAAGAGCAACATAAGGAAGGGTTGATGATAAGAAAGGAGGACATTAAAGAAGAGGGGAAGGAAGGAGCAGGAAAAAAGAAAGTAAGGAAAGAATGTAGGAAGAGGAATAAAATGCACCAGGGGAGGAAGGATGGGGAATGAATGAGGGTGTAAGGAAGAAAGCAAGAATGGAATGAGGGTGTAAGTAAGCAAGAATGGAATGAGGGTCAAGTAAGCAAGAAGCAGGACGGAAAAGGAGGCATGGCTGGAGGTGCTGAGGAAGAGAAAAAGGGAAAAGAAACAGATGTGACGAAGGAAAAAAAAGGAGGTCAGGGGAAAGGATACAAGTATGAAAGGTACTGGGTCAAGTAGGGACAGAGAGAATAATGACAGTGTAATATTGCAAAGAAATTGAAAAACAAAAGATTAAAATACATTTGTGTGCTTACCATACCATGTATATTTGTAAAGCACATATTCACCAAAGGGGGCCTTGACACAGAATTTAAAATGTTATCCAGCTTATAGGCACAAATTCTATCGACCTCAGAAAGATGAAAGGCTGAGTTGCATACCAAGATTAAAATTTTTGATCCTGAGAACAAAAACTGATTCCTGGAGTGGATATAAAGAAATGTGCAAGAAGGAAAAATACAAAAGGGAGAGTGAGGAAGGAGAGGTCTGAAGGCAAAGATAGATACGGTAGACAAAGAATGTGAAGAGAAGTGAGGAAAGCAAAGATAGGGAGTGGAAGACTGGATTGGACCATGATGAGAAAGAAAAAAGGAAAGAGGAGAAAGGGAAGAAGAGCAGACAGAAGTGAGGTGCATGAAAAGAGAGTGCAAGGGAAAGATGAGAAGGTGCAAACTGATACGCAGTTAACGAGGGGAGGTGGTGATTAAGAGGAAACTGGACGTAGGGCAGACAGTGAAAGAAGAATGGAAAGAAGGGAAGCAGTAAGGTGTGAAGGGTAGGAAGAAAAGCAGATGGCGAGGAACAGCAAGAAAATAGTACACCTCTGCTTTATTAAAAATAGAGTAATTAATTATGTAAAGTTGCGAGGTGACAGGGCTGCATCGTTCCTGGCCAGCCTCATGAATTCATAGCTGTGCTGTCCAAAACACACAATAGCGATTTGGACACCCTATCACTGAGTGGCTAGCTTAGGGGCGTGCCATTTGCGCATGCACTGTGAGAGCACAAGCCATTGTTAGTTCTAAGGCCTAGTTCTTTCACAGTGAACACAGTGCTCCCCCATTCTGGCAGACCAGACCCTGCCACCGATTTAAGGCATAATCTGTCTATTGCTTCTTGGCCAGAGCAACCAGTCCCTGGAAGGACGACTCTAGGAGAGCCAACATCGAGGCCAAGCTCACAAAGTCTTCAGATTCGGGGTCTCAAACCCCATGTGCGAAACACTATCGACTTCTGCCAACCAGGGGCTGGTAAAGTTAACAGGCTTGTGATCTTGACTGTGCAGCTGCAGAAAATGCAGGGCAAGCAAGGGCGGTAGGCGAAGTACCCGATTAACAGTAAGTGATGAGCCAAACCAAACTTTGCGCAATGAGGCACTAAAGCCAAGCTTGTCCAAACAACGAGAAAAAGCGAGCATGCAAGTGATGTGCAGACGCAAACTTTGAGCAAATGATGGGCTGAGGCATGCACTGCCTAAAGAGCTGAAACAAACTTTAAGCACATGACTGGGAACTTCAAGAGAACTTTGAGAGATTATCAGTCAAATTGAACTTTGTGCGTGCAATAAATGTGCTAACGTCAACAACTTTGAACTTGAATGAATTTGTCTTGAACTAGGAGCGCAGAGCGGTTCTCGGGAGCACAAAGGATGCTTTATTTCACAATTTACATAAGTTAAATGTCAACAGTGTCAGTGCGCCTCTGGAGAGTGTTAATAATAAAATGTGTCTTATGTTTTAGCGCTTGCTGCTAAGTACTTGAAATATCACAGCTTTTTGGCTCACTGAGCTGCTGCACTATGTGTGTGCGTGTCTCTCAACCTCTTGCCCCCAATAAATGCCTGGTGCTCTCTGCCGCCCTGGATGTTAGTCTGTGTTTTTAGAGTGTGTGGCCTCATTAACGCAACTCAGCTGTCCTGCTGGCTGCGCCGGGGCTGGGCATGTAGCGGTACGCCGAACGGGCCGGAAATCACTTACTCTGGGGTAACTCTTTTAGGGATAACTACCTGCTTTTGAAATAATATTGCAAAAGCAGGGGTTGCAAAGAGCCAGGCTACCCTACCAACTTTTCCCCCACACCCTAGGCAATCACCGTCTCCTGAACCACAAAATCATAGGGTTCTCTGTGAAACGTCTCCCAAGATCGTTTCTCCATCCTCTACTGCAGGAACGCATCTGGTGAGTCTGGGTGTAGAGTGATTCTCGGGAGCATAAAGGATGCTTTATTTCGAATTGTCCTTTCTTTTCATGTCTTCGTGGCGCTCCCCGCCTGCCAGCGCGTACATAAAATAATGGAATGCCGTTTCGGGCTCTTGTTCCTTTTATGAAGCAAGTAAATCAAATGTATACAAATTATACCCGATTGCCGGCGCTCATATATATTCACTTCTGCTGGACATTGTACAATGTTTATTGGCAGTCCTGCATACTTCCAGCCTGCCACGCCCCAGCTCAGACGAAAGCCCGCCTTCAGCCATTCCTCAATGGAAATGAAACAATGTTCCGTGAAAGGCAGGCACGATCTGCTGCAAGTGTCATCACTAACGTGATGACGCCACGCATTTTCAGTATGCCTGGGCCAGGGTGGACTTCCTATGAGGACATACCAGGCAGCAGCCACAGAAGGAGAGCAGGCATTTATTTAAATAATTACCGGGCCATCGATCTGCCGGAGGAGAACAATTGTATAGACCCGGCCCGGTGAAATAAGTGCCGGTGCTGAGCACCGGAAAGCACCGGCACAAATTAAGCCCTGGTTGCGGGTGAGTGTCTCTGATCCTCGCTGTGCAGTCATCATGGTGCCTTTTACGGCAATGACAGTCCATGGGTGCAGCTCGAACGGTGTACGGAATTTTCCCCCTGGGTGTCGATCTTGCACGAGTACCTGGTCGCCTACGGCAATAGGGCTTTCTTCCTTCCGGGATGCTGCTTCGTTAGTTTTTTGTTGCCTGAGGTCCGACAGGTTCGGGGGACTCGCTGCCTCCACCCACGTGGAGTGATGGGGAATAGTGTCTGTAACTGCTCGGCGAAAACACAGTCGGCTTGGAGATATGCCAGTGGTGCAATGGGGGGTGAGCCGGTATTCTCGGAGAAATTGATACACAGCTCGTTCTAGGTTGAGTCCTTCTGCAAGCGATCTGGATACTCTTATTCAGCGTTCGCATCAACCGCTCTACTTCGCCATTGGCCTGGGGCCACCTTGGCGTTATCTTCCGGTGCTTTATTCGGTGGGAGGCTAGGTACTCGGCTACTTCGGCGCTGGTGAATGGTGGTCCATTGTTAGTGCGGAGCTCTCCAAAAAGTCCATGAGTGGCTATTACTTTTTCCAGCTTGGGGATGACTTCTGCGGCGGACGTTGAGGAAACAAACTCCACTTCCAGATACCTGGAAAAATCATCCACAATCACCAACATGTGTCTTCCCCCTGGTAGGCTGCCGAAATCAGCACTGTCTCTGTCCCATGGGCCGCTTGGGGCCGCTTCGGTGATTATCGGTGCTGGTCTGCTTGGTAGGCTCGTGGCGAGGCATACGGGGCAGTGCTGTATTAGTGATTCTATTTGGTGGTCCAGGCCGGGAAACCAAACTTTACTACGAAGCCGGTTCTTGGATTTGACGATCCCCTGATGTGCTCCATGGGCTAGGAGAGCTGCTTGCCTGGTAAGGCTTGCCGGTAGGGCCAGGCGCGGGCCACGCAGGAGACAGCCATCCGCTGACACTGACAGCTCCTGGCGGACTTGGTGCAGTGATTTCAGCGTTGCTTGGGCTGCCGCTGTTCGCAGGGGCGACGGACTTTGTATAGGCCGCCAGTCCCCTGAAGAGACTGCTTGTATTGCCATTTAGAGGCAGTCGTCGTCTCGAGTAGCAGCAATGACTTCTTGCAGCGACATCGGTAGGGGTCGGGACCGCTCGACTATCATCCGCACATAATCCTCCGTGGAGGCCACTTCCGCAGCTTCTGGAAGGGGTGGCTGGCCGGGCATGCCATGACAGGAAGTCGGACGGGTTCCGGGTGCCTGGTCTATACTCCACTTTCAGCTGGAACTCTTGTAGCTGCAGTATCCACTTCTTGATCCGTGGAGGAGGGCGAGACGAAGAGCCTTGGAAAAGTGGAACCAGTGGTTTGTGGTCGGTAATAACAGTGAATGGCTGGCGGTACAAGTAGATGTGGAAATGGCCGCACCCCCAGAGAATGGCTATGGCCTCCCTTTCGATTTGCGAGTAACGCTGTTCGGTAGGCGTGAGTGTCCTGCTCGCATAGGCAACGGGTGCCCACTCTCCACAGCCCTGACGTTGTGCTAGGACGGCACCGAGACCGGTGGGGCTGGCGTCTACAACCAGCTGGGAATCATGGCGCGGGTCAAAATAGATGAGGGTAGTATCCGCGGACAGGGCAGCCTTCGTCTGCTGGAACGCCTGCTCTTGTGCTGGGCCCCAGATCCAGTGGGCGGTGGTCTTGGTGAGCTCTCGCAGTGGACCTGTCAGATCCGATAGGTTCTTGATGAACCGGCTGCAATATGTGACCATGCCCAAGAAGCTGCGGACTCCTGTTACTGACGTAGGGGCTGGCGCCTCCTGGACGTCCTTCAGTTTGGTGGGATTGGGCCCGATGCCTCTGTCTGAGAAACGATATCCGAAGAAGCTGATGTCTCGGCGTAAGAATTTGCACTTCTCTCTGTGGAGGGTTAAACCGCAGTCTCTGA
This sequence comes from Triturus cristatus, assembly GCF_964204655.1. Taxonomy (NCBI): domain Eukaryota; kingdom Metazoa; phylum Chordata; class Amphibia; order Caudata; family Salamandridae; genus Triturus; species Triturus cristatus. Next base: position 1,054,364,710 of record NC_140579.1, on the reverse strand, counting down.
GGCGTGTGAACACTGCGTTGAGGCGGAGGATGTGTTCCCCTAGAGAGGGGGCATGGACCAAAATGTCAACGCTCACGTTGAGCACCCCCTCCAGCCCTTGCAAGACGGTCTTGATGATGTTTTGGAACACTTCGGCTGCGCTGGAGATTCCGAAGTTAAGGCGTTTGTAGCGCCAGAGGCCTGCGTGGGTGGAGAAGGTCGTGATCGGGCGAGAATCCGGGTGTAGAGGGACTTGATGATACCCCGATCGGAGGTCCATTTTTGAAAACCACTTTGACCCTGCGAGTTCGCCTATGATGTCATCGACCGTGCGTGTCCAGTGGCGTTCCCGTTTGATGGCGAGGTTCGGGATCCGCATGTCGATGCATATGCGGACAGCGTCTGGCTGCTTCGGTTTCTTCGCGACCACGATGGGGGACACCCACGGGGTGGGACCTCTCACCCGTTCAATGATTCCGGCTGCTTCCAGCATGTGGAGTTCCGTCTCCACTTTTGGGCGGAGGTGGAAGGCAATCCTCCTGTGCCTGAGGGCCACGGGGGCTACCGACTTGTCGATGTGCAGTCGGACTGCTGGGCCCTTAAGGCATCCGATCCCATCAAAGAGAGGCACGAATTCCGATATTAAGCGGTCCAGATCATGTGCTTGTACTGTGATGGCAAAGTGAATGAGGCGTAGTTCTTGTGCGGTGCGACAACCGAGTAGAAACCTTGACACTTCTCTGGAGACATAGATCTTGGCTGACTGACGAACGTCGTTGTGCGAGATCTCAGCTTGGAACACTCCGCACATTCGGAGTGGGGTGTGGGTCCCAAAAGCGTACACTTGGACGTTGGTGCTGCAGAGCGCAGGCGGATTGGATAGTAGTCTGTAGGCGCTGACGGCCATAAGGTTGATCGTTGCTCCCGTATCGATGAGTGTCGCCACAGGGTGGCCCTGCACGTTGACGGTGCACATGGGTGCTGCTTGCGGGGACGCAGAGAGGGCGTGTAGCATGTGCACCACATGCACAGTAACGGCTTCATCTTCGTCCATGTCACCACTCGAGGAGTCACCTGGGATGGGCTCAAGTGCACGTACTTGACGAGTTGGGCCTTGCGACTGCCATAAAGACCTCGAGCGACAGACTTTAGAGAAGTGATTGACTTTTCCGCATGCGCTGCACGTTTTTCCCTTGAGCTGGACAAGCGCCGTCGTGCGGGAGCGGGTCGCCACACCATCCGCAGAGGCGGACCTTGGGATTCTGTCCGGATCCTTGGACCGAGGGCTTTCTGGGTCTTTGCCGCGGGCCTCGTGAGTTGGAACAAATAGCGCAGACCGGTTCTTCTTTGACGGCTTCCGTAGCCTTGAGCTCCATATGGGCCGCCCTGGCCTTGGACAGTTCTTTGGAGCGCCCTAGGGTCAATATGACCTTCATCGCCATATTGTGTTCTTCGAGTACGCGCTCGCGCAGTTTTGAAGAGGCGCACCCTTGAATGAATTGTGCTTGCACCTCATCATCTTCATCGGGTAGGGTGCACGTGCTTGCCAGCTCTTTGAGGCGGGCATAGAATACGTCGACAGACTCCTCCGGGAGCTGCTTCGCCTGGCGGAGGAGGAACCGTTCATAGTCTGGGTTGGCATACGGCTCAAAATGCGCAGTGATGGCGTCGCGCAACGTGGCATAGGTCTTCGGGGGCCCAGCTTCATGGACAGTCTTTGCGATTTTGTGAATGTCCGCACCGCCAAGGTGGAGGAGCATGGACCGTTGTCGTGGGGCTTTGATCTCCGCAGCTTTGAAGAACGTCTCCAGCCGCTCCACCCACTCCTTCCATCGTGCGGCTTGGGAAGGCGGCGGCCATTTACGGCGAAGGGCTCCAGAGGCGGGATGGTGGTCATGGTGGCACCGCCACGGACGATCACCGGGGCGCCGGAGGGCTATTCAGGTGCGGTGGCGGGGCACTGGAGCCTTGTCAGCAGGTGATGACAGTGGTGTGGGGCCACGTGGTGGCGCGTCGATTGGCGTCAGAAAGGCAGGAGGTGGCGGATAGGGGCCCCGACGGGGCGTGCGCACTACGGTCATCTAGGACCCTTCCACAGCTGGGGGTCGCGTAGCTATGGCCTTCACTAGTTCCTGGGCCAGTGCGGAGAGATGCCACCCTGACGTGAGGCAGAAGAGCACTGTGGGGCAAAGCGCGTATGCAGGCTTAACTTGAGAGGCAGGTTCCCCTGACTTGTCTGGCAGTCACTCTCTTGTGCCACTCTTGCAGGCTGGTGGGCAGAATTAGACAGTAGAGGGCTCCTCCCTAGCGCCTACAGCGCGCGACTCCCGGGGCTAGTCCACACACCGTTTCTTCCGAGGGAAGATTGTCACTGGTGCGATAACATTAAGTGGCCAGAGGGGGCAGTAGAGAGGCCGCGAGCGCTTACCGCGTCATTGTGCTTCTTCCAGCGGTAAACCGGCACACGCGCTCTTGCGCTTCCTCCCGCTATGTGCTCCAGGCGAGCACCGACGGTCCGGCGGAGTTCCTACGAGGCCACAGACACAGGCGGAGACACAGGCGGATGCCCGCGCTGAGCGAGGCACACAAGCGGGAGGTGCACAGCGGCAGGCAGGTGTGCGGAGGCAGCGGGGAACAGCACGGCGGGTCGGAGGTAGGAGAGCAGCTTGCTGACACCACCCTCGTCGCCAGTGTAGTGTTGCGGGTGGCAGGGCCTGGCGTGTAAGGAAACCACACTGACAAGCGTGTACTGTGTTAGTGGTCAGCCACGAACTTAACCACGCCAGTGCGCTGGGCCTTTTTTCTCCACCACACGTGGTCTCGACCTCCGTCGAGCCCACCTTACATGTCGCCCTTTGAGAGGGGTTATTAGCTACATCACCTCCCCTGCTGTTGTGAGATACATGGGCTGTCCCACCGTCTCTCGCGATATTACACAAACTACCGAGCTGTGAATATATGCAAGGGGGGGGGGGGGGGGAGCGGCCGCTGCCATAGAAGTGGGGGCCCCTGCCCATAGCAAGCTCAGACGCGGGAAAGAGTGCGGCAGGAGACGCGTGACCGTGTTATATGGTTTTGCTGATGCGCACCCCTCTGGGCATCGGAAGCGGTTCGTCGTTGGCACTTCTTTGAGTGCAATGGCTGAGGTGAGGTAAAGCGCCTCATGACCCACCTCAGCCTACGGACCTCCCGCTTTTACACAGGTGGGGCCAAGTAGCGTGTGAAGTCCTGCTCGCCTAAACAAGGAGACGCTAGCTCGCGGTTGCGGCGGGGGGCGCGCCCGAAGCAGATGAAATGTGGCTCGCGGTGTGAGGCGCGGCTGTATGCGGGGGACATGCCTCAGTCCCAGGGGCGGCTATGGTCAGCAGTGCACACATTGCACAACGTCAAGGCGAGCCCGCGTTGCAGCTGGCTTCCGCATTGTTACTCAGAGCTGGGACGGCAGATGGGGATGGTCCCATTCCCAGACCCTAGGCGCGAGACCTACCAGTGTGTTTCATTCCAAACAACGTTTCAAGGCACCATTAGTACTGCGCGCTTTTTAACAAGAATTGTATTTCTGTTGGTGGTGTTTGAACTGTGCTTTTATGGATATCTGTATCCGAATAAAGTTTATTAAATTGAATTGTACCTTCTATTAATCGTCTTTATGAGCTGCACTTAGTGTATCAGCGGACTGGTTACAATGACTTCCCTATGTCACAATGATTAGCGGAATCGGTATATCGAATGTCGTGGTATCACATAGTTTCAAAATGTTATGCTGCGCATTAGGCCGTCTGCTTCTGGTATTTGCGGAACATCCATGTGTCCTCACGTATCCCTGTCTCTTCATGCCTTGCTAGACCTTGAGCGTCTAAAAAGGCAGAGGTATTAAGCATATGCATTGTATTAGCATTTTAGCGCAATTCGAACCTATGAATTACGTTTAGCCGCGCGCTGGGCTCAGCTGAGCGGGCTATCGTCAGACAATAGGAAAGCCACGTAACTTTGTGCTGTTATTATTGGCCCGCAGAACCCATTTTTGCTGACAGGGTAATCAAGCTGTGTCACTTTTGATAACACTGGTCATTCATGCACACTCAGTCGGCATGCTCTGCACTCTGAAGTTCATTTAATTTCTGCAGCATGCGCTTAAACACACTTGGCCTACGTCTAACGTCATTTTACACGGTTAATGAGTCATGCTTTTCTTATTTAAAATTCAAACTGACACCGGGAGTTATATCTTTAGCCCGGAGCTCCCAGAAGTTAAGGGCGTAGGAAGCTTGGGTCATCTCCGTGGTATGCTCTGTACAGTCTGAAAGGCCGTTCGCAGAAGAAGTGCACGTGTTTTCTGCTCTCTGGAATACAGATTTCACAGGATGTTCATCATCGTTTTTTCTCGACCTCGCTTACTGCGCACAAGATCAGACATTTAAAGCCACACACCCCCTGCTGAAGTCGCCGAAATTTCAGCCCCAGTTTACACACAAGCGTGCACACAGGCAGGGCAGAGCTCTTAACATGTCTGATATATCTCTAAAGCTCATCAGATGAAAATGCGAATCTTGTCGCGTTTCTACAGGGCGCTTAATACTGGGGTTTGGCCTTTTTCTAAGCTCTGCAGATGTTTTGAGGAGATAAGGCAACTAGGGTGACCAACTGGCATTGGTGCAAATTCAGGACGGTGAGTGTAAAAATTCAGGACAAGGTCAAAATTCAGGACACAAATTCAGGACAGGAGGTCAAAATTCAACACAAAACTTCAGGACAATAGATACGTTTTACAGACACATCAGAGGAGGTCGTGCAATAGTATAGAAGTAAGCCCACATATTCAACCATTTGGCAAACCTATCCATCATGTATCCTTCCAACTATCAATTAACTCATCCATCCCTTCATCCATCCTTTCGCTCATCCATCCATCATCCATCCACCCTTTCACCCTATCCATCTGTACACTCATCCATCCATTCACTCATCCATCCAGCCATTTACCCTTTCACCCATCTAGCCATCCTTTCACTTACTCATCCATCCACCCAGTCACTCATCCTTCCACCCATCCACCCTTACAGTTATCCATCCATCCTCCCTTTCTCTCTCCATCGACCCTTTCACTTAGCCATCCTTCCTTCCATCCATCCACCCACCCATCCATCTTCTCATCCACTCATGAATCCATCCATTGACCCTATCACTCATCCATCCTTTCTCTCATCCAGCTATCCTTTCACTCCTTCACTCATCTATTCATCCTTTTGTGCATCTACCCTCCCTTTCACTCACTCATCCATCCTTACAGCCACCCTTTCATTCATCCGTCCATCCATTTCCCCTTGCACTTATCAATTCATCAATCCATCATTTCACTCATCCATCCACCCACTCACTCATCATCCACCTTTTCACTCATCCACCTTTTCACTCATCCTTCCATCCACCCTTTTACCCATCCAGCTACCCTTCCACCCATACATCCAGCTATTTACCTTTTCTCTCATCCATCCTTCCACTCACTCATCAATCCATCCATCCTCTCATTATCCATCTATTCAATCATTCATTCATCCATTCACCCTTTCACTAATTCATCCAGCCATCCACCCATCCCTTCACTTACTCACTCGCCCACCTTTTCATATTAATTTTTGTGCCGAGCCTTTTTGAGAAGAGGCCCATCAAAAACTTCACCCTCGCTGCAGGAGCTATTCCAGGACTGGGACAGAAGCCACCCAGGGCGGGGACAGGATCCACCACAGGGGGGACCGGAGCAATCACAGGTGGGGGGGGGGGCAGGAGCCACCACATGGGGGGACAGGAGCCATCACTGGGGGGGGGGGAGGAATCCTCCAGGGTGGGCACAGGGGCGGGCATGCAGTATTCAAGTATCTTGGCCCCTCCAGGGTGGGGTAGGGCTCCTCACCCCCTCCTGGACAAGACAATGAGACGACAGGCTCTCTTTCCAAAATGTTAGTTTTGCCATCCCCCACTGTGATGTACAGTACTTAAAGGAGATACTCCAAGAGAACTGATTTAACTGATTGTCCTCCATACTTTGTTAATCAGTGTGGGTGTGATTGTGCCATTTCTTTATTTTATTACATTATAGACTGCATGTTTCAAGAACTGAGGTTTGCTTACAATTTAGTGACAGTAATTAACTCTGTGAAGAGAACCAAGTGCTGCATCGGTGTAATCAGGGCCGGTTCTAGGATGTTTGGGGCCCTGGGCAGGAAGGGAATGTGTGAGGCCCCTCTAAATTGCAGAGACATGAAGCATCCAGGGCTGTTTGCATCTGAAGAGGTGCCCCTCCCTCTCAGTCACCTTCAAGCACCTCTTAACAGCTCATCAAGGGCTGAAGGTGTGAGGGTAGCCATCCCGCTGTGCCTCTCCAATGCTGCTGGGGATCTGAGCCTTGGTGCTGCATCGGAGTCTGTTACACCCGACCTCAACAGCATCGGAGTCAGTCTCGGCTTAGGGTGTTGCGACCGGTGCCCGGTTAAAATTACGGACAAATGGCGTCCGTTAAAGAATCCTTCACGGACAACGGACAGACGGCCGAAATTACGGACTGTCCGTGAAATTTACGGACGTTTGGTCACCCTAAAGGCAACTGAATCCAGGATTCGTGGAATGCTGTGTTTTGGCACCCAGGGCTTTAAGTGGGATGAAAAAACTGGGGGGGGTCTCTCATAGGGGCGTGGCCAATGTAATTAAGGGCGTGGCTTAAGAACAGGTAATCTAAAAATCTGTGTTTAGCATAGTGTGCCGCCCAACTTGTAATTTGCTGTTTGACATTGCATCCAGATATAGGATACAACAAGTAACATCATACCTACAACAAGTCAGGACTATTGGCTTTGTCAATGGTTTTTAGATGCATAAGATAAATAAGCAGCAACTATGGCTTGTATATAACATTGGAAAAGCTTCCACTTGAAGCCCTGATGACACTATGACAATGTTGCTGCTCCTGAGTTTCAAAAAGAGAAGGGAAATCCAGAGAGAAAATGACTCTTTAAAGGATTTCCCTACTCCTACAACACTCACCTGGCATGACGTCATGCCGTAACGTCTTCACTAGTGAGAAGTGAGCACGCGCACATCGATGTGCCTGCTGTCACTGCAGTCTGAAAAAAATGGACCGCCTGTTCCAGGGCACAAAACAGAGCCTGATAGAGACCCATTTCGAGGCCCTCTTTAAAAAAACTGCCGGTGCTCAGCACCGGTGAGACCCGGCCCACTTAAAACCCTGGGCGTACCCAGACCCTCACTTTTGTCATATTTAGGGTTCTTCTGTGGTTCTTGTGTTTAGTTAAGAATCTTGTTTGTTCGTTGTTGTGATGTCACCCTTGCTTACCTGCAGTGTTTTAAGTGGGATGAAAAAGTGTGTGGGGGGATCTCTGAAAGGGGTGTGGTCTGTGTAATTAGGCTGTGGCTGAAACACTTGAAATACATTTCTGTGATTTCCATAGTGTTCCACGTGACCAATACTTTAGTGCTTCTGTGAGCTTTCTGTTATTGCGGTCGCCAGTAGGTAATTATAGTTAGGACCTAGTTTCAATAGGAGAAGCGGGTTTTGACATGCCTATATCTTTGGCGCCGGATGACTAATCTTCTTGAAACTATTTTTTAAAAGTGCCCTGGTGATTCTTGATGCACTTCGAAATCCGGGGCAATCCGTCAAGCAAGGGCCGGGGCAAAAAAAGTGTGTTTCCCATGTTAATTGCCATATAGATTTTAGTCGCGACTACAGCCCGAACCGCTGGGCGGAATTGCGCCAAATGTGACAGAAAGGTAGCTCTTGGTCCAGAAAGATCCCTTTTTTTGTTATTTGGTGTTAATACTTAAAGTCGTTTTTGAGATATTAAGGGGAATGCAAATTTGCATATATAGGGACGCAGATCCTCCAAGGATTTAAGAGTCCCGTGCTGAATTGTGATTGGCTGTCAACGCTTCAAGCAGGAAATGTTGGCAGCCATCTTGGGACTCTGCTTCAGCCGAGTCCTCAAAAAAACGTTAAAAAAAAGAGATTACCCTGACCCTTCTCTACTATTTAGCCCCCGGGTGGGCCAGGTCCTGGAGGCATGCAGGCTTAGTTAAATTTAAAGGAAGGGGTGCACGGAGTCCCTGTCTTTGGGCATTTTTATGCCCCGGGTACCACCATCTCCCTGGGGCTTGTATTGTGTAACTGGGGCTGTGCGGGCTCTGCGGACCCCCAGGGCCCGCCACCACCCCGGGATAATTCTAAATAAATCAGGGGGGCCCCAATGCCCCGGGGACCACCACCTTCCCGGGGCAAAAATACTATTTTTAAAATGGGAGGGGGCCACACAGCCACCCTCCCGGCCCATATACGGCTCCGGGGACCACCACCTCCCCTGGACCGGTCGGGGAACTACAAAGGAGGGAGGCCACGCGACCCCACCTCCAGGTCCATACATGACCCTGGGATCTCCTACCGACCCATTGAGCAGGCTCCCGCTTTGTCCCAGGGTGACCACCCCAGGGACATAGCTCACTGCTGTGACTTAGTGGGAGTTTTGACAGCGCCCGCCAAGTCACAGCAAACACTCCACTTCCAGCAAGCGGGAGCTGACAAAATGCTCTCGCTTGCTGGAAGTGGAGGCTTTCTGTTTCCCTGCTCGCTTGACAGCGGACAGGGAAACAGATGAAAGGATTGCTTCTACATAGACGGGCCTGCCTTTCGGCAGCTCCCTCAGTGCAACAGCAGTATCCGCGAGGGCCTTGAGGCTCCCCCGCTGTTCTGTGGGTAAAGGGCAGCAAGAGGCAAAATAAAGGTGGGAAATTAGAAAAAAGAGAGGGCAGAAAGAGGAAGAATAGAGGTCCGAAACGAGGAGCAAGAGGCAGAATAAAAGTCCGAAACGAGCAGAAAGAGGCAAAAGAAAGGTGTGAAACGAGCAGCAAGAGGCAAAATAGAGGTCAGAAACTAGCAGAAAGAGCAGAATAGAGATCAGAAAGAGGCAAAATAAAGAACAGAAATGAGCAGCAAGAGGCAAATTAATGGCCAGAAATGAACAGAAAAGGAAAACCAGAGATCAGAAATGAGCAGAAAGAGGCAAAATAAAGGTCAGAAAAGAGCAGAAAGAGGCAAAATAGAAATCAGAACCAAGTAGAAAGAGGCCCCCAATGACCTTCAGCAGCCAAGGGAACTTCATCCCCCAACCAGTAGTACGCCAGGAGGCACGTTTGCAGAGTGGTGGAGAAAGGGGCAGGGCTTCTGATGAGGTCTCAGAAATCTGGGTCTGGAGGACTTACTGGTGGCAACTGTAGGGGCTCTTGGCCCCCAAGGACCCTCAGAAGTCAAGGGGACTTAATCCCCTACTAGTAGTGTGCCAGGTGGTGTGTTTGCAGAGTGGTTGAGAAAGGGGGTGGGGCCTCCGATGAGGTCTCGACAATCCTGCTGCGGGGGACTTACTGGTAACAGGAGGGGTTCTTGGGTCCTTGCTACTCTCAGCATCCAAGGGGACTTAATTAGGGGTGGCGGAGCAATACTCAGCAGAATTTGGCTGAGTTTTTCGGTAACTCCTCGGAATTCCACGGAGTGAAACTCCGCGAGCTCCACCCAGGCCTAGCAGAAAGAGGAAAAATAAAGGTCAGCAACGAACTGAAGGAGGCAAAATAACACATGACATGACCATGTCATGAGTGATGTAATATGTGAGGCCATAAGCTTGTTTACTTCTTGGTATTGTGTGATTGACATTGTTGTTTTCTTTGTAAACTAGAACCCTAACCCTCCTCCTTCAAGACACGGAGCTGTGTAGAGAAGAAATCTGTAGTGACAGTATTGCCTACATGATGGTGCAAAACTAAGTTTGCGCAGCTGTATTATGCCTTTTCTAATTCTGGTCATAGTGCTGTTGGATTCATAGTACTACATTCCCCTTTCCATACGCTATGTGTCAGGCTGAAAGATGCTGTGCATGACACAGGGGGGGAGGTCTAACTTGTTCAGTACTCTGAGCTGTTTTGAAAAGAATAACGGTGTGACAGGATAACTGAATACCAGAACACATACCTATCTTGTGTTCAGAATAATATACCACATGCATTTTTCCACTTCAGTTTGTTTCAGACGTAGTGCCTCGAATCTGCCAGCTTAACGTTAATAGGGAATGGGCAGAGACTTCCTGCTTTCACCAATTAGAGAGAGCAGTTTGGTAAAAGTCGATGGCCAATATTCTGTGCATTATCCGAAGTGCAAATATGTAGATTCATACGGATTTACGAGCAGGGAAGCCTTATCGCCATATATCACAGTTCATTCTGATTTGATCTGCTACAGAAATATTCAATACCAGAACCCTTAAACCATTACTATCTAAATGGGCCCCAGGAAATTCAGTTTCAGGTTTTTGATGTCTCTAAAATGAATATGTACATTTATTATGACTGGACCAGTAAGGCACAAGTGCTTCCACAGAGAGATTTCCTCCGAGAATCAGTGAAAATACAACCTCATGTGTAAATGCCCATTCTGACACACACACCCAAAGAGGGGTTTCTAATTGGGCTTGCTTTCAAAGTGAGCACCCCTCTCTGGTCATGAGGAGAGATCTGAACATCATAAACAATTGACCAGTGTGATATTCAAGCATAAGAAATGTACTTTGGCAACAGTATCTTTTTTTGTTTCCTCACATGGCTCATAGATGTGTGTGGTTTGGTCTTTTGTACAGCCTGCTCCGAAATGTGTCGATAACTACACATTAGATACTAGCTCATTGAAAACTCTTTTTAATCTGCAAGCTCTGAAAAAGTGTATTCACAGTTGTTCAAGAAGTCATTCATATTAGTTTTCGTCATCTCAAAACAGGTTATACCCTTTCCATCACAAGTTATTAAAGAAAATAATGACTAAACTATGCACCTTAGACACAGCACCTATTCACAAAGTAAATGTAGATATGAGTAAATCTACACGTCCAACTTTACTCTTACACTTTGTAGTAAATTAGCTTCTTTTGGCTATTTGCCATTTCCGAATGCAAAGATGCAGCAAAGCATAGACTTGCATGTCTCTGCCCCAAGAAGCATGGGGTAGAGCAAGATTTACAAGTATAAAGTTACTGCAGCCAAAAAGGAACCAAAACAATTGTGTATGTCCAGCACCACACTTGGACGCCCACTGGTAATGCAGCACCTTCCCGTAGAAAATATAGAGGCAGGGACACCTTAGCAAATAGCATTAAAATGAATACTGTATTTTGCCTTATAAAAATATATATATAAGTTTAATCTATTGTTAAAAATATGTAAAATATTATAAATAAAAGTAAATATTATTTTAATATAATATTCCATGTTAGCTTTATACTTTAACAATAAACGTATGTGTTTAAGTAATTGAATTCAATTAATTCTACGCATTTACCTTTTTAATACAATCAGGAGTAAATACAAATATTTTATGTTAAGTGAGATTTTTTAAAAATCTGTAAAAAAAGAATGCTAACTTAATTTAATATACTTAGATGGATTAAATATTTCTTTAAATAGCACTAAATTTCTTTTCATAGGTAGTCGGGTTTCTCTACCCCCCGGGCAGAGATCTCTCTCCCTATGTTAAAGTAGAGGGACCATTTTTAAAGCTTATTAAACTCTTAAAGAAATTAGTAAAAATATTTTCATGATAAATATCAATGTAAATTAATTTTCATTATGCATTTTAAATTTTGAAACAATTTACACAATGCTACAGCACTATTAACTTAATTTTTAACTCAATATTTAATTAATTTAAATATATTACATTATTTTTATGATTTATTGCACAAAAACATCCCACCTACGGTAAGATGTTTATATGTACTTAATATGTGTTACAAATTACAAAAATATATGTATATACTTTATTTAAATTAATTAATTTAAAAAAGTTACATTTACTTTTAGATTAAAAAGGTTATTAAAATAATTTATCATCAGATAAAATCAATGATATTTATATATTTTTGTATTCAATTACATGTAAATATTTTTCAACATTTAATTAAATATATATTTAATAGATATATAATATATTTAAAAATATATAATGTGTGTATATATATATATATATATATATGTGGCGGCTCCACCATGGGGGCGTTGCCCTACTGCTTTCTCGCAGTGTGAGAAGCAGAAACATAAAATGGTAAAACTAACATTTTATGTTTCTGCTTCTCGCACTGCGAGAAAGCAGAAGTGCCTGGTTGGGGGCCGCCGGGTGGGCGGTCCTGCTTGAGGGCAGGGGGAAGTGGCTTACCCACTGTTGTGGGTATTGACTGAGTTGGTCGGCCCCAGGGCTGACCAACTCTGTCTTCCGCACTCTCCCTTTTTCTCTATGTAGGCTGCATGCAGCAGCCTACATAGAGAAAATGGCCCGGCTGGGGCGCTCTCTGCTGTGCCTCACCAATCACAATGCTGCCATTGCAGTATTGTGATTGGCTAGGGTAGGGCAGGGAGGCTGCCTGCCTGCTGCTTCGGTGCTCCCTGTTCTGGAACATGCGGCGGGTCCGGCTGCAGCATTAAACACCGTCCAGGAGCGGATGCGGCGCGTAAGGTAGGTAAAGTTTTATTTTTACAACAAAATGCACATAAATGCGGCTATATGAAGAGTAGGCTAACGTGTAAGGGTATTGTTATTTACTGGAGCTCCCACATCGTCCTGAGCCCTACTTGCCAAGGACACGCTCTTCCAGACCCCCACATGCGTCCTGGCCTAATCGTGCCCTTTATATTTATTATTATTGTCATTATTAGCATGAACCGTTTCAACTGCATGCACAGCGCGGCAGCGGCAGCTCCAGTAATAGCGCCATAAATTCAACCCATAAAACGTAATGGAGAGAGACAAATGCCATCACTGGGAATCGGCCTCTGCGGGCGCTGCATTAATCACCATCCCATCTCTGCGCCATTTCACATCATTAACAGAGGCCTCTAGGTTTGGAGAGCCCGGCCCCCATGCCTGCCGACTGGAAACCGGAGTTGTACCGAACTCTGACTACTAGGAAACAGCCTGCACTGAAATCTAACGAAAACGAGAAAACCTAGGACCGTGGCCTAAGGAAGTAGGGTCCACCTGCAACCAGAGAGCAGAGCACCAAAGCCTAACGACCACCGGAAAGCCTGGGGCCCTGGCCTAAGAACTCAAGCGCCACTTGCGATCAGAGAGCCTAGCACAAACAGTTCTGTCGTTGAATAATCTGCTGAAGGTACAGCATGCTTAGAGGGCCATTTATCACAGGTGAATGGAACGCTGTTCCACACTTCGCACGCTTTACTGACTAAAACCCATACCACATGTGAAGCACTGTTTCCCATCAGTAGAGGAAAGCTGAGCTAGATGGTAACAAACAGTGAGGAAGGGGGAAAACATACAGCATCCTCCGAATGTGTGGGTTTTTTTTTTAAGTCTTGCCTGAGCCAGCGCATGCGCGGGTCTGGCGAGACATTTAGTGAGTGGGCTTTCAAAATCCGACCACACGCTTTTGCTTGTGGCCTAAAGCTTGCAGTTACGTGCGCGGTTACGCGCAAAACCGCCATCTGGCTTCCTATCTCTTCCTCATTAAGCGCATTGCTCGCGGACACCCTTAAATGCTTGTTTTTATTGCCTTTGTTTATGTGACGGAGATCCATTGCATTTGGCAGAACATTTCTGGGGCCGTACTGCATGAAATACACCAGGTGGCGCTAACGTGTTTTACAGAGCACCATACAGCATTTTGTTCTGCATTAAAAAAGACGCTTTAGGAGCGACGACTAAGCAAGTTATGCACATAATACATATTTTTGAAGGGACTAATGAAAACGTGTGAATTATAACATGAAAACGAAACGAAATAGTTTAAAGACATCAGTGAAGATTTCACTAATAGAATTAAAACAAATGCCATCTTTGCTCTTCGCCCAGGCTTGCTGGCAGTCACGTGGTTTTCACATCCTCCTGGAGTTTTTCCACAGCGGCGTGAATAACAGGCTTTTTTTCTACGGTGAATAGCGGTGCGGTCTCTTTCACATGCAGATTAGCTTGTCGTTGAGTTGGGAAACAAATAAAAATTTTATTGCTAATGTTTTTCTTTTGCCTCATGTTGTGCCGTGAGCGAAACGCCTGTAAAGTGTTCTCGTCACAAGTGCGCGAGACGTGCTCATTGCCGCGCGCTGACTAACACCCGGAGAAAGGGCAGTATTCAGCGCGCGCCTGCCCTCTTAAACCCAACGAAAACACAGGTGACTGTTGTGGGCACTGTTACCAACCCCTCGGCGAGGGGGTTCTGGCAATTTGACGGGACAGCTGCATTGCCCACCCACTGACTGCGCCCCACGGTGAGCATGAATGACTTTATAAGTCCTTGCCCCTCTTGGCGCACACATGCCGCATTGAGCTGAACTCAGACCGACAGCCAACCTTTAATTTAACGAGAATACCCAGAAGTCTGAGGGCTCCTCAGATGGTGTAAGTGCTACACGACCATACAAATAGTAGTCATGCGTGTAACAAAGCATATATATTGTGTCTACGTTTCGGGGTGGTCGATATGGCAGTGACGTGGCCAGAACATTACAGCACTTCAGCTGCGCTTTACGGCACCTGACTCCAGTTGTCCTCTTCCCCGGGCAGTGAGCACGTGCCAAGATTTGTATTCGTCTTCAATGCCCCTCTGAACGCTTGGGTCTCAATTTAGAACTGTTAAAAGAGCGAGGAAGGCAGTCCAGTTTCCTCTTGAACTAATTATAAACAGACTCTGCGCTGTATCTGACTTTTAAGCATTTCTGTAACTCTAAGCACCACAGAAGGGTGGCATACCCCGGTGCCTCAGCGAGAATTGAACGTCACTGCCATGTGACTGCCTCCATACTGCCTAGCCGTCCAGCTTCTCACTGTGGGTAGGCCCAGGTGTACCCCCAACTTTAATAAATGTGATCTCAGAGGTGTGCAGCTGGCTTGCATTATTGTGCCAGGTATCCCCAAGACGCTAAAGACACGCGGGCACAGAAGTAATGCAGCATAGTATTACAGTTTATCATATGCGATTTAGGATACTGCATACGGTTATCACTAGCAATGGAGCCTTCGGCTACGTTCTTGTTCTAATTGTTTTTAATGTGTTTATATTGTCCTTTTAATAAACCTAGGGCTCACTAAATGGGACAAGTCCCCCACTCCCCCATGCCCTTGTAACCAGCAGCCTGTCACAAACAGATGAATAAACCACCTCCCAGCAGCGCGGTTTTTGTTCATCATGCCTGCCAGAACCGGGAACCATGTTCCCTTTGTCTCTATATCTGTTACATCCTCAACCAGGAGCTCCCGGTTTCCCTCAACATTCCTATACTTCCATGGCCTAATCTTTAAAGTGCATTGTTTGTAGGCACATTTGCAATTTCCTATTTAAAATGCCTAATGAAAGATGAGAAAGAGAACAAGCATTGGCATAGCCAATAGGTCTCGCCTTTGGGACCTTATAAGTGTTTAGCAATGCAACAGTTGATGTTGTTACACCAAGGATATTGTGATGGATAACTAAACACTTATAAGGTCCCAAAAGCGAGACCTATTGGCTGTACCAATGCTTGTAATGTTTTGCACTGAGCGATGGTAATTGGTCATTGCCGCCATCTTGGCTTGTATCATCTTGTTTACTTATCTGTATCTGCTGGTGCACCCGTTAAGACTGTGACCGCCGGGCAAACCTGACCATTACAACAACCACCGTTGACATGACATAATTTCAGCTCTGACTTACATAAATGACCTTCTTATAACATCGAAATAGAAGCCAAATACTGCACTTTAAGTACAAGGCGCACAAAGTCCAACGGTAAAGAACCTACTCAGAGGACGAAATCGGCCTAGTATGGATTTATGTATGTGGTATGTATTTCTGTGGCGCAAACCTAGCAAAAGACAGCAATGGCTCTTCCACTGTGGATGCCAAATGTTGTGCTTTCTTATTTTTTCTACGCAGCGCTATTTTATTCACAAGAATCGGCATTACTAAATGGACAGGTGGCGTGTGCTTCGGTTCATATGCAATGGAGTGAATAGATTTGGTAATGAAACTTGTTATTTTTCTACTGCTAAATACACTATGGCCTCTGCCTTTTTCAGTGTATTTCCCTACCGGTGGTTAGCCGGGCCCCCTAGTGATTCCAGAAGTTATTTGTATTCATTTTGACACATATTTCACATACTCTGTAATTTGTGAATGGCACCTCTAGGTCGTGGATCTGGGTTGAATAAAAAATAAAAAAACCTGAAAAGATGGGAAAAAGTCAAATATGGTGCAGAGTGGTAAGAAATCTGAAGTAAACTATTCGGTGACATTTGGAAGGTGGCCATACATTTTGCTCCTTCCTACAGACCACAGTTTTGGGTGCAATTTTTCATAACTCCTAAAAAGGATTGCAATTTGGATGCAAGTGTTCCCAAAGAGGGTGTTTACTTTTTCGTTGTTTGTTTTCGTTGTTTGCCTCGGAAAACGTGGGGCAAATCGGCATGATAGGCAAATTGTACAGTGACAGTTTTCATGTGAATTCATGTGCAATTTGCGCATGGTTTTCAATGTTCCTCATACCGAGGCATCAACCTCAGAATCTGGTCTAAATTACTCATCTGCTAGTTACCACGCCCTTAACAAACGATAATTAGGATCTGTATAGTTTACGCCAATTATTTGAGTTAGATTGTAGTTAAAAACAGTGAAAAGAAAAACGAAAATTAGTTTAGTAAAACAATTATAAAAGCCCAATTACAAATGACCCGTCGTCACAGGTGCAAACTGCCACCACTCTTATCTTTTCACATTGGCGTGCTAATTCTATGTCAGGACTGGAGGCGAGGATTATGCCTTCTTTCTTCACTTTATTAATACAGCAGCGTTGAAAGAAAACTAACAAAGACTACGTTTCCCATGAACCATAGGGAAAATAGTAGTCATTCACAATGTGTTAACACCCAATCAAAATACAGAGACAACGTCCAATCAGGGCCTCTCAAGATCCATATAGTCCTTTGTTAGTGTCCTGTCCTCCTCTTTCTTCGCTGCTGCGCAGCCAGTTAAGTCTCCTCAGATTCTTTTTCTGTTTGGGGGGCTTTGATTCTAATGATTTTCAATAATTCTTGTAATGTTTGAAGCGCGTTTGATTATTTAAGGCAGAGCTGCCGCTTATTGCGAGCGCCGCGATGGTACTGTCAGTTTGCTTATGAATAATGTGTTTTCTCCCGTTACTTTATGTGACGCGCTGTTTTTATATTAGGATGCAGCACTCATTGCATTTGTTGTTTCCCGGTTTCGCTGCAGGAGCGAGGGGTCTCTCTCGCTCCTAAGCGGCAATTAGCTGGTGTTCAGGGTCCGGACCTCCCGCCGCTGGGGGGCACGGGAGGCTGTGGCAAGCGCAACGCATCTCTGGGGTTTATTAACCGTCTTTCCAGAGACGTGCGCGCGTTTGATTCACTCAGGGGCCCTGGTGCTGGTTGTGATCGCCGGTAACGGTCTGTATTCGGCTCACAAGCCATACGCTTCGCTCACGGCCGTTTCCTTTTGTTTACGCTCGTTTCCCTGCTTGAATAAGCAATAAAGGGATTCGAGTCCTGTACTGCAGGCATTGCGCTGACGCCTCCCTGGGAGGTCTTGTACCGGCCAGTAGGCCTTCTGTTTAAGGGGACATTGCCAGCCCAGATTTCACTACTGTGTTTTTATTTAAATTTAATTTTAATCAGCTATTGTCCCCATAGGGCCAGTCACCCTGTGAAATTGTGGTTCCTGCCACACAAAAATTGTAAACTGACACCCAGCTCTTATTAAGAACTTGCTGTTGTAGCACAAAGACTTAATATAACTCTTCCGTGCTCACAATGGAGTATTACGAGGATTACCAAGAAGAGGACCCCCTGGTGGACATGCCTTGGGGTGACACTTTTTATGAGGCTGTTGATACCTCTATCTATAGGGCAGTGGACCAAGCCATTTCCCCTTTAGAGGACAGGCTTACACGAAAAATAGAACAGGCGTTCTTGCGCCTGGAGCGTAGATCTGCTCCTCAGCCTGCCCCGTCTTCTACTTCCCAGGATAACCCTGGTCCTCCCCCAGCTAAACGCCCTTGTGCACCAGGGGGAAGATGTGGACGCTTTTGAGCACCTGAAGCAGGCTTTTATGGATAGCCAACCTGTCAGAGGTTCGGGGGACTCCCTGTCTCCAACTCCCGCCCTTTCACCAGGGTTGCCAGGTCCTTCAGGAGACCCTGATTCCAACCCGTCCCGATCTTGGCTTCCGTCCCGGCCCTCCCAGGTCCCTCAGGTTCCTCCAGTGCCCTCTGACTCGCAACCACCTCCAACGCCTTCAGACATGTTGGACCCTAACGATATTGTGCACCCACGTTCTTCGGACTGGTTCCCAGACGAAAAAGTTGCGACGTATGTCGCAGAACATATTAGACGTCCGCTTGAGAAGGAAGCTTGCAATTGTCTTTGAGCTGAATGTCCACGACCTTCCCTAGAGGGAAAAGTGGCGCTTACCCCAGAGATTGACCCTAGAATGTCCACTTTTTTGCAAAAGTTTATTAAGGATCCCAAAAAGGGTATTGACAGATCTTGGAGAGCGTGCCAAGATAAACTCTTGGACGTTCTCAGGCCCGCCACGAAAATTCTGGACATGGCTGAAGAAGCCAAAGCTTCGGGCTCCATGATTTCACCCGAGACGCTATCCGGCTGGGCTCAGCGGGTAGTGATATTTTTGGGCAATGCTAACTGCGCCCTGTCCACCTAATGGCGTAGGTCCCTCCTTATTAAAATTGACCCGAAACTCGGAGACCTGGCAGATTTGGAGGCGGGTGCCATTGCCCAAGGGGGACTGTTTGGAGAACCCTTCATTAAAGAGCTGGGTAAATTTGTCAATACCTGTACCTCATTAGACAGGGCCCAGTCCACTATCAAAAAAGTATTTCCCCGTGTTTTTCGAGGGGCCGGTCGAGGTAGGGGCTGCTCGACCGGTCGGCAGAATCATCAAGCCAGCCAAAGAGGCCCTGGACAGTATCAAGATCAGTCTAAATTTGGTAATTTCTACCCCACAAGAGGACGCCGAGGCAAAGGAAGAGGATTCAGGGGAGGAGCGTCCAACGCAAACTCTGGTGAGTGTTCTCCCTTTTTCCCCACAAAATATAGGGGGCTACTAGCCAGTTGTTACGAGACATGGTTATCCATCACGCATGACGCTTGGGTGCTTCAGACAGAGGGGATTCCATATAGAATTCCTCGGGAACCCAGTGCAGCATGTTCCTCCACGGCCCATTCAGTTTTCAATACACGACGCAAATCTGGTGGACGAGGAAGTGGCTTCCCTTCTCCACAAAGGGGCCATCTCGTTTACATCGCCCCACCTGTGCGGTTTTCTCAGCAACATCTTTTTGGTCAGCAAGACCGACGGAGGCAAGCGCCCTGTCATAAATTTAAGCGAGTTCAACGGGTGGTTGGTTTACCGCCATTTCAAAATGGAGGGGATTCACCTCCTTCGAGATGTCCTCCGCCCTCAAGATTGGATTGTCCGCTTGGACCTGAAAGACGCTTATCTGGTGATCCCAATTTTTCAACCGCATCGCCGTTTTCTTCAGTTTGCCTGGCGGCATCAGGTTTACGAATTCACTGCTCTCCCTTTCGGGCTCTCTTCAGCACCCTGGTGCTTCACCAAGGTGCTCAAGCCGGTGGTGGAGTTTCTGAGGGCTCGAGGCATCAGATTGATTGTTTATCTAGATGACCTTCTCTTGATGGCGTCCTGTCCACGTCTTTTGACGGATCAACTTCAGATGACAGTGACTCTGCTTCAGGATCTCGGCTTTGTGATCAATGTGGAAAAAATCCCTCCTTCAACCGGCACAGTCCGTTACCTTCTTGGGGTTCGTCATCGACTCCATCTCCTCCACTCTTAAGTCTGCCAGCCAGAAAGCTTGCAAATATTCGCCACGAGTTGCGACGGGTTCTGGCCAAACAGCGGGTGTCCCTTCGCCAGTTGGCTCGAGTAGTGGGGCTCCTGTCTGCTGCTATTCAAGCTATCTTTCCGGGTCCGCTCCACTACAGGGCCCTTCAACGCCTCAAGGCGTATTTTCTTCGAAAAGGGTATCCGTACTCTCACATGGTCAACTTGTCCGACGAAGCGTGGAGCGAGATCCAATGGTGGTTAACACACATGGTGGCATGGAACGGAAGAGCGATCTTCGTGTCGGTTCCAGATCTGGTTATCGAATCGGACGCCAGCAGACTCGGTTGGGGTGCACGTTGAGGAGACCTTTCCACGGGGGGTTTGTGGTCTCCCGAAGAACAGAGGTTACATATAAATTGTCTCGAGCTCCTGACGGGCTCATTTGCCGTGAGATGTTGGACGAGAGATTCAGTGCAGTCGTGTGTACTCCTAAAAATGGACAACGTTTCGGCAGTCCGTTACATCAACCATCTAGGAGGCACCAAGTCGAAAGCTCTCTTGGACCTAGCGGCGAGTTTCTGGCAATATTGCCTGGACAGTCAGGTGTCTGTCACAGCGGAGTATCTGCCGGGCCGCGACAATGTGGTAGCAGATTTCCATTCACGCCACTTCCACGATTCCAGTCTCTGGAAGCTGGACCGCTCGGTCTTTGCGTCTCTCAACGACCTGTGGGGTCCTTTTACGGTGGACCTATTTGCGTCCCGTCTAGACCACCAGCTCCCAAGGTTTTTCAGCTGGAGGCCCGATCCCCGGGCAGCGGCCACGGATGCGTTTCTCCAAGATTGGAGCAAAGAACTGGGCTATGCATTCCCTCCTTTCGCGATGATCACCCGGTCAACGGCTCAGGTCCACAGGCAACTAGCGGAATTAGTCCTAATCACCCCTCTTTGGAGGTCTCAAGTGTGGTTTCCAGTTCTTCTGGAACTTTCATGGGATTTTCCAATCCTACTCCCCCGGTTTCCGGATCTTCTCAAGAGTCCGGACGGCACTCCCCATCCTCTCGTATCCACGAACTCGCTGTGGCTCATGGCGTGGAGGATTTTAGGGTTAGATGGCAAACCCTGGGCCTTTTGCGAGCGGCTGAGGAGCTCATCTCCAAAGCCTGGGCGGACAGTACGGTTAAAAGGTACAAGTCCGCGTGGGGCAGATGGTCCCGTTGGTGTTTGCGAAGGGGTTTCGATCCCTTGGTCGCTGACGTGGTCCACGTCGTGAATTTCTTGGCGCAACTTGCGTCGGACGGAATGGCCTATCGTTCTATTAACACTTTCAGGTCGGCCATTTCCTCAGGCCATGTCCCGGTTGGTGGCTTTCCTTTGGGGGAAGCACCCTTTGGTTTGCAGACTCTTAAGGGGTATTCGACTCTCCTTACCGCCGGAACCGCGGTATTCGGCATTATGGGTTGTTAATCAGGTCTTGAATCTTTTCCTTTCATGGCAACCTAATAGGTTTCTCTGTGTAAGGAGTTGTCAGCAAAACTCGCAATGCTCTTGTGCCTGGTGTCTTGCCATCGGGTGTCTGATGTGCGTGCCCTGGATATCTCTAGTCGGATGTTCACTCCGGATGGGGTGACGTTTACCCTTTTACGCCGTACCAAGTGCCACACGAGAGTCATCTCTTACCCAGAATTTCCGGATTCTCCGAAGCTTTGCGTGGTTCGCTGTCTCAAAGCATATGAGGAAATGACTGAGGAGTACCGTCATCCGGGAGAACGTCAGCTTCTCATTGCGCTCCGGAAGCCCTTTAAGGCGGTTTCCTCACCCACCATTGCCAGATGGCTTTCGTTGGATGATGCAAGAAGCGGGCATTAGCCTCAGCCACTTTGGTGCGCATTCTGCAAGGGGAGCCATGGCATCTAAGGCGTTCGGCTTGGGTGCCCGCTTGGAGGATATCCTCAATGCGGCGGATTGGTCCTCAGATTCCACCTTCAAGCGTTTTTACTTCAAGCCAATTCTAACTATGGCTCATCTGGTTGTGGGCA
Source organism: Triturus cristatus (assembly GCF_964204655.1). Lineage (NCBI taxonomy): Eukaryota > Metazoa > Chordata > Amphibia > Caudata > Salamandridae > Triturus > Triturus cristatus. The sequence continues at coordinate 1,054,342,783 of NC_140579.1, read as the reverse complement.
AGCTTTAAACAAGCATAATCCTCGCTTCCAGTCCTGACATAGAATGAAAAATTTCCTGCTATCGTAACGGAAAGTTTCAATTCTATTAAGGAATCGGAGGCGAGGACTATTCCACCCTATGCTCCTGGAAGATATCCCTCCCCGTATGGCAGTAAGTATTTCTTATCTTCTCCTTATCCCTATGTGGGAAGATGTTGTGGTTTTCTGTTCTCATGAATTGATGGAAATGATCAACTATTCTGTATTCTTTCCCTATATGAATGATACCTAGGGTTGTCGTTTCCTCTGGTAATGCTTCCTCGTTTGTTGCAGGTTCGGACACCCACAAACAGTATTCCTGAAGACGATGATTGGGCTGTCTTCGCGCTCCGAAAGGAGGACAGGGCACTATCAAAGGACTATATGGATCTTGAGAGGCCCTGATTGGACGTTGTCTCTGTATTTTGATTGGATGTTAACACATTGTGAATGACTACTATTTTCCCTATGGTTCATGGGAAACGTAGTCTTTGTTAGTTTTCTTTCAACGCTGCTGTATTAATAAAGTGAAGAAAGAAGGCATAATCCTCGCCTCCAAATCCTTAATAGAATTGAAACTTTCCGTTACGATAGCTAGGAAGAAAAAATTTCATTAGCAAGCGGACAATTTGCAGCGGGGTCACAGTTTGATACGTCTAGCAATTATATGCAAATTGCTCGTGAATTTACCATTATGGGGTTCACAAAACGGATTTTATGCAAGTATCCGGCATTTTGTTGCCAGATTGTGTCCATTTCCCTGCCCACTGAGCCCTCTTTGCAAGCTTGACGGATGGCCCGCTTAGGGAACTGCTTCACACATTGGTTGATCTGCATGTCACCAGCTTCGTCCCTGGCAGGGCCAACCTAGCCTTTATCTTCACAAGGTCGATAAAGTGAGTGTATTTTAAATGGCTAATGATACCTTTAAACTAAATGTAGAGTAAAGTGTTAAATTAAAAAAACAAGTTGTATTATGGTAGTTCCAAATCCATTAAACAAGAACAGATCTGTCTCTTTAGACTACACTTATTGGAGTAATCCAGTCCCGTGTTTTCGTGTTTTCGCTCTGATCTGATCGTGTGAGCGCGAGGGAGACGTGAGGACGCCGGTCCCGGTGATTTCAGACTCAAGCCCTGCTCCCAGCTCCCAGCGCCCAGCTCACCCCCCCCCCCCCCCTGTTTCTCATATACAGCGGGGGCACTTTACCGATCCGCCGATTTTCGGTGGAGCAGGTGGAAACGAGGCGGGAGCTTGGAGTCTCAGCCCGCCTGTAAAGTGCACGGATTTTGAATCTGCTTGTTCCGTGGTGCACTAAAAAACCAACAGCAGTCTTAGCAACCCCAGTGGGCTTAGAATTGCCCCAGGAGCAAGCCCCCGCCCCCCGCAACAGGGCAGGTACCATCATGGCAGCAATCTGCTTTTGATTTGCTGATCTGCAGTTTCAGCTCCCAGCCCAAGCCCCGGTCTGAGGCACTGTGCTGTGCCAGGGAGTTTTTCAGCCGTGTGGCAGGCTAAGGTGAGAGAGGCAGCAAGAGGAGCAGGGAGCAGGGGCAGAGGTAGAACTGGCGGAGCAGAGCAGAGGTTGCATGACGGGCACAGAGTTTTGGATTACAGCGGCGACTGCAGCGGCGTGAGTTGGTGAGTTGCTGCGCTGCATTTCGCTGTGACCTCTGTGCCACTCGCCCCCTTTGCCCTCCTTGTCCCCCCTTTTCGCTCCCTTATACCTTGAGATTGCAACTACCTACTAAAAACTACCGCGCACCATACTGACTACCACAGCAGCCAGCAGATACGGCATCGTGATCTGTCTGAGACTACTGACTGCTTGCTGATTGTGCTTACTGTCTGAATCACTCCTCTTCAAGGCAGTAGTGACCGCCCCAACAAGCCAGGAGTGCTTGTTTAAGGGGGCAGGAGTCGCCAGCGATTACCTAAAACGCAGAAGGAGCCGCAGGAGCCATCAGCGAGCCACCAGCGATCACCCCAACAAGGCAGGGGTTATGAGCCTTTTCTAGTTACTGACTACGAGCCTAGCTGCCTGATAATTGACAACTGAGAAACACCACTGGAGTTGACCGCCATCTGGACCGAGGGAAGTGCCGGCATTGCTACAACCTGGTAAGCCCTGTGGGTCCTGTGAGCTGTGAATCTTGAACCTTGAACGTTGAATTGTGACAGGACTTATCGCACTGAATCGCAAGCTCACATAGGGCCTGCACAAAAGACTGTGCCCGAGGGGAGAGCAGCGCAAGAGGGACTGTAAGAGGGAGTGGCGTCAGCCCCCAACAACGGAGCCTCCGTCACACCCTTTTGAGCACAGTGCAGTGTTGTGTGGTGTAGGAGCAGGAGTAAGAAACACCACTGTTAAACCGTTAACAAGTCCACCCCCAGTGCTGGCACGAGACCTGCGTGGTTAATAAGCAAACAAAAATAAAATAAAATAAAATCTCAGCAACCCAGGGCGAGAAGGAATAAAGGAATAAGGAATAAAGCCAAGAAATGAGGTCAGGGAAGTCAAGGAACTACATGGCTCCCGTGAACCCCCCTAAAAAACCAAGGAGAATAAAGAAAAACCTCAAGAAAGATTTAATGAATGTCAGCAAAGAAGATAAGGGGACAGATGAGGGGAGGAACGGAGCTGAGGAGGGAGAACTTCCTTTGATTTCCCCCCTGCTCACAAGCCCCAAATGTCCGCCAGATACAAAGGCGAGAGGGATCGCAAACGTTTTCTCAGTGAACAAATCTAGCTTTCAACCTAAAATCTATTCAAAATTTTCATTCATCAAAGACGCTGGCTCTGTCCTCTGCCTAAATAGTAGCAACATAAGTGACCTGCCAATCCCGCTACAGCCAAGCAAGGTAAGCAAGGCAACCCCCCTGACGCAAGAATTACAGGTTCGGTCGGAAAGGGATCAAGCCGACCTTAGAAAAGGGAAGAACAGCGCAGAAGAGGCTGCACCTGTAAGTAAAGAAGAGCTGAACAAGGGGCCAGAAAGGAGGGCCTCTTGGAATCAAATGGCGCAGGATCAGGGACGAAGGCAGGAGCAGGCAGGCTCAAGCCCAAAAACAGACCCAAATGGCTGTGGGCACAAAGGCATAAAGGCGAATAAAAAAAGAGGGCTAAAATGTGACCCCAAGTCATAACTTTGCTCCAATAGAAAACAGGAAGAGGAGCCCCACAAGCCCCACAAGGCTCCACAACAATACAGATGAAGAATCCTTCGAATCCTCAGAATTTGCAAAAGGCAGACAAGGACCACTTGGAAACCCTGAGAGACTAGATGGACCGGAGGATTCAGCAAACTGGGGGCCTAGGAACTACACCCTGCAGGACAAGGGTGACATGCAGAACAGCAAACACACTTGGCATGGAGACTTAACAGCACAAATAGAACCGGCATTGTGCAAACACACACCGACAACGCTAGAGGATAGGCCGGTAAGGCAAGAACCCAGGAATACAAGAGAACCAACAATAAGGATAGACACTAAAGAAGTGCGGCAATTAAATTCCACAATCACACAGGAAGTTAGAGTACAGGGGCAGCATCCATCTCAAACAAATGATCAACAATCTGAAAAGCCTGGGAAACAACAGGAGCAAGCTAAGCCAGGAGGTGTCCCTACACAATCAGACATCGATACCCCTAGTCCATCCACTTCATCCAAAGCACGCTCTATATTACCTTGGATCAACGACTTTGAAACCTCGTATCTCACCCCAGAGGAGTGGGAAGAATTGGTGGTATCTTACCCGGCGGCCACCAAGGGAGAACTGCCAGGAGGGACCAACAGCGTAACCAACGCAAATCTGGGTAAGGAAACACCGAAAGCAAAAGAAGACATCTGGTCATCGCTTTTGCATACAATGCAATTATCGGTAAACGCCGTTCAATATCAGTCTGATAAGATGGACTTACAACTTTCTGTCCTCAACTTGCTGTCAATATTTGTTACCAATATTGACGGAAAGTTAGCAGAGCTGAACAACTTGGTCAAAAGAGCGCAAGCAGAAACCCAATTTACACAATCTAATTGCTCCTGCATAACAATAGTGGACAAATTGACAACACTCCCAACGGCAATGGACAATCTCCGCTCTGACATTAGGGAGGTTGTAAAAAGTAACCGATCAACCAACCCCGTCAAGAGGAGATGCGAAATAAGCACGCCACAGCTAGAAGGAACGCAGTCACCAACGCAGAAGAGCTTAAAGACGACCCAAGATCCATACTCGACCAGGGTAACCGCAGAAGTAAAGAAGAGAACGGTCAACAATACACAACAAAATGAAGGAACCCAAACAACTACACTAACTTCAAATATAGCGCCACCGGGTGAAAACTCACAAACTGAAGCTGCGCCGGAACATCTTCAACCAGGAAAACAGGGAAGAAAACAGAAAAGGAAGGGCAGAAATCAAAAGAAAAAAACAGCGGTAATACCCTGGGGTAAGGACACTCCTAGTGAGAAAGTGATATCTGGCCTACCACAAGACAGGCTGACTGAGATGAGAGAAGACAGAGAAACAGAACACAACCAACAAGAAACCAGAAATCAGGAAGGGAAGAAAAAACCCGAAAGAAAATCTTCACAAGAAAGAAGGCTTATTACCAGCTCTCCTCATAAAAGCGGGAAAGCGACATCTGACTTATCGCAAGACAGGCTGATTGAGATGAGAGACGACAAGAAAACGGAACACAACCCACAAGAAATTAAAAACCTGGATGAAAGGAAAAAACCTGAAAGAGAACCATCTCAAGAAAGAAGGTTCATTTCCAGTCCCCCCCCCCCACAAAAAGGAGGAAAGACACCCTCGAGGAAGCCCTCAATGGGCAGCAACTGCAGTAAGCCCTATTGGACCAAAACTAACGAAGAAAAACGAAACGAGTGTTAAAAGATGGGCCGAAGCAAATGAGGAACATCAAGGCTCAGAGGGACCCTAATATTATAAACAACAGCCAGGCACAAGACAAGGGGCAAATAAGCACTACCATAATAGTCTTCCACCCGGAGTACAAATCAAGGGGTACAATAGATACTCTAAATAGGGGGAATATACTACGCCTACTGAATACAATCGACAGTCTTAAAAATATATCCTCTAGTGATCTGAAATCAGTAGAATTTATAGAAATGCCGGGACACTCAGGGGTAGAAGCAACAAAAACAGTATGGGCCACAGTAGAATTCCCGGAGAGACTGCTAAAAGAACAAGCAAAATTCGACTCATGGGGAATTAAACTTCAACCATTTCTAAAACCAAGATATCCAGATCCTCTAGCCCTGGATAGCCAGCAAAAGAAAGAGAACGTGCAGCTTAATTCGAACTCAGTCCTAAGAGGGGCACGGAGTAAAACCCCTGAGAACTTAGTCCATCGAGAACAGGTCAATAAGAGACTATCTGCCAATCACAGTCCAACATCGCAAAATTGGAGTTGGCTATCCAGGACCCTAAATGTCAAAGTCAAAAATCAATGACAAAATAAACCAAAAATAGGGAACATGCCTAATGTCCTCAACCTGTGCTCCTGGAACATCAATGGCTTAGGAGACAAATTCTCGGACCCAGAACTAAACACCTACTTGCAAAGATTCGACATCATCATACTGCAAGAAACCTGGACCGACATCCCACCAGTACTGTCGGGATACAACTTAAACTCCCTGCCACCTACACAGAACTCATTGTTTGGCCATAAGAAGGGAGGCCTGGCTATATACAGCTCATTAAAATCCATTGTTGAAGTAGTACCCCTGGCTTACAAGCTACTTCCCCTAAATGCAATGCAATGCAAGCACTGCGAGTGACGTCTCGAGAGCAGAACAAAAAAGAGGACATAGTCCTAATAAACCTTTACTTACACCCTAGGGAAAAAACCAAGGGAGCTCAACAGCTGAAGGAAGAACTCACAAAATTAATAACAACTGAGAAATCCAATCTAACTTAAATATGCTCAGTAATTTAGCCTCAGAGATTAACGAAGATGAAGATCCCTTTGCCTGGGAACCAAGCCACCAAGACAACACCTCGGGACGCAGAAGCTCAAAAACAGCTAGGAGCCTACTCTCAAAATTAGAAGAGCTGGGTCTACGAGCGCTCAATGGCAGATTCTCAGGGGACCGTCCTCAAACCGCCACATTTCACAGCACTAAGGCTAGCTCCACAATCGATTTCACATTTCTCTCTCGAGGCCTGTATCAAAGGGCAAGAGATTTCCACATCGGTTCGATGGATTACAGTGACCACCTTCCCCAGGAAATCACGATTGAAGCACCAACAATATCAAGCCCTCCCACCGCCAATAGACTAGGTTCAGAATTTTCAACAAATGAAAGGCGGATAAAGTGCAAAACTAATGACCTACAAAGCCTTTTATCTCAAGCGAAACAAGCACTAGGAGAGGCAAAATCAGCAACCACAGACTCAATCAAAAGTTGGGAGATGTTCACCAAAACTTTACGAGACAAATTCAATATAAATAAAAACGTAAGGACCGACAGAACGGTCAAAGCCCTAAAACACAAGAACCATCACAATTTTAGAAAAAATATCCAGCTGAAAAAGTTGGACCCAGATTAACAACACTCTCTGAAGAGCAAGGATAGATCCCGACGCATGCCAAGTGCTTAGACAGCTGAAAGCTACTCGCAGGAAATTGATATGGCGACTTAAAAAAGAAGCTGATGAGGCCTTTTGGGGAAAACTCCTACATGACGCCAAAACAAATAACAGCGCACGGTTTTGGCAAAACATTAACAGTTTGATTAGCGAGCAAAGTCAGGGGATAGAATCCTATGCCACTGAAGAGGCCTGGACAACTTTCTTTAGTGCACATCTAAACGATGCCCAAGAACCACGGAAAGATCCATACAAACCCAATAATGTCTCCGAAGCGTGGAATTCACAATACAAACAAGTTCTCGTACACAATGAGGAATTTTCAATCACGAATGTACAGATATGTAAAAAAATCTCGAAAGGGAGACGCGAGGGAGCACCAGGCCCAAATGGCATTCCCCCAGTCGTGTTTAAACAAGAGCCGGAATATTGGGCTGCCGTTCTCAAACCAATGTTTGAAAAAATCTTGCAGACCTCATCAATCCCACGATCTTGGAGGGGAGCAGTTATCTCGCCAATTTTTAAAAAAGGAGACGAGAACGATCCAAGAAGTTATCGCCTTATAGCCTTACTTGATAATGAGGCAAAATACTATGCGGGCCTCTTGCTCCAGGAGTTAACATCCTGGGCGGAAGATACAACAGCAATTCCTTACAATCAAACTGGATTCTGCAAAAATATGGGGACGACTACTAACATTCTAGCCCTATCGCTTTTGATTGATTCAGCTCTTGCGGCAAAACAACCTTTATACCTGTGCTATATTGACTACAGCTCCGCCTTTGACCATGTTAATAGAAACATGTTGTGGCAAAAATTAAAGAAAATGAACATTCCATCATTGCTGTTGAACCAACTAATTCTCCTGCACAGCAATACCTGGGTTGAGGTCAAACTAGGTGCAGGGGAATTCTTATCCAAGAAGATCCCCACAAGCACAGGGGTAAAACAAGGATGTGTGCTCGCACCAACACTATTCAATCTCTTTATGGCTGAACTGGCAATCCTGCTGAACGAAAGCAACTCTCATGCACCCAAGTTAGGCGGCACTCAGCTGTCTAATTCATTCTACGTGGATGACTTGGTACTGATTAGCCGGACCCCGATAGGCTTACAGCGACTGTTAGATATCACCTCGCAATACTCTAAAACAAACAAACTCGGTATCAATCAAGAAAAAAACAAAGTTATGTGCATAACTAATAGCAAAAAGAAATTATCAACTAGTTGGTTTCTGGACTCAAGGAAGCTGGACGTTACAAGAAAATATAGATACCTGGGGGTCATCTTAGACCCCAGCGGCAGCTTCAAGCCACAATGCGAGGAGATAAAAAAGAGCGGATTAATGACAGCGGTATCCCTAAGAAACTTAAAAAATAAGATAACGGGACCAAACCTCGTTCCTTTAATAAAGGTGATACAGGCAAAACTGATCCCATCAATCACCTATGGAAGCGAAGCAATGAGAGGAAGGGACGCTAAAACGGCAGACGGAACAGTAACAAGAGCCATGCGCATGATCTTTGGCTTGCCAAGGTACACTTCACCTGCGCAGATTAGACTTGAATTTGGGCTGGTAAAGGAAGAGCTGGCACGTAAAGGTGTATACTTAAAAAGCTGGTACAAAATGAGCAGGGGGGAAGCAAACACACTCAACGCTCTCCTTTGGAAGGAACTGCAAACCAAAGAAAATTGCCCCGCAAGGCTCTTCTTGGAGGACGCAATAAAACATCTGGGGGTGCGTCAACTGTGGGATCTACAAGGGCCTCTGGCGGGTTTTAAAAAAGCAGTAAACCACAGCGTTAGAAAAGAATCTCTCCTGCAGGACAAAGCTTTATTGACGGAGCGAGCTCATGGGTGGCTAACCATACAATCTTACTCCAAGCTTAGGCCACAATTATATCTTAAAACTAGCTTTGCCAAAAAAACAAAAGAGAAATTTCTGAAATATCGCCTAGGACTATTGCCTTCTGCAGACCATATGGCCCCTTGGCTACGTCCCTCAATGCCAGCAAAGTGCCGTCTTTGTGGGAATGACGAAGATAACATCATACACCTTATTACCATCTGTAAGGAGCTGTTGCAAGACCGCCGGAACCTTCTGAGACCACTATTTAACAAAAAACGAATTAGGTCATGCAGGCAAGCTGTCCTGGCATGCTTTTCGGGTGACGAAGTTCAACTGAGCTGCCGATTAGTAAAATATATTGAAGCTGCAGAAGTCCGCCTTAATAAAAAGAAAGAATAAACCGAAACAGCTAAATTGATGGAACCCAGTGCATCACTTGCATCCTTAGAGCTAAAATACTCGGATAATAATGGGGGCACAATTAGCATCTAGGAGCCCACTGGAACTTAATGCCACAAAGAATAAGCATATGGGGATGAGAATGTCTTGCTACCCATCCGGACTACGAACTGCAACAACTAAATGCATCTTGAAGAGGAAAGCAGGCCAGCTCAATTATGTAAAGCTCCTCAATGGTAAAGATAGAACTGATCTAGCAGTGGGCTAATCTCCCTTCCCACTATGGTTTTATAGTTTTAGACTTAGTAATTGTTTTTTAATTTTAGCCTTTTATATCTTACCACAGTATTAATATAATCTTCTATGCTGCTAAACGTTGGTTTGTAATGGTTTTTATTAACTGTACAATAAAGTATTACCTTACCTTACCTATTGGAGTAAAGTAAGTAAAACTGCCTTTAAATGTCTTGAGGAAATTACAGCTGTTTTACAAGACCATGAGGCGCTGTTTCATGCCCCTGTCGAAGGTAAGGAGCAGGGATGGTGGCACTGGGAACCAAGGTCGGCTATAAGCTACATGAGTGCACCTTAAGACCTGCTTTGGTAGGAGTGCTGAAAGGAGCAGAGCCTTGTATTTTATTTTTTAAATAAGGGAAAAATCTGGACAATTCTAGCGAGTGGTTGATTGCACTTATCCAGCAGGAACACCTGCTGTTCTACAGCTTGTATGTAAGACCTGTCAAGCACCAAGCCCCAGTCTCGCTGCCCCATTACAAATTTCTTTGGACTGGTCGCTTTGTAGGACCCTCAAAACCTGTTTGTAATGTATGTATGCACACTGTAAACAGTTTGGATTTCTAAGAGGCTAATTTTATCTTCCTTCTGTGGGCTGAAATATTACATAGATTATTAAGCTGGTTGCTTATGATTTGGAGTGTATGTACAAAATGAGTGCTGCAGGGCAGCACTGAGCTCAGAAACAACAGGAACCTACGCCATTATCATATGAAATCTCTTTATTGATGTCATAACTACACTTTCACAATTCTTTATGAACCTTCTTGCTTTCTCACATTTGCTTGAAAATGCATCATTTACCCACTCTTTTTTTTCAAAATTTTCTCTGGGGATAAACCCCCCATCCCTCCGTAGGTTGTTCAGGTTTGCACACTACGCTCGCTAACTGCAGTGCAATACAATAATTATTTTACGCCTCACCACTTTCAAATCTCACCAGCCGCCACTGATATATATTATTATTATGTATATTTTACCATTATGTTCTATGGGGTTCTATTTCAACTCTCTGCCTCTATTATTTTCTACGGGAGGGGTTGCAGTAGTAGTGGTTGGCCATGCGTGGCACTGGACTTACTCCAGGTCTAAGCTGGAGTGCATTTACTACTGTTTTGGGGCCTATTTGGCTGTAGTAACTTTAGAGTACTGTTTGTGAAAAGCAATGGACTTAATCTTTTGTGGGTGGATGTCTGTCTTTTCCTAAACCCCTCCTTAGCCTTTCATAAATCCCTAATTATTCCACTCCAGACTCCTATTTAGTAATATGTAACCCTGTTTTCCAGCCACTCCACCTTTATTACTAAGGTCCGAAGTCGGACGGAAGCCGCCCGCATCGGAACGTGCCATTCGGATTCCTTTCTGACTGAGCCATTCCGATGGGCTCAGTCGGAAAGGAATCTGACTCGGATTTCCGGAGACTTACGACGGGCTCAGAGAGCCCGTCCGTCATCCAGAAACCCTTCAGTACTTCCCTGGCCGCCTCTTTCCGACTGAGGGAGCACGATGGCAGTTTCTGACTGCCTTTTTGTGCCGGTCTTTCTGGCACGAAAAGGCAGTCGGAAACTGTCTTTGGGGGCCCCCAGTAGGGCCCCATGGGTGCCAAGCTGCCGAATGGCAGCCTGGGGGGGCAACTTTGGTGCCCCCTGTTGATCCCTGCACCCGGTGGCAGGCACCTTGGGGTGCTTGCCACAGGGTGCAGGGATGAACTGCACCCCTGCATTTCACAATGCAAGCATACATTCCGTTCGGAATGCGTGCTCCCATTGTGAAGTATATGAGTGCGACCGAACAGGGTTCGTCGCATCGTACTTGCTGGTCCATAACCGACGACAGTAGGTCGGCCGGTTACGGTTCCTGAGCGATGTCGGACGGACTCCGGTCCGTCCGACATCGGAATCGGCCCCTTAGTAGTAAATTTACATGTGTGAGGATCTTCTCATAGAATAAAATGATAAAAGAGGTGGAGGTGGAAATTTACAATCATAGGTTTGTGAATTACATTTTGTAATAAGTAGTACTACTGCAGTACTTTATGTACTACCTCATCTGGGGTAGCAAGCGCTACATAAATTCAAACCTTTTTCCTTTTCTATCCCTTCACTATCCTTCCAAATCCAAATAACTGACTAACATATCCACCACTCAAATTACTTTCATATTTCACTATACTAATTCACCACTAATCCTTTATGGGTTCCGGAGTTGCGTGCTGCTCGCCTAAAAGGCACCTGAACACCTCATCAGGGGTAGCAAGCGCTATATAAATGCAAACCTTTTCCCTCTTCTATCCCTCCACTATCCCTCTCAATCCAAAAACTGACTAACCTATCCACCACTCAAATTACTTTCATATTTCACTATATTAATTCACTACTAATTCTTTATGGGTCCTGGAGTAGTGTGCTAGTCACCGAAAAAGCTATTCGATGCCTTGTCAGGGGTAGGGAGCACTATAAAAATGCAAATACAATACAATACCACAAAATGCATTTTTTGAATTGGGTCCTCAATGTCTACATTCCTTTAAAGAAGGGCCAAATCTAAAACCCAGCAAAAAATAGACTCATAGCTGTACTATATGTGGGAACAAATTTTTTCTTCCAAAAAAGATTACTAAAAGAACTGATTGTCAGGCTATGCATCCTCTCATCAGTTCAACCCCTTCTATAATATGGGATTCCAGTTGGCTATAGTCACATTAGCCTATATTTTGTTTCTCTCCATAATTGCAGTAATAACTCTATAGTCTGTCACACTCACAGTTGCTTACTTTGTCAACTTTAACAACATCAGTTTGGTCAGTGTGGTATCCCGTGCCTACCCTTGTGTGCAATACTGCTGTTTTGTACAAATGTGGGTGAAGGTAAAAGTGGGCACTGGCAACAGAGTCTCTGCTAGAGTATATACAAGGGGCGGCCTCAATCCGCGTCCCTTTTATTTAATCTGTTTATTGCCGACCTAAGTCGTAGTCTTAATTGCCTCATTTTGCATCCTTCAAAAATAGACAGCTAACTTATTACGTCATTAGAGTATGTTGGTGAGATGGTCTTACTGAATAGAACATCATTCATACTTCAGAGGCTGATCACCACCCTAGAACTTTATCGTTCACATAACTATATCAAGATAAATGTAAATAAAACCAAAGTGATAGGTATCGGATGAATAAAAAAGAAGCCTGCCTGTGATAGATAAATGCCAAAGAAATTGAGGGCGTGTCCACTTATTCATATCTTGGTGTACTTTTCCACAAGCGAGGTAGCTTTCACCACCACCTCTCGACTATACTGTCAAATGCATGCTCGCATGGCTTCGCTTTAAATATCTTGGCCCTTCATTCCATTTGGACTACCAAAGTCCATGTCACTCAAATGCCGAGATAGGGTTAGAGTATGGTCGCACGATAGAAGTTGTGTCACAGCAAGCTTCATATCTGAAACTCTACCATAGGTTAAAAAGAGATTTAGCCTCATCAATAAAAGACTATGGGGCAGAGTTACTAGCATTTCATGCTATGCACTGCAGCAAAGCCACCTACTGCACTGGGTAGCTTGAGAGAGAGAGAGACAGCAGATATGCGCCATATTTACAAAGATATGGTGCATTTCTGCTGCCTCCTTGCGCTGGCACACTGTGTGATGCCTATTGCTAGCAGTGCCACCCTTGCGCCATGAGGCGGGAAGGGTCCCCTTCCTGCACAAAACAATCCTTGAAGGCATGTCCCTTTTTGCTGAATGCATCACACATGGAAAAGGGAAGTAACAAGAAGAAATAAAGATATTTCTCCTCTCCACGCCTGCGTCTGCAAGGGTACTATTTTGAAGCATTCGCAGGTCTACAACTCTTTGCAGACCTGGTAATGTGCCAAAATCCATGGGTGAATGCATGGGAACGCCCACACCACCAATAGAACGCCTCCCAGCCGCAAAGTAACGCAAGGCAGTGAAATGCACCATCTTAGATTTACTAACCCATGCATTGCCACGCAAGATGGCTTTGCGTGGCTTGGTAAATCCCACTTAAAGTCTTGCATTGCCTTGCGTAACGCAAGAGCAATGCAAGCCCTTAGTAAATCTGGCCCTACATAGGCAGGGAAATTATACTAGAGAGAGAGGGCAGAGACACTCCATGGAATGCTTATTTAAAATCTGCACCAGAGCTCTTAAATAGTAAAGAGCAATGAAAGGTGATTGATGCTGTATGCCTCCCTGTTGCGAACAGGTCTCGTGGGGTCCTCTCATGCACAGAGGACAACTCTGCACTGAGTGAGTGGATCACATGCTTGGAGGGTGATGACTCGTGTGCTCACTCTCACAGTGAGTCTTGCTTAGGGGCGAGTTTTCCACCGAAATTAATGAAACATCCTTTTGGTTTGTTAGCCATTATTGGCTTTATGCTCCGGACCGAGGACCGGGAAAAAGCTGTTGGCTCGGGAACTACAAGCAGAAGTCTCCCTGCATATTTGGTGTCTTTGCTCTGCTTTTTCATATGAGCTCCGTGACGCTGGAGATCTTTGGGAGTCCATACTTGTCGCAGGACTGATGTTCTGCATCAGTGAGCTCCCACTACTGACGACCAGATCTTAGGCGCGGTGCGTCCATTGGGGCGTTGCCCCCCCGCCCGCAGCTCCCTCGGCGTCTCTGAACTTAAGTAAACTGAATCAGTTTACTTAAGTTCAAAGACGCCGAGGGAGAACTGACAATCATGTCAGTCAGCATAATGTCGGACCGCCCACCCCCTTCAGAGTCTGAAGGGGGTGGGCGGTCCGCGTCATGTTGACTGACATGATTTTCAGACCAGGGGCAACAGCCAGGCAGCAGCACAAGTGCGCATGAGTGGGGAAGGTTGGCGAATTTTTCCGCCGTGCCCAGTCATGCGCACTTGTGTTTACACTGGCTTGCGCATGCCCATTAGGAGAGCGAGGGTTGAGCAAAGGCTCAACCCTCGGTCTCCTAATGGGCAGGCGGGCAAAGTAGTAACCATGCCCTAAGCCAATCCTGGCGCTGCTCCAGCGCCAGGATTGGCTGAGAGGGGTTGCCAGTCCACTCCAGTGCCGTTCGTGAAGGCGCCAAGGGGAGCAGAGGTGGGGCGGACCGGCTGTGAGGTAAGTTTTTAGGGCTCGCGTAGCGAGAGCCCTTTTGTGTGGGGTTCAGAAACGGAGCCTGGAATTGCACACGCTCGTGCATGTGCTTTTCCTTTTGTGGCCAGCTATTGGCCTTTGCGTGCGTGTTTTTTACTAAGACAGCACGCAATAGGCCGAAGGTGGTCGTATTGCTCCGCCCATCGCCTATTGGTGTCTGTTACGCGCACCAAAGGCCATGTGGTTTCAATTATCGTGCCCAGACACGGGCGCGATAATTGAAAACACATGTTTGCTGTGGCACGAGCGCACCACTCGCGGGCGTAAAGAAATAGATGCTTTTTCCTATTTCTTTACTTTTGCTATAATCGCGGCACCCACGCTTTACTTTTAACATTAAAAGTCAAGCGCGGGTGCTGCGATTATAGCAAAAGTGAAGAAATAGATGTTTTTTTCAATTTCTTTACTTTTGGTATCATCGCGGCACCAGCGCTTTACTTATAACATTCAAAGTAAAGCGTCGGTGCCGCGATGCTTGTTCTTTTAGCTGTGGTTGCATTTTGTCACAACATGTCCAGGTTTCACTTGGCTATTAAGATGACAGTTTGAGCTATTCAATAAAAAAAAGAAAAATGAATTAAGTGCCTGCGGGCAGCATCTGTCAAGGCATACCAGGTGTTGACGTAGGAGCAGTAATAGCTGCCAGGTGAGGAGAGGTGTGTGGGAAAGTGGCAGAGCCATACATCCTGCACTCTGATTGACAGGTTCTATCTGGTCCAGCTGTTTGGATATTTGTGTGTAGGCCAATGCAGCAATTTAATGTAGCACTTATTTGAAGATTCCGAAGTTTGCATTATTTTAACAAGTGCCTATATTTGTTATGGTCAGCAGCTTTTCCGTACAATTTATGCGTTCAGTAAGCAGTCTCTTACTCCCTAAACCCCATTCAGTATTACGTGTTAACATAATTAAAGGTGTATGTTGAATGCTCTATGATTCTCAATGTAATGCATTGCTTACATCCACTAATAAAAATGTCATAACTGGAACAAAATTGGAACCAGACAGGGCAGGTGCTCTGGAACAGCGGAGGACTGCATAAATGCGGCAAATTGACTTTAGGAGGTCTGCTGGACTATAGGGCTGTTTTGCTCAGAGTCGGAGAACGAGTAGGCTGTTATGTTATATTATTTTTAATGCCATGTTACACAAATACCCGGCGGGCTGAATCAGAGTGATGGTTGAAGAACGGATACATTGTTAAGCCTTCCGTACCTTCTCAGGAAATAGAGCTTCCCTTACTGCCCCTAGGGTAGGAGGCAATAGCTTTTTGTAAACAATGGTTTTGTGGATTTCTGCCTCCTGGGTACATTTGAATTTTTTAGTAGGAATGATTTTCATAGCTTTGCTCTACTGTTGACCAGGAATAATGCACATCCATGGAGGATAGCTTAAGGTTACTATGATGGAGCGCAGACCCTGGCTTCTACGTGTATTTGAAACGTCTTCCTGACATACATTGGACCCTGGCTCATTCTGGCTTTGTGTGTAATTGTCATCACCTTAAACTTCACCGTAGGGCTAACAAGCAGCCAGCACAGTCACATCATCTTCAAAGAGATTCTTGTGAGAGTATACAGATGGTTCTGACCACCTAGTAAAGTATTTTGCTTAGCCAAGTCTTTAGACTGGCCATGAATCCTTAGAAGAATGAGGTGTAGTAGTTCAGCTGGCAGAGAATGGTGGCATGGAACACAAATGACCATTTGTATAACTCCAGAAGTGAAACACATTTTTCTAGCGATTAAAGATGGACAATGCATGATTTCATCTTATCTAAAGGCACACACACAAATCAAAAAATATGATCACATCTACCCTGCCCTGAAAAAACTGAAATGGCTCCCAACTGAAGCTTGCTGCAGCTTCGGAGCTGCCTGTCTCACTTACAAAGCCATTTACACTGGGGAACCAGCTTACCTTGCCTCAAAACTAAAACAAGCATTTGCAATGCAATACGTCTCGCATTTACGAGAGTTTGAGCTATTGGCATTGTAAATTATAATGCTTTTTATTGATGTGTTTTGAAAACGTGCAAGCGGTGTTTATAGTCCTTGCTTACGAGAAGCAAGGCTGGCAGTAACTGCACCTCTTTTACTGCCAGCCTTGCTTCTATAAGTACAAAGTGTGTGTTTACACATCGTTTGCAAGTTTTCAAAACACATACATAAGAGGTTTGCAATGCCAATAGCTCAAACTCTCGGAAATGCAAGACATATTGCATTGCAAATGCTTGTTTATATTTAATTCGGAAATTCCCCGGCCCCCACCCCCGCGCGACAACCCAACCCCCAAAACAACCCCCCCCCCATATTGCGATGCAACTGTGTGCTGCATTTAATCACAAGTAAACATAATAAGCAGTTTTATTTTTGGACTTGAAACGTATTAATAAGAGCTTGATGGCAGAAGTGTCCAGCGTTACTCCACGAGGGAATGATCCACTCAAGAATGATAGTGTACTCGCATGGCATCTTTTCACAAGCGGTACATGGAAATGGAAACCATTAACATAGTCAGGAGTAACCAAGTTATCCTGAAAAACTGGCATGGATCCAGTGTCTTGCTAGTTGAAAGCCTCGATAAACTCGTCAGCTTGGTTCCCATTCATGGTTTTAGATAGATACTCATCACACTGTATATGTGGATGGGTAACAGTCCGTGTGGATGACAATAGCACTACAATTTCTAGGTGCATCTCTGTCTTACTTTGACAATGTTACTCAAGCACTGAGCCTGTTGAAACCTAGATTTGTCTGGATATATCATTTAGTCTTTAGTAATGACTGGAACAGTAAATGCGGGCTGACCGACAAAATCACCGCAGGGGACCCTCATAAGAGGGTGGCCCCTTTAGTGCCACAAGATGGCACACTGCGCAGCCTAGTGTCCAGAGACCCCTTTGGGGTCCCGCACGTCACTTCTGGCCAGGGTGGGGTTCGAGGAGAGGTATATATTCCTCCCCCGCCCACCTGGCGGCCTCTTTGTCCCCTCGCCCTGACGCAGATTGTGTGCCTTCTGGTCGCTCCGTCCAGAGGCCTGGTCTGGCGTCGGTGTGCTGTTTTTTCCTCCGGTCGCTGGGTTGGTTTCTGTTGCGGTGAGTCGTTCGCTCTCGGGGATGGGTTGTATTTTCACAGGTTGTGTTGTGCTTTCAGGCATCACGCCGTATTTAGGCGAGGTGACAGTGGGGGTGCAGAGGCCAAGCCGCAGGTCGCGTGCGCTAAGCCCCTGCCCCCCGGGAGGTACTCCGGTACACGGCCGCGGTAATGATCGGGGGCATGTGGGGTCGCTTGGGTTGGCCCGCTTTTTGTTGTACCGAGGGCTCATATGGTGCTTGGTTCCTCGGAGAGGCCTTGAATGGTGGGATGCGGCGTGTCGCTCATTCAGGGTCCGCCTCGGTGTTAACAGGGGAGCGCAGGCATTCAGGGTTGCTTGCGCAAAGCCCCTGCCCCCCCCCCCCCCCCCCGCCTTGAGGTCCCCATGTCGGCGGTCCCAGGAGTGATTGGAGGCATGTGGGACCGCTGGCGTTTGCACTATTTTTTGCTTCTGGCATAGCTCGGGGAGGGGGCGGTCGCGGAACTGCTGCCCTTGACTCTGCTTCACGCGGCGAGATGAGCAGAGGCAGGCTGTTTCGCTTTGGGTGTTGAGGGGAGCAGTTTGGACGCTTACGGTTCTCACGTCGTTTAATTGTGTTGTGGCCTCTGATACGGCAAGCGTAGCATTGGGGTCATTTGAGTAGAGGGAACGGTGCTCACTGAGCACCAGTCTTTGCCGCACTCTAATTTTGGTTTATGACCGTTTGCCTTGTAAATAGGAGGTCTGGCCGCTCGCAGGGTGAGGAGGATGTTCAAAATCATTTTAATTATAGTATCCAAGGTGCACTAACACCTATTGCTCGTCCATGTACAATACTCTGGGTGCAGTAAGGTGTTTATGCCACGGGGTGGCACTGTCCCTCGGTTATGGTCTCCGTACATGCTAGAGTTTTGTCGTTACTATTGTAATGGGTTTCCTGCATTTCATCACTAGCACGGTATACAGTAATTAAACATTCTCGGTTTAATGCCTTGTTTTAGTGGCCAGACTGGGAGAGGTGCTTCGTGATTTCAGGCACCTTGATATGTTTCTCTGTGCGCCCATGGGGAACTTATCGATTTCCAGCTAAGTCACAGCAAGGGCCAGAGTGGAATCGCGATAGTTGTTAGAAACCTGCCTCATTCTGGTGCGTGTCAGATTGTATTGTATTATCACAACTTAAATGCGCGTGGCTGGGCTTATGGCGGGCCTCGCTTAAAGCTCCCCTTTTGCCTTTGACCATGGTCATCGCACCCCTGCCATTTACCAGATTTGTGCAACGCAAATTCCATATACAGAAGAGCATATTGCTGTGTCTCCCAGTTGTGCCATATAGTCTGTACATCCTTCTGCTAATAGTGGAGGAGATGCCGGGAAATACATCGGAGAATGCAAAGGTAATTTCTCGCTAGGGAGATCGTAGGCCCCCCTCGGTGCCTTGGAATCGTCAGGTTAGCACAGGGTCTGCGGGCCATGGGGGGGCGGTTTGGGAGATGTCTCGCATGAGTCACCGTGTCCTAGGGTGCAAGGTCTCTGACTCTTGTCCCAAAGGTTTGCGTTTATTTCCTGGGTCTCAATGGTTGTAATTTTGGGGTGGCACATGCAGTAGGACTGGGCCCGGCCCGCTTACTGGACATCCGGTCGTTGGTTTAAACGCTTCAACATGCGTTACATGCCTCATAGTGACTTCAGCAGTCATTTCTGTTTGGCTGTGTTGGGCCACTTATGCAGCATGGGGGCGGGAATGTGGATTAATGCTTTTACTTTCTGTTTATCTGTGCAGGCAAGGGCCAGCAGTGCATTTCCACCCTCTTCCTTCGGCTACTCCCTGACAAGCATCATCAGGTACTGGGGGAAGAGTCACGATGGGCAATGCCACAGTGGCTCGGCCAGGGTAGCAGGGGAAGAAAGTGTCCCCCTTAAGTTACTTTGTCCACTTACGGTTACGGTCCAGGAGCGAATGTTATGTATCTTTTCCAAGGCGTATTGGTCTTTAAAGGCTTGGGGGCAGGATGGGTAACGGGTTGCTTCAAGTTATACATATAATGCCCTGACGAGAGCTGTATTGAGCATCAAGGCTCACAGCTGGTTAGCAGGTATGTGTGTATCTGTGATCAAGCTTTAATTAAGCAAGCCTGGGAGGTTGCTGTGACTGCGATAGTGTGCGCAACGCGAACAGCCCTGTTCGCCATGGTTTAGTATCAAAAGGTCTGGCACATGTTGGGTCAACGACAACAAAGTGGAGGCACTCTGCTCCCAGGATGGGTAGCGGGTTGCTTCAAGTTATGCATATAATGCCCTGACCACTTAGCCATAGTAGTAGGCTGGGTGGAAGCGGTCCGTTAAGCAGGTATGCTGCTGTTCCACAAATGCGGGAACGAGTGTTGGGGAACACGAAATGCACATGTAAGTAGGAATGCCGGCCTTGGTGGGGGGCCCTGGCTGCGCCGGTCGCCACACCCAGGGCTGTGGCGGAGTTACTTGGTGATCCAGAGGCGGAAAGGTACTCAGGGATACCCTCTTCAGGAGCACAAATATCCCCAGGAAGTCTGTGCGGTGGACCCTGGGGTGCGACGGCGCCCCATTTGTCCTACGGGCGGTTGGAAACCTGTACAACCGGGGGTCGCTTGAATGCTCTGCCCCTCGTAGGGGGGGGCGTGAGTTATATGGTGGACCAATGGTTCACCGGAAGTGGGAGGGGCTATCCCCTTACCACAACCGCTAAGCACCGATTGGCTAAGGGGGCGTGGCTTCGCAGGGCTGCGAAATGGCCGCGCACTAGATCGACTCCGCCGGCCGAGTACAATTAATCCACCATAAATCCTTCAATACTGCTTCCATTGAGAGCCTGCTGACAGGTCGCTGTCCTGTAGAAGTGGTGGAAGTGCTGGGAATCGAAAATCTGGATAACCGGAGCGAGTACCGGAGAGGACGACTGAGAGGCCCTCCCGCATCTGAGACCATAAAGCCGGGACCTCGGGTAATCACCGCCGGGGAGGCCCAGAACGGCGGTTAGAGGCGAGACGACGTGCGGGAGAATCCAGACCGAGAGGAATCGGAGATCGCTGCTAGCAGACACCGAGCCTAAGTGTCTGAACACCGGCGGACCTTGGAAGACCCGGAAGGGATACAAAGTGAGAGTCCCGAGCGCCGGACGGTAACGGAGGATGCGCAACGTCCCCTCCCGAGCACTGGAAGCTCCGGGGGCTGCGGCAGGGCTGAGCGGTGCAGAGAGATACCAAGCGCACGCTGACTGGGTGCGGGCCTGATATCGTACGTGCCCGGGTGAGTGCGAACGGAAGTGCAGAGCTGCTAACGGCGCTGAGAAATAAAGTAAGGACGCGGACCTTGGGAAACGCCGCCATTATATGTGAGGCCTACATGAGCTGAGATACCGATACCCCACATTTATGTACACAGAACCTTGCAGGAACAGGGGAGTACTCGAAAGCAAGGTAGTGGCCAGGCCTCCTGTTTGGTGGATTGGAGGAGCAGCCTGGCTGGAGGTCCAGCGGGGGCCAATGTAACTGCAGCGGCAGCATTGCAGCTTAGATTGTGCGAGGCTGCTGAGGACAACGTGGAGCCTGGCTGTTTTTGGGACGGGCAGAAAGACTCGGGCCCCGTCACTGCGGCCCGAGGATGTCTGAGGGGTACAGTGGTCCTGTCGCACCATGCAGTTAAGTTGAAGTGACGCTGCCGAGGGGATAATTGCCACTGCAGCGGTGCAGAAGGTCCCGTGACACGGGGGCACGTAAAAGCTGCTGTGCTGCGGAGCTGTTGGGGTCTGAAGAAGCCAAGACAGAATACGTGGCGCCCCCTGGAACACTCGAGCAAAGAGGGTAAGGCCTGTCGGCGGTACGCTGAGCATTTCGGCTAAGGATGATGTCGGATTGGGCACAAGCAGAGGGCGGTGCGCGGAGGTAGGCAGCGGCACCGCAGAGGCAGAAAAGCGTAAAGACAAGATAAGCGACACACTTCTGGGGTTGCTACAAGGGAGTACAACTGGAATTCCTGAGCAACCGGGCAACCCGACTCAAATTTGCTAACTCACTCCAGAGGAGGGGTGCAGACCGTATCAGGCGCCTGTAGATGGTAACTAATTTCAAGTAGCAAGGTGTGGAAAGCAATCGAATATTATCCTGAGCCTGGAGACGGAGTGTCGCACAAGTAATAGGTCAACCTCTAGCCAACATCGTCGCGTAGAACCAAGCACCAGCCAGGATGGGTAAACCCGACACGAGACAGCCAAGGATCACCTTCGAGAAAAAATCCAACAAGGCGACTGACGGCGAATCTAGCCAGCAGAGTCCGGCGGAGGATGGAGCCTCTTCGAAGAAGACATTCGCTCAATGTTTAAAGATCTGAAATCGAGTCTTCAGGGCCTCGACTCCAAGATGGATTCCCTGGCGGAAAGAGAGGACAGGATAACGCAAAGGGTAGAAAAACAGGAAGGCCGCATGAGTGTGTTGGAAACCAGGGTTACGGAGACGGAAGAGGGGCACACGGAACTAGACAAATTGCGTGAAATGGACAGGGTGCTACATGCAATCAAATTAAAGAACGAGGATTTGGAAGCCAGATCAAGAAAAAACAACGTACAGATCACAGGAATATCGGAAACCACAGACATACAAAATATGGAGACATACATAGACACCATGATGAAAGACCTCTTCGGCCCCGCCTTGTCTCCCATGTTCTTAATAGAACGAGCTCACAGAACGCTGGGCCCTAGGCCACGACCAGGTGCACCGCCACGACCCATCCTGGCGAGGATCCTCAACTACAGGGATCGTGACATGATACTTAGAATGGTGCGAGAGAAAGGGGACATACAATATAACGGGAATAATATCACGCTGTCCCCAGACTTCACGCTACAAGTTCAAGCGGCCCGCAGAGAGTTCATGCCAGCCAAGAAGATTTTTCAACAGATTGGCACTAGATACTCGTTGATATATTCCGCCAAATTGAGGATCCAGGGTCCTGGCAAGCCCACATTCTTCAAGGATGTGAAGGCTGCATTGGCGTACACAAAGCAGCTGGCCAAGGAGCAGAGACAGAGCACAAGTTCGGCAGATCCTACGGAGGCAAACACTTTGAGTGACAATGATTGAGAACCCCGGCATGTCAAGCTGGCTGTACAGATAAATCTATATTTAAATGTTACTACACGGCTGGGTGGAGGACGGCGGGGGGGCCCCTTTAAATATACGATTGTGTTAGGTGAATATGTTAATTTACCTGTGGATTCCTGACCTATTCGGCGGAAAGGTAGACACTGATGTGGACATATAAGGGCTCTATGTTCTGGGGCAGTTACCACTATACTCGGCCACCCTGCCATGAGCGCAGGGGTGTTATGCCGGCGGACCCACGTTCCCCATGGGATGATTCCCTTAGGTTTCCTTATATGGAGCTTTTGTTTACATTTGTGGGGACTTGGAGGGAGGGTAACACAACCTGATTGGGGGGTTGGTGTGGGAGGGGAGGGGGGGACGAAAAAGTCCATTTCGGGACACCTGCCAAAATGTAAATGTGCACCTAGACGTAGGTGGTGGATGACATGTGTGATTGTATCCCTGTTAAGTGATGAACAAGAAGTCGTCACGTTTGGAACTTTGTCTGAAGCTTTGTTGACTGTAGATCTGGGGGATCTACGTCACCCATAGGATGTCAGCATATTCGATACCTGCTTTAGCCATGTCGCACCTAAAATGTCTCACATGGAATGTTAGAGGCCTAAACGACCATGGGAAGGCGAGACTGGTCCATTCATACCTCTCTAGACATGGAGTGGACATATGTTTACTGCAGGAAACGCACTTGACGGGCGACACGGTGTGCATACTTAGGAACAACAGGTGGGGTGAGGTGGTGGACAGCGGTTACTCCAACTACTCACGGGGAGTGGCTATACTTGTACGCAAGGGACTGCAGTGTCGCACACACCGCACACTGATAGATCGAGACGGACGGTATGTATTGTTGCAGGGCACACTTTACAATACGCCCACTGTGATAATAAACACATATGGCCCGAACACGGATGCACCTGACTTCTTTCAACATATTAGGCACATGGTGCAGTCCTTAACTAATAATACAGTAATCTTGGGCGGAGATTTCAATGTGGTCCTCTCAGATGTGGCGGATAGGCAGGGCTCATCGCGGGAACACCATCCGAGAGCAGCCGCAATGCTGCAGGACATTATATCTGACCTGCAGCTGGTGGACTCCTGGAGAGCGCTGCACCCAACCCTTAGAGAGGGAACCTGCGTGACACACCACCGCAACACATGGTTGAGGCTCGACTTCTGGTTGCTATCTAAAGACATGCACACATGGGTTACCGAGGCTGTGCACCACCCGCGTACACTCTGACCATGCACCTGCACAACTGACATTTAAAGTGCCAGGTCCCTATACAACCCCGTTCAGTTGGAGATTTCCCCCAGGGGCGCTACTGGACCAAGTCTTTCGAGAAGAACTACGGGGGAAGATAGAGGAGTATTTCACATTTAATGAGGGAACGGTGGTGTCACCGGGTATGCTATGGGAAGCATTTAAAGCTGTGATACGGGGAGACTGTATAGCACTCAAAAAAGGTGTACTTAGAGCTATACGTAATACACTGCAAAAACTGGAATGTGAAATTGGAGTGCTTGAACGTGTAAGAGATCGCTCCCCGTCTCCGGCCATTGCGGCGCAGCTTAGGGCTAAACTGTTGCAATTTCAGGCAGAGGCGGAGAGGTAAACGGCATATTTATACAAGCATGCTCGAGCTCGGCGCTATGGGGAAGGGGACAGAGCCGGGAAAACGCTAGCAGGCCTACTGAGAACGCCCAAGGGAGCGTATTATATAACGGAACTGCTCACAGAAGACGCCGCCAGAAATCCTAAGCACAATGTCCCGGTATTATGAAAAGCTATATACTTCCCAGTCCAACCCTTCACAGTCTGACATAGTGGACTATCTGGACACTATGGCGCTGGCGTGGTTTAGCGACAGTGCTAGACAATACATGGAGCTCCCCATCACGGTAGAAGACATCAAACAAATGATCAATGGTATGCCGGTGGGGAAGGCTCCGGGGGCGGGCGGGCTGACTGCAGCCTTCTATAAGGAATACTCCGATTTATTAGCCCCGCGACTCCTACAGGTGTATTTAGAAGCGGTGAAGACGGGCATCCTCCCTACCACCCTTCGAGAGGCTACCATAGTCGCTCTGCTGAAACCAGAGAAGGACCCTGCTGCACCTGATTCATATCGCCCACTCTCCTTAATAAATTTAGATGCAAAGATATACGCCAAACTCATCGCCAACAGGCTGCAACCAATGCTGCCACAGATAGCATTGCCGGATCAATCTGGTTTTATACCAGGTCGCTCAACAGCTCATAACTTACGAACACTGTTTGGCCTGCTTCATTATTTGGCTCCACATGTACAAGCAATAGCCACACTGTTAGACGCCACAAAGGCATTTGACTCGCTGGAGTGGCGATTCCTGTTTGCCCTGCTACGCCGTTTGGGGTTTATCCCCTTATTCATCCAACAAATACAGTTGCTTTATGCAGGTCCTGTGGCATGGGTTAGGATCAACGGACAAATGTCGGAACCTTTTGCCATAACCAGGGGAACACGGCAGGGATGCCCATTGTCGCCATTGCTGTTTGCTATCGCTTCTGAGCCATTGGCGGCCCGTTTACGCCAGCACCATACGCAGCGGAGCATAGGGTTCACGTCCAGGGGATTGTTGATTTCCATGTACGCAGATGACATGATAATATATCTAACCAACCCGGAAGAAAACTTTGTAGAAGTAATGAGAGAGATCGTTCGCTATGGTGGGTTTACAGGAATCCATGTAAACTGGTCGAGATCTGTAATCATTCCACTCACTGATGATACCACCCCGGTGGACGTGGAATTTCCTATTCAGTGGGCTGGTGGTGAAATTAAATATTTGGGAATATGGGTGAGCAGATCACTCCATGAAATAAATGTGAGTACCACCAGGTCTGGTAAGTTGAAAAACGTTATACTCACAAAAAAGATAACGGGGTGGTATGACTGCTAGGCTAACATACTAAGGTGTAAGTGTAAGGGAACGGGCAATTAGTCTTCTTAAGACGAGAATCCTCACTCACCCAAAGGTGACATGCTTCATCATTGGGTTCCCTCTTGCACACTGTGACCGCAAGGTACACAGTGTGGGCTACAACTCGCCCTCAGGAGAGGAGTGTGAGGTATTTTAGGTCATCCAATGGAAGATGGAGTGAGGGGCAGAGTGCAATAATGAAAAAATTCTAAAAGTGAATAATAATTAACTCATGGGAGGACAAAGGTAACTTTAATAGGTGTCCCCAGTGGTTGGGGCTAAAATCAGCTAAGTGTAAAAATAGGGGATGTTCCGTATTGGGTTACAGTCGATATGTTTCTGCCTGTTTTACCAACTGGTTCATGGCATTCTTCAGGACCCACTTGTAGTCACTCTGCTTTTTTCGTTAGAAAATTATATTTAAAAATAACCATACTCTAGTATAATGGCATCAGTTAACGTGGTACCAGCTGCAGTCCAGTCCACTGTCAATTCGGTACTATTAGTGTACCTCCACCTTCAAGAGGCAGAAACATGTCGACCTCAACCCAATAGGGAACATGTATACCCCTGTTTTTCACTTAGCTGATTTTAGCCCTAACCACTGGGAACACCTATTAAAGTTATCTTTGTCCTCCCATTGTTTTTGTTTTTTAAACATATTTTTATTGATTTTCTCAACTTTATAAGTCTCATAAACAGTTGTTCCTAGCGTGTACATTGCATTGTAGTAAGGAAAACAAACAGTGAATTCTTCTGCCCGCTCCCCACCCCCCCACGGACTCAATCTTCCATTGTTATACATGCCTAACAGTCAGCACTACAGTATAAAACATTTATACAAAATAACACAGTTACATTGCACAACCTGGGCACTATATATATTGGGCCGACACCATCCCGCTTTTTACCCATCATAGTGTTATGAACAATCTTATGCCGTATATATGTGTCCTACTACTATGCCTGCACATCTAAAGCTATAAATTCTTCAAGCATTGCGTTCCATTCCAGTGAAATGAGTGTCTTCTGTAACCCCCTCTGTTCCTCCCGCTTAAGCTCAGCTCCCTCTGCCCTACCCCATCTAATCACTTCATTATACCATTCTAGTACTGAAGGTGCTCTGGCAGTCTTCCATTTCATAGTGATATTTTGTTTAGCTAATATCAAATCCAGATTAGCAAATTTGCGGCCAGGGCTTCCCTTTTTTCCCTTTGGACCCAATCCTAATAGGCAAAACTCCAATGTCACACTGTTCCGTACCGGGGCAACACTATTTACTATTTCTTGTATTGATGACCAGTAATGTGTCAGTCTCGGGCAGTCCCATAACATATGCAGCTAAACTGCATTTGAGGAGTGGCATCGGAGGCAAGCATCCGCTGTACCTGTGTTAGACCTGGCACCTTGGCGTGAGTCTCCCTTCCTCTTTTTGTCGCTGTGCCTCATGTGTTTTTATGGTGTTGGCCGCTCAGCGCGCTGTGCCACTGCCAACCAGTGTCGCGGTGCGAGTGCTCCCTTTGTAAATTGTATATGTTGGTTGGATTCCATGATTGGATTGTTTGGTTTACTATCAGACCCCAGTAAAGTGCGCCAGGAGCGCCAGGGCATGTAAATGCAAACACCGCTGGTGGGCTTGCAGCACGGGTTGTGCCACCCACAGAAGCAGCCGGTAAAATACGTCTAAGGTCTGCCATCGCAGAACCTGCGTGCAGTCTGGTACTGACATGCTGACTGGCAAGTGCCCACACTTGCCGGTCCCTAAAACCTTCCCTTAGCTGCATGTTAGTCACCCCTCTGGTAGGCCCACGGGCAGGGTGCGTTGTGAGCATAAGGTAGGACAAGCCTAGATGCGTGGCATGTCCTAGCAGTGAATTACCGCCATCTTGTTGTTCACTACTGCAAGGCTACCCTGTTCTCATAGGCCAGTATGGGCGGCCTGGATTATTACACCCTATGATCCTAACCGACCCAGGGAACATGGTAGAAGATCGAGTTTAGTATGCCTGAACTCGGAATAATAAGGTACATCTTTTCGTAAGGTTTATTTTAATATTCCGGGTTTGCAAATGCCGCTTTTAGAAAGCTGGCCTTTGCTTGCCTAAACATTTCAGCCCGCCTTTGGGTGATGTGTATCTGATGTCTGGCTGGTGTGAGTGACAGGGCTGGTGGAACCCAGATGGGCAGGGCTAGGTAGCCTGGTGGTGAATAGGACGATCGACAGGTAGATGGGTGGGAGGAGTGCTCCTAGGCTCTGAATAGGACAGTACTCTGCCACCTCAATGCCGGCTCCGCCCCCTGTGGAGCGTCTGAGGACTCTGCCCTGCACTCTGAAAGGAGAAGCCTGCATCGCGTAAACAAAGTGCTCAGAAACCGGACTGAACTAGGCAAGGGCCCCCCTGGCCTGGGAGAACAAAAGATTTGCTGTATAAATGGAGGAGCCCTGCTCCTGAGAAACTAGATCCGCTTTTGACCAAGAAGAATCTCTGCCTGAGGAGGAGGCACCGGGAAAGCTGTAGGAGGAAGACTGTCCCTACCCTGGGGGATTGGCCTGCAGTGGTGACCTTGCTGCCAAAGGAGAGAAGAGAAACTGTTGCTGAAGACTTTTACTTTACTTTTACTTTCAAGACTTGTGCTTTTCCAAAACGATCTCCAAGGGCTTGGAACTGAGCATGCCCCCTGAACTGAGCCCCAGGACCATTGGGCTCTACCTGATCTTCACTCGCCTGCCGCTGGACTGTGGTGTCCTTTCCCTCGCCGGAGCTGTGACCCTCGTGCCCCAGTCCCTCCCTGAGCCGTGACCAGGACTGCTTAGCCGCCCCCGCCTTGGGAAGAGCCTCGCTCGATCGGAGCCGCTCCCCCTACGCTGTGCTGGGCTGCCCCTGTCACCTCGCTCGTTGGAGGCTCGCTGTGCACCTTCACCCTCCCGCCGGAATCGGCGTTTGTGAGCATCTCCAAGCCTCGGACGGCCCGGACGTATCTGCGTGCCCGGCTGCCCCGCTTTGTTCACCCGCCACCTGCAACACCCCGCTCTTGTCGTGAGCCTGAAGATCAGACACCCATCGTGAAGTGTGGGAGCCCCGGACGCCGCCTCGCTCTTCTGTCGAAGAGCCGCTGAAATCCCGCACCCGCCTTTGCGTCAAGAAACAAGGTACTGTACTTACGAACTCGACCGCGAGCTCGCATCGGATCCAGGGTCTGCAACGTTCTGATTTCCCTGTCATCTGCCGCGTGCTTCCTGGGCGCTGCCTCAGCACGAAGTGCGCTGAGGCCTACAGTTACCTTGTGCCCGCCTAAAGAACTTTCCGTAAACAAAGAGAACTTTACCGTATTTCCAAGAATTGTGGCCCCATCAGTTCAACGTTACTGGGCCTTGTATTGAATCTGCTGAATCTACATAAAAGCTTATTTTTATATACTTCCTGATTGGTGTCCGTTTGTGGTGCATGCAAGGGGTTTACTGTATGTGTAATTGCATTTGCTTAACCGTGTACGCCTGAGACTTAGCCTAGACTGCTCGCGCCACGCTCCTAGAGGGTGAGCAGGGGTTATTCTGGGGAGTCATCCTTCGCCCTGACAAGAAGTAAAGGGTCCCTGCTTGTTGTGGGTTCACACCCGCATCAACCAGAGCCCCCTCATTTCTAACATTGGTGGCAGCGGTGGGATTTACGGATTTGTATTTGTGGTTTGCGTATAGTGAATCACTGATCACCACGTAGTGAGAGCAGACCAGTAACACAGCCACAAGACTAGCAATTGTTTTTGTTTTGCCAAGAATCTCCGTTGTTAGAACCATGCCTGGTTCACTTCCCGCCGGAAGGGCAGCCTCTATAATCTCTGGATTTGAGGACATAGATTGGGAAGAAAGCGCACTTCGGAATTATAGCAATGAAGAATTGAAAGGTTTTTGCTCCAAGTTCAGAATTGCCCAAACTGGATTGAAAAAGAAGGAACAATTCGTGAAGGCGCTGAGGGCCTGGTATGAGTCAAAGGCACCAGAGAATCAGGTGGAAATGGTTCCACCAGAAAGTGTCCATGAGTTTGGCAGAGGCCTGTCGCCAGAAGAGTTGGCAGACAGGGCAGCAACCCAGGCACACGAGATGGCAAAACTTCATGGGCAGATGGATATGGAAAAACAAAGATTAGCCATGGAAGAAAAGAAACTACAATTAGAGCATGACATGAAGCTGAGGGAGCTGGAGCTGAAAGCAAAAAGTTTGGAGCCTAATCCCTCTGGTGGCAGCACACCGCCAGTACCGGCGGAACCAAGAGTTTATATTCCCAAGGATGTAGTGAAGGAGTTCTTCAAGAATGACGACATCGGGCAGTGGTTCAGAGCCTACGAGGTAGCCATGTCTTCCCACCGGGTCCCTGAGAAAGATTGGGGAGCGGGGTTGTGGGGACGGTTCCTGAGTGAAGGGCGGGACACACTGTTAGATTTACCTGCTGATGTTCATAATTCTTATGCCCATATGAAGGAAGCATTGATGGCTAGGTATGGGTTGACCCCTGAGTTATATAGACAGAGGTTCAGGGGTTGCACTAAGATTCCCAATAGTACGTATGTGGAGTATGTGACTTTCTTTTGCAGAGCGCTGGATGGTTGGGTAAAGGGTAGTAAGGTAAATGATTATCAAGGGCTTCTTGATTTAATGGCATGGGAGCACTTGTCCAGTAATTGTTTTCCTGAGCTACGCCAGCACCTGATAGATAGTAGGCTGACTAACCCGAGGAAGCTTGCTGAGGAGGCGGACCGCTGGGTCAGTACCAGGGTCCACAAGGGTACCGTGGGAGATTCCGCCAAAGGTGGGCAGGGTCCCCAGCAGAAGAGTGGGGGGGACAGGGGTAAACAGAAGCAGTTCCAAAAAGGGCCCCAAAATAGTCCCCAAGGGAACCAAGGGAAGGGTTCTCAGCCTCCCCCACCCCAGAAACCGACCGGGGCCCCGACAGGTCCTCCTGTTCAGAAGGGGCCCGTCAGATGTTACAGGTGTAACAATTTGGGGCATTTTGCCTCTGATGTAAAGTGTCCATTGTTTGGTAAACCAGCCCCCACTGGTGCTCCACCCCGACAGGTGACTAGTGTAGCCTTGGGGGAGGAGAGGGATGTCCAAGGTGGGTGGGGTCCCGTAGAGATGTCCCTGGTCTCGCTAGGAGACTGTGAAGTGGTCCCTCCAACCCAGCTGCCTGAGAACACTAAGAAGTACAGGCAGTGGGTGACTATAAATGGCCATAGAGTGGAAGCTCTTAGAGATACAGGAGCCAGTGTGACAGCTGTCAGGTGTCACCTGGTGTCTCAGGAGCAGGTGGTCCCCAACGCATTCTATCCCGTTGTTGCCGCTGACAACACAGAGAGACACTGCAAGGTGGCTCAGGTTCCCTTTGAGTGGGGGGGGGTCTCTGGTACTCTTCAGGTAGCTGTGAGGCCCGCCATGCCTGTAGACTGTTTGTTAGGGAACGATTTGGAGAGCTCACCTTGGGCTAAGGTGGAGCGGAGTGCTCACCTGGAGATGTTGGGTATGCCGGATTGGGCGTGTGTCACCACACGGTCCATGGCAGCCAGTAGAGGTACTCAAGAGGTCCTGGAGCCTGAGAGGGAGGCCCAGGAACCGGCCTCAGAGAGAAGGAGCAAGGGGCGCGGGAAGCCGGCCCCTGAAGTTCCCACGGTCCAGGAGGAAGCAGACCTTGAGGGGGATGCCCTGGAACCTACAGGGGAGCAGATAGCTGAACTGGGAGACCTGCTGGAGCTGACCCATTGGCAGCAGGAAGGGGGTCCCACCAGGGAGGACTTTTGTAAGGCACAGAAGGAGTGCCCTTCTCTCGTGGGTATGCGGCAGCAGGCTGCAGACCAGGCCGCAGGTGATCAGTCAGGATCACATTTCGTTTACTGGGAGAACGACCTCCTATATACAGAGCCTAAGGTTGCTGAGCCTGGGTCAGCCCGTGCGCTGGTGGTACCCCAGGACTTCAGAGCCTTCCTACTGGGGCTGGCTCACGATGTGCCATTGGCAGGGCATTTGGGGCAGGACAAGACCTTTGAAAGGCTTGTCACCCACTTTTATTGGCCTCAAATGCGCAGGAGTTCAGATACTCACTGCAGGACATGCCAGACTTGCCAGGCAAGTGGAAAGAGTGGAAGGAAGCAGAAGGCTCCACTCCAGCCATTCCCTGTGGTCGGTACCCCATTCCAGCGAGTGGAGATTGACATTGTAGGGCCACTGGACCCCAGGACAGCGATGGGCAATAGGTTCATCCTGGTCCTGGTGGACCATGCCACCCGGTACCCGGAAGCCATTCCTCTGAGGACAGTGACGGCCCCCGTGGTGGGACGGGCACTGATGGGAATTTTCTCCCGAGTGGGATTCCCTCTAGAGGTGGTGTCTGACCGAGGTACCAATTTCATGTCCAAGTACATGAAATCTCTTTGGCAAGAGTGTGGTGTAACCTACAAATTCACCACGCCTTACCACCCCCAAGGAAACGGGTTGGTTGAGAGATTCAACCGAACCCTCAAAGGCATGATAATGGGCCTAGAAGGACCCATGAGGCGTAAGTGGGACGTCCTCTTACCATGCCTTCTCCTCGCTTACCGTGAGGTGCCACAGAAGTCTCTGGGGTTCAGTCCCTTTGAGCTTCTGTATGGTCACCCAGTCAGAGGACCTCTAAGTCTGGTCAAGGAAGGCTGGGAGCAATCTCCCAGGAAACCTCCCCAGAATGTATATAGTTACATGCTGGCCTTCAGGAATCAGACTAGGTGATTCAGGCAACTTGCTGAGGCAAATCTGGAAGCCAGCCAGGAGGAGATGAAGCGGTGGTACGACCAGAATGCCACTCTGGTAGAGCTTCAGCCTGGACAGAAAGTATGGGTCTTGGCCCCCGTGGAGCCGTGTGCGCTCCAGGATAAGTGGACCGGTCCCTTTGAGGTGGTGGAGCGCAAGAGTCCTGTTACCTACGTGGTGGACCTGAAGTCTCCTAGGAACCCCTTAAGGGTCCTACACGTCAACCGCCTCAAGCCCCACTTGGAGAGGTCCCAAGTGGGCATGCTCTTGGCAACAGATGCTGGAATGGAAGAGGAGACAGAACCTCTTCCTGACCTCCTGTCAGCCAAGGAGCAAGATGGGTCAGTGGATGGTGTCATCCTCTCTTCCACCCTGACCCCTGAGCAACAGAATGATTGTCGCCAGTTGCTGGGACAATTTTCTGACCTGTTTTCCGTGGTCCCTGGTGTCACTGATTGGTGCGTCCATGATGTGGACACTGGGGATAGTCCACCTGTGCGGCACAAGGCCTACAGGGTGACTGACAGGGTGAGGACATGCATCGAGGAGGAGGTCTCCAAGATGTTTGCACTCGGGGTAATTGAGTCTTCTAGCAGTCCTTGGGCCAGCCCCGTGGTCTTGGTCCCAAAGGCTGCAGCGCCGGGAGCCACACCCGAACTCCGGTTCTGTGTGGACTACAGAGGACTCAATTCGGTCACTAGGACCGACGCACACCCCATCCCCAGAGCTGATGAGCTCATCGATCGGCTAGGGGCTGCCAACTACCTCAGCACGTTTGATTTAACGTCTGGGTATTGGCAGATCGCCTTGACCGAGGGGGCCAAAGAGAGGTCAGCATTTTCCACCCCAGATGGGCACTACCAGTTCCGGGTTATGCCATTTGGGATGAAGAATGCCCCTGCCACCTTCCAGAGATTGGTCAACCAGGTGTTGGCTGGGCTGGATTCGTTCAGTGCAGCCTACCTGGATGACATCGCAGTGTTCAGCTCCACTTGGGAGGAACACTTGCGTCACCTCTGGGAAGTGTTGATGGCGCTGCGCAAGGCAGGCCTCACGATCAAGGCGAGTAAGTGCCAGATCGGGCAGGGTTCCGTGGTGTACTTGGGACACCAAGTTGCGAGTGGCCAGGTGGCACCCCTTCAGCCCAAGATAGAAACCATCCTGAATTGGGAGGCGCCCAAAACCCAGACGGAGGTGAGAGCCTTCCTAGGTCTCACCGGGTACTACAGGAGGTTTGTCAAGGGGTATGGCAACATGGTTGCCCCCTTGACAGCGCTGACTTCGAAGAAGCAGCCCAGGAAAGTGATTTGGACTGACACCTGTCAAAAAGCTTTTGAGGCCTTAAACTGCTATGTGCACGGCGCCCGTGCTCTTGGCTCCCAACTTCTCCAAAGAGTTTATCGTTCAGACAGACGCTTCAGAGCATGGTGTGGGGGCTGTTCTTTCACAGATTAATGAGGAGGGCCTAGATCAACCCGTAGCCTTTCTTAGCAGGAGGTTACTTCCACGGGAACAAAGGTGGAGTGCTATTGAACGTGAGGCATTTGCTGTGGTCTGGGCGCTGGAGAAGCTAAGACCCTACTTGTTTGGGTCTCACTTCCGGGTTCAGACGGACCACAGGCCCCTCAGATGGTTGATGCATATGAGGGGTGAGAATCCAAAGCTGTTGAGGTGGTCCATTTCCCTACAGGGTATGGATTTCACGGTGGAACATCGCCCTGGTACAGATCACGCCAATGCTGACGGTCTGTCCAGATTTTTCCGCCTTAGTGATGAGGAACTCCCTGGGGTAGGGTAGTTCTCCCCACTTTTCAGCTGGAGGGGACACGTGTTAGACCTGGCACCTTGGCGTGAGTCTCCCTTCCTCTTTTTGTCGCTGTGCCTCATGTGTTTTTATGGTGTTGGCCGCTCAGCGCGCTGTGCCACTGCCAACCAGTGTCGCGGTGCGAGTGCTCCCTTTGTAAATTGTATATGTTGGTTGGATTCCATGATTGGATTGTTTGGTTTACTATCAGACCCCAGTAAAGTGCGCCAGGAGCGCCAGGGCATGTAAATGCAAACACCGCTGGTGGGCTTGCAGCACGGGTTGTGCCACCCACAGAAGCGGCCGGTAAAATACGTCTAAGGTCTGCCATCGCAGAACCTGCGTGCAGTCTGGTACTGACATGCTGACTGGCAAGTGCCCACACTTGCCGGTCCCTAAAACCTTCCCTTCGCTGCATGTTAGTCACCCCTCTGGTAGGCCCACAGGCAGGGTGCGTTGTGAGCATAAGGTAGGACAAGCCTAGATGCGTGGCATGTCCTAGTGGTGAATTACCGCCATCTTGTTGTTCACTACTGCAAGGCTACCCTGTTCTCATAGGCCAGTATGGGCGGCCTGGATTATTACACCCTATGATCCTAACCGACCCAGGGAACATGGTAGAAGATCGAGTTTAGTATGCCTGAACTCGGAATAATAAGGTACATCTTTTCGTAAGGTTTATTTTAATATTCCGGGTTTGCAAATGCCGTTTTTAGAAAGCTGGCCTTTGCTTGCCTAAACATTTCAGCCCGCCTCTGCGTGATGTGTATCTGATGTCTGGCTGGTGTGAGTGACAGGGCTGGGGGAACCCAGATGGGCAGGGCTAGGTAGCCTGGTGGTGAATAGGACAATCGACAGGTAGATGGGTGGGAGGAGTGCTCCTAGGCTCTGAATAGGACAGTACTCTGCCACCTCAATGCCGGCTTCGCCCCCTGTGGAGCGTCTGAGGACTCTGCCCTGCACTCTGAAAGGAGAAGCCTGCATCGCGTAAACAAAGTGCTCAAACCGGACTGAACTAGGCAAGGGCCCCCCTGGCCTGGGAGAACAAAAGATTTGCTGTATAAATGGAGGAGCCCTGCTCCTGAGAAACTAGATCCGCTTTTGACCAAGAATAATCTCTGCCTGAGGAGGAGGCACCGGGAAAGCTGTAGGAGGAAGACTGTCCCTACCCTGGGGGATTGGCCTGCAGTGGTGACCTTGCTGCCAAAGGAGGGAAGAGAAACTGTTGCTGAAGACTTTTACTTTACTTTTACTTTCAAGACTTGTGCTTTTCCAAAACGATCTCCAAGGGCTTGGAACTGAGCTTGCCCTCTGAACTGAGCCCCAGGACCATTGGGCTCTACCTGATCTTCACTCGCCTGCCGCTGGACTGAGGTGTCCTTTCCCTCGCCGGAGCTGTGACCCTCGTGCCCCAGTCCCTCCCTGAGCCGTGACCAGGACTGCTTAGCCGCACCCGCCTTGGGAAGAGCCTCGCTCGATCGGAGCCGCTCCCCCTACGCTGTGCTGGGCTGCCCCTGTCACCTCGCTCGTTGGAGGCTCGCTGTGCACCTTCACCCTCCCGCCGGAATCGGCGTTTGTGAGCATCTCCAAGCCTCGGAGGGCCCGGACGTATCTGCGTGCCCGGCTGCCCCGCTTTGTTCACCCGCCACGTGCAACACCCCGCTCTTGTCGTGAGCCTGAAGATCAGACACCCATCGTGAAGTGTGGGAGCCCCGGACGCCGCCTCGCTCTTCTGTCGAAGAGCCACTGAAATCCCGCACCCGCCTTTGCGTCAAGAAACAAGGTACTGTACTTACGAACTCGACCGCGAGCTCGCATCGGATCCAGGGTCCGCAACGTTCTGATTTCTGTGTCATCTGCCGCGTGCTTCCTGGGCGCTGCCTCAGCACGAAGTGCGCTGAGGCCTACAGTTACCTTGTGCCCGCCTAAAGAACTTTCCGTAAACAAAGAGAACTTTACCGTATTTCCAAGAATTGTGGCCCCATCAGTTCAACGTTATTGGGCCTTGTATTGAATCTGCTGAATCTACATAAAAGCTTATTTTTATATACTTCCTGATTGGTGTCCGTTTGTGGTGCATGCAAGGGGTTTACTGTATGTGTAATTGCATTTGCTTAACCGTGTACGCCTGAGACTTAGCCTAGACTGCTCGCGCCACACACCTAGAGGGTGAGCAGGGGTTATTCTGGGGAGTCATCCTTCGCCCTGACAAGAAGTAAAGGGTCCCTGCTTGTTGTGGGTTCACACCCGCGTCAACCAGAGCCCCCTCATTTCTAACAACCTGGAAACATTAAGCTTAGTTTGTGCGGGGTCAAATAGGCGCGGTGAACAATCATAAACTATAAATTTAAGTTTTGGATTTCTAGATACCTTTCTGGGGTATTCTAACAGTGTCTCCCATTCTTTATCAGTGAGCACACGGCCTATATCCGTGTTCCATTTGTCGTGGGTGGTCTGGAGTGACACTAAAGTGTTTGTACGAATACTCCGGTACAACCACTTTGTCAAGTGACTACCGTTGCCCATCAAATATTGCATGTGGGTTAGTGCGTGTGTTGGAGGTTCTGCTCCATCTGGAGCCCAGACAGTTTGGATATAGCGAGAGATTTTGGCATGGAGCAGAAATAACATATTCGGCACTCCCTGTTCTCTCACAAATGTATCGGGATTCATTAGGGTACCATTCGTTAAGAACATGCCCATTGTGATCACCCCCGTCTCCTCCCATGCCGCTATATGTCGAAGAGTTACCGTCCCTGATGGTAAAGGGAGTCCCATTAAGGGTACATTGGGAGCGTAAGGTGTCAGTGTCTTTGTGTAGCACATTGCCTTTTTCCAATACAACAATGCAGTCCTTAACAGTGGCTGCACTGTCGGAGGGATTCTGCTGTTTGGTAGCAACAGAGCATGTAGTCCTCCTCGCACCCATGCCTGGCGAGTCATAGCAATTTCTTGTAATTTGCGGCCTGCAATCCACTACGCCAACCATTGCAATTGGCCTGCATAGCAGTAAGCCCTCAGGTCCGGACTCCCAGTCCCCCTTGTTTTGTGTCCAATTGTAATTTAGTGAGTCCTATGCGTCTACGTTCCGACCCCCATATTAATTCAACAAGGAGAGAGTCCAGTAGCTTAAACACCGGCAGTGGAATAATGATAGGTAGATTGGTAAAATGATATAACAGTCTAGGAAGCATCACCATTTTGGCAATGGCTACCCGTCCCGGTACCGATATGGGTAAAGAAGTCCAGAATCTTATTTGTGCTCTAAGCGCCGCAATAGCCGGTTTAGATTTCCATCTAAAATACCTTCTGTCTCTCTATATATCTGGATGCCCAGATATCTAAAAGTAACGGTCGCTGTTTAAAATGTCCAGCGTCCAAAGCGAATTGGTTCATCCCTGGTTGTGTCATTAAAAAAATATACATATGATCTGTTTTCATTAATGGAAAGACCTGAGAGCCTCTGAAATGCAGTAAAAAGTGTGGGTATTGGGTCACAGTCCTCATCCAAATTATTCAAGTATAATATGAGGTCATCCGCATATGCCGAAATGATGTCTACCTCTCTATCTATCCGTATCCCTCTATGTCCCGCCATGGTATGGAGCTTAAGAAGTAGAAGCTCCAACGCTAATACAAATAATAATGGTGAGAGCGGGCAACCTTGTCTAGTACCCCTCGCTATCTGATATTGTTGTGAGATGTGAAAACCCGTACGTGCACGCACTGTGTGGTTCGTATACAGCAGATGGGGAACAGCCATTACAACGCGGTTTTTACCACGCGCAGCTTTTACATCGCATGCGTTACAACTCATGCGATGTTACAACGCAATGCCATTACAACGCAAGTCTTTACATCGACTTGCGCTAGATGGCGTGCTAACATTACAAATAGTGTAGTTTACTATCCCAACACCTTCCCTACTGTTACGTGGACTGGAGTTGGAATAGTAAATTACACTTTTCTAATGTTAGCCTGCCATCTAGTGCAAGTCGATGTAAAGACTTGCGTTGTAATGGCATAGCGTTGTAACATCGCATGCGTTGTAACGCATGCGATGTAACTGCACTCGTTGTAATGACACGCGTTGTAATGTCATACACCCACAGCAGATGCACCCAGTTCACGAATTCCCCTGGAATTCCAAACTTTGGGAGTGTCCAGAACATATATCTCATTTCAGTGAGTCGAATGTTTGACGTAAATCTGGGGAAATACAGCCCTGGGAATGGACAGCTGCGAGTGTATGGTACATCACCTGGTGGAGTCTCCTAATATTAAGAGCCGTACACCTACCCGGTACACACCCACACTAATCAGTGTGTACCAGCCGAGAAATAAACTGTAGAATTCTATTTGCCAACAGCTTACTCAGAATCTTATAATCTGTGTTGAGAAGCGAGAGGGGTCGATAACTTGCCATGTCTTTACTGTCCCTGCCCGGTTTCGGGAGCGATACCACTGTAATGTAGTGAGCGGAAGTGACCAGCCATCTAATGAGGTCCGATAAAATCTCTGTAGATGGGGGACTAATAATTCTGAATATGTGGCATAGAATTCTTTGTTCAATCCATCATTGCCCGGTGTTTTTTTGCGGGGGAGATCCTTGATTGCTGATTTTATTTCC
Source organism: Triturus cristatus (assembly GCF_964204655.1). NCBI lineage: Eukaryota > Metazoa > Chordata > Amphibia > Caudata > Salamandridae > Triturus > Triturus cristatus. The sequence goes on along the minus strand of NC_140579.1, from coordinate 1,054,304,065 downwards.
ATGCTAGTTATAGGCCTTTGTAGATCTGACTTGTGATCACTTATCAACTGTGGGACTTGTAGTCCCTCAAAGAATGACTCGTATTCATCATCATCTACCTCTTCCGAGGACGCATACAACTTCATAATAGTGTATAAAGGCATTGTTTATTTCTAACTTGGTGCGTACAACGGCATCTTCTGGAGTATTTATTTCAAGAATAGGAGACACTGACGGTGCATCTTTGATAATTCTAGCAAGCAATGGGCCTCCTCTATCTGCGATTGCATGCTTTTTCTGTGTGTATAAGCTGTAATCCAAAATACGAAGTTCTTCTAGTAGTTCAGCATGTGTTATGTGCGTCTCTTGTAGAGCTTCCTGACACGTGTCTCTTGATGCTGCCTCCTGTTCTAGCTTACCCAGCCTATTTTACACTTCTTTGAGGTTGTCAAGTAAAACAATGCACACCCCCACCTTTGTGCTAATTGCCACCCACGTCCCATTCAATTTGACGTGTGGTAGCGGTGTCTGTGTTGTCAGTGAAATAATTAACTATAGTCGTAGAAATGGCACTGTGAAACACCGGGCACTCCAACAGTGAGGAGTGCAATCTCCAGATTGGTATTGGTGTTGGAACTTTCCCCCACAACATTGTGACTTCTAGTGGGTTTTGATCCGAATAGGTTTTGCCTAAATACGTAGTATCTTTTCAGCGAACAAAATATTCTATCTATACGGGTATGGAGCTCATGCGGTGCCGAAAAGAAAGAATATTCTTTCAGTGTGGTGCACCTTGCGCCGTGCATCTCCTATACCCCAGCCCTCCACCCGGGTCTGAAGGACATCTGCCTGTTTTCTGCATCCCGTGCCCTGAAGTGGGGTGTGCGACCTCTCCAGTTCAATGTCCATTACTGCATTAAAATCACCTCCCAAAACCCATGGGTATCCCTCACAACCCACTAATACAATCCTAAGTGTCTCAAGAAATTTGTCCCGTTCGGTATTTGGGGCGAAAACACTCCCTATCACTATGTGTTCCCCATCTAACAGACCATGTAGAAGCACATACCTCCCATTGGAGTCTTTCCTTTGCTCTAATAGTGTGAAGGGAGTGCCACTTCTGATCCAGATCGCAGCCCCACAAGCGAATGCAGAGTAGGATGTGAAAAATAATTGACCTCTCCATTTCTTTTGGAGCTTAATGGCTTGTGCATGCATCAAATGGGATTCTTGGAGGAATACTATGTGCCCTCCTACGATTTAACTGCGCCAGGATTGTGTGCCTCTTATGGATGGAGCCCAGGCCTCTTACAATCCAGGATGTGTACGTATATTTATTGGACTGGGTCATTGGATTCTCTATAAAACAATCTGTCTGGGACATAGGTCCCTGTGTACCGACCATAAAATGTATTGAATGTAGCTGAGTCCGTATCCAAATACTAGGTTCCCCCATAAAACACTAGAGGACCAAACTATGAAAAAAAAAGTTCAACAGGAACTGTGTAAGTTCTATAACCTGGTGCATTCGCCATAGGGGGAGTTGCCACCACCAGCCTCTTAATGTACTTCACACTATACTCAATGTTTGACTTCTGCAAAGCTCCAGCCTAAGCCCTATCTTGGTATAATTACAGTGAACAACAAGACCATCCGGTGTCAAATTATATAGTGTTTCATACTCCTCTGGCAAAGACAACAAGTCAGTAAACGAAAATTGCTGCATTCAACCCAAATAATCATTGACAGTCTGCGGGGTAACCAAGGGGAACAGTGCCATGCTACTCTCCGAGTTGGCATTGTCATCTTCTGAAGAGTCTACAGTTTCCGCGACTGATTGAGCATCGTGTGCCGCCAGTGCCACCGCCGTCAAGATAGTGTCTCTTTGGCAGTCTGAAATCTGCTCCTGCGAGGGATTTACACCAGGGCCAGGTCCGGTTTGTCGTCCTTTGTCTTTGAACACGTTGTGGCTGGGACTGCTGCCGTCGACTTGTCTGAGAAGAATGTTGTGACGCAGGTGATTTTAAAGTATTTTCTACCCATTCCTCTGCCTCTTCTGGGTTGTCAAAGAACAAGGTGTTTTGATCATAAATAATCTTTAAGCGGGCTGGGAACAACAGCGCATATTTCAAGTTATGGATCCGGAGTTTCGTTTTAATGTCCTGGAATGTGGCTCTCGCCTTCTGGACCGCCATGGTGAAATCCGGGTAGAGAGAAATAGTTTTGTTTTCAAATATTATTGGAGCATTCTCCTTGGCAGTGGGCAGTATTGTATCCTGATCTTTATAGTTCCATATCCGCGCTATAAGTGGCCTGGGCGGTGCACCTGGGAGAGGAGGTCTGGGTGGAACTCTGTGAGCCCGTTCTACGCTATAGTGTTCTGTGAGGCCCACCGTTGCCACTTGTTCTCGCACCCATTTTTCAACAAATTAAGTGGGATTGGATCCCTCGCTCTTTTCCGGTATTCTCAATATGCGGACATTATTGCGGCAAGATCTTTCTTCCGCGTCATCCACTCTGTCCTGTAACCCCTTCAATTGACGCTGTAGTTCTTCTATCTGAGAGGTGTTTTGTTTGCCGCGGTATTTGGTCATCAAGGGCTATTTTATTAGATTTGACCTAGTTAGCCAGTTGTGTGGTCCGCCTTCAGCAAAGTGAAGCTGGTTGTCAATGTACCTATTTGAGCTTCTACGGCAATGCTTGAGTCTCTTACTTCCTTTAAGATCAAGTCCAGCTTGTCATCATGGCAACTTGGCTCTGTAGACGGTACCACATCCAGATCAGGAATATGCATCGGAGTATCCTGTATATTGCCATTCAGATTGTCTGGGGTCGGGGATCCGGACGTTTGGTTTTGAGACGCCCCATTATGAGAATGACCAAGGATAGATGGCACCTTCGTAGGTACACTGTACCACTACCCACTCAACACAGGCGGGCGTCACTTTATTACTCCCTGATAAAATCCTTGCCAGTGCCAACGCCTTCAATACCGGGTATAACCTTGTGCCTGCTCCACTGCTTTGCATGACTCACCACTTCATCATGGCCCCAGACTGTGGGTATTAAGGAAGCTCCAATGTTCCAAGCTCTTGGCGGCCCACTACCACCCCAGCGCCGTCATGGTGCTTTGTGTGAATATCGCAGGAACTGTGGCACTATCCGGTTATCTCTGCAATCAGTGCCCTAATTTGCTCCTCACCGGTCAGCTACTTTGAACTCGATGAGAACGGCACCCGCTGAAACATATAGTACCCTCTGGGCCGCAGCTGTGCCGTGCTTCTGCAAGTCTCCTTTTATGTTGAGCATCTACGGCCACAGGGGCCTCCATGCGGCGTCCGTGTCTCTGTGCCCTCATGTTGCCGCCCCAGCAAGTTCAGCAGGTTGCTCCACTTCGCATCTTGCGCAGTACGCTATAACCATCAGGTCCTCTCATGCCCATCTTTAATTCACACACAGCAGCATGGCCACATGAACAAACATGCCTGAAATAGTTCAGAGTGTGTTTTTTATTGTCCCCGCAGTAGTCATTATTATTCTCCTGGCCTAGCTGAGGGGATCGCGCTGGAAAGATTACTGCGCAGTCTTCACTTGTCTCCTGCGTAACGACAGCCCCTCAGTATCTGTGCATGTCTTTCTCCTGAGCCTGTTCACCGAGCAGCTCCTAGTGGGCGCCTTCACATTCCGTTCCTGCGTATCTGGAGCTTCACGAATGGCCAGGCGTGACGCAGTAAACAATTTCCTAAGAGGCACTCTGTTGTCCTCCCACCACACTCCAGGCAGCCAGGGTGCCCTCCGAACTCATGATACTCCCAGCGGCACCAAGTATTACCGGGCGGGGTGGCTTTAGCCCCGTACGAGCGTCCCTCACCGTTCGTCTCTGCTCCTGTTGTCGGCTGTTTTATGACTCTGGGCACTTTACCACTGCTGATCAGTGCTAAAGTGCATATGCTCTCCATTGTAAATTGATGTGTGGATTAGTGATTCCATGATTGCCTGGTTTGGTTTACCTGTAGGACCGTAGTACAGTGCACCAAAAGTGCCCAGGGCTGGTAATCCATTTGCTGCTGGTCGGCTTGCAGCAGTGGTTGTGCCACCGACAGAAGCAGCCTGTAAAAGTGTGTTCAAGGCTTGCCATTGCAGAGCCTGTGTGCAGTCTGGTACTGCCATGCTGACTGGGCAAGTGCACCCACTTGCCAGTCCCTAAACCTTCCATTTTCTTCATATCAGACACCCCTATGGTAGGCCCAAGGGCATTGTGCATTGTAAGTATAAGGTAAGACAAGCCCTAGTGCGTGTGGCATGTCCTAGTAGTGAATTACAGCCATTTTCGTTTTTCACTATTGCAAGGCTATCTGTTCCCCATAGGCCAGAATGGGCAATTTGATTATTACATCTTATAATCCTAACTGACTCAGGGAACATGGTAGAAATTCGAGTTTAGTATGCCTGAACTCAGAATGATAAAATACATCTTTTAGTGAAGTTGGTTTTAACATTCTGTGTTTGAAAATACCCCTTTTAGAAAGTAGGTATTTTCTTGTCTAACTATCCAGGCCTGCCTCTGCTAGGTTGTGTATTTCTTGTCTGGAGTTTGAGTGACAGGGGCTGGGGCTGGGGAATTCCCGGAGACAGGGTGAGTCAGCACAGGGCTGAATAGGAAGATCTACATGCAGATGGGTGGGAGGAGTTGCACCTGGGACCTGAATAGGGCTGTGCCTTCCCTCCACAATGCTGGCTCCACCTCCTGTGGTGTGTCTGATGTCTCTGCCCTGCACTGTGAAAGGAAAGAAGGAGTCATGTAAACAGAGTGCTCCAGGACTGACCAGAACTGGTTTGAACTAGGCCAAGGCCTCTCTGCCTTCAGAGAACAAAGAGAAACTGTGTATAAAACGGGTGACCCAGACCCCAGAACTTTAGATCACTTTGGGAAACAAGAAGAAACATTTGCTGAGGAGAGGAACCAGAGAGATGGAGGAGAGGCTATCCCTACGCTGAAGTGCTGCTTGGGGGATTGGCCTGCAGTGGTTGCCTGACTGCTGAAGAGAGGAGAAAAGGAACTTTGTGTACTTTATTCAACTTGTGAAGGATCTCCAAGGGCTTGAGAAAAGAGCTTGCCTACTGCTGAAGTCTCAGGGACAACAGACTTCAACCACCAGCTCCCCAAGAGGTATTTGGAAGTGCCTGCAGCTGTATTGGGGCCTTCTGAGGGACTGTGTGTCGCAAGGAGCTGGAAGCGCGACTCGCGAAGAAGCGCGTCGCAGCCGCTGCCGACGCATCACTGAACAAGGGTGTCGCCGCTGTAGCTGTCGCATTGAGCAGAAACATCTCGCAACACCGGAGAAGCGTGCCGCAGCCTCTGTCGTCCCATCATTGAACAAGGGTGTCGCCGCTGAAGCTGTCTCATCGAGCCGCAGCATCTCGCACCAATGGAGAAGCGTGCCACCGCCGCAGCTGCTGTTGTCGCTTCACTGTACAAGGGTGTTGCCGCTGCAGCTGTCGCATCGAGCCGAAGCGTCAGGCATCATCGAGGAAGAGTGTCGCCGCCATAGCCGCTATCGTCGCATCACTGAACAAGGGTGTCGACGCTGCAGCTGTCGCATTGAGTCGAGACATCTCGCATCATTGGAGAAGAGTGTCGCAGGGCCTGTCGCGGCTCAGAAGAATCGTTGAGTCGCCGCCATACTTGCATAATTGCACAGGAGTATAATACAACTGATGAAGGTATTTAAACTGAATTATCCGTAAGTTGCAATTAGAAGTCAGCATGCTTAATTGTGCAAAACAAGTTTTCCATTTCTCCATCGATTTCCCAACACGCAGATTGCCGTCCTTTTGTGCAGCTGTGTATAACTTGGCGATAAGATGTTGCCTGGAAGTACTCATTAACATACACTGCAGTGCTTTCAGAGTGGATGGTTCGCTGGGAAAAATTGGGTTATGAGCTTGGACTGCCGCTCTCAGTCAGTGTAGGAGAGTAGGATCTGCACTTATGTTGCCCCCACTTTTTTTCTGATGTATACACTGGTTTCTGGCTATAGTTTGGCTGGGTCCCTGCTAATCAGGGCCCCAGTCTCACTGATCTCTCTAAACAACTTGGTGTGCATATTAGATGCACTAGTGATTGGATACTGTGGTACCTTATGAGCCCCAAGTATATGGTACCTTAGGTACCTAGGGCATTGGTACTTCACAGGCCTACCAGGGGCTGCAGCATGTATTATGCCACCCCTGGGAAGCATTCTCAATCTGACACCACAGGCCTGCTACTGCAGCCTGTGTGAGGTAGTATTAGCACTCCTCACTGAGGTATAGGTTCCTATATCTCACCATACACACACATATAAACCTATCGGCCACCCCTATTGCAGGCCCTATCAATCCTGAGGGCAGGGTGCTTGGTTTACTATGTGAGGGGGTGCTTCTGCATGAGCAGGACCCCTCTGCAGCTAGCAGAGTCTATTCTCTGCTGCTGTTTGTGGATGCGGTTAAACCATATACTCTTAAGTGCATTATAACCTCGCGGTAAATGCTAACTTTGGAATGACTGCATCAAAACATGTCGTGTTTGGTGTCAAACAACTTGGAATCCTACCCCCACACCAGTAACTGGTGTGGGAGTATGATCCCACCCTTCTAGAGGGGATGACATGTACCCACTGTACTAAACGGGAGAAATCTCCAAGAGCACTGGCATCACAAAATGGATGCCACCAGCACAGACACTGGGATGCCCTCCTGCTGCTGACTGAAACTCGCAGTGGAGGAAGCCCAACAAAAGGCATCCTGTCACAGGGACGTGTCACCACCTCCCAGACATGATTTAGTGTATTGGAGCTGGGTGGGTGCACTCTTAGAGTGCTTTGAAGTCCTGCACTGGGGGAGCAGTAGGCTCCTCTGTGCATATGCCAGCTCAAAATGCCAGCTCAAACCGGTTCAGGGGCTACCTGCCCCTGCTCTGGCGCGAAACTGGACAAAGGGAAGTGAGTGTAACCACCCACTACCCTGACCCTCCTAGAGGAGTGGTCATAGAGCTAGTCCCTCCCCTATTTTCACTATAAGATAGCAAGCATTGCCAATGCAATTCAGATTACCCTGGACGACACTCTACGAAGAAGAATCCTGGCCCTTCGACGTTCCACTATCTTTGGAAGACTGAAGAAGCTCCCTTGGAGTCAAGGAGTGACTCCCCTGCTTGGCAGGCACCAATAACCTCAATCAACGGTTGCAAACTTCACTGCTCCCGCCGGAGTCCGAAGTCCCTGCGGCCCTAGAAGCGGATTTCCTGACCTCTCGACGGCCATTTTGAGTCCCCAGCGAAGCTGTGGCATCTGGACCCCACGATTGACGAGGAACTGCAATACCTGGGAACCGTGCACTGATTTCAAGTGCAAACCCTAAACAACGTTCTACGAACTTGTGCTTTGGTCCATTTGTGGCCCAAGTCCCCAGCAGGTCTTGTTCCAAAAATCAGCGGCCTACCCCGTCCCGAGTGACCGTGGGCCCCTGTGAAACTTTTCCTGTGGTGGCATCTTCGCAATCACTTGCCCGTTGGCTAGGGGGTCTCCCGAAGACTTTCTCAAAGATTCAAAGGGCTCTCCTGGTAGCTCCTGGCCTGCCCTCACTTACCCTCGCTGGGTACGTCCATCAGACCTTGCTGGTCTGCATCACCGACTATCTTCAGTCCACATGAGACTTGCAGTTGCCAATGCTTGTTGGCCCCAATCCGGTTGCCGACACCGTCATCAGCTGCAGACATCGTGGGACACTCCGAATCCAGCCGCTGGTCATCGTCGATCCCTCCTGGACCTCATGAGCGAAGAGACAAAACACCATCGACGACCTGAAGCGACGCGACATCTGTGGTCATCCATCTTGCTGGCCACCGGTCACTGGCAAGTGACTTTGAACACTGTCCCTTCAATTTTCAGGTCCTCTTCATCTTCAATCCACCTTCGGATTCCAGCGGACACCTCTTCAGTCGTCTCAAGCAGCAAGTCTTCATTGGTCTCCATTGAAAACAGCATCGCGACCCGACACCAAAAGACACCTATGCACCCGGCTTCCCTGGGTGAGGTAACTCGTGCACTTCGGTGCCCAAGTGTGTGTTGGCCCTTGAAATACTTACCTTGTATGTGGCTTGCTTGTTGACTTCTTCGAAGTGCCCTAAAACTTTAAAATACAAACCGCGACTTGCTCCATTGTAACCTATAGGAAACCCGCGGCTGTGTTTAGACACTGCACGCGTCTCCCGTGGGCTTGTTACTTACCTGCTAACACTGCAGTAGTGAAGCCCCAGCGATTCCCAAGGCCCTATGCTTTGTCATTTTGCAAGTCGACTTTGTTAACCCATTTTTTTAGTATATGGTCTGGTACGCCCCTAGAGCTCCAGCCATATTTGTGCTTAATTTATTGAGAACTGTTGACATTTGAATGTGTATCTGGGTTCTAATCTCATAAAGAGATTAGTAGAGCGTGTCTAGAAATAAATACATATATATTTGATATATATACCTGTGTGGCGTCCTTTTCATTTGGTAATTCAAGAGATTATAAGGTAAAATAAGCTGCTTTACATTCCTCAGAGACTTAGCCTGAAGGCTGCTCTCCACAGCTACCACTAGGATAGCTTTCTTTAAAAGGTTGTCTCAAACCTATCTACCATAAGAGTCGAATTGGACGTGCAAGGTGGCCACTATAACTAGTGACCAGCATATGCCAGGCCAACTTCTCACAGTCAGTACTAAATAAATGTGAGTACCACCAGGTCTGGCAAGTTGAAAAAACGTTATACTCACAAAAAAGATAACGGGATGGTATGACTGCTAGGCTAACATACTACGGTGTAAGTGTAAGGGAACGGGCAATTAGTCTTCTTAAGACGAGAACCCTCACTCACCCAAAGGTGACATGCTTCATCATTGGGTTCCCTCTTGCACACTGTGACCGCAAGGTACACAGTGTGGGCTACAACTCGCCCTCAGGAGAGGAGTGTGAGGTATTTTAGGTCATCCAATGGAAGATGGAGTGAGGGGCAGAGTGCAATAATGAAAAAATTCTAAAAGTGAATAATAATTATATGTAAAAATTACCATACTCTAGTATAATGGCATCAGTTAACGTGGTACCAGCTGCAGTTCGGTCCACTGTCAATTCGGTACTATTAGTGTACCTCCACCTTCAAGAGGCAGAAACATGTCGACTTCAACCCAATAGGGAACATCTATTCCCCTATTTTTCACTTAGCTGATTTTAGCCCTAACCACTGGGAACACCTATTAAAGTTATCTTTGTACTCCCATTTGTTTTTGTTTTTTGAACATATTCTTATTGATTTTCTCAACTTTATAAGTCTCATAAACAGTTGTTCCTAGCGTGTACATTGCATTGTAGTAAGGAAAACAAACAGTGAATTCTTCTGCCCGCTCCCCACCCCCCCCCACGGACTCAGTCTTCCATTGTTATACATGCCTAACAGTCAGCACTACAGTATAAAACATTTATACAAAATAACACAGTTACATTGCACAACCTGGGCACTATATTTATTGGGCGTACACCATCCCGCTTTTTACCCATCATAGTGTTATGAACAATCTTATGCCGTATATATGTGTCCTACTACTATGCCTGCACATCTAAAGCTATAAATTCTTCAAGCATTGCGTTCCATTCCAGTGAAATGGGTGTCTTCTGTAACCCCCTCTGTTCCTCCCGCTTAGGCTCAGCTCCCTCTGCCCTACCCCATCTAATCACTTCATTATACCATTCTAGTACTGAAGGTGCTCTGGCAGTCTTCCATTTCATAGTGATATTTTGTTTAGCTAATATCAAATCCAGATTAGCAAATTTGCGGCCAGGGCTTCCCTTTTTACCCTTTGGACCCTTTGGACCCAATCCTAATAGGCAAAACTCCAATGTCACACTGTTCCGTACCGGGGCAACACTATTTACTATTTCTTGTATTGATGACCAATAATGTATCCGTCTCGGGCAGTCCCATAACAAATGCAGCAAAACTGCATTTGAGGAGTGGCATCGGAGGCAAGCATCCGCTGTACCTGAAAACATTAAGCTTAGTTTGTGCGGGGTCAAATAGGCGCGGTGAACAATCATAAACTATAAATTTAAGTTTTGGATTTCTAGATACCTTTCTGGGGTATTCTAACAGTGTCTCCCATTCTTTATCAGTGAGCACACGGCCTATATCCGTGTTCCATTTGTTATGGGTGGTCTGGAGTGACACTAAAGTGTTTGTACGAATACTCCGGTACAACCACTTTGTCAAGTGACTACCGTTGCCCATCAAATATTGCATGTGGGTTAGTGCGTGTGTTGGAGGTTCTGCTCCCTCTGGAGCCCAGACAGTTCGGATATAGCGAGAGATTTTGGCATGGAGCAGAAATAACATATTCGGCACTCCCTGTTCTCTCACAAATGTATCGGGATTCATTAGGGTACCATTCGTAAACAACATGCCCATTGTGATCACCCCTGTCTCCTCCCATGCCGCTGTATGTCGAAGAGTTACCGTCCCTGATGGTAAAGGGAGTCCCATTAAAGGGTACATTGGGAGCGTAAGGTGTCAGTGTCTTTGTGTAGTACATTGCCTTTTTCCAATACAACATTGCAGTCCTTAACAGTGGCTGCACTGTCGGAGGGATTCTGCTGTTTGGTAGCAACAGAGCATGTAGTCCTCCTCGCACCCATGCCTGGCGAGTCATAGCAATTTCTTGTAAATTTCGGGCTGCAATCCACTACGCCAACCATTGCAATTGGCCTGCATAGCAGTAAGCCCTCTGGTCCGGACTCCCAGTCCCCCTTGTTTTGTGTCCAATTGTAATTTAGTGAGTCCTATGCGTCTACGTTCCGTCCCCCATATTAATTCAACAAGGAGAGAGTCCAGTAGCTTAAAAATCGGCAGTGGAATAATGATAGGTAGATTGGTAAAATGATATAACAGTCTAGGGAGCATCACCATTTTGGCAATGGCTAACCGTCCCGGTACCGATATGGGTAAAGAAGTCCAGAATCTTATTTGTGCTCTAAGCGCCGCAATAGCTGGTTTAGATTTCCATCTTAAATACCTTCCGTCTCTCTATATATCTGGATGCCCAGATATCTAAAAGTAACGGTCGCTGTTTGAAATGTCCAGCGTCCAAAGCGAATTGGTTCATCCCTGGTCGTGTCATTAAAAAAATATACATATGATCTGTTTTCATTAATGGAAAGACCTGAGAGCCTCTGAAATGCAGTAAAAAGTGTGGGTATTGGGTCACAGTCCTCATCCAAATTATTGAAGTACAATATGAGGTCATCCGCATATGCCGAAATGATGTCTACCTCTCTATCTATCTGTATCCCTCTATGTCCCGCCATGGTATGGACCTTAAGAAGTAGAGGCTCCAACGCTAATATAAATAATAATGGTGAGAGCGGGCAACCCTGTCTAGTACCCCTCGCTATCTGATATTGTTGTGAGATGTGAAAACCCGTACGTGCACGCACCGTGTGGTTCGTATACAGCAGATGCACCCAGTTCACGAATTCCTCTGGAATTCCAAACTTTGGGAGTGTACATAACATATATCTCATTTCAGTGTGTCAAATGTTTGACGTAAATCTGGGGAAATACAGCCCTGGGAATGGACGGCTGCGAGTGTATGGGACATCACCTGGTGGAGTCTCCTAATATTAAGAGCCGTACACCAACCCGGTACAAACTCACACTGATCCGTGTGTACCAGCCGAGGAATAAACTGTAGAATTCTATTTGCCTACAGCTTACTCTGAATCTTATAATCTGTGTTGAGAAGTGAGAGGGGTCGATAACCTGCCATGTCTTTACTGTCCCTGCCCGGTTTCGGGAGCGATACCACTGGAATGTAGTGAGCGGAAGTGACCCTCCATCTAATGAGGTCCGATAAAATCTCTGTAGATGGGGGACTAATAATTCTGAATATGTGGCATAGAATTCTATGTTCAATCCATCATTACCCGGTGTTTTATTGCGGGGGAGATCCTTGATTGCTGCTTTTATTTCCATGCTAGTTATAGGCCTTTGTAGGTCTGACTTGTGATCACTTATCAACTGTGGGACTTGTAGTCCCTCAAAGAATGACTCGTATTCATCATCATCAACCTCTTCCGAGGACGCATACAACTTTTCATAATAGTGCATAAAGGCATTGTTTATTTCTAACTGGGTGCGTACAACGGCATCTTCTGGAGTATTTATTTCAAGAATAGGAGACACTGACGGTGCATCTTTGATAATTCTAGCAAGCAATGGGCCTCCTCTATCTGCGATTGCATGCTTTTCCTGTGTGTATAAGCTGTAATCCAAAATACGAAGTTCTTCTAGAAGTTCAGCATGTGTTATGTGCGTCTCTTGTAGAGCTTCCTGACACGTGTCTCTTGATGCTGCCTCCTGTTCTAGCTTACCCAGCCTATTTTACACTTCTTTGAGGTTGTCAAGTAAAACAATGCACGCCCCCACCTTTGTGCTAATTGCCACCCACGTCCCATTCAATTTGACGTGTGGTAGCGGTGTCTGTGTTGTCAGTGAAATAATTAACTATAGCCGTAGAAATGGCACTGTGAAACACCAGGTCCTCCAACAGTGAGGAGTGCAATCTCCAGATTGGTATTGGAAATTTCCCCCACAACATTGTGACTTCTAGTGGGTTGTGATCCGAATAGGTTTTGCCTAAATACGTAGTATCTTTTCAGCGAACAAACTATTCTATCTATACGGGAATGCAGCTCATGCGGCGCCGAAAATAAAGAATATTCTTTATCAGTGGGGTGCACCTTGCGCCGTGCATCTCCTATACCCCAGCCCTCCACCCGGGTCTGAAGAGCATCTGCCTGTTTTCTGCATCCCGTGCCCTGAAGTGGGGTGTGCGACCTCTCCAGTTCAATGTCCATTACTGCATTAAAATCACCTCCCAAAACCCATGGGTATCCCTCCCAACCCACTAATACAATGCTAAGTGTCTCAAGAAATTTGTCCTGTCCTTTGCTCTAATAGTGTGAAGGGGGTGCCACTTCTGATCCAGATCGCAGCCCCACAAGCGAATGCAGAGTAGGATGTGAAAAATAATTGACCTCTCCTTTTCTTTTGGAGCTTAATGGCTTCTGCATGCATCAAATGGGATTCTTGGAGGAATACTATATGTGCCTTCCTACGATTTAACTGTGCCAGGATTTTGTGCCTCTTATGGATGGAGCCCAGGCCTCTTACAATCCAGGATGTGTACGTATATTTATTGGACTGGGTCATTGGATTCTCTATAAAACAATCTGTCTGGGACATAGGTCCCTGTGTACCGACCATAAAATGTATTGAATGTAGCTGAGTCCGCATCCCAATACTAGGTTCCCCCATAAAACACTAGAGGACCAAACTATGAAAAAAAAAGTTCAACAGAAACTGTGTAAGTTCTATAACCTGGTGCATTCGCCATAGGGGGAGTTGCCACCACCAGCCTCTTAATGTACTTCACACTATACTCAATGTTTGACTTCTGCAAAGCTCCAGCCTAAGCCCTATCTTGGTATAATTACAGTGAACAACAAGACCATCCTGTGTCAAATTATATAGTGTTTCATACTCCTCTGGCAAAGACAACAAGTCAGTAAACGAAAATCGCTGCATTCAACCCAAATAATCATTGACAGTCTGCGGGATAACCAAGGGTAACAGTGCCATGCTACTCTCTTAGTGGGCATTGGGATCTTCTGAAGAGTCTACAGTTTCCGCGACTGATTGAGCATCGTGTGCCGCCAGTGCCACCGCCGTCAGGATAGTGTCTCTTTGGCAGTCTGAAATCTGCTCCTGCGAGGGATTTACACCAGGGCCAGGTCCGGTTTGTCGTCCTTTATCCTCGAACACGTTGTGGCTGGGACTGCTGCCGTCGACTTGTCTGAGAAGAATGTTGTGACGCAGGTGGTTTTAAAGTATTTTCTACCCATTCCGCTGCCTCTTCTGGGTTGTCAAAGAACAAGGTCTTTGATCATAAATAATCTTTAAGCGGGCTGGGAACAACAGCGCATATTTCAAGTTATGGAACCCGGAGTTTCGTTTTAATGTCCTGGAATGTGGCTCTCGCCTTCTGGACCACCATGGTGAAATCCGGGTAGAGAGAAATTGTTTTGTTTTCAAATATTATTGGAGCATTCTCCTTGGCAGCGGGCAGTATTGTATCCCGATCTTTATAGTTCCATATCCGCGCTATAAGTGGCCTGGGCGGTGCACCTGGGAGAGGAGGTCTGGGTGGAACTCTGTAAGCCCGTTCTACGCTATAGTGTTCTGTGAGGCCCACCGTTGCCACTTGTTCTCGCACCCATTTTTCAACAAATTAAGTGGGATTGGATCCCTCGCTCTTTTCCGGTATTCTCAATATGCGGACATTATTGCGGCAAGCTCTTTCTTCCGCGTCATCCACTCTGTCCTGTAATCCCTTCAATTGACGCTGTAGTTCTTCTATCTGAGAGGTGTGTTTTGTTTGCCGTGGTATTTGGTCATCAAGGGCTATTTTATTAGATTTGACGTCGTCAGCCAGTTTTGTGTGGTCCGCCTTCAGCAAAGTGAAGCTGGTTGTCAATGTTCCTATTTGAGCTTCTATGGCAATGCTTGAGTCTCTTATTTCCTTTAAGATCAAGTCCAGCTTGTCATCATGGCAACTTGGCTCTGTAGACGGTACCACATCCAGATCAGGAATATGCATCGGAGTATCCTGTATATTGCCATTTAGATTGTCTGGGGTGGGAGAATGACCAAGAATAGATGGCACCTTCGTAGGTACACTGTACCACTACCCACTCAACACAGGCGGGCGTCACTTTATTACTCCCTGATAAAATCCTTGCCTGTGCCAATGCCTTCAATACCGGGTATAACCTTGTGCCTGCTCCACTGCTTTGCATGACTCACCACTTCATCATGGCCCCAGACTGTGGGTATTAAGGAAGCTCCAATGTTCCAAGCTCTTGGCGGCCCACTACCACCCCAGCGCCGTGATGGTGCTTTGTGTGAATATCGCAGGAACTGTGGCACTATCCAGTTTTCTCTGCAATCAGTGCCCTAATTTGCTCCTCACCGGTCAGCTACTTCGAACTCGATGAGAACGGCACCCGCTGAAACATATAGTACCCTCTGGGCCGCAGCTGTGCCGTGCTTCTGCAAGTCTCCTTTTATGTTGAGCATCTACGGGCACAGGGGCCTCCATGCAGCGTCCGTGTCTCTGTGCCCTCATGTTGCCGCCCCAGCAAGTTCAGCAGGTTGCTCCACTTCGCATCTTGCGCAGTACGCTATAACCATCAGGTCCTCTCATGCCCATCTTTAATTCACACACAGCAGCATGGCCACATGAACAAACATGCCTGAAATAGTTCAGCGTGTGTTTTTTTTATTGTCCCCGCAGTAGTCATTATTATTCTCCTGGCCTAGCTGAGGGGATCGCGCTGGAAAGATTACTGCGCAGTCTTCACTTGTCTCCTGCGTAACGACAGCCCCTCAGTATCTGTGCATGTCTTTCTCCTGAGCCTGTTCACCGAGCAGCTCCTAGTGGGCGCCTTCACATTCCGTTCCTGCGTATCTGGAGCTTCCCGTATGGCCAGGCGTGACGCAGTAAACAATTCCCTAAGAAACACTGTTGTCCTCCCACCACACTCCAGGCAGCCAGGGTGCCCCCCCGAACTCATGATACTCCCAGCGGCACCAAGTATTACCGGGCGGGATGGCTTTAGCCCCGTACGAGCGTCCCTCACCGGTCGTCTCTGCTCCTGAGTCCCTCATTCGGCTCCACTCGCCATATTGTTCGCTGCCGAGCTGCTCGTACCTTGAAAATTAACGTCTTCTGTGCACTTTTCTTCTTTGGCTCTCCAGGTGCCGGAGTCGAGAGCGGGCAGGTTTGCTGGTCACTGTAGGTTGTATCTCCCCACCACTGGCCGCATTCAGGTCGCAACCCACGCCAGCATCACCATGCTCCTCTGTCCCCAATCGCTACTCAGCTCCAGGCAGCGCCAGGCCGTTCTGTGTGAATCCGGGGTCGGAACTTCGCTTTTCCAGGGTCGCTGCACACCCCGGCACCCATGTCATCTAGGCCGTCGCTTGTTCAGTGCGGATGGTCAATGGTTATCAGGATTATTGCCGTAGTGTCAGGGCCTGGCTCGGAGCTCCGCTAGCTTGCGTCCGCCATGCTTGGTGGTTGGCCACGCCCCTCATCTTTGTCCTCCCATGAGTTAGTTTTAGTTCACTTTTTGAATTTTTTCATTATTGCACTATGCCCCTCACTCCGTCTTCCATTGGGTGACCTAAAACACCTCACGCTACTCTCCTGAGGGAGAGTTGTAGCCGTCACTGTGTACCTTGCGGTCACAGTGTGCAAGTGGGAACCCAATGATGAAGCATGTCACCTTTGGGTGAGTGAGGATTCTCATCTTAACAAGACTAATTGCCCGTTCCCTTACACTTACACCTTCGTATGTTAGCCTAGCAGTCTTACCATCCCGTTCTCTTTTTTGTGAGTAAAGTATTATAGTGGAGTGGTACCGTGGATGGTGACAATTACTCAAAAAGGACCCCCATAGTGAGATAAAAAAGTTGAAAAACGTTCCATTGATTTATAGATCCCCCATATTATTCAGACCCACCTCCCACACTATTTGAAGTGACTTGTCTTCCTGCGTAACTGATATATCGGGATGATGTAGCAAAGGTATCTCAGGACCGGTTTACCCGCCCGCCGTACTAACACCCTCCAAGCCATCAAAGTAGTCTGCAATGTGTTAATTTCAGACTGGTGGGTTGAGGGGCGACCATGCGGGAGGATAGCTCTGAGCGGTATCAGGACTGCATCGTCATGCTCTATTGCCACATGTGGCATAAAATCATGAGATGCATACTAAAAGTGTGCAAAGTGAGCCTAGGCACAAAGGTAATTTTACTTAAAGTCTGGGGCACCAAACCCTCCTTCAGAATATGGTTGCGTTAACACTTCCCAACCAATTCTCTTTTTTGTACCAGCCCATGTTAGTGTAACCAATAGGGATCTCAGTTGTTTAAAAAGGACACGGTTAATACAATAGGGATGTTACGAAACAGATACAGTAATTGCGGCAGTATTACCATTTTAATAACTGCCAACCTGTCAGCTAAAGAGAGTGGAAGATTAATCCAATGCGCAGCTCGGTCTTCAAGCCTGGCCATTACTCTACCATAATTTTCCTGCAGTACTACAGTAGGGTCCCTGTGCACCCACACTTCTCGATACTTGACCGGGCCTGATGCCCATTCTAATGGGAATTCAATAGCATTTGGTTGCGTCCCTGACGTGAGTGGAAGATTTATATATTTTGCCCAATTTAAACACAGACCTCAATAGTTCTCAAAATTTATATTTTCCCGGATTACCGGTCCTAGATTGATGACTGGTCCCTAATATAAAGTGTCATGTCATCAGCATATAATGAGATGATCAGTGGCTGCAGGTGAAATCCGACTGTTTCAGCCGCATGTTTTTGCCTAATCATGCAGGCTAGTGGTTCCCTAAGGAGTGCAAGTAAAAGAGGTGACAGAGGACAACCCTGTCTTATCCCCTGAAGGCGTCTGATGTATTGTTATTGATATGCACTTGTGTGGTTGGAGCTTCATACAATAATCTGATCCATCTTAAGAATGCCTTTGGCATACCTATACGCGCCAGTACAGCAAACATATAAGTCCATGCTATGGAATCAAAAGCTGGTAAGGCGAGCTCTATTTGGTGTAGTAATGCGAATATAGTACAGAGATTGTACGTAGAGGACCGTGCAGCTATGAAACCGGATTGATCAGGTAATACTAGCTGGGACATCAGCGGTTGCAGCCGTATAGGAAGTATTTTAGCCAAAACCTTTGCTTCCATATTTATGAAAGATAGTGGTCAATAAGATTCACACCTCTCTGGCGCTTTATCTGGTTTCAGCAATGTTATAATGAGTACATCTTTTAACGAGGGCGGCAGCTCACCACTGTCATATGCCTCCTCATAGACTGCGTGTAGGTGTGAGGTTAGTAGATCGGAATATTCTTTATAGAATTCCCCGGTGAAGCCATCCAACCCTGGGGCCTTACTGTTAGGTGATGCACGGATCGCCTCCCTCACCTCGTCAATCATCCACTATGTGCGTTATAGATTATAAACCTTTCAGCTGTCTCAGCTTTTGTGCAAATCTACGCCCAGGTCTCCCGCCCTCACTGTACACTTGGGCTACATGCCACTTTGACATAAAGCGTGCCTCTTGATCTGCCAGGGATTCATAGTCTGACAGCTGTTCTCTAATGGACGATAGGATAGCCCCGGTCGGGTGGTGTTCATATTCTCTTTCTAAAAAGTTTAGCCTATCTTCAGCCTTATTCAATTGTGTTCTGATGCTTCTCAGTCCCCCTGTTTGTGTGTTTATGCATTTCCCTCTTAGTGTAATTTTAAAAGCTTCCTACAGTGAGCTTTGACTAGCCACCGACCCTGCGTTTAATGCAAAATACTCTACTATCGCCTTTTTAAAAGCTGTGTCCAATAGCGCTGCCAGGCGAAAACGCCAGATAAACAGTGTATGTGCTACACTTGGTACCTTCAGTCGCAACAGGACTAGCGCATGATCAGACAGCATATTAGGGAGGTTCTGCACTTCATATGCCCATTGCCACACCTCAGAGATTAGCCAGTAGTCTAGCCGCAACCACATTCCATGGACTTTGGTAACAAACGTACCCTCCCTCGTTGTTGGGTGTCTCAATCGCCAGGCATCCTCCAGACCGTATTCATCCATCCTACCCCGTATTATCTTGGCTGCCTGTTTGCCTCACCTCTCCGTATCCGCGGAGCAATCCATTATGGGATTTAAATACGTATTTAAATCTCCCCACAGATAATGTGTGTAGGTGAAACAGCGTGTAATCATCGCTAGATATCCGAAAAGAGCTCCGGATCATCTATGTATGGTGCATAGGTATTAACTATTGTGACATCAGTACCTGCTGACTGTCCCCTTGCAATGACAAGCCTACCCTGATCATCCACCTGGTGAGATGTGAGTGCAAAGGGAATCCCATGCCTAATCAGCAGCAGGACCCCCACGTGTATGTGAAGTACGAGGAGGCTAAGCGACGCACGGCCCACTTGAAACCTATGGTGCTATCTGAGCGCCCATCAAGGTGCGTCTCCTTCAACAGGGCCACATGAATATTGTGTCTGTGTGAGTATTGCAGCACTAACCTGACCTTTCAGGGATTATTGAGGCCTCTAACGTTCGATGTAATAAAGTTTACACTGTCATCCACCCGCATCATAGTGACTCTTCGTAGTGCAGTGCTAGTACACTTGGTGCATGGCAACCGGGTTGCGCAGGCCGGAACATTGCGCATGTCTGTACTAGTATACCCTAACTAAACAAGTGAACTCCACCCCCCTTCCACTTCAGCTGCCCCCAACTAGCCAAAGATATCCCCAACAATTAGGAAACATACACAATTGCGACATTGACATTTCTGAAAAGTACAAATACAAAAAAATATACAGCATACTGTGCTGAACTCATCTGGGGTGCTCCCTCGCGGAGGGTCGCAAGTGGCCCAATCTCCCTCCGGGTGGACAGAGGTGGCCGGGTTTACAGGCATAATGACAACCCTTCCCCACCTGCTGCAACGTACAAAGGTATATGGAGTTATATAATATTCCCTGTCACCAAGGAGGACAGGCCCATGGTCGCAGCAGTTTTATCACAGGGCTATTGTAGCTATATTTTCGCCCATTACTCAGGCCCTGTATTCAAGCTTTTCCATCTTCGACATCTGAAGTGTTTCAGGCCTGCACGTTTGGCAGTACCTTTTCCAAATAGTCCTTGGCTGCTTTGGGTGTTGCAAAAATGTGCTGCTTGCCGTGATGCTCCACATGAAGCCGTGCCGGATACAACAAATGAGATATTTGCAGCTGCTGCCTGACAGGCAGAAATTCTCTACGCACAGCCTGTACTGTAGCCGTGAAGTGAGGATAGAAAGAAATCCGATTCCCCTGGTATTACACCACACCTTTTTCTCTAACTAGCCTGAGGAACGCGTCCCTGTCCCGATAATTCAGGAGCTTTGCTATAATAGGGCGTGGGGGAGTCCCTGGTGGCGGGCGCGCTGCGAGAGAGCGATGCGCCCTCTCCACTACCAGTACCACAGATAAGTTCTCGGCTCCGAACAGCACCTTCAGCATTTCTTCAATGTAGATCTCCTTTCTCCCATTGTTGGTGGACTCCGGCACACCAATAATACATAAATTATTATGGCGGGAATGCGCCTCAAGGTCTTCGTTCTTTGCTTGTATAATTTCCAGGACACCCTCCATATTCAAACTCTTCGAACACACCGTTTGCAATTCGTCATTCTCCTTGTAGATTCTCTGTTCCGTCTCCGCAATATGCATAGACTGCTTATCCATTTTCTCTGGCACATTATCTATTCGCAAATTTAAGGAGTCAATTTTGCCGTCGATCGATTGCAAGCTACTCTGCATAGCCAGCAGTGTTGCTTCAAGAGTGATGCTCTTTGTGGTCTCCTTAGGTTGCCCCTCTGACGTGCCTGCTCCAGACAGCTGTTTTGTGGAACCTTGTGTTTCAAATGTGAGCCTAACTTGTGTTTTATCTGCTTTACCCATGATAATGGCTGCCCCGTGCACCACAGCTGCTCACAATGGTGGGTATCGTTCTATCTACTTCTGCTCTCCTTCTCCCAGGTGCTAGGCCACCGGTATGCAGTTACTACAGAGCACCGGGATCAACCTCCCGGCTATAAATAGGAGTGCAGGTCCGGTATCAAGCAGCACCCTCCCAGTAATGTTGCATAGGCTGGATAGTGCTGATATGTTCTGATGTGCTTACAAGCTGCCTCTGAAGTAATTAGCAGCCTCCTGAAGTGTCCTGCTTTGGGTGAGGGCAGACTCTTTCACCACACACACCATGCAGTACTGCGCGATACAGGCCCCAGGTCTGCAGCCGTGCTCATGGTGTCGGGCCTCAGCCAGCTCACGCACTGCTCCCCAACGCGCTCCAAAGCTGTCTCGCCCCTCTCGTACCTCCACTGCCGGCTCCATTATATGGACACACACGTCTCGCTAGGCCGCAGCTCCCCATTAGACTCTGCTTGCCAATTAAGGGTCCAGCGATCAGATCGAAATCACGGTCTAAATTTTCTGTATCGGCCTCTCTAGCAGTCATGCCGCCTTCGCGCAGCAGGGGAGGGCACACTCGTCCACACGCTCACTCCCCCATTTGCGATTAGCCGCCGCGTCCTCACTCACGGGTTCTTGGTCGAAGTTCACTCCAGAAACTCGCCTGCAGATATGGGCCCAGCGTCTCTCTCTGCTCTGGACACGAGCCCGGCCTCCAGCCACACTGCAGCTAGTTCCTCGCAAGTTGCGGGGAATATTTCCCAGGTTTGTTGCGTGCGCCAGTCTGTTCAAAGCAGAATTTCTAGATTTAAGTTGGTATCTCTACCCCCAGATCAGGCCCCACTGTGCTTTAATGGTGCAGTCAGTTGGGGTCATATATTCCGTATACAATTTATAGAGTTTGGAAATCCCGCCTTTAGTACTCACAGATAGTAATATCTAAAGCAGTGATGGAACTCCATAGGGTCCTGTGAGATTGTAACCCAGTTGTGCCACAGCTGCCTGGCATATACAGTAGTATGCAAACAAGTCTAGTGCATTAATAGAACCATGCTCTCAAAACTGCTGAAGTGTGAGGAAATTACTATTAGGAAGGTGTTGGCCTAGCTTTTGCTGATGTAGGCGATCTAGCATGAGTTGCACTGTTTTAGACAGTGATGGACGTGAAGCGGGGTTATCAGTTACCATGTGTTAGAAATGGGGTCTCTAGTTGGCAGTGGTTTGCACCCTGTCCAAGTAGGGACCGTCACTCTAATCAGGGAGTTTTCTACCTAAGATAACCCCTGCGCACCCCCTTGGTAGCTAGGCAGCGAGTGATCAGGCTCATCCTAGAGGCAACGTGTAAAGTATGTGTACACACACAGAGTAACTCAGTGAAAACACTGCAAAGGGACTCCACACCAGTTTAGAATGCTGAGACCACTCTGGCTCGGTCCAAAGGTTCCAATGTTAGCCTATGGGAGAGACAGGCCTTGCAGTATTGAAATACAGATATAAGAGTATTTCCCTACCGAGACATGTAAAGCACAACCGTACATGTCCTACCTTCTAAATACACTGCATCCTGCCCATGTGGTTGCCTTTGGCCTACCTTAGGAGTGCCTTACATGTAACAAAAGAGAAGGTTTGGGCCTGGCAAGTGTGTGCACTTACCATGTCGAAATGGCAGTTAATACCTGCACACACAGGCTCTGCCATGGCAGGCCTGAGCCAAGTTTAAAGGGCTACTGAGTGGATGACACAATCAGTGCTGCAGGCCCACTAGTAGCATTTAATGTACAGGCCCAGGGCACTTATAGTGCACTGTACTAGGGACATACAAGTAAATTAAATATGCCAATCATGGAGAAAACTATTGTCAGTACATTTTAGACATAGAGCACTTGCTCTTTAGCTCTGGTTAACAGTGATAAAGTGTCCAGAGTTCTAAAAGCAGCAAAATTAAATCCAGCACACAGTCAAAAACAGGAGGTCAGAACTAAAATAAGACGGGGGAAATCACGCCAAAAGATGCCAGGTTTAACACCATGACAGATCTCTCCATTGTGCCAAGTGCGTGTATCTGCCAGCCTCTATGAATTTACTGAGTCTTGGCATTCTATTGGCAAGTACAGGTCTTAGAGTCCCTGTCAATATTTGATGCCGCTTTGTAGCCAAATGTGGGCAGTGTTTTATGGCTCAGTCCGATATCTTTCAAAATTAGGCACTGCAAAGCCACCAAACGGTAGAGTCAGCCTTTCTCATCACAATCTCGGGTTCTTCAACCCAACACTAACCTGGTTAATAATGTGCTGAGCCTAGAAAATATGATTCCCAGGCAGTATTGGTATGTTCGTGAACAGATATAGAAATCTGGGTAGCGCTAGCATCTTGACAACTGCAATACTGGCAGCTGTAGATAGATGCAATCAAATCCATCTCACTACTTGTTGGGCTAGCTTTTCAGTCGTCTACAAGTACCCCTAAATATAGGACAGAGACCTCCGACAGGACAGAGGGTATTCTAATGCTGTTTTGGAGGTACTTTCAGTCAGCGTAAATGCCTTACTTCAGTTCATTTGGGTACCCGATCATCCTCCATATCTCGCCATGTCACGAATTATGTGCCCCAGATTATCATTAGAGTTCTTAGCGAACTGAAGGATGTCATCTACATATAACGACAAGAAAAACGTTCTTATATGCTTTTTGTAGAGCTGAGATTCCAACGGTTCTATGGCTATAGCAAAGTGTAAAGACGACAGGGGGCATCCTTGTCTTCTGCCAATTCCAAAACTAAAAGGGGCAGAAGTATGTTTACCCATTATTGTGCCTATTAGAAATGGATCAATATATAGCAGCTGACAAATTGCAAAAAATGGCTCACTAAGCCCATCCTACAGATTACTGTCAGCAGAAACGGCCACTCAAGTAAAGTGAGTGCTTTCCCCCTATCCAAAAATACCGATACAGGCCTCACCTCTGGATGGATCGAATGCATCAGTGCTTGTAGTGTGCCTAAATTGTTGGAAGTGGCTCTTCGGTGTATGAACCCTGCTTGATCCAGAAGGATCAGCTTTTCCATTAACAAGTTCAATCTGTTGGCAACTACCCATGCGAGTAACTTATTGTCCATATTGAGCAGGGAAAGTGGCCTGTATGACAGTATTTGGCATCTTTGCCCGGCTTTAAAACAGTGGATATCCCAACTTCCCTGATGATAGGTGGGAGGGAGCCCTTATCGAAGGACTCTCGATAAAGGTCCATCAGATGAGGGGCCAGAATTCCTTTCTATGTCCTAAAGAATTCACTAGTTAATCAATCAGATCCGTGGGCCCTGCTATTAGTGAAGCTATTTATTGTGCAGTTAACTTCAGCTTGTGATATTGGCTCAAACATGTACACTTGCACACCTCTTCGCAAAGTCCAATGTGATGTCCTCCAGGTATACCTCCAGTTGTGCTCCAGTATATTGCTGTACATAGGTGTATAACTCTCCGCAGTGTTCTACAAAAGGTTTCACCAGACCGCCCCTTTAGTGATTACACAATAGTTCAGGTTTGGGTTTTCTTCAATACCCAGGATAGTGTTCTGCTAGGCTTCTCTCTTACCCTGTAGATAAGTAGTTGGTCATTTTTGCCCAGGTAAGCTATCTCAAAGTCAGCTACTTTCTTGAATTGAAAGTGCAGATGGTTGTGCTCTTCAAGATCAGAGGCATTATGTGGTGCTTTGTATTCTCTTGATCAGCTAGGGCTTTCTTAAGTTTGTTCAATTGGATGTGGATAGATTTGAGGACTCCTGTTTGTTTAGTCTCTCCTATAAACCTAAAAGGTTTCCCAAACCATTGAGAAGGAGGAAACAGACTGTGTGTGTATGTCAAAAACGTTTATTGCCGTGGCAATATCCATCCAGGACACTAAGTCATTTAAGGCCCCTGAGGGGAAACACCATATTCATTGGTACAGTAAAGGGTCTGAGAGTTTACTAGTCAAAGGCACAGGGGAGTGGTCAGACAGGGTATGGGGTAGATACCCAACCGCCTGTTTCGTCAACAGCACCTCCCTTGCTGATAACCAGAAATCAATTTGGATATGTGGGTTAATGCAGTTCAAACCCCGGCCCGAGTTACACTTAATTAAAGTACTGGCGTTAAGCTGGGCCAGGTGGAAGAGCTAAGGAGACAGTTTATAAAGTGGTGCGTGCTATTACTGACCTAGCGCAGCATTTATTGATTGTGGGACTGGCGTGGTCTTTATCTGCATTGGGGTATAGAACAAAAGTTCCTGCAATTAGCACAT
Organism: Triturus cristatus; assembly: GCF_964204655.1. NCBI lineage: Eukaryota > Metazoa > Chordata > Amphibia > Caudata > Salamandridae > Triturus > Triturus cristatus. The sequence continues at coordinate 1,054,279,110 of NC_140579.1, read as the reverse complement.
ATTAAAAACAGAGATTGTTAAAAAAAGCTAGGGGTTAGGCTTAAAGTTCTAGAGTCAAAAGTGCCTGGTGCTAAAATCAAAAAGTGCTGAATGATTGCTATGGCATCTTTACAGAAACTAGCAGACATTACCTGTATCGGATGCCAGGCAAGATGTGATGACAGGGGGGTAGGATAGGCCAAGTTCAGCACAAGCTCAACAAAGAGTGATAGACGAATGTGGCTTGTGACCACAATGTGCTGGCCGGACTCACCTAGCAACCTGCCTGTTGTGTCTTATCACTAGCAAGGAAGACAGGAAAGTTCATGTCCAAACTCATGAAGCAAATTTATGCCAGAGATGCATTCCAAAATCATCCTCCTACAACACTGAGGAGGTTGGGAGTAAGGCTACGTTTCTTAACATTGTATCCACTTTGTCCAGGAATGTTATCACACCAGAGATTACTTGGTGAGCGTCGAAGTCAACAGCTGCCTGTATCGTTCGAGTCCCTTGTTTAACCAGTAGGTGACAAAGGAACCTTCTGCCGTCGTCTGTTAACACCGGGCAGATTCAGAGCAGGTGGGGTAGATACTCCTGGAACAATTCACAAAGGCGGCACTTGCTAGGGCGAATCGTTCGTGGATGGAGAAGGTCTAGTGAGGAGAAGTTGTCCATTTGGATAGAGCAGAACTTGATTTTGTGGTGGAAGGAGAATGTGTCAGTGATGTATTTTTGCACTCCTCTTTTGTCGTAGCTCCTCAGTACAAGGTCTGGTGCTTTCTAACCATAAAGGTCCAGTGGTCCTGTTCAAAAGATTCTCAATGGAGTGCCTTGTTTAACACAAGATTGAAATGCTGGTGAGAAAAATTTGGTTCCAGCATGCTGCTCCGTTTCAGAGCTTCAAGGCGAGACCTATTGGCTATGCCACAACATCACTCAGCACCACCACAACATCACTCAGGAACACCACACCATCACTCTGTACCACCACAGCATCACTCAGCAGCGTAACAGCATCAAAACAGCATCAGTCAGGGCCACCAAAGCATCACTCAGTACCACCACACAGCATCATTCAGGGCCACCACTGCATCACTCAGGGCCAGCACAGGATCACTCAACACCACCACAGCATAAGTCAGCACCACCACAGCGTCACTCAGCAGTTCCACAGCATCACTCAGGACCACAACAGCATCACTCAGCACTACCACAGCATCAGTCAGCACCACCACATCATTACTCAGCACCACCAGCACCACCACGGCATCACTCAGGGCCACAACAGGATCACTCACCTTCACCACAGCATCACTCAAGAACACCACAACATCACTTAGTACCACCACAGCATCACTATGCGCTACCACAGCATCACTCAGCAGCACCAGAGCATCAATCGGCATCAGTCAGAACCACCACAGCATCACTCAGGGCCACCACAGCATCACTCAGGGCCAGCACAGCATCACTCAGGGCCAGCACAGCATCACTCAACGCCACTGCTGCATAACTCAAGGCCAGCACAGCATCACTCAACGACCCCACAGCATCACTCAGTGCTTCTTACACATTTTAATTACAACTTCTCAGAGTGCTGCACAGCAACCGCACTTCTCTACAGCACAGCTTAGAAACATTGGCAAAGTCAATAGCGCTACATAAACACTTAAAAGGCCCCCCAATGCATAGCCAATAGGTCTCACCTTTGGGACATTATAAGTGTTTAGTTATCCAGCACAATATCCTTCAATTAAACAACATCAAGTGTTGCATGGCTAACCCCAAAAGCGAAACCTATTGGCTATGCCAATGCTTGTTCTTTTTGCTGTGTGAATTCGCTGAACTAGGTAAATAACTGCTTGCTTGTTTTATTTTATGTCAGTATTTTGCAGCTTTGCACTTTTGTCTGCTGAACAGTAATTTTACAGGGCTGGGGAAACGATCTGGGTTCTCTAAAGTCAGCTGATGGGGCAGGGTCCTTTTTTCGGACAAGGCTTGCAGACGCAGACTCAGTAGCTTAGTTGCATACTGACTTACTTTCTCATGTTGCACAAGGGGGGCCAAGCAGGATAAGCAATGGTATGTTACAGGAGGGCGTAATTTCAGGAGGCTGCCGTGCTGCCGTATGGTGGAGGTTGCCAAAAAACCGAAGGGAAGGCTGGACTGAACTGGAGAAAACAGGGAGAGGAGACTGGAAGGGAAGGAGGCAGAAAGGGAGCGTGCTGCTGCACTACCGCCCTGTCACCCTACCTCCGATCCCAAATGACCTTAAGCTATCTCTGGAGATCTTCCATAGGCTCCAATGTGCTCCAGTGTCAATGGTTCTCCAAGGGCATGTGCCACTTATGGCAGCCGCTGTGGACGCTGCAGCCTGTCAGAATGTGCAGTGGCTTTTTGTTCACACAGGAGGTGCAGGCTGCGGGCTTACTTGCAGGGTTACTTATGGGCGGGCTACCAGTATACGTTTGCTGGTCCTGGAGTCAAGCAAGGCTCACTGAAACTCTGTAAGCTGCACCCAGTTCCTATCTGGGCCGCTTCTGCCAGGTCTGGGGCACAAACTCAGCAATGGCTGACTACAGCCACTGCACTTGCCCACAGTTAGCCCCTGTTGTCAGCTCCGTTCGGTGCAGGGAACCAGCTCCTGTGCGGAAAATTCCTTGGTTCTTGATGCGGCTCGGAGCAGGGGAGCAAAGGAGGCGGGACTCGAGGCAGGCGGTGAGAGCACAGTGCACCCACCTCTCCCACACCTCGTGCCCCCTCGGTTCATTTCGGCGACCAGTGGTCTCGGTGTTATGTTATATTATGTCTCAGTGGTCACGGCGGCCGTGGCCTTCCCTAGTAGCCTGATGGTGGGGACCACAAGTAGAGTCCACTGAGAAAACACGGCAAGCCCCGCTTCAACCATCGGCTAGCTCCCCGGCTTTCTGATTCCTCTCCTCTGCTTCTTTCCACTTGTGACTGCCAAGCCATTTATAAGTGTGGCACAGCAATCATGCAAAGTCCCAGAGACGTAGACATATCTCACTGATGGGTAAGTGTGTACATACTTAGGTTTGACTAACAGTGTCCGTCGTATCAAGAGCTCCATATCTTCACCACCAGACCTAAGATTCAAGGTAATTTGAATGCCCCCATTGGTCTACAAAAGTTTGCGCTCTTTTGTAAGCTCTATATAGATCTGATTCAAGCTGGTAAGCACAACACCTTATTCCGTGACGTGTTCCAAGACCGGCCACTTCTCTTTGGGACTATTCAGCTCCTTTATATACTAATCAAACATTTTAATGGTGCACTCAATAGTCACATATGGGTAATAAACATATAAGTGTGCACCGATTTCCAGTTGTATAAGAAGACAGAATGTAATCTTGGCAGACGTGATTAGAGCATGTCCCTGTCCCTGCTCTGAGGTATACCTGTGGCATCCAGACCATGGTGGTGGAAAAGCTGTTTTTCCCAGCCTGGGCAGGTATGTAGGATAACTCAGGCCCATGGCAGGATGTTTTTCTACCTATGTCCCTGGTATCCCTGGAAAGTAGTGGGGGAGTGGCCCCATAAGAGGTTCATTGTCAGTCCCCAGATGCCCATTGACTGCAATCTTGGCAATGAGCTTTCACCGGTGAGAAAAGAGCTGGGTGGGACAGGCACTCTAAAAACACAGATTTCTGGGGAGGATCCTTAATTCAGTGGTTACCTGATCTAGGAGAAAAACACCCTAAGACTTACCCCTGGCGAGTCGACTTGAGACCCGGAGGGACTGTCTGCACTGTCACTGAGAGAGAGGGCAGGAGACCTGCCCCAGATAGACCCCTACATGACAGTCAAAAGTGTGTCATCCCTGAAGGGGGGCTGTGGTACCCTCCTGAAAGTCCTGGACTACCAGGCATCTCTTCATTGTCAGGGTACCAACCCTGAACTGAGACACCAGTGTTGGGATACCACCTTGAGGTGGCAGAAGGGTGTCTTATCACCTCTAAGGAACCCACTCTGGAGGTGAAACCTGCACTGTCTGGCAATCGATGGCCAGGGGCCTGGCTCTTGACACTAACAGATGTCAGTGACCACTGATGGTTACTGTACTTGTGGCAGAGGTTTTCCTAGGTTGGGGACAGAAGTCCGGCTTAGTTAACAGAGTGGGCCACATCACCTTGTTGACCACGATGGTACTAGCTGCATAGTGGGATGCATCTGTGAGCAAGCTAAGTTTAGTAGCTTAACGGATGGGGCCTGCAGATGAAGAGAAGCCCTCTCTATGAGGCAGCTCAGTGGCTCAGGAGGATGGTGACAGTAGGGGGTACAGATAGGTTCAGAGGTGCATGGAAAAGGCAAGTGCCACTGCTGAAGAGGTAAATTGTTGATATTCTATCGCCTGAGCAGGGAAGCCCACCCAAGTATTGATTAGTCTACACTACCTTTTTGCTGGAGAGTGAGCTGGCTGTGCTGGAAATTTGCCCTTTCTGCAGGGTCATCCTGATTTTTTGCCTTTTTGCTGAATCTTCTTTTTGCTGGACATAGAAGTCTGTGCACTTTAACCCTGCTAACCAGCGGTAAAATGCATGCGCTCCTCCTTTCAACATGGTAAAATTGGTATACTCCTTATTGGCATATTTAACTTACCTATAAAGTCCCTAGTATATAGTATTGAGTTGTACTTGGGGCCAGTAAGTTAAATATCACAAGTGGACTGCAGCACTCATTGTGCCATCCACTACAGTGAAAATGTAAACATGGCTGCTGGCCTGCCACTAATAGCCTGGCTGTGCAGGTTTAACTGCACATTTGACAAAATAATGTCTCTTGAGCGGGATAAACCTTCCTTATAAATATTATGAAGCACACCCTAACAGGTGTGTAAGGGCATTAAGATCTGAAATTCAGATCTCCCATCTTCCCCCTCCTCCATTCTTGTCCCACCACTAATACCAAGATACTACAGTCAGCCAGTGATACTTATCGCTCTGACCTCCAGAGAGGAACTGCTCCCCTTTTGATGAACCATATATATTCTTAGGAGCACAGGAACAGGACCTCGTAAAATAACCAGCTCTCTTGTCCCCCCTTTTGATTATACGCTTATACACAGCAGACCTGCCGAGGGACGTTTTGTTACCCCTTCATGAACTAACGATTCACCATCACCACCCTTCACACTCCATTCTGTGAGTACACGACTCACACAACTGAAAGACCTCCCCTATCCTCGCCTCTTGATCACCTAACCATGGACAACCAAGACTTGAGCTTCACTGATGATATGGTGTCAGAAATTCTACGTGCCCCTTCTCTATTACATAATGATGGCAGTAATCCATCCTGCAGCATCTCAGCCGACTGGAACTCTATAGCCAACCAAAAGAAACTACAGACGAAGATAGCGCTCCACGGCGCCATGATGACGGAATACCTAAGGGCAAATATAGCCCCCAACGGACTCTCGGTCACTAACGCACCAAGAATCTTTCTGGAAGACATTGGCTTCAGAAAAGAATGTTCCCTGGTAGCCTGGAAGTGCACCAGGGACTGGCTCATACTGATCATCAACACAGCCAAACGTTTGGCAGACAAACTACTCATCGAGATAACGATTGCAGAGAAAAATTTAAAAGCCTCAATTAATATCACAGCCTTCAAAAGCAGATTAGCAGAATCAACTCTGAGATGGACGATCATAAGAACCACCTGATGCGACAAAAGATCTCAAAGCTGCAAAAAGATATCAAGAAGTTTGATAAGGAAAGAATATATCCATACACAAAGGAAGACTATCAAATACCCAGTGGCGAAGACTCATCAGATGGGAGTTCAGTCGAGAGCAGACCACGCTCCAACTCGAACAGCAGTACGTCGAGTAATGACAGCCGATCCAGCTTCAAGAAGAATTGGGGACCACCACAACCACCCCCTTTGTTTGGCTATCCAATGAACCCCTACTACGGCCAACAACCACCATGGAACCCTATGTACCACATGCCTCCACCGATGTACCATTTCAACCAGCAACAACAACCTTTTTTAGGACGGGGCAGGGGAAGAGGCAGAAGACGAGACGGACAATCCAAACAAGTCCATTGGCAAGATCCACCAGCCCCCCAACAACAAGAACGAATGGAACTGAGGAGCAGGAAGAACAGGACCAAGTAGTCAATCTTTCTACTAGAACTTTAACCCCAGCTGAAAAAAAGAGTACTCAACAGGGGCCTAGGGTTTGTACCCACACCAAAACTGGACCGATTCCTTCTGCATAAAGAATTATACAACTTCTTTAGGAAGTTACGACTGCGAGCCTTCTTCCAAGACAAACTGTCTCAGGAAACCACCGATAGCGGATTACGTTCTCCTTCGACCTTCACACCACACGATGGCATCACCCCACACGAGATTCTGACGTTTGAACAAACCGTTATCAAAGAAGTGGGAAACATCACTGAAGAATCCCAGTACAACAACCTACCGGCTATCGAGAGGGCGGCTATAAAATCTCTGAATGAAGATACCACCATCACTATCAAACCAGAAGACAAGGGAGGAGCCATTGTCCTATTGGACACATCAGATTATGACCTGGAATGTCTCTGTCAACTCTCCCAAGACAAATACTACACTAAGATTAAAGGAGATCCGACAGGGAGAATAATGACAAGGATAAGATCTATCGTTGAATCAGCAGAAACACAAGGATGGATCACCAAGAATGAGGCAGAATTCTTGGTGAATTCACAACCCAGAACCCCTGCCTTCTATACTCTACCCAAAATTCATAAGGGAGTTAATCCACCCCCAGGATGCTCCATTGTCTCGGGAATCGTATCACTACTAGAACCTCTTAGCAAGTTCTGCGACCACTTCCTCCGCCCCTTGGTGAAAAGAATACCATCATACCTACAAGACACCAGAGACATGCTCAACCTACTAACTGACACTCCTACTAATGGAGATATCAATCTTTTGATGACATTGGATGTGGAGGCCCTCTACATGAATATTCCTCAAACAGAGACACTCAGGGTTATAGAAGAACTCCTCCTCAAAGAAGAATGGGAGTCCAAAACCCCAGTGTCCTTCATAATGGAATGTGCCACCATAGCCATGTGTGAGAACTTCTTCCAATTCAAGGACCAATTTTTCCACCAGACCCAGGGAACTTCTATGGGCAGTACATTTGCGCCGATCCTAGCCTGTCTCTATGTCGCAGAATTTGAACGCCTCCACATAACAGATAATAACACCTACGCCAACAACATCATCCTTTGGAAACATTATATAGACGACCTCCTTATTTTGTGGAAGGGAGACACCGAGTCTTGTGACAGGTTTTTCACATGGGTCAACTCCCTGGACCCCTATCTGAAATTTACCCGGTCTACTTCACCTACTGCGATCCACTTTCTGGACCTTACCATTACTCTACGGAACGCCATCCTCTCCACACATACTTACAAGAAACCGACGGACCGGAATAGCCTACTGCAGTATGGAAGTCACCACCCCAAAGCCCTGAGGGACAACTTACCCTTCGGCCAATTCCTGCGCCTCCGTAGAAACTGTGGCACGACTGCTGACTACAAAAAGGAGGCCATTACTTTAAGCAACCATCTTAGAGCCCGACACTACCCCGACACCATTATCAAGAGATCGAATAAAAGAGCCCTCAATAATAATCGAGAGTCTCTTTTAGAACCAAAAGTAAATAAGACGGATGAAACACTAACATGTGTGACCACCTACACATCAGAATCAAACAAAATCCAGAGGATTATCACAAAAAATTGGAAGATTCTCACCACGGACGAACTGTCATTACCTAAACCAAGATTTGCAAACAAACGAACTAACAATCTACGTGATATGTTGGTGCACACACGTCCAAAAACTACCAAACTGTACACCCAGGGTACCCTATGGGGAACATTGCCAGTACGAGGACACTACCCCTGTGGCGAATGTGGAGTATGCAACCTTACTAAGGTAACTAAAGAACTTACCCTGGAAACAGGAAAAGTTTGGACCCAAAAGAACCACACGAACTGTAATTCAAAAAACTGTGTCTACCTGATCACTTGTCCATGCAACTTGCGATACATTGGTATGACCACACGTCCTGTAAAAACAAGAATCATGGAACACCGAAGCAACATACGGTGTGGAAAATCTACCACTAAAATGAGTACTCATTACATTACGCACCAACATGGACTCAACAAACTACTGGACAGTCCTCGAAAGCAACCCCACATGGTCTTGCCAAAAAAAATTCGAAACCGAACAAAGATGGATTTTCCGCCTTTCTACACAAGATAGGGGCCTCAACGATGACATCCCGTAGTCAGAGATTAACTAAAACCTACAAAACCAAGCCCGTGCCTCCAACACCCCCTACCTTTACTTCTGAATCAATATGATTTACTCACTCACCACTATTTCAGTATTATTGACCACAGATAACCCGAGGGTAAAGAGTAGTTGTGCCTGACCCCACGACCTATGCAGACACCACAATCCTGTCCTTCCCTGGTTCCCCCCCCCCCCCCCAGTACCATGCCCTATGCTGGTCGGTATTGACATATATTTTTGCACCATGGCTTTTATCCATTAGCCATTCTGCTCTATATATATTTTTTAGCTACCAGCATTCACTTCACTTTATTAACACTCTGTTAGGAAGTGTCTGCTAAGGCTCCCATTGTGTGCCTTTATTTATTTATTTCCGGTTCTTCTAATATGCGGGGCAATTTTAATTATCCCTCCTGGATTTGTACATCACCACTGTGCTGTTTTTGCCCCGTTATGCAGCCCTGATCTTACACACTGTCATGAGTCTGTCTTCACATAGTCAGGCTTCTCTTGTCGGGTCAAGATGGCGGCCCCGCGGGTAATCTCGCGCGACTTCGGCGCGTCTCCACGGTTTAAGACTTCGGACAGAGCACAGACGCGGTAATATCCAGGTGATGAGCAGATACGCTGGTTCCACGGCGAGCCCGCACCCACACACGGGTAAGTCCTTTGCTCCCTCTCACGCCGCTCTTCCCTTTGTGAGCCGTTTTCTGCCCGTATTTTTAACCCCTTTTTAATATCTTTCACTATTTCGTCGGCCGTTGCATGACAACAGACTCGACGTCCCATTCTGTTTACACGGCATGGCTTCCCGCCACCTATAACCCGAGTCCAGGCACTCCACCACTACTGTGTACTAGAGTACGCTGATGGCCCTAGATACGCGTTTCAGTGGGTTTACAAGTCGGTAACGTACTCCGATCTCTAGGAGCACGTTACCACATATAGCCCCATAGTATTCACCGCTGCTTTGACATGTGTTGCCTGTGTGAGCATATGGCCTAACATTATGATATGACATATTCACGTGTGCGCCCCTAGAGACGCTGGCATATACCCTTTGTACGTAGAGAGACACTAACAGCGCTATCACTATATGCATGTCACCGCCGGTATCTCACACACGGCTCACACTTGTGGCGTATGCATGCACAACAGTCCCTCATCCTCTGATTACTTCAGGACGTAGTTGTATTGCATGGCTCCCGGGCTTCCACACTTATACCGCGTGTGATATGGATTACCAGGTTGCCTCCATGATGTATCTTGGCATATGCACACCCAGCCCTTCACCCATATCCAGTGTGGGTTTTCACAATCCCTTGTCTTTGCTGAATTTTCTCACGATCCTTTACATTAAGACAGATATGCACAATGCTGCATGATACCTTGCACACACTCACTTAACCCTGGAGTAACACGCCTACTTGTAGTCCGTATTTCTATCTGTAATCTGGATCTAACCCTTTTCATCTAGTGGGCTTGTTCCAGTAGTCGGGTCGTCTCTCCCCCACCTATGAGGCCTCCCACTCTGCTTTGCTGAGGTAAGAATTGGTTGTAAGTCACCATCGATCTACCCTTGCGTAAGAACCGTGCTGGATCCACCTCAAAGATCCTAGAATATTGTTTTATAATACTGTTTTCACTCTCTCCACACACGTTAGTTCATGTATACTTTTCTTTTACGAATTGTTGTCAGCGAAGACAAATAATCCGCTGTTTTAACATGGGTTCCTTACCCATCCTGATCATTTTGAAAAGCCTTACCTCAACCAGTTGTTGATGGTATCCCCTTTCCCCTTCCTTCTTTTTGTCTCATTCTAGGTGGAGCCTCTGTACAAGAACCCTGAACTAGGGACTTGAACCTATTAGGGGTAGATCCCACTCTGTCTGACCGGAGGTCACCACATACATTGATCTGCCTCTGGTCCCGAAGAAGTGTCGCTCTCTCGGAGCAGTGATGACACGAAACATGTTGACCCCAGTCAACTACAGGCTACCCTAATACCTTGACTCATTGCAGTAGCCTCACTGGTTTTACTTGGTCCCAGCCCCAACACTCTAATAAAAGAATTAACAGTGCCAGGGCCTATTTTAATCACATTTTCACTTGTATCAGGAGATATTGAATTCCTCAACCCACATACACTCTTCACAAACGGCGTTCTCAGATCAGAAGATCTCAGACAAAGATGCCACCAGGCCCGTTGGACATTGCAGCGCCGGTCCGACGAGGAGCGCCCAATGATGAATTATGACACCCTAACAGGTGTGTGAGGGCATCAAGATCTGAAATTCAGATCTCCCATCTTCCCCCTCCTCCGTTCTTGTCCCACCACTAATACCAAGATACTACAGGCAGCCAGTGATACTTATCACTCTGACCTCCAGAGAGGAACTGCTCCCCTTTTGATGAACCATATATATTCTTAGGAGAACAGGACCTCTTAAAATAACCAGCTCTCTTGTCCCCCCTTTTGATTATACGCACCCCTAAGTGGGTCTTATTGCTCATATGGCAGGGTGAATGGTATTTAAAAATAGGACATATAAAAGTTCAATGTTAAACATGTCCTTACAATGACTTTCACCTCAAAGCAATTTTCATTGTAGCAAGGCTGGGTGTTCCATTGGAAAATACAGGAATGCAATATTAAATTAAAATACTGTTTATTAAATTTTACTCTATTGTTCTAATTTGTTTTTGGGATTTTTATTGTTTTGCATTTCAACTGCATTACTGTTTTAATACTGCAGAAATACTTTACACATTACCTCTAAGTTAAGTGTGTCTGCTCTGTGCCATAGCTACCAAAGGACTAGGCTCAAAGTAATTTAGTGAATTTCAGGGTTTCCCCTGACAAGGATTGTTATTATACTTGAGGTGGGTACTTACCCCCTCAACTAATAACCACATTTCGTACTTTATCTTTAGATATTAGGAGTGTTTGTGGGATATTGTAGTTGTGCACTTTAAATATTGCGGGAGGGAGATTATCTTCTGCCACCAAACTCAAAATCAACCGCTAAGTTCCTCAGAGTCCCACCCCATACCTTGTGCACTGACTGGGTAGCAGTCGAGAGGGTGATCCAGGCTTTTGTTATGTTATGTTTTGTATATTTGTATAGCACACAACTCACCCAGGAGCTGAAGCAGGAGCTGTACAGGCCAAGCCACGTTTGGGGGTAGATGAAGAGTGAGGTCTCAGTTTCTTGCAGAATTCAAGAACTGAGGAGGAGACTCTAATGTGCAGGGTCAGGTCGTTACATGCTTTAGGAGTGAGGTAGGAGAAGGCAGGCTTGCTGGATCTGGTTCTGTATATGGGGGTAGTGGGTGACTAGGAGTCTGGCTGAACGGAGGCATCTAGTAGGTTTGTGGAAGGTTATATACTTGTTGATGTATGTTAGGCCAATATCGTGTGAGGCTCTGTATGTATGCGAGAGGAGTTTGAAGAGTGCTTGTTTGTGGATTGGGAGCCAATACAGCAGCTCTTTGAGGTGCAGAGTGATGTGAGCGTGAGGTGGGAGTTTGAGGGTGAGCCTAGCAATTGATTTTTGTATGGTCTGGAGTCTTCAGGTCCTGTTAAATGATGATTCCTGCATAAATTACATTGCTCTAGTGCAGCTTGCTGGTTGATGACACTTTGGGTGATGGTTCTGTTAGTGTTGGTGGGGAACCATTTGAATATCTTCTTGGGCATAGAGTGTGTGGAAGCAGAAGGCGGAGAGTAAATGTATCACCCGGGTGTCCTTTCAAGCCCATTTCTCTGTCCCCTCATTACCTATTATCAAATGGGTAAATCTATAGTATGAGGTGATATCAGTTAAACTGACCCCCCCCCCTCATAAATGGACGTAAAACATTTTGCTAAAGCTAATCTGGGAGTCCCTTGATTCCAGGGAAAGCTTCCTGTTTAGGAATTAGGTCTTCCAAAGAAATTGTGTAGGATTTCAAATAAGAAACTCTGAAGCTGGTAGAGTAGTCGTAGAAAATCGATCTTGAATACGGCTGCTCTTCCCATTAAAGGTAGAAGAGGTAAGAGGGGACCAGAAAGTATTATCACGCTGTAGTCTGTCTTTTTTTGTGTGGATATTTTACTGCCACGTGTGATGTATAGTAATGTGTGTGAGAAAGTGTCATCTTTCTTGCATGGTATGCCCCACTTTTTGCTGAATTGCTGAATGTACTTTGACTGAGTGTGCCCTGGGCTCTTGCCAATCAGGTGCCAAGGGCCTATGTTCCTTCCCTAAAAGCTGTGCTGAAACCTAAAACCCAAATTGGCAAGCCCTGGCCACATGTCAGCCCCTGGTAAATGGTACACTAGGTACCCAGGGCCTTGTGACCAGGGAAGGCCTCTAAGGGTGGCAGCACTTATTGTGCCACTCTTAGAGGCCCTGTGCCCTGACCCAAACACACTGCCCTTGCAGGCTGAGTGTCTGGGTATAGAACAAAACAGTCGACATGGCACACATCCCTGTGTGCCATGCCCACAACATGCACTGCCCTACATCAGCCACCCCTCTAGCTGGGTGCCCTATGCCAGTGGTGTGGGTACAGGAGCATGAGCAGTGCTGCCATTTAAGTGTATATGGTGCTGGGAGATCGTCAAACACGAACTCCACAGCACCATGATGGCTCCACTGAAGACTGAGAAGTTTGGTATCAAACGTCTCAGCATATTAAACCCGCACTGATGCCAGTGCAGGATTTAATGTACAATGCACGACAGAGGCCATCTTAGAGATGCCCCCTGAACCTAGCCTACAATCCACGTCTGGTCTGAGGGGCTGCCTAGGCTGCCACACAGCAGACATGTTGCTGGACCCCTGGGTAGAGAACCATCCGCTCTCCTGGGCCTTCAACAATGCACATCCTGGGCGAGGTGCTAGGTCTCCTCCCCCATGATGGGCAGGGGAAACTTCAAAGGCAGGCCGCCTTTGTGAGCTTCTCCAGGCCACTTGCTGTACTCAGCAACTGGCCCCTACCGGTTCTAAACCCCCACTCTGGCGGGAAGACTGGCTGGAAACCCCAAGGAAGGACCGGGGGTGTGCCAGTCTCTGCCAACCCACCCCTCAGGTGGGGGAGGCGAGGTGAAGCACATCTCCGGGCTATCGCCATCTTGAAGATTGGGAGCCCTGCCCAATCAGGACTAGGCCACTGCCCCCCTCCCACAGGAGTGGCAGGATAGGGGGTGTACCCACCCCAGGGCAGGGACCCAGTGGTCCCTGCCCTTTACCTACCTGTAACGCCCCTAAATTTAGTATTTAGGGGCACCCTGAACCTTCCTTGGATCCAGATTCCGAAACAGCAAAGAAGATCAAGAAGAAAGAAGACCTGCCGTGCAGCTGCTAAAAAGAGGACACCAACTGCTTTGGCCCCAGCCCTACCGGACTGTCGACCCTCGAACCTGCTCCTGCTAAATCCCGGCATCTCCTGTGGCCAGCAACCTCACAAACCCGGAGGACCTTGTGACTCCGAGCATCTGGGACTCCCACAAGCAGTGGCACTGCTCAAAGCAAGTAACTGACGCCTGGCATCAGCCAGGAACAGCGATCCCTGCACACTCTGCATCCGCCAAGCTTGGTCTGTGCTGGAGTGGACAAAGACCACAATGACATCCCACCCGGCGACTGTGACGCCGAATCCGGCACCCAAGGACCCACCTCGACGCTCCTGACTACTCCTGCAGCCTCAGAACCAGGGACCACCCCAACCGCGATCAACAGAGGGTAAGATTTCCCAGCACCAAAAGGCGCCCTGTGGCCCCCTGTGCCCAACTCCTGGGTACCTACCTAGCCTCCAACTACCCAACTTGCCTCTCAAAGTGGTGGTCGCACCTGAAGAATTCATCATCCCCGAGCTTGCAGCCTTTGTTCGTTCTTGAGCTTCTCCATTGCAATCCATTGAGCGCCTGACTGCTCAAATGCACCCTGCACCCAGCCGCCAGAGTGCCCCTGGATGTGCAACCTCTACTCCTACCTACTTCCCCATTTGCCCTGAGCAAGTGACCAGGAGCCCAGCTCGCACAGTCAGCAGCCACCAACCAAGGGCCCCCTGCCTTCCCTAGGATAACATTGGGCCTAACTCACTCTGCACCCGGCTGCCCCTGTGCCGCTGAGGGTGTAACAACTGTACTTACCTGACCCTGGGAGACCCCAGAGTCTATGCCCAGAACCTTAACTCTGCCAGTCGAGTACTTACCCAAAAGCCGATAACTCACTTTTCTTCCATGGGGTAACATTGACTGGTTTCACTTGAAATTTGTGTGGCGTATCTAAACTTTAAAATATTCACCTAAAATCAACCGAGTAACGAAAACTGAAATACTCACCTGTTATTAGAAGAGATCCCAGTGCTGGATCTTGATACCCAGCACTGACCCTGAAAAGTAATTACAAACCTTACTTACTGTGAAATTTCTTCTAAGTGTAGATTTTTGCAAACTACAAATATTCTTTAAAAATCGTACCAACTGTGAAAACGTAATTACTTACCTGTTTTTAGATGGTTGTCCCAGTACTGAGCCTAGGAGCCCAGCACTGGATTACAAAAGTAACAAACATACTTTACCGGTAACTTGAACTTTCTCCCATAGGACGCCATTAACTTTTTCTGTGAAATTTCTTCTGTCGATTTGGCAAACTTACAAATATTCGTTAATCGCCTGTATTACCTAAATGCATTCCATCAACTGCTTACAGGTGGTATACTAGTGCTGGATCCAGGATCCAACACTGAACCCGAAAAAGTAACCATAACCCCACTTACCTGCTAAGTGAATTTCCTCCCATAGGATAACATTGGTAATTTGATTAGAAAAAGTATCTAAGTGTCAACCTTTAAAATTCCAAAATATTGCTTAAAAATCACAACACTAACTAAAACGTATTTACTAGTTTCCAAATACTGTCCCAGGACTGAATCTAGGATCCAGTCCTGGAGTTAGAAAAGTAATCCTGAAAGTAATCAATTGCATTTAACTTAAAATACCCATTGAGCTCAATGTATTATTGTGTTTGAAATTGTGTTGCCTATTGCAACAAACTGTAACTATTGCATTCAAAAGTCAAGTGCCTATTGCAAAGTATTTAACTAAAGCATCTCATTCTGAGAGAGTATATTTTGATACCTATTGTTGGTTCTAAAATAAAACAACCATATATTTTTATATACAAACCATTGGCCTAGAGTTCAGTTCTTGTGTGTGAGACCATTTGCTGACTGAGTGTTCAACAAATGCTTTACACTGTCCTCTAATACTGCCTTACTGTTCGACCAAGCTACCACTTTAGAGAGTAAGGTTGTATCTAACTTTAGCCTCTGCCAAACCTCTGGGGACTGTGGACTCTGTACACACTACCTATTTGGGAACAGTATATACAGAGCCACTTTCCTACAATGTGTAGTTGTAGAGCGCTGCTTGTCACTCATGAGGGTATACAGGCATGACCATGTCTTCAATCGCATGTGTTTGGTATTTAAAACTCTCCCTATTCTCCAGTAGGCTTTCTGACAATCAAAGTTCTTGTTTAATGCCTACTGGGTATACTGTGGATTTAGTGTGGTTGGTTCTTAGGCCTGCAAACTCTCCAAATATTCTAGGAATTTCAAGCACCATCAGACCAGACAGCTCCAGATCTTTCTTGCAGGAATATGAGCAAACAGTCTACGTACTGGGATTCTCTATTGGTGATAGCTGGCACCCTACAAGTTCCCTGAGAAGTCCATGTTTATGTATTAATTCGTCCATTGGTTCTATGGTAATTGCAAATAGCAGGGGGAACAGTGGGCAATCCTGCGTTGTGCCTCTGATCTGACCTCTATTTGCTCACCCTGACCTTGGCTTTCGGGTGAATACATAATAATTGTATAGAGCTTTGGCTATATAATAATTGTATAGAGCTAAGGTATCTGGGTCCTACGCTCATTGTCATAAGAAATTCAAAGATAGTCCCATTCTAACAAGTCAAAAGCTTTTTTAAAGTAATATACGGAGCGTCAACGGCACTTCCTGTCTAGACGCATTCACAACACGCTTGCCCTGGCAGACGATGCTGTCTAGTGGCATAAAGTCACCTTTGTCTGGTAATTCGCAAAGAGGTTGGATGGTAAGAGGAGCACTACTCAGAGGGTCACAGTTTATGTATCACTATTATCCTGACCAGTTGCAAGAAGGTAGAAATTGCCCTCAGATTGCAGAATCTTCAGACTGGATCTAGTATTTTAGATGAGATTTGTTTAAATAACTCAGGTTAAGGTTGTTCACAAGGAGTTATCTTTCTTCCTCTGATAGATACCTCATCAGGCAGTCCTTCATAAAACTCTCTCCAATTCTTCTGGAGGTACTGAAGCATTGTGTGGGCATAATGTGATTCAATAGGATGCAGAGGTATGTGCCATAGTGTAATTGTTCTTCACCATTGATCCTTTTTTATCAGTTCTCGGCTGTGTACTGGTTTATTTTTAGTTCAGCATACATAGTGGAGTATTTTGCTGGCTTTGTTGCCCCATTGATAGATGCAACTCTCAGAAGCCAGCCATGTTTACTTCTGTTCACTCATAAGAGTCTGCTGGAGCACTGTTTTGTTATGTTCTTTACTACAGAGTATGACCAATCTCCGTGACACAAGATATTGGGATTCTAACTTAAGATGTGTCCATCTGCGCAATAGTCTCCTGATAGTGATTCTAGCCTGTTGTAAAGCTAAAAATGTCCCCTCTGATCATGACTTTAAAGGCCAAGGCTTATCCGCGTACCCCAGGTGACTCCACTGGTCCACAGTTCTGCTTCCAGCTCCTTTCTGCCACTCAACTATATTAATTTTTTACATTCCAAATCCGTAAACTGCCATCCCAGTCCTAGGAACTACTTCTATGTTTAATTCCACCCTTGAGTAGTCTGGTAGGCCCCTGGCCAGTATGCATATACCTAACTGAGTGCCCATCTCTGCATTTGGCATTAAGAACTAGTCTAATCTTGAGAAAGATCTATGGCTCTGGGGTGAAATGTGCAGCAGAGTTTCCCAGGATGCAGTGTGTGTCAAACATCTGTAATGCCTAAGGCATCAAGACACTTGGCTAATGGGTCATTGTTGGTTATATGTAGTTGGTAGCTGTCCAGCCCAGCTAGCCTGACCCATGGCATCTTCTTCTAGGATCTAGTCTCCAGCTGGGGTTTGTGGCAGTAACTTAACAATGAGCTCTAGAAAGGTTGCATGTAGTCTGGGGGGAGGTGAACACGTTTCAGGGATAAGGGATTTCAATGTAGTCTACTAGTAATTGCAGTATATCTCCACATAGTTTTCCATAGTTTTCTAGGTTGAAAGATACATGGTTTTGGATTAGTATTGCCACTCCCTAGAGCCCCTAGTAACTATGCATGCAGCACTTTCAGGGAGCCATATCATGCTATAACATTTGGTGCTGATTAAGAGTTTACTGTAATACTAGTATATCAGAATTATGTTTGCCAGTTTGTGAATCGTCACTCTTAATTTTATTAAGACCACCATTGATGTTCCCTTTGAGTTCCCTTAGTCTTCTAGGTCCGGTATCTTCTTTGATATCCGCTATTAAGAAGTGTTATCTGTAGGGAGTTTCTCCTAGGGCAGCCCCCCACTGGTTCATCAAAATTAATTGTGATCTACCATTTACACCAATAGGAATAAACCTAAAATCCTTATGGGCTACACATAACCGTATGCTTCAAGAGCATGAAGTTTTGGTTGCTGGATATGTCTTGTGCGACTGTTGCCAGTGACTGTCACTCTGCTGAAAGCACCTGTCATTTCCTGATTTGTGTTGAGCTGTACCTACCATTCAGCTCATGTATTGCCTATTGAACCATCCCACATTAACTATAGTTTGGCCCTCGTTGGACTACTTTATAGTTATATTTCGAATCCCTACACTCTGTATCTAATGGAGGTTCATAGCATGCAATGTGCACCAACCCAGTTTCCTAACCTGTCAGTCAGGATTACTCCGACTGCACCATTGCATTTTTACGCCAACATTTACGAATGTGGACCCATATTGATCATGTATTTGCGTTAGTGTGCTAATCTGCATCAAGGAGATATCCCATGGGCAGAACGTAGATGCTCCTGTGCAAGAATCCACGGTTTAGACACAGACCTGACTATTAAAATGGTAGACACAGCTTTTCACCATACATGTACATCTCCTTGTGGCAGGCTTAATGATGGAGAAGTTTTCTTTTCTCCAAACCTTTCCATATTTGCATTTTAATATACATCACTTATACAAACTTTGAAATGTATTAAATTATATTGAAGCATAGTATTTTGCAATGGGAATGGATACTTTCAGTACAAAACCTATGCTAGACATCAGGCACATACCCTTGCATTATTTTGTAATGGTATGTGTGGTGCCAGGCTGCCCAACATGTGCTAGGGAGAGAAATAAAAACAATGCCATATGTTAGTAGATATGGTACTGTTCTGCTCTCTCCTTTTGATGCAGTGCAGCTCAACAAATTTGGTTGCTATGCTGCATTGGGTCAAATGTAAGTAAATCTGCCCTAGCACCAATTACACTGCTGTATCAGTTGGTGCAGTTTTGCACCAACACCTGCAATGTTTGCTACTGCAAAAAGTACTTTTTTACCAATTAACCAGTGCAAAAGAATTTTGGATCAGTTGGGCTGTGCAAATCAAGGTGCACCCTTGCACCCCGTGTAACCTGGAAATGACTACCAGTAGAAACTCTCTGTCCTAGATCTTTGTTGTACTCATTTCTTCTATGTTTAATGTTTTCCCCATTTTATATTAATCTGCACATATAAAAAGGTATTGCTTGCTCATACATGCAATTTGTATTTTTATTCAACATCTTCTGTGTGCTTTTTACCAACCCTTTTGAAATAATTGTGGGGCAGTTCATCCTCCCAAAACAAGCCGGCTAAAATGTAGGCTGTCAATGCTTGACATTAAAAGGGGAGTCGGACTCGTTTCGGTGACTAAACGATATTCATGACTTCATAACGTCATAGAACGGAGTGTGACGATGTTCTCGGATCGTCTAGAAAATATATTCTTAAATTATTTTAGTTAGTTCTGTAACTCCTCCTCTAGGAGGATGATCCCATAATCAAGTGCTTGTGATTAGAAAGGGTTTCCTAGTATTCACTCGGATTTCCATACTTCCTCTTTTTTAATTTATATAGTTTTATATAGCTCAAACTTGAAAATACCTGTTTATTGAAAAAGCAATGATGCGATTCAAAAGATTAAGATGGGTCAGTTTACACCTAAAATATCACCTAATTTATTCAGTTTACATTATCTAACACCACAGCATAGCCTCTGATTACAAAAGTATTCTTTGAGAAGTCAATCAGAATGGCCATCCTTAGGCAATTGTTTTCCCTTCCTGAAGGCAGAAGTGCTGGGCTTGGTCACCTTGAGAGTTCTTGGGGACCCTTGACATCTGGACTCGCCATAGGGCTTGATTTATAATTTGCCGCATGGTACCCTGTTTTATCAGGGTGCTGGAGGTCTCCATCCTCAGGGACTTCCATCTCTCAAAGTTACAGATGACCGCTTGCCCAGTTTTCATCTCTGTACATTGTAAGGAACCGCCACCATTGCTGATCCTTTCAATGTACAAAAGTTTGGTGGACAGCTGCCATCGGTTTTGACAGCAGTTCACAAAACATTGCGAAGGTATTTGTTTTTCTGGAATCAACTCCCAAAGGGGGAGTTGGTTTCAGAAATAGAACAAAAACACAACCCCTGGTGGTACACTCCCAGGGTGTGAGGGAGTCAGTATTTTTTGTTCTGTCCCTCTCCACTAGATTTTTGCAGATGGTGATGGACAGGAAAAAAATATATTAAAAAAAATATATTATACAGTCCACCTTTTAATAGGGCAGAAGGTGTAATGTCCATGTATCAGGATGGGTGCCTTTGATAGAAAACTCAAGGTCCACTCATCTCTAAATGAGGCCAAAGGATTGGCTTTTTTTGTGGATTTGTTTAAAGAGTTTTATATAGGGGAACTAGACTCAAAGATATCTAGTATCGGAGCGTTTTACATGAGCACCAGCTTCGTTACAAATGGACACATTAATTTTTAATAGGCATGGGGAGATTGTAGGATTTGCCCAGAATCATAGGATGTTAGCGTCCGTGCAGAGACTCGAACCCAGTTCCCCAGCTTCAAGGTCGATGCTCTAGCCGCAAGGATACATCCTCTCCCCAGAAGTACCGTGTCAGTCAATGTGAAAATCAGACCCTTATTCTAGTTGGATGCCACAGCCTTACTTTTGTTTGTGGGATATTCACTGCTTTCTTTGTGCTGGAGTTCGTCACTGTTGTGAAGCTCAACATTTACGGAGGAAAATAAGAACTTGGTTACCATTCTTGACTTTTTTTTTTTTTTTTTTTCCTTTGGGGCTTACTTTGGGACTTTCTCTCTAGTATGGGCTTGGTCAACATCTCAGTCTTACTACTTAATTGAACTATCTCTAAAACCTCTAGCAAGTCTGTCATAGTATCTTGAGTTATAGGTTGAAGTTGTGGCATGGCTGTCGTAGTGCAGACCTAAAATCTGTGTTTAAGGCAATTGCTCTCCTGCAGATAAGGGGCTAGGTGAAGCCATATGCTTGCTGTGCATTTGAAACTCAGAATTTCCAACTCTGGGTGTCATTTCCACAAAGGTAACCTTCCTTTCTACATACGGTGGAGTTTTTTGCACATCATTTCCCTGATGCCCGACATACTCCTCATATCCCCAGTGGTTAGAGGATCATAGAAGTTAAGGGTTCACTCCAGCCCCTGGGGGTTTTGAGAGGCAGGTGACACTGTGAAGAACCTGAAGAGATCTGACAAAGTCGTAGGAGTGGTACTGTAGGGCCATGCTTCTCATAGTGTTGCCACTTCCAATTTCTAAAGTGAGGGTGCTATTATCAATGTTAGTAACTGTGAAAAACCCAGGTGTCACACAAAGAACAAGTGTAGCAAATGCAATAAGCAAGTGTGGTAAGGGTGTAGTACAGTGGCTCTTAACCTGTGGTCCGTGAAACCCTAGGGATCCGCTAGGCCTGCTCAAGAGGTCCACAAATGATCACAAAACTAATTAATATTAGAAGATTAAATAAAGTGTATATGTCCACACGAAAAAGGAATCTTAGACATTTTAAAACAGTCTCCTATTGTGAAGGAGTTTGAATTTGGGTGTTAAAAATTAATAAGTTGGTATCCTTAGCTTAATTCATGGAAACAGTGCAAGTATAACAATCTGAATGTATTAGCTGCTTTGGGCCCCCAATTGAAGCTCTGGTAGTCATTAACAAAAAAAGGAGCCTGCATTCAGAGCAAAAAAGATAAAGTGCATAAGTGACATGCTAGAGTCTAGCATATCACTTCATCTTTTAGAAATAAAACCACATTTTGAAAAGCTCCAACCTTCCAAAGTTTTGGTATGGTATATTTTTTGTTTGTGAATCTGCGCATCACAACGTGAAATGTCTTAATTCGTGTTGATCCCATTTAAATCTTTTTCCCATCACAGTACAAAAAATGTGGTTCACCTATATATTCTGAAATACGTGTACAGTTCATTGAATGGTATGTAAATTCTACAGCCTTTCCTTTCAAACTCCCTGTACCCAAGCATGATTGTTACATATTTCCCTTTACAAAATCCTTTCACTTTGCAGGCAAAGAAAGTAAACTCCAATCTCCAGGTTAAAAGAATAATCGGCAATTTGTTAGACATAACCTGACATTTGACCTCTGTCTTTAAAGCACAGAAATGTGACAAGACCAAAATAAAATTGAAAAGCATCTTTAATGCCCTTTCACCTTCTAAACTCCAGCATGGTTATTTTAGGGGTGCTGTAGCATCCCCCGCAACTCTACTTCCAGTGCCTAAAGGCAAAGGGAAAAACTCTTTTCCCTGTACCCAGTAATCCATCACATTTCTCAGGCAGTTCCATCTGGCTATTGACTAGTGACAGGATTCACATTCCTTTCACTTGGCCGGTAACATGACTTGGCCAAGAGCAGACTAAAATGCCTCGTGCTGACCGGGCACCATGCGCTCCTGGCACAGTCCTGCACACTGTGAATATTAGCCATTTTGAAGTGCCAGAGGTTGGCCAGCCTTTGTTTACAATGGAGGCAGAGAGAAGGAAGATTCAACAGTGAAGGTGAAATGTACTACACAACATTAGAAATGCACTTATCTTTAGTCTTGCTGAGGAGAAAGTGGACCTGTAAGGGTTGTAATGCCTGCCATCTGTGCAGAGCTGCTCTCTGCCATTTTCCTTTTGTCCTGGAGGATCCTCTTTTTCTTGCACTTTGAGGGGTCCCTAATCACATGAACCTCTAAAACCACAGGTCTAGTGCTCCTAAGGGACTTAGCATTGGGGTGGAACTCATTTGTCTCACACCTGATTCTGTGCCCAGCACTGCAGGTGGCTGCAATGTATAGTTTTTTGGGCACACTAGTGGCCGCCCTCTGGGGGATGTTTACTGGATTCCCCATGTAACTTAAATCCTGTGGCACAAAGAAACCCTTTGTGGGGGTTTTTGCGTGATGTGGATGTTTGCAAACACCAGTTTGATTTTCACAAAATGTATCGAAAATATTGGAAATCGTGCAATGGAAAGCCGATTAAGATCTTGTTTGATGCATCTGGGGATTACTGTTAGATCAGCATGGCTTATGTTTACTTTTAAAAGGTGAAGGGAATGTGGATGATAGACACTGCTTACAAAGAGGCATCAGTTACAGCCGGGCTCCCACTTCTTTCTCTTACTTTTGTCTCCATGTTCTGTCTGAGGGACATATACAAGGTTTCCCTCGAGTATCTGGTACCAGCAACCTCATTGCATTCTGGGATTATGATCCTTCCCGGAAAGAGACTCTGGCAATCCTGGATAGTAGGGATTTTGAGCTTTAAGAATGTAGTGACACTAATTAGTAGTGTGGACCTGCCCTACTGCCAAGCAGTGCAAATGTAAACTGGAACTCCCATCCAGCTCAGGGAAGATCTACACTGACTCAGACCTGCATGGACTCTTCCTCTGGTGCTTCCTGAAGGTAGAGTGAGCTATGCGGGGTGTTCTTTTCCTTACAGCTATGAGTACGCCTATAGCCATGAAAGCTCTGCTGGTCTGGCCTGGTGGTGCTGCTGACTTTCCCTGTGAGCAAGCCCCTAGCCAGCACGAGGAGCTGAGGGACACAGATGTGGAGGGCTGAGAAGCCCTTTCTACTCCTCACCAGAGACCATACAAGGGTTGTTCAGGAAGCTACTGTCTACAAGTCCTGGTGAACTAGATGGGGATTCTGCCTAGCAAACACTCCCTCTCCCAAGCGCACACCCACTGTACTGCTTTCTGTTGTATTGCTGCCTGACCCTGTCCTGTTGTGGAAAGGTCCAGCACCCAGCTGTGAGGTCCTCCACATTAGTGACATCTGGGTGTACCTGCTGCACGTGGGTTCACACAACCGACTGCTCATGTGGGGGGGGGGGGGGGGTCATACAGCTGCCTTTCACCAACCAGTGGCAAGACTGTTGAGCCTGAAAGTGGTGCTATTGCACCGGAGTTGCTAGAAGGTCAGGTGACGAGACGTCCACATTTTAAGCCAACATTTAACCCTGACCCTAAAACATGAGGTAGCCTTGATTGTCTGCTCCATTACTCCACACAGTGAATGTTGTAGCCCAGTGACATTACACATCGCTTCAGACTTAAATTGTGTGTTGCCTGATTGTGATTGTGTTTATGATCAGTCAGCGACCACAAACAATCCCTACAAGATTAGCACATTTTGACCGCATCTCTCTTGAATCATTGTTTACGAACAGTCTGGTTTATGCGATAATCTATTGAGTACAAAGTGCTCCGCATCGCTAACAGTATGTATTGCGTGACTTTTGTACCTACGGTTGCATCCGCACCTACATTTTTGTTCTCTTTTTTTCTAACACAGTGCATGTTGCCCACCTCCCTCAGGGTCTGGGTGTTAGTTCGTAGATGCAGGGCTTGGCGTTCTACCAGGCACCTTCAAAACATATGTCTCGCTTTTTATGTTGGGACTGAAGTTCAGTATTTAGTGCGCTTGTTTCTCAGTGATATTCAAGCTCCTTGCTGGACACAGACTAGAGTGTGTGCATGGCAAAGGTCAGGACAAGGACTCATTACAGGAAATATTTTACAGTGAGCGTCCTACAATGATTCTTGCACTTTACAATTGCTAGATTACCATTCGCTGCAACAAACGGCCCTCATTACCAACCAAACTCGCACCAACCATAATTCTGACCCCCTCCCTGTTGTGAGCCTAATTGCAGAGGGTCGCCGAGCCATTTCTGCGCCTGGCATAGATATTTATTCCCCTGGCACTCCAGGGGGATGGAGTCCCTGTTCAGCCAGCAAATTACGACTTGCTTGCAGGTGCAAGTCTAAGCAGCTTCCTTCTGAGTCCCAAAAGTGCTGGACATGCGCTTAAGATGTGAGTTAAACGGCAGCTTAATATTGCTGGTTGACTCTTCAGGAAGGGATTAGGTCTTTTATTTTTAGGTGCCCAAAATGAAACGGCATAAACTGACGTTTTAGCATGGTTGGGGGATGGGTTGTTAAGTAGGCTTGGGGCTTCAATTGTTGATATGAGGATATCACCGTCCATGCATGGAATTTGGCATCTAGTGTGTTCTCTTGCAGCTGTGACAAAAAATTTGCTGAGGTATTGCTTGGTTGAGTGAAGGATGCTCTTTCCATGGGGAAGGCCCATGTCAGTGGCGGTGCGTCCATTAGGGCGCTGGGGCGTTGCCTCACGAGCCACCCACAGCTCCCACGGTGTCTGTGACAATCATGTCAGTCAGCATGACGTTGGACCGCCCACCCGAAGGGGGTGGGCGGTCCGACGTCATGCTGAATGACATGCATGAAGCCTTGTCAGACCAGGGGCAGGCAGCACCACAAGTGTGCATGGCTGGTGAATTTTCCATGGGCACTAGTGTCTGCTCGGGCTGGCGCTGCCCATTAGGAGAGTGAGGGTTGATCAAAGGCTCAACCCTCGGTCTCCTAATAGGCAGGCGGGTGGCGACTAACCCCGCTCTAAGCCAATCCTGGCGCTGCTCCAGCAGCGCCAGGATTGGCTGAGGTGTTGCCACTCCAGTGAAGGTGCCAAGGACCCAGCAGAGGCGGCGCGGACCGGCGGTCAGGTAAGTTTTCTTTCTTTATTTTAATTTGCCGCCCCCTCCCCCGCTTGAACCCTGTATGTGCAAATGTGCATTTAATGCTCTCAGGCATAACACTGCATGTTTCGTGGATGCGCTGTTTGTTTTAGCAGTAGTTGGAGCTGTTTTGTAGCAGAAAATAAGTGTCATGTTTTTGAAATACGGACATTGATTTTTGCTGCCTTAATGGTGCAATTGTCTTTTTGTTGTAGTGCCATTTTGCAGCACCAGCGTCCGGTGCAATTTAGCATCGTCTGGAGTTTATGTAGGCGGACCCTACACTTTTTGGCGAAACATTTGCAGTGAGTGCATTTCAGACCACAATACTCGGCTAATACTGACACCGTAGCTGCCTGAGACCTTTTTGGGGCTCAAAGTCATGGTAATTGGAGAAATGGCAACATGTGTCAATGAGGTAAATTAATGCAGCGCTGCTGGTTACACCTCAGAGTGCAATCCTTCGTGCAATCTCTGCGCAATGTTACTGCACACCTGTCATGCAAGGGCGGTCAGAAGCAAACAATGCAATGTAGTCCAGTTGTCTCTTTACTGGAAGAACCTGGGAGCGGTAGGCGAGGATCGATAAAATGGCAGGGACTCCACATAGAAAGCCATGAGTTAAGTCCTTTATAATAGAAATGAATAGCAGCTCTAAGATCTTTAAAGCTCCGCAGGTGCTTTGGCTCTGAGGGAGGTTTCAAGGGTGGACAGAAAAATGGGCCTAAATTCGTCTTGGCCCAGAGATGAAGCTTGCTACTAACTGCTTGGGTATTTGCTGGTAATGCAGGTCGTCCAGTTATCCTACTTTTAAACAAGATCTCACCACCTCCTCCTTTCAGGCGTTGATTTCAATGTATTAGCGGGAAGGAGTGTATTGATGCTACACAGGCCATTTAAGAGCTTAAAGTTGATACCAGTTTGGCTCTGATGGAGCAGGTAGAACAATTTTGTATACCTCCTCTATTTTGCATGAAAAGACTAACTATATAACCTACTGATTATAATTTTACTAACTGAGTGCAGTGTGATACTAAACTAACCATTTGCATACACCAATTACACGTGGGAAATTGCTTTTTGCATGGCAAATTAACTCTAATAACTAAAATATGTACGCATATTAATAGTACATGTGGTAATAGATATCGCATGACTTATGTTGCTTAACCCCTTCAGTGCCACGCCCTTTCCCCGCCCTGTGCCGGGCGTTGCATTAGCGGGCGGGGTTCATGACGAGATAGTCTCGTCATGGGCACAGCGCAACCGCGCTCCATGACGAGACCATCTCGTCATGGGCACTGAAGGAGTTAAGTGATGTTTGCGTTCCTGTTTGGATCCTAATGGTGAGTATTATCGCTTTAAATGTCGCTATATGCTAGGAAAATACTAATATATAAAGGGATTAGTGAGGGTTTAACATTGGAATCATCATTTCTTTGTATTAATTATCCTTTTGTGTTTGTTTCGCTTAAGTTGACATTTGGGCCTACCCTAAAGTGGCGTCCAAAATCGAGTTCAGAAGTGGCCACCGTCTCGTTAGCGCGATGCCTACTGTGCAGACTCTGATGGCTCTGTGAACTTCCTGACAGCCCCTGTGCACCATGTTCCCGGTCAAGGATCGGATCTTGGTCAGTAAAAACTGGTCTAAATGAACAATTGGGACATGCAAGCAACCTTAAACATTGTTGCATAAGGCCAACTACAGCTACGGAAATGAACCAGCAAAATCCATGGGCACCTCATAGAATAAAAATCGGAATTTTTCCAATCAGCCAATCATAGACTTTCGTCACTAAAAAATGTTTCATGTGATCCTGAAATTTATTATAGAAAAAGCAGTAGAATAGGAGGGGCATGCTTCTTCTCCCATTACCCATTTTCCTGACATCTATGCTGGCATTCGACAGTTTCGATGACTGCACACCCTCTTTGACCCCACAGGCGATGACAGATGCTTGCACGATTTCTGGCCCTTTGAAGATATTTGGGACTGTAACGTGCTGAGCAAAGAACTTTGAGCTTTGGCCTGCTTTATTTGGACAATTAACGGCTAAATTCAGTTTTGGAGAGCCAAATGAATTGGAGAAAAACCCAGATTGCAAGAATAGATAAATATAAATGTCCTGCGATCCGAATTACTTGACTAAATTTCTTAACTTTGATTAATCCTAAATGTCAATTATTTGCAAACAATATTTAGATAAACAAATATTTGATTAACAAATTATGAGTTCGTGGTTTTTCGATAAAATGAATAAAGGATCCTGAGTCTTAAAAATGTGTTTTAGCTGGTTCTAAGTCACCATCAACCAATCCAACTAATTAGTCCGTCGACCAAGTTGGTGGAGTGCCTTGATGTTTGGGATTAGGAATCTATAGGTAGTGAATGCTAATGTATATTCTGTAAAATATTTTTTCTTTCCTATAGGTAATAAGGTACCCCCCCACATGTCCAGCGTGAAATGTCATCCCTCCTGTGTGCAGACTCATGAGTAAGAGACGTGAGTGTTGGTGTTATGGGCCTCACCAATGACTGCGTGTGTGAATGAGCTAGTGTGACGTTGGGTCTGCGACGCAGGGAGAAAAGCTGTGTATATACATTTGTCCCTTTCTTTCCCCGGTCTCGCGCTGGATCAGTTTTTCTGGTAGCAGAATGATGGTTTTATTGCATTGGTTTGGTGATTATTGCTTATAGATTTGATTATTGCTTATTGATTTTCCTATTTTAGAAAATTGATTGATTGTGTATGTTCGTATAAGTATTGGTTCATGTATTAACACTCTATGTTGAGTCGTGTTGCGTTTTATGTTTTGACGACTTCTGGGATGTAGGAAGTCTAATGTAATGATTCCGTAGTAGGGCAGAGGTAAGCGCTGCTCTCGAAAGACGGAATTATTGTGCCCTGTAGGTACACGGGGAAAACGTGTGACGATTGAAGTTGCACAAGGCATTGTCTTGGTTCGATTTGGTAACATCGTCGTGTTGCTGTTAGGGACATTTCTGAGTGAAAGAGGTGTATGGGTAGCGAAGGCCACCTGTGAAAATTTTGGTCTTAAGTAACACGAGTCCACATGAACTCTGATTACGCTTATCACTGGAAAGGTAATAGGTGTTCCCTAAGCTTGATAGAAGGGTAAAGTAGATGCTACTTTATTAACAAGTGTAATAATTCTGTTGTAGGGCAGATTGCCACGCTGCTCTCGGGAAAGACAGGATTCTGTGTGAATGAACTACATTTTCCGTATGAAAGTGCGTGAATGAAACGGCATTCGACTCAATTGTGAAACTGGTTTTATTTCTCAGGAGCAGTGCATCTCCAACAGGTGTCTTATTTCCAGAGAAACGGTTAGTTAATGCTTGCTAGAAGGGTAAGGTAGAGGGAAGTGCTACCTTATCAACGGATGTAATGATTCCGTAGTAGGGCAGATTGATGCGCTGCTCTCGGGAAATACTGAATTCTTGTGAATAAGGTCAAGACTATCCTTTTGTTAGCAAAACAGATAATGGTGGCGTATTTATGTTACTAACAGAAATCTAAGTAAAAAGTGAATGTAAAAAGTTTGCCAATAAAGAGAATGATGAAACTAGGACCTAGACCTACTCAGTTTGAAGCATTGACAGAATGGGAAGCTGAGAGGTGCAAGATACAGATATGTTTGGTAGACCGTGTGGACAAGAGAATCATGATGATAGAATGAGGAGATGGCGAAGTGCAAATATGACGGTATGTTCCCTATGAGAAGAGCTGAAGAGACTACTAGTAGAAAATGTACAGAAAAAAGAAATAATACAGGATCAGAAGGTTACAAGTATGGTGTGCATGAGTCGGAGGATGATGTTCTTGAGGATATGTTTTATAAAAATCCACCCGTATCAACCAAATTCCACATTATTGACATCAAGTGCCCCAGTAAAAATCACCACAGAATATAAAATTGTAATCCATACCACATGGTGTAGGAAGAAATAATCCCTTTAGAGAAACAGGAAATGGCAAATGAATTCAGCTGAATTAGCCAGAACTACTTTAGAGTTAACTGAAAAGATTAGGGAATGGACTAAACATGGAAGCTGTAACTGTTCCTGTAACAATAATGGTAAGGAGTTTACAGCAAAAAGATGCTGAGCCTAGACCTTTAGATGTGTCTAAATTGAAAATAGTTTTGGAAGAGTTAATAGTAGGAACTATTCCAACCGAAAAATTAAACGTATCAGGATGAGAAATTAATGTTTCTATGCAAAAGTATAATGTGGAGAGCAAGAAATTTACATGAAAGATTAGAAGAAGTAGCAAATGAAATGGGTATTGACTTTGAAAAGGTAGTCATTACAAAAACCATAGAGTAGATTTTTCGGAAAAGGACGTTGAAAATTTGAATACTACAGGACGAACAACTCGGATTAAAGATTTGTTTATTTTACTGAGAAAATAGGGCAATGTTGACCAATGCAAAAGTAGATAGTTTCGAAAACGAGACGATGCAACAGACAAAACGTTTGCAGCTTATCCAGTAAGAGAAAAAGAAAAGGTAGTAACTGAATGTCCCGTGAGATTCCAGGTGGAGGCTATATACATGTCCCCTGGACCAGACAAGATATTTTATCATTCACCAATGACTTCCCTCGCTTGCACGAGAAGCCGGTTGAATGGTACAGGCAGGTAGACAGGTTTGTAAAATTATCAAAAGTACTATGGATTGATTTGAATAGTTTATTTGACATAATTGTACCAGCAGATCTAGGGACAGAATGTAAAATTACAATAGGTTGGCCTACTCAAGAATACCCTAGAGATCCAAAAACAGGTGCCCCTGATCCAGAAGTAATGAGAAAATATGAACAAGTAGTTACCTTTCTGAAAAATAAAGTACCTTCTAAAGATTTTGTATCCGATTCCTCACGATGCAGATTGGTACACAGTGATTGATTTGTGTCATGCTTTCTTTTCCATTCCATTCCATTGCATCCTGACAGCCAACAGATTTTTGCGTTCTGGTTTGGCAAACATATTTTGGCATGGTGCCGAATCCCACAGGGGTGTACAGAGTCCCTCAATATTTAATCAGATTTTGAAAGTCTTTAGAAGATTTAAAAATGAATGGTTAAATATATCTGACCTGCTTGTGGCATCGAACTCGAAGCATGTGTAGTGGATACCATTGCATTGTTGAATCATTTAGCAGATGGAGGACTTAAAGTAACTGCAGACAGAATCAAGATAATAAAAGGAGAGCCCCAATGACTCAAAGAGAAGTTAGAATGTTTCTTGGAATGGTTGGATATTGTCGTCAGTGGATCAGTAACTTTTATCTGATTGCACAACCTTTGGTACGCTTGACAAGAAGCGATGTAAAAGATCCCATTGAATTGAATAAAGAAGAGTTGAAGGCGTTTAGACAATTGAGAGATGGGTTGTGTGAAGCACCAGCTCTTGGCATGCCTGACTATGAAAAAGAATTTGAGCTCTATTGCAGCGAAAGAAATGGATGTGCACTTTGTGTTGATACAGAAACACAGAAAATTGAGGAGACCAATTGCATATTTCTCAGCTATATTAGACCCTGTAGCTGTAGCATTGCCTGGTTGTTTGAAAGCTGTAGCAGCTACTTGTAAGAGTCTGGAACAAAGTGAAGGAATTGTGATGGGATATCCTGTGAGTGTTTGTACCTCATGATGTGGCAATCCTTTTAACAAGGAGCTGCACTCAGTTCATGACGCATAGTCGTCTGACTAAATATGAAAAAGTCATCTTAGTTGCAACGAATGTGAGCCTTGTGAGATGTCTGAATGTGAATCCTTCAACATTGCTACCTGATGCTGAGAATGTGAAAGTCAGATGATGTGGATCATGACTGTTTGGAAGTGCTTGATTTCTGTACCAAACCACGTCCAGATATAAAAGATGTACCTTTGACAAAGTGACTGTGTTTGTGGATGGATCATGCTTGAGAACGGATGAGGGAATTCTGAGTGCAGCGTATGCAGTATGTACGGTAGCAGCTGTACTGGGAGAAACTTGTCTGAAAGGAGTGAAATCAGCCCAGGTTGCTGAACTTTTTCCATTAACGAGAGCATGTAAGTTGGGAAAGAATGTGTGACTGATAACTGATAGTCAATACAGCTTCGATGTAGTGCATGACTTTAAGCAAATTTGGTCCCAAAGAGGGTTTTTGTCATGGAGTGGAACTCCTATAAGGAATGGTGAAGTGGTTGGAAAATTGCTTGAGGCGATGCAGCTGCCTAAGCAGTTAGCAGTGGTGAAATGTGCTGCGCATACTAAGTCCAATGATTATATTTCAGCGGGCAACCGGTTTGCCAACGACATGGCTCAGTATTGTACACGTAATCAGAACTCCGTTAATCGTGGGAGAGAAAGAAATGAATTCATGTCCCTTGTTGTTTACTAACACTGTGAATACATGGGAAGAAGTGAGGCAGTTACAAGAAGAAGCAGGGGATGAGGAAATGAGACAGTGGGTAAAAGCAGGATGTGCACCACGGGAAACAGATCATGTGTGGGTTTCTCGGGATGGAAGACCAGTTATGCCTGATAGCATGGTTTCTACCATGGCACGGATGTATCATGGACAAGCACATTTGGGAAGAGATGCTATGATCAGACTTTTCAAACAGACATGGTATAATGCAAAATTTAGACTTGTAGCTGAAAGCCTTTGTCAAAGATGCCTTATGTCAGCAATTCAATTCTGGAATAAAAACAGTGGTAAGTCTGGTAACTATAGGACGAGAAGGAGGGCCTTTCACGAGAATGCAGATTGACTTCATTGAAATGCCTCCCTGCAACAGGTTGAGGTATGTTCTAGTAATGGTTTGTTCTCTCGATGGGTGGAAGCCTACCCAACAAGGAGTGATGGAATTGCAGTAGCCAAGCTGTTATTGAGAGTTCATTCCTAGGTTTGGTTTTTGAGTCCGAGGAAAACATTTCCATAATGAAATTATGAAATTAATTTGTGAAGCATTGACTGTACAACAGAAACTACATTGTGCCTATCGCCAGAGGCTTCTGGTGTGGTGGAACAGGTAAATGGCATCATTAAAAACAGACTAGGGAAAATGTGTTTAGCCACAGGTTTGAAATGGCCTGATGTCTTGCCTCTGGTACTCATGAACATAAGATCTATTCCAGACAGGAATACAGGTTTGAGTCCTCACGAGATAGTGATGGGGAGAGCATTGCGACATGTTTTCATACCAGTCAACAAGCTATTGCCTAAATCTGATGACTTGGTGTTAGATTTTTGCAAGGGGTTGGCTGATTCCGTTCATTCTGTGTTTCATCAGGTTGGATCAGATGCCACCACTCTTGAAAAGAAGCCAGCTCATGATCTGAGCCCAGGTGACTGGGTGAGAATAAAAGTGCATAGAAGACGAAACTGTTTGGTTCCA
The DNA here is from genome assembly GCF_964204655.1 of Triturus cristatus. NCBI lineage: Eukaryota > Metazoa > Chordata > Amphibia > Caudata > Salamandridae > Triturus > Triturus cristatus. The sequence continues at coordinate 1,054,246,167 of NC_140579.1, read as the reverse complement.
CTGTGGGGTAAACCATGTCAGGTGATCCTGACCACGACGACAGTTGTAAAATGTGCAGGACTGAAGAACTGGATTCATGCTAGTCACATCTTGCAAACTCCAAATCCAGTGGATAACAAGGAAGGAGAATACTTTGAAGAATCAGATACAAGTTCTGAATCAGATGCTGAAGAAATAAGAACAAGAAAAACTCCTGAAAGGGAGTCAGAACCAAGTCCAGCTATTGCACCTGAGAATCTTCCATTAAGAAGAAAATTGCAGATTTCTGACACCAGCTAAGAATCGGACACTGAACCAGTACAAGCACGCAAGAGTGAAAATAAAAACAGTGAAGAGACTGTCAAAGAACTTCTTAATAAAGAAGTTCCAAATAAAAATTCAAGAGAAATTCCACCTGAAATAACAGAAATAGATGGTAAGGTACCAGATAGAGAGTGAGGGAATGATTTTTGCGGAAGACCCCCGAGGAGATGTAGGGAAACCGTACATCCAGGTACAAGAAGGGACAGCTAGTCAGCAGGAAGATTGTGTGGAAGAACCACGAGGAGGGACAGAAGTAGGTAAGAAAAAGGAAGTGGTGGAAAGGACTACTGAAAGTAAGAGTAAAGTTGGAACTGAATCGGAGGACAGTGACTAAGAAATACCAGAAGGTTGAGTCCCGAGGAAAAGAGCATGGAGAACTCTGAGAAATGAAAAGGGGAAGTAAGTTAAAAGTCCAGCAAAGGATGAAATTTGGCCAAACGAGAGAGATTGAGATACAGATTGATGCAAGTAAATTCATCTAGAGCTGAACAAGTGAATGGAGTGTCTAGCCAAGAGAAATCAAGACGTTGAACAGACACCATCAGAAGAAAGCAAGAGAACGAGAAAACATAACCAGAAGTAGAAGTCACCAGAATGGTCGTATGTGGCACTTCCTGAAGTACGAGAAGAGGCAGACAGCCAAGGAGATCTAGAGGTGACTATACCAGAAGTGGTTGAAGACGAAGAATCGGAAATCCTAAGTTATCTTGTCCGACATCGGGGAAGAGATGGATGTTCAGGAAATTCTGAATCAAGATTGTGAAAGGAAAGTAAGACGATCAAATGCCAAACTGAAGAAACAAAAGTGCTCTGAAAGTAGAAACTTGAAATTACCGAAAGACCTAAAACTGTAAAGAACCAAGTAGGTGCTTAGAGCCTTGGGTTAGACAAAACTAGTTGTGAAGTAGAAGAGGCTAAGTCAAAAGACACATCCTTTTCCGAAATGGCAAATACAAAGTAGAAAATCTAAATGTGTGTTCCTTGGAATATGGTGCAAAATGTGTTGTACGGGATTACTAATGCTTCTATGGAGTGCGTTAGTCTTAATGGTCTCATTTAAGGTTACATTTGAAACCATAGAAGGTCATAGTGATAATAAGACTAGTGTAGAAAAGATTCAAAAGATTTATCCGACTAAAATAGATAGAAAAATCAGTAATGGACCTTTCTTTATGTAAGTAATTTCTAACAATGTTTGTTCAAAATTTTTGTAGGAATATGTGAAGACAATGGATGTGAGGGATTGTTATGTCTGCATGCAATTGCCTGCATCAGTATCTGAGGGAGTGACATCGTCACCTCCCAGTAACATATGGAATAACATGTAGTGTATTAGCAAGTTTGTATTACAAAATAGGGAGACTAGAATATTATTTTTCAGATGTAGATAACATATTTTCACAAGTACCTGTAGTCAATAAACTGAATAAAGTAAAACCTGAAAGTATTATGTGAATTTTTCTTAGAAACTAAAGAATTAACAGTCAATTTTTAGAAATAATCTGACTTGTTGAAAAGAGAAGACTTTCTTAGATATGGTAGAAGAAAGATTAAAAATGCAAAAGAAGGTACCTGAGGGAAAAGATGAAAAGACAGTTTGGGATGTTGAAAAGGAAAAACATTTGAAAGGAGAAGCTAGTCCAACAATGGCTTTAGATTGGCCTCAGAAAGGGAAGTTGTGTATTAGAAGAAATCAGACTGCATATGATAAATATTTTGTAGGCACAAGTGATTGCTATGATACTTATAGAATCATGGGTAGATGGGGATTTAAAGGAGGAAATGATCCGGTTTTTCCTGGATTATATTTTATCTGCTGGAACAAAGCTTATCGATTACCTGACCATTGGTATGGCACATGTTATCTAGGCCTGGTTTTCCCAAAGATATTTCATGTGGGAAGAGGAAAAGATGGTGCACATGAGATGGGTAGACCACTAACACGTAGGAGAAGAGAATCTTGGTCCGAAATTGTAGGAGACATTTTTGGAGCATTGATGCCAGCAGTTGGAATATCTCTGAATGCATATAAAATAAGAATTATCAACCGTAGTGGATGGCTTGTCAACAAGCACTGCTGGAGGATTTTTATTGGTACATACCAAAATGGTTGCCATGAGAGCCATGGTAATGCAAAATCGACTTGCCCTTGATATAATTTTGGCAAAAGAGGGTGGAGTCTGTGGAATGCTGAAAGTTCAACATTGTTGTACTTACATTCCTGACGAAAGTCAAGATTTAAAGACGTACATAAAGAATATAACTGATTTGCATGAGGAGATTGTCCCACTGGAGGTTGAAGGTATTTGGGAGAAGATTGGAAAAAGGTTTTCTACTATTAAACTTTTTACTAAAACTAGATAGTACTTTTATTGGTAATATATTATTTCCAATAACGTGTGATTATTCTAGTATTAATTCTGTGATTAGGATGTCTATGTAGCAAAAGAAGGAAAATACGAAATAACAAACTGTAAAGAAAAGAGGAAGAAAGAAAAGAGAATTTTAAGAGGTAGAAGTGGAAGAGTCAAAGAGTATGTATAAAAAGACAAGAGAGACAGGAGAAACAGTCATGTGATCTATCAAAATGTTAAGAGAACTGAATTCATTTCTATTTACCAAATTTTACAAAATTTAAGGTTGTGTGGTGATGTTAAAAATCACCAAAGGGAGATTGATGGAGCTGGTATACCACAATTTTGTATACCCCCTCTATTTTGCATGAAAAGACTAACTATATAACCTACTGATTATAATTTTACTAACGGGAGTGCAGTGATACTAAACTAACCATTGGTGACAGTAACTTCCTAGGCAACGGTTACATTTAAAACATTTCTTTATCCTATGTGTCAAAGCAATGTAAAAACAAGGGTAGTTAAAGTACAATTTTCTATTTATCACATATTAATTATTACCAAATTGTTTAAAAAAGTTACATTTGTTCAGTATAAACATACAATATTATATTTGTTCCAATGATCTCATAAAAAACTCACAATTCTTGTACAGATGAAAAGAACAGTCCTGGCACACAATCTTTAGTCTTCGACGCACGTTTCAGCGTAAAATACGCCTTCGTCAGGAAAAGCCACAAATTCTGAAATTAATAAACATATACTAGACACCAATTTATATGAACATTTATCAATTTAAAAACAATATATTTAAGTTACATCAATAGCCATACATATAGGTGAGAATATATTGAATAGCTTATGGTGCCTACATTTCAAATTCCTTATTCAGGGAAAGGAGCAAAACATAATTAACGATTAAAGAGATAATCATCTAGGGTGAAAGAGCCAAGAAAAGATATAGAAAGTACAAAGACAGTCTGATGTGATAGGAAAGAAGAATATATCGAGCGTTCCAGTATTAGATTATATGTTCACCCAACGTGATTACAGATATTTATTTGAATGCTTACTTAAACTATATGGCGAAGAATGAAGGATGCCAAAGGGTTATACGCTGGGTTATTCTGATGGAATTCAAAATCTGTAGATATATAGTTAATTATTCAGTTCTTGGGTGCAGCAGACAAAGCTTGTTAGGCTCTAATAGTGAGTACCTTTTATACACGATCTAGAAAATATCTGAATGTCTTGATTGCGTCACGAAGTCAGCCGAATTGTATGAAATAACGTTTATTATATGGATATAGGGATCTACAAATAAAGATTTTAAGATTGTATCATTTTTAGACATATATCCGATTCACCTTAAAGTAAGTTTAAAAAAGGAATGACCTAAATTTACATGATTTATATATAATGTATATTTGACCAATATATGTCCAAACGTGGAGTGCCGCATAGATGGCGGACCCAGACGAAAGCAATAGTTTTCCTTAAATCTTAAAATCTTTATTTGTAGATCCCTATATCCATATAATAAACGTTATTTCATACAATTCAGCACATTCGGCTGACTTCGTGACGCAATCAAGACCTTCAGATATTTTCTAGATCGTGTATAAAAGGTACTCACTATTAGAGCCTAACAAGCTTTGTCTGCTGCACCCAAGAACTGAATAATTATTAACTATATATCTACAGATTTGGAATTCCATTAGAATAACCCAGCGTATAACCCTTTGGCATCCTTCATTCTTCGCCATATAGTTTAGGTAAGCATTCAAATAAATATCTGTAATCACGTTGGGTGAACATATAATCTAATACTGGAACGCTCGATATATCCTTCTTTCCTATCACATCAGACTGTCTTTGTACTTTATATATCTTCTCTTGGCTCTTTTACACCCTAGATGATTATCTCTTAAATCGTTAATTATGTTTTGCTCCTTTCCCTGAATAAGGAATATGAAATGTAGGCACCCTAAGCTATTCAATATATTCTCACCTATATGTCTGGCTAATGATGTAACTTAAATATATTGTTTTTAAATTGATAAATGTTCATATAAATTGGTGTCTAGTATGTTTTTTATTTCAGAATTTGTGGCTTTTCCTGACGAAGGCATATTTTACGCCGAAACGCGCGTCGAAGACTAAAGATTGTGCCACAGGACTGTTCTTTTCTTTTTATCTGTACAAGAATTGTGTGTGTTTTTTAATGAGATTATTGGAACAAACGATATAATATTGTATGTTTATACTGAACAAATGTAACTTTTTTTAACATTTTGGTAATTATGTGATAAATAGAAAATTGTACTTTTTTTAACTACTCTGGTTACATTGCTTTGACACATAGGATAAAGAAATGTTTTAAATGTAACCGTTGCCTAGGAAGTTACTGTCACACTGTGTATTGCCCTGTCCTAGGAATTTCATTCTTACCATATCAGGGGGTCCTAGTTATTTACAAACTCAACTAACCATTTGCATACACCAATACACGTGGGAAATTGCTATTTGCATAGCAAATTAACTCTAACTAAAATATGTACGCATATTAATAGTAGTACATGTGGTAATAGATATCGCATGATTTATGTTGCTTATGTGATGTTTGCGTTCCTTTTTGGATCCTAATGGTGAGTATTATCGCTTTAAATGTCGCTATATGGTAGGAAAATACTAATATATAAAGGGATTAGTGAGGGTTTAACATTAGAATCATCATTTCTTTGTATTAATTATCCTTTTGTGTTTCGCTTAAGTTGACATTTGGGCCTACCCTAAAATGTCGTCCGAAATAGAGTTCAGAAGTGGCCACCGTCTCGTGAGCGCGATGCCTACTGCGCAGACCCGGATGGCTCCGTGAACTTCCTGACAACACCTGTGCACCATGTCCCCGGTCAAGGATAGGACCTTGGTGGACTGCCAAACTTCAGTCAGTAAAAACCTGGTCTAAATGAACAATTGGGACATGTAAGCAAATCTTAAACATTGTTGCATAAGGGCAACTACAGCTACGGAAATGAACCTGCAAAATCTATGGGAACCTCATAGAATAAAAATCTGACGTTTTCCAATCAGCCAATCACAGACTTTCATCGCCAAAAAAATGTTTCATGTTATCTCGAAATTTATTATAAAAAGAGCAGTAGAGGAGGAGGGGCATCCTTCTCCCATTACCCATTTTCCTGACCTCTATGCTGGCATTCGGCAGTTTCGATGACTGCACACCCTCTTTGACCCCACAGGCGATGACAGATGCTTGCACGATTTCTGGTCCTTTGGAGATCTTTGGGACTGTAACGTGCTGAGCAAAGAACTTTGGACTTTGAGCTTTGGCCTGCTTTATTTGGACAATTAACGGCTAAATTCGGTTTTGCAGAGCCAAATGCATTAGAGAAAATCCCAGCTAGCAAGAATGGGTAAATGTAAATGTCCTGCGATTTGTATTATTTGACTAAATTTCTAAACTTTGATTAATCCTAAATGTCAATTATTTTCAAACAATATTTAGATAAACAAATATTTGATTAACAGAAATTATGAGTTTTTTGTTTTTCGATAAAATGATTAAAGGATCCTGAGTCTTAAAATGTGTTTTAGCTGGTTCTAAGTCACCATCAACCAATCGGGCTGTTGACCAAGTGGGTGGAGTGCCTTGATGTTTGGGATTAGGAATCTATAGGTAGTGATTGCTAATGTATATTCTGTAAAATAACCTTTCCTAGAAGTAATAAGGTACCCCCCCCCCCACATGTCCAGCGTGAAATCATCATCTCCTGTGTGCAGACTCGTGAGTAAGAGACGTGTGAGTGTTGGTGTTATGGGCCCCACCAATGACTGCGTGTGTGAATGAGCTAGTGTGATGTTGGGTCTGCGACGCAGGGAGGATAGCTGTGTGTGTGTGTGTATGTGTGTGTGTGTGTATATATATATATATATATATATATATATATCCCTTTCTTTCCCCGGTCTCGCGCTGGATCAGTGCACATGTAATCTGGAAAGGGCATTTTAAGATAAAGCTATCTGCATACACTACGACACCTGTTCCGTGGCACCAGCAGCCTGCACTAAGAGTTGAAGAATGTCTGTGTAACAGGGTGTTGCGTCTCGTCAAATGCGTTTATGGACTGGCAAAGGCTGCCACTTTCCAACTCTTTCTTATTCACATATAAAGCAGTTTCTCCCCCAAGAGGCAGGCTGGTCTGTGATCCTAGCTGCATCCTGTCCCAGGTCTCCCATAGACCTATAATCTGAACTGAGAACGCCAGAGCATCACCAGTAAAAATGAGCTACCATCGTTGCTGTGTTGCTTTGTAGGGTTCAGACAGCCACCTCCTTTGACATCACACCTTTCTGGAAGGTTCTTGGGCTCTCTGTAGACTTCATGTTTGAAGATACTGGAAATTGACTTTTAGTGCGGAGTTGGATATGACTGCGAGGAAGTGTCCTACATGTGGGATAGATTTGTTTCAGACCGGGACAGTAGCACCCTTTTAAAGTGCCCCTTTGCTAAGTGTTTGCAAGCTAATGCTGTGTTCTGTATATTGTGCCAAGACCCCTCATCATGCTGATCTCCCCCACTGACACCCCAGGCCTTCGCTGCACATTGCTTGCTCCTTTAGAAGTGGAGCTGCGGCATTTGCTCCCTTGTGAAATGGATCCAAATATCAGAGTCATGCCCAAAGCAAGAGATATGTGCTTTGTAACGTGCTTACAGTGGCCAGTCCTCGGATGTATGGCATTATAACTTGCCCTGTGTACATGCCCCTAAGTTAACACTGATGCCAAAAACGTGGATTGACTTGCAAACTATGAATGTTAATCTCGAGGGAATGTGTTTCAGCGATTTAGTTCCTCTCTTTTTTTACATGTTTACTTGATCTTGCATTCCCCACGTGTTAGCTATTTTATAATGTTGTTTCTCTGTATTTTTGTCTGTGCATACTTTGAGGCTTGAGCCATGCCAGGTGTTTATGAGGGGCTTTGATTGAGCATGCATGTTTTAAGGCTAAAGTCAAACAAAGTGCCTGTCAGTGGGTTGGCCTCTCTGCAAAGCACACATGACAATATTTGTGTATTCCATTTGTAGCTGAAATTCTGTGGAAATGTGTGTGAAGGGGGTACACTGATGTCAAAATATTTGCAAGGCAAAAGTACGAGAAATTAAAGTGCTTATATTTGAGGGAGTGCAGTGCATGTTGGGGGCGGTGAAGTGACAGATGTGAGGAAGGGCATTCGGAGAAGAGTGAAAAGAGGATGCTGAAGAGGAAAGAGTTGAAGATGTGCAGATGGACAAGATATGCAGAGAAAGAGGATACATATCTAACATAAAGCACACATAATTGAAGCCCAAATCTCCTTCCACAGGCCTCAATGCTATTTAATTCACTCACTATTTCAGAATTTTCAATGTTAATTATTTATAAGAAATCATTGTTACTTATTTATCTTAAACAGCTAACATCTAGTGACAAAGCCAATCATACTGACTGGCTTTAGGCGTATGTCAGTTGCTGTGCCAATTATCTGGATAAAATTACATCTCGAAGAGAAACCAAAATACCGGTCTGATGGCACACTATGGGAATCACAAATGTATTTGGCATGTTTCTTTATAGGGAGCACCCACTTTTTTCATCTCACTTAAAGATCTGTCTGCACATATTTCTATATCACTGGTTACAGCCAGCAGCTGTGGGTGCTTCCCGAAGTGTGGTTAGAGCCTATTTTTCCAAAGTTAATGCTGCGTGCAGTGCAAGACACTGGGCAAGCATACATTTTAAAGGGCTAAAGTTGTCATGCAGAACAATTTACATATTATAGTAACTGTTGAACAAATTAATGCAAGAAGATACAGGGCAGTTTTTAATGCGTTTAATATTTCAAGACTATACGTTCCCACTGCTTAATAAGCCTTGCTCTATCTCTGGAAATTAATTTGCATTCATTTGGTTTAAATTGCACCATTTGCCAATCCTTTTTACATTTCTTTCTCAGGAGAGGGACTCTCCCTAGACCCCAGGTTTGTCCATTGAACTTGTTCACATCGCTAACTAGTGTTTTCTATTGGAAAGGGTAGAGCCAAAGCAGTCTTGCTTAGTACCCTAGCCCTCTTCAGAAGTCAAACTTGCTTGGCAACCCAGAAATTCTCTGAAATAATGTATGAGTTTTCTTTTATGAATGCCTAGAAGAACTGAATTTTTAGTCCATTTATCACAGATAGTGCTGAAAATCGCACCAAAAAGATGCCAATTTTAAAAAAAATCTTCACGGGGAGAACCCCCCCCCCCCCCCCCCCCCCCCCCCCCCCACACACACACCGAACCTCCCTTATTGCTGTCTGGCTCGCTGCGCTCACTCTCATACGTTGATTCAGTCTGCTTACGTCTCACCAGTTTCAAATTCCACCAGCCGCCACTGGTCTAGAGCTGTGGTTGATGGCTGTAAGTGCGCTCCCCAAGAATTGTTTACATTTTTGCTCATCCAAGCTGCCAGCACAAGTTGTTCAAGGAGCCTTTTTCAGAAGCACAAAGGGTCCAGCACAGCTTTATAAAGTCGTTCATTCTTTGAGGTGATTGGTTCATTAGGCCAAATTCCAGCCGTACCTCGGCCCGTGAGACCGACCTAGGCAGGAAAAAGATGGCTTTGTAAATGTTTGATTGTCGACGGTTAAATAATTCTGCCTCTTGGACATGGGTAATTTCCAGAGGGTATGAAATCGTTGGTAGGAGCTGTGCTGCATTACTGTGAGCAGGTGTTCTTCGTTTACAGGGGGTTCAATGCGAAAGATAAGGTGTGCACTTTGGCCCTAATCATGGAGCGCCTACCTACAGGCCAAGTTCCTGCAGCTCCTTACTAAGGGGTCAGGTTATCAGCCTGTGTCAGCCCATATCTATGCGTTGCTGTTGGGCTGATGAACTGGCGGGAAAGCAAGCATTGGCAGTAGCTGTAACAGTAAGGAGGCAGGGCGGTCTAGTGAACTGGTAGGCTGGCTGGCGGGTTGACTAGTTGGCAGATTGGCTTATTGCCTTATCAGGGAAGCAGGTATCTTATAGCTCCCTTTCTTTCCCTTGCTGCGGCTACAGCTACTCCCCTTACCCCCCCCTCCATTGTCTGATGCACTCGCTTGATATCAATTGTGCCAAATCTCCAAAGACCCAGGACCTGAGGGCTCACCTAGCTCTAGTGGCGTCAAGGGACTGAGTCTGCTCGACTTCATGTGGCCTTGTGTGAGCACACACTCCGATTCTCTGCGCCTTCTGCCTGCACTACTGCAACCGCCCACCCTGTTTGTGGGTCACAGCAGCGGCTCTCAATTTGCGACTTGTGACCCCTGCCCCGCTCTTCTCTGCCGCCGTTAATGCTATCGCCTGCGGGCTCTTCCCTTGTAGCTCTCGGCAGCGACCAGCGGCACTCAGCACATAAACTAGGCACTCGGGCGGCTTGGAGCGCGCCGCTCGGAAAGCTCATCTGCTTGCTAGCACGCTCGTCTCACGTGACATCACTTCCTTATGTGGGAAAGTATTGATGTTAGAGAAAGGTCAGACTAAAGTTACAGCTCTCCGGGCTACTCTAGTGCTACCCTTCACTGTATCACTAACCATAATCATTTTGGGGGGGAGGTTCAAAGTCACTGGGGTTGGATTATGAGGCACATATTCATGGGGTCTGAGGAATGTCATTTAGACAGCTGTGTGAGTCATCGGAGCAAGAAGCAGATGTCTGAGCTTTAACACCTGCAACAGTTTTGTCGTACAGATGTGGACTGTCCCGGGTGCAAAAAGAGCTGCCAGCATTACAGCAAATCCAGAACTGAGTAGCTGTTTCTCTGCAAGTATGAGAAAAAGGCTCCTCTGCCACAACAATGATTTTGAGGCTGATTTGCCAAACCCAGTGTCAGCCCTTTAGTGATGAAGGTAAGCCTGGCCTTCTTCCTCCGTTGTGTAGGCTGCAGAATCTGATCAAGTTGACTTCCATTACCTCCGACAGGAATTCCTATTGAAGCATTCACAAAGTCAGGTAATGGCTCCAAGGCTGGAATGCTGTGGCTGTAAAGTCTCTCTTGCACCGTCTACTGCTGAGGTCTTCAGTGGAGAATATAGAGCTCGGGTGGAGTCCTCAGTGCGTTCTGGAATGGTAAAGCTTCAACACAGCTGGACACGTACTGATCACTTTGCTGAAGCTTGTTGCTGAGTAGTTATGCAGCAAGACAAGGTTTGAGAGTGGATGAGGATTACTTTTATTTTATTGTTAACCTACTTAGCATTATTAAAGCTCACAGGTACAGCGCAGAATTGCACAAGACCATGTGAGAGCCCAACAACCCTTAGTAAATCAATAGATTTCCCTCACTAGAGCATAGAGTCCTGATGGGGTTATAGGATCTGGCTTTATGTTGAGATAAAGAAGGTTGTTGTTAAATGCATGGGCATTTGCATTTAATCCACACCTCAGTTGGAAGCCAGTGCCAGGTTTTTCCAGCTTGGGTTAGTTCGTTTTTTTACTTCAAGCCATCAGACATGTATACAACCATATTTTTGATTCTTTAGAAGATTCATATGTTCTTGGTCTTTTCCAAATAAAGGCCATTCCCAAAGTCCAATATAGACCTAACTATGGAACCAATATGTATATATCTATTTTTTATTTAATTATTTTTTAAGGTACGTTTGAATGAATGTAATTTTTACCCTCTGTTGCACTCAACATTTTATAGATTGCATATAGTAACCAGTGCTTTGAGAGTTCTAACAGTATCTTTTGGATGAAAGAGTTGATTAAATAGCCACAGTTCAGGATCCACGTGGCCGGGGGGGTGGGGGTGCACTCTGTTTTGCCTGCTCTCAGTACCTTTCAAAGGTATCTTGGTTTGGCTTGCATTCAGCCAAAGGAAGCTTTCAACATCTATGAATTGATGTCCTTCAAACCTGAACAAGGATTATGTGACGTACAGTAATTGGCATCTGCACAAGTTAGGCTTTGGGAGCCATCTGCAAATGACTGATATGTGAGCTCATGTTTTTTTAATGATCTGTGGTTTAAGAAATGTTACAATGACAGGGTCATAGGAGGGATCTGGGCAAGCAGATTTTTCACATCAATATCAGTTGGCATCTTTGTGCAGCATGCTAGTCCACTGACATTTGTTTGATCATAATTTCTTGGTGCATTGAAAATTAACAATCCGATACTTCACTGATCAGTACTTCAATGATGTTGTTTACAATACCAAATCAGTGCAGTTTCCATCCTTGTTAAGCTGATAACGCAGAATGATTGGCATCCAGAGTGCCATACTGTCCAGCAACATGTACAACTCTTTTTAGCATGGGCTTATCGCTGCTTGCCTGAACATCACTGCTACCGTGCTCTGTTATGGAACAGTTAATAACATAGGGAGTACAAAAAGCAAATAATTCATAGACTGGTGAAACAGCTAGTCTGGCATGTTATCATAGGGGATATTGCTTGTCTTTGCTCATCCTCGTACTGCCTACATGTCCATGTTTAAAAGTAAATGAATGAGAATTTTGTTAAGACAAGATTGAGGGACTCATGTTTCTACAAGACCCTGTATCCATCATTCAAACACCTCTCCTTATCAAGTCTGCTATGTAACGGATAGAAACTCTCAGGCACCTTGAAATTCCATTGCTTCTCACTTTTTGCAAAAAATATTCAAATAAGTAATACCCAGCTGATTACTCCTAAGCCAAACATGTAGCAGGACATTGCATTTGGGCCAATTGTCTGTGTAAAGGCATTGTGTATTTTATTGTGTGCTTTATACAAGCCTATTCTATCGGTGTCCACTTTAAAAAAAAAATATATTTTTCTATTAGGACATCAGAACAAACTATTATAAATTATACAATACCAAAAATAACTGAGGTCCAAGTTTATATTCCCCCCCCGGTGGATCCCATCAATACAAAACAATATAGAAAGGAAAAGAAAGGGGTTATTAGCACGACAAAATACATACAATTTGGCCCTGGATTACCCTAGCATACCCCAAGGTTAAATGTCTATTGATGTCTATTGATCTTAATCGTTATTTATCCATCTGGTTAAGGGTTCCCAAATCTTTAACCCCCTAGCCCTAGTTCCCCTTTTTCTAAATACCGAGGTCTCCCATTTATAAATAGAAAGTAATTTTTACCAAACATGTATAGAAGGAGGATTCTGATCGAGCCAAACACTGGCAAGACATGGGCGAAATACTGCCATTGTTATGTAAACCAATTTCTGATTGTATTCCCCATTTCCTGATTACCGATCCCTAATAATATGACCTGGGGGGTAAGTGTGACAGAGTATCCCAATATAGAATCAAGGCGTTGTCCAATTTCGATCAACAGTTGGGAAAGTCTTGGGCAGGTGGCAAACATATGGATACTATCTGCAGCAAGCGACCCACACAGAGCAATGTATCCCAGAGGTCCAGCCCCATCTGTAAATTCGAGCCAGTGTAATATAAAGATTACACCATGTCTTAAAACACTGTACTTGCAAGCTTGCTGAGATACAGGCTGTCTGGCTAAGCTGAAGGGAATCTTCACACTCTTCCTGCCCTGCTTGTAACATCTCTTGCCACCTGTCGAGATGTTTGGACATATCATCCCCCATCCCTTTATAAGCTTATATAACGTAAACATTTTTGATCAGCCCTCCAAAATCATATCCAATAAAGGAATTCTGTTACAAGAGGTTAACTTTTTAGATATAAAGTCCCTTATCTGTAGGTATTTGAAAAAATAATTATTTTTGATCCCAAACTTTTCCTTTATTAAATCAAATGTGGATATTTCGATATCAGACATTAGGTCTTCTATGAACAGAACCCCTTTCTTATTCCAATTTTTAAAATACTCGTCATGAAATATTTCCGGAAGTAGCTTACTGTCAAGAGGGGAGTATCTATGAATCCTACCAATTGACCAGACCCTAAACGCACCCAACAAAACCTTACATTTTACCCTCTTAAAATAAGCATAATCTATTTGACGCATGAGGAGTCCTTTGGCTTCCACCCCATAGATTAGGCGATAGATAGATATTTCACCATATCCCAAAGTTTCCCCTTTCAACAGCTCGACTATTTGTTTCAGAACTGATGCCCAATAATAAATTTGAAAGTTTGGGACAGTCCACCCCGATCTCTAGTTAAGGTCATATATTTAAGCACCCTGCAGGGACGTTGTCCAGCCCATAAAAACCACGAAATTATCTGATTCAGCTTTAAAAACCATGACTTACTTTTCTCTAGCGGGATTGCTCTAAAATAGAGAATTTTGGGTAAAAATAACATTTTAATTACATTACTCCTCCCAATTAAGGTAAGATGTAAATTATTTATGCTGTGAGAATCTGTCTTTATTTTCTGCATCAATGGTTTAAAATTAATTTCGACAATATCTTCTACTCTGGAGTCGATCTCTATACCCAGATATTTAGCACTTTGTGCTATTCGATCATCTAAAATGTTATCATTTATTACAATTTGAGTTTATGTTCATTGAGATGGTAGCCTGAAAGTTTACCAAATTGGGTGGTTAAACCATTTAATTCCATAAGGGCACTGGAAGGAGCAGGTGTAATAATGGCTAAATCATCAGCATATGCTAGAATTTTTACATCCCAACCCCCCCCCCCCCCTTAGCATATACAGGTTGAATTCTTTGATCTTCCAAGATTTTCCTAATTGAAGGATCAATATAGATGGCAAATAATAAAGGGGAGCATGGGCATCCTTGTCTCGTGCCCCGTGATATCTCAATTGACCCCGACAGAGCCCCCATCATAGCTATCCTAGCAGTTGGTTCTTTATACATGCTTTGGATAGCTTTAATGAATCCTTTTCCTAGACCATTTTTTTGCCATGGCAGCCCATAAAAAAAGGCCAGGAGACCCTATCAAATGCCTTTTCTGCATCCAACAGAATTAGGGCCATAGGGTCTCCTGTAACCTTGGTGTAATCAAAGGGCAATTGTCCGGCGAATATGATCAACAGTTTCCCGGCCAGGAACAAAACCGTGTTGCTGGGGAGATACCAGTTTTTTTAAATAACAGACACCAATCTATTATCGAAAACCTTTGAGTAAATTTTCATATCACTATTGATCAATGTAATGTCTGTATGACCCAGGGTCGGTTGCCGATTTACCTTTTTTCAGGAATACAACAATCTTAGTAGTCTTCCAAGAGTCTGGAAGTGCTTCACCACCTTGCCCTATATTAAAAATCTCAAGCAGTAATGGGGTCAATTGAGACCGGAATGTCTTATAAAATTTGCCTGGTAAAAAATCAGTTCCAACCGCTTTACCAGGAGGGGGAGATTCTATAGCTATTTGTATTTCCTCTAGTCTGACTGGAGCTTCTAGCATATTTTGGTCTTGAGGGGTGAGCTGTTCTATTTTAATCTCTTCTAGATATATCTCAATATCTTCTTGGATCCCAAGGTTGTCTTCTATATCTTCCGTATATAATTTTTGATAACCTTTTTGAAATGCCGCAAGTATTGCTTCTCGGTCGTTAACTAAGCCAATATCGGGATCCAAGATTTCAATAATACGTGTTTGTACCTCCTTTTCTCTAGCACGAACTGGCAACATTTGTCCCACCCTTTCATTACTCCCATAGAGTTTGGCCCGCCAAGCTAAGTATCTACCTGCTGATTTAGTAAGTGAGATTTCGGTTATAGCAGATTTGGCGATTGTAATCTTAGTTTGTGCAATATCTGGTTCCCCACTCTCAGATAAAACCTTAGCCAGATGAGTTTCAGCCTTCCCTAGTGTGTCATATAATATATTAAGTTTATTCTTCTCCTCTTTTTGGGTCTCCCAGCCAAATGTAGCCGTTTTGCCCCTGATCCCTGGTTTAAGAGTGTCCCAAACATTTTGAATACTAGTGCTGCCCAGATTTTCCTCTATAAACCTAGGGATCCATCCCTCTATGTTGACTATAAGAATTGTTGTTTAACAGAGCCCTATTAAATGTCCAACATGTAGCTTGAACTTTGCGTTTAATATTGACTTCCAGTACCAGGGGATTGTGGTCAGACATTACACTCGGAAATTTTGTGATTTTACAGCCCTGGACCATATATTGAGAGATGAAGAAATAGTCCAATCTTTCATGGGTTCTGTGTGGGGCGGAAAAGTATGTGAATCCGGGGTCGTTTCCTTCGAATAGTGCCCATATATCTGTTAATCCATGAAGCTCCCTTAATTGAGATAGATTTATAAACTTTGGGTTTCCGCCCCTGATACGCCATCTCTGGATGATTAGATATCGGTCAACTCAAATTTAAATTGAAATCCCCACATAAGATGATTGGGAGAGGCCAGCCCACCAGTGTATATTCAACCAGTTAAACATCACTGGATCATCTAATACCGGTCCGTAAACCGAACAGAGTGTAAACAAACTATTGTCAATTGAACATGGTAGAATTACCCATCTACCAAATTTATCCATAAGGGATCGTGGGAAATTTGCAAGACCGCGCCGTGCAAGTATTGCCACACCTGTAGTTCTAACATCCTGTGTGGTCCATGAAATCAATTGGTACCCATCAAAATTCATAACCTTGCTTCTACCGGATTCTATGTGGGTCTCATGAAGGCAGATATCTGCCTTCAAGAACTGAAAGTCCTGATTGATCCTTTGCCTTTTGACAGGATCATTTAACCCACAAATGTTAATAGAAGCAATTCTAAGTTTCCCCATCAAGAATAAAAAACAAATCCAGATACATTAGACCCATACCTAGCACATCTAAAAAATTCAAAACAAAAAACACAGTGCAAAATTCCCCTTATGTAATTTGGATCCACCCACTCCACCCCCCTCTCCACCACCCCTTACTAAGGCAAGAAAGGTCCTCAGACCCTTGTGATGCCTCCTGCAATCCGCTGTGCTCCCAGATCACTCCCCGACCTATCCAAGAAAACAAAACAAAATGCTAGAACCCTAATAGCAGTATATTAACCTCCTTAAAGTTAACAACCTTTTTTAGCCACCTGTAAGTTCCTGCAGATAGTTCTGCGCCTGAATCTCTAAGGTGAATAGCCTAACCTTTCCCTGGCAGATAACTTTTAAGCTTGCTCGATTCATTAGGTATACTTCACAGCCCTGTTTTTGAAAGGGGCTAATCATTTGACGAAGCCTCCATCTTCTTTCCACTGTTGTGTGGCAGAAATCCACTTTTCTAATTGCCTGACACAATAAAAAGTTCCCCCCCAAAAATTAGGATTGCTCAAGGTTTCATATTTGGGTCTTTATTTTTTTTTTTTTAACATCAAAGGGAATGTACCCGCTGAATTTCAGCTTCCCAATTCCAGTGTGATAATTCAGGGAAGGCGGCTTTAAATAGTTTCAGCACAAAACCACAACGATCATTCCCTTCAACATTTTCTAGTATACCTAGCAATCGTAAATTGTTTCTTCGCGGTCTATTTTCAGATTCTTCAAGTTTCCAAAGTATATCAGTCACTCTAACATTTGCTGTGGTTTTTTGATCTGTACTTTCAAAGCCGACCTCTAGCCCCAGCACACGTTCCTCCAAGGCTGTGGTCCGAGCAACAATTTCTGAACAGGGTTTTGTCTTGCGAATCGCACACCTGAATTTTTTTATTCGCAAGCTGTGCTCGTTTATGCTCTTGGCGAGCCTCTACCTGCATTGATTTAAGTGTGTGTTGTAATGTTATGCACTTTTCTTTTCACTGCTTGCCGGTAGTCATGGTGATATCTGGGTGTTCCAGAACTTGACCATGACTCTGGCTGGACAAAGATCATACTGAGGCAGTTGGGTTGATGAGCTGTTGTATTTGATGTACCTAATAAACCTCAAGAAGAAACCTTGCCATCTCCTCTGATTCATTGGAAGAGTTCACCTCTTTAACAGTGTGGCATAAATTAATCCCATAGAGGGGGCAGGATCAGTTTTATTGCCAGTAGCCTTTAGATCTTTGAACAAAGGTTCAGTCGTGTTTCCTTCATCCGCTCCTGTATCCAGCATGGTGGCGGAATAATCCCACTGAAGATGCTCAGGTTGGCTAGTATCAGAGTGAAAACTTCTGTTCTCCGGACCATTAAAGCTTTTTCTCTGTGCGATTAAATGCCCTCCTCAGAGTCTCTATTGTTGTGGGGGGGGGGGGGGGGGCTGTCGCTATCATCCCCAGAAGCATCAAGCTCAGTATTGTCAGGATCACTGGCATTGGTGTGATCCATCAGTTAGTGAAAAAAAGCTTTCCTCATCAGGAGTACCTAAGATTTTGTCTCCTGCGTCGGGTAGATCGGTATTATAGTCTTTGAGCTCTACAGATGCTGCCGATTCTGTGATGTCAATCTGTATTTGGTCTCTAAGTACCATTCCCTCCTGCCCCCAACATTCAATAAGCACGATATTGTGAGCATCCCCTGTTTGAGCATTGGGAGCATTGGGGGCTTCGGGGGCTTCGGGTATTATATTCTCAAGCGGTGTTTTAAGCAAATCCTTTCTTTCAATATCTAAATCTCCTTCCCCCACTGGAGACTTGTTTACCGTCTTGTCCTTATGCAGGGATTTAGCCTGTCTGCCGCTTACCCCCTTCCCAGAGAACATCCCGGGCACCGCCTCTATCTTAGGTCTTGCTGCAACATCGTCGAGACGCTGTTCGCCACCGGGAGCTCTGCCGATGTTCTCCGCCCCCTCCTGTCAAATCGTGCGAGTAGCGTCTGCGCCCTTTGGAGTAGCCACCCTCTTGGGCGCAAGAAGAGCTTTACTGCTGGTTGCGCTCTCCTTCGCTAAAGGTTTCCACGGAGCCATCCTGCACAAACTAGATCTCCGAAGATTTCCTGCACGCAGAGCCTTTACCGGCAGCAGGTACGTCCGGTTTCTGAATCTATGCACGCCGCTGGCGAAGACCTCCACTGCTCGTCGCAGTAGCACTTTAAGATATTGCTGAGCGCTCATCCAGGCTCTGGTTCGGCTTTTTCACTGCAGCTTCACACAGAATATTTTCGCCAAGGGTTCACCAAAGATTCAGTGCATAGCGGGCAGGGAGTGACTCTTACAGCGGTCACGCAGCCGCCATCTTGCCGAAAAAAAGCAGTGGCCTCTTTTTTAAATGATAGGTTTGATATTATTTGTGAAAATCTAATTCAACTTACTGGCAGCTTTATTTGTAGAGCTGTATACCAAACGTTGGTACATATATAATGCTTTAAAAACAACAAGGTTGTTGTTGCAGGCTAAACTCCCCCAATATAAAAGCTTGTTGTTTTCTTCTGGATAGCTCTTACTTAAAACCTCTGGCTCAGTGTGATGATAGCAAAGGATGCTGCAATGCAAGTGACTGCCGAGGCCTCACAAGACTTGTGGTTTCACTTTGTTATCATATTCTATTATGTTTTACTTGTGTTCACTTATATAAGGGATAAAGTACCACATACTGTACGTTACAAGGATATTGCAGGTCACTGAGGAGTTCCATAATGATATAGAGGAACGAGGCTGAATGCAGAGTTCCTCAATAAGGTTATGGAACTCATAGATGATTGCAAAATATCCTGATGTACGCCAAGTGGTACTTAATCCAATATAATACATGGTCACACCCCACTTTTCTCACAAACCACTTACAACCATGGTGCATAGCTCTTTCCTATGCAAAATCAAGCATGTTTGCAAACATGAAGAATACAAATAAGTCCTGTAGTGCAAAATAAAACACATCAAAAACTTGTTAGATATTTGTTGCAAACAAATATTAGAAGCAGTTCAATAAAAGTCTGTTTTATTTTTTTTTAAAAAAGCTGCAGCAGTTCGGAATGTGTAGAAACATGCAGAAAGATTCTAGCTTTTCTCCAGTTAGAGTGCAAAAAATATACATATTCTTTCTGCTTGTTGTTTTCAATGGCAGCCAGTATAGTACGAGAGTGGCAGGGCTGGAGAAAGGGCTCAGAAAAATAAATTCCCTTACCTGATCGCCGAGTCTCTCCCACATCGCGCATCTTCCGCGTCTTCCAGGAAGCACCCAGGCTCCCTTGAGCCAAACACAATGCTGCAATGCAGCGTTGTGATTGGTAAGCACCCAGGCTCCTCTGAGCCAATCACAAAGCTGCAATGCAGAGTTGTGGTTGGTTTGAGCGCTGTGGTTTGGTGCTCAGACGGAGACTGGGAGCCTGGGCATATTTCCACCCAGGCTGTAATGTAGCCTGCGTGGAGAACATGCCAAGTGTGCTTGACAGTTTGGCCGAGCCAAGATATTAGAGTGCAGTAACCACTCCTCTTCCCCTACATCAGGCGAGTCAAGCCCGCCCCAACCAGACAATACTAAAAATATAATAACTTCAGTTATTATCATTTTTATTTTACACTGCTCTGTGAGAAGTGAGGCAACGCTCCACTGCTTTAGCGGAGGAGCTGTGGAAATATGGATTTTTATGGTCGGTTATGTCCCCTATCTTGGACCCCAACGGTTTCATGTATAAATCACAAGTACATGTATGTTCCCTCCAGTTCCAGTTATGAAGACGCAAACACATGTGCGTCCACCGTCAACATGTCCTCTTTCAGATCCGCCATGAATGGGCTGGATATTCTATTCCTAAGTATGAAAGGCCACTGGCTTTATATGGTTCATTTATCCCATTTTACAGTCCAGGCGAGTAGGCCCTGATTCTGCCACCAAGCCTTTTCCTGCCTTCTGCCTCTGAAAGCTCCAGTCTGAGCCTGCATCTGTGACCATGAACTTTGTCCTACTCCCTGTGCGGCTAACGGTGCCTGATCCAGCCCGTAGCCTGCCAGAAAACTGTACTTCACCTTCAAGATTATCTCCTCCGCCCCTCATCCGATGCATTCCTGTCTCGTAGTTTAGGTAAACATTCCTCCAGCTACCGTGCAAAGGGGCCAGGCCTCGCTGTCCTCATGCAAGTAATTCATAAACCCTGTTACCATGGAATATTCCTACCCCCTCGCATCTAGTGTAGACACTTTGACACTTGTACACGCACTAACAGTCAGTATAGTCAGTATAGAATAAGATTCTATCCTAAGAGACCTCTCTTTTTGGATAACACAGTTCTTTAAACATAGGATATTAGATATGATTTGGGATTATGTTGACATAACCCCAGACTTTTGTCTCCACATGTAGAGCTAAATGTCAAGTCCCATTCTCCCCCTAGTTGCACGTCAAATCACACGTCATGCTGCCGCGCGCGCATCTCTGCCAAGTATTTTTGCTGACATTGCGAAATTCTTTCATGGAACCACCCATTTGTGACATCATACCTAATGACGTTCTTTAGTTACGCCTAGTTACACCCATTTTAGTTACGCATGTATATCTTTATCTCTGTTATCAACTGTTACGCCTCCTGCATCTGTTTCACTGTAATGCCTCTTCTATAAAAATGATTACCTGTCAATAATGTATTGTCCTTCACTTCCTGAACCTCCGCGGTGATGGAATATGAAGCCAACAATTCGAATTGTTATTGGAATAAAGCCCGTTCCGAATCTCTAATACCACGGATTCTGCCTCTTATTTTACTGAGCTATTCTTATTAATTTTCCGCATCAAATTAAGTACCGGTAATTAAATTATTTACCACATATATGGCGCCCGAATAGGGACACTTTCTCATCTCACGCGCCGGAGGTGCGTTGCAGGCCCGGTCTCCTGCCACAGCTGGACGGACAACAACGCGTACCCACAGGATTTCCTGTATCTCCCTCCTGCCGAGCGGGGGTAACTGAGGCTGCGATCAACACCCAGACGAGGCGGTGAGAAGTGCGAAGTATCCCGACCAGAGCCTAGCTGAGAGCAAGATCCGAGGTATACAGAGGCCCACCAGGTTCCGAAGTTCTGAAGTTTCGAGTCGAGTCCAGTCCGGTCCAAGTCCAGTTCAGTTCCGAGGCCTTCCGTTCCGAGCTACCCGGTGAGTACCATTGCCGGGGAGGCGTTCTGACGTGCACATAGGTTGTGCCGGTCAAGACGGGTTTGGGTACACAAATCCGGTCTGCACTGTTTCAGCAGTGTATCTGTACTGTTTAGCAGTATATCTAGTATGTCTAGTATATAATTCAGAATACCTAGTTAGTGCCGAGTATTATGCTTAGTGACTAGTTCCCTAAATGGCCATCATTGTTGTTTATTAAATATTAAATGTTAAATGTTTTAAATACGTTCTGCATATTGTGGTGTGAATGACTGTTCATTGTTGTGTTTTATTGTATTAAACGTGTTCAAAATTAGGTCTCAGATCAGTTCTCAATATGCCGCTCTTTTCGAAATTAAGACAGATCAAAACCAGAAAAGGGGTACTCGAAGAAGCTGTTCCCATTCCTCCTAGGGACACTCCAGGGTACTTCATGTATCATAAACATGGCCTAGACGCCATATTATTTCTTGATTTATGGGTAGACTACACCAAGGAATTACCAGAAAGTCAGAGGTGGCCCGCAGCTGGGACCTGGGATGCAGATTGCATCATGAAAATAGAGGAAGAATTATGGAAAAAGAAAGCTAGACAATCACAGAAAGATGCCATTGAATTATGGCGTAAAGAATCGTATAGACGTACAGAAAAAGCACTCAGACAGGAAGAGAAAAGTAAGGAGAATTCAAATAAAATCCGAGAATCTATTAATTGAAGAAGGTACCCGAGCAAAAGCAGAACAAATAGACAGACAAAGAAATGCCCTTATGAATGGTATGTATCCTCTTCTGGCCGAAGGGTTACCTAAGGCTACTCCGGAGATACCAAAAGACTTGCCACCTCCATTGTTTCCGATAAAAGCACATCCCAAAGGGCATCCCAGAACCGCAGAAGATGTTTTCCTTTCCTCTTATTTAGACGACGCAGCTCCCGAGTATGCTAATACTGCACCACATAGACCGCCTGCCGAGGGGGTTCAACGCCAAGACCCTCCGTCTGTACCTCCGCAACAACAAACTCCGACACAAGTTCCGGCAAGCACATCTGTTTCTACAGCTGTACCCACACCTATGGTTGCTATATCACGTTCAACGAATCCTTTCACATCCAGCACCCCAGGCGGTGCTACAGGAGGTACGACAAACATTTTTTCCACGCCACCCAGAGTAAATAAACTTTCCTTTCAAGAATTAGCCCACCAACGTACGCCCAAACTAGTAACTCCCGACATGCTTAAGGAACTTCTAGTAGATTGTAGATATGACCCTGTGCCCGGCAAAGAGGACGAAATGCTGCTGGCATCATTACGTATCCGACGAGCTGCAATATATTTAGGGAGGCTACCAGGAATGACTACACATTTAGAAAATATATATCACTTTGTCCAGTCAGGGCGAGATTCTGAAAGTATTAATAGAGCCATGGAGTACCAGAAAGTGGAGATACAGGGGGAACTGTTACGTTTCCTCATAAATTGTGTGATCAGAAATCAAGACCGACCAGGGGTAAATCCGGAGGAAATGCGAATTCTTACCACATGGAGTCGGAATATATCAGAGGGGAGACATGATAGATTATTAAGTATAGTAGCTATGTGCCGAAAGATTCGCAAAGAAGTAGAACGAATACACGAAGAAAGATTGGCGGTAGACCAGCCTGAACAAAACGAGGAGGAGGAAGAATTAGAACTGCCCACAGGACAGTTAGAAACTATGGCCTATGTAGGTAGAGGAAGATCTTGTAGTAATACTAGAGGCTTTACTGATCCGATACGTCCAGAGAATAACAGAAATTTCCAAACCCCTATAATAAATATAAGGTCCCCCGAACATTCGTTCCAAGCCGCTGACAAATTACTCCGAGAACGAAGGGGTTATCATATACTCGATTCTATGGACGAACAAGAATTAGCCAGGTCAGCCGTTCACTGGGTTGACAGTCCCAGAAAATATAGTGATGATACACTAGCGCACACGTTTTTGAACCTCACCCCAGATGAACAGCGTTTAGCTGGTATCTATATGATTCAACAACTCCTTATATTATATAAAAGCCAACACTCCGATCCTAGTCCCTTACCTGATATATTGACTGAATTACTCACGAATAAATGGAGAGGTTCAGGTACTGAGTTAATTAGAGAAATACTAAAATCCAGAAAGCAGTACATTCTTTTTGTATGCCCCGAACATGTCTCACTGCCCATCAAGGAAAGAACGACGTATTATATGGATAGACAGAATCCCTTACGCGAAGTGCACCCGATAAAAGGTGATGACAATCAGTTTAAACGTGTGTTTGTATACACACCCATATCTAAAATGGAACTATTAGAAATGAAGAAAGTGGTACCCAGTCATGACAAAGACCCAGCGGGTTTCCACCGTGAAATTAAAGACATGCTGCTCATGGGAGAGTATACCTATCCCGACATTATGAAAATATTAAAGGTATTAATGCCTGCGAGCATTTATGAAAAACTCAAAGAAAAGGATTGGGAGGTGGGAGACCAAAAGATAGATTGGACAGCATTAGAAAACGAAGAAACAGCTCGAGGTCCAGGTTTAGGGCTTGGGGAAAAGACCAAAATACTACCAGGTTTATTAGTACAGGTACTGCCACGTTTATTAACTACGAAAAAGGAAGACTGGGGTGCAATATCAGCCTGTAAACAAAAGCAAGATGAAGACACTAGTGATTTTTATGCCCGATTCGAAAAATGTTTTGGTATAAATAGTGGAATAAAAGCAAGTAGCGAATCGTATCCACATCTGTTTGTGACAAAATTAGTTGAAAATGCCTTGCCCCAAGTTAAGAATAGAGTATTGAAATTCGAGAGTACCTGGCAAGGTAACACTCCGTCACAAATGTTACAAATGCTACAGTACCATCACAATAGAATTAGAGAGGAACAAGAACATGAACAAAGACGCATGAAAGACACGAAAATGAAAATGCTAGTTTCCCAGACAGTTCCAGCTGACGGTCATAAAAAGGGTATGACACAGTCCAGTGTTTCAGCAGGTTCTGTAAAAGGGACATGCAACTATTGTAAACAGCCAGGTCATTATGTACACGATTGTCCAGTTTTAAAACATAATATCGCCATAGGTAATACAAAAGAAAGACCACGGCCACTTAGACAGGATCAGAACCAACAAGGAGCCCCGCAGCATGCACAGGCCATGCCAGCTCCGCAACAGTCTATGCCAGCTCCATCACCGCAGCCTATTGCTGCCACACCAACAACGACACGACAGATGTACCAGACCGCACAGTATGACTATCCTGATTATCAACGATACTCATGAAACAGCCTAGAGAGGGAAGTTGGCTTACCCCTTATCGAGGTCCCTGTAGATCAAGAAGGACCTTATGTACACAGTGAACTATTAGGCCAAGATAGAAAATTTTTACTTGATACAGGGGCAAGCCGAACAACCATAAAACGTAGTGAAGTTCCAGGGGCACCCCTCTCAGGCTCACAGAATATTTCCCTTGGTTTTTCAGGAAAACCTATCATTAACGAAGTATCACAGCCTCTTCCACTTACGATTGGTCCCTTGACACGAACTACAGATTTATTGCTTACAAAATCATGTCCAGAAAACCTGTTAGGTATAAAAACATTGAAAGCTCTAGGAGCTATAATATGTTGTTCTCCGGAAGGAGTAAGATTGTTTTTACGTGATTTCAAAGGGCACTATGTGTCCCGAGACATGGATCACCGACTACAGACTTTACCCACGCATTTATGGGCACAAGGCCCTACAGATGTTGGTTGCATGAACATTACACCATATCGAGTCACACTAAAGACAGGAGTGGTACTACCACGAATGCGACAATACAAGTTACCCCCAGATGCTGTAGTGGCTTTACTGCAAATCATTGACGAGCTTATTACCCAAGGAGTGGTTGTGGAAACCGACTCCAATGTATGTAATTCCCCGATAATTCCGATTCTTAAACGAACTGATCCAAAAGCCCCGCCAGTATATCGATTGGTTATTGATCTGCGCGAATTAAATAAATGTATCGTACCACAATACCCCGTAGTTCCAGACATTTCTTCATTACTGACAGCCATTGATTCCGAAACAACATTCTTTACTGTAATTGATCTCAAGAATGCCTTTTTCAGCGTCCCAATAGATCCGGAAAGCCAATACTTGTTCGGATTTAGTTTAAATGGACGAAGCTTTAAATTCACACGCGCACCTCAAGGATTCACAGAAAGCCCCAGCATCTATAGCCAAGCACTGAAACGAGAACTTGACAGTATCCACATGCCAGTCAACACTGCCCTGCTTCAATATGTCGATGATCTGCTGATCACCGCTAGAAGCGAAACTGAATGTGAAAAAGCTTCACTGACGGTTTTACAATTTTTGGCCGAAAAGGGGCACAAGGTGTCCCCTTCTAAGCTGCAATTCTGTGTCCAGCGAGTTGTTTACCTTGGGCACTCGCTGTCCAAGGAGGGAAGGCAGCTTACGTCAGATCGCATCCAGTTAATTGCTAACATACCAATACCCAAGACACAAAAGGAGGTACGGGCTTTTATAGGCCTCACTTCATATTGTAGGCAGTGGATCCCTCAGTATGCATGTCTAGCAAAACCACTCATTCAGTTGACAACACAGGAGGCGGCCACATCGACTGTCCTCCCTTGGACTCAGGAACATACACAAGCTTTTGAAAGCCTAAAGAAAGCTTTATGTCAAGCACCTGTCCTAGCAACACCATGTTACAGTAAACAGTTTACACTCTTTGTTACAGAACGCGAAGGTACTGCTTTGTCAGTACTCACACAGGAACAAGCAGGATCACACAAACCATGTGCTTATTTTTCTAGTACATTAGATCCCGTAGCTCAGGCTCTGCCTGCGTGCCTGAAATCAGTGGCAGCGACAGCTTTAGCAATCAGACAAAGCGATGCCATAGTGTTAGGACATCCATTGACAGTACAAGTACCACACGCAGTAGAGGTTCTTGTGAACCGAACGCAAAAACAACACTTGACTATAGCAAGACTTACCGGTTACGAATTGACATTGTTTCAGCCACACATAGAAATCAGACGTTGTAATACATTGAATCCTGCCACACTTTTGCCAGTAAACGGAACAGACCCACTAGCACATGATTGTATCGAAGTTATTACTATCACGACGAAACCCAGACAAGACTTGACAGATATCCCATTGTCAGATCCAGACCTGACGTTGTATGTAGATGGTTCATGTATGAGAACAAGTACAGGAGAGCTAGTGGCCGCGTATGCAGTCACAACAGACACTGAAGTCATTGAAACAAATTGCATAAACACCTTGTCAGCTCAAGCAGCAGAGCTCATCGCTCTGACACAAGCCTGTATTCAAGCCACAAATAAGAAAGTCAACATATACACTGATTCACGTTATGCATTCGGAGTTGTACATGACTTCGGCGTACTGTGGCGAGAGAGAGGTTATTTAACTTCTCACGGTGCCCACATTCAGCACGGACCCCTCATTCATGCCTTATTAGATGCAATACATCTACCCACTGCAATATCAATTATGAAATGTAAAGCTCATACGAAAGTTACTGATATCATTTCCCAAGGCAATAACCTAGCTGACAGAACAGCTAAACAGACTGCTCAGAATCAAACTCACACATCTGACATGACAAAGACAATAGTTCTGACACCAACACATTGCATGACGGTTAAGGATCCCGCTCTTGACGTAATTGACATACAGACACATGCTACACCAGATGAAATAAAGAAATGGACTGAATTAGGAGGGATCCAAACGAATCAAGGATGGATGACGAAGGAAAAATCTGTATGGTTTCTTCCCGACTCTATGGTTCAAGTTATCATTAATACAATACATAGTCCAGCGCACCTAGGAGAAAAAGCTATGCTAGACAGCATTCAACACATTTGGTTCAACAAACATTTACGAGCAGCAGCTAAACAAAAAGTTCGTACCTGTATGATCTGTTGTCAGTTTAACCCAGGTAAAAGCATTCCCGTAGAACAGGGTGGATTTCACCCTCCTGATCACCCTTTTGAAGTCCTCCAGATGGATTATATCCAGATGGAACGATGTCGAGGATTCAAATATGTTCTTGTAGTTGTCTGTGCTCTTTCCCGTTGGACAGAAGCCTACTCGGTCTCAGATTACACTGCCCCGACTACTGCCAAACAGTTGGTTCGAGAATTCTTCCCACGGTACGGTTTACCACGTGTTGTCTACTCAGATAACGGCCAGCCGTTCTCATCCGAACTAATGAAACACGTTTCACTTTTGTTAGGCTATCAATGGAGATTTCACTGTGTCCGACACCCCGAGGCAGCAGGTCTCGTGGAACGACATAATCAAACTCTGAAAATTAGATTGTCCAAAATATGTAGAGAGAAAGGTGTCGATTGGGTAGTAGCCTTACCAGTTGCACTCTTTTACATGAGAATGGTGGCGCACTCTCGAACAGGGCTATCCCCTTATGAGGTGATCTTTGGCAGACCACCAAATATGTGGGGGACGCCTATACCACGCAAAATAACTGATGTTGACTGTAATATGCTGACAGATTACCTGGCTTCCTTGATGTCTGCACTACTCCCTTGTTGTTCGCAGGTAGCTGCAGCCTTTCCCGACAACACCGAGGTGAAACCCCATGACGTAGTTCCCGGGGACCTGGTGTTAGTGCGTAATTTTGACCGGAAGACTCAGCTGGATCCTAGGTGGAAATCGCCTCAACTTGTACTACTCACCACGAGGACAGCCGTGAAGATCGAGGGTCGCAAAGGATGGTTACATTCAAGTCATATCAAGAAATTTCATGGACTACCGTCTGATGTAAACGTTACGCCTCGCGTGTCTTCACCGATTGACTCAAAGCTCCCTTTGGTTGAACAAAGCGATAAGGAACTATACAAACTAAAATTACGGTCTAATAAGTCAGACAATTTGATTGTTTAAGTCCTCTCCAAGGTGAATCGGTCGAATTTGTCTCTGACATGTATCCCCTAGACCTGAATAGAGAAACAAACCGAAAGATGCAGTTGAAAAAGCATGCGTACTGTAAATCACTGTGTAGTCATTGCACAGTGACGTTATTAATCTTGTTTTTCTTAAGTCTTTTAATAATCGCTGCAAGTATATTGTTGCACATATATTATCCTATTTCTAAACATGTTTACAATATTACTGCTGAACATTCTTTTAGTGAATTACCCCCGCATGAGTTGTCCTATAGATTTGCGCTGCGCAATAACACTTTCATTAGTATGCTACATCATTCCCATCAAACCAGCAATGCCACAAATTGTTGGATATGTGGCCGACTCCCTCCCTATCAGAACTATAAGGGAGTTTTGCCCCTCTTTCCTTATCCGTTCACACACAATGGCTCCTGTGGAGCATGGTTTAGTTTGATTAATTCCCTAGATTCGAATTCCGCAGTCTATCAAGACAACTGGGTATGGGGAAACCTGAACTTAGTTTTGCTTAAAGTCTGCTACCCTAACAAGGAGGGACTTCCCAAAAGAACAGGAACTGATCTAGAAAATGAAGTATATGGATTAGGTAATTTTACACTTAACCTCATGATCCTTAACGTTGAATCTGAAGCTACACCAATCTTGCCCGCCATGTCCGTATTCCCAGAAAAAGGGGAACTATGTATAAGAAAGAATGGCTCCATACACATGGGCCATAGTAAATGCACCACTGTGATAAAATTCAGTGATCAAGGCAAGTCTACATTTAGAGCTTCTCGTCATTCCTACTTTATATGTGGCCAGACCGCATATATACGCCTACCTCTAGATTGGGATGGTACCTGTTACATAGCATTCCTCCTACCACCTGTTTTTCTAGCTCCTCCTGATTATCATAGAAATACTCATTTGGTACACAATAGACAGCAGAGAGATCTCCCAATCGTCGATTACACTGAAACAGCATGGGAAAAATACATAGATTTCAATAAAGGTTTCTTTCCCTATATAGGTACAGTCACTAATAGTAAATTGATACGTAGATTAACCAGAACCCTTGAAGCAGTAGTGAACGAAACTATTTCCGCCTTAGGCAATTTAACAGAAGAACAGTCTGCTATGCGGATTGTTGTGCTTCAGAATAGTCTTGTCCTTGACGTCATCCTGGCCGATAGGGGCGGAGCTTGTAGGGTCATCGGATCAAGTTGTTGCATTTTCATACCAGAAAATTCACCGTCAGTATATAAAGCCATAACCCGCCTTCATAAGATTGTAAGCCAGATACACCAGAGTCCAGGCACCTGGACTTGGTCCGGTTGGTTCTGGGGCGTGTTGTCAGCCTGGGGATGGAGAATGCTCTCCTTCCTAGGTATTGACTTTCTCATACTATTCAGTTGCTGCTTATGTCTACAATGTGGGCCAGCGATTTGTGGTCTGTGTGCCACCTCGTGTATCCCACATCCAAGTTTTCGTTCGAGATCCCGGAAGAAGAAAGAAGAACAAATGATGTTATATGAACAGATCGATGGATTGATGAAGATTGATATCTCCTAAGGGCCAGTAGGGGACAAGGAGGGAATGTGGAAATATGGATTTTTATGGTCGGTTATGTCCCCTATCTTGGACCCCAACGGTTTCATGTATAAATCACAAGTACATGTATGTTCCCTCCAGTTCCAGTTATGAAGACGCAAACACATGTGCGTCCACCGTCAACATGTCCTCTTTCAGATCCGCCATGAATGGGCTGGATATTCTATTCCTAAGTATGAAAGGCCACCGGCTTTATATGGTTCATTTATCCCATTTTACAGTCCAGGCGAGTAGGCCCTGATTCTGCCACCAAGCCTTTTCCTGCCTTCTGCCTCTGAAAGCTCCAGTCTGAGCCTGCATCTGTGACCATGAACTTTGTCCTACTCCCTGTGCGGCTAACGGTGCCTGATCCAGCCCGTAGCCTGCCAGAAAACTGTACTTCACCTTCAAGATTATCTCCTCCGCCCCTCATCCGATGCATTCCTGTCTCGTAGTTTAGGTAAACATTCCTCCAGCTACCGTGCAAAGGGGCCAGGCCTCGCTGTCCTCATGCAAGTAATTCATAAACCCTGTTACCATGGAATATTCCTACCCCCTCGCATCTAGTGTAGACACTTTGACACTTGTACACGCACTAACAGTCAGTATAGTCAGTATAGAATAAGATTCTATCCTAAGAGACCTCTCTTTTTGGATAACACAGTTCTTTAAACATAGGATATTAGATATGATTTGGGATTATGTTGACATAACCCCAGACTTTTGTCTCCACATGTAGAGCTAAATGTCAAGTCCCATTCTCCCCCTAGTTGCACGTCAAATCACACGTCATGCTGCCGCGCGCGCATCTCTGCCAAGTATTTTTGCTGACATTGCGAAATTCTTTCATGGGACCACCCATTTGTGACATCATACCTAATGACGTTCTTTAGTTACGCCTAGTTACACCCATTTTAGTTACGCATGTATATCTTTATCTCTGTTATCAACTGTTACGCCTCCTGCATCTGTTTCACTGTAATGCCTCTTCTATAAAAATGATTACCTGTCAATAATGTATTGTCCTTCACTTCCTGAACCTCCGCGGTGATGGAATATGAAGCCAACAATTCGAATTGTTATTGGAATAAAGCCCGTTCCGAATCTCTAATACCACGGATTCTGCCTCTTATTTTACTGAGCTATTCTTATTAATTTTCCGCATCAAATTAAGTACCGGTAATTAAATTATTTACCACAGGAGCAGCCACTGGTCATTTTAAGCGATTAAAACAGCAGAAGAAAGAAAAGCACAACAATTTGGTTGCTAAACAGCTGATTCAATTACTCTGTGACCTGACTTGCCTTTCACCCCTGCTGCTGGGTCAATTCTAATAACTAATAATAGTTGAGGTCTGACGACTTTTTTCCTTATAAGCGGCGTTTGGGTGGATCATAAGTTCTGATTTAAAAAAAATTAGAGACTGACGTTTATATAGGAATTTGCAGAATCCCATGTATTATGTTATGTATTACATGTATAGTGCATGTTCACTTAAGTTTCAGCACAATGTAGAACAAAACATAACAGATAAAAAACAAGATACAGAGGCAGTTTGTTCTACTTTCTAATGGTTGCTATAGAGAAAGCTCTGTCACTGAAAAACTCTCCTCACCTTAACTATGTCTGACAAATATTGTCCAGCCAAGTGCAATGAGTGCTGAGGGCTGTTCGCCTGGAATTTGGAAGTCAGGGACGTAAGTATGAGTGATAAAATGGACAGTTGTCTTAGACTTGAATAAAGTTATCTTTTTAAAAAGACCGCCAATGTAGGCGCAAAATTGTTTTTGAACTGTTTAATCTGCCAAAAAGAGGTCCTTGCCACTTTGGAAACCTATGGCACTATGTAGAGGTCAGTACCTATGTAGACACCTAGGTTGAAGCAGTTTTGGTGGGCACGAAGTACAGATCCACGATTTTGGACCAGCAAGCGAGAATCCAGTTGTTCAAAGAATTACTTAAGATTTCAAGCTCTGATTTGGCTGGAGTAAGTTTTAAGAAATTTACAGCCATCCAATGATGTACGAAAGTAAATACTGTGGTGAGAGCGGTATGAGCCATAGCAGACACAGCAGGTGGGAATTGAGTGGGGGATAATTTGAATATCAACTTGAGTGTCATCAGCATACTTGTAGAATTGGTCATCCATACTCTGAAGAAAATGAACCAAACTCATTATGTAGATGTTGAGCAACAGTGAGGCTAGCATTAAACCCTGAAGAACAACAGTTGATGGCTCTTGCTTCAGATCTGAATTAGGGGAGATAGATGGTCTGGTGAAGGTTGGTCAAGACAGGTTTAATACACAAAATTGCCTAATCATCTAAGCCATCATCGTCTACGCTCTCAAGAAGTGATTGATCTATAGTTCTATGGAGCCATCGCAGATCGTCCAATACAGACACCCACACCAACTCAGGGCTATGGCCTGGTCTGAAGCCAGCCTAGAGGGAGTGAAGTAGACATGGATTCTACGGATGACTGTAGCTGGAAAAATGAACATTTCTCAAAAATGTTAGCAAAAAATAGTAGCAGGTACATTGCTCAATTTTTATAGTCATCGTGGATGGAGTTTTTTTGAGCAGAGATTTAAACATGTCAGATACTACAGGTTAGTTAGCATGCCTTTAATGAAAGGCTGATTAGGTAAGGGCACCAGCTCTGAAGCACTGCGAGGGGTAAGTTGTATACTCCTCGCAGGACATAGATTTACACGTGAGCCAGAGAGTCTGGAGGTAGCACTCACTTCAGGTATATTAGGGACTAAACATTCATCAAAGGTGAATAGCTTATCTACCTTAGGTGGAGGAAGGAAAGTAGACCAGAGCTGTCGAAAGCAAAATCCTCTGTAATATGTGACATAGAGTATTCAAGAGCATGATCTGGTTCTGGCTAGTTAAGGGTTGACTAAATCCTCAGTTACCCGAAACATCTCTATGGGTAGGGTGGGGGTCTGGGGGATACATATAAAATAATGTTCTGATTGGCTAGTCTTAGGTGTTGTTTGGGCTTCGTTAAAGTCATAGTGTTGACATGAATGTGGGGTCCTAGTCAAGTCTCCAATGTTATTCTGGCCCACACACCTCTAAGTGGTCAGGACTTCACTTATTTTTCCTAACTCGCCTGTAGGGTAGGGAACAAAATACACTGGAGATATAGTGTAAAACTTGTTGAAAAGAAAATAATGTCCTTCATCTTTCAGCTATTGATGATTTAAGTCATCGCTGTTATAGAAAATGCAGAATTTTCACTGAAAAGGACTCCATGTTGGTCTGACCAGACCAACAAAATGCTTAGCCTAAAGCCTCAACCAAGATTGGCGAGTGGGTACCTTGCTGACTAAAGAGAGGTTAAATACTTCTAAATATTTAATAAATTTAGGCATTGTTACTGCTGCTTTGCCTAGCCAGCAATTAATGTCACCAAGTACCAATACATGGTTGTTAAGAGCAGAATTGCCAATGTCCTCAATAAGGAATGGAGAAGCCCCTGCTGTTCATGATGGAAGACCCTGGTGTACTGGTTTTTAATGTTGCCACCTCTCTGAATTTCAACTTCACCCTAAACTTAAGTGTAATGATCAGGGACATCTTACAAGAGACATCCTGTCTAGTGAAGATTTTCAAGTGATCCTTAATATGTACAGATCCCTGAGCGTGAACCTAGCTTTTTAGGTCTATTCCATGATCTGTCTCAGCACTAACTGTCTTGGCAAACCTGGATAACCTAGTTATCTTTTATCAAATACAGAAATATATCTGTCTTTCACTGGGAAAAGATTTTGGGATGTTGGACTGTGCCGATCTACCTTCAGAGGAAATCGGGTGAGTGATGCATCCCTCTGCTTGAGGGATGCATTGGTCCGCTAATGGGGTGGAGGAGTAGGTGTAGGGATGGTGATTTGTGCATGTGAGAGAAGTGGGACAGCGTATTTGCGGTCACCATACCCAGTGTGCTGGCAGGTTAGTTTTGGTGCAGCAGTGAGGGTTCAGGCCTAGTGGTGGGGGAAGATTTAGGAAATAGTGCAGGATGTATAGTTCCAGGAGGGTGGTAGAGGCATAACATATTAGTAAAAGAGGAGGATAGGAAAGACTTTATTAAACAAGGAGTTTTAGAGACTGGATGTGTTTACCGGATCACAAAAAGGCTATCAGCTAGCAGGGTTCCTGCAGTGGCACTAGCATGTTTACTGACGCAGGACAGGGCCAGTTAAAGGTATAGGAAGGAAAGGGGGGGGGGGGGGAGTGTTTGGGGGTTGGCTAGGGATTCTAGTGCAGGTGTAGGGACGCAGGGTAATAATGCACTGCAGTCAGGAGTTTCTTATCTGGAACGATTATGGTAGCTGGTGGTAAGGGTTGTGGTGCTGTGCATATGATCAGGCAGTCCAAGAGCAGTGGTGAGGGGTGTGCGGAGGCAGGCAGGAAGGACATTGAAGGAATGAGGCAGGGCATGCAAAGAGCCAGGGTGAGGTGTACTGCAGGCACGGGGTGCGGATGCTGTCCACGGCAGTATGCACATGAGGCACATTAGAGAGGGCCGTTGGTACCCCTTGAAGCCTTCAAGCGCATTTTGACTTTGGACTCTGAGCTAAAAGATGGTGTGGCAATGTCTGAGGGCAATAGTACTGTCTCTCCAGAAGGAAGGCCAAGAGAAAGAAGCCCTTTCAAAATGAAGGACAGAAGTTCTGATAAGCCTAGCGGTGGGGACCCTGCATATCATGGACAATGAGATCAGCTCCATAGTTAATAAAGTGCAGAACTGGGAGGTGGAAAATAGGGTCCCATGTCTGGGCTATAAACAGTTGTAATAAGGCTGTAGGTGTTTTCAGCCAGGCAGCTGGGGAGAGAACGTAAAGGGGGTAATTAGAGGATCAAGGTCCATAATTGGAGACAGGTGGGTATAGTTTTACGAACAGAGTGCAGGGAAACAATTTAGGGCAACCTGGAGTGGCTGATGGGACTTTTGGATGGGTGACGGTCGGAAGTACTACCACAATTCCAGCAGCAGAGGTTGATGATGGTCTCCAGACACCGGCCAAGTTTGGTGCGACCTATAAATTAAATATCTGAAGTGAGGGAGATGTCCGGGGCGGCCTCCCTGAAGTCGAAGGCAAAGAAGATACAGTGGTGGATGGATGATGGTGCTGTGGGAGACAGTTACCAAGCAAAAGATCAGGGTGGTGTGGTGTACAGAAAAGGTTAAAAGTCTGTCAGAAGAACATTGGATTATGAATATAAATGGGAGGAGGACAAGATTGTGCAGAGTGCAGTGATGTGGTAAAAGCTTAGTTTTAAGGACTGAACGGTCAAGTGGAGTATTAACAGTACAGAGAGAATTGGTGTGTTACAGGAGTTAAGAGAGATACCAGACAACGGATGATGGTAGTAGGAGGTGGTCCCACCCTAAAGATGGAAGAAAGGAGCAGTTTCCTCTTAGTTCAGCTATATGAAAAAGGTGGGCGACATGAGAGAATGGCTGCAGAGGAAGCCCATATGGTGTGGATAGTTTCGGTGGGAGTTGGGGAGACTTTAGTGTCGGACACAGTGATTGAAGTTGAGTCAGATAAGAAGATGATGAGCGGTGATACAGGCGGAGGTGGTCAAGGTACGCCTGTGGTGGAAACAAAGCCAGGAGAGTCAGTGATGAAATTAAAGAAGGAGCTGCAAAGCAGGGTTCAGGATAAGGATATGGTGAGAGACATTAAGAAATAGAGCTTCCCTTATATAGGCATTACTGTGCCTCTAGGGGTGCATCTGGTACAGGCAAC
Source organism: Triturus cristatus (assembly GCF_964204655.1). NCBI lineage: Eukaryota > Metazoa > Chordata > Amphibia > Caudata > Salamandridae > Triturus > Triturus cristatus. The sequence continues at coordinate 1,054,210,222 of NC_140579.1, read as the reverse complement.
CAAGGATAAGATATGGAGGAGGGATTTTCTTAATGTTTTTAAAATACTACATAGGGAAATCCAAGCAAATTAGGGTTCTGAGGAAGAGTGGGGGTCAGTGGCGGCTGCTACCGAACAGGGGTGGTGAGGCAGGGTGGGGGGAGGAATGAAAAACAAATGTATCACTTACCTGGGTAAAGCCGCCACCTCTCCTCCATCCTTATCTCCTTTGACTCCCGGCAGTATGGAAGCACACAGGCTCCCAGACTCCCCTAGCCAATCACAATCCTGCTGTCACCAGCATGACAGCAGCTTCATGATTGGTCTGAGCGGGCTGGTTCAGCGCTCAGACAGGGGGTGGGAGCCTGTGTATGTTCTCCACCCGGTTATGCAATACAACCGGGTGGAGAAATGCTAAGTGAGCAAGACTGTTTGGCCAGCCCAAGATGGCCGGCCAAACTGTCATGCGCACTTAGGTAATGCCAACTCCCCCTGCTCTGGCCACCCCAGCCCCGCCCGCTCCTAGAATGTAAACCGACTGAGCCAGTACAGAAATATAAAATGATAATAACATTGCGTCATTATCATTTTATTTTTCCTTTTTGAACTGCACAGAGCAGTGGGGCAATACTCCTCCACTTTAGTGGACGAGCCGCCGCTGGTGGGAACCATCCAAGCGACATAAGGTTCTTATGACAATGGAGAATACAACATCTGCGTTTTCAATTAATGCAAGTGTTGGCTGCGAACGCCATCCTGAACTATATTGTTCTGCATTCAAATACATAAATGTGATAAGATAAGGGCAGATGGATTATGGGGCTATGGCTTGACTGTTTTACAATGAGGAGTTCTGGGCACAAATGGTGGTTTACCGTGAAAAGAAATGGGGGAAGGTAAATAGCAAATTATTGTTGTAGTGGATGGCGCCGACGTGACTGGTGCAATCGATACACGTGGCTAGTGGTTTAGCAATATGATCTAATCCCTTGTATGTCTGTTCCATCGAGTTAAGAATGGGGGGATTTGGGAGGGAACGGTTGCCACAAAACAGCACGTGTTGGTCCTTTAACAGAGGTAGTTGCACCAGGGATTGTACCAGTTGAAGAGATAAACATCCAGTCTTGCAGCGCCTTGGGCAGTTGGCCTTTGCAGTTCATGGTCAGCAGTTTAGGGGCAGGCGACAGCAATCTGTTTGGGAAAAAGGACATACAGCAGTTGTTTAAAGTTTTGTCCCATTGGCTAAGGGTGTATCCACTCAAAGAAGAGCTAATGCTTTGCATTGGGTTTTTAAGAAAAAAGTGTTCGGTTGTGCTACCAAGATCCAAGAGAGACATTGGATAAAGAGTTTGAAGTGTATAGAATCTACCCAGCAGTGGTGTGTATTAAGCTAGTCCAAGAGTTGACAGAGGGAATATATTTTGGTCCTTTTTAGGTCGCAGCCTACTAGACTGCACAGCTGTTAGTTTTACCGAAGACATCTTGGGGACTTTCAGAAAGTTGACCTAGGAATACATTCTGGAAGTTGACCTAGGAATGCTTGCTATTGGCCTTGTAACTCATGTTTTCTTGCATTCCATTTGCTGGCTTTTTTTTACTTTAGGCTGTCCAGGTTCAGTTTGTCACTCCCATTGCCCAAACTGAGTTTACTCGTTTTCTGTAAACAGGCCTTTAAATCTTATTTTTATTTCATTACGTTTTCTGGGCATGCCAAGACTGAGGTCAAATGTCAGGCACTGTCTTCCGAGGGCGCTTGTTACTTTCCTTTCACTGACTTTAAAGTGAGAGGATTTATGTGACAATCTTATTCTTCTTTCTTTTCCCTGAGGAGAGTGCATGTTTTAGTCTACTGTCTCCCTCATGAGCTCATTCTACCCCATTTTCCACACACTATGAAGGGATGAGAGGCTAAATCTCTACTACTGCCTCCCCAATCACATAACTAACACACAAGGAGTAGCGAGAAATGATTAAAAGGTGGCACATGCTCTGTGTGAAAATAATGCCCTCACTCACAAAATTGTGACATGCTTCATCATTGGGCTTGCTTACAATACACCCCTGCGCAGACCAATGCCTGGGGTGGAGCAAAAGGAAGGGAAAGACAATACACACATGAAAAATAAATTATATCTCAATATGCATTGGGATCACCAAATTTTACCCCACCCCCAGTACTCCAAGCTAAAATCTCACCCTGTGACCCATGCTACTGTTGCTCTCTTCTGTTTTACTTTATGTTTATAGCATGGACTCTGCCACTGGTTATGAACTATTTGCCCTGTTTCACATGACGTTGAGTTGACACCAGCACTCAAGCCTAGTTCCCCACCTCCAAAGTCGGCTGTCCTGTTAGTAAGGCTACATCAGCTCCTCCTTCCTCCCCAGGGCTCTGTATTGGCCATCTCGTCTGTGCCCTCTTTGTTGCTTAAACCCATCCCGACCTGCTTTCCATTTAATTTTGTGAAGTCAACTGATCCTTAAGCCAAGACGCGTTAAATCTGCCAGTGCTCGTTGCTAAAGTGGCTGTTTAGGTCGAGCCTGGGCAGTGCATACGCTGCTCTGCGAGGCATGCTGTATTGAGGTATGGAATAGAAGCTCTTACCATCTTTTAAATTGTCTCCTGTTACTTTCCTTTTGAAATCGTTGCTTTTGATTGATAAATAGGCTTAGTAGTCCCTCCTGGGTACCACCTTGTCTGCATTTGTAACTCCCATAAGGAATGGACTTTTTACTTGCGTGTTAGTCTGCCTTATCTAGTCTGTGAGCACTATTTTCTTTAATGATTCTTTAATGACCCACAATGTGCTTTCTTACAAGGCAGCACGCAGCCCGCTTTTATATTTCTAATAGTAATGGCAAAGGGTGCGCTTTAACTATGGTGGCTGTGCTTATTTATTTAATTTGCAGCGTGGTCTGGTTTAAGTATAGCGGACGTGCTTTTTTTATTTATTTAATTTTCCAGCATGGTCCGCTTTAACTAGCACCCGTGCTACAAAACCTTTGTTCATTTTAATGTTTTTTTGGATGAAGCGCCCCATACCGCGCTTTCACTTTAATGTTGGCCGCGCCCCTTTCTGTAGACGCTGCTCACTGTAACCTGAATACGGCGAGCAGCATCTAAAGAAAGGGGCGCGGCCTCCATGAAAGTGGTCTCGCTTTTTCGAGAGTTTGAGCTATTGGCATTATAAATAACAATGCCTTTTATGTGTGTTGGTTTTAAAACACATAAATAAAAGGCGTTTTCATCTACAATGCCAATAGCTTAAACTCTCGCAAATGCGAGACCTATTGCATTGAAAATGCTTGTTTTAAATTCACTCAGTGTAAACTGGTTTTGATGTTTCTGGTTGGCTGAGGACACAGTGGGTGTGTGTGGTTTGTACACGTGGTCTGGCTCCAATACTTTTAGGTTGAAAGTGCAGGCTAGAATCTTGAAGCTATGTTTACATCATGTGATATATTTATCGAATAAGGTGAACATTCAATCACAAAACTGATTTCTCATAAGGATGCGATATTCTGTCTTCAAAGATATGCAAAGTTCATTTGTTTATAGATTGTGCAAACAAATACGCTCAGATATTTGCCAGCTGCTGTGCCACTTGTATCCCTGGACATGCACTCTGTGGCCCTCCAGAGCTCGCCTTAGTCACTTCTCCTTAGGGGCGGCCTACACGCCCGGTGCCCAACATCAAGCATTAACAAGTACCAGGGCGAAGGGTGCTATACTATCGGGCGTGACTAGGCCCGCAGTGCAAATGACCACGCAGTACATAGGGGTGGCGTTGGAGGTTAGCTAGGAACTAAAAACCCCGCCCAGAGCCCTGGGCTTTTTATTATACTCCTCAAGTGGTCTCGACCACCGTCGAGCCCACTTACAAAACCTTATTCTGGGGGGTGCTTGGTGGCAGACCTTCCCCCTATCATAGCGAGAGGTGTGGGCTGCCCCACCGTCTCTCGCGATACTACATTCCTCCTCAACCAGGAGACCAAATGAAATGACCATAAACATTCACTTCCAGTCCTGACCGTTGGCTACTGGTCGAGTTATAATAAAATGAAAGTCTTACTTGGGAGTTGATGGCAACTGCTCACCCTGGCTGCGACCCGACATCTGATCGCCGACTAGCCACTAGTTACGTAGTCTTTATGCCTCTGGGAGAGCTTGGGGCAGGGCCGGAGGTGATACCGGCCTTGACTGCCCCGCAGCTGCGAGTCTGGAGGTTGGTCAGCGGGATCGTGGATGGAAGTCCCACTCTGCTCTCCCTCCGATTCCCGCGCTGATGGCGGTGAAGACTGCAGGTTGGTGGGGTAGTCGGTGGGGCTTGGCTGTCCCTGTTCAGCCCTTCTGTTCCTCGGGCTTGCAGGTCTCCTTTGGGGCGTCTCGTCTTGACCGGGGGTACCCACTGGGTCACCTTCTGCGGGAGGGACCTTTTTAAAGAATGACACATTGCGGGTAACCGCCTCGGAACCCCTCAGAGCGGTCAACATGGTACCCTTGATGGCAATGATAGTCCATGGATTCCGTTCGAACGGTGTCCGGAACTTTCCTCCGGGATGTCGATCTTGCACAAGCACCTGGTCGCCTACGGCTATGGGGCTCTCTTTGGCGCGTCTCCTCTGAGATGCCGCTTCGTTGGTTTTTGTTCGCTTGAGGTCCGATAGGTTCGGAGGATTCGCGGCTCTTTCCCATGTAGAGTGATGGGGAATGGTGTCAGTAACTGTTCGGCCAAAGCACAGGCGGCTCGGGATATTCCTGTGGTACAGTGAGGGGTGAGCTGGTATTCCCGGAGAAACTGATATACAGCTCGCTCTAGGTTGAGGCCCTCTGGCAACGCGATCTGTATGGTTTTGTTCAAAGTTCGCATCAGGCGCTCTACTTCGCCGTTTGCCTGGGCCACCTAGGTGTAATTTTGCAGTGTTTTATCTAATGGGATGCTAGGTACTCAGCGATTTCCATGCTGGTGAACGGTGGTCCATTGTCCGTCCGGAGTTCTCCAAACAGTCCGTGAGTGGCTATCACCTTTTCGAGTTTAGGGATGACTTCTGCTGCGGACGTAGAGGAAACTAACTATACCTCTGGGTACCTAGAGAAGTCGTCAACAATTACCAGCATGTGTTGCCCTCCTGGAAGACTGCTGAAATCCGCGCTGACTCTCTCCCATGGGCTGCTGGGGCTTGCTTCGGTGACCACCAGTGCCGGTCTGCTTGGGAGACTCGTGGCGAGGCATGCGGGACAGTGTTGTATGAGTGACTCAATTTGGTGGTCTAGGCCGGGAAACCACACTTTGCTCCGAAGTCGGTTCTTTGACTTGACGATCCCTTGATGCGCTCCATTGGCCAGGAGTGCGGCTTGTCTGGTGAGGCTCGCAGGTAGGACCAAACGCGGGCCACGCAGGAGACATCCTTCAGCCGACAATGACAACTCGTGACGGACCTGGTGTAGCGATCTTAGCGTGGCTTGAGCTGTTGCTGTACGCATGGGCGACGGGTTTTGGAGATGCTGCCAGTCTCTGGAGCCGACCGCTTGTATCGCCATTTGGAGGCAGTCATCGTCCTGGGTGGCGGTTATGACTGCTTGCAGTGACATCGGGAGGGGTCGGCACCGCTCAACAACCATCCGTACGTAGTCTTCTGTGGCAGCTGCTTCCTTGGCTTCGGGAGGGCTGACTGGCCGGGCATGCCACGACAGGAAATCGGCAGGGTTCTGCGTGCCGGGCCGTTATTCCACCTTCAGCTGGAACTCCTGTAGCTGCAGTATCCACTTCTTAATCCGTGGAGGGGGCCGGGACGACGAGCCTAGGAACAGCAGAATTAGTTTCTTGTGATCAGTGATGACCGTGAACGGGTGGCCATACAAATAGATGTGGAAATGGCGGCACCCCCATAAGTTGGCTATGGCCTCTTTCAATTTGTGAGTAGCGCTGTTCAGTAGGCGTTAGAGTTCTACTCGCATAGGCCACTGGCGCTCAGTCACCTCAACTCTGGCATTGTGCTAAGACGGCACCAAGACCGGTGGGGCTGGCGTCTACGACCAGTTGGGAGTCATGGCGCGGGTCGAAGTATGCGAGGGTTGTCAGCGGACAACGCGGCCTTGGTCTGCTGGAACGCTTGCTCCTGTGCTGGGCCCCAGGTCCAGTGGGCGGTGGTCTTTGTGAGCTCTCGCAGGGGGCCTGTCGGATCCAACAGGTTCTTGATGAACCGGCAACAGTATGTGACCATGCCCAGAAAGCTGCGGACTCCGGTCACCGATGTAGGGGCTGGCGCTTCTTGAACGTCCTTGACTTTGGCGGGATCAGGCCAGATGCCTCTGTCTGAAAATCGATATCTCAAAAAACTTGTCTCGGCGTAGGAACTCTCATTTCTCCCTGTGGAGTGTTAGGCCGCGGTCTCTCAGGCGTGTGAACACTGCGTTGAGGCGGACGATGTGTTCTTCTAGAGAAGGGGCGTGGACCAGGATGTCATCGCTCACGTTTAGCACCCCTTCTAGTCCCTGCAGGACAGTTTTGATATTTTGGAACACTTCGGCTGCGCTGGAGATCCCGAAGTTAAGGCGTTTGTAACGCCACAAGCAGGCGTGGGTGGAGAAGGTCGTGATTGGACGCGAGTCTGGGTGGAGCGGCACCTGATACCCTGACCGAAGGTCCATCGTCGAGAACCACTTTGACCCTGCAAGCTCGCCTATTATGTCATCCACCGTGGTTGTCAGGTGGCGCTCCCGTTTAATGGCGAGATTCGGGATTCGCATGTCAATGCATATGCGGACAGCGTCCGGCTGCTTCGGTTTCTTCGCGACCACGATGGGGGACACCCACGGGGTGGGACCTCTCACCCGTTCAATGATTCCGGCCGCTTCCAGCACGCGGAGTTCCGATTCCACTTTCGGTCGGAGGTGGAAAGCAATCCTCCTGTGTCTGAGAGCCACCGGGGCTACCGACTTGTCGATGTGTAGACAAACTGCTGGGCCTTTGAGGCACCAGATCCCGTCGAAGAGGGGTGCGAACTCTGATATCAACCTGTCCAGATCATGTGCTTGCACCGCAAAAGCAAACTGGATGAGGCGCAGTTCTTGGGCTGTGCGACAGCCGAGTAGAAATCCTGATCCTTCTCCGGAAACGTAGACTTTGGCCGACTGACGGATTTCCGCTTGGAATACCCTGTACATTTGGAGTGGGGTGTGGGTCCCAAAAGCGTACACTTGGACGTTGGTGTTGCGGAGCGCCGGCTGGTTGGGCAGCAGTCTGTAGGCACAGATGGCCCTGAGGTTGATTGTGGCGCTGGTGTCTGAGTGTCGTTACTGGATGCCCTGGCACGTTAACAGTGCACATGGGTGCAGCTTGCGGTGATGCCGAGAGGGCATGTAGCATGTGCACCACGTGCACAGTGGCGGCCTCATCATCGTCCCAGGTCTTTGCTCGAGGAATCACCAGGGATAGGCACTGGTCGAGTTGGGCCTTGCGACCGCCTTGAGGGCCTTGAGTGACAGACTTTAGAGAAGTGATTGACTTTTCCACAGGCACTGCATGTTTTCCCTTGAGCTGGGCATGCGCTGTCGTGTGGGAGCGGGCCTCCGCACCATCCGCAGAGGCGGAGTTTAGGATTCTGTCCGGGTCCCTGGGCCGAGGGTTTTCTGGGTCTCTGCCGTGGGCCTCGCGGATTGGGTTGAATAGCACAGACCGGTTCCTCTTTGATAGCTGCCGGAGCTTTCAGTTCCATATGGGCCGCCCTGGCCTTGGACAGTTCTTTGGATCGTCTTAGGGTCAGTATGTCCTTCATTGCCATGTTGTGCTCTTCAAGGACGCGTTCACGCAGTTTTGAGGAAGCGCACCCGTGGATGACTTGTGCCCGCACCTAATCGTCCTCATCAGGCAGGGTGCACGTGCTTGCTAACTCCTTGAGTTGAGCGTAGAATACGTCGACAGATTCTTCTGGGAGCTGTTTCGCTTGGCGGAGAAGGAACCGTTCGTAGTCTGGGTTGGCATATGGCTCGAAGTGCGCAGTGATGGCATCCCGCAACGTGGCGTAGGTGTTCGGGGGGTCCGGCTTCATGGACGGTCTTGGCGATTTTATGGATGTCCGCTCCGCCCAGGTGAAGGAGCATGGACCGCTGTTGTCGCTCTTTGATCTCCGCAGCTTCAAAGAACGTCTCCAGCCGTTCCGCCCATTCCTTCCATCGCGCAGCTTGGGAAGGCGGCTGACCTGTTACGGGGAAAGGCTCCAGGGGCGGGACGGTGGTCATGGTGGCACCGCTGTGAACGACTCCTAGGGCGCAGGAAGGCTATACCGCAGCGTCTGTGTGGCACCTATATAGATGCCAGGCGGCGGTGTCTTCACTAGTGGCTGACCAGCAGGAGGTGGCGTCCGGGGCCTCTATGGGGCATGTGCACCACAGGCGGCTGGGACCGTCCCACAGCCGGGGTTCGCATGCTTGAGGCGCGCAGCAGTTCCTGTGCCAGAGAGGGGACGGGTCCCCGAGGTGAGGCAGCGTGGCTTCGTGTGGCCCGGTTGGGCAGGTGTACTTTGAGGGGTGAGCTCCCTTTAAGTGCTTGGCAGCCACTCCTGTGGCCGATTGGTAGTGGTCGGTGGCCAGAGATGCAGGGAAGAAGGCTCTTCACATGCACTTGCAGCACGCGACTCCCAGGCAGGGTCACCCACAGGTTACGCCGGGCTAAGGTCTTATTGGGTGCGGTGACATCAAACGGCCAGAGGGGGCAGCAGAGAACACGCAAGCGCTCACCGCGTCAATGACGTCTCGCGGGGCACCGACTCACGCGCTCCAGCCCTTCTGTTGACACGCCGCTGCAGGCGATCGTCAACGGTTCAGCAGGGCCGCTGCGAGGCCGTAGCAGCGGGCGGGTACCCAGGCAACGCTCGCTCCGAGCGAGGCACACCAGCAGGAGGGGCTGCACGGTGGCAGGTGAGTGCGCGGCGGCGGTGGCAGGCAGGCGGCACGGCGGGTCAGATGTAGGGCAGCAACTTGCTGACACCACCTCGTCGCCAGTGTAATATCGAGCGTGACTAGGCCCGCAGTGCAAATTACCACGCAGTACACAGGGGTGGCGTTGGTTAGCTAGGAACTAAAAACCCCGCCCAGAGCCCTGGGCTTTTTATTATACTCCTCACGTGGTCTCGACCTCCGTCGAGCCCACTTACAAAACCTTATTCTGGGGGGGTGCTTGCTGGCAGATCTTCCGCCTATCATAGCGAGAGGCGTGGGCTGCCCCACCGTCTCTCGCGATACTACAGGTGCCAGGTGCTGCTCTCCTCCACGTTTTAATTCAGTGGAGTGAGGGCTTCACAGGGATGTCCGCTTTATATTTATTTTACAAAATGAAAAGATAAACGATAACAAGCAGCCCTCCCACCTCCAAACCAGGGCTTGAAAAGACAATAATGAAGCAGATTGCAGCTCGATCTTATTGTCCTGATGGCGAATGTGACTGGAGCATGTTGGCTAGTTGTTAGATCTGGGGGTCTCTAGTTGGCAGGGTAGGTACCACTGTCCAAGTAGGGACCCTTGCTTCTAGTCAGGGAAAGGGGGATACACTGTTAAGATAACCCCTGCTCACCCTCTAGGTAGCTTGGCCTGAGCAGTCTGGGCTATCAAAGGCAATGTGTAAAGTATTTGTACCAACACTCACACTAACACAGTGAAAACACCACAGATTTACTCCACACCAGTTTTAGAAAAATAAGGTATCTTACTAAAAACTTCACAAGACCAAATACTACAGAAACACCAACATACAATTAAAAAGGTTACTTTAAAGATAGTTCAAGAGTTTGCAGAAAGTACTCCAGGATGTAAAAATCAGTGTCCTGCACAATGCGACTCTCAATGCACAAAATGCGACACTCTCGTGCCCAACAGTACCTGTAGTTGCGTTAAGGTTCCCAAAAGCTATAACAAGGAAGATGGCAAAGGCGATGCGATACTCCTGAGATCTTGGGGAGGCTTTGCAGCAGCCCTGCATCACGCAGCAGAGGTGGATGCGCCGGCTCCGATCTGTAGGGGGAGGATGCGATGACTTTGGCTTTCGTTGCGTAGGTTTCTTAGGGGGAAGCTTCACGCACAGGTACGATGCGACGATCTTCGATGGGGCGCGATGCGCGGCGCAGCGCTGACTTCTGGCGCTGCAACCCTCAATGCGTCGCGGTGCGGGGCGTTTACTTCTGGCGCCGCAACCCTAGATGCGTCACAGGACGGGACTCTGCGTCGACGCACGCAGCGACTGGATACTTTCACGCACCGGCAGTGGTGCGGCCCGCAAACTGGTTCTGCGACGATCCTCGCAGCGTCGGGAATCTTCACGCACTGGGACGATGCTTGACGCACTCGGCGATGCGGGGACTCCGGGTGTTGCGATGACGCCGCAATGAAATTCTCCTCGCACTCTCGTTCTTGCGACTCGCAATCGGATGATGCGTTGGGTACCAGTTACTCTTGTTCACGCTTCTGCTTTCCAGCTCCCAAACACAGCAAAACGACCTCCTGAGGCCCAAAGACTAGGCAAGCACTCCAAGGCAGGTCAGAACTCCCTCAGCAGAGTTCCAGGGGAGCTGGTGGTGAAGTCCTTTTGTTCCTGGGACTTAACAGGGAGCCAGCTCTCCTCAGGCCCTTGGAGATCAGAATCGAAAGAAGGGGACACAGCAAAGTCCTTCCCCTCTCCTTGGCAGCAAAGCAAAACAGCCAGCAGGCAGTCTTCTCCTCTTCAGTTCCTTCCAGCTTTCTCCTTGGCAGAGGTTCCTTCTTAGTTCCACAGTGATCTGAAGTTTAGGTGTCTGGGGTCCTCTTCTTGTACCCCTCCAAGTCTTTGTCTCTCTTTGTTTCAGTGGGGGGATTCCCCTGCTCAAACCGGTTCCTGGGTGTGCTCTGCCCTGGAGCACCTGGTTCCTTTCAGAGTGAGGGGCAGGGTCGTTAGATGCTCAGCAGGTGGTGGAGCCTTTGTGCTGGCAGAGGCAGAGTCCTCAGCCTGGCCAGTAGGGGGTGGAGCCAGCATTGTGCTGGCAGAGGCAGCCCTACTCAAACCCAGGGGCTACTCCTCCCACCCATTTAGAGCAGATCTCCCTATTCACCCTGCTGCTTACTCATCCAGACTCCTGGAGCCACCTAGCCCATCACATGACACCAGTCAGCCAATCTGCACACAGGCACACAGGAAGGTTAAACAGGAGAATAGCTACTTTCTAAGAAGTGCTATTCTCACACATTGAATTTAAAAACTATCTTGTTAAAAAGATGTATAATTAAATTCTGAACACAGGGATACCAAACTTGGATTTTCTATCTTGCCTTTAGGGGAAGATAGGCATGTAAACAGCCTCCCCCATTCTGTCCTATGGGCAAGATAGCCTCTCAGCAGTGAAAAACGAAAATGGCTGTAATTCACTACCAGGGCATGTTACACACCTCAGTACATGCCCTACCTCTCAAACACTGCACCCAGCCCAGGGGGGTACCTAGGGCCACCATAGGGATGCCTGACATGTACAGAAAGGGAAGGATAAGGACTGGTCAGTGGTTGCACTGGCCAGGTCGACATGGCAGTCCTGGACTGCACATAGGCACTGCACGCAGGCCTAAGACATCATTTTAGGGCTACTCCTGTGGGTGGCACAATCAGTGCTGCAGCCCACTAGTAGCATTTGAATCACTAGCCCTGGCACACTCAGTGCACTTTACATGGGGCTAACAGGTGAAACAAATATAACCAATCAATATAACAATTTATACAGAGAGCATATGCACTTTAGCACTGATCAGCAGTGGTAAAGTGCCCAGAGTCCTATTGCAAACAACCACGGGTCAGAAAAAATAAAGGAGGAAGAAGCAAAAAAGTTTGGGGATAACCCTGCAAAAAGGGCCATTTCCAACACTAGTTGACAGCAGCCCAGCGGCAGCCGCTAAATCAATGGATGAATGGCGTCAAATAGGGGTTGACTAATGAATAATCTTGGGCTTCCTGACCCCCCTCCCCCCCTCCCCCCCCCCCCCCATGAAGAATCCATTCATCTTTGGGCCCTGGATTACGTGTTCTAGCATCGCCCTGAGGCATTGGCTTTTGCGGCGTGGGGCGATTATGCCCCATTCCAAAGGGGTTAGAGCCAGGGATGAGGGCATGAAATATTGTTTTAAATTAAAAAAAATACTTTGCAAAATGTCTCATTTTCTGTTTGGCACTGACAATGTTAATGACTCTAAGGGCTCAGAGGAACAGATTGGTGTTTGTAGCACAACCCTTGCGCCCAAAAAGCCCTCCCCACACACCACTCCTCTTTAACATCTCCCCACCAAATAAGGTGCGCCAGCAAGTTAACTGTTGGTAGTGAAGCAAGGTGTTTCCGAGCACAGCCCGGTGCCTAGAAGCCCTCCTCCCAATCCTCCTTAGCATCTCCTCCAGAATACGGTGCAAAGCAAGGTGTTTCTGAGCACAGCCTGGGCACCTAGAAGCCCCACCCAATCCTCCTTAGCACCTCCCGCAGAATACGGTGCAAAGCAAGGTGTTTCCGAGCACGGCCTGGGCACCCAGAAACGCCCCTATTCCTCCTTCGTATTTCCTGCAGAATAAAATGTAGAGATGGCAACTTGTATCTGTTGCATCTTTTGCAGTATAATTTGCATAGGGGGCATCTTTCTGGTGCAGAGGTGTTTCCAAGCCAGTCCGGGTGCCTAAAAGTCCTGCCCAAAAACCCTTCTTTAGCAGCTCCTGCAGTATTGCACTGTATTGCACTATACAATGATGAACTTTACCATACCTTATCATGACAGGCCATACGATACTGTATCATGACAGGCCATACGATACTGTATCATGACAGGCCATACCATACTGTATCATGACAGGCCATACTATACTGTATCTTGACAGGCCATACCATACAATGACAGGCCATACAATATGATTAATTACGCAGATGGAATGCACTCCTTATCGTCAGATTTAGTCCAACTTGTCCCTTGTGCATCAAAGAATACGTGCAAACTGGAAAGGTGCCCTGCCCAAAATGGCACCTTGGTAATCTACGTCTTCAGAGGATGGGGCGACCTCTCGCCCCAACCAGTTGCACTACTAACTGCTGTCTACTTGGCGGCCTCATCTACCGACCCCCTGGACCCCACTGACTTTTCGCCAACTCCATCATGGACATCATCTCCCCGCATGCCATCGTGTCCCAACTATAACCTACTGGGAGACCTCAGCTTCCACCTCGACAACCAACTGGACCCCAGCACCACATCCCTCCTGGACAACCTCCACAACATTGGACTCCGCCAGATCGTGACCGAACCCACGCACTCAACAGGACACACCCTCGACCCCCTCTTCACAACAGGAAACTCCATCACCTTCAACCACACCACCAAACTCCCATGGACTGACCATCGATGCATTCACTTCACCTTCAGAACACCCACCATCCACAGACACCAGCACCTGCTCCCACGAAGAAACTGGACCAGAATCACAGACGACAAGCTAAACTCATCACTCAGCAACTCCACCCCAACCATTGAGGAAAACGACGACGCCAACACCGCAGCCCGAACCCTGCACAGATGGCTCTCCGACAGCGCCAACACCATAGCCCCCCTCAAGAAAAACACCCACGCCAAGAAAGCTAGATGGTACACCAGCGAACTTCGAGAGTCCAGACGCACTTGCCGTCGCCTCAAAGGCCTGGAGGAACACCAAATCCACAGAAGCCCACAACAACTTCAGAGCCGCCACCGCCAACCACCAACTCATCAGAAAAACGAGGAAAAAAGCGATTGTCTTCAATCTCCACTCATGCACACAACAGCAAATAACTTCAACATCAAGGAGTTCGCCCAACCCACTAGCGAGTCCACCGACATCCCTCCGTCGCAAGACCTCTGCGACAAACTCAGCACCTTTTTCCACCACAAAATCAAGAGCATCGACGAAAACTTCGACAAAGACTACAACCAACACACTGAACTCTCACCAACCACCCCCGACACCCTGAAGCCAGCGATCGACAACTGGACAGCCCTCACCACAGAAGACACACTGAAGACAATGAAGTCAATCCACTCCGGGGCCCCCACGGACCCCTGCCGCACCACATTTTCAACAGAGCCGCCGACACCATCGCACCCATGCTCTGCCACACCATTAACCGCTCCCTGGCAACCGCCTCGTTCCCTGACGACTGGAAACATGCTGAGATTAACCCCCTCCTGAAGAAACCCTCGGCGGACCCCACAGACCTCTAACTACAGACCGATCTCCCTGCTCCCATTCCCAGTGAAAGTCATTGAGAAAGCCATCAACAGCCAACTCACCACATTCATCGAAGAGCACAACATCCTCGACTCCTCACAATCCGGCTTCAGAAAAAAACACAGTACGGAAACCGCCCTCCTCGCTGCAACAGACGACATCCGTACCTTACTGGACAAAGGAGAAACAGCAGCCCTCATTCTCCTCGACCTCTCAGCGGCGTTCAACAGTCTCCCACCGCACCCTAATACGCAGAGTTCACGACGCAGGGATACAAGACAAGACCCTCGACTGGATCCGCTCCTTCCTCTCCGGCAGAACGCAGCGAGTCAGACTTCCCCCCCCCCCCCCCCCCCCCTTTCCTCTCAGACCCTACACCTACCACCTGCGGAGTCCCCCAGGGGTCCTCCCTCAGCCCTACGCTCTTCAACATCTACATGGCTCCGCTTGCCCACATCGTCAGAACCTATGGACTCAACATTGTGTCATACGCAGATGACTCCCAACTTATCCTCTCCCACGAACCCAACACCGCCAGACAACTTTCGAGAAGGCATGGAAGCCGTCGCCAAATGGATGAAAAACAGCTGCCTACAACTAAACACCAACAAAACGGAAGTACTCATCATGGGCCCAAACCCAGACGCCTGGAATGGCACCTGGTGGCCCCCCGCCCTCGGAAGCCCGCCTACTCCCACAGACCACGCACTCAACCTGGGACTCAATCTGGACTCAGAGCTCAAAATGGACCGCCAGATCAACTCCGTCTCGTCCTCCTGCTTCCACACCCTCCGCCTCCTACATAAGACCTTGAAATGGATCCCCCTCGAACACAAAGACTGTCACTCAGGCCCTGGTCACCAGCAGGCTCGACTACGGCAATGCACTCTAGTCCGGAATAAACGAAAACCTCACCCGCAAGCTACAGAACATCCAAAACGCCGCCACAAGACTGGCCCTCAACCTGCCAAGTCACTGCCACATCTCCTATCACCTGCGAACACTCCACTGGCTCCCAATCGAAGCTAGAGTCACCTTCAAGATGGTAACCCACGCTCACAAGGCCCTCCACGACACCGGACCAGCATACCTGAACAGCCGACTCAAATTCCACGCACCTCAAAGGACCCTACGATCAGCCCAGCTCTCCTATGCAGTGGTCCCCCGCACCAGAAACACCAGATCGGGAGGCCGCTCATTTTCCTTCCTCGCGGCCAGAGCCTGGAACGACCTTCTGCTCCACCTCAGACAGATAACATCGCTTCCCATCTTCGCAAGAAACCTCAAAACCTGGCTCTTCGACAGACCCCCTCCTTGATGGACTGGAACCTGCGAACCCCACACCCCCAGCGCCTTGAGACCCTTACGGGGGCGTAGTCGCGCTTAACAAACACCTGATTTGATTCATATGCTTCTCTTTTTCCACCATAATTTCCTTATTTTTCAAAATTTTCACCATCTTTTTACACTTCTTATTTAGTTCTGACTTTACGTTTAAATCCACACTCCGAATTGTATGCCTTTTTCCGTGTTTCTTATGTTCGCGCTGTGCCCCTCCGGACCCATTGCAAGAGCATGACAAATGCAGAATTCGTCCAAGGCAGTGTATTTATTAAAGCCCAATGCATTTCGGGCGATGAGCACCCTTCTTCAGGGGTCACTATAAAAAACAATAAAAACCATAACCATTTACATCTTCACCAACATTATACTTCTTATTCAAACTCTTATTTCTGGTTAATATGCATATTTCAAAACGTCATGTTACTTTGCAACTGTGACAAAGAGAACCCCCTAGAAGGTACTGAGACCCCCCCCTCTAACAAGTGACTGCGGGAACAATTACCTCTCCCCTCGGTTTCTTCAGCACACGGACACTTGGAAATCGGAACCCATCGCCCTGAGCCAGAGTGAACAAAGCGGCCCGTGTTTCTTTAACTGGGCGGAATTGGCGGCCGGCCCCGCCCACCCTGATGATGAAGACAGGAGGAGTTCAAATCCCGGAAGAACTGAGAGGAACGACGGTACGAGCCCAGAGGAGGAAGAAGGCGAGACGAGAGAGAGAGCGGAGGAGACAGCTGATTGCGAGAGAAACACCGGAGGAGGTAGCAGAGTGGAGAACCCTGCGGCGCTGGAGCCAGGAGGCCAACAACCCTGTGACCCGCCCCGCCACGTTTCTGGAGAAGCGTGGCACCAACAGGTACGCGCTCGTATCTCTGCTTGGGGGATAAGGAAAAGGCAGTGAAATCCACGTTTAGGAGCCGCTTCTCACCGTACCCTCTCCCTCACGTTCCGACACCTAGCCTTAGCCTGTAGAGCACCGTGTGACTCCTCACCCCTTTTTCCCCTGACAATAGTGTGAACTGAACACTGGACTGACCCCAGTCTCCCTTTTCTTTTGTTTTGGTTCCTGTTACGAGGTTGGCCTGAGTTACATTGTCCCGGTGAGCGAAACAACCTGGATCCACTAAGACGAGGAAAACCACTCCGAAGAGGACGGCAGTTACAAGAACCCGAGTCTGACGCCCCCCTACCCTACTATTGACCTGTCAGGAACTTGAAAAGGGTTGTAAAACCATTAAAACCAGAGTTACCTTACAACCCCGTCTCTGCGTTTCCCTCAGTTCCGCTACAGCAACCATCTTCTGTTCCCCCATAATAAGTCCCTTCATAGCCAGTACTGATGAAAAACCTACGTTCCCAACTATAACCAATCACTCTACCCTCTTTTCCCTTAGTCAGTCTTGTCCTGCTATACAATCTCTTTTCCTTCCTGCTCCCGAACTGCATTCCAAATGCTATATCAGCAGACCTATTGGAGCCCACGCCCCTTGCTCTAATCTAATTCCTACTTGCTTTTCTGCCTAAAACCAACTGTTCATGGAACTGTTCAAACACAATGTGCCCCTCAATTTTAATTTGTGGTTTGAACATAAGTGTGCAAAGTAAAGAGATTTACATTTAGGTTCGTCTATAAATTAAAATTTCCCCCTATTTTCCCTTTAGGACTGTTGTGAATTAAGCAGCAAGGAGAGTTTAGACTTACTATCGATCGTGGCCTGAGGGTGATTCTATCAATGATTTTATTGCAACAAAGGACTCGTCGTGAAGTAATCCTCAATTAATTATGCCATTGTGTTTAGAAGCTGTGGGAGAAGGACTGAGTTTGCAAAGTCCAATATTAAGTCCGCTTTTAAATTACTGCCTGTGCTTCGGATTATTTTTTTATTGTTAGGCTTGCAGTTTGAAGACCAGATTTACTAGATTGAATGCTGCTCTATAGGCTGTCCAGTTCTTGGACACGTTTGAGTTGTTGTAGCTCATTTTAGCAGTGGGTTTTCACTTTCAGGTCCAGTTGCTTTACAGTAATGCATTATTTAGATGATTTTTTGTTGGTTGAGAGGGAGAGATCAGGCAATTGTGGGGCAGCTTTGCAAGCATTTGAGGACATCATGCAAGATTTGGATGTGCAATAAGCTCAAGATAGGACTGAGGGCCCTGTAGCAGTGTTGACTTCCCTATGCATTTAACTAGACACGATTGCAATGCAGATTAAACTGCCACAAGACAAAGTACAGAAATTGCTGCAGTTACTGAAGACCGTTTAGATAAGTAAATTGAAATTTAGAAAAATTCAATCTTTGCTTGGTCACTTGAATTATGCCTGTAGTGAT
This sequence comes from Triturus cristatus, assembly GCF_964204655.1. Classification (NCBI taxonomy): domain Eukaryota; kingdom Metazoa; phylum Chordata; class Amphibia; order Caudata; family Salamandridae; genus Triturus; species Triturus cristatus. The sequence goes on along the minus strand of NC_140579.1, from coordinate 1,054,192,320 downwards.
GCAGGCTGGTTAGGTCTTTCTGAATGCGTTTGGGTTTTTCAGTGTCAGTGTTGCCCCGTCACGGAGTGATGGTGAGCACAGGTTTGAGGGACAATTTGAGAGTCTGGAATACCTTCTTGAAAGATCTCAGTGGTGTCAGTGTTGTCATTGCGGGATGAATGGCTTTGGAAGGTTCTTTTCTAACGTAACTGGTTCAATTGGTCTGAAGTGGATTATTTGCACCGTCTTGCCCAATGCGTAGTTTGACTGGTCTCAAAGAGACAAATGAAGTACAGGCTTACTCTGAAACCAGACAACTTAAGTCTACCTTCAAACATTAGAGAAGTTCCTCTCCCCTTCCATGACAGCAATGCCCTTTGTCAAGAGGCAAGTCAGTTGTGTGCACCCTGCGTGTCGTCTAGAGTCTTACATGGAACAACATTCTAGTTTATTTAATCAAACACAACAAAGGTTTTTTTATAGCATACATCCTGTATTAATGCATTTCAAAGTGCTCTCATATGCAATAATGAGGCAAAAGAAAGCGGGGGTTAAATAAAATATTTGCTTATAATCACATTTGGTCAAGTGAGAAAGCGAAGATAAATCCCAGGTTTTCTGGTTTCACATTGTGCAATTCAGCCACTAGCTAGATATCTCGTTCCCTCATCCATTCTACATCATAGGTCAAAGTTTCTTCTTTAATTCTTGGTGCATGATGTTAGAGCGTGGGTGCCAGGCGGTAGCCACATGAAAGCTCAGCTCATCTTGGGCTCATGGGTCGAAGAGGACCGAGTGTGGCTCGAGCCTTCAGTGCCACCTCTACTCGAAAAGACAGGCCTAGGCTGGTGAGGAAGCTAGATGTGGGGCGCATGCAGTCACCTGACATTTTGTTACCGTCATGACCCGCATTTTAATGTACGGGCTGGTACGAAAATTAAGAAAATCACTTAAAGCTGGTATTTTTTCCCCTTATCCTCACATGCATTAAAAAGTAAATATAAGATAAAAGCTCATCAAAATATTTTCAAAAACAGCTACTCAATGATCCCCATTTGCTAATTAAAGTAAACAAAGACAGAAAGGCCATGTCGAAAATGAATATAGGCGATTTTAGATTAAGTTCTTTTTAAGTATCATGTCTGTGCCTTTGCAGAATCTTTAAATGTAAGCATATGTCCGATGTTTTTTCTCTGGGGAAGGTGGAACAGCAGCGAGTACTATAAGGAAGGGTTGGCGTACACTACTAGAGCTGGGTGTGGGTCTCTGCATGGGTGCCATAGAACCCCTGAAGACGTGGTATACTGGCATAGCTACAAGGGGGGTGAAGGCTGAGGCTTTGGGGGGTGAGCTGGGAGAGATTGGCAATGTGGTAGTTAAGTGGGGGAATTATTTCCGTGAAAAGTAACTATAGGCATATCAAGAGGCTGATCGTTTGTTGCATGGTCAACAAATCATTTAGTTCCTCCACAATAGTTGTATTTTAATTGCATCAAAAACCCTCTTGCCAACCGTCAATACAGTGGCGTAACGCAAAATGATGGGGCTCCCCTGCAGAATGTGATTAGTGGCACTGAGTCTCTCATCACCAATAATCATTGGCCTTGGGCTGTCTGGGGCCCCCTAAAGGCCAGGAGCCCACTGAAGGGCTGAGGCCCTCCCTGCACTGCAGGGGCCGTAGGAGCCTGTTATGCCCCTGAAATGCCCGTGCGGCAGAATGGATAGGCATGACACTGAATAAGGGAGCACCGCTTCCCCGCGACAAACACAAGCCCATTTTTAAGTTCCCGAATTTTGGGGTAATTTAGGAGAGATTGGTCCAGCACAGTGTATTCTTAGCAAACCAGTTGCTACCCTGGTTAGACAGAATAAAGAGCTTGTAAAAGCTCCCCACACTTATATTAAAATTCATATAATCATTGAAGAACTGAAGGCCTTCAATCCTCACAATTTTTTGTTTTATTATCTTCAATATACCAATTTATTCCATTGGATTTGATCCCTTTCCCTATTTTCTTTTCATACACCACTTTAAAACTACAGCCAACACGAGTTGCGTGGTAACAAAACACTTTCTCAAGAAAGTAACTGAAGCCAATATATATAATCACAAATTCATTTCCATACTTAGCACAAAATAGATATTTGTTCATTACACGTATCTTAATGGTGACACCTTGAGAGCCAGTAGTAAATGTTTTGAATGGCACGTAGTGACAATAACATGTCAACATTATAATAATAATCCTAGAGGGTTTTTACCTTACACAAAACGACAGCATTGCCATTTTTATATCTGTACATTTATTTCTAGTTCTATATTTTACATTTTTAAATGTTATTGCTTTTTCCACCATAGCAGGCTTCAGCCTAAATTTCTTCAGAAAAAGGCAAGCACACCCTGGCCTGCACCACAGATTTATTATTCCGTTTGAATCTCACCTTTCCACTTCTTTCCAGGATGTGATAAACATCAATTCAACAGCATGTGTCAATAACGGAGTGCACATTTAGATCACGCACTTTACAGTCTGCCTTTATGCAGCATTTCACAGAGTATCAAAATTAACATAGAGTATCACTGATGCCACTGGAACATAGAGCATGATGCAGCTCCCCTTGTCAGTTATGTGCCGTTGGGCAGGCAGTACACCCCAAACCGCCCATTTCTGTGAATTCACGCCAAGTGCTTGAAGAAATAATCGCAGCCCAACTACGCCAACCCAGTCCATACTCCAGGAAAATGGCTTTCTATTCTTCAGTATTAACGAATAGAGCTCTGCCCCATTAACACTTTTATTATCAAACCTGCCCACTTTCCATTTATATCCTTCTACTCCCAAACAACCTGCTCAAACGTTCTTTTGGACTGTGCTGTGTTCTCATCGTAGTTGGCATACATCTCCATCTCATGAACAACATCCTAGATTTGCATCCGTCAGAGTCCCCAAACCCATGCACACTGCTGACCCAGTCAGTGTACTGTGCTGAGGGGGCCAACTGGAACCTGTCCCCTCCCCCGCACCACGGGGGCCAATGCGTCAATAACCTGCCGAGTTACTCAGTGTCTGGAAATGCATTCTGCATTCAGACAACTCACCCCTCCTTTTCACCGCTCACTCTTCACTTTCACCCTGCAATCACACTGTTCCCACTGTACTTATTCTGCACTCACATGAGCACACCACTCACCCTGCAATCACATGACACTATGCTCATCTGTCACTCTCACTGCTCGCCCTGCACTAAAGCACAAACAAGCACATATCTCACCATGGATTCACTCCTCCCCCCTCTGCCTGGTCACCTGCACCCAAACAGACACATCACTCCCCTCACATCACTCACCATACACTCATTCCTCTCACCCTACTCGCACACAGGCACATCGCTCACCCTGCACTCACATAGGTAATCCTGTCACTCACATAGGCACACCACTAACCTTGCACTCACACCTCTCAAACAGGCACATCACTCACCCTGGACTCACACCACTCATTCTGCAGTACTTCCTCTCACCCTGCACTCAAACAGGCACCACACTCTCACTGTTAAAACCATATATTAGTATATGCCTTATGTTAATGCAATACACTGTCTTAACACTAAACACTGTTTAATCTAAAAATGTCTAGTTTATTCAATATAATCAAACCTTTACATATCCAGAATTTCTGTCATAGTTAAGACATACTGTATACAACATGTGATTGATATAATTAAATTTTATTCAAGAAAATATTAAACCACTATTCACGGTATGTGCAAAATATCATCACCAAAATATCTAAATATTACAGAAAACAAGTTTCTTGTTGAAAAAAAGGAATTGCTCTGATCTATACATTCACAGAACTGACAATAACAATATCCCAAGATATAAAAATGGCATCACAAGTTGTTGACACAGCGTTTCAGTGGTATTAAGTTGGTTCACCACACCTTCTTCAGGACTTAAAATGTAGAAACATATGTATATCTTAAAACCAAAGAACTTCTCTCATAACTCTTTCCCTTCACTGTGATTATCGCTCACGTTCTATGGAAATCTCGCTGGTTTTATCTTCCAGGTGTGATACTGATCTTTTTGCATTCCAGTATGTGTTAATTTGATAACAATCCCAGTAGGGACCACTACCTACCTGTGCCGCAGTATCGAGCTCTCTGTGTGGGACTTCAGTCTCTTGGGTCGTGGACTGACTCTGCTAGCTTGCCCTTGCCTGTGTTTCCCTCCCACCGCCGCGTTTCACATCCTCGTGGCCGCGGTCAGGAGGGGGACTGCATATCCCAAGCGCACCTGCTGTCGCGGGCGGAAGTTCCCGCCCACTGCCCGTGCCCGGAGGCGCTATATATTCAACCTCACCCTTGGCGGAGCGGGGGACCACTACCTACCTGTGCCGCAGTATCGAGCTCTGTGTGGGACTTCAGTCTCTTGGGTCGTGGACTGACTGCTAGCTTGCCCTTGCCTGTGTCTCCCTCCCACCGCCGTGTTTCACATCCTCGCGGCCGCGGTCAGGAGGGGGACTGCATATCCCAAGCGCAACCTGCTGTCGCGGGCGGAAGTTCCCGCCCACTACCCGCGCCCGGAGGTGCTATATATTCAATCTCATCCTCCGCATCGCGGGTCCGCGCGTGGGCGGCGCCGGGCTAAGCCCGGGCAGAGGGCGGGCCCTTTGAGGCCCTCAGAGGCATAAGGAGGCTGGGCTGGGCCACGGCTCATGGCGCCAGGTTTTTGCTGCTGTCCCCTGTTTAATTGGACTTTGTGAGTTTTATTTTTTTATTTTTAAAGAGCTTGTGTGGCTATTTTATAGGACAAAGAGCTGAACTTCCCCTTTCCTGATTGCTTTGTTATTAATTGTTTAGGCATTATATATTCGTCTTTTTAAAAACAAACCTTGTGGTACTATTGAAAATGATGAAATCCACACCAGGCAAAACACTTCCTGTAGCTGCAACACTAGACAATTATCTGGTGAAAGTTGTAACTAAAATCAATAGTGAAAGACGCAAATCATTGGGTCAGGGTATTAGTCCCTCTTTATTGTCTAGCTCGCCCACTACATTGCTTTCTCCTACTCAGGGTGTTAGCTGTAGCATTGAACAACTTGATCCGGTAAACACTGCAGATTTAGCTCTTCTACCCTCTGAACTAGTGCAGACTCAGGAAAATACGGTTGACCCAAATGATACTAATGATGCTCCACTAGAGGGTTCTTCGGCCCCGGTAACAGAGTGTTGAGATCTCGTAAGCATACACAAATCAAACGGGGGGGGGTGGGCGAAACTCTAACAAAAAAATAGATCCGCCACCCACTAGTGGGGATAGTATAAATGAGGTTTTGTCTAACTGCCACCTTTAAAATTGATTCAGAACAAATAGATTGCCTGATTGGCATTTTGGAGGCCAAACTCACTAAGATAGTTAAACCCCTAGTGGTCAAAATTGACATGTTGTCTGCGGAAATTGAGACTAGGAAACCTCCTGGGACCCTGTAGTGATATAACAGTAAGTGTTAGCACTGCTGAAAAGGGCCCCAGAGTTAACAACGAGCTACCTAAGCCCCTTAAGGAAGGACCCAGTTTAATAGAACTAGCAGCCGCTGTACCCCTGACAACTGCGAGTAAAACTCCACCTTCAGTAACATCCCTACGGAGTAAGAGGGGGCCGGTAGAAGCAAGGTCTGGTCGCACGGTTAGTGCACAACCAGACTTACCTCCTGAATGTGCCCCTTTTGATGCAGTGTTGACTAATGTTCCTCCTCTAATAGAGGGCTGTTTGCCAAACAAGTTAGAATCCCACGGATCCTTAAAGAACAAAACTGTTTCGTGGCTAAATAGAGTGTGGGTTTCCAGTAGGGTTATCACATCAGATATTAACCACCAGGAGAGTCTCATGGATAGGACGATCACACAAGAATATTAGGGGGGACTGTGTCTCAATTTCAGCAACCCACTTCTAGTTAATAATGCCCTGTTAAGAGCGTCCTCGCTGCCACATACTGATCAGGGCATCACACTTCGCTCACTGGGATATTTTTACAGACATCTAACACAGCAGCCCGCTAATGATTCATGCAGGGGCAGAGAAATAGGCGCTGAAGGGTACATTGCCCACGGGGTTGCCACATTAAATCGTTATCAACCCCTGAGTGACCTAGATTCAAATGATTGACTTGAATATGGCCGGGACCATCTTACACCTGCCATAGAAGCTCCCACATTGATTGTGGAGGAGGAATGTGGGTTAAATGGAAACTCAGTGAGCCCTAGTGAGGGTGGTACCCTAAATGTTATGAATACAATGGGGGATGTCCAAGGTGGCCCCACTGATGGTTTGGTGGTAGTGAGGGCCACACATCTAGGTACGAGGGTCCTCAGTTGGAACATCGCTGGGTTGAACAGTAAAGCAGATGATGTACAGTGGAGGATCGGTTTAACAGACTGTGAAATTATTGGGTTGCAAGAAACCTGGGACACGGAGAATACCTTTTTGCTGGATGGGTATGCGGCTTTTTGGTCGGCTGCAGTTGCTTCCCCCATGGGGAGGTCAAAGGGCGGACTTTTAACCCTCATTTCATTAAAACTTGAAGGGACTCATACTAAAGTGGAGACTGGCACGCCATATTGCCTTGCAGTGGAAATTCAAACTAATTCAACTGGGAATTGGCTCATTGTCAACTTTTATAATTCTTTTGTTAAGAGTACTCCAAATGAACATTTAGTCAGTCTACACGATTTTCTGGAACTGTATAATGCTAACCGTACGAATCATTATTCGGTTATTGTGCTTGGAGATTTTAATGTTCATTGTTGTAAAGGTAATTGTTTTGTTTGGGACAGCTTAGGCCCAGCAAACCAAGATAATAATCATTTTGAACACACCCCGCAGGGAATGTATTTAGAAGATTTGGTCGTTGGCAATGACTTGATCTACCCCACTAAATTTACAGGAGACATCCCAACCTACAAGGGGAGAGGTTTGGGGTCTACTATTGATTACATCTTTGTGAGTGCAAACTTAGCAAACATGGTTAGTCAGTATAATGTCAGCTGGTCTCCCTATGGAGATCATAACCCAGTTAAGGTGATTCTGACAGATGATCTAAGGAAAAAAGCGAATCCCATACTGACTGCTGGAATCCTTGATATACGGCCCACCGATCAAGCTCGACGCCTGAAATGGTGCCGTGTGGTACCGAAGGATTTCCAGGAAAATTTGCTGGGAAAGGTTGGGGATTACATGACCACTTGCCTGAAAGATGGTATCATAGGGGAGGAGGTCCTAGTAGCCTACGGCAGAATCTGTTCCCAGGTCGATAGTGACCTTAAAGCAGTTAAGGGGCAACCTAGGAATGGGGAAAAATGGTTTGACCATAACTGCTCAATAGCCCAACGGAAGCTGATGGTAGCATTGAAAGCTGACCTGCCTGACAAAGAGGAAATTGCTGCCCTTAGGAATGATTATAAAAAGGCAAAAAGAAAGCGAAAAAATGAAAGTAGGGAGGAAGCTTGGAATGAGCTTTTATCAATAGATGTCATCAAGAATAGCGCTAAATTTTGGACTATGGTTAACAAGCCTTTTTTCCAGGATAAAAGTAACAGCGAGCTCGATTGTGGTATCCAGGAAAAAATGTGGCAGTCATTTTAAACAGGTTTATGATGGGAATGGGATGTTGGAAGGCCCAGTCCTAAACATGGAGAAATATTCTTTGACCTTCACAGAATTAGAAGTTACACATGCCATTATGTAAATGACAAGTAATAAGGCTCCGGGACCCGATGGAGTCCCGGCAGACCTTTTTAAATCAGATGTAAAAACCTGGTCTAAGATTCTATTTAATGTCTTTGTTAACGCTTGTCATTTGGGCCTGCCCTCCACCTGGGCCCGATCGGTTATCATACCCATATATAAAAAGGGTAATAGAGGTGACCCGAGTTGTTACCGCCCGATATCCCTAATAGATTCTTCTGTGAAAGTATTGGGTAGGGTGGTCCTTGGCCAACTCACCGGCTGGCTTGAGGAATCTGGAACACACTATGGCCCAGTACGGATTCAGAAAAGGGATGGGTACCACGGACCAATGCCTGAACTTGCAACTACTAATGGGTAAATATACGGTGGCAAAGAAAGGAGCACTATTGGTAGCTTTTATGGACTTGTTCTCGGCCTTTGATCGAGTAAACAGGTCAAAGCTGTGGTCCTTGCTCCTAACCTGTGGAGTAGACAAAAACATCGTCTATTTCTTAGCCGACCTGCATAGGGATTTATCTGCAACGGTCCGGTATGATCAACAGGGCAACTGTACGGAAGATATACCCATATCAAATGGAGTTAGACAGGGGTGCATTTTGGCGCCCCTGCTCTTTACATTATATATTAATAACTTAGATAATGCCCCAATTGCCTCCTGTAAAGATATTCCCAGTACAGGGAAATGCCTTATTCCTGCACTTTTATATGCGGATGACGCTGCCCTCCTTGCAAGAACGGCAGTGGGTCTTCAATTATTGTTACTCTTTTTCCGGTTTCATGAAGGCACTGGACTGGAGCGTAAATTTTTCAAAATCACACGTAATGGCTATTGGACAGAAATCAACAAAGGTTAAAACTTTTTATTGTGAGGGCCATACATTAACTAGGGTGTCGTCATTCCCATACTTGGGCATACTTTTTGATGACCAAGGATCCTGGGTAACCCAAATTACAGCGACAAAAAATTGTATTAACTAGAGCAACTCTGGCTGTATTGGGTTTTGCCAGAAAGCTAGGAGCCAGGCCAATGAAGGCCCTCGTTCAAATATACAGAGCCAAGTGTATTTCTTTAGCCATGTATGGGGCCGAGTTATGGGGCACAAAAAATGTAAAGAATATACAGATTGTTGAAGATAGGTTTTTAAAGAATCTCCTATCTGTCCCAAAAACAACAGCCAACTACAATATCCATCAGGAGCTAGGAATTGGCTTTGTGGAAGATGCTATTGCTGTGGCACCATTACTGAAATGGATAGCTATTTGGTTAAATCCTGACCTATTGCTTAATCACATCATCATGAAAGATTGTAGGTCACTTGACCATGGGTTGTGTATACCCTGGCTTAAATATATCCAGAGGCTGGCAATAAAGTTGGGCGGCCCAGAATTATATCACTCACCAGAAGCTCTAGTGAAGGGTAACATGAAATGGTGTAAGGAAACGTTTTTGCGTATAGCGACCATGGATAGGTAAGAGAGTGAGCTGTTAAAGGTGACAGTAAGGGCTCACCATCCATGGAACCATATCTAGGATATGTTACAAAGAATAACCATCGCTTTTTACTGACTAGATTCAGATTTAACCAATTGCATCTTCTCATTGGAAAACAGAAAGGATGGAAAAGGGTAGAGGATCTTGGCCCTTGTACCTGTGATAATTTCTCACAACAAGATATCACACACTTCCTTTTTTTCTGTGAACACCTCATTGCTATTAGGAAACGCTTTATTCTCCCTATCCTAAAAAACAAAGGCTTTGTGCAGGTGAGACCTGCCCTTCTTTACCTCCAAATGCTAACTGACGTTTGGGAATCTTTTAACGTAGCTAATTTTTTATCAGCAGCTATAAGAATTTTGAGGAAATTAACTTATAATTATATCATGTATATCCTCTTTTTATTGTGTAAAAATGAAATTGCTTTTATTGGCTTTACTTGAATGTTTTTTATAGGTTCCTATGTGCTAAATTAATTATGTACCTACAACTGTTTTTTATATATCGTGTTTTGTAGTATCCTTTTATGGTTTGCACTTAAACCGAATAAAGATATTTGACTGACTGAATCCCAGTTATCTTGGGCAGGATATCACTCTTTTTTTTCTACCTGCTTATGGTCGGGCCAATCCTCATGGTTTGTCCATACTGGGATGCATTGGAGGATAAGTCCTCTTTATTGCCCTTATTGTTCTTATTAGGGGGAACCTCCCTCTAGTCTTCAAATATGTTAACTTCTCTATAGTACGTGGGGCTCCTGATTTGCATCCTCCCTCACGTTCTCTTATTTCATAGCCCTCGTCACCTCTGTTGGGTATTCGAAACTCAAACAGGCACTCCATTTACCCATCACTTTACAGCTCACTATGCCTGCACACAGGCTCAGTGGTCTGCCAGAACCTGCAAGGCGTTGAAGCAAACTTGCCCCAAACCTTTGCCAAAAATTCGAAGGGGAAGAGACCACTCTCCCCAAAACAACCTCCAAGACTTCTGTTTACTCCTTTTGTTATCTGGAATTCAGAGAAGTATCACACCCCACCTCTTACAAAGATCTTTAGCTGCCACTGATGAGCAGAATTGGCAGGGTGCAGAGGGGACAGTGTAAGAGTGAAGTATGCACGGTGTCTGCCAAATTCCTGTTCCTGTCCTTTCTGCAATGAAGTAACAGCATTGTCTAATCTTAAAATTGACAAATTATTGGTCGTATTTCAAAAGTGGCTAAGCGTGTCACTCTCTTCTCTTACCTGTAATTGTTCCTGATGTAAAGCCAACATTGGGCCATGCAGTCCAGGCTATACCAATAACTCTGAGTCTGGCTCCTATGGCTGAAAGGAGCTGGTTGTGTGTGGGTTGCTGCAATGGGGAGATCATACTGAGACAGTGGGTTGGTGTGGGAGAAAAGATGGGCATGCGTCTGTTAGGGCTTCAGCAACTGGCCTGCTGTCGGCGAACTGGGATGGGAGGGAAGAACAAACTGCTTATTCTACACAGCACAAATGTAAATGGGGAAGGAAAAAAACATGCAGCATTATGATGAATGCCACGGCAATTTACAATAAGGGAACATCCTCACTGAGAAGCTCTATTCGTCAATGCGATTAGCCTATCAATAAAAACATATTCCATATGCTGTAATTAATACACACAAGCATGTCATGATGCTTCAGCAATATTATTAGCCAGTGCTATTACAGCATGGTAGAGGAGTCCTCCGACTGCAAACTGATATATAATTACGGATTTTTAGATGACCGAACTCCCCTCAAAAGCCAATAGGAGTATGACGAGCACTGTTTCTCGATGGCACCACTCACTACTTGCCAATTAAAATACTGTACTCAAGGTTCCAACATGTGGGAGGAGGCAAAGCCACTCTCGCAGGTGCTTTTCTTCTTAGCTCTTTCTCACTTGATGTTTCTTTTCGTATTTGTTTTCTCCCTTTGTCACAATTTTCCATCTTTCTCTTCCCCCTTTTGTGTTTTTCAGACTTTTGTTCGGAAACAAAGTCTAATGAAGAGAAATAAGTGCAGGATGCCAAAAATGAGTGCAAGTGAGTTCCACTTACAACCACCAGCTCAAATTAAGCACTGCCACTAAGCCTAATATTTTGATCCCTGTATATGAGAGCAGACTTGCCCATGAATATTTTGCAGCATCCCATTGCGTAAACTAAAATCGTAACTTAAGTTGACAATGGGTCTTAAGCATTTTCTGGACTTGAAATTAAAAACATTTCACAAGCAGACAATCCTGCCACAAAATGAATCAGTGAATTGGTAAAAGAGGTGTTAATATGCTTTTTAAAGAGCACTGTGATGATCACACTTCCTCCCGCTTTCCCATTGGAAGGGGCACTAGGCAGGGGTGCCCTCTATCACCCCTCCTATTTGCGCTCTACATGGAACCATTGGCACTCAGAGTCCGACAGCATCACCTTATTTCTGGTAATAAATTTGAGGGAGACGTCCATATACTAGAAGCCTCTACGCAGACTATATCTTGCTCGCCCTCTCGGATCCGATACCAGCTCTGCATTCCCTCTTCATTGAATTGTATGGCTTTGCACAGGGGTCGGGATTTAAAATCAATATGGACAAGTCAATAGCACTTAACATTTCGCTCTCCCAGCACACGCTTACTCACGTCCAGGAGGGGCATCCTATGCAATGGGCATCCACTTCGATTCCCTACTTAGGAATCCACCTGGCTCCCACCATTCAGGCCACCACTGACATCAACTACTCTAATCTCCGCTCCCACATACGCAAAGAATTGAACAGGTGGAAACCTTGCACGATATCCTGGCTAGGCAGGATTGCGGCTACCAAAATGACCATTCTTCCGCAGATTCTGTACCTCTTCCAGACCCTTCCCCTTCGTCCTCCGGCGGGCTGGATCCAGCAGACCCAGGCGGACCTAGCGCATTTTATATGGCACGGTCGCAAGCCCCGATTCCGACACGAGGTTGTGGTTCTCCCGCCGGGGAAGGGGGTTAGGGGTGCCTGACTTTCAACTCTATTTCCACGCCTTGCAGATCAGATATTTAGTGGAATGGCACCGCCTGGAATCGGAGAACCATTGGCTGTCAGAACCAAGTGATGGCAGCCAGGCCCTTACAGAGCATTCCCTTTCTCCGTAAACAGCATAGACCGCCCAATCTTTTTGCCTTATACATCACAAGCACTATTATGGAATCCTGGGACCGCACTAATATTGCCCACCAACTGACCACCTTCCCATCTCCTGGACACCCGGGCCTTCCACGTCTGGCGCTCCTCCTAGGTCATCTATTTGACGTGGACGGAATCATCACCTTTGCACAGCTTAAAGAATACAATGGCCTTTCAGAATCAGAGCGCCTGCCCTATCTGCAAATCAGACATTGGGCACTTCACCGCATATCCAACCTCAGGCACAGTGTCTTCTGACCCCTTATGAAAAATGGCTCATAACACGCACTTCCGATAAGAAAATTATCTCCGACCTCTACAAAATGCTTTTAGCTACTACCACACACATACAACACATGCCGAGCCCGCTGGGAAAGGGACCTTGGTAGGTCTCTAAGCCACAAGGAATGGGAAGGCATTTATCATAGGGCGCGGCATTCGGCATACCATATGGGTCTTACAGAGACCTTGACCAAGATTGCCACATATTGGTATTACACACCGGAGCGCTTGCACAGATTTGACTCCTGCCAGAGCGCCCTATGTTGGATGGGGTGCGGGGAGGTGGGTACTCTGGAACACGTTCTCTGGAGCTGTGCCTGTATACAACCATACTGGTCCCAAATCCTTGATGAAATAGATCTCCATTTTGAGACACAACTCCCGCGATTTCCTACTTACATTCTCCTTGGCTTACCCAACCCATTGACATACCCACTTTGGTCCCAGAGTGGTCGACTGATCGCTATTGCCTTAGGCGCAGTGACACACAACATCCTGATACACTGGCGCTCTACCCAACTTCCAACACATTCCGGATGGCTTCAGAGACTCTGGCTGGTGTTGGGCATGGAGAAACTAACCCTCACGTTAGCCGGCAGAGGGTCTGAATTCCCAGAGTTGTGGCGGCCCTGCTTAACCTTACTAGTGTCCGAATTCCGAGAGTAGACGTGTCCTTGTGACCTTCAACTACTTTGCCTTCCAGACACACAGCTCCCAGGCAGCGATTCCCTGAAGCGTCACAAACAACGGCGCTGATCCCTAGAATGCTCTTTTCTGTTAATGGTGGACGAGGGGAGGGAGGGGGTGGGAAGGGGGGGGTACTGTTGGTTTTCATTTGTCTTGTTTTTTCTTTAATTTTTGCAGGCCCGCTCCACTTATTGCCTTTGGTAATGATATGCCCTGCGACCTCGTTGTCTCCTTTGCACTGTCTTCAAGGTGCTGAGGGTCTTGTCTTTTGTACTTGTTTGAAAATTAATAAAAGATTTAAACCATAAAGAGCACTGTGAGTGACCTAGGAACAGTGTCAAATCTTCAAAAAGATGTTTGTTATAATATCACTTCTTTCTCTTCTATTGTCTGAGGATAGCTCTGACCCCATTCCTGGAAATCCTTGTCCTGTCCCCCTCTGCACCCTCTTCACACCCATCCCTCCCCCAAGTTCTGGTCTAGTTTTGCGCCTGATGGAGGGTCAGGTATTCTCCTATTTATGTCAGTCTTTGATAGTCTTTGCAGGGTACACATCTTGACCCTGTCCACAAAACCTAGTGTACAGGTGATTCTGTGTATCTCCACGCCCTTAGGAACTGCATACCCTCTTCTTTGTACATAGTCTTTGATAGTCATCATGAAAACAAAAATGCACATTTATTACATTCTCGATTGCACTGGGGGTGGTGCGCGCCGATTTTGTGAGTAAGTAGCCGGCCTCACTTACACGGAGGAAGGGAGGGTGAGCCGTTCGGTTTGTTCCGTTTCTGACAGTTTTTGTTGATAAGTTGATAAAACTTGCAAGTTAGAGGGAAGTTAGAAATCACCAAGAAGGAAACTGTATGCGAAGGCGAGAAAAACGTCAAATGAAGTGAACAGTGCATCATTTCAGGTCTCCACTTCTTCTGTTCCCCTTGGCCAAAAATAGCTTCTACGATCAGAGTTTCCAATGTCAAAACAGGAGCCCTCTGAACCCTCCATGCCAGGAGCGTGAGGTGAGGGGACTCTGGCTCGTTGGAGCGGAGGCCTGTGTGTGTGGGGAGCTTATCTTGGCTGATGAACCTCAGCAATCAGCATGGTCTCCATTAATAAGCCTGCCCTGCCATATTTGAATATGGCTGCCACCGTTTCAAGCTTCGTTCGTCCCCATCTGCTTTGTGTCGTCTTCCACATAGTTTCATTAACAGGAACTGAATGGGTGTGATTGAACCCTCAGTTCAGGGCAGACATTGTAGTTGGTTTAGAGGGAAGGGGTGAGGTCTAATTAATCATTCATGGACCAGGGCCTGGCTTGTTTTTTTACCACCACCGGCTGCACAATTATAGACTGGTTTTCACTACCTATTTAACCTTCTTGCTGTAGGGGTATAGAATTCACGTCTGCATTTGTGGTCAGCACAGCGTGGCGTGAGGTAGCCTGGTGTTTTGGGGCTCCTATGGTACCTCATGCACAGGAAGGAGAAACATGTTTTATGCGTAGGGCCAGAGGAATAACCACCACAACTCTCCAGTACATGCAGACGTAGGATCACTTATGCAGTTGAGTATCTGCTACTACATTGCTGTCATTCTAGCCTTCCATGCTTTCTGGCTTTGCTGCTTAGTTCTGCTTTTTCAGAGCCACCTTGCACCCTATATTATTTTCCCTGTTAGGCTGGAGATGGGAGGCCCAGTAAGGCAGTGGTTGGTGTCCTGCCCAGACTTCTATTGCCATTGTTTTTCATAACGACCAGAATTTGCTGGTTCAGTTTCACAGAGGAGAGAACATGGCAATCCTGCGAACAGGGTTTAGGGAGCCCATGTTGAATGAACTGGTGCTGTTGCAAAGCATGTTCCTGCTTGATTGGCTCTTTCATGTGTATCCTTAGCTTGAGCCACACCTCTGTGGAATTTTTCATAGAATTTCTAAGGATAGCTGGATAGCCATGTCTCCATCCTCCCTCACTTCACTGTCTGGGTCCCGTTCTCCACCATGTGTCATTCTAAATCAGGGATGATCTAAAATGGATTCCACTGGTCCCAGCAATCAGACTCTCACCATCAAACTGAGTATTCCTACCATCTGAACAATACTTACACACATGCTACACACACACGCTAACTGCAAGTTTAAAGGCCTGTGTTGTACATCGAAGTTGAACCTTACATGAGTGCAGTCGGTAGACCATACTCTTAACCCCCTTCTAAACCTCCACCACCATGCCCGATTGTGGGACAGAAAAAAGTTCTTCTTAGGGGTATTAAGCCACAAAAAGAGGTATGCTGCTACCATCTATTTCATGTCAGCAGCCCAGAACGAGGACGGTAGTCCCATGTCATACAGTGGTCCAATCGGAGAGACCAACAGAAAAGACAAGGCTAAACCAATCAACTTATCTTACTTTTTATTAACCAAACCTGCCTTGAGGTAGGGGGTATGATATATTTTTTACCAGTACAGCAAAGTGTTTATATCATTATCAATTCTTATCACACACAAGGAAGTAAATGCATACATTTGTTTAATATATACAAATTTAGCAGTATAGATGCATTATTTTTTACTTTTTTTTTTACATATGGTTGCTCCAGACAGAAAAAGTAGGGAAAAGAAAGTGCTCAAAAAGAGGGTCCGTGGGTGAAATTAAATAGCGAACAAAAGCAAGAATCATAAATATATCATAATAAATACAGGGAAGCCTGTCAGTTACAATTATTGTACAACATGAATGTGATCTCATTGAAGAAGGGTAAGCGAATATGCCTCGTTATCCCCCAGTCTTTTTCCCCGCAGGGAATTACAACGCGGTCGTTACAACGACCGCATTGTAATTCCGCATACCATTACCCCGCAAGTCGTAACAACGACTTGCGGAGGGGGGCGCTGGATGTTGGAATAGTCTAATTTACTATTCCAACTCCAGTCTGTGCGGACATTAGGGAAGGTGTTGGATTTTAAATCCAACACCTTCTCCTCCCTCCGCAAGTCGTTGTTCCGACTTGCGGAGTAGTGGTATGCGGAATTACAACGCGATCGTTGTAATGACTGCGTTGTAATTCCCTGCAGGGAAAAAGTTTTGTGGTAAATGTTGTTTACCAGTGTTGGAAACCGGGCAACCGGGTTAGCGGTCACCAGGTTCCCAGCACAGTGGTAGCTTGGCTCGAGCGGCTGGGGGCAGGCACTGTGTTAAGCGTACGTCACACCCTCACAATAACCATGCGCTCATCCGTTCCAAAAACGACACTACACCGTAAAAATTATGCAAGTCAAGTTGAAAATATATATGTCTTTATCTTATTTTCTCTTAGTTGCAGGTTTCATTACATAAATATAATACAATAAGATTTTCCTTCAAAAGAGCAGGTCAAATAAATAATACTACTTAGGAATTTCAATAAATAGGTTCAGGTCATCAATAAGCAAGGAATAAATAGATGTGCAATAAATACGGGTGGCAAATAAATACAATCAGACAATAAATACAGTGCAGGAATAAATTAGTGGATGACAATAAATAAAGCACCTTCAATAAATAAGGTAAAACAATTAATGACAGTTACAGTTCAAATCATTTTTATGAGGTCACTTGGTCTTACTTTGCCCATACACAACTTAAGGACACTTGGATGGCATGGGGGTGACCCACCTAGATTGATCAAGGCTGGGGCCTAAGCTGAGGCAGAACAAGAGTAACCTAAAGATCTGGCCCTCCAAGCCACACAACCCTTTATGGAGGTCACTGTACCAGTCTCAGTTCACCCCTGGCACTCCCAGGCTGGTTCTAACACCCCTTTAGCCCCTAGAATGGTCTTTTAGGGCTCCACGGGACCTCAGACGCCCCCTCTACCACTTACTGTCCTTTTTAAGATGATCGGTTCCGCTCTGCACCGTGTCGATGCCGTGAGGCGGTTCCGGATCGATGTCGTTGGGCGGTCTCGACTCGATGTCGCTGGGCGGTCTCGACTCGATGTCGCTGGGCGGTCTCGACTCGATGTCGCTGGGCGGTCTCGACTCGATGTCGCTGGGCGGCCTCGACTCGATGTCGCCTTCCGGCGTCGCAGGGACTCGGACTCCCCACTTCCTGGTGTCTCTGGAGTGCGATCTCCACTCCCAACCTCCGGCACGCTTCACCTCAGTTTCCGGCGACTCCGGTGGGCGGACTTCACTCCCCCGTCGACGCCTCACCTCGACCTCAGGTGACTCCCGACTCGATCTCCGGAGCCTCTCCACGACCTCCGTCGGCGCCCTCACTCGACCTCGGGTGATTCCCGACTCGACCTCTGGCGCCTCTCCACGACCTCCGTTTGCGCCCTCACTCGACCTCGGGTGACTCCTTACTCGACCTCCGGTGCCTCGCCACGACCTCCGTCGGCGCCCTCACTCGACCTCTGTCGGCTCTGTGTACGACGTCTGCTTTCTGTCAGCGCCGCTTCTCTACCTCCGGCCCCAGGTCTCCAGGCTTCTCGACGTCAGGACTCCAGGAGGACACTGCTGAACAGGTCAGGAGCTTGCTGTTCTTCTTCTTTAAGGCCTGTTCCAAATATTCAGTTCTTTAAGATGGTTCTTCTGGTCTTGGTCCCGCACAGGGCATTAGGCTGGGCTTGGTCAGTAGGGACTAGCATCAAGGGTGGGTTTCTGGACCCCACTCCAAGCACTGGTTTCCACCCCTGCTGCCTTACTCCGACCTCCTTCTAACTCTGTCCTCTCTCTTCTCCAGTCAGTTGCTAACTGCCACTCTGAGATGGCCTCCCAACATTCTAAACTGCCTCCCACTGTCACAGGGTTCTAGAATGTTACAGAAGGTTCTAGAAACCTCCAGTGGGTTCTGGTGATGTCACAGGTGACAATGGGTGGCCACCATTTTGTGTCTCAGGCCCTCAGACAGAAGTTCCAGGGGTAGGGAAAATGGCTCCCTGACCCTGCATCAACACTAAAGTCTGGTGGTTCCCAAAAAGGAAAAATTATAACAGGGTTTGAGGCAGAAGTGGGACAAAATAAATGAGGAGGGACCACCCAAAGGGCTGACAGGTCTAACAACCAGGGTAACTGTTTTAATCCTAATTGCCCCTTGGTGAACCAGTCCAGGCTTGGTAAAATGTTGAAGTTTTGACCCTTCGAAACTGAGAAGAGCCTATTACAGCCTCACCAGCGGGTCTTCAGGACTCGTATCAGAATAGAGGGGAGCAACCTGTTGAAAAAGAGGAGGGGGAATTATGCCCAGACTCATTCAAACCATATTTAAATGGTTTGAGTCTGGCCACTGGATAGTCGGTCCACTAAAGGTTATGGACCTTGGATTCACTACGGACAGACCTAGTCCTCAGTCACATGCTAGATTAGCATATCAGCAGGGCCAACACAAAGTCAGGATATCAATTTCACATGCATTCGGGTCATTCATGGCAGGTGTATGCCCATTTACCATGCTGGGGGCATTCCCGACGCAATAGTGGCATTGGCTGAAAAGGAAAGGGAAATTCAGAGAAAGTTTTGGAAACAGGATTAGAAGTAAGAGAACACCTAATGTAGATTGATTACCCCTAGAAGTGGAAGAATGTGAAGCGAGTGTCAAGAGTGGCATCCAGTGAGAGCGGCATGCACTTGCTGTAAAACACTGGAGCCTGCCTCCTGCAGCTGCCAACGACAGAGGCTGCTTTGATCCACAGGTCAGTCAGTTTGCAGTCCTTTAAGACCTGTGAATGTGTGGCTTAACAGTATACCCTGTTCCAAGAGTCACAGATCTCGTATTCAAGCTGAGCTTGAACCATTGCATGGGGGGACTGGAACTTCCCTTTGAAATGGATCAGTAACATACAATTCGGATCGATTAACTTTAAATAGTGGGTGTTTTTTCAATTGTCAGGGATGTAAACCCAGTAAGCAGCATTGTGAATTTGTTTGGGTATGTGAAACGGTGGGGGAAAAAATGTTTTTGGTTTGTAAAGTTGGCATCTGGCTGGAAGAAATTGGGACGCAATACTGGTAGATTTCCAATCATCGACACATGCACCAGAAGAGGACACACACAATTGAGGAGAGGGCTGGAATTTGGGAGACGGAGAGATTGTCCTATGTTAGCAAAGACATTAGAAGCTAGAATCACCGCTTTACTGATCTTCAGCAGGGCTGGGATTGGTTTTGACCCCAATCTTTAAGCAAAGTCCAGTGTGGCCCCAGCCGCTCTAGCTAAAACATTCTGTTCGAGGCATATGAGCTGCAGATTGTACACTTAGCATAGGTCGCCATCTGGTGTTGGGCCCGGATGTTTGCAGTTTGTTTTTCTTCTTGGACAGTCTTTGGAAGTCACGAGTTTGGTGACTCCTCCTTCGGTCCGTACTGCGCATGGGCTTCGGCTCCATCCTCAGATTGTTTTTTTCCGCCATCGGGCTCGGATGTGATACTTCGTGCTCCGGCTTCGAACTTCTACGGTTCCAGCCTCGACGGAAAATCCTCGATTCTTCGAGTTCCTTCATCATCTTCATCTCTCGAAGCGGCACTTTTCTCCATCCCGTACATCGACACCGGCCTTCGGGCCCTCCGCGACTCCGGTCCCGGCCGATGGAAAGGACTCCGTTCAAAAAGTGCCCAAAATGTGGGTCTAAATTTCCCCACACCGACCTCCATCAGGTGTGTAACCTTTGCCTCTCCCCGGAACACGAGGCTAGAGACTGCCCCGCCTGCAAGTCTTTTCGATCGAAGAAGACCATCCGAGATCGAAGAGCTCGACGCACCATGGCGCACTCATCCTCGGCAGCTCCACCGGACATCTTCGGAGACGACGCCGAAGCTTCGGGGCAAACACACACCGAGCAGGAGGAAGACGTCGTCAGCGCTTCCGAGGCCGACGACTCCGACGTGGAGGACGTTACACCAGCGCAGCGGGCCGTGAGTACTATGCCCCCTCCCACCCCCGCGCCGAAAACCAAAGAGACTCAGGTTACTCCCTCGCCTGCCGGCCTGGGCAAAACCAAAACCAAAACTTCGATCACCCCACCTTCGGGCCCGGTGTCGAAGCACCCAAAGTCTCATGGCAGCTCGGGATCGAGCCAGCCGACACCCGGTGCCGAAAAACAGCATCCGGCACCGAAGACTGCAAAATCCAGCTCGACTCCGAAACCACCGGTGCCGAAGCCTGGACACTCGGTGCCGACCAAACACAAACACAAATCTGTCGGCACCGACGCTCCGGCGCCGAAACATCATTCGACGCCGAAACACCCGGAGACCTCAAAAAAGCATGGCGCACACAGACCATCGAAACCCCCGGTTCCGAAATCACCGGTGCCGACAGACGACTCGACACCGTTGGCTCTGTTTACACCAGACCCTTTACAAAAGACTTTGTCCAAAGATCCAAAGACTGGGCTTTTGTCTTTAACTACCAAGAAAAGACGCCTTGATGCTCCGGCTCCTCCTCCTCCACCCAAAAGGAAGGACTCTGCTACTTCTCCCCTCAGAGTGCCCTCCCCACCACCGCCTCCCCTACCCACACCTCCTCCACCGCCTCCACCTCACAGGTCTCCGCCACCTTTACCTCACTACGATCCGGCCCCATCCCCAGATCCAGATGATGGGGATCCGGACAATTACCCGGCGGACCCCCCAATGGATCCTACTCCACCAGGGACCCCAGATCCATGGGAGGATTACAATAACCCTGATATACCCAATGTACCTCAGGACGACCTATACCCATCAAGGCCGTCTCCTCCAGAGGACTCCTTAGGGTTTCATCATTTAGTGCAGAGAGCAGCACACTACCATGGGGTGGACATGCACAGTGAACCAGTAGAAGAAGACTTCCTACTGGATACATTTGATATACAAGACAAATCTACTTCCATTTTACCCATGCTTAAGGGTGTCACCAAGCACGCTACAGAGGTGTTCAAAGACCCTGTCAGAGCCAGAGTACTGAACCCTAGAATAGAGAAGAAGTACAAGGCGGCACCCACAGACCCTGCTTACATCAAGGGCCCTGCTCCCCTAGATTCCCTAGTTGTCTCCACAGCTAGAAAGCGGGCTAACTCCCAATCCTCAGGAGATGCCCCACCGCCAGACAAAGAATCTAAACTTCTGGACGCGTCTGGTAAACGCACCGCCTCCCAAGCTGCAAACATGTGGCGCATTGCAAACACACAAGCACTGCTTGCGCGATATGATAGAGCACACTATGACGAACTAGAGGCTCTTATGCAGCACCTTCCAGAAAAATACAAGCACAAGGCTCATGACCTTATACAGGAGGGTAAACTAATCACAAACACCTCCATTAAGTGTGCCCTCGATGCAGCCGACACTGCTTCTAGGGCCATAAATACCAGTGTCCTGCTTCGCCGCCACGCCTGGCTCAGGATCTCAGGGTTCAAACCAGAAGTCCAGGCATCCATACTCAATCACCCCTTTGACCAGGAAACACTCTTTGGGCCAAAGGTAGACGAAGCGCTCGAAAAGATGAAGAAAGACACAGACACAGCAAAGTCTATGGGGGCACTCCAAACACAAGCCTCCAAACGTTCCTTTCGACGCTCGTCCTTTCGTGGCACAGGTAGAGGCTCCTCCACCGATAACGCCTCTTCCTCCTACAAGTCCCCTCCTCAAAATACCTTTTCAAAGGGCAATCAGAGAGGTGGTTACAGGGGTAACAACAATAAGGGCAGGGGCAAAACCAACAACACCCGTTCTGCCACCCCCCCCGCACAATGACTCCCCTCCGCTCCCCCCAGACCATTCCACTCCGGTCGGGGGCAGACTACAAAACTTTATCCACGTATGGGAGTCCATAACATCGGACAAATGGGTGACCCAAATTATTCGGTCAGGGTACTGTCTAGAGCTAACATCTACCCCACCCAATATCCCACCAAGGCACCGTCCAATGTCTCAAGAACATTCCACACTGCTCAAACAAGAGGTACTTTCACTCCTGCAAAAACATGCTATAGAGCAGGTCCCCGTCAACCAACGAAATCTAGGGGTCTACTCTCTATATTTCTTAATACCAAAGAGAGACGAGACCCTCAGACCCATTCTGGACCTCCGGCCTCTAAATGCCTACATACACTCAGACCATTTTCACATGGTCACTCTACAACAAGTCCTCCCACTCCTCTGCCAGGGAGACTTTCTCACAACCTTGGATCTGAAAGACGCATACTTTCACATTCCAATACACCCCTCTCACAGGAAATACCTCAGGCTCGTGGTGGACGGGCAACATTACCAATTCACGGTTCTCCCCTTCGGGGTCACCACCGCACCACGGGTGTTTACCAAATGCCTAGCAGTAGTAGCAGCACACCTCAGACGTCAACATATTCACGTCTTCCCTTACCTAGACGACTGGCTAATAAAAGCCGCGTCCTACGACCAATGTGTGCAGCATACAAACAGCACCATCCAACTACTCCACCAGCTAGGCTTCACGGTGAACTACCAAAAGTCCCACCTCATACCATCTCACACAAAGCAATACCTCGGGGCCACTATAGACACCTCCAAGGGTATTGCCTATCCAAACTCAGCCAGAATCACAAGCATTCAAGCCTTACGCAAAACATTCCTTCCTCAGCACTCTCTTCCAGCAAGAGTGTTTATGAAGCTCATAGGAATGATGGCGTCTTGCATTTTCATAGTGCCCCATGCAAGACTCCACATGCGTCCACTTCAAGAGTGCCTAGCACAACAGTGGAACCAGGCCCAGGGTCAGCTGACGGATCTGGTGTTGGTGGACGGCCGCACACATCACTCTCTGCAGTGGTGGAACACCACAAACCTTTCCAAAGGGCGGCCGTTCCTGGACCCGGTTCCTCAAGTGACTCTAACAGCGGACGCATCGCTCTCCGGCTGGGGAGCGCACCTTCTACACCTCACCATGCAAGGTCTATGGACGCCACAGCAAAAATCGCTCCACATCAACCATCTGGAGCTCTTGGCGATCTTTCTAGCCCTAAAATCTTTCCAAAAACAGATTTCGGGCAAAGCAGTCCTCATTCGCACAGACAATATGACTGCAATGTATTATATCCAAAAACAGGGGGGGACACACTCTCCCCAGCTCTCCCGCTTAGCCCAGAGCATATGGAGATGGGCAATTCCTCAAAACATCTTTCTCCTGGCACAGCACGTTCCAGGCGTACAAAACACCATGGCAGATCTGCTCAGCAGACAAACGCAACAAATACACGAATGGGAACTGCATCCACAAGTTCTTCACCCATTCTTCCAACAGTGGGGGCATCCTCAGATAGACCTCTTCGCCACCCACGAAAACAAAAAATGCCCAAGCTTCGCCGCCAGATACCCACACCCATTGTCCAAGGGCAATGCGATATGGATGAACTGGTCAGGCAGATTTGCATACGCCTTTCCACCTCTCCCACTAATATCATTAGTGGTCAGGAAGCTACAACAGCACTCCCTCACACTCATTCTGGTAGCTCCGACGTGGGCCAGGCAGCCGTGGTACACCACGCTACTACAACTGTCAGTGGTACCACATCAAAAACTGCATCTATCCCCATGCCTCCTAACCCAGAACCATGGAGAAATCAGGCACCCGGACCCAGCTCAGCTCAACCTGGCGATCTGGCTCCTGAAATCCTAGAATTCGGATACCTTAACCTTCCCCCTGATTGTATGAACATCATCATGGAAGCCAGACGTCCTACCACTAGAGCATGCTATGCCGCAAAGTTGAAAAGATTTGTAATTTACTGCCGTAACAATACAATCAACCCTCTAGATGCATCCATACAGCACATCATATGCTATCTACTCCATCTTCACAGGTGTAACCTGGCATATTCATCCATACGCCTACACCTAGCAGCGATCGCTGCTTATCTACAAAACAGGCAGCATTTATCACTCTTCAGAGTGCCCGCTATTAAAGCCTTCATGGAAGGCCTTAAACGAGTAATTCCTCCCAGGGCACCACCTTCCCCTGTATGGAATCTAAATTTAGTTCTTACACGACTAATGGGTCCGCCCTTCGAACCAATGCACAAATGTGAGCTACAGTTTCTCACCTGGAAAACAGCTTTCCTTGTAGCTATCACTTCCCTTAGAAGGGTTGGTGAAATACAAGCGTTCACCATACAGGAACCCTACATACAAATGCATCACAGCAAGGTCATACTTCGCACAAATCCGAAGTTTCTGCCCAAAGTCATTTCCCCCTTCCACCTCAATCAATCAGTGGAATTACCTGTCTTCTTCTCGCAACCCCAATCTGTTGCAGAAAGGGCCTTACACACACTTGATGTAAAAAGGGCGTTACTATACTACATACAAAGAACGCAACCCTTCAGGAAGACTAAACAATTGTTCGTTTCCTTCTCTCCACCACATAAAGGCAACCCCATTTCAAAATCAGGGATAGCTAGGTGGATTGTAAAATGCATACAAATTTGCTATCAAAAGGCAGAGAACATTATCTGTTCCCCCTAAAGCCCACTCTACAAGAAAGTTAGGGGCTTCTATGGCTTTTCTAGGGAATATACCCTTAGATGACATCTGCAAGGCAGCCACATGGTCTACACCGCACACCTTCACAAAACACTACTGTGTAGATGTGCATTCCAAGCAGCAAGCTAGGGTGGGCCAGGCTGTACTAAAGACACTTTTTCAAACAGCTGCAACGGATACCGGTGGTCGCCGCTAAGGTTGGGTACTGCTATATAATCTATGCTAAGTGTACAATCTGCAGCTCATATGCCTCGAACGGAATATGCTACTTACCAGTATGCATCTGTTCTTGGCATGTAGAGCTGCAGAGTTGTACACGCCCACCCGCCTCCCCGGCTACCTGTATCCGTTCCAGTACATCTTATTTAGATACAACACATGGGTTTCTCACTGTTATTACTACGCTCCATCATTTCCCTGTTGGCGAAAAACAATCTGAGGATGGAGCCGAAGCCCATGCGCAGTACGGACCGAAGGAGTCACCAAACTAGTGACTTCCAAAGACTGTCCAAGAAGAAAAACAAACTGCAAACATCCGGGCCCAACACCAGATGGCGACCTATGCTAAGTGTACAACTCTGCAGCTCTACATGCCAAGAACAGATGCATACTGGTAAGTAGCATATTCCTTTTATGTATTCTTTGTGCGCACCAAGACCCTCGCTTGTCAAATAGCACCCCCTAGTATGGGAAGATTGGTACTTTAGTTAATTCTGCCCCCCTTAAAAAAAAAGTAACCTTGGCACCCTCCCGAGGGCCTATTGACATGGTGTGCGATTTCGTCAAATTAGAGGCTAAATCAAGTGAGTCCATAAAATCTATAAAACCATTTAAATGTTGTTAAAGATCCACAGCAGTTCTGGCAAATAGGACCACATCATCTGCGTACAGAAGTGCAGGGTCATCTTACATCCGGCTCTTGGGATGTCTTTGCAGCTGGATGATAAAACGTCCCCTAACTTGTTGATATACAGCGTGAACAACAAGAGGGCCAAAATGCACCCCTGTCGAACCCCTCTCTTAGCTGCCCAGGAATCCGTCAAGTCTCCATCCTCGTTAAATCTTACCACTGCCGTGGTGTTGTCTTGGGCGGCATGTAAAAAGGCCACCAAATCTGTATCCAATCCAATGTCTCGTAGGGTCAGCCATAATTTGGACCTGTTTTTCTCGGTCAAATGCTGATGTTAGGTCCATAAAAGCCATGTGTAAAATTCCTTTCTTGGCGATAGTATATTTCCCAATCACTAAGTGCTAGTTAAGACATTGATCAAGCGTCCCTTTGCCCTGCCTAAAACCATATTGTAGGTCTGAGATGACAATAGGATGATCAAGCCTTTCTGTTAGACGATCCAAAATCACTTTCCCCATTATTTTGGCTGCCGGATCCAAAAGCGAGATTGGTCTGTAACAAGTGGGGTCATCCCTTAAACCCTTTTTAAAAATGGGAATAATTACAGCCTTTGCCTACGAGGGAGGAAAGCCGCAAGAGCAGACCGCATTAAAAATATGTGCCAATATCTTTGCCCAAATGGCAGGGTCGGCCTTGTACAAGTCTGCGGGTACCCCATCCCGGCCTGGTGCTTTCCCTCCAGATGTCGAGCTAATGGCTTTGTGGACCTCCTCTGCACTAATGTAAAGTGGAGTGCTGGCTAAGCGAATCACCCTGTGTGCCTCAGGCTCAGCGGATATTGTACAGTCTGGGTTAGAGTTGGCTATTTCAGAGGAAAAAAGGGCTATTAACTACAATCCAGAACTTGGAGCTGTCAGACAAAACACTTGCTTGTCCGAGGGCCTCCCAGGCCTGTTTTGAGAT
Organism: Triturus cristatus; assembly: GCF_964204655.1. NCBI lineage: Eukaryota > Metazoa > Chordata > Amphibia > Caudata > Salamandridae > Triturus > Triturus cristatus. The sequence continues at coordinate 1,054,165,668 of NC_140579.1, read as the reverse complement.
CAGCTTCTTCCTCTCAAAAACTGCAGACTTATAGGCCTTCCTACAGCTCCTGATAACTGTCTCATCCCTTGGGTTTTGTTTGCGAGCCTGCAAAAGCATCCTATGAGCCGCAGAACAAGTGCCATCGAATCACCTCTTGGTCGTCGGGCATTTGACCCTGCTCTTGGTAGTTAAATTAGATGCTATCTGCTTAGTTATTTTATCAAAGGCATCCCAGACAGTTCTATCTTGCGTGCTAGGGTTCATACATGCTTGAATCTCTGTGGCACAGACAGCATAAAGATTATCCAGGTAAACTTTCTGGGATAACCTTCTCCCACTTTAGCCTACATGCTGGTCTTTAGTGCTGATATTCATAATTAAGTTACAACTAGGCTCTGCTCCTTTTAGAGCGGAGGGGTAGGACAGCTTGAGTGAGAGGGGAATATGGTCACTGTGGCAGTTCCAGGAGACACTCAGTTTCTCCACGACCAAGACTAAAGGTGGGGAGAGCATGATATAATCAATTGTGCTGGTGCTACCTCTTCCCATTATAGGTAGGGACCAATGTGGTCACCTCTGTTTGCCCTAGGCAGTTAAGGTTGATGGCTGAAAGGAGCCCTTCTATGAGAATACCTGATGGTGAGTGCTCAAAAGGATTCGTCAAAGGTGAGGAGTCCCCCCGATCCATTGTGAGAATGCAAATAAGACCACATTGGTGGGTATTAAAATCCCCTAGAATTATCTATCATAATAAGCATGTTTGCCCTCTCCATAATGTTCCAAATATTCCTCTAAAGGTAGCAGATGTTCTACCTCATGGCTTCTGGTGAAGGAATTATAAAAATTAACAACTAGCAGGGTTGGATAATTCTTAAATGTCAGTTCCACAGCTAGCAAATGGGGTGATTTACATTCTATCAGTCTAGTCTTACAGGAGAGTTTAAGTGAAAACAGTCAAAGAAGGACCCCCTCCTACTCTGCCTATATTTGAAGGGATTGCGTGTTTACGAAATGAGAACCATCCAGGAAAAAACTATCACCGGTCTCCCAGGTTTCTTGTAGGGCAATAATGTGATGCAATAAAAGGACATTTTGCCAAATTGCATCACCCTTTTTAGATCTTAGACCCGCTATGTTCCACAAAAGTAACTTTGTACAAGACGGGCCAAAAGTATCCGATGTTAGGAAAGGATTGGATGGGTGGGTAAGTTTTGGCTTAAGTGAAGACACAAGTAAGGCTAGGATGTTGATAACAGGGCCAACGGCCTATTACCCTGCAACTTTGCCTCAACTAACGTTAGTCAGTTGTTTTCGCCAAGTCCCTGTAGACTTGCCAGAGGTTAAAAATGATTGGTCATGGGTAGAACAGAGTCCACATTTCTAGTCAGGACGGGCTTAGCAGGTCTAGGAGGCAACTGCCACGTATTATTTAAAAAGGGCTGGTTAAAGGGGTAGAAAGACTGTAGGGAAACAATCCTAATTGTTGTTTTAGAGCTGCTCCTATAATGCCATCCCACAAGCGCTTTAGTTTGCACAGGGTACCCAAGATTAACAATAACACAGTCCCCCTCCACATATTTTTTTTTTTGTAATTCTTTTTATTAGCAATTATCAAACAACAAAAAATACAACCATTACATTGTGACATCATGTAAAAGTGATCATTGTGGCAGGCATCAAATTACAAAGCTATCTAACATATTCCAAGTCAGGCAAATTAATTTACTTTTCACTCGGTGAACTGGGTTCCGAAAGGGAAGGGGCAACTGGTGGTGTACATGTATTACCCCGGTACTCATACCATTTCCCCAAAACTGAAGACCATTTCTTGGGGCAACCTCTAGCAACATACAGTTTTCTCTCTCACCATGCACCAGTCCATGTCTGTTTTCCACTCCCCTCCACATTTTTCTTAGTCCTGCGGCCTATCCATCCTGCTCTTCTGGCCATAATAATATCAGGAGATATATTTGGGCCATTTACCACATTATTGTTACACCAATGAGTAACATTGTGTATAAGGGCCAGAGAAGTTTCCTTCGAGCCTTGTGATAGTGGAGGAACCCCCACTAAAACAGCAGCCAGGGGAGCTGATTCTGGGGACAAGTCAAGAATGCACTGACCTTCTGCCTTTACCATAATAGGATGAGGCAAAGTGCATAGATCAGGTGGGCCCTCTTTGGGTGTTCCCAACCCGTCTGTTTGAGCCACCTGTGTAGCAAGAGTCACATTTATATGGATACAGTTGCTCTTGGGCCTGCAGGAGAATTCCTCACCCCATGGAACAGAAATATGTATCAACTGTGGCGCTTGGTTTGTGTTGCCAGGCACAATACATGGTTCCCCCAATCACTGTTGCTGGCCCAGTGGACCAATCATTGAGCGTGGAGAGAAGTATTAAATCTCGCCTCAATCTCCTTTAGCTTTTGTGTGATGGGTGCTATGAGTTCTTTAGTCATTAACTCCAGTCTGGAGAAAAGAGTATCCAACAACAGTTCAAAATTGGAGCTGAGAATGCAAAAAACAATTTGCGCTGACTGCCAAGGAGGAATACCATTATTTGCAGCTTAAACATTGGGTACAGCAGCCCTTGGTGCGGCTGGCCGCCACCAGGGATCTGCTTCCCATAGAGAAGTTTGCCTGATCTGAGTCCACCTCCAAGGGATGCATTTCCTATCTGTATGCCCTCATACAAGCCCTGAGCCCCAGATCGACACCGCGTTATCAACGCTTTTGGAAGGCACACCTGGATACCCCCCCTAGCGGACAAACAGTGGGAGCATTTAAGTAAGGATATAGTGAAATTTAACCGCTCGATGTATCTAAGGGAGGCGCACTACAAGATCATGTACGATTGGTACCTATACCCTCAAACTATACAAGATCTTCCCCAACACTTCAGATAGGTGCTGGCTGGGATGTGGTCTGCTAGGCGACTTTCGACATATTTGGTGGGACTGTCCGTCTATACAGTCTTTTTGGAAAGAGATTTTGTCCCAAATTAAACTCATTCTAGGCTACCCAATTCCTATATCCCTGGAACACACCTTGCTGGACGTAAGAGACCCAACCCTGAAACGCCAAACACAGAATGATAGGTCCGTTATGTGGCTTTTCCTGGAGGCTGCTAAAATGGCAGTAGCTGCTGCATGGAAAAAACAAGAGGTGCCATCTTTAACCCAATGGCACGCAAGGTTTTGGAGGGCGTTGGCACGCATGGCCGACATAGTAGACGACACCAGAAAAGGCTTTGAATACATATGGTCCCCGCTGGTGAGCTACTTGTAGGGAGGGCTTCCACTAACTGCTTGTGCCGCGCGGCTTAGGGCTCTCAACCTGTTCATATCTAATTCCACAGCAGCACAGTTGGCAACGGGCAGCTCGTCGGTGGCCTTAGTAGGGGCCCAGCAGCTCAACCCTCATGACCACCGCATTATTATTTGCACCATGACATCACGGTCTTGTTGGTTTGTTAGGAATGTTAAGTTTCCTTTTCATGTTACTGTCTTCGAAGGGTGGATTGACGGACAATTGCGGAATACTAAATGCTACAAGATGATTGTATCGATTCTAACTTTTTCTATGCCATAGACCTCATGAACAAGCTGTAACCTGCATGTGAGATCTGTAACTCTTGGCTTGCATTTGACAACTGTTGCATGTGTACTGCATTTCTGTTCCACTCTCAAAGTAAAATCCAATAAACAGAATTTGATACAAAATTGGACCTGGCTGGTGATCGAGACTTAGCCAGTGATGTTTTCCTCTTAACCTTTTTACCACCTATTCTCTTCCTCTTGGTAGGGGGACAGTCCAAAATTGAGTCGTCTCCTGCTGTCGATATGGCTGTAGACCTATTGGTACGCAAAAGGGGGTGCTCTTATGAGGGAGAAACTGGCGCCTATCGAGTTTGCATCAAATTTTAATAAACAACATTTAAGGCGGTGCAAAAGGTGAGGGAAAACACCCTGAGCCCTCTACACAGACCCTTAGGTCAGAACTATTGTAAAACAAGCCTATGCATACGCTCATATCAATACTGATTATAGTAAATCATCAGTTAAACAAAACAAATTAAAAAAAATAAGAATAATCCGTGTAGTGATTGTTCTTTTTGTGTCTTTAATCCGATATGCCCATTCAACACGTGTTTCGTCATTAGGGATATACTCTCCAACTTCGTCAGGGCTAAAACAAAAATGTATAACAAACATAATGAATCATGAAACCTATTCATATTCAAATACAGTACAAAATGATGAACACACATGTTCACCATATAGTGGAAACCCCAATTCGTTACAACTAGAGTGATTGGCATGTGATTGAAATTGTGAATCAAACCCACCACAAAGAGGTTCTGTAGAAGGTTCATTGCCAAATCATAGCTGTCCATTATATCATAGTATGCATCGGGTACCAGTAAGTCTAGTAACAACCATTTCATGTGATCAACAGCTCTGTAAGATGCTGTGTTTATTAGTGGAGAGAAAGAGAGAGAGGATGTAGAGCAAGTCAAAACTTTAAATTTGGAGAGAACCCAAGCAAATCAACTGAAGGAGAAGGGGGTGGAAGTAATACATTTGTCATCCAAGATACTGACTGATGAAATGATATAATTATTGGAGAAAGGTCTAAGCTTCAGCCCGGCTGAGGATGGCGATTTATGTAAATTAAAAATTGATTTGTTCAAATATGTGAAGTTTGAAACTAAGTTTTTAAAAAATAAACCGACATTGCATGTAAGCAGAAAAAATATTCCTACGTGTAAAATTTCACATGCTCTGAGTATTCAGGATGTATAGGACAAACAATTACTGTTATCAATCACAGAGCTAGAACAATCACCAAGCACCATGGATAGACTCTTACAGAATTAAATGTAGACACGGACCCCAACATAGCTAGTAGACTAAAAACTAAGTCTAAGTGGACTCCAGTACTACCCACGGGGAACAAAATAGATCTTTTTTTTTTTTTACTGGTTTTAGATGATTTGTACAAACCTTGTCCAGGGATGAGGGACAGGAGGCCAAGACCTCATGACAATCTTGACAGTGGGGAACGGAGAGCAATGGCGCAATAGACTACAGAAAGCCAGATCATGATTAGAGAGGCAGACAAAGGGGGCAGTGTTATCATGAATAGGGAGGATTACAACCAGGAGATATGACATATTTAAACGACAACACATGCTATGAAAATCTTGACATGAACCCCATAGGTCCACTGACGATTAAGATTAACAAACACCTTAAGGAATGGCACACTGAAGGCTTGTTAGATGAAGATGAACATCTATACCTTAAGGTGGTGAGACCTACCTACCCCTACACCTTACCTAAGGTTCATAAACACCTTCCGTTCCCACCTGGTAGACCTATAGTGTCTGGCATTGGGGGTCCAACAGAGAGGCTGCGGAATACATAGACCTGTTCCTTCAACCTATGATGCAAAACCTCCCATCCTATATCGGGGATACGAAACGCATCCTGAGTATCCTGTCAGATTTAATATGGGAAGAAGACATCATTCGGTTACATTAGATGTAGTAACCCTTTATACCAGCATCAAAACTGACCTAGGTATGAAAGCGATGGAATAACACTTACACAAGAGACAAGCCACACTGTTGATGACAATGATGGATTTGATCCTTAATAACTTCTTTCTCTTTTTTTTTTTTTTATTTCAAATCATTTTTATTGAAATAGCAAAGACAGTACAGTAACTCTTCCGTACAAAAAGGTCAAATCAGTCTATGTCCGACACTAAAATACAAAAACAGAAATCAATAGAAACAAATAGCTATGCAAATAATAAAGCAAATCCACTCCAGCTTGCATCATCAGTATACAGGTACAACTGTGTATATACAATGCCTAATGTGTGGGTGCGGCGACCCTGGGCTCAAAAAGTTAATCACAACCCAACTCCCAACCCCGAACAGAGGGACCAAGCCCCAGCAAAATCTCAAGGTGGCTCGTAATGAAAGGAGGAGGCGTCCAATGATTTCCAAAGCCTTCTGTTGGAAGGGCTCCAAGTAGAAGCTTGCAGGGCCGGATTATTAGAGCCTCTTAGGAAGGATAACCATTCCTGCCAGATTTTGAAGCTCACCTTCGCATTTTTCCATTTGCAAAGAACCACTTTACATGCCATCGTTAACATTAAGTCCAAAAGCTGACGATCTTGGACTGTCGGTATTTGTGGGTCCAGCGCCCCCAAAAGAACGTACACAAAGTCCTGTACAGGCCGTATCTTGAATACATGATAAATGCAGTCAAATATTTTCCCCCAGTAATCCCCTAATGAAGGACAGGTAAATAGCATGTGTGCAAGATCACCAGAGCCTGATTGACAATTCCAACACTCAGGAGACTCCCTTAATTTACATTTGAAAAGCTTTTCAGGCGTCCAATATGCCCTGTTGAGCAGCATGTATTTCGTTTGAAATAGGATGGGTGAGACTTTGTGTGTCAGGGCCAACTTATGGATCATATCCCAGTCAAAAGCTATGCCTGTTGAATTTGGCTCAGCCTCCCATATCGATTCCACCCTTTTATGTTTTGCTGTGGGCAAAGGCAATAACAATTTATACACCCTCGACACGAAGTGGCCAGCATGCACAAGACTAGGGATATGAAGTACTAGCCATGGAGTATAAGGAGAGAAATTACGCGCGGTCAGCATCGCTTTGATTCGTAGAAAGTCATAAAAATCCATCGGGGTAAGATCATACCTCTGTTGCAAGGTCGAGAACGGCAGTGGAGCCCTATCATCATATAAGTCCCTCACCAAATTAATGCCCCTCTTGGACCAAGACTCCCAGACTAGACTATTACCATTATATTTGAGATGGGCATTTCTCCACAAGGACATAAACGACGACCTAGCGAATGTCAACTTTGTTTTATGCGTTTGGTCGAGTCTAAGCAATGCCCTTCTAGTATTCAGCATAATATATTTGGAGTGTGGTAGGTGTGACAGGTCCATCGTAAGAAGGGCTTCCAGAGGCGCATGTTCTACCAGTGACTCCTCAATATTAACCCATAGTGGCGTATAAGCTGGGGATTTTATCAACCACTGGGCACCCTGTTTGCAGAGATACGCTGTCTGATAGTTCCTGAACGAGGGGAGACCCAGGCCGCCTTTATCTTTTGCTAATTGCAGCTTCTTCAGTGAGACTCTGGCTTTCTTGCCCTGCCACAGAAAACTACCAAACAGCTGATCCACCTTGTTAATAAAATTATCCGAGAACGTCATAGGGAGCATGCTGGCCAGATAGTTAACCAGCGGAGTTGACATCATTTTGAGCGTCTCCGCTCTACCCCACCAGGAGAGAAACTTTGGAGACCAACCCTCCAGCAATGTAGATATCTTTTTAAGGGTCAGTTCTTCATTCACTTTCAGCGTAGAGATCAAATCTTTACCGAAGTCTAGCCCCAAATATTTAAAGCACTGAGGCTGCCATGTAAGACCGGAACCCCCAATGATCCCTTTATCCCCAACATTGTTCAGTAGCTTAACCTCCGTCTTGTCTTTATTGAGTTTATACCCAGATACTCTGGAGAATTCCTCAATAACAGACATGAGTGCAGGTATGGCCTCATCCGCTCTTTCTGACATGACAAACACGTCATCTGCATATGCCGTTAATTTAACAGTGCAATCTCCAAACGGAATACCAGCTATCTTGGGGTCATTCCTTATATGATATAAGAACGGTTCTATTGCTAACCAGAACAATGAGGGTGACAGGGGGCATCCCTGCCGCGTACCTTGCTTTAAACAAAAGGGGGAGGAGAAAGCTCCACCCGCTCTCACCCTTGCCAAAGGACAGCAATATAGGGACATTACCAGTCTCGTAAATGATTCCCCCAGGTTGAATTTACACAAGACTGCTTGGAGGAAGGACCAATCAACCTTATCAAATGCTTTCTCAGCATCTAGTGTTATTGCTGCAGTTGGCGTGCCCAGGAGTTTTGCTTTCTCTAATACATGCGCCAAAATCCTTGTATTGTCACTGGACAACCGATTTTTAAGGAAGCCTGCCTGAGAAGGGTGGATCAACTTGGGAAGAACCCTCTGGAGGCGAGCCGAGAGAATCATAGCCAGAAGTTTGCAGTCTATGTTGATCAGCGAAATTGGCCTATAATTTTTCGGCAGCGAGGGGTCTTTCCCATCCTTAGGAAGCACAGCAATTATAGCTTCTGCCAATGTACCCCTGACCTCACCAGATTTATTAATATCTTGAAATAAATGTAGGAGGGGTTCGACTAAAAGGGAGGGAAAAGTTTCATAAAATTTCGCCGTAAACCCATCAGGGCCTGGAGCTTTCCCTATTTTCAGATGTTTAATTGCAGTCTCTATTTCTAATGCGTTAATTGGGCCATTAAGACCGACCTGGTCCTCCACAGAAAGCTGTGGGAGATCGCACTCATCTAAGTACTCCTTAATCCCGGATTCCTCCACTGCTTCATTCTTTGCATAAAGGTCCTCGTAGAATACTCTGAACACCTCCGTTATTTTATCTGGGTCGGAGTGCGAGGATCCCGATGCATCTTTAATGACATTAATAGAGTTTTTCTGGACCTTAAACTTCAAGTACGAGGCTAGGGACTTGCCTGCTTTATTAGACTCACAAAGCTTAAACCGCCTACCCTTATCAAGCCAGACTCCCGCTCTTTCGCTAACTATTTTATTATATTCATATTTTTTATTCGCCAACGCAGCAAGAGACATATCATCCCTATCCTTTAAGTGTCTATTCTCTAGAGTCATAATTTCGGTCTCCAAGGCCTCCAACTTCGCATTATAATTTTTGTTCATTGCTGACCTAATCTTGATACACTCTCCCCTTATGGTACTTTTCAAGGCTTCCCACCTAGTGAGATCGGACGTGTCCCCCTTTCTATTAATCTGAAGATAGGAAGAGATCGCCTCATGTATTGTGGACCGGTGCTTATCACTATTTAGGATTTCATCATTCAAACGCCAAGATGTCTGACGAGAAGATGGTTTGACATTAGCAATTGATAGTGAAATGCACGAGTGATCAGACAGAACACGAGGTTCTATGGTAGTAGACTCTAATCGAGGGACGCCGTTCTGTGTTATGAGGATAAAATCAATCCGGGAGTACGAGTCATGTGGGGAAGAGTAAAAAGTATAATCTCTCCCAGTGGGATTCTGGAGCCGCCATGTATCCACCAAGTTGAAGCGACGACACAAATTGAGAAAAGCTTTATGTGATTTATTTGTTTTGAAGGGACAACGTGAGTCTCTATCTAAGGTTGCATCCATCGGAAGATTGAAGTCTCCAGCTAATATGTGTACCGCATTATCTGGAATAGTTTCAAGGTGTTTGTTCAGTTTGTTCCAAAAATTCAAATCGCTAGTGTTGGGGGCATATATATTAGTAACATAAAACTCTGTATTATCCCTACTCATTTTGGCCGTGACCCATCTACCGTCAACACTCGCTTCAGAGGATAAGATCTCTACCTTAGACTTCCTTGCAACAAGAATCAGAACCCCATTCTTTTTGTTCACAGCCTCAGCACCCACAACCTCATTATTAAATTTATTTCTCAGGTGGTAAAACTGCTTAGCTTCAAGCTTCGTCTCCTGAAGCAAAACAATATCTCCCTTTAATCTCTTAACATAATCTAAAATCTTCTGTCTCTTGACAGGCTGGTTCAGACCTTTAACGTTAAAGGACAGTATCTTCAGTTTGTCCACATTGCAGACTCCCAACGGAGAGTTAGTTGAGCTAATTGGCATCGCAAGGTTGCATCATCATATTGATACTTACATATTTCACAACAAGAGCCCAGATAGAGCCGTAATGGAACCCGTCACCACCCTCACCCACGAGCATGAAGGAGATGAAGATTATGCAAGCAAGAGGACATAAAAGCAAAATACACAGAACACAGAACCCTCCCCAAAAACCCCTCAACCCCCCACCCTCCCCACCCTAACTATACGTTGTAGGCATGGTGACTGGAAAGAGATTGCATCGCATCTCCCCCCGTGCGTAATCAATACAGAAAAGAGAACAATATGGAACAGAGGAACTAACAGTCGATCTGGGATATGCTCCTACCCACTGTAATATCAAACAACCTGCATTAATATAATATCCGTCATAGACCTCTCCAGCCAGCCTAAGACCCGCAACCCAGCTAACAGGCTACCAACTATCCCATCATACCACCATAAGCGAGGCATGTGTAGCATAACCAACAGCAAATAGGGCCAAGGAAACTGACACCCAGTGGATTGAAAGGCATTAACGAAAACATACTATGCATACAGGTATCAGAAACAATTACATTCAATCAACAGAACCATCATTGGAGAGTGACTGGAAGCGGAGAGTCGTGCTGTTGGCAACCCTCCACAGGAAGTAGCAAAAGCTCACATAGGACATGAGCAACAAAGAGAACAGGGATCATTCACTTATAACCTGAGGCCGAGGCCTGCTCAACCGCACCCACTGAGGTACTTGTCTCCATTTCTAATTCTTCCGGGCCATCCAGCATGCGTTTCAGTTTCAAGGGATCTGAAAACAGGTGCGGGGAGCCGTGGACCAACACACGATATTTTGCAGGACCCACGAACCCATACTGGAAGCCTCTTTTCTTTAGTAGTGGTCGTAGAGCCAAGAATGCCTTCCTAACTTCCACTGTGTCTTTACTGTAATCCTGTGAGATGTATATTTTGTCCGATTTCCACAAGATATGATTGTTTTTCCGCATGAAGTCAAGAATTTGCCCTACATGCTGGTATCGTAATGGCTTACACACAATGGCTCTAGGACCTTTCTGATTCTTAATTATTCTGCCTGGCACCCTATGGGCCCTATCAAACTCCAGAGGTTGGCGAAAGGACAAGTTAGTAGCCTGGGTGAACCAAGACTCCAAGAAGGCTCCACAGCTCCCATGTTGATCCTCCGATCCTTCCGGCAGACCAAAAATACGTAGGTTCCCCCGTCTATTTCTATCTTCCAACTCCGCCATTTTCCGCGATGTTTGATCCGTGAGTATGCATAAGCGCTTGATGGCTGCACATGATTTTACCTCTAGGTCCTCAAGTCTGCTAATCCTCGATTCTGCTTCCAACAGCCTTGCATTGGTTTCGCGATTATCTTGCCTAATAGCCGCTACCTCGTCTTTGGTCGCCTTTGCCAGCTCTCTTACCTCTTCTAGCTTATTAAGTATCAGGTCCATCGGGTCCGGATTACTTTTCCCTCCCTTGCTGGGTGAATTTGGATTCGACTGATCAGATTTAAGCCTCTTCATGCTTTTCACCGAGTCTTTACTGTCAGCCATGGTTGCCAGTCGCACAGATTCCGTGGTCGGTCGCAACAGTCCTCACGTGCTCCACCCTTTACTTGCAGAGATTCTTACGGTCGCCGTCACCACCGTTGAGTTGTAATAGCCAATTCAGTGATACGCACAGTAATCCAATAATTCTACCACACGTGATAACTGAAACGTGTCACCTGGCCCTTTTCCAACCGCTACCCCTGCGATTAGTGGATAACCGTGCGGGAGCACGCACTTTCATCTGGCGACATTGTCATGTAGTCACATCATAGAAACAGCATATGTGTGCCAGGCTAGACCGCGCAGTCATACGATGGAGCCGTGTGGGAAGGCATAGGATGGGATGGCATAGGATGGTCACGTGAAATCATATGGTAGCAGATGGCAAGATTAAAACCTCGCAACGTAATGCCAGAATCCTTCGCAACTCCACATTGCCAGATATAGGCTCTGAGGTCGCCGATCCAGGAAAGCAAACCTTACTTCCAGTGGTGTATCCGGATCGGCCGAGATCCCTTGGCTCTGCCTGGGAAAGAGCACCCTCTCCACATTCTCGTCTAGGCGCTGACATTGCCACCATTACACGCGAAGCATATCATCAATCAAGCCCCACAGGTGTCGTAGCAACAACGAGGACCCACCGACTAGGAAACGGGTGCCGCCATCTTACGTGCGCGATAGGCGTCAATGACTTCTCCGTGCTACGCCATCCGTCCGCACCAGCACCTTCACGCTCCCCACCACATACCGGTTTGTCACCGCATCAGTCCGCAGCCAGTTCCGATGCCATCCGGTTCCGACGGGTGACTTCCAAGCCGGCTGCCAGACACTGGCAGTCACGCGGTCTCGTCCCCAGCCTTACTCCTCACGATCCACAGCCGGAGCACTCGATGCGACGGTAAAACTGCTTCCCTGCTTCAAAAAGCCTCCAAACTGCACCTCGAGAGCTCCCTCACATTCCGGTTGATGATTCCACTGTTAGTATCGTTGTAGAAGCGGCGAGACCCGTTCCTCCGCCCTTATTCGATCTACGCACGGGCAGAGAGAATCACCGAGCCGCCATCTCTCTCGGCGTCCAAACCACGCCCCCCCAACTTCTTTCTCTTTGACAGGCAGAAGCATGGGGTGGCCATAGGCTCTAAATTTTTCCCGTCTTTCGCCAACCTCTTTATGGGGCACTTGGAAGACACGTGGATATGGGGTCATAGAGGTGGTCCCTGGAATAACCATATCGTATACTCGGGACGATACATCGATGATTGCCTACTACTATGGTCAGGTACTGTGAGAAAGTGGCTCTGTATATACTGTTCCCTAATAGGTACAGGGTGTACAGAGTCCACAGTCCCCCAGGGGCTGATAGAGGTCAAAGTTAGGTATGACCTTACTCTCAAAAGTGGTAGCTTGGTCGAGCAGTAAGGCAGTACCAGAGGACAGTGTAAAGCATTTATTGTACACACTCAGTCAGCAAATGGTTTCACACACTCAATAACTGAACTCTAGGCCAATGGTTTGTATATATAAAATATATGCTTGTTTTATTTTTAGAACCACAAAGGGGGTAAAAATATACTTTCTCAGAATGAGAGGTTGAATATAAATACTTTTGTTTCAAGCAATAAATTTGTGTAAACAGTCACAGTTGGTTGCAATAAACAATCCTATTTCCTAAACATAACAATGCATTGAGCTCAATGGTAAATTCAGGTTATTTGTAATAAATTACTTTTCAGATTACTTTTGGAATTCCAGGTCTGGATCCTAGAACCAGCCTGGGGTCAGTATTCAGAATCAAGTGATGAAAGTCGACTTAATAACTGTAATGATTTTTAAATAATATTTAGCTATTTCAAAAGTTAGCACTTAGAAAATATTTCACAGAAAACATTCAATGGATCTCTATGGCAAGAAATTCAAATTGCAGGTAGAGTACTTTATCGTTACTTTAGTAATCCAGGACTGGGTGCCTAGACCCAGGACTGGGGTCCTTATCAAAAGCAGGTAAGTAATTTCGTTTGCAGAAATGGTACGATTTTAAAAGAATATTTCAAATTTGCAAAAGTAGACACTTAGAAGAAATTTCACAGAAAAGCAGACAATGGTTTCCTATGGGAGAAAAATGAGTTAGAAGTAAGTATAGTTGTGAACACTTTTCAGAGTCAGGGCTGGGCACCAAGATCCAGCACTGGGAGCTCACCTAGGAGCAGGTGAGTAAATTCGTTTTTGTCACTTGGCTGATTTTTGGTGAATTTTTGCAGTTTTGAAAAGTTCACACTTAGAAGATTTTTGAAGAAAAAGCCAGTCAATGTTACCCTATGAGGAAAATGAAGTTAGCGGTTTAAGGGTAAGTACTCGACTGGTAGTGTTGAAATTCCGGGCATGGACTCAGGGGTCCCCCAGTGTCAGGTAGGTACAGTTGGTTCACCCTCAGCGGTTTCAGGACGGCCGGGTGCAGAGAGAGTTGGGCCCAATGTTATCCTATGAGGGATAGGGGGGCCTTGGTTGGTGGCTGCTGTCTGGCAAGCCACGCGGCTGTGGGAGCTGGGCTCCTGGTCACTTACTCAGGGCAAGTGGGGAAGTAGGTTAGTGTAGAGAGGGCACTGCCAGGGCCACTCGGGCGGCTGGGTGCAGGGTGCTTTTGAGCCTTAGGGCGCTCAATGGAAATCAATGGGAATGTTCCGGTTTGGAAAGAGGCTGCAGGCTCGGGGACGAGGATGTTTCAGGTGCCACCACCACTTCGAGAGGTAAGTTGGGTAGTTGTAGGTTAGGTGGGTACCCCGGGATTGGGCACAGGGGGTCGCAGGGCGCCGGGTGCAGGGGTGCCTTTTGACATCGGGAATCTTACCCTCTGGTTGATCACGGCTGGGGTGGCACTTGGTTCTGAGGCTTCTTCCGGGATGTCGAGGGGGGTCCTTGGGTGCCGGACTCTGGGTCACAGTCGCCGTGGGGTCGTCCTCTGGGTCTTTGTCCACTCCGGCACTGGCCAGGCTTGGCTGGTGCAGAGTGTGTTGGGTCCGCGGTCCCGGGCTGGTGCCAGGGATAGCAAGTAGGTTTCTTGAGTAGAGCCTCTACTCGTGGGAGTCCCAGGGGCTTAGAGCTAAAAGGTAGCCAGGTCCTCCGGGGTTGGTGAGGTTGCTGGCCACGTGGGATGCCGCGCTGGTGCAGGTTCGAGAGTCGACAGGCCGGTAGGGCTGGGGCCAAAGCAGTTGGTGTCTTATTCTCTTTTTAGCAGCTGCAGGGCAGGTCTTTGTTCTTCTTGTCGTTTTTCTATCTGGAATCTGAGGAAGGAAGGTTCAGGGGGCCCCTAAATACTAGATTTAGGGGCGTTACAGGTAGGTGAAGGCCAGGGACCAATAGGTCCCTGTCCTGGGGTGGGTACACCCCCTATCCTGCCTCTCTCCTGTGGGAGGGGGGCAGTAGCCTGATCCTGATAGGGTAGGGCCTCCCATCTTCAAGATGGCGAGAGCCCGGAGATGTGCTTCACCTCGCCTCCCCCACCTGAGGGGTGGGGTGGGCAGGCTGGCACATCCCCTGTCCTTGTATGGGGTTTCCGGCCAAGCTTCCCGCCAGAGTGGGGGGTTGCAGTGGCCTGGGGAAACTCCAACTGGCGGCATGCCTTTGAAGCTTCCCTTTGCTCATCCTGGGGGAGGAGATTTCTCACCTCACCCAGGATGTGCATTGTTGCAGGCCCGGGAGAGCAGGGGCTCTCCCACCCAGGGGTCCAGCAACGTGTCGGCTGTGTGGCAGCCTGGGCAGCCTCAGAGCAGACGTGGATTGCAAGTTAGCTGTAAGGGGGCATCTTCTAAGATGCCCTCTGGGGTGCTTAGTACATTAAATCCTACACTGGCATCAGTGTGGGTTCAATGTGCTGAGAAGTTTGATACCAAACTTCCCAGGCTTCAGTGTTGCCAATATGGTGCTGTGGAGCTCGTGTTTGACAAGCTCTCAGCACCATGTATTCTTAAATGACAGCACTGCACTTACAGTGCCCAGGAATGGACCCGGGTACTGTAGGGGCACAGGGCTCCTGCTCCTGTGCCCACACCATAGGCGTAATGCACCCAGCTAGAGGGGTGGCTGACATATGCCTTGGCAGTGTAGGTGATGGGCATGGTACACAGTGATGTGTGCCATGTCGACTCTTTGTTTTGTCCTGCACCCAGACACTCAGCCTGCAAGGGCAGTGTGTGTGTGTAAGGGTACAGGGCCTCTGAGGGTGGCACAATGAGTGCTGCAGCCCTTAGAGGCCTTCCCTGGTCACAAGGCCCTGGGTACCTAGGGTACCATTTACTAGGGGCTGACATGTGGCTAGGGTTTGCCAATTTGGAGTTTGTGTGGTTTAAGGAAGGAACATAGGCCCTGGGCACCTGATTGGCAGGAACCCAGGGTACACTCAATCGAAGTACATTCAGCAATTTAGCAAAAAGTGGGGGCATACCATGCAAGAAAGATGGCACTTTCTCACAGGTTTAGACTAGGCAGTGGTATTATCAATAGAAAATAGGCGCTTGTAGTGAGTACACCTAATATTAGTGACGTAATCAATTAATGGCGGTGCTCAAGGGTAAGGGAGAACCACTAGCCTCCCAAAAGGATTGTGACCAAAGCCACACAAGTCAACACAAAAAGGTACCTAAGCACACGCAGAAGTAACTTTTGCAAATATTAATGCGTTAATTAAAACATGTAACACAACAAGTGAGTCTCCGTTTCTTTCTTCAATTTAATTTTCAAGTTTTCATAGTGAGTTTGTAGTCTTCACAGTAGTTCCCAAGCCAACACGTGTTTCGTCGCCTCTAGTATTATTGTACATGCGACTTGTTCACGGCTAGGTACAAATTGATATGATAAGTTGACATTAGTTCAGCTGTTATCTCAAGACGTTTGCAAACATTTGTTGATACTACAAACAAATGTGCTCCCAGGGTTGGTGTCGAATTTATGATTTCTTTACGTGGGAGGTGCTATCACAGGCTATGGTGTATAGCATGCACCGTGAGTTCAAGTGAGAACCATTCTTTTTATATCAATAAGTGACCAACCAGAAACATGTAGCTCTAGCGTGAGGGCAAAATGATGTGAGATCTTCCATATGTGACTATTGTCCTTTCATTGTGTGCTGACAAACTCAGTGAGTCATGCGGTATGCAGAATACAGATCTGTAAAAGGTGGTGCGTGGGTGAGTGTCTAGTTATAAAGTGATGTGAGAATATCTAGGTATTGGTGTTGATAGTTCAATGTGGAAAGACTGACCTGAACACTGTATTTTAAACAATCACTGTAGAGAGGGGGTACAAAGGAAAGCAAATGTGTAGGACTTGGCCCTTTTTCCCTCAGTTGTTTTCATTTTTTATATTGATGCAGATTCAGGGAGCCATTTTAATTACCCCTGAAAACTTCTGCCTGAGGGCCTGAAGCACAAAATGGTGGCCACCTGTGACATCACCAGCATCCACTGGAACCTACCAGCACCTTCCAGAACATTCCGGGAGATTCCAGAACTCTGTGACAGTTGGAGACGGTTTAGAATGTTGGGAGGATAAGAGAGGCAGTTGGCAGTTGGAGCTGGCAGTTGGCACCTGACTGGTGAAGAGAGAGGAGCACAACAGTGAAGGAGGAAGGAGTGAAGCAGCAGGGGTGGAAACTTGTGCCTGGAGTGGGGTCCATAAACCCACCCTTGATACTTGTCCCTACTGATGGATCCCAGCCTATAGCCCTGTGTGGGAAGAAGACAGAAGAAACTTATCCTAAGGACCTGGACAGCAGGAACAGGCCTTAGAACCAAGAAAACAGCAAGATTCTGACCTGAGAACTGGTTTCCCTGGAGTCCGGCGTCGAGTAGCCTGAAGACCTGGAGCCCGAGGTGGAGAAGCGGCGCTGACTGAAGTAGCAGACGTCGTACCCGGAGCCGCCTGAGGTCGTGAGAGGGCGCCGACGGAGGTCGTGAGGAATACCAGAGGTCGAGGAGGAAGTGAACCGAGGTCGAGCGAGCGGCGTCATCGGAGGAGTGAAGTCCGCCCTCCGGAGTCGTCGGAGACCGAGGTAGAGGAGCACCGGAGGTCGGGAGTGAGGATCGCACTCCGGAGTCGCCCGGAGCCTGTGAGGAGGAGCACCGGAGGTCGGGGGTGAGGATCGCACCCCGGAGTCGCCGGAAGTCGACATCGAGGCCAGGCCGGCCGACGTCATCGGAGCCGAGAGCGCCATCGGACCGGAGCCGCCCGAAGTCGACATCGTGAAGAGACTGCCCGACGCCGTCGAATCGGAGGTCGAGATCGAACCGAGGCCACCGACATCGGACCGGAACCGCCTGCTGGCGTCGTCAAAGAACTGACATTGTGCCGAGGCCGCCGAGACCGAACCGGAACCGCCTCACGGCGTCGACACGACTCCAGCGGCGTCGGAACATCAGAAAAAGGGCAGTAAGTGGAGTAGAGGGCGCCTAAGGCCCTGTGGAGACCTGAGAGACTGCTCTAAGGGGCTAGGGAGGTGCTGAAACCAACCTGACTGTGCAAGGGGTGAACTGGGACTAACCTAGAGAGGTTGTGTGGAGAGAGAAAGCCAGGGCACTGGTATTCCCCCCTTTGATCTACCTCAGTTTAGGCCTCAGCCTTGTCCCAGCCAGGGAGTAGCCCCCCTCAAGCCTTCCACAACCCTACAAGCTGTGCCTGGGCCAAATCAGCCCATAAGAATTGAAGTGTCATCTGATTACATGAGTGTGGCTGTATACTTTTAATTATTTATTGGGGATACTGTATTTATTGAGTTTTTACCTATTTATTGCTGCACTATATTTATAGGTCCACAGGACTTGTTGGTGTACAATATTTATTGGTACAGTATTTATTGCCTCAAAGTATTTAATTGTCTGTATATATTGCACTTGTATTTATGCCCTGTTATTTATGATCACCCCTATTTATTTCATCAAACAGCCAATATTTATTTGACCTGCACTAATTGAAACTTGTATATTGTGATTGACCTATTTATTTTTCCAATCAGCAACTAAGAGAAAAAGATAAAGAAAGAATATTTTCATAATTTTTACGGTGTAGAGTCGTTTTTGGAACGGATGCACGCATGGTTATTGTATGGGTATATTGTATGCTTAGCACTGCGCCTGTTTCCTGACCACTCGAGCCAAGCTACCACAGTGTGTTCGGGGAGTCCACCACCACCCCTTCTAGTGTGGGAGTGGGCGTTTCCAACAAAATGTACAAGTATTTGTTAGTGACCACGAGGTGGAACATAACAAGTAACGCTGTAATTATGCTCATTGCGGGCAATGTGCCGAAAAGAACATACTTTATGTATGACGATAATTCCGGGTCATACAGTCAATCGACGGGGGGGGCTCAGTCCTAGTTTAGGAAGGCGTATTTCATCTGTAGCGGTCCTCAGTATTTATGTGAGGTGCCCATCTAAGTATAAACCAGAAAAAATGAAGGGTTCCGAATGAGGGACTCTTGTTCTGAAAAGCAGTGAGCAGAAGCCCCATGAGGGGGAAGTCAAGCAGGGAGACCGCAGATATCCCATCGCTACGCACATTCTTGACTGTCAGTCTCAGGGTACACATAAAGACTTCCTATTCTATGGTATAGAACAAACAATGAGGAACCCCAGAGGGGGTAACAGAGAACTGACACTTCGCAGGAATGAAGCAGCCTGGATTCTGAAATTGCGTACGACTGATATAGGGATGAATGTCGATGATGAAATGCATTACTTCCTTGGAAAATGATAATGAAAATAAGGATATGATCTCATATGTCAACAGAGCGACGCATCATTACCTGTCATATATACACAGTTGTCCAGCTTATATGACAATTATGCAAGTCATGACTCACTGAGTTTGTCAGCACACAATGAAAGGACAATAGTCACATATGGAAGATCTCACATCATTTTGCCCTCACGCTAGAGCTACATGTTTCTGGTTGGTCACTTATTGATATAAAAAGAATGGTTCTCACTTGAACTCACGGTGCATGCTATACACCATAGCCTGTGATAGCACCTCCCACGTAAAGAAATCATAAATTCGACACCAACCCTGGGAGCACATTTGTTTGTAGTATCAACAAATGTTTGCAAACGTCTTGAGATAACAGCTGAACTAATGTCAACTTATCATATCAATTTGTACCTAGCCGTGAACAAGTCGCATGTACAATAATACTAGAGGCGACGAAACACGTGTTGGCTTGGGAACTACTGTGAAGACTACAAACTCACTATGAAAACTTGAAAATTAAATTGAAGAAAGAAACGGAGACTCACTTGTTGTGTTACATGTTTTAATTAACGCATTAATATTTGCAAAAGTTACTTCTGCGTGTGCTTAGGTACCTTTTTGTGTTCACTTTCTCACAGGTACCAAAGAAAAATTGAGGGAATTCTGTGAATATATGAACACTAACACTTTTGACATTGAGTTCACCTTTCAATACAGCAGGACACACATTACCTTTCTTGATACTCAACTGTATGTGAAGGGTAAGAAACTACACAAAGTTACATCGCAAACCCACAGCATGCAACTCTATTTTGCATACTGACAGTGCACATCCACCCAACCAAATCCAGGCAATACCATAAGGAGAATTCACTAGGACCAGGAGAAATTGTAGCGAAGAAACTGAGTTCCATTCATGCCTGGGAGAAATGAAATTTAGGTTTAAGGCTAGAGGTTACAACCCACGAAACATCACAAAGGCAGAAAAGAGAATTTTGAAGACATCGAGAGTAGAGACATTAGTGGATAAGAATAAGGACCCTGACACAAATCAATCAGTGAGACTTGTTACTAACTACAATAGCCTGACCAGGATCCTAATAACTAGTTTGAATAAACACTAGGACATTCTGAAAGTGGATCAATCGCTGGAATAGTTTACCACTAAGAGACCCAGGATTATGTTCAGAAAAGGTAAAGCCCTGAGGACTATCCTAAGTCCTGTATCCCACAAGATAGGAAAAATCTAGACTGGCTTACCCTACGCACACTAGGATTTCATAAATGTGGTTCTTGTGGGGTATGTAGATGGGCTGCGGACCACAAAAAGGTGTTTTCAGGACATGACAGACACGAGTACACGATTATACACTTTATTAACTGCAACTCCAGGTATGTGGTTTGTCATTGAATGCAGATGTAGCTAACTATATATAGGATGTACGAATAGGACACTACAAGAGAGAATCAGCGAACATGCAAGAGCATTGAAACAGCGGGATCAGAAACACCCCATGGCAATACATGCCGCAGAATGTACAGCACAAGGACCTCCTAAACAATTCACTTTCTACGGCATTGACTTAGTTACTCAGAGCACAAGGGGTGGCAATAGGGAGTTGAGACTTAGACGCACTGAAGCAACTTGGATAATGCGTCTCAGAACAGTGGAATGGGGTTTGAATTCTGACCATGAGATGCTTTACTTTCTTGGTGATTGAAAAGTTTCCATGTGAATACTGTAACTGTGGATTTAATTATCATTAAAGGAGTGATACACCTATGTTTCCTATGGACCACTCACAGCTCCATGCTCCACCAGTAATAGCAACGATGTGGAGCTCTGGACTAGCCGTCCACATGTAATATACCAGCACACCAACAATGAGTGACAACCTAACACACTACTTACATAGGTATTTCACAGAACCTAATAGGATTATGATATTGTTATAGCAAGTATGAAGAAAGTACTGCTCATATGACACTAAGTGATCCACTCTACTCATAATACATTTGAGAAGTCTATGAATGTAATATATATTAAGATGAATATAACTGAAAACTAAATGCTTCGCCAGTATATTTGATGTGAGGTATATGGAATCTGTTTATCTTAATGATCATTTAAGTGTGTCTTATATCCGGACTCGTTTGTACTGTTCGGAATATGAAGAACTATCAATAAGGGATTTCTATCCAACTCTTTATCTCATATTTTGGATTATAATCATTTCTGAGTTCGGACCTGGTGCTAACCTATTTATCGGCACATATCACCTCACACCCGATCCGAATGGCGAACACACATCGGGGTCACTTAGCAAGATCACTCGGCAGATCAATAAAATCTCAACACATTTTCTACCGTCTACAATTGATGGCACAGTGACCAACCCAATTAAGATACTGCATTATTTTAATGCTAATATATGTGATTGCCGCATACACAGAGAACTGGTGCACTGGACCATCCTTAGATGTCTCACATAAGGCTGCCCGGTATCAGTGTGCTAGGCTCAGCCGTAACCGGGTACCTCTTCCGGATTTGGACATGGCCGAGTTACGATTATAATCAGTGTTCTAGCTTTCCGTCTCCGGAAAGCTCAAAAGAGACGGCACGTAACCGGGTGCTGTTCCGGGTCATTTTTTGGGACGCGGAGCACAAGATATTTGAAACAGCGCACTCGCTGAGGTAATTGAACTTTGATACATATATACTATGTGTTTTTAGAGTTACTGGTTAATTCTTGCTTGTTACCTATACGAAGCTTTGCTGATCTTGACAGGCACCCGCATAGGGGGGTGATATTGGAGTACTGATAGAAGCGTTACGATCGATTTGAACTTGGATTTTAAACAAACGGATCCGTGTTACACAACAGATCGATAAGGTGAGATGCGGGGGGCATTGTGTTTGCATTACGGTATAATACCCTTTTGATAGGGATCTTTACTCTGCACCACTACCAAGTCCATGTGTTCCATATTAGATCTTTTTTACACAGGAACCATATACACCAGAGGCGCAACTAGAGCCAAATTTCGGGGGGGGGGGGGGGGGGGGGGGGGGGCGGGCGCTAAGAAAAAATTTCGGGGGGGGGTTTGAATCTTTAAGCAACAGGCAGAGTGGAGCTGATTTCGGGGGAGGGGGGCTATATCTTTAAGCAAATGGAGGAGTAGAGCTGCAGGGGCTCTCAGAAGGGGTGAAACAACGGCGAGACCTCATTAACATGCAAATGGTCTTTTAAAGACCTGTGAAGTGCTCGGGTGCGGCTGTGTCTGCTCGGGAAGCTGTCTCATCCCGGGCTGACACACACGACGGGGGGGCTGAAGCCCTTTGAGTCCAATGGGTGTTGCGCGCCTGATTTACACAATATAACGAGAGACTTTGACTGAGTAGTGGAATCACCTTATTGTACTCATAGCAGCCGGGACGGAAGTAGAACCGGCATTAAGGTGAAAGGTTCTTACTTACCTGCTCACTCCTCGTTTGAGCATTAACACGGAATAGTAATCTTATTGTGGTCACCTACTTATATATGGCCTTAATTCACTCCTTGTTTTATGAGTTTGACATAGAAGTGACAAACCGGACAGGTAGGGCACTACCTGCCTTATTGCGTATATTTTTTTCTGAGGTTTTGCATGATTCACACACTAAACGGATAAACATGATCTTCACCCTGAGGTTCTGAGAAATGGGGCAATCTTGTGACCCTATATATTTTGCTTGGGCTCTCCACATTTAAAGTTTTGACTTGCTCTACATCCTCTCTCTCTTTCTCTTCACTGATAAACACAGCATCTTACAGAGCTGTTGAGCACATGAATTGTTTGTTACTAGACTTACTGTCACCCGATTTCATACTATGATACAACGGACAGCTATGATTTGGCGGAGAAACTTCTACAGCACCTCTTTGGCAAGTAATTGAAACTGTGAATCAAACCCACCACAATCACTCTAGGTGTAACGAATTGGGGTTTCCACTATATGGTGAACATGTGTGTTCATCATTTTGTGCTGTATTTGAATATGAATAGGTTTCCTAAAACATTGTTATACATTTTTGTTTTAGCCCTAAGAAGTCGGAGGGTACACGACGAAACACCTGTTGACTGGGCATTTCGGATTAAAGATACAAAAAGAACAATCACTACACAGATTATTCTCTTTTTCATGTGTTTTGTTTAACTGATGCTTTACTATAATCAGTATTGATAGTAGCGTGCGCATAGGCTTGTTTTACAGGGTTGTAGACATAGCCGGCTCAGCGATGGAGACCCCCTTTGATGCAAGCTAAGGTGCAGACGGGCTGGGAATACCCTAAGTGTCCCCTGTCGCCCCATCATTCTTTACCACAGTAAAATCCTGAACAGATTTCCCTGTCTCCAGAGAGCCTGCTCTCGGTCAGCACTATCTCCTTCAATATAAAATTTGCAGCCCTGGTCAAGGAGTCGATGGTCGCAACCCCGTTGCCCCAGAGGGTGCCCTTTGGCCAGCAGCCATTTTCCTTTTAACCATGGTTGGAAGAGCTGGAGTCACTTGTCTTGTATGGACTCTGGAGCAGACCTCTTGAAGGTTCAGGGAAAATAGATTGCACACTCACTCAGCTGGGGTCGACTTATCAGCAGTATGCCAGAAAGGTCCTAAATATATTAAAGAACAATAAAAAGTAATGATCATAGTACCTTAATCTTGACCTTAATGATATGCCGTAGGAACCATACCCTGGTGGTCCAAAAGAATCCAAAGAAGAGCCAAGAGACCTTGCCCAGCCCAGTCTCTGTCAGCCACTGACTGGCGCAGACGGGCCCGCTCTTGGCCCAGACTTTGCCTGGGCACACGCCTGGGCGTGTCCCACTCTGTGGGAGCCCCTGGCGATTCAAGTATGCGCCTCCGGGCGCTGGAATGCGGCGAAGCGTTGGTGGCAACTGCCACGGCTGAGGCCGGGAGTTGTGGTTCTGCCCCCACCGCCTTCTCCTGTCACAGGGCTGAGCGTGCCACGCTGCAAGAGCCCCTGGCAATTCAAGTATGTGCCCCTGGGCATGGGAATGCAGCGAAGCGTTGGCGGCGACTGCTGAGGCTGGGAGTTGTGGTTCTGCCCACGCCTCCTTCTCCTGTCACAGGGCTGAGCGGGGAAGACTCCAGTCTCATGGTAACTGGGACACATCTGTAGTCTTTCCAATAACTTGCTCACCCAGTACGAGAGGCACTGACATGAATGGTTCTCTAAAGAGCTCCCACAGCCTTAAATATTTCAGTATGCATGTCGCCTTGGACCAGACGAGTTGTTCAGAGTTTAATATTGTTCCCATGATGTACCAACTTTTTTGTGTGGATTGCTGCTGTCATTGATCGGCTGTGCAGCCTTATTTAAAATGATTGCACTTACCCTAAATGTTCTCCAAAACTACACGTGTCTTTCTGGGCGACTTCTTTAACTTCTTGCAATCTAATATCACAAACTACATATGGGCAGGAAAGACACTGAGGGTAGCCTTCAACAAATGTATTCTGCCACCATACAATGGGGTATTGGGGGGGGTTTCTGACATCAGGCGATGTTATCACCCAGCTCAATTGTTGCCAAAAAATGATTGGTGGTTTGCAGACCGGGCAGACTATGCTATGTGGCAGGAGGTCGGGATCACGGGAGTGCCGCATACAGCTCTCACAATTATATAGTTGCAGAGTAACCAGGGATGTGTCTCCGGTCACCAGGATTACTTTGGAATGCTGGCACTGGGCGCTCAGGTAAATTAAATGTCATGGCCGGATTACAAATGCATGGGAAATGGCTGCTTGAGAGCTCCCAGTTAGATGGATTCTCTGGTATCAAAGTGTTCAGTCTATTGCAGTGTAGAGTTTGATCTGCATGAAAGTTCCTAAACCTTGGAGAGTTGGTTCTCCAGAGGGACTTTACTTGCTGCTGCCAGGACCTCCCTAACCAAATTAAGAAAGTGTAATTTCAAGTTCATACTTCGTTTGCCCGCTGTTGAACTCTGGATCCGATCCGGTAGTTGCAGGACCTCTGCCCAGCAGGGTAGAGTCTGTAGAAAGACCTGAGCGTACCCCAGGACACTTTTCCAAAACAATGCGTCAAAGCATTGATGAGGCCTGTGCTTAACACCATACTAGACAGTCTATAAGATACTGGAGGTTATAGGACATCCAGTAAGGGAGTCCACATTGATGCACACCAGGAAAGGACAGCACTAGGCTTGCTCAAGTACATTTTAACATTGCACCTTGGATTGTTGTTAAGCTTACTGTTGTACTCAGTCCAAATAAGTATACTTCACTTTCATCCTGCACGTCTTTCACAGGCGGTCATGGGCGGGGGTGCAGATGAATTGTGGAGGGACTGCTGTGGCGGGCTTGTTTCACTGTTGGAGGTACCAATTTTCCAAACTGGCAACCACTGGAAGCAGGCTGAGCAGCATGGCCTCTCGCATACCTTGTCAGACTTGAACTTGACCTTCAGACAAGACACAGCATGCAGTTCATTCTCTAGGAAACACTTGCTCCATGCTACACAGGTCATATTTTGAGCTTGTCAACCCTTGATGGGGAGGATGAGGAGCACGTGGGGGCGATTTGTGGCCTTCCTCCCTGTTTGACCTGCCATAACTAGATTGGAGTGTGGTGGTGCTAAGTCATGCACATGCATACCTGTATAACGTTTGATAGGGTCTGCCATTTTGCGGGCATTTATCGCACACTCAAACCAAAGTGAATGCATATAGGTCAGCGTGCTTACAGCTAACCAGTTTAAACATTTAAACCTACACAAGCCAAAATACTGTTGCTGCTGTCAGGGCCACTACAGAAATTAAACAAGCAGCGACACAGACTGAGTTCTATGTGGTGGATCATGGCTCAAGGGTACTTTTAAGTTGATAAAAACAATGACCTTAAAGAAATGTTGGAAGAAACAAGCAAGTACCAGTATCTACAATTAGCCATTGAGGCACACAACCAAAATAAATGGAATACTTTCAGGAAGGCACTTAAAACAAGAACCAAAAGGCCAGACAATTTTACAGGCCTTACTTCAAGGAAAGAAAGAACTAACAGCCACTCACGTTTGCATCCTTCTGAAAGGTAGCAAAATTGTCGTACCAAGAGCAATCTGAAGGATCTGGTCAAACTGGCCCACTAAAGTAATATAAGAACAAACTGTCTACTTCCAGTAACTTGTAATTACTCGTAGTTTCCCGTTCTGGGCACAGTCGTTAAGGGTGACTTAAATAATTGCATTTGAAGCCAAGCCACCTTACCGGCTCCACAACAAGCAATAGTAATAGCAGTTAAAAATGGCACAAAAGCAAGCATGGCATTTGCCAGTAGCCTCCTGGCTAACACATCTTAGTCCTCATGGATGATAATGGAGATCTCCATTTGACGAACTTGTAGCTAACGCAAAGGCTAAAGTGAATACAAGGAACTAGATGCAATATTTTCAAGGTTAGACCTAACAATGTTAGTCAAAACAGATAATGAGCCACATTTTGCAGCCAACAAAAAGGGTGTGCATAATCGATTCGCTTTGAACACCAGCGGACTGCCTCTTACTATCCTCAAGCAAATGGGGAAGTGGAGCGCTTTATGCGCACTCTCACAAAGAGACTAAATATTTTACACAATACTGGGGACTACTATAGTGAACCATAATCCATAAATTACCTTTTAAGAGCATTCTACATGTCACCACACTGCCCTTCGAGGATTGCACCTAAACAGCTGTTTGGAAAGACAGTGACCTCTAGAATTGCACATGCAGAAGTGTCTAAAACAAACGAAACAAAGGTGAAAGTGAACAGAGACCACATTATTGGCAACAGGAAGAAACACAAAAAAGCAGTAAGGAGAACAATGAAGGACCATATACATGAGACAAAGGCTTGCTACACAGAAAAGGAAGACTAAGCATGTGTTAGCGGTGCTCTTATGCAATGCCTTTCATGATATACAACAGGAATGGATTGTTACCACGTGTAAACAGATGAACAGAGTCACAACCAACATCTTTCTTCAAAAAGGAAGAGGAAAGCAGAAGAGGCACCAAAGAGCTAAGACTAGCAGAACAAACATGCCACGGCTACTTAACATGGTCAGAGCTGAGTAGAAGAGACACAGAGAATATATTGGAATCACAGGAGGAAGGGAACACACCTCTGGAGAGTGGCCAGACTGATGCCTCAGTCACCAACACATCATCATCAACAGGAGGTGAGTAGGAGACATCAGCCATGGAAACTGCATCTGATATCCAAGTTGAGCTGAGCTACCCACAGAGAACGATGGTCTGGCCAAGACACTGGAATGACTATTGTTTAGTTTCGAACACACACTTAAACTTTGCAACAGATGGTTATAGTTCCTATATGTAGTAGAAGAGGAATTTGAGAGAGCACACCTTTTTCGAATAAAGGTTGCCATGTCAGTAATTCACCAGCATTTATTGTGTACTTTCAGACCAGAGTGAATTGTGTCTTTGTCAGCACACGTCCACCAACCTTCAGGGGGTCCAGCTCAGGTCAAAATGTGAATTATAGCTTCCAAGACAAGAGACGGACCTCACATCCTTTCAGAGTTTTCTTGCATTTTTGGAGTGGGCTGGCTGTGCAGTAGGTTATGTGGATTCCATGACCCAAGGAAAACAGGACAGCAACAATAAGTAGGATGGTGTGGTGAAGAGTTTGATAGATGGTCACATCCACTGCACTGGCTGGCCAGAACCAACAAGCATTGGCATAGCCAATAGGTCTCGCCTTTGGGACCTTATAAGTGTTTAGCCATGCAGCACATTATCACCCACCGGGCAGATTTCTGTAATGGAACTAGTACTTATGTAAAGTGCTTTGATACCTTCATTCGCGCTACATAATGCAAAAAATAAAAAGGAATGAAAGGAGAAGTGCTTGCAGATTTCTGAGGTGGGGGAGCGAAAAAATGCACTCTGTAGAGTTACGTTTTGCCTACCTGCTATAGATGTTTGGTTTTTCTCCACAACAGTTAGGGTAAAATGCTGATTACTAACGGTCTTCTGTTTTGTATAAGCAGAAGCATGAACATCCGGTCAACAAATGGTTAAGCATCACAATGTAGCTATTTACTGAAACCCCACGAGGATCGTTCCCTTCATCCCCAAGACATGAGTGGTCTTTAAGGAGCTTTAACTACTGTAGCAGCTGCTTGTTGCCTTTCTGGGTAGGCTTGTTGGCCGAGGCCCGCTCATTAGACAGTGCTGAAGATTCCGCTGAAAGTAAGATGTCACCGTAATTGATTTTGTTTCGGTTCCTTTGTGTTTTAGAGAAAATGAAAGCATACTCTTGTGGAGGTGGGGTGGAGGGGACGCGCCTTCTAATGAAAGCGGCAAGGTCTGGAAATGAAAACTGTCTCAAAATAGATGGCAGCCTGCGCACCGCCGCTACTGGCTCCTATTATATAATGCCAGTACCAAATTAGAAAGCGAGCCCAGTATAGAAAATCAGGAGCAAAATTGAAAGGAGGCGAAAGGGAGTTATCCCAGTGTGCAAGTGAAGGCGGGGCTGGAGTATGCTGCATCTTGGTGCCAAGTAACAGATGTTTATTGCCAACTGCATGAATGTTACTTAGTCCGTCGGCCTCTAGTAGGATGAAAGGCTGAGCAGATGCGCTGGGGTTCGAACCTGCGGTTGTGAGGTCAAACATAAGATTAATAGGGTGCTTGCCTTAAAGTTAAGATTGCATTATATAATTCCAGTACCAAATCAGAAAGCGAGCACAGTAGAGAAAATCAGGAGCCAAATTGAAAGGAGGCAAAAGTGAGTTATCCCAGTGTGCAAGTGAAGGCAGGGCTGGAGTATGCTGCATCTTTGTGCTGAGTAACCGATGTTTATTGCCAACCAAATTAATGTTAATTAGTCCGTCGGCCTCTAGTAGGATGAAAGGCTGAGCAGACGCGCTGGGGTTCGAACCTGCGGTTGTGAGGTCAAACATAAGATTAATAGGGTGCTTGCCTTAAAGTTCAGATTGCATTATATAATGCCAGTACCAAATCAGAAAGCGAGCACAGTAGAGAAAATCAGGAGCCGTGTGTGTAAGCAGAGGTCCCGCCACCTCTGCCGCCACTGCAAAACACGATTCTGCTGCCTTCCTCCCTTTACAAGTCCACAGCAATGGGCCTAGCATGACAGCGAATGCACAAGTTTCTCATTGCAAGCAGAGCATTGGCAGGGCTGTGCATGTGGCATGTGAAGGGAGGGTTGGTTAAAAAGAATGGCGCGAGAGAGAAGCGGGGGCGAGTGAGCACGACAGCGCAGTGAACACGAACGCGCTAATTAAAAACAGATGGTGACATGACCCCGAACGGATGGCGCCCCTGCTCGTAACCGCAGGCCGTGGGCGAATAAATTTCCTGGGAAAGGTGGAGCATGCACCCGCCTTTGCCCAATTGCGTGCTGTCTTTTTAGAAAGCCCAATAGAAAAAATGCTAAAAAAACAAAACACACGCGCGAGCTTTGAAAAGACCAGAGTGATTCCAAGAGGTCGTTTTGCTAGTGCAGCGCAGCGCAGTGCATGTGCGCTGCGTTAGGCTTGACCTAAAAAGGCCTTACCTACATACATATAGCTTTGTCTAAGGGACAGATGTAACCTAAGTGGCATGTTTAGTCAGCTAGTAATCTGGAGGTAGAAGAACAGCGTATGAGGAGGAGGACAAGATAATCTTTTGTGAAGGTAATATTTTGGAAAAAAATAAATATATATACATATTCACTGAAAAAACCCATAGGTTTCAGGCACGTTATAGTTAGAAATGAGCATCTAAAAAACCTTAGAAATTCACTGAAAAAGCCATAGGTTTTAGGGAAAGTTATAGTTAGTTGGAGATGGCACTCGTACAAAACCCGTGAAATTCCCCCGTTATAGTTAGTGCAGCTATCTATAACTCGCACCCCCGCAATGCACTGCTGATGATGTCACATATTACATCACTCATGACATGGTCAGTGACATCACTGATGACATCTCAAATGACATCACTGATGACATCATCCATGTGAAAATTTCATGCATCTTCTTACACCCTAATATAACTTTTGATACAGACAGCCTTTCTCAAAACCATTGACACTCCAACACCAATAACTACATAACCACTCACTGATTCTTACGTCTACACACACATCCACTCACTCACCTGTACAATAACTCATACTTACGGTCACTCAGTACAGGACTATCATATGCACTCATACACCTATATAGACACTCACACACCGCCACTCATCCATAGAGGTACTCACACACCTAGTCAGTCATGCAAATAATTATTCACACTCCCATTTACTCATCTATACAGTTATACACACACCAGCTCACTTACTCATACAAATACTAGCACATTCTTACGTTCTTATACAATCACTGATACAAGAAAACACTCATCCATGCAGCCACTCTCACAATCACACACTCACTTATAGCCATTTATATACTCTAACACACACATATACTGCGTTTCATATATGTAGTTACTTACAGATGTACCAATGACATATACATTCACTCATTAACACACCCATACACTCACCCACCCATACAGTCCATCACACAAACACTCAGGCACCCATACAGATACTCAGACAAGCAATCAATAACTCATATAGACACTTATGTAGTTATTCACAAACCCATGCAGTCGCTTACACACCAACAGACAGACGGATACAGAGATTCACACAGTTTAGTCACTAACCCATGCATTCAGTAAGATATGTTTAACCACTCACTTATAGAGTCAGTCACGCACCTAGTAAAATATCCATTCAGACACTTATACATCCACTCATTCTTCAATATGAATTTCCCTATATATATATATATTAAACATATTTAAACTTTACAGAAACACACAATCACTGGATGATGTCATCAGTGATGTCATTTGAGATGTCATCAGTGATGTCATGAGTGATGTCACTGACCATGTCATGAGTGATGTAATATGTGACGTCATCAGCAGTGCATTGCGGGGGCGTGAGTTATAGTTAGCTGAACTAACTATAACGGGGGAATTTCACGGGTTTTGTACGAGTGCAATGTCCAACTAACTATAACTTTACCTAAAACCTATGGTTTTTTCAGTGAATTTCTAAGGTTTTTTAAATGCTAATTTCTAACTATAACATGCCTGAAACCTATGGTTTTTTCAGTAAATTTCAAAGGTTTTGCCCCCCACAGGTCTTTTTATTTTAAAAACAAAAGCCCCGGGGGCGGCGGTCCCTGGGGCAGCGGGGGGCCTTCAAGGCCCCCCCACAGATTTAATAACAAGCCCCGGGGGGTGGCAGTCCCCGGGGCTGCGCGGGGGCCATGTGCTCTCCCCCCCCCCCCCCCCCCCCCCCCCGCAAGTATTCATGCTTTGCCCGGGACCTGGCCCACCCGGGGACTCATTTTTTTTTTTTCTGCCGAAATTCGAGCTGGGTGCGCGAATCTCTCCGATTGAGGGGAAAAAAAAAGGCCTAGGGGGTCAGGGTGTTTCTACCCTGCCCCCTTTTCTTGTTTTGCGCCTTTGTTTTCGACGGATGCCAACACTTCCTGGTTTGGAGTGTTGACAGCCAATTAGAATAAAGCTCGTGATCGGGAGGGGGCGCGGATCCACCGCGGCCATAGATATCACTATCTTTATTTCTTAATTTCTCAAAAACTACTGAACGGTTTTAGCAGTACCTTTTTGCCAAATTTGGTGTAATTCCGTTCAGCAGTTTTTGCTATAACTGTGTCTAAACTTTCCTATGGGAGATTGATCTTTTGACCTCTATTTTTTTATTTTCTCAGGAACTACTGATCGGATTTACACCATTTAAAAAAGGTCTCTTTCTGAGCCAAGGGCTACCTTTTTGCAAAATTTGGTGCAATTCCGTTCAGCAGTTCGGGCTGTAGCCTTTTCCAAAATTTCCTATGGGAAATAACATGGAGAAAACACGTTTTGGGACCCCCCTTTTTTCTCGGCCCCCGCTTGACGAATCACCCCCAAACTTTCAGGATAGGAGCTGACCGGAGCGCCCCACCTGTTTTGAAAATTTCGCGAAGATTCGTCATCCGCCGCCAGTAGGTAATATGTAATATATATATATATCATGGTGGTTCAGCTACCAGTGCATCTAAAAATTCATTCATGATTTCCAACACGGAAATGGTTGGGAACAACTAAACCAAATAATGGTACTATCACTCTGCTTTTATATACCCTACCCACACTTTTGATTATGTAAACGAAGCCAGTGTATGGAAGATCCTCGTAGTACTGGTTCTGGATGATAGATTGTTTAAAAACAATACATCCTGAATTATTGATTTAGTCGCATTGGTGAGGCTTTGAGTATGTACTGAATATACTAATTTATTTTCCAGAAGTGAGCCTGGGATGCATGTTGCTACCTTTTCTCTGTTACTTGTACACCATCTAACAAGATGGCCATCTAATCCAGGGATATGGCAGGATTCACCTCGAGTAGGATATAGACATCTAACCTTGTTGCTAAACGCGGATAGTGATGTTCTGATAATCCACACTGTAAGAAGCATACTACAATGTAGCCATTACGCATCTAACATATGGACAAATTTGTTCTGTAGACCAGCCTTTTATTTATTTTTATTTATTTATTTTTTGTCCTCATATAGCAATAATTTGGAGTTGGAGGTGTCGGGGGGCCTGTTTCTCTTTCTATTCCGACCTTCAGGGGCTTCTCCTGGGTCATGTGCGTGGAGAATATCTTCTTCCCCTCAAGCCTCTTTTTGTCCGCTTCCGGTGCAATTCGGTTCTAGGTTGAGCTTGTCATTTTGACTACTCCTTCAAGTTCCCACTTGAATGCTTTTATTTCATTGCATAATCATAGGACCATACAATGCATTTTACCATCTTTAATTTGCGAGATTATGGTTTTCCTAGATGTTCCAGAATTTATTTCTTTTTCCCCTATACCCACTCCTGTCTAGTTTATTTACTCTTTGTACGGACACCACCCACTCTTTATGTGTTGGAGGTGTACATTTTACCCACTTGATACATATCTCTCTTCTTGCTAAAGGTATCACTATAAAGAGAATTTTCTCCTCGTCTTTACTCAGCTTAGTTGTTTCAACCTCGTTCTGACTTATCCCAAAAATAACCAAATCTATACTCGCCTCCACCTGTTGTCCCAGTAATTTAGACAAGGTCTTACCCTTCTCCTTCCAAAATTCCTCGAGTTGGGGGCACTCCCAAAACATGTGTAGGTCATCTGCACCCAGGTCTCTGCACTTAGGGCAACTTCTCTCACCTTGGCCTCTGATCTTAGATAGCCTCTTTGGGGTCCAGTGCGCTCTGTGGATAGTGAATAAGTGGTTCTGTGTCATTAACTCGACCCATTTTGTGATATTGTTTTCCCTCGGGGGATTTGCTAGTCTATCTTTTAGACAGTCCGGGGTTCCTGGGGAATCCCAAATGGGCGCATATGTGCTATAGTATGGTATTTTGAGTGTCCTTCGCATTTGGTACCAGAGTGTTGCTGCCGCCTTCAAGGTTTTTTGTTATTTTCTTAAAGTACTTGGGGTGACCAAATTTATATAAGTAGTGGCTTCCTTCCTTGTTGACTGCCGCCTTCAAGTGGTCAGGATATAGATCAAAACTTTCTAGAAGTTTCCTAATGTTTTTAAATTGAAACACTATATTGTAGGATGTCTGGGGTAGCAATCCCTCCTTGTGCCTTGTTCCTTCTTATCTTTTTCCAGGCTATCTTTGCCCCTTTTGCAGCCCAGATAAAGCTGCTTAGTTCTCCTTGCAGTTTTTTTGTCTGGTCGATGCTGAATTCCAGTGGAATAGTGCTGAACAGGTTAGTGAATTTTGAGAGAATAGCCATTTTAATAATATTCGATCTTCCCATAAAAGACAGCGGGAGACCCCCCCCCCCATACTTCTAGCAATTTCCTTACTTGTTTATGAATTCGCTCGAAATTTAGACTTGCAAATTCCTTTATATCCACTGTGAGATCTATACCCAAGTATTTTATTTTATGTTTTACTCTTGGATCTTGAATTGTTGTTCCACTCTAAGATTTCTGTTTTTGCTTGATTTACTAAGTACCCTGATACCATTCCATATATTTCTAAAATTTGTTCAATTTTTGGGAGAGAGACCTCTAGATTGCTAGCAAACACCATCAGGTCATCCGCAAAACAGGCAACCTTCTTCTCCCAACCCTGATGTTTGAACTGTATTATTCCCTTCTCTTCTCTTATTAATTCCGCTAGTGGCTATATGTACAGGTCAAACAATAGGGGGGATAACGGTCACCCCTGCCTAGTTCCCCTTTTTATCATTATATTTTCCGTTAACATTCCGTTCACTAGAACCTTTGCTGAGGGGCTTTTGTATATCTGTTTAATTGCGCTCTGAAAGGTATCTCCCAAATTAAATTTAGCTAAAGTTGCATTTAAAAAGGGCCAGCTCACCCTATAGAATGATTTAGCGGCGTCCAGGGTTAAATTGATAATGGGATTGCGTGATGTGTTGCTAAATCGATTGCTGTTATAAGCTCATGCTTAAGTTCTTGTATGTACCTTCTTCTGATAAAACTTGTTTGATTTGTGTGTACCATTGAGCCCGCAATCTTTCCAAGTCTTTTCGCTAAAATTTGTGCATAAACCTTGTAGTCGGCATTTAAAAGTGAAATTGGCCTGTAGGATCCGCTTTTAGTGGGGTTTTTCCCTGGTTTAAGTATGACAGTAACAGTTGCATCATTCCAGGAGGCTGGAAGAGTCCCTTTCCCTATGAATACTTCATTTAGAAGTTCTGTTAGGGGAGTGGCCAATACCTCTCGCAGATGTATGTATAGCTCGTTTGGGAGTACATCCGAGCCTGCCACCTTACTTATTTTATTAGACTTTTCAAGATTTCTAGTACTTCCTCCCTGCGAATATGGTCTTTTTCTGTGGTATACTGTTTGTCTTCTTTCTGTAGCTTTACTATCCTATTACGTGTTGCCTCTGTTTTTAATTTCCACGCTAGTAGTTTCCCACATCCTTCCCCGTACTCGTAGTGTGATAAATTGCTTGCCTCCCATTTGTCTTTTACTATTGTTTCTAGAAAGTCTGCCAGATCGGTTTTTTTCAGCATTCTCTTCTCTTCAATACTGTTTCTTTCTTGCTCAGTAATAGTGTTTTGTTAAGTTCTACCTCCAGGGATATTATCTCTTTTTCTAGTTCTGGGATCTTATTCTTTTTTTTAATTTGTTTTTATATGCAGCGAGACTGGCTATTTTTCCCCTGATAAAGACCTTATAGGTTTCCCAGGCAATTTGTTTTGTAGTTTCTTCTTTGTTTATTCGGAAGAACTCCTCAGTATCTTTTGTTAATGCTTCTGTGCAGATTTCGTCTAAAAAGATGCCTCTATCTGCTGTCCATCTAGGGGTAGGCACAAGAAAATTTAATTTGAGGTGCAAAATCACTGCGGAGTGGTCCGACAAGTGTGCTGGTAAATGTTCTACGCCCCGCGTAGAGTTGAATAGACCCCGATCTATTAGAAAGTAGTCTTTTCTTGATGCATGCCCCAGTCTCTTGTTTTGCAGCGTGAATTTATTGGTCTTATCTCCTTTTTCCCTCCATATATCCATGATCCCTAGGTCTTTAATACAAAGGTTCACCCACTCCCTCATTTTGGGTAGGTTTAGGCCGTTCTTGGTTGGAAATCTGACCAGCCTGTTAACACTATGTCCATAGGGCAGTTGAATCTTAAAAATAATTGCTTTATTAAGGTCTGTCCACTGTATGGCGCTGGTTGCTAAATTTAAAGTTGCCCATCTTGCTTCTGAAATTCTTACCCTCAAAATGGCTCCTGGGTGTAATTGAGAACTGCTACAGTGTAGAAGTAAACATGGAAGTAAATCCGCTATGCCATGTTGGCATGGCGATCTGTTGTTACTTATGTAATAACTTTTGATAGATCCTGAAAGGGAGGCCTGTCCTCACCGATAACATACCTAATTATTCCTTCACATTAGGATTTGTCAGTCTATGGGGATGTTTAAGGGCTTTCTCTATTTGGTACCACTATGATTTACATAGTTGACCTGGAAAGAAAGGATGATGGTGGCAATGGCTTAGGACAAGGAACCCTCAATTTTCTCCTATGATGGCATTTCCACTGGTTCCATGTCCGCTAAAAGAGCTCTTGATGTGGAAGAGACTGCTGCTCCACCATTGGGCATCACTATAATTTACATGATTGATCTGAGCAGAAAGGACAATGGTGGTAGGGGTGTGTGGGCAGGTCGGCAAACATTGCAACAGATTACGAAGGTTGGTCCAAGAGTGTCTAGTTTATCCTAATTAAACCTCCAACACCCAACAGCAAATTTACGGCCCCTGAAGATTAAAGATCCAGTTGGAGTGAGCCTGGGTGGCAGCGTTGCTCTACAGCAACCCTGGCTTTGCTTAACATGAGACAGTGGCACAGTTTAGAGTTTTGGCCTACTATACGGTTCTAACCCCCAAGTTACCCTGTGGTTGATTTTATGGGAGTCTAATAAAAAGTTCTTGGAGGAGGAACTTGGATCCTCAGTGAGAGAGGTGGTGGACGCCGCACTTGCCAAGAGGAAGAGGAACATCCCTTCAGAGGAGAATTGTTTCTCCTTTTGTGATGTGGATCCTCCTCCTACCTCAGAAACCCAGAAAAGGGGAAAGGCGTCCCAGAAAAGGAAGCACATTGAGAAGGTGCAAAACCACGCTTACGGTGCAGGTAGCCTGTGCGCTACAATAGAAATTGGGGCTCATAGCAGCACAAGAGGAAGAGGCCCCCTTTATGGGGCCCAGAGAAAGGTTGCCCATAGCATCATGTTTAGAAAAAGTGTCCATGGCACAAAGGAGTTGTGGGACAGTAAAAGTTCCTCTGTGGAGTAGTAAAATATAGATCATGATGATATGGAATGGGACAAATATGTGTTTGACCTGGAGGAAAGCTCTTATCTTTTGGGAATTTTAAATGATTTGGAAAAGGCTTCTACCTCTACTGAGGTAAAGGATCCCTTTGGGGGAGAAACGTTTAAACCTTCCATGATGAAATATCGGAGTAGTGCGTAATGGTGGGCACTAGATCATGTTACTAAGATTTTTTAAAGCTTTGGGTCAGGAAGTCCTTGAACAAAGAGACCTGTAACCTGCTTTGGGCTGAGTTCCTTAGACCCACTACTGGTGAAAAGATTTGCATTATTCCTAACCTGGACCCTGAGCTCATAACATTTTTGTTTAAATTTGGCAAAGACCCCAAAAAGGGGATCGAGAAGGCCCTAAAACAATGTCAGGACAAGGTCCTTGATATGCTGTGTCCTTTCACCCACATTGTTGATATGGCTGAGAAGGTCAGGAACGAAAATGTCAGGGTAAATGTAGACCTGTTGCGAGTTTGGGCACAACATGCCAATTGTATGCTGGTAAACGCTGAGGTGAGCCTAATCAAAGAAAGGAGAAAGGCAGTCCCAATGAGGATGAATACCAAGCTGGACGATTTGTCCACTATAGAGGATATGGGGAACCCTAATGAGCTTATTTTGGGCGAGAACTTTGTTAAGCCCTTAGGCAAATATGTATCAACCTTTATTGCCTTCAGTAAGGCACAATCAATATGCAAAGTCTTCGGCTCAAGGGCTGCATTTGGACGGGCTGACAGGAGGGGACTGGCTGTCAGCCAAGAGTCAATCGGGGCCAATATTACACCCACGATACAAGAAGCTACAAAAAGTACAGTAGGGGTTACTGCCCCAACACAAACTTCTACCCTCAGAGAGGGAGAAATTTGAGATTCCGTGGTGAAAGATCGAGGCCTCTGGGCACCGGATCTCAAGGTGAGCTCTTTTGGTTCTTCCCAGGTAAAGGCTGGGGGAAGGTTGAGGTTCTTCATCCACAATTGGGAAAGAATTACAGGAGATGGCTGGGTTTTAGTAACTGTTGCTGCTTTCAGAATAGAGTTCTTGGAGACACCAGTACAAGTCAGGCAGCAAAAGGATTTGGCCTAGGACACAGAGAAGATGGATCTGATAGACACAGAGGTGGCCCAAATGCTAGAGAAATGGGCTTAGATTCATGTTGCAGGTCCAGAAGAGAGAGTTTTATGAGTAGGACAAAGGGTGGCATCCTATTATAATGTAAGGGATTTGAAAAGATTTATGGTCTACAGGCACCTCAAGATGGAAGGGATCCATCTATTAAACATTTCACAGACAAAAACGATTGGCTGGTGAAGTTAGACCTAAAGGATGCATACTTTACGATACCCAAGGTAAAGGACTGTCTTTTTTTAATTATTTTTTTTAAATGTTTTTTTTTATCCTCATTACACCATGGTTACTGCAATCTGGGCCGTGTCGGGAAATGAGACACCCTTGGTCCTTCTATGGTCCAAGCAGTTACAACTAGCACCTTCCACGGCGCCCAACTGTCCTTCTTAGAAGAACACGGGGGAAGCGGCATAACCTACTTACCCCCCCAATCCATGGCTTGATGTAATCATTGGACTGAGTTTCCGAATTAGATTTCTAAGTTTGTTATCCTTTCAATTCAGCCAGTTGAAAAAGGGCTCCCACACTTCAGCCGGAGTATTTTTATCTCTTTTTATATCAAATCTACATGTCCATTTAACCACATTCATCCAGGTTATTGCATTGGGAGGTTGGGGATCTAACCAATATTTACAAATTTCCCTTCTAGCTAGAAGGATTAAATAAAACAACCCCCTCTGTTTAAATCTTAAGGCCTGTTGAGTTACATAGTCCACTCCTAAGAGCACCAGCGTTCCTGTTAAGATTATATTTTCTCCTAGAATATCCCTTATATTATTTTCCACTGAGCTCCAGTAGTCCTTTAATCCTGGGCATGTAAAAAAGACATGTAGGTCATTTGCCTTGAGATGGTTACACCTTTTACATCTTGGCACCGGCTGTTGCACAAATTTTGATAATCTATGTGGTGTCCAATATAGCCTATGCATGACAAAGAAGTGGTGTCTTAAGATTCGC
The DNA here is from genome assembly GCF_964204655.1 of Triturus cristatus. NCBI lineage: Eukaryota > Metazoa > Chordata > Amphibia > Caudata > Salamandridae > Triturus > Triturus cristatus. The sequence goes on along the minus strand of NC_140579.1, from coordinate 1,054,126,570 downwards.
TGGAGTAACAATGTCGTATAGGAGTTTGACTGAGTCCGACCACAAAACCTTCATGCTTCCCTCCTGCAACACCCCTGTCCAGACCTCAGATGGATCTTGAGTTTTTTCCTCCTCCGCCTCCAAATATCTGTACCACTTTGCTGCTACTTTAGCTTTCTGTGAGGGGTCGTGTATTAAAGTCTCAAATTCCCAGTTAAATGCCAGTCCCCCTTTTTTTAAAGATCTTCTAAGTTTTTTCCAAGACAACCGTACTCACCGGGATGCCCAAATAAATCTAGAAATCTTTCCTTGGATTTTCGTAATTTCTTCTTTTGTGAAGCTGAGTGGTATACCGTTAAAAAGGTAAGTTAGTTTTGGTAGGACTGACATTTTAATCAAGTTGACCCTCCCATATATAGACAGTGGCAGATTTTTCCACCTGGCCAAATTCCTGTCTATTTCCTTCATAACAAGCTTTAGATTTACCCGGGAATCTCGTCAATCTTCTCTACAATTGATATCCCTAAATATTTCATCTCCGGGGAAACTCTGCCACCCCATCCGTCCATATTCCAACACATTACTTCAGTTTTTTCAAAGGACTGTCAGAGATACTTACACTTCAGATGGTGGGTTGTTCTTTACCTGTTCCTTTGCCCCCCTTTTGGCTGTCCTCAGCTCTGTGGTGTTTCACCAAGGTGACGCATCCCGTGGTAACCTTTCTCTGAGAAAAGGGCTTCCGGTTAATAATTTACTTGGACGGTATTTTCCTCATGTCCCAGGACAGGCTAGAGATTCTAAAACACTTGGCATGAACAATCGAACCTTTGTCGAGTTTAGCTTTCATAGTAAATACAGAAAAGTCTGTCATGGTCCCCTCTCAGATTCGAATTCTTGGGATTTCAGGTAGATACTCTATTATCCCTAATGTTTCTCCCACAGAGGAAGGTGATGGAGATTAGAGCAGTTTTGTCAAAGGAGACGATCATCTTAAAAGATCTTGCCAGAGTTTTGGGGCTTCTGTTATCGTCCATTCAGGCCATCTCCCCGGGTCCTTTGCATTACAGGGGGCTTCAGTGATTGAAAGCTTTGGGTCAGAGAAAAGGCTTGTGATATGGAGACTCTCTTCCTCTATCAGTAGGTGCCCGAAAGGATCTAGAATGGGGGATTCGGAATCTAGAGGCTTGGAATGGCAAGGCCATCTTTGGGAATATTCCCGACCTGGTACTGGAATCGGATGCCAGCAATTTAGGTTGAAGAGCTCGTTTGAACGGCTTATAAACAGACAGAAGATGGTCCAAGAGGGAACAGTTATTTCATATAAATTGTTTAGAGATGTTTGCAGGGTTGATTGTCTTGATGAGCTTCAAAGAGTCGTTGACTAACACCAGACACTGAATCTTTTACACAATTTTACAGCAGTATAATACATAAACCGCTTGGGTGGTTCAAGATCACGGCGTAGGCAGACCTCGTGAAATGAATTTAGTAATTTTGTTGGGATCACAATATTGTGTTGAGACTAGAGTTTATTCCAGGCCTCTAAAATGTGAGGACCGGTTGGAATTCCATGTGCCTCAGAGACTTCAGCGATTGGAATTTGAATCCAGAGGTTTTCAGTCTCATTCAAGGGCAGTGGGGTCTGGTTCAAGTAGACTTGTTTGCGAGCAGGCTGACCTACTAGGTACCGAGGTATTTCAGTTAGAGGCTGGATCCTGAGGAAATGGTAGTAGACACCTTTCTGCAGGATTTGGGAAGGAAGGGAGGTTATGCCTTTCCCCCCTTCTCCATGATTTAGAGACTATTGATGAAAGTAAGTCTTGAAGATTGCAGCATTTTTCTGGTGACGCCCTTGTGGAGGTCACAAGTTTGGTTCCCAGGGGTGATGGGGCTCGCAATGGCTACACCCCGTTTGGTCCCAATATCTTTGGGTCTTCTGATGGATTCAGAGGAAGAAGAGCATCCTGTGGTTCTAGAAGGGAACATTAACCTTCTTGTTTGAAATATTTCAGGGGTACTAGCAGATATTCAGACCTTTCAACAAAAGCTAAAGACCTATTGGATGAATCTTGGGCCTCAGGAGCTTAGAAGGTACACAGGTGTTTGGAAGAAGTGGTGTAGTTGGTACTTGGAAAGGGATTTTGATCCTGTGGAAGCTCCTGTAGCTGAGGTAGCTAATTGACTAGCAGATTTGTACAATTCAGGGCTCACATATAGGACTATTAACTGTTATAGATCAACTATTTCTGCTGGACATGCTTTAGTTAATAATTTTGCGATTGGAAGTGACACTATGATAAGAAGAGTAATGAAGGGCATAAGAAGTCTCTTTGGGACATCAGCTTAATTTTTAAGTTATTTGCTTCATGGCCAGGAATTAACTACCTTTCTCTTAAACAAATCTTCTTGAAACTAGCTACTTTGCTTTGTTTGATTTTATTTAGAAAGTTTTCTGATGTTAAGTCGTTGGAAGTCTCAAATAAATGTAATTCTCCTGAGGAGATGCACTTTGACAATTGGGAAAGAACAAAAAACTAACCCCGGACGGAGCTAGCGTAGTACCACTATGCAAAGTTGCACGGAGTTGGGAAAAAACTGTGGAACTCCGCTCCACGCCTTCACCCCCCAATAAATAAATATAATTTATAAATGAAAAAAACACTCACCTCTGCTGTGGCGTCTCCGGGCTGCCCCCCTCCTCCTCGCTGTGGTCTCTCCCGCAAACCCCTACTTCGGACGGACGTCTTGCAAGAACTGCGCATGCCCGCACGAGCTTGCATGCGCAGTCTACCTGTCCTGGCTGTAATTTCTAACACAATGTATTAAACTCTACTATAACATCATCTGACTAAGGTGTGTGTGGCAATTGGTCAGAATTGAGCAAGACGCTTTGATACATTTCACTTACCCAGCTTGGGACAAGACATGCGCTAGTTGCTTCTATCATCCTGATTACTGGAAATGCATCTAATCATGTTGTCCGAAATAACCACTGGATGTGTCCGCTCCTGCTTCTTAATGCTTTTTGTACATTTGGGAGTTTGATTTTTCCAGGTGGCTGGAGAATAAGGGTGGACTCAGAATCCCACATGTAGTGGAACACAGCAGCTACAGGCTGATAATAGGTATTCTACTCATAAACTGAGATGCTGAGCAGTTACAAAATGAACCACAGTGCCTCTCACTGTAGCTGATCCTGTGAGCAGTGTCTTTTATCCTAACATTTCTTATCTTAGGATTCTATTTCTTGGAGAAGCTTAGTAGCTAGGATTTAAGCCAGAAAATGGATGTCAATGTGGAATTTCCAAAATTCCAAGTGCCTTGGCTTTGTGCTATCTTGTTTGCTCACAATCCACGCTATTACCTTAATCATGTATTACAGGTTTTGATTGCAGTACTTATGTGGTTTTGAGTGCTGCATTATTTTCTGCTTCAGATGTTACTCTTTATGTTCTTTGGGTTTTGTATGCTTACATCCCATGTATTCTACTGCTGTCAGGGTGTGCTAATGATGTTGTATTGTTTGATCACATTGTTTCCTTTGGTGATGTTGCCGCTTTGTTATGGGATTTTATTAGTATGTATGTATGCATATGATATTTCTATAGCGTGAACTTAGCCAAAAGGGAGCAGTGCTCTGTACATGGTCAAAGACAAACATAATGTCAACGAGCAATAGGGGAGGTTGCAGACAGTTTATGCATTTGATGTAGTGTTCTTTGAAGAGGCGAGTCTTCAGCTCTGTCCTAAATTGGAGCAGCTTTGGGGTGATCCTGATGGTTACAGGGAGTTCACTTTCATGGTGCTTTTTAAAATACTTTTAAGGTGGTTTGCCTGTTATGATGTTTGTTCGTACCGACCACTGTTATCTCAGATTTGTGTTGCTGTTTTGATTAAATTCCTTGATGTTCTCTTCGCTTTGAGGTACATGCTTTGATCATAGCTCATCATCTGATTTGGGTTTTGTGTGGTTTCTACATTTATCCTTGTCTCTGTGCCCTGGGTTTTGTGTTGTTTGGCCACTTACCTCCCCAATGCTCTTTGTGATGTGTAATAGTGAACACCTGCCTGATGGTAATAGCACTTGATCACACTCTGTCGTCATGTTGCGTTTGTTAACACTTCTCTGATGCTATGGCACCTTGACCATCCTCTCTCTGGCAGGTTTTGTCCCACAACTTGTACACGGTGCTGTGTATACCACATGACCCTGTGGCATTGGAGGAGCACTTCCAGGATGATGACGATGGGCCAGTGTCCAGCCAAGGTTACATGCCATATCTGAACAAGTACATCCTTGATAAGGTAAGCTCCCTTGCAGGCCCCCTACACCAACCCAATAGTAAGGCCCTAGCAGGCATAGCTCAAACCCTCGCTAGCAAGAAAGTTGAGCAGCATATGGCAACAACACTGAAGGTAAAAGCATAATTTTTTTATTTAAAAAACTATTAGAAAAAAGTCAATGCTATCACCAAAATCATTCATAATGGACCTATTTTTAAGGTTTTCATGATACTTGGGTACCATGGTAAGTAAAGACAATGCTTAAAGGCATAAGAGAGTTAAAGAGACCCCTCTTCTATCTCTCACTGTTATTCATTTCTTCATTTTTCTTTACAGTTTTGTACATGATAGAGCACTTGGGGTGCTCCCCTGGTTCTCCTGCTGTTATCAAGATAGAATTGTATTACTCTTATAGACTTAAGGAGGCCTGGGGAGAAACTGTGGATACGCCATCTGTTTTTAAATGACTTGCAATTAACTTTTTTGAATCATTTTTCTCTTTACCTCAATCATGTTTCCAGAACTTTACATTGATCTAATAATATTTGAAAAATTATTTATTTTTTATATTGTCAATTTTTATGGGCTATTCTACCCCAGAACTTGCTGTGGTGCTTAGCTCTGATAATGTCTTTCTCAGTATCTTTCCTGCTTCTCTCTTTCGATCTGTGTCAGTTGCGTACTCTGCCTTTATCTCTCTTGGCACTTGTATGAGCTCATTGGGTCTTTTACAAAGGACCAGATACTAACAGAATGATTCTAGGTATCTTTTAGGTTGTGTATGAGTTTTTCTTTTGTTCTGAAATCCTTGTATTGGTGCTAAGTTATAACAAGTATGTTTTCGCTAAGACTTGCTTTCAGCCTTCATTTCTGTGGTCTTTTTCACACACTCTTTGCTTGTGTGGCTGTTGCGGTGTTTCCAGAGGTGGGTGTGTAGATTATATGTATATTGGCTGTATGTTGGTCACTTCTCTGATGCTTCTCTTTGTGGCTGAGTGCCCTGTCCACTGTGTACTGTGTCCTCCTGGATGTGAGTCTCGTGTTGTCTCCCTGTTGCCTTCTCCTTCATATGAGGACGCTACTCACAGCTCTATTACTCACACCTGGATGTGAGTAGCCCACTGACTCTCCCAGTGCTTCCTGCTACAGGTGATTGAAGGCACATTTGTGAAGGAAAACTTTGACGAACTCTGCTGGACCTTATCTGCCAAGAAGAACTACAAGACGGATCACAATGGCCACCGACTCCTGTCCCAGCAAGATGCCTTCCGCCTGTGGTGTCTCTTCAACTTCCTGTCAGAAGACAAGTACCCTTTGGTGATGGTGCCCGATGAGGTAGGCTTTCTGTGTTTTTAGTGCTGGCTCCTGATTAAACCAAGGGCCAGTCCCGTTAGTACTCACAGCACAGGCAAAGCTCTCCGGGCGTGAATCTCCACACAGCTCATATTCAGTTTTTCAAACTTCGTTCTGGAGACAGGGTTTCAAGAGGCTCAGATGTTCAAAACAGAACTTCACAGGTCCATGGCATAATATGGTGCTAGGCTCTCCCCCTATCCAGATGAATGTAGCCAGCACTGTGCTATTTAAAAGGTGGTGCTGCTCGTTCTCTTTACTTCTTTATATGCGGAGTACTGTCCGTGCCATGGTTAGACAGCACTCGCTAGTGACCTGGTAATTGCATTAGAGTACCCTGGCCCAGCTTCATTGGAAGTGAAGGCGGGTACCGCTTGTAATATTTGCCAGTGTTGACATCAGTAATGGTCCAGCCTGAGATAATATTTTGGTAAGAAAAAAACTCTTTAATACTTAAGTATATAGTACAGTAACAGTAAAGCGCGTTTGAAGGAATCTGGGGGTTCTTACAGTAACTGCTCTTATAGGAATTGCTCCAAAGAGTATTCACAATAGAGTGTTGGTTTTTGCAATCAATGAGATGAATGGGTCACTGATGATCCACCGCTCAGTGCTATCCTCAGTCAGTGGCTTCTGTCTGCCATTCTTTCACTCTTGCGCAACATAGGAATGAATGGGATAATGCTTTTTAGTCGCCGATTGATAGGATATTACCCCACTAGTAGTTTACGGGCCATTCTTATGCTGTGGGACTTTCAACATCATCATTGATTTAGTGTTAAAATAGCCATCTAAGTTAACAGCATTGCATTGCACCATAATTTGAAGCATTTTGTTAAAAAGGATAAAAATACTTCAAATGTGTTCAGAAAGGTTATAGTATAAAACTCCCCAGTGAGTATTTCAATAAAGCAAAAATAAAGAGCAAAAGACTCTTCATACGTATGCCCAGTGGCAAACGCATTGGCCAAATTATTGTGTCCCATTCCCTATTATTCCGGTCCCCTCATTGCAAAGTACTGGAAGCAGTCACTGTTTTCATAAGGACACATTGATGGAGCAGAAGAAGAAATGGTTGTCTACCTCTTGGTACAAGCTTCTGCGCCCTCATGAGGGAGAGGGGAGACAGCCTAGTCAATTAGCATGGTCCCTAACCATGAACAGAGTGAAAGCATTCGCATAATGTGACAAACACTTTACCTAAATAGGGCTCAAATATTCACTGGAATTTAGCCCAATTATAAGACTGTGGTCTTTAAACTTTCATTTGACAAAACCCCCACCCTCCCACTTAAATACATTTTTGGGGGAACCTAAAATGATATAATATGTTCTCATAGTTATCAAGTAAAATCTTAAATATTGCATACAAGCTAAAACATTTCTTCCAGGAAAAAAGCAAAACCGATGACATTTTGTAGTGATGCTCAATTTATCCCAATAAATATGTACAATAAAAGCATTGCCAAGATGCCCAACATTTCAAGTTAGATTGCAAGTGAGGATTTTCATCTTGAAACAAAATGCCAAATCTGCATCATATGTGGCTTCTGTTTGTTGAATAAATGTAGTATGTGATTAAAACTGTGTTGCAAGTGAAGGGGACAAAACTTCGAATGGATTTTGTGGTACAGTTAAGGAGGGCGTAGATAGGTCAAGAATTTTTTCCAACATTTAATGTCAGCTGTTACCTTGTATTTTGTCACATTTAACCACTTAATACTTCAAACCTTGCAATGATGTTCAGTTTTCCTTTTATAAGTACATTTTGTAAAGTCCCGAAATAAGCTATGAATACAGAGGAGCAAACCTCTATTTTCATTATGGGGATATTCAAAGCCTCCTTCTAGGAAGGCGTAATGCTCCCTTGTTTCATGTCTGCATATTCAGGTGCTTACAGAATGATTCTAGAGCAAAGGGTGCAGTCCTGATTTCATCAAAACTAGGAGTTCTAGATGGTTCTTTTTGGGGCAACGTTCCCTGTGTAGTCACTTACAGTGTGGAAATGTAAGCCTGACAGTAATCTCTCCCAAAAGTGCTATCTTCAGCCATAAATCGACTAAACAACACTCTGGACGATTGGGTTTAGATACATCAGTTTGCACAATGGCAATCCCATCAGTAGCGTTGCAAGGATGCTATAGGTCCTGGTGCAAGCAAGCAAGGAAAATGCCCTCTTTGACTGCTGTTGAGGTAATAAGACATCAATTATTAGGGCTTGCTCAATGTATCCCTCAGAGCTCTGGGCCCCGGTGCCACTGCACCTACTGCACCAGTGGTAGCTACACTCCTGAATTCCACAACCGAAACTCCATAACATAATTCTCAAATTGTGATAGCCACGCTTATTGTTAATTCAGCATGTAAGACCTAGGTTTAGCACTAGTAGTACTGGCAGCCCTACGACAAAGACAGGAACAGTGTTTTCCTAACAATTCATGAAAACATTAGGGCATCAGATGAGCCAACCAATAGCAGCTCAGAATCAGTCTCGTAAACATCAAGCAGGTAAGTTGTGACATTTTTAAACCTCCCCCCTTCAAGGAGGAAACTTTCAACAACCTCAAGTAAAGAACTTACCGGTTTGTATTATCGGTCTTCTATTTGTATGGTCAAGAACCATGCCTAATGTGTGTTCTACATTGACATCGCTGAGTACAATGAGGGTAGTTTGGCTGATCTATGTGGCACAGTCTACTTACACATTTGCATCAAGTGGCTAAAGGTAGCTGGCGATTGTCCATCTATTTTGCAATGACACATCTTTTATGATCCCCAGACCTGCAAAAGATGTGACTATCCAAAGAATTTATGGGATAGGCTAATTGTTTTTTCCTGTTGTAATGTTTTTCTGGATGGAAATGATAATAAAATGTCTTCGAAAGGTAAACGCTAATAGGGCTGGTTCCCAAAGATTTTTTTTATGAGTAGCTGTGTTATAGTACTCCTACTCTTGAATTCTGGGAGCAAGCGTCTAATACTATTGGCTTACTCCGGGTAATTCAGAGGTAAGCCAGGAGTACTCTAAGAGTAGGATCCAGGAAAATCTTTGTGAAATGGGCCCAAAATGCTGTGTTATGCAGCATGCAACAAGACCGCCTAATGGAGTGGGTGGGGGGGGGACGTTTTTTTATAGCAGCGCTTCATATCCGGAAAGAGAAGATTGCAAAGCGTATTTCAGGCTCAAATGTTATCCAAAACTTGGTAGGTTAGCTTTTAAATGCAGGATTTTCAGTCTTTCACATTAAAATGCAGCTGGACGTGTTAGCTGCTCGGGTAATAAAAAACACGCACCCTGTTATAGAAATAATACAATGATTTCTATACTGAGACGGAATGTACAGGAAGCAATTTTACGTTCATTGGTTGATGCCACAAATGGTGTTTGCCAAATTAAATTGGATGCTAACTGCATGAAACCTTTTTGGAGATGTCTCATCCCGGAGATCTTCTCAACGGGAGCCTTTACGTTAACACCCCAGGGACAATAATGTATGTATGTCTGTTTGTATGTGGTGCTTGTGTAATGTGAACCTAGCCAATCGGCTGCGGAGCGCCGTTCAGTGGCATTGTGATGTAGTGTTCTTTAAAGAGGTGAGACTTCCAAGAGATGGCTCCTCCGCAGTGGCGCCCCACTGACTCAGAGCCAGCAGGTGAGAAATAAAACTATGTTCTATCATTGTTTGATTTTTCATTTGACGGCTCTGAGCCAGCGTGTGCAGGTAGGGGCGCGGTTAGGGCATGGGAGGGGGGAGGAGGAGTGCTATGTGCTCTTCTAAGCACATAGGTGTGTTTGGCCGGCCGTTTCAGGCTGGCAAAACACACATGCGCACTTAGGTTTCTCCAACCCAGCTGTATTGTACAGCCTGGCTGGAGAAACTGCACAGACTCCCTGTCCTGAGCAGAGCATCTCTTCAGCCCACTCAGGTCAATCCCCACATTGCTTTCATAGCATGAGAGCAGCGTGGGGATTGCACAAGGAATATTTTCCAGTGTATGCTGGGAGCCTGGGACCAGGAAGAGCACACGGAGGTGTAAAGAAATGTAGGAGGCAGATCCAGCAGCACAGGACCCTGGCCCGTCCCTCCCGAGACTGAGTAGTGTGAGTGAGTCAGTCAGTCTTTATTTCGACTTGTTGTCATAAAAGACAAATTTAAAAACACATTTCATCATCAAATAAAAAAAAAAAAAAAGGACAGTTCATCATCAGGTATATCCGTTAGAGCTACACATTTGAGTTATACACAAAAAGCATGACTCTGAAACTAAAAACAACAGGATTTAAGTTCACTACATAAATGGTATTCCTACTCGACCAAATAGGAAAATAAATAACTATCTTCCATAAAAACACACTAAAACTATAAAAAAGTTCCACAATTGTACTGGGTTTACTTTAGGGCGACTGGAGAGCTTTCAGTTTCCCAACTCTTATTGTCCACATCCATTTCAGAAATTTTGCTAAAGCTATCCCTATTGTTTCAGAGCAGTCGGTTTGAAATATTCTCAGTGCCGTAATCCCCGTCATAATACCCTTTTGAATGCAAACTGCTCTTATCCATTTATGACGGGGGGCCTTATATTCTGGGCAAATAAACAAAACATGGGCTATGGTTTCCGGGTATGTTATGCAGAAAGGGCACATTTGGTCACTTTTACTAGATGCCCATTTACAGGTGACCATATTCAGTGGGAGAGTACCTACCCTAAACTGATGGAATAATTTCCTATCATGAGGCATTGTAATCAGATCCCAGTACATCTCATACCCAGGAGTATGTTTCAGCTCCAAAAAAGCCTTAGTATACGATGGAGCAGTGTGTGACTGAAACTCCTCCTGGGATATGAATGACCAGTAGGCCTCTTAACTGTTTGGTAGGAAATAATGTCCCCTGAGGATTATCCCAAAGATCCCCCAAACCTAGAGACTTAAGGAGAGTTTTAACCTTTCTAAACCATAGAATTTTACCCCCAGAATCCATATCACGCGTTTCCAGGAGTGCTAACGCATAGTGATTCAATTCTGGGGTTACCCACAGTCTTCTCCAGTAAGCAACTGGTCTAAATCTACAAATATTTTCTAGACTCTGACATCCCAAATCCATGCGCAGAGGTACGAGTGGTGTAGAATGTGGGAGCCCTGTTATACAGCGGAGAAATTTGTTGTGTGCTTTTTGTAGACCTGCTATATCAGACGACCCCCACAATTCCGCTCCATATAACATGGAAGATCTTACACTTGAGTCATAAATTCTTAATACTGGGGCTACAGGTTTAGTGGCTGACAACTTAAAATCTCTTAGAAGGGCACCAGATAGTTGTGCGTGCTTAGAGATTAAATGGGCCACATGCGGCTTCCACTGTAACCTAGAGCCCAATGTGATACCCAGGTAACTGAAGCGATCAGTCTGCTCTAACGGTTCCCCATTCATAAAGACTCTGCCCCTAATGTTCCTATGCCTATGCATCGTCATAAATTTGGTTTTAGAGACATTAACAGAGAGGCCATAGTCATTGCAAAATTTTTCAAAGCAGTCTATTGCCTTCTGAAGCCCTTCCTGAGTCTTTGATAATAGGAGGGTGTCATCGGCAAACATTAGCAGGGGGACGGGGATGCCGTTCTGTTTGGGTGCATCAGTGGTAGAGTCCCTATAATCTATAACTCTATTTATATATAGTGTGAATAATGTGGGTGCCAGCACACACCCTTGCCGCACGCCCCTTTCCGTTGGAAAGCTGACGGTCACCTGGCTCTGGTTACCCCATCTGACCTGCGCGTAGTTATTTTCATGTAGTTTTATCAAAACCGCAAGCAGTTCTGGTGGGATACCCTGCTCGTGGAGCGCTCTCCACAGCCTATCTCTTGGGACTAGGTCAAATGCAGCCTTTAAATCAACAAAGGCTGCATAAAGTGTGCCACCCCCCAGAACCACCCATTTCCAATATATTGTGGAAAATTTAAAAACTTGATCTACCGTGCTAGTCAGGGGTCGGAAGCCAGCCTGTAGAGTGGACATGACTCCCGAGTCCTCGATCCAATTCTGGACCCGAAGAAGTACCATTCTGGCCACAACCTTCTGAATACAGGCTATTAGGCTAATTGGCCTGTAGTTTCCCGGGTCAGCTCGGTCACCCTTCTTAAAAATTGGTATGATTTCTGCTCCCCGCCATATATCCGGCACCGTAGTGCCTTTGGCTATAGTGTTCGCCAGTAATTCAATGTAAGGGACCCAGACTGATTTGCTATGCAGGAACAAATCTGCGGGAATTTTATCTAAGCCCGGGGCCCTGCCCTTGGGAATTAAGTTAAGGGCACATTCAACATCTTTCTTGGTGAACACTAGCGTGTTTGCTGATAAAGGACGGCTGAAAGAGGCTAGGGCAGGTGGTGGAACATTATTTGTGTTAGCAAACTGGGACTTAAAGTGCTTAACCCAGTGTTCAGGCGGGACATGATTAACCGGGATTGGTTTTTGGTTCCCCGTGCCCCACCTCACAAGATGCCAGAAGTCCGTCGAGTCTCTGGACTTACTGGCTACCAATAACTCCTCCCAGTATTTAGTGTCCCACGCTTTTTTCGCGGCGTTTTGTGTCCATTTGTAGTGATTCCTTGCCGCCCGTATAGCCTCCCTGTCAGTGGATCGCACTGCATCAGCTAAAGATTTGTATGCAGTCCTGCAGTTTTTATCATACCATGACTCCTGTTTTCTTTTCCCCTTACCAGAGTTCCTCTTCCTCAGAATACTAAAATATTTACTTAGTTTAAAAAAAAAGGGTCGAGTGAATATGGACTACCCTGCTGCAGTAATCCTCGTAATCCAGCTGCCCCTGCATTTCAATGATTGCTTCTTTTACCGTGTCATTCATTTCGCTAATGGTTTCGGGTTTACCCAGACACTCGGCCCATCTAACCCGCCGAGTATCATTTGCCATGACGATGTAGTCTATTATATCTGGTATTAACCCCAGCCCTTTGTGAAGCTGTAGCTCAAGACTGAGAGGATTGTGGTCACTTTCGATACGATGAATTACAGTCATATCACGTATTGATGACCAGAATTCAAGATTGACCAGAATATAGTCAATTCTGCTGGTGCTCAGTCCGTTATTAAAAGTTGGATTACCCTGCTCATCCCCTCGTGTCCTACCGTTCGCTGCTCTCAACCCGTGTTCTAAACTGAAGGTCTTAAGTTGTAGGGCTGCCTGGGTCCACCGTTTAATAGGGGGTATACTAAGGGGGGAGGATTTGCCAACAGATATCCTCTGCCTCCGTGAGCTCTAGATCCATATGGTCCAGAGGCTCATAGGAGCAGTTGAAATCTCCGCAAATTAATATGTTAGCACCTCCCCTCAAAATACTAACATAGTGTCCCAGTGCCACCACGACTTCTGATGATTTCCCTCCCGGCTTTCCCCTGGCATACACATTAAAAATGATGAGTTCACCAAATGGGGGAGATTTTAACTTAACCCCCAGAATATCCCTTGAATTAATTTCTAATTGTGTAGTTGTAAATCCATCATCCTGTTTTACCCAAGTGGTCAGTCCCCCCTTAGGCTCCCTTTATTTGTTTTGGTTGCAGCTATTGCAAAGTGAAGATACCCTGATCTATGTTGGGGTTCTAATGCCCATGTTTCTTGCATACTGACAATCATATAATTATCAATAAAGGTAGCCCAATCCCTGGAGGCCATCTTGTTTTTGAGACCTGCCACATTCCACGAGACCAAAAACTGGCTCTCCACATTACTGCTTAAAGGATTGTGAACATTTGTAGTATCTCCTATGCTGCCATTAGCCGACACTCCCTCTGTCTCTGATCCACTGACCTCCACCAGACATCCAGTTTCATTGGCCTTCCCTGAACAGTTACTAGGTATATAATAACCTGTGACAGCTTCATAATTGGTTAGACCATGGATTGTTGTATCACTTACACGGCTACCTTGGTTGTCTTTGTGTACAGTGGTCAGAATTATTTGGCACATTATATTTATAATGACACTAGTCGAATCAGGAACTCCATCAGATATATTTGGAACAATGGGTACATTCCCTACCAAAGCCTCAACCAAACCACCTGCATTTAAAAAATGTGCACCCACTATCTCCTCCCCTCGTGACTGTAGACTTCAATCACAGGCATCCAGACCACTAAAGATGTCAAACCTGTTGGACACCTCCAGTGGAGTGAATGGCACTGGATAGTCCGTGCTCCTATGTACGGTGATACTTGGCCTAGTAGGTACTATATTCCACCCAGGTGTTTCTGCAATTGAAGCTCCATGATGCACATGGGCTGAATTCCTATTGTTCATCATAATGGGGAAATTGGTAGTAGGAAAAGAGTAGCCATGGGCAGGTTGGGAAGGAAATACTACAGATCTTGGGTAGAAGTAGGTCAGAGGGTGTGGAATAATGCTACTGTCAAAATTTACCTGAGGCCAATTCAGGATGTAGCGTACTGCATTGTGATCTCTAAAATTGACCACAACCACGCCCCCCCCCAATGTCTTTAGGTCTTCCACCCAACCACTGAAGACGGCGTACATGGATTATTTCGCCATCTATGTGACTGGCAATTGGCCTGTGTAATGTCAGCCAGTGTGTTATTTTGTTCTTTAGTTGGGAAAAACCCTCTTATTCACTGGGAGCTCAGGTACCCCTGTGAGAATCACAACATATGGTACGGCCTCTGGCGGAAGATCCGGTAGTGGTCTCCTGAGCTGTTCCCCCCCCCCCCGGATCTGCCTAAGGCCTCCCACCTCATGTCTCGTTGATCCATTCGGGCAATTACCCAGATCTCTGGTAGATTTATTATCAGAGATTATTGGATAACAGTAAGTTTTAACTGTTGCGATGCTTACAGGAGCATTTGTCTGATTAGTAGTGATACTATGAGCGGGTTTAGGGGCAAAAACTGTCCCACTCGAAGGGTGACTACTAGAGGACGGGGCGTCTAATATGGAGTTATTTGAGATTATATTTAAAACTGCCCCAATTTCGGTAGATGATGGTCGAGAGTTATTAGCGGATTTAACCGCTGGGAAAGGAACTGAGACCTGTTTAAGCTCTAAATTAGCTTTTTGTCGAGTAGGACTTCTCTTCCTACCCAGGTCTGCTTCTATTTTCCCTAATCGGTTCTCCATATTTTTCAATCTTTCCACTATTGCTAGAGTATAAGATCGCATAATCATCTCAATACTATCCAAAAGATTACTGGTATGTATTGTGTTAGACCCATTATCCTCCAAGCTATGTTTAGTACTATGTTCCCCCTCTGTATATGCAGAAGTTAACACTGATATAGGAACATTATCCATTCCAGTCCCGTCCGTGAGAACTGCAGCAGTTATAACGTTAGTACTAAGGGGGATGACCTTCTTCCCAAAGTCAGTAGAGCTCAACTTCTGCTTGGAAGGTTCCATCCTATTGCGTCTTTTCTTGGTAGGTGGTGGACCATACTTTGTAGTTTGTACAGGTTTCTTAGACCTTTGTCGTGCTGTCTTAGGAGGAGTGGGTGTCACAGCAATCAGAACTCCTGATGTACTGGGAATGCAAAAAGGATCATGTGGTGAGTTTGAAATGTCTATTCCAGTAGAACTAGTGCTGGGCACTTCACAGTCTCTCAGCAAAAGAGGTACACCATCTGTGAATAAAGTATCATTAGCAAGGTCTGGGACTAGCTCATTATTAGGAATGGCTGCGGGGTTAGGCTCAGACAGTGCCCTATTCTTATTTTCTATAGAGCGTCGACGCTCCGCTCGGCGCTCTGCGAGTGAAAGTTCTGTTAAGCCTCCGGATGATGTTCTAGTAAAATAATTATCCAGGGTGCCATTCAATAAAGTCCCCACTCTATCAGCCACCATTATTATCGGACTCAGCACATTCGTAGACATGTTGTAAACTTGACAAGTAAATGTCGTAGCAATGGAGTGTGGTAGCAACTTACTATACGCTGGGTTCTTTTGAATCAGTTTGCCCAGGGGGACGGGTCCAGTCCGGTCTCGTAGGGCCTCAGAAGGCCCGCTCTTTGCCCGGTCTTCGCCCCGGGCTACGTTCCGCGCGCGTTCCGCTGGCGCGTAAATGTGGGTGGGCCAGTAATAGATGTAGTGTCCTAAAGAAGGCGGGACCGGGAAGAGGGACCAGGTGTGCTGAGGAGATTAGCAGCGTGCACCCTGGCCCTCGCAGTCCCGTGTGATGAGGCTCGTCAGCGCCGCCCTCCAAAGTCAGCAAAGCGTCCACTCAGGGCAATCAGCAAACGCAGCAATCCCAATCAGGACCCAGTATTTATGGCAGGGAATTGGTGGAGCCTACGAGCGGCTCCCGCGTAGCGGGGGCCGCGAGGTGCGATGTAGTCGGGCGAGGCGAAACCGGGAAGAGGGACCAGGTGTGCTGAGGAGATTAGCAGCGTGCACCCTGGCCCTCGCAGTCCCGTGTGATGAGGCTCGTCAGCGCCGCCCTCCAAAGTCAGCAAAGCGTCCACTCAGGGCAATCAGCAAAGTGAGTGAGTGCTAGGTTGACAAGGCACATTTCTTGCCTATTAACTCACCTTACAGGGTTGTTGTGCCACCTGGCCTGAAGTTGTATGGGAGCTGGCATTCTTCCGTGAACCCTTGTTGTGGCACACTGTTCTTCCTGAGCCGAACCACCTTCCAGATCCACAATTCACTTTGTCCATGGTGGTAAACCTTGCATCTTTGCATCCCTGGATGACGCCAACGCATACATCAAGAAATTGCTGAAACTACAAACTTCAGACAAGAACAGTCCTACTGCATCCCCATCATCTCATCTTGACGAAGTTGAATAGCGAAATGTGTCATTAAGCATCTCGGACATGAACTGCACCTCTTTGTAGGATAATGCAGGTTCTAAACTGTGTGAGCCTCAGTACCCAACTTTCACTACTCACATACAACTTGCCAACACCTGTATTCGATAAGCCTGATTGCTGATCCAGCTTGCAACTTGCTACCTAGAGCCATCGGGCATGTGCCTTGGAACACTAGACCGCACCGGTCACACCGAGAGTGACTGTCCTTTTTGTAAGTTACATAAATTATGATCTTTTGTAGAGAGATATGTCACTCTGATGCCTACGACTGGAAGTTCAATTGGTGGGTTTTTCTGGACAAATTCCTTTATCAACTTCAAAACCGCAACGGCGGACTATGAATACTGCAACTCACTTGTTTCTTCTTAATTAAATGGTCTGTGCACAGCAATTTCTGTACCTGCCGTTGTTTGGTACAGCTGCTCAGCAGAATAGATAGAGAATTGCACTTGATATGGAATGGTGCACCGGAAAGATCCTTATCCAAATAAATAAGCAAGGCAATTTGTGATGAGTATTCCTCTGTTCGAGGCATATGAGCTGCAGATCACACACTGAGGATAAGATCGCCATCTGGTGTTGGGCTCGGATGATTGCAGGTTGTTGTTGTCTTCGGAAGAAGCCTTTGGTCACGAGGTTGGTGACTCCTCCCCTGGACAACAGTGCGCATGGGCATCCACTCTATCGTCAGATTGTTTTTATCCGCCATTGGGTTCGGATGAACTTTTTTCCGCTCCAGCAGAAAACTTCCAGCAATCGATTTAACTCTTTAATCTTCATTCCATCGACGTCGAAATCAACTCGGACCGGTTCCGGAAGCGGCTGATGGACAGGACACCCTTCAAAAAATGCCCCCAGTGTGGAGCGAAGTTCCCCCACAGTGACCACCACGAGGTTTGTAACCTCTACCTGTCGCCGGAACACAACGAATCGACCTGTCCAGCTTGTGCCGCTTTCCGTTCGAAGAAGACCCTCCGGGACCTAAGAGCTCGACGCCATATTATGGCCAAACCAGCTCCAGAACCGGAGGACCTCTTTGCTCAAGATGTTCCTGAAGATGACACCGAAGATCTCGATCGTGTCCGAGGCAGACTATTCCGATGACCTCCTCACTCCAGGGCAGCGTGTGAGTACCACCCCCCCTGCCCCTGCCCCTGCCCCATCCAAAAAGACAGTGGTCAAGACTCCGCCAGCTGGGCCCAGTCGCGACCGGAAATCCTCTTCAGAAGCCCCGCCCTCGGGCCCGGCTCCGAAGACATCTAAGCCTGTAGGTGGCTCGGGCTCGAGCAAACCTCATGTGATTGTGCCTTTAACACCCTCGGCACCGAAAAAACCACTGTCGGCACCGAAACAGGCTTCAAGACCGAAATCTCCTTCGGCACCGAAACGTTCCTCGGCACCAAAGTCTCCACCGGCGCCGAAACGTTCTTCGACATCGATGCCTAAAAGTCCCTCGGCACCGAAACATCCATCGGCTCCGAAAAATCCATCGGCTCCGAAAAATCCATCGGAACCGAAACATCCTTCGGCACCGAAAACTTCATCGGCACCGAAAACTACGTCCACACCGAAAAAAGCTCATAAAGACCCGAAACGGCCGTCGCCGCCACCACCTTCGGAGCCAGATGAACTTTTTCGCCCAGATCCTACTCAAAAGTGGATCTACATCAATCCCGACACTGGACATGTGACTGCCGTCCCATATAAGAAACGGAAGCTGGACATCACACCTCCTCCAGCTCCCATACGGAAAAAGGACTGTGCCACTTCACCACTTCGTCCTTCCTCTCCTGTATTACCTCCTAACCCGTCCCCGTCCCCCCCCCTCCTCCTCCTTCTCCTTTACCCTTAACTTTACCATCTCCCTATCATTCACCTCCTCCACAGGATGGTAATGATGACTTGGGGGGGGGGGAGGGGCGGACCCTGATTTATTTAATGATCCTGTTGATCCACACGACCCTTTTACATTTCCAGGCACAGCACCAGTAGATGACTGGTCTTATCCAATGCCTGACATGCCTGACCCCACTACCTACGTGTTAGACCTGTCAGCCCTTTGGGTGGTCCCTCCTCATCATTATTTATTTTGTCCCACTTTTGCCTCAAACCCTGTTTGAATTTTTCCTTTTTGGGAACCACCAGACTTTTTCGTGTTGCTACAGATTCAGGGAACCATTTTAGCTACCCCTGAAACTTCTGTCTGAGGGCCTGAAGCACAAAATGGTGGCCACCTGTGACATCACCAGCATCCACTGGAACCTACCAGCACCTTCCAGAACATTCCAGGAGATTCCAGAACCCTGTGACCGTTGGAGGCGGTTTAGAATGTTGGGAGGATAAGAGAGGCAGTTGGCAGTTGGCAGTTGGCACCTGACTGGTGAAGAGAGAGGAGCACAACAGTGAAGGAGGAAGGAGTGAAGCAGCAGGGGTGGAAACTTGTGCCTGGAGTGGGGTCCATAAACCCACCCTTGATACTTGTCCCTACTGATGGATCCCAGCCTATAGCCCTGTGTGGGAAGAAGACAGAAAAACTCATCCTAAGGACCTGGACAGCAGGAACAGGCCTTAGAAGCAGAGAGCAGCAAGATCCTGACCTGGAAACTGGTTTCCCTGGAGTCCGGCGTCGAGTAGCCTGAAGACCTGGAGCCCGAGGTGGAGAAGCGGCGCTGACTGAAGTAGCAGACGTCGTACCCGGAGCCGCCTGAGGTCGTGAGAGGGCGCCGACGGGGGTCGAGAGGAATACCAGAGGTCGAGGAGGAAGTGAACCGAGGTCGAGCGAGCGGCGTCATCGGAGGAGTGAAGTCCGCCCTCCGGAGTCGTCGGAGACCGAGGTAGAGGAGCACCGGAGGTCGGGAGTGAGGATCGCACTCCGGAGTCGCCCGGAACCTGTGAGGAGGAGCACCGGAGGTCGGGGGTGAGGATCGCACCCCGGAGTCGCCGGAAGTCGACATCGAGGCCAGGCCGGCCGACGTCATCGGAGCCGAGAGCGCCATCGGACCGGAGCCGCCCGAAGTCGACATCGTGAAGAGACTGCCTGACGCCGTCGAATCGGAGGTCGAGATCGAACCGAGGCCACCGACATCGGACCGGAACCGCCTGCCGGCGTCGTCAAAGAACTGACATTGTGCCGAGGCCGCCGAGACCGAACCGGAACCGCCTCACGGCGTCGACACGACTCCAGCGGCGTCGGAACATCAGAAAAAGGGCAGTAAGTGGAGTAGAGGGCGCCTAAGGCCCTGTGGAGACCTGAGAGACTGCTCTAAGGGGCTAGGGAGGTGCTGAAACCCACCTGACTGTGCCTGGGGTGAACTGGGACTAACCTAGAGAGGTTGTGTGGAGAGAGAAAGCCAGGGCACTGGTATTCCCCCCTTTGATCTACCTCAGTTTAGGCCTCAGCCTTGTCCCAGCCAGGGAGTAGCCTCCCCCCTCAAGCCTTCCACAACCCTACAAGCTGTGCCTGGGCCATATCAGCCCTTAAGAATTGAAGTGTCATCTGATTATATGAGGGTTGCTGTATACTTTTAATTATTTATTGGGGATACTGTATTTATTGAGTTTTTACCTATTTATTGCTGCACTATATTTATAGGTCCACAGGACTTGTTGGTGTACAATATTTATTGGTACAGTATTTATTGCCTCAAAGTATTTAATTGTCTGTATATATTGCACTTGTATTTATGCCCTGTTATTTATGATCACCCCTATTTATTTCATCAAACAGCCAATATTTATTTGACCTGCACTAATTGAAACTTGTATATTGTGATTGACCTATTTATTTTTCCAATCAGCAACTAAGAGAAAAAGATAAAGAAAGAATATTTTCATAATTTTTACGGTGTAGAGTCGTTTTTGGAACGGATGCACGCATGGTTCTTGTATGGGTATATTGTATGCTTAGCACTGCGCCTGTTTCCTGACCACTCGAGCCAAGCTACCACAGTGTGTTCGGGGAGTCCACCACCACCCTGCGGAGTGGGAGTGGGCGTTTCCAACATAAATTGGTGTTCAGTGGTGGGATAGAGCTGTGCCTACATATACTCAACAATAACTGTGGGTAGTCCATAGGCCTACACCGGGAGTTTTCTCACAGCGGCCTTCCAAATTGTGGGTTTTTGTTTTTTCCAAATTTACTCTGGTGGTGGGAGGAGGTATTACTAAAGGTACCCCCCTGCATTGTTACTGCACAAAACCTGTCCTCTAACCTGAGTGGGCAAGATGGAGTTTGTACTGGAAGATTTAGAAACGTACACTGTGGCCCAACTCATGGAGTTTTGCCAGCGGGAGGGGGTGTACTGTCCCCCAGGAGCAAAGAAGGGTGCACTCCAAACCAGCTTAAGGGCTTGGGGGGAGGCACGCCGAGAAAGCAAGGCTGAGGAGGAAGACAGGGATGGAGAGCCTAACCCCGAGGGGGCTGAGATGTACCAACCTGAGGTGGGGAACCTGTCAGCAGGGCCCAGGACACTTTCTAGGAAGGGCAGCACTGTCTCTAGCGGGGGCTTATCCAGCGTGGAGTTAGCAGATCGGAGAGAGAAAAGACAGCTCACATGGGATTTAGCAAAGCTGGAGAAGGAGAAGGAGGAACAGAGGTTGGCTCATGAGACGGAGAAAGAGAGGATGGCTCATGAGATAAGACTGAAAGAGAGAGAGCTTCAGATCCTAAGAATTGGGGCACCAACTGTTCCTAATGGTGGCAGCCAAAACCAAGAAATCACCAGGGAATCCAAACCCTACCTGCCAAAGGACATAGTAGCTAGCTATGGGGCGGGTGACGACATCGCCAAGTGGCTAGCAGCCTATGAGGTCTCGTTGAGGGCCCATGGGGTTCCGGTGAAGTATTGGGGAGGGGGATTGTATAAGTACATGCCTCCAGCTGGTAGGGATGCTTTATTGGCCCTCGAAGAGGATGAGCAGACCCACTACCCCACCATGAAACTGGCGCTCATCAGAAAGTTTGGACTAACACCTGAAAAGTACAGACAGAAGTTCAGGGGTAGTCACAAACTGGGCACACAGAATTGGGTGGACTTCCTGGACTATGCAAAGAAGGCACTGTAAGGTTGGATTCAGGGCAGTGAAGTAAGGAACTACGAGGAGTTGTTCGACCTAGTACTGAAGGAACACCTACTCGAGAAATGTTTCCCTGAACTGCGGCAACACCTGGTGGATAGCAAGCTGACCAGCCCCCGGAAGCTTGCTGAGGAGGCGGACATTTGGGCTAGTACCCGGGTGTCCACAAGGGGGACTGGAGGGGATACTCAAAAGGCCGGACAGGGCGCCCCCCAGAAGAAAGAAGGAGGGGAAAAGAAAAAGGAGTTCTCCAAAGGCCCCCAAAATAACTTCCAAGGGAAGGGAACAGGATTCACCTCTAAGGCTAACCCACCCAGAAACCCTAATCCTGGCCAGAGTCAGCAGCCAAGGGTTGTCCATTGCTACGAGTGCGGTGGCGTTGGACACTATAAAGGAGATCCGAAGTGTCAGAAACGATCACCCCCTCCCACTGGAGGAAAGACCCCCGGAGTAGCTAGTGCAGTGCTCGGGGAGGAGATGCCCTTAACTAAGGGAAGGGAGTGGGCGGGTGTCACTTTAGTGTCCCTGGGGGAACGGGAGATGGTTCCTAAGATCCAGGTGCCCGCAAATACCGCAAAGTATGGGCAGTGGATCACCATCAACGGCCAAAGAGGGGAGGCTCTGAGAGACACAGGAGCCAGTATGACTATGGTGCGTAGTCAACTGGTGTCTCCAGAGCAGGTAATTCCCGATGTACTCCACCCAGCCGCGATGGCTGACGGCAGAACAGGTCACTATCCAGTGGCCGAGGTTCCCTTTGAATGGGGGTGGGGGTTGCAGGTTCACTTCGAGTTGCCGTAAGCCCTGCCGTGCCAGTCGATTGTCTGCTGGGCAATGACATGGAGCACAACGCTTGGAAGGAGGTGGAATACCGGACTCATACCGAGATGCTGGGTACACCTGACTGGGCCTGTGTTAGCACAAGGTCCGCGACTACCCGAAGAGGGAGTTCATTCCGGCTGGAGCCTGGAACAAAGGCCCAGCCAGCTGCCAGTCAAGGGAAGAACCGAGGACAGGGGGAGCCTGCCTCGGCGTCTCCACCCCGTAGGACGGATAGGCCACCGGAGGTGGTGGACCAGGAGTCTGCGGAGGGGGACGTTACCAACCTGGAGGACCTACCCATCCCGGCCGAGTGGCACGTGGAGGGAGGCCCGTCCAGGGAGGAATTCTGCCAGGGCCAGAGGGAGTGCCCTACCCTTGAGGGGCTGAGGCGACAGGCCGAAGCCCAGGCAGCAGGGAACGTTGAAGGGAACTACAGTGTTTACTGGGAGGATGGCCTCCTCTACAGTGAACCCAAGGCACCCCTACATGGATCGTCACGAGCCTTGGTAGTTCCTCAACGTTATCGAGCCTTCCTTTTGGAGTTGGCTCACGAGATACCATTGGCAGGACACCTGGGGCAAGACAAGACCTTCGCCCGTCTTGTCCCACACTTTTATTGGCCTCAGATGAAAGTGTCGTCCGATACCTACTGCCGGACATGTGTGTCTTGCCAAGCCAGTGGGAAAACGGGTGAAGCTGAAAGCTCCCCTGGAACCACTCCCTGTCGTTAGCACCCCCTTTGAAAGGGTGGGCATCGACATTGTGGGTCCATTAGATCCACCAACTACAGCTGGTCACAGGTTTATCCTGGTCCTGGTGGATCATGCCACACGGTACCCAGAGGCAATACCTCTGAGGACCATAACAGCACCTGTTGTGGCTAGGGCCCTGATGGGAATCTTTACCCGAGTGGGTTTTCCCAAGGAAGTTGTGTCCGACAGGGGGACCAACTTCATGTCAGCGTATATGCGGGCAATGTGGAAGGAGTGTGGAGTGACCTACCGGTTCACCACTCCTTACCACCCCCAGACCAATGGTCTGGTGGAGAGGTTTAACAAAACCTTGAAGGGCATGATCAGAAGTCTGCCTGAAAGCCTGCGGAGGAAATGGGACGTCCTCCTACCCTGTTTACTTTTCTCCTACAGGGAAGTGCCACAGAAGGGAGTGGGCTTCAGCCCCTTCGAGCTTCTGTATGGGCACCCTGTACGTGGACCTCTTAACCTGGTGAGAGACGGATGGGAAAGAACTCCCAGAAAGCTCCCCCAGGATGTGGTGAGCTACATGCTGGCCTTCCG
The DNA here is from genome assembly GCF_964204655.1 of Triturus cristatus. Classification (NCBI taxonomy): domain Eukaryota; kingdom Metazoa; phylum Chordata; class Amphibia; order Caudata; family Salamandridae; genus Triturus; species Triturus cristatus. The sequence continues at coordinate 1,054,102,923 of NC_140579.1, read as the reverse complement.
GAGCCAAATGGCTAAGTTGTGGAAGCAAGCTTCTGACAACCTGGAAGCCAGCCAAGCAGTGATGAAGGCGTGGTATGACCACAACGCTCACCCGGTGGAGTTGGAGCCTGGCCAGAAGGTGTGGGTGATCGAACCCGGAGAGCTTAGTGCCCTCCAGGATCGCTGGTCAGGACCCTTTGAGGTGTTGGAGAAGAAGGGTAAGGCTACCTACTTGGTGGACCTGAAGACCCCTCGTCAGCCCCTGCGGGTGCTGCATGCCAACCGCCTCAAACCCCACCACGAGAGGCCCGAAGTCATCTTGATGATGGTGACTGACGGAGGAGAGGACGTGGAAAGCGAGCCTCTCCCTGATCTGTTTGCGTCTCAAGAGAAGGATGGGTCGGTGGAGGGAGTGATTCTCTCCCCATCTCTAACTCCTGAACAGCAGGAGGACTGCCGCCAGGTCCTGGGGCAGTACTCTGCGTTGTTCTCCCTTGTCCCGGGTAGGACTCACCTGTGCGTCCATGACGTGGACACAGGGGACAGCCCACCTGTGAAGTCCAAGATCTACCGGATGTCAGACAAGGTGAAGGCCAGCATTCATAGTGAAGTCACTAAGATGCTGGAGCTAGGAGTGATTGAACCTTCTAGCAGCCCCTGGTCTAGTCCGGTGGTGTTAGTACCGAAAGCTGCACCACCGGGTGCCCAACCAGAACTGAGGTTCTGTGTGGACTACCGGGGACTGAATTCAGTGACAAAGACTGATGCACATCCGATCCCTAGGGCGGATGAATTGATTGACCGGCTGGGAGCTGCCCAATATCTAAGTACCTTTGACCTTACTTCAGGGTACTGGCAGATCTCGTTGACTGATGGAGCAAGGGAAAGGTCAGCCTTCTCCACGCCCAATGGCCACTACCAGTTCTGTGTGATGCCCTTTGGGCTCAAGAACGCACCTGCCACGTTTCAGCGCCTGGTAAACCAGATCCTCACCGGAATGGAGAGTTTCTCTGCTGCTTATCTGGATGACATCGCCGTCTTCAGTAACAGCTGGGAGGATCACTTGCGTCACCTGCAAGCTGTACTCCAGGCCCTGAGACAAGCTGGATTGACGATCAAGGCCAGCAAGTGCCAGATCGGGCAGGGGTCGGTAGTGTACCTTGGACACTTGGTGGGTAGGGGAACGGTGCAACCCCTCCAGGCGAAGATCGAGGCCATCATGGCCTGGGAACCCCCCAAGACACAGACTGAGGTCCGAGCATTTCTGGGCCTCACGGGATACTATCGCCGCTTCGTGAAGGGGTACGGTACCATCGTAGCCCCTCTCACGGAGCTCACGTCCAAGAAACAACCTCGACGGGTAGTCTGGACGGAGGCTTGTCAGCAAGCCTTTGAGAGATTGAAGAAAGCCATGTGCGAGGCCCCGGTCTTAAGGGCCCCAGACTTTTCCAAGGAATTCATTGTCCAGACAGATGCATCAGAACATGGCATTGGGGCAGTGTTATCGCAACTCAACGAAGAGGGTCTGGATCAACCCGTGGTCTTCCTATCCAGGAGACTACTTCCCAGGGAACAGAAGTGGAGTGCAATAGAGCGTGAAGCCTTTGCAGTGGTATGGGCTCTGAAGAAGTTGCGGCCATACCTGTTTGGATCGCACTTCCTCGTTCAGACCGACCACAGACCCCTTCGTTGGCTGATGCAAATGAAGGGGGAGAATCCCAAGTTGTTGAGGTGGTCTATTTCCCTACAGGGGATTGACTTTCAGGTGGAACATCGGCCTGGAGTGGACCACGCCAATGCAGACGGTCTCTCAAGGTACTTCCGCCTTAGTGATGAGAACTCCCAAGGGGTTGGGTAGCTCTCCCCACTTTCAGCTGGGGGGGACGCGTGTTAGACCTGTCAGCCCTTTGGGTGGTCCCTCCTCATCATTATTTATTTTGTCCCACTTTTGCCTCAAACCCTGTTTGAATTTTTCCTTTTTGGGAACCACCAGACTTTTTCGTGTTGCTACAGATTCAGGGAACCATTTTAGCTACCCCTGAAACTTCTGTCTGAGGGCCTGAAGCACAAAATGGTGGCCACCTGTGACATCACCAGCATCCACTGGAACCTACCAGCACCTTCCAGAACATTCCAGGAGATTCCAGAACCCTGTGACCGTTGGAGGCGGTTTAGAATGTTGGGAGGATAAGAGAGGCAGTTGGCAGTTGGAGCTGGCAGTTGGCACCTGACTGGTGAAGAGAGAGGACCACAACAGTGAAGGAGGAAGGAGTGAAGCAGCAGGGGTGGAAACTTGTGCCTGGAGTGGGGTCCATAAACCCACCCTTGATACTTGTCCCTACTGATGGATCCCAGCCTATAGCCCTGTGTGGGAAGAAGACAGAAAAACTCATCCTAAGGACCTGGACAGCAGGAACAGGCCTTAGAAGCAGAGAGCAGCAAGATCCTGACCTGGAAACTGGTTTCCCTGGAGTCCGGCGTCGAGTAGCCTGAAGACCTGGAGCCCGAGGTGGAGAAGCGGCGCTGACTGAAGTAGCAGACGTCGTACCCGGAGCCGCCTGAGGTCGTGAGAGGGCGCCGACGGGGGTCGAGAGGAATACCAGAGGTCGAGGAGGAAGTGAACCGAGGTCGAGCGAGCGGCGTCATCGGAGGAGTGAAGTCCGCCCTCCGGAGTCGTCGGAGACCGAGGTAGAGGAGCACCGGAGGTCGGGAGTGAGGATCGCACTCCGGAGTCGCCCGGAACCTGTGAGGAGGAGCACCGGAGGTCGGGGGTGAGGATCGCACCCCGGAGTCGCCGGAAGTCGACATCGAGGCCAGGCCGGCCGACGTCATCGGAGCCGAGAGCGCCATCGGACCGGAGCCGCCCGAAGTCGACATCGTGAAGAGACTGCCTGACGCCGTCGAATCGGAGGTCGAGATCGAACCGAGGCCACCGACATCGGACCGGAACCGCCTGCCGGCGTCGTCAAAGAACTGACATTGTGCCGAGGCCGCCGAGACCGAACCGGAACCGCCTCACGGCGTCGACACGACTCCAGCGGCGTCGGAACATCAGAAAAAGGGCAGTAAGTGGAGTAGAGGGCGCCTAAGGCCCTGTGGAGACCTGAGAGACTGCTCTAAGGGGCTAGGGAGGTGCTGAAACCCACCTGACTGTGCCTGGGGTGAACTGGGACTAACCTAGAGAGGTTGTGTGGAGAGAGAAAGCCAGGGCACTGGTATTCCCCCCTTTGATCTACCTCAGTTTAGGCCTCAGCCTTGTCCCAGCCAGGGAGTAGCCTCCCCCCTCAAGCCTTCCACAACCCTACAAGCTGTGCCTGGGCCATATCAGCCCTTAAGAATTGAAGTGTCATCTGATTATATGAGGGTTGCTGTATACTTTTAATTATTTATTGGGGATACTGTATTTATTGAGTTTTTACCTATTTATTGCTGCACTATATTTATAGGTCCACAGGACTTGTTGGTGTACAATATTTATTGGTACAGTATTTATTGCCTCAAAGTATTTAATTGTCTGTATATATTGCACTTGTATTTATGCCCTGTTATTTATGATCACCCCTATTTATTTCATCAAACAGCCAATATTTATTTGACCTGCACTAATTGAAACTTGTATATTGTGATTGACCTATTTATTTTTCCAATCAGCAACTAAGAGAAAAAGATAAAGAGAGAATATTTTCATAATTTTTACGGTGTAGAGTCGTTTTTGGAACGGATGCACGCATGGTTCTTGTATGGGTATATTGTATGCTTAGCACTGCGCCTGTTTCCTGACCACTCGAGCCAAGCTACCACAGTGTGTTCGGGGAGTCCACCACCACCCTGCGGAGTGGGAGTGGGCGTTTCCAACACTACCCCTCCAAGCCCTCCCCTCCTGATGACCATTTGGGGTTTGGCCAACTAATAAATAGGGCAGCAACATTCCATGGTGTCACTATGCACACAGACCCCCTTGAAGAGGATTTTCTCCTCGATACTTTTGAGCAGTCACAAAAAACTGTTCACATACTGCCCATGATTAAAGGGGTTATAAAGCATGCCACTGAGGTCTTTAAAGACCCTGTTCGAGCGAGGGTTCTCAACCCCCGCATCGAAAAAAAACTACCGACCAGCCCCGCAGGACCCTGCATACATTAAAGCCCAGCTCCCTTTAGACTCCTTGGTCGTATCAAATGCCAGGAAGCGCGTTAACTCAGACAACTGGAGTAACGCCTCCCCCGGACAAGGAGTCTAAGCTTTTAGAGGCCTCAGGCAAACGAGTCGCCGCACAGGCGGCGAACCACTGGCGTATTGCCAATACCCAGGCCCTGTTAGCCCGGTATGATAGGGCGCATTATGACCAACTTGAGGACCTTATGCAACATCTGCCTGATCCCTTTAAATCCCAGGCCGCTGACCTCATTCAAGAAGGCAAGTTAATATCTAATGCCTCCATTAAATGCGCCTTAGATGCGGCAGACACTGCCTCTCGGGCGGTCAATACTAGCGTCTTACTCAGACGACATGCCTGGCTCCGTATTTCCGGTTTTAAACCAGAGGTTCAAACCGCAATTCTAGCTCTACCTTTCAATCAAGAGCAGTTATTTGGCCCTGCAGTGGACACTGCATTAGAAAAAATGAAAAAGGATAATGAGACTGCCAAGTCTATGGGAGCACTGCAGTCTCCTCAAAACCGGGGTTCCTTTCGTCGCTCCTTTTATAGAGGAGGCTCCAAAAACACGGCAACTGAGACCACGTCCACCTTTAAAAATTCTGGACAAACATCCCCTAACAGAGGATATTTCCGGGGAGGTTATAGGGGAAACAATAACAAAGGTCGAGGGCGGGGCAACAACAACAACACCCGCACCTCCCCAGCCACCAAACAGTGACTTGCCACCACTCCCCCCAGACCATTCCACTCCGGTCGGGGGGCGACTCCAACAATTCCTACCTGTCTGGACTTCCATCACCACAGACAGATGGGTAAGACAAATTATCCAGTCTGGCTACTGCCTAGAACTCCTACAATCCCCCCCAAACATACCACCCAAACAACGTCCAATGTCCTCACGTCCTCTCTCTCTCCTCAAACAAGAAGTTCAATCCCTGTTACAAAAACATGCGATAGAACCAGTCCCTCTTCAACATCAGGGAACAGGGGTGTATTCTCTATACTTCCTCATTCCCAAAAAGGACAAAACATTACGGCCCATACTGGATCTGACTGCTAAACCAGTATATACATTCAGATCATTTTCATATGACCACCCTCCAACAAGTCCTCCCACTGTTACAACAGGGAGACTTCCTTGCCACATTGGACCTCAAGGACGCGTACTTTCACATCCCTATGCATCCCGCTCACAGAAAATATCTACGATTTGTGGTAGATGGGCAACACTATCAATTTACAGTTCTCCCATTCGGAGTAACAACAGCACCCAGAGTGTTCACCAAGTGCTTAGCAGTCGTGGCAGCGCACCTCAGAAGACAACAGATCCATGTCTTCCCCTATCTGGACGATTGGCTCATAAAAGCCGATACTCACCAAAAATGCGTTCTCCACACTCATCGCACGATTCAAACTCTCCACAATTTGCGATTCACTATCAACTACCCCAAATCCCATCTACAACCTTCCCACTTACATCAGTATCTAGGAGCAACCATAGATACATCCAAAGCCATTGCTTATGCCAGCACTGCCAGGATAGCCAGTATACAAAATCTCATCTCTCAATTTCAAACTCATCCATCTCTTCCAGCAAGAATGTTCATGCAGCTCCTAGGCATGATGGCGTCCTGCATCTCCATAGTCCCACACGCACGACTTCAAATGCGTCCCTTACAGGAATGTCTAGCACAACAGTGGAACCAAGCTCACGGACAACTTACCGATCTGGTGTTGGTGGACAGTCGCTCACTTCGCTCACTGAAATGGTGGAACACCATCAACCTGTCCAAAGGGTGACCGTTCTTAGAGCCTCTACCACAAGTTGTGCTAACTACCGACGCATCTCTCACAGGGTGGGGAGCCCACCTCTTTCACCATACCACTCAGGGCAGATGGACCAGTCAACAGAAACTGCTCCACATCAACCACCTGGAACTCTTAGCAGTGTTCCTAGCACTAAAATCATTTCAGGTTCACCTAAGGAACAAAACTGTCCTCATACGCACAGACAACATGACGACAATGTATTATATACAGAAACAGGAAGGGACACATTCTCTCCAACTGTCCCAACTGGTACAGCAAATCTGGAGATGGGCAATTCCACAAAACATCTACCTGTGAGCAGAACATCTCCCAGGGATCCACAATCAAGTGGCCGACCTCCTAAGTCGCCACACGCAGCAGATCCACGAATGGGAATTACACCCCAAGGTTCTACTCCCCTTCTTCCAAAAATGGGGACAACCAGACATCGACCTGTTCGCCACTCCCGAAAACACAAAATGCCCAACCTTCGCCGCCAGGTTTCCACACCCACAGTCGAAGGGCAATGCCCTATGGATGAACTGGTCAGGCAGATTTGCGTACGCTTTTCCGCCTCTCCCACTAGTTCCATTTGTGGTACGCAAACTGAAACAACAATCGCTAACGCTAATACTAGTAGCTCCCACTTGGGCACGTCAACCGTGGTTCACCACACTTCTGGAACTATCTTTAGTTCCACATCAAAGGCTACGCCTCTCCCCGGATCTATTAACCCAGAACCATGGAGAAATCAGACACCCAGATCCTCAAACACTGAACCTAGCGATCTGGCTCCTGAAGTCTTAGAGTTCGGATACCTCAATCTCCCTCCAGACTGTATGAATATCATAAAGGAAGCTAGACGACCTACTACTAGGGCGTGTTATGCCGCAAAATGGAAACGATTTGCCATCTACTGCGCTAATAATGACATGCATCCATTGGATGCTTCCATCCAAAACATCATTTGCTATCTACTACACTTGCAAAGATGCAATCTAGCGTATTCCTCTATAAGTTTACACCTGGCAGCCTTGGCAGCCTACTTGCAAAATAGGCAACACCTGTCCCTTTTTAAGGTACCAGCCATCAAAGCGTTTATGGAAGGTCTCAAAAGAATTCTTCCCCCAAGATTGCCACCTGCCCCAGTGTGGAATCTCAATGTGGTTCTAACAAGACTTATGGGACCCCCATTTGAACCTATGCACAAATGTGAATTACAATTCCTAACATGGAAGGTAGCTTTCCTTATCGCAATCACTTCCCTACGCAGAGTAAGTAAAATACAAGCCCTTACACTAGAGGAACCTTTCTTACAACTACACCGTAACAAAGTGGTTCTTAGGACAAACCCTAAATTTCTTCCAAAAGTGATTTCCCCTTTCCACCTTAACCAATCAGTAGAGCTACCAGTCTTTTTCCCAAACCCAGACTCCGTAGCTGAAAGGGCCCTACATACCTTAGATGTCAAAAGAGCCTTGCTTTATTACATCGACAGGACAAAACCTTTTCGAAAGACGAAACAACTCTTTGTTGCTTTCGCACCACCACATAAAGGCAATCCAATCTCCAAATCCGGTATAGCCCGGTTGATAGTTAAATGCATCTAAATATGCTACCTAAAGGCTAAACGTACACTTACAGTTCCCCCTAGGGCGCACTCCACGCGTAAAATAGGGGCTTCTATGGTCTTCTTAGGTAACATCCCCTTAGACATTTGCAAGGCAGCCACGTGGTCTACCACGCATACCTTCACTAAACACTACTGTGTTGACGTGCAGGCCAAACAGGCCTCAGTGGGCCAGGCTGTCCTAAAAACTTGATTTCAAGCTGCTGCAACGGATACAGGCGGCCACCGCTAAGGGGAAGCACTGCTGTATAATCTATCCTCAGTGTGTGATCTGCAGCTCATATGCCTCGAACGGAATATGCTACTTACCAGTATGCATCTGTTGTTGGCATGTAGAGCTGCAGAGTCACACACGCCCGCCCGCCTCCCCGGGACCTGTATCTGTTCCAGCATCCGTCTTACTTAGACATTACACATGGACATCCTTTCTTTCATTCCTATACACCATCTTTTCCCATCATGGCGAAAAGACAATCTGACGATGGAGTGGATGCCCATGCGCACTGTTGTCCAGGGGAGGAGTCACCAACCTCGTGACCAAAGGCTTCTTCCGAAGACGACAACAACCTGCAATCATCCGAGCCCAACACCAGATGGCGATCTTATCCTCAGTGTGTGACTCTGCAGCTCTACATGCCAAGAACAGATGCATACTGGTAAGTAGCATATTCCTTATTTTATTTTTTGCTCTTTTCTCATATTCAATCAAACACATAAGACATCCAGCCAATGCGTTTAGTTCAGAGTATCTCACTACAACTTCGTCAGGGCTGTAAACAACATATGTAATATAAGTACACAAACGTAACCAAAAAATGACAAAAAGACATAACTGCCACAGAATCTTTTTTCTTCCTAAAAAGGCACAAACACGTAGCATAAATAGTACCCACATCAGTGATGTATCAATACAACTGATGAGAAATGAATAAATGTGTAACGTGAAAAATCCCTATTCCCCATTTCTGCGATCAAACATAATACATATAACACACAAAAAGTCAAAACATTTAAAAGATAAAGATAAAAATAGGGCTGGGGCACCCCCATTATCCTTCATTTTTGTCCCCTCTTATGTAGGGTATCTCATTCAATTTATCATCTATAATTTACTCCCCTATAGTTAATATAATTGCATTTTGTCGGTAGATAGGCAATGTCACAACCTGGAGAGCTTTGTGGACCCTCCCCAAACAATTTCAGCCTCCAATTATGTGATGTCTATGCTGAGTTGTGCAGTGCCTATTTGTAGTAAAAAGGCTGCGAAATCTGGGCTGTCTGTAATGATCCCAGCAGGCGCAGTAGTCTTCAAAGCTTCTTTATTTAATTCTTGCATCCAATTAGCCAAGGATAAATACACAGATGACTTCAGTTAAATTATGTATGACTCAATAGGTCCAAGTCTAAAGGTAAACTGACACAAGTCGAATCTCTAAGTATGACCTATTATCGTTCTAACCTAGAACGATAAGAATTAAAGCAACAGTGTTAAAACCACAATGTATGCATCATACTACATACTCCCTCCCCATATAATGAGAAAACAAAACTAAAAAGAGAATAATGTACAAATAATTAATATAATACATAATTAAATTTACTGGGAATCCTGCAGATGCGATGATCACGCATGGGTACATCCAAAGAGATTGGAGACCGATTTGGCGAATTTGTTGTTGAATCCAAGGCAGGGTTGATAATTATATTCTCTGCGTTAACATTGTTAGCCAAATCCGGTCCAAAAAGGAAATAATCTTCTTCGTCACATCTGTTTGCATATATTTCCTTGAACATCTCCGCTTGTTTGTCAGAAATATTCACAACACTATTCCTATTCCACCAACCTCTGTTACCTAAAAATACAGATGATTTTGTAACTTTTGCAACTCTTACTGGTAATGTAAATTTGGATTGCCCTTTACAAACTTTAAAAGGTTTCCTTAACATTGATAGATGGAACATGATGAGAGGATTTACTATCATAAAACTTCTTTTGAATAGACTGTTTATTAAAAACCCTGGACTTTACTTCATGAAAATCGGTCATGTTGTTCCTCTTTTCAAGTAGATCTGAGCCTACTGCCAATTCATTAAACCAGTGTGGTACAAGTTTAGATATAGCTTCTCTTCCTCGGAGTGCTTTAAATGGTGTGATTCCAGTCGTGGAATGAGGTGTAGTAAGATAAGCCCAGATTTTCTTTTGCAAGAAAACTCCCACATCTACATTTGTTGCCACTGCACTTTGAACACCTTCTTTAATGAAACTATTTGCCCTCTCAACCAAACCATTTGCAGAAGGGCTGTATAGAGCAACTCAAGAGTGTTTTATCTCCGCATCTTCTAGAAAATCAGTAAAACATTTGGAAGTAAAATGTTGCCCATTGTCTGTGACAACATAGTTTGGGGTACCCTCGATTTTAAAAATGTTTTGTAGAAATAAAACTGCATTGTTTGAATTTGGAGCTTGAACAAATGAATAATACAGCCATTTAGAATGGTAATCTATGGCCACAATGCAGTATCTTTTCTCCAGAGGTAGCAAATTAAAAGGTCCCAAAAAATCTAAAGCAATTTTATCCCATGGAAAATCTGGGAAAGGAACATTAATTAAAGGCTTCATGTGAACCTTCCAATGTTTGTCTGAGACAACACAAGTGGGGCAATTGTCTATGAATAGTGCTACTTCTTTGTCCATTCCAGGCCACCAGTAAATGCTTTTAATGGCCTTAAGTGTTGCAGAAATGCCTAAATGACCACTGTGAGCAATATCTATCAACTTCTGTCTTAGAGATATAGGTGGAACAAACGAGCCATTCCTCACACATACTCCATTTTCAAACGATATTTGTTCGCTAATTTGAGCAAAAACTTTGATGTCATTACTTAAACTTCTAACAGCTGGCCACTTGCTTTTGTAAAAAATTTCTACTTTTTTAAGAGTTTCGTCATGTTCCATTGCTGAAGCCCACTCCTCTTGTGATATACTGCCATTGCACTTGGAGACAGCATCTATGATACCAACTACACAATCTTTGTTAAAGTCCTTTTCACCTTCACTGCAATTTGGCAAAGGTATTCTAGAAAGGCAGTCAGCACGTATATTTTTACCGCCCTGAATGTACTTGATGTGATTATATTCCTGAAGTTTGGATAAAAGTCTAACCTTGCTGAAGACTTCCCCAAACCATTGCCACATAACAGTGAAATCAAAGGCTTATGATCTGTAAAAATGTCACATGTGCCCCAAATATACGTCTTAAATTTTTGTACCGACCAAACAATAGCAAGTGCCTCCCGTTCAATTGTACTATAGTTGCACTCTGCTGATGTTAAAGTGTGAGAGGCAAATGCTATTGTCTTTTCTTGTCCATCAATCCATTGTCCAAATACTGCGCCCAGTCCTTTCTGACTAGCATCTACTGAAAGAAATTATTTGGCATTTGACACAAAGGGATGTAATGCAGGTGCATTCATGACTAATGATTTAACACCCTCAAAAACCTCATATAAAGTATTATTCCATTCAAACTTTACGCCTTTTTTAAGGAGTTGTCTTAATGGTTGAATGACTTGAGCATAGCCTGGTACAAATCTGGCATAGTATTCACATAAACCAAGGAATGATCGTAGGCCTTCTTTGTCAGTAGGAGATGGTGCATCACGTATTGCTTCTACATTGCAAAACTTTGTTTTAATGCCTTCACTTGAAATATTATGACCTAAATACTCCACACTGTTGACCAGTAACTTACACTTGTTTGCCTTAACTGTCATGCCTTTCTCTTGTAAAATAGATAGTACCTTTTTAAGAATCATTGTGTTCTTCTTCAGTCTCAGTATGGATTAGTACGTCATCCTGGTATGCCTGTACTTGTGAGATTCCACCAAATAAATTATCCATTAACTTTTGGAATACACTTGCGGCTGATGCCAGCCCAAACGGCAATCTTAAATATTTATAGGCTCCAAAAGGAGTCACGAATGCAGTGAGGGCTTGACAATCTTGAGAAAGTTTGATCTGGTGGTAAGCGGAGTGTAAGTCAATGGTGGAAAAAATTTAGACTTACCTACTTTCGCTAGCATCTCTTGTATGATTGGCAGCGGATGGCAATCTACTAGGATAGTCTGGTTTAAGGATCTTAAATCTACACACAACCTAAAGTCTCCATTTATTTTTTTCCGTAAAACCACCGGACTAATCCATTCTGATGAGTTAATAGGAGATATTATGTTTTCATTTTGAAGATTATCGAGTAAGGTTTTCAATTCCTCTCTGATACTAAGTGGTACTGGTCTTACTTTGTGTATAATTGGTATAGCATTCTTTTTCAGTGTTGTATTGTGTTCGTAGCCTTTCACTACCCCCACCGTGTCTTTGAATACATTTGGAAATATGTTTATGATGTCTCCTACCTTCATGTCTGATTGAATACTTACCACAAAGTTCGAAGGAACATCACCAAGTACTATAGGAGGATCTTGCCCAGGGCGTTATATTATGCCCAGAAGAGCAAGATCCTTCCACCCGATAATGTCTCTTACTCTAACAGCCACATATATCTTTGTTTTAACAGCTCTACCGAGGCATTCTACTTTGTCCCAAAAATAACCTAGGAGATCTATATCTTTCTCTCCAAATGCTTTTGGATTGATGTCAGGAGCTACCAGTGGCATTCTGTTATGCCAAAGTTTGTTAAATGTTTTATCTGCAAGAATAGTAACAAGGGCTCCTGAATCAGCCATTGCCAGTAGTGTTTTCCCATCAATGATCATGTCAATCAAAGGACCTTTAATCGGTTTCCCCAATGATTCTGGTACTTCAATAGTGACTACCACATTTGCAAATTGTGACGTACAATCTTGTAATTCTTGACTCTCTAAATTAATATTGGACACTTTTACTCTGTTTAGATTGGTACTCATGTTAGTTCTGCAGGCTCCTTTAAAACGTCTAATCTTATGACATTTTGTACACTTTTTTCCTAATGCAGGATAACCAGGATTATTCCCTATGTGGTTTCTTGAACCACACCGGAAACAAACTAATTGTCCCCTTGAGGGTTGGTTTTTGTAATTCTTATTTTTGTAATACATTTGCTTATTATTGATGGCACATATCGCATTATCATCAGAAACTAAGTTCACATTAGATGAACTTGAGGATTGTGTAACTGTGTGTATAGGGGAGGTTAAAAGTTGATTGGACTGACCAGACAAAACTTTGGACGTGACAATCGACCGCTCAAATCTTTTTGCTATGTCGATTGTTTCGGCCAAAGTCGGATTGCGTGAGGTAAGTAGTCGCTCTTGAATTTTCTTTGAAAAACAATGAAATACAAATTGATCTCTAATATAAGTATCAATGTCAGGACCAAATTCACATTTCTCAGCTAACACTCTGAGTTGCTATATAGTCTTCTACTGATTCCTCACAAGATTGCTTACACATTGCAAAATTAAACCTTTCTAACAATACACTAGGTGTATCAGAATACTGTTTGGCCATACACAGTTTCCCTTCAATATAAACATTCCAATCAGAGTCTCCTGAAGAAGAAGGTGCAGAATGTCTTGGTAAGTTATCAAACACTCTTCAACCAGCTGTGCCTAGATGATTCACTAATAAAGCCAACTTCCTTTCTGGCGAATAACTGTCTGCGTCGATTGCTGTTAGATAGTTCTCTAAATCCCTAAGCCATTCTGGCCATTTAAGTTCAGGTTTCCCTGTTTTTTTTTTTAAACCAACCTTTATTTGCATTGCAGGAGAAACATACAATTTCGCATCTCGCCTACATCCGCCATCGGGCCGGCAATGCTCTGTTTCAACAATACGTATCTACTGCATCATTATTGGGGAAGCGGAGTTACACAGCAAGCCGCCTACAATCCATTTGGGCCGGCCGCGTTGGTGGGATTATCAGACGAAACCAATAATAGCATATTCATGGGTATGTCTATCAGTATGCACACTAAATCAGTTGAACCTTAACTCAACAAACAAGACAACCAAAAAAAGGCCGCTAACAGCTTTGTAGACTAAAATGAGCGTAAGGTAGGGTAAGTAGGTCATTCAGCCTGGCCTGCACGAGGCGTCGTCTCGTCACCCCCCTCTTGTTAGCGCATGCAGGTCATCTGCCCTCCCCATGCACTGAACGGGAGGATTGCCGTTACTCAAAATCGGGTTCCCTTATCAACCTCAGTAGAGTGCTCCAGTAAATAGCTTTGCAAAGGGCCCCAGATGATGTTGGGACGCGAAGAGGGAGGTTGGAGATCAGCATAGGTGTTAAGTTGCTCTTGGCAATATATCGGGTCCTGAAGCCAGACCTTAAATTTCGGGGCCCTGCCCCTGCCCCAGCCCCACTTACAAGCAATACGTCGTTTAGCGAGAAGCAGTGCAATAGAAGTGTATTTACGTATTTTGGCAGTGATAGGGGCGGTATAGCCCAACAGCGCAGTTATCGGGTCATTAGAAACGTGGGTGCCGGTCATCTGGGCCAAAGCGCCAAACACTTCTGCCCAGTACCTCTGTATGGACAGGCAGTCTCATGCCAGATGTTTAAAGTCCGCTCCTCCCTCCCCGCATCGTTCACATCGGTCATTATCACGGATCTTCTGCCTAAAGAGTTTCACCGGCGTATAATATAATCGGTGCACAAATTTGTAATGGATCATTCTAAACCTGCTACTGGAAGAGATCTCTCCAGTCTGTTTGCAACAATACGTCCATTGGTCCTCCGTGAGGGGGTATCCTATCTCCTCCTCCCATCTTTCCCGAGCTAGAGGAGAATCAAAATGCCTATTCGTCTGCACTGTGCGGTAAAGTAGCGAAAGGACATGGGCAGGGACGTCCTGTTGTAATATTGCATGTAAGGGGAGCATAGTCTGAGGTTCGGCAGGGAATGAAGGGGTGGCAGCTCTCACATCGCGTCTCAACCTGATATAGTAGAATCTGTCGAGGGGGGTGGGATGGGTATCTTTAAAGAACTCTGCGCTGGTGCTAAACACCCCCCCCCGTGTAGAGATGCCCCCAGGTAGCCACGGAGAGCTTGCGCAGGAGGCGCCGGCACCCCCCCCTCCTGTGTGACCGGGATATCCTGTCGACCCGGAAGGGGCAGAAGCGGGGAATACAGTAGCGCGCAGCTAGTCATTTTAGCGAGATCGTGCCAGGCGTTAACAGTGGACTGGACTGTGGTGTGTGCAGTGCTACGGGATGTCCTAGTAGTACTTAGATACGCCGTGCTCGGCATAGGGGCCATGTAACCATCCTCTATGGCCAGATGGGGCATAAAAGGGGGAGGCTTCATCCAATAAACAGCATGCTGCGCCTGTGCACAGCTGAAGTACAACTCCATGTCTGGGACCGAAAATCTGCCCGCGTGGAAGGGGCGAGTGAGGACCTCCCATCGCAGCCAAGCCTGCTTCCCCCCCCAGACAAGACGAATTAGCTGCGTTCTCAGGGCCATAGGGGATATTGACAAAGAGATATAAGAGCTTGGGTAATATGACCATTTTGATCAGCGCTGCCCTTCCTGCCATTGACAATGGCAGAGCTATCCAAGTAGCTATTTTATCAGTGATGGAGTCGAGGGCGCGCCCATAATTATCCCACATGATCTCCACCCGAGACCGAGAAATGAGTATCCCCAAGTACGTGAGGGTGCTGTCACACCACTTGAGGGGTAAGTCCGGTTGGAATTTAGCCGTGGATGCTGTAAGGGGATAGATTTGGGATTTATTCCAATTAATATTTACACCTGACAGCTGCCCAAACAGGATAAAGAGCCGCATTATGAGGTTCAGACTGTGAGCCGGCTGCCGTAGATGTAATGTGATTTCGACAGCGTATAACGAGACTAGGATCTGTCTCTCTGGATAAATAATCACGTACTCACGATGATGCTGCTGTATTTTGGCAGCAAGGGGCTCAACGGCCAAAGCAAATAACAGGGGGGAAAGCGGGCAGCCCTGTCTGGTGCCTCTGGCCAGTGAAAAAGGGGTCGAGCGCATTCCATTGATCGACACTGTAGCACGAAGCCCTGAGTAGAGTAGCTTAATCCAGGCGAGAAATGGGGATGGGAAGCCCATGCGCACCAGCACATATGATAGGTAGTCCCATTCAAGCGAGTCGAATGCCTTTGTGGCATCTAGAAATATGGCAGCCGCATTCTCCTCAGGATCTATGTCCTGGAGCAGGGCGAACAAAGTGCGCAAATAATGGGCCGTACTCCTATTTGGGACAAACCCAGACTGATCCGGGAGGACCAGCCTCGGCATAAGTGGGCTAATGCGGTTAGCAATTAGTTTGGCCAGGATTTTAGAGTCTACATTAATAAGTGAAAGGGGCCTGTATGAGTCCAGTTGTGTAGTCGGCTTTCCCTGTTTCGGTATAGAAATAATGAGGGCCTCGCACATTGAGCGAGGCAGAATACCCGTTTCGCGGGCCTCCTTGAATACATGTCTCAAGACTGGGATAAGAAGGTGCCGGTATGCCTTATAAAATTCGGCCGGTAGACCGTCCGGCCCTGGGGCTTTGCTTGACTAACTGCATAATGGCCGAAACTATTTCCTCGTCCTCATGATGCGCCAAAAGGTATTGCCTTTGGCCATCCCCCAGCCATGCAATCGCAGTGTTCGCAAAAAAGGTGTCAAACTCTACCGGGGTCTGGCGCTGCGTGGAGTACAGTGTTTTATAGAACCTCTTAAAGACGTCAAGGATGTCTGATGAATTTCTATGTGTGCGGCCATCCTCATCGATAATTTCTGAGACAGAATTAGCGAATCGGGGGGGGGGCGAATGAAGGAAGCGAACGCTCGCCCTGGGCGTTCCCCCCCCCTCCCCGTTGCATCGAGCTTTGTGGTATTTACCTCTGAATTTGCATTCCCGCTCAGCTGTGTCATGATAGTCTGTGAGGAGTGTACGTAACTGCGCCTGCAGCGCCGATGAATGCTCATTCTGAAGAGCCGATCCTACAGTCCGAATATCCACTTCCAAGTGCTGAAGTCGATTTCTAATGTTTTTTAAAACCCCCCCACTCTTCGCTATACAAATACCGCGAACCGTCACCTTAAAGGCCTCCCAAAGGGTAGCGTATTGTGCAACCGAGCCGACATTACGAGTGAAATAATCAGATATTTCCTGTTCAAGCTCAGTCTTAAACACGGGGTCCAAGAGCGACCGCGGGTTTAGGCGCCACGAAAGAAACGGCGATTGCCCCAGCAGTGGGCTCAGGGTGAGCACCACAGGGGCATGGTCTGAGTGCGTGCGTGGTAAGTACGACACGTTGGAGGCCCAGGTGTCCAGGCTTCTATCTATCAGCCAATAGTCAATGCGCGACCAAGAGGCATGGGCCGAGGAGTAACAGGAGCCCTGACAGGATAATGGATTTCGGGTTCTCCATGGATCTACAAGGGCATGCTCTTCAATCATGTGTTTTAAGGGCTAACTGCGCGGCAGTGTAATGTTGTGATTGCGGATGCGATCTGTCCAAGTGTGGATTGATGGTTACATTAAACCCCCCCCCCATATCAGATGTGTAGTGCCTACGTCCTGGATTTCCCCCCATAATACCTGGAAGAACTCAGGGTCGTCCACATTTGGGCCATAGCAAGAGACCATAGTAACAGACTGTCCGAATAGTCGCCCCCATAGAATACTGTAGCGACCTTGCGAGTCGGCCTGGGACCCTATGGGAGTGTATGGTAACGTGCTCCTAACTAGGATAGTGGTGCCCCGAGTGTAGGACGAATAGCACGAAAATCCTCTATCGCGCCCAGCGCTTAGCAAACGAGGGAGTCGGGGGGCAGATGTGTTTCTTGCAGTAGAGCACAGTGCGCGTTATGACGATCCAGATACGCTAGGATGTGACGACACTTTCGGGGATTGTTTAACCCTCGCACATTCCAGGTTAAAGAATTGTACCTGAGTGGTTCGGTGCGCGTTATGACGATCCAGATACGCTAGGATGTGACGACACTTTCGGGGATTGTTTAACCCTCGCACATTCCAGGTTAAAAAATTGTACCTGAGTGGTTCGGAACTAGACCCCATTGTTAATGTGTTATCATTAGCTGGACCGACAGCGAATGTGCATGGCGATGTACAACCCTTGCCCAATGGACTTCTGGCGTGGCGTAGCGGCAAAGACTAACAAAACTAACCCCCGTTGGACCCTCCCTCCTCCCACAGCAGCCACCACAACTTGCCGTGCCCAGTCCCTCCCCGTCCCCCCCGCAACTCGTAGTCCCAACTGGAGACAAATAGTCATCTCTCTAACAATTTCGCAAAACATACAGTAGTAGGGATCACCTGATGGGTAGCAGCCAGAGGGAAACTAGGTGCGCCTCGCCGCAGCGAGGGTGTTCGGGAGTAACAGCATAAGTCCATCCTGTCACATCACGTGACGCGTCGTGCCGTCCAATCCGCGGTGTCGAGAAGGCGGTAAGTCGCCCGAGGCAGCGCTCCGCCAGAGCAGCAGCCCCATGCCGACTCGACACCTCTCCAACTAACAAGTTCCGTTGCCGCTTCCATCATCCGTCTGCGTCTGTATTCGCTGCCGCCAATAGCCCGCAGGCATGGCACAGCTGTCAGCTATCCGGACTGGTGTAATGCGTGTCCTTAAGTGATGCGTTAGGATACAGATCTGCGAGCCCAGCCTCTAGATATATACTATGATCCACCATTGAAGGCCTTAGGTGCAATGCAGTGTCAGCGCAGGCTAGAGTTCGCACTTCACCAGGGGATCCAGCCGCCACAGGGGCCGCTTCACTGCCCGTGTCATTGTCGTCCACAGCGAACAGTGAGGAGAGCTATTCAACATCAGACGCCCCCCCCCCCCCCATCGTCCCGGCCAGACCGCTCCGAGGGCGGGCCCCTCACCCGAGGCAGCGCTTTAAGGAAATCCTGCGCATGCTGCGGGTTTGTGAAGAAATGTTGCCGTCCTTGTGCAGTGACTTTCAAGCGAGCAGGGAACAGCATCGCCTACGGGATATTCAGTTGCTGGAGCTTTTTCCTGACCGGAAGAAATTTGCGACGCTGTTCCTGCACCGCCATAGTAAAATCCGGGTATAAGGAGATGTCCATCCCGTCATGCTGTAAGCGACCTCTTTTTCTGGACAGACAGAGCGCCGTGTCTCTATCGCGGTAGTTCAGCATTTTGGCGATAATGGGGCGCAGCGGGGCCCCGGTAGGGGGGCGTCCCGCTAGCGACCTATGCGCCCTCTCCACCACAAGGACGGACGAGAAAGCCTCCCTGCCAACGAGTGCCACCAGCAGTCGCTCCACGTATTCTTCTAGCTTTCCTGTGGCAGTTGTCTCCGGCACCCCAAGAATTTGAAGGTTATTACTCCGCGCGCGATTCCAGCTCCTCGTTCTTGGCCGCAATTACTTTCAATACTTTATCGAAGTCCGAGGCGCGGCTAGTAGCGGCAGTGCACGAGTCCTCCAGATCCGATATTAGTCTTTCCGCTTCATTTAGTCGATCTTCATGCTTGTCCGCCCTGTGGGTAAGGCCATCCATTTGAGCATTCATGAAGTCAATTTTAGATTCGATAGAGGTCAGGCTCGACTGCATCGCCAGCAGCAGCTCCTTCAAATCAGCAGTAGACGGTGCTGGGGCGTCAGCAGGGCTCTCCTCTGGGCCCGACTGACGTCGGGGGATTTTCCGAGCGTCGAAGGTGAGCTTAGATTGCTTTACGTCAGTCTTCCCCATGGCGAGGCAGGCGGGGGGGGGGGGGGTCCCAGATAGCCAAGCGGCAGCAGATATGCGCAGGGGGGGGGGGGGGGGGGGGGGGCGCGTCAGTGGAGCGCGCGACCCTCCAAGGGGCTCCCAAATAGTATGACAGGCGGCCTGGGGGAAATCGAGAAGGGCGGCCAGCCCACTCCGACTGTGGGGTCCCAGCTTCAGCGTCTCAGGGAAGGCAGTCCAGCCCCAGCACCCCAGCCGCCTTCAACAGAGAGAGGCAAAGCTCCGCCGCCCCTGGGGCATCCGGGACATGCGTGCGCCCCCCCACCGCCAGTTGAGTCCGAGAGCTGGTGCTGGGCTAATCAGTGAGGATAATATGGGTCCGAGGTCTCATCAGACAGGACACGGGAGAGGACGGCGTAACATTTCAGGCCCCAATGGCATCCAGTAGGGTCCCCCTCCTCAGCTGTCTCCCCAGGCATACAGCAAGGCCAGTCCGCCCTCCACACCGATCCCAGCGCAGCTGAACCAATTCACTCCCCAGCAGTGGGGCACCAGGTCTGGCCGGCTCCTCCAGGCCTCGCAGCACCAGCGGGCCGGGCCGCGCCAATCACCGCATGCCCAGCCCCGCAGTCAGGCACTGAATTCCGGTGGCAAGCCACCCGGCAGCCGGCGCTCACAGGCCGGGATCCGTAGCCAGGGACGGCCACAGCGGGGGGCGCAGCACAGGCGTCCTCGCCGCTCCCCGCACAGCATCGGAGCCCGCCTCCAGGTCAGCCCAGCCCCCGGTCAGCTCCCGCATCCGCCGCCTCCACAGCAGCCCAGAGCGGTATGCCGCGGGGAAGGACCAGAGATGCCCCCGGAGTCCCAGGCAAGAAGTCAGGAGACGGCCACGACGGGGAGCGCAGCCGAAACACCCACGGCCCTCCTCGCACCTCACCGGCCCCAAATCCCGCCTCCAGGAAGGCCCGGCCTCCGGGCGTACTCCGCGGCCGTCGCTCTCCCAGCAGTCTCAGAGCCGGTCCGTCCCCCGCAATATCCTCCAGCAGCGGCGGCACTGCAGTCCAGCCCAGCGAGGCCCCCGTATAGGCAGCAGACGGCCTCCTCCAACCCAGCACCACGAGGCGCGGACTCGCGAGCCAGCAGTTCACCGCTCCAGCTCCCAGGGATACTCAGCAGCTGCAACGGTAAAGTCTACTTCACAGCTGCATCGGCGGTGTTAGGCGACAATTGGAGAGAGTTTAGACGACAGGATGGGCAGGATACTGAAAGGATTGTCGTCCGAACGGCAGGAGCCTCACACAGGTGCGGCCATCTTGCATGGCGCCATCTAGCGCCCCCCCCCCCCCTCTGGTTTCCCTGGTTTAAATAGAAATGGCGCTTAAAAATGGCGCTGGCTGAATGACACCCTGACTTGAAGCCATTTAAAACAAATTAACTTGTTTCTCTTCGAGTAATTCACCAGTGAATTCTTGTTGTTAAGCCAAAAGTTGTCTGATTAATATTTTATGGTTGGTTAAGAAAAGGAATTCAATGCATCAAGTCTCTTTCAGTTATATTCTAAATTTCAAACTATAAGACAGAGGTGTGTGAATCACCGTGTTCACACAAAGCACTGTACCTTATATTCTTGAATTCTCAAGGTAAAATTGATTCTTCTCTCTTGATCGCGTATTATTGAGGCTTTAATTGAAAGTTCGATAGTATATTTTACCGTTTATTTGCGAGGAGGATTTTTTCCCAATTTAAGATGGCCGCCGACGTGTTTCTACATAATACGTCACGACGTCTCCCAGAATGCAGAGCGGCAAGGAAGGAGAAGAAGCAGGAACATGGAGCGCGCACAAAGCCAACGCGCTGGAACGCCGAAGTCAACAGGAGACTTGAGTGAAACCAGAATGCAGCCTCGAGGTAGCGTCAGTTAACCATTCAAAAGATGCAACAAGTAACTGTCTCCCGATCCATTCAAAGATATGTTAGTAATACATGGCGAAACTAACAATGTGCGAGGCGACCCACCTGGCTAATTTAGTTCGTAAAGTATTGCGTCTCGTAAGATTAAAGTCAGGTGAAATGTAAAATCACCAATCCACAAAAGTAACTGCTCCTCCAAAACAGCACAAAATCCTCAACTTCTACGGCAGTAATAAAATTCGCGGACGTGCCAGTCTCCGGGAACAGTCCAATAGAGTTCCATGTATTCACGAATTATGATCGGGGTTAAATTTGCGGAACCCCACTCCTGGTACCAAATTGTAGTAAAAAGGCTGCGAAATCTGGTCTGTCTGTAATGATCCCAGCAGGCGCAGTATTCTTCAAAGCTTCTTTATATGATTCTTGCATCCAATTAGCCATGGATAAATACACAGATGACTTCAGTTAAATTATGTATGACTCAATAGGTCCAAGTCTAAAGCTAAACTGACACAAGTCGAATCTCTAAGTATGACCTATTATCGTTCTAACCTAGAACGATAAGAGTTAAAGCAACAGTGTTAAAACCACAATGTATGCATCATACTACACTATTGTCTATTCTGATGTCTGTTCTGCGTTGAGCAAAGTTCACTTTGCTCAGACCATTCTATGGACCACAACCTTTATTGTGTTACACTTAATAGCCTTCACAGACAACTTGTGCCAATTATTCTCAAAGTGTTCCGGAACTCCCTAGCAAGGATTACAACGTGCTTAATAAATAAATGTAAATTGGATCAATTTGGGTTTAAATTCATTTTGATAGTTGGCAGATTCCCCCTTGTGGTTGCTAGAGATAGTTTGTTTCAGTCAGCCTTCCACGTCTACCTAGCACTCACTGTCTGGATAAGAAGGCATTTCTGAGCTAGTGCGTACTGCCTAGAAACTATTTTCCTATTGCGAAAAAGGAAGTGGCTGCTGTAGGCCTAACATTGAAGTTCTTTGTAACTCGCAAGCTTGATCACATGGCCAGGGGATTCCTGGCTGCGTGGTCTAGCTATGTATTGCTTGAGGGCATCAGTTCAGCACTCTGTCGGCCAAAGATGTCTAAGTATACGTGTCACCAGCCCAAATGATAAAGTGATCTTTGCTAGGCATTGTCTGTGCCATGAGTATATTGGGCTAACCTAAGTTGTGGATTCATTCTGGAAATGAATCACAGGAAATCACTGCAGGCAATATAAAAAAGTTATTATGTGACACTCCATTACTAGTGTGAGGAAAGCAGCTGTGGTCAGTTCCATTAGCCTGTATGTGAAAGGTTACAGCAGACACATTATAGAAAAGAGTAGCCTTGGCGGAAACATTATTCAGAGCTGCACAAACTAAGAGTGATGACAGGCGTGTCTCAGGGTGAGCAGGTAGTGATCATACAACACCATTTGCAGACTGCATGATTTATCATGGTAATGCGTCTGCATCTCACAGCTAAAGTGGTAGAAAATTGATTGAAAAATGAAGTTTGGACAAGATGCATCATTAATTAAAAGGGAATTAGTCATTAATTGAGGATTAAATAATGGAGAATGAAGACGTGTAATTTTAAGGACAAGATTTAACCATTCATATCGGTGTGCAGAAAGATAATTGGCAACATACCCAGTGTGCATCTGAAAGTGAAGGCCAACAACCTGAAAGGCTTAGATTGGAAATGACCGCTATCTGCCCTTTCTGCACCTAGACCTTACATTCTCTCACCAGCACTCCCGCCCATGATTGTCAAGCTGTTGACTCTTTGGTACTAGGAGTCTCAGGTCATGAGATATACACTTTTTGAGGGCCAAGCACACTCTACCCCTAAACTAAAACAGCAATAGTTCCCTAGAACCTGAGTGCATAGTTGAACAAGACCTGCCTTTTCCTTCCTGTCTATCTTCATTGTCATCCTGGTGATGTCCTGGTTTCTGGTGTCTTGGTGTTTTCTTGAGATGGTCAACTATTGTTTTCAAATATGAAGGGGTGTTGTTTTAGAGGGTCTTGTGGTTGATCCATTGTCTTAAGGGGGGTAAAAGGACATCTTGGTTTTCATGGTCCTCACCTGCTCAAGAGCCATGTTAATCACCCCAATGAACGAAACTAGTGCCGGACTGAGTCCTGATCGACCAGCAGGACTGGTCCATAGCATCTTATCATGGTGCTTTAGAGTCAGACAGTCACAGGAGCAACATCAATCTAGAGTTTACAGTTGAGTTGCCTGATGGCCTAGCTGCCCATGCTCTAACTGCATTGTGAAGCAGAACTATATAACTTTGCATTTTGCTGACCATTGGCACAGATAATTTGGTCTCCCTAGATGTGCCAAAAGACCACACTTAAGATCATACCACATCTGTGTATTTTTTCAAAGTGCACACCTGCAGAGGTGGATTGGCCTAGAGGAACATATTGAGAATTTCTCATAGGCCAATACCTTTGAAAGTCTGGTGGGACAGGCGCATCTAGGCAGAAAATAACACTTGTGAGAAAGAGATGACCTTGTTTTCTTACATAGTGCTCCTTGCCTAAGCAGCAGGGTAACTGAACTGGAAGCTGAATCCATTATATCAGAGCATCAACATAGACCAGTACTCGAAAGCAAACACAATACAGGTGGGCTACCAAGGCACTTAATGTTTGGAATACTAACAAATGAAACTAATAGATAATAAAAATGATCCGAAAACAAAGTATTAAGGTGAAGATCTTTGAGTGGGGAGCTGCAGAAACTGTGCTGCTTAGCTTACCACTGAAAAGTCTGAGATGCATCTTTGAGTTACCTTCAGCCACCTGAGAAAGAAGTATCCTTCCCATCTTAACCACTAGGAATTTCTCTGTTTAGCATTCCAGTCCACCATTTTAGGTTGTCTGTTCCATTACAGAGTCGCTGGAAACACATGTAGTCCAGCTTGAACTGTTATGCCACATCCCACCGTACAGCAACACAAGCAACCACAGACATAATTTAGTTGTATTGGAGACTTATCAGTGAGGTTCAACTTAAAGCCTTAGCCACATTCAGCTCAGAAAACACATGAGGTCAAATCCATTGTAATCATAATAAGAAAAGAGAGAGGGCATATGTAGTTTTTCCTGTATAAAACAAGAATTATCAGGATGTGTACTAGTAACATCTGTTTAACCTAAGGGAAAGCCTTGCTGTCTAATTCACCCATTAGCAAAATATGTAAACTTGTAACTAGTGACATCTGTTTAACCTAAGATAAAGTCTTGTCTAATTCAAGGAAAAAAATGTAAACTTGTGGGAGACTTGCACCTGTAACTGTTTCTGGCCTTGGCAAGAGCAACCTGCCCAACCCTCACAGGCTCCCTGATGGTGCTCCCACCCCGAGACAAATGGCACATTCGTCATTGGAAAAAGATAATTGCTTCCATCCTCATAAGCTCCCATAATGCTCACCCGCCACAAGTCAGAGCAGGCAGCATTGGAAAGAGGTATCTGCCTCTTCATCCCACAGTCCCCTTTAGTGTCCCCAACCTTCAGACCAACTGTGTTGGAAAATATTGTAGTTAATGATAAGGCACATCACAGTTTCAGGATCCAAAGCAAATTAAATTTATTGAGCAACTCCCCAGCGCAGCTGTCCGCGGCAATCTCCCTGCAGCGGCTGCCAACAATCCAAATCCTAACACTCTAAATATTCTCATATAATGTAAATGCATTTTGAGCGATGTAAGAACATTGTACATCTTCCTTTCTTAAAAAGTGTAATAATAAATAGAAACAGTATTAACAAAGATTGGTTAAATATGGAATATCACACAATACAATTTAAACAATTTAATTGCACTAGAGGAGGAAAAACAACAACTCTACTATACTTTCATAAAATAAACTTAGAGGTGGATTGAAAAACTGTACTTACAGAAACAGGTTACGATTTATTGCTAAGGGAACATTCCCTTATTCACAAAAAAATTGCCTAATCTTGATGGCAATTTAGTTTCTCTTTTGATCTCAGACTTTTTCTGTCTTACACATTTAGTTTTATCCATATAAACCATTGCAGATTCGTTTTCAACATTCAATATAAGTAACCCACTTTTATTCCATCTTGAACCATCATCCAATTCTACATAATTTCTCCCCACATTCTTCACAATCCTGGACTCAGAGAGCACGGATCTCCCTTTACGAACACACCATGGTAATTTTACCTTAACGTTTTGTCCCACGGATTCCATGAAGTCTTTTGACCTGTATGTTTTATCAAAGCTCCTTTTCATACTTATCCTCTTTGGCAATAACTGCTTTAATTTAGTTTAATCAATTTCAGCCACCTCATCACTTCTTCCCATCAGAATAACCAACCCGGGTTTTCTTCTTTTCAGTAATTCAAAAGGTGATTGGCCAGTGGTATAATGCAAACTATTCCGATTTTACCACATCTGTTTAACGTAACCAATAACCGGTCTGTCATTAGCTACCGCAATCTGAATACTCTGTCTACCAAACCATTGGACCTGGGATTATATAAAGAAGTCCTAGAATGCAATATATTCCTTTCTAACAAATACTGCTTAACTTCTTCCGAACAAAACTGAGGCCCATTATTCATCACAATTTCTTCAGGGTACCCCTCACTGAGATATACTTTTTTCATTAACAATATGACCATCTTACTCGTCACCTCTCCTACAAATTCCACCTCGAACCACTTGGAATATTAACCCACCATCACTAGAACAAATGTGTTATGAGGGCCCATGTTCTCCAACGCTCCCATATTATCCATAGCCAATTTTATCCATGGTCTCGTAGGATAATTAACAGATTGTAACGGTTGACAACGAGTTCTATAAATTTGATTACTGTTGGTGCATAATGAACACTCCTTGACAACCTTTTCTATGGCTTTATCCATACTAGACCACTAGAATAACTACCCGATTCTACTTTTGGTTTTATTCCTGCCTAAGACTTCTGGCCAAACTCCATCACCTTTCTCCTCGGTAACTTTGGAGATTTAACTTCGTACCACATCTCACACCCCATTCATCCACACAGCGTTCATCTTTAACATTCACTTAATAGTTAGATCAGGTTTACATACCACAAAGATGGGTGCCAGCCATTCAGAAGATTCAGTATCTTTTATTATGTCAGCCTTTGCGATTTTCTTAATCTTCACCTTAACTACATTTCTAGCAGCAAAGGGCAAATTGCGCACATTGTGAATTTTTGGTTTAAAACCACATCTCAAAACTATCTTGTTTTTAAAACCGCACAATTTGTCCAACTAATCGAAGAAAACATCTTGAAACAAATCAACAATGTTTTCTGGAATTCACTACGATAATTTGTCCAGCTGTACCAGGACAAAGTTGCATACCCATGGCAGCTTGATGGATTAGTACTGACAAAGTCGCACCACTTTTAGCAAAATATATGCGACCACTTATACTTCTAACTTTGTAAGAGATATGGACTATGAAGAAACCTTGAAGATCGACATACTATTATATTTTTTCAACTTAACATCAGGTGCATTCAACTGTTTTGATTTCCAACATCTTTCAAAATCTTCCAATATTATTGTGGTGTGCCAAGCCACTGAATCCACCAACATTTGGAAAACATTACCATCAATTCCAATCATACTCTTGGGATCTTTTATATTCAAACACCTTTCTCCGCCGTAGTCTGTAACAGTTAATACACATTCATCTCTAGAGTTCTGATTAAGGTCCACATCAACCAAACTAAGGAGATACCATCATCTGAATTTCTTTCACCAACATATTTTTTACCTACTACACCAACTGATTTACTAGCCAGTCGAGAACTTTTGCCAACACGTGCATAGTGACCTAAGTTTCTACATCCCATACATGTAACATTCCTCACAGGATACGATTGTTATTAGCCCAATGATTCATGCTTCCACACTTAATGCAACCATTTTTAGCTACACCTGTGGATCTATTCTTGCTCTTTGTACTCATACTTTTCCCTCCACTAGTGTTTAATGTTATAGCATTGGCCTGATCAAATTAGTTCTCACTTTATTTCGCAAACTCACCGTGTTTATCATTGCTAAGTTTACCTCCATTCATAATCCTCACACACTTTGAAGTTAATTCTTCTCCTTTAACTATGTCTAAAGCTTCTAACAATGTGGGATTGTGGGCATTGCATTTTTTCTAATTATTTTGTTCAAAATGTGCATCATCATCTGGTCCAGGATGTATTCATCCTGGTTGCCCATAAATGCAAAATTCAACAATAACGCCCTTTAGCCAATTACAAATGAATATATGGATTCTTCATCTGCTTGTAATAAATTTATAACGTTCCTACATTACATTGGGTTTCTTTCCAAAGTACAAGTCTAATTGTCTTAATGTTTTGGTGTACAAAGATAAATTATATAAGGGATCCCTTGGACCGAGAGTTTAATACAGACAATAGTTTTGCCACAGCTGTCCTCACTCAATCCTATCAGTGACATGCATTCGTCCATACTGAGGAAGATTGAAAAACATCTAGTCAGAAAGTACATAAAACAAGGTTATGAATTTATAAAAATCTGACTTAACAGATAAGTTTATTAATTATTTAACATATAATCAAAAAAGGAGCATGATTAATAAACAAGAATAATCTACAGAGTATCTCGTAATCTAAAATCAAAAAACAAAATTCATAAAAACCACATAAGCAATCTGTCAACACAATAGAAAGTGAGAGTCACTAGTATAGACAAATACAATGTGTCATTTAGGGGAAATACACATCCGTAAGTACAGTACATAGGACGTAGCACTCGGTACTTTCGTGCTTTGTACTCGTTGGCTGTCGTCCGTGTTAACAGATTTGTGTAATGAAATAAGCCTAGATGCGTTTCGATGGGTAAATTATATCTCCATCTTTTTCAAGACCAAGTTTTTTAGACTCTCTCGTACTGATTAAATAAAAAAAAAGGGAGCAGAGAACTTGCACACTATCCAGGTATACACCTATACGTTGAAACATAAAAAAAGGCAACAATAAATAAATGAAAAATTAAATAACCACAGATACACCAAGTTTCTATATAAGGTGATTCTATTCTTCAACAAATCTGTTAACACGGACGACCGCCAACGAGTACAAAGCACGAAAGTATGCTGGACCACTTCTGTGCACGGCTTTGTGGGTTATACACAAAGTCTTGAATTTTATTCTTTCGCTTACAGGTAGCCAGTGAAGATTCCTAATGCTCTTGGAGACAGAAGCAGATTTGGGTATTCCCAAAAGCATACAGGCTGTAGCATTTTGGAGGGATTGGAGCTTCAGCAGCAAGAGCTTTGGGGTACCCAGATACGTGTTGCAATAATCTAATATAGATAATACCAGGGCCACCACCTCTGTTTTATGCATTTCTGCTGGAATGAATGGATGTATTTTCCTCAGAACTCTAAGGAGATGGGAACATGTGGATGTGACCTGGTTAATTTGAGCTGAAAAACTCAACTGATTGTTGAATAGCATTCCCAGGATTTTTTGCTTTCTGAGCGGGACATGGAAGCTG
This sequence comes from Triturus cristatus, assembly GCF_964204655.1. Classification (NCBI taxonomy): domain Eukaryota; kingdom Metazoa; phylum Chordata; class Amphibia; order Caudata; family Salamandridae; genus Triturus; species Triturus cristatus. Next base: position 1,054,074,177 of record NC_140579.1, on the reverse strand, counting down.
AGCAAGATTTGCCATCAACCATGACCTATTCCTAAAAGATGTGTTTGATTCTAAAATAACTGCAATCAGTCTTTTCTGAATTCAACTTTAGGAAGTTTCCCTGCATCCAATTGACTATATTGGTCAAGCTGTTTTGAAAATTGTTAGCATCCTCTTCAACATCAGATGATATTGATACAAACATTTGTGTCATCTTCATAGGATACTGCCACAAACCCATATGACCGAATGAGTTTGTCAGAGGGGTGATGTACATGTCGAACAGTGTAGGTGACAAAAACGATCCTTGTGGTACTCCGGAGGGTAAGGAGAAAGGGTCTGATGTGAAATCTCCGAAGGACACCCTTTGTTCTTTGTTGAATAGGAATGATTGTAGGATGGTAAGGGCTGCACCAGGGCCAGACTGGGAATGCAAACCGTCCCTGGCAATTAAGTGGGACCGGTCGCGAGGGAGCTGTGGGGGAAACGGGGGGGGGGGGCGGGGGGGGGGTGAAACACTGCTGCTGCTTTTGGTACAGAGGACCGATATTGCAGCACTGCTGCAAAACCGGCCCCTGTACCAAAAATGGCCCCCATCGGTCCAAAACCGGCACCACCCTTCCGGCCCACCGGGAAACCACCCAATGCCCACTACGGGCAGGCCGGCCCTGGGCTGCACCTCTAATTCTGACACTCTCTAACCATCTGATGAGCATAGAATGGTTCACTGTATCAAATGCGGCTGTGAGATCAAGAAGTATTTGCCCAATGAATCCAATAATATTGCTTGTTTACATTTCATCAGCTAATCTCTCATTAATGGCAGGTGACATATAAATCTTGAAAAAAACCAATCCATTCACCCATGGTGTACCCAGTTCACCAAGGGAAGGTAAGAAACAAGGTGAAGAAGACCAATTGTGCGACATCTTGCTGTGAATATACAATCAATACACTAAGTATGCAGTATAAATATACACAACTATAATAACCACATTTTGATGTATCAAATAATAATCTTAAATAACAAAAGTCACCGATCTTATTATTCTGTGCAAAATAATAAACTTAAACAAGAAAAGTAGTCACTGTAGTTCAAATAATATATCTTATGCAAAAGAGTTAGTTGGGATAAATCTACTACTATCCAAGTGCGATCCAAGAGAATTAATGTGATGGCTGCATGCATGCGACCAATATCGTTATGTTCATTCCTCAGGTCAAACTGATCATGAGAACTAAAATCCAAGTGTGTTCTAAGAGAATGAAAGACATGACTGCAGACAGGCGAGTGATGCCGATATGTTTTTTTTTTTCGATTGACTTTACCACATGATCACTCCTGGGTGACGTGATGCCAATGAAAACAAAGCCAGAAAAGTTGTGTGAAAACTATCACTCAGTAAGTGAATGCGCAGGTGGTAATGCCACCTTTAGTAGGTCTTGCATAGCATTGGAGCGCGCATGCGCTCCTCACTCTGCGAGGCGTATAGTAATTGATAAAATTCCAGAAGGGGACTTGAAGCCCTGCCCATCATTCCCATTGGCTGGCATCACCATTTATGCTAAACGCTGGCCTCCGATTGAAAACGAGGCTTTTTCGTTACCGCCCTGTCTCCTTCTCGGACGGCCCATCCGGACTGGATCGTTTGCTTGCAGCTTGAGACTGTCTCCTTCAATTAGTGGGTGAGCACTTCTTTTTATCATTCACACAATGGCGACCGGTTGTTTAACATTGCGGCAGTCTCAGCACTAATAATGGTTGCCATGCGATGGGGGCAAAGCTAGCCACACAGCGAGATGGCCGCGTCTTAGGCGAGCTCCTTGCTGATACCCGTATAAATTCTGCAAAATCCTGAAAATCGAGACCTGATTGCTGCAACTAAGTGCGAACTAATACAGAGAGTCGTCCGACACAATTTATTGCTAAGCCTTGACGATTCTGGATCATCTGTGGGCGGAGATGTGACCCGAGACTCCTGGGCCTAGCCGCGGGGACTCGACATTGAAGCGCCTGCCTGAAGTAGCGGACGCAGCCGCGATGTAGCGCACGTAACGTGGCTTTGGTGGCGGTTCGTCTCCGGCGGTGCCGGGGTAAGCTGCGGGCCGTACCGGACTGCTGCTGCGGCTGAATAACGGTGAGCCCCAGGATTGAGGAGTGGGAGCTGTATTTATATCCCACGATGCTTGGGGGGAATATACGAAGGCTCACACTACGCGGAGGGAGCGGGAGGGTCACCAACGCCTGCTGTGCCCCCCGGGAAGGGGTTCAAACAAGCGCTGGCTGCTGATTGAGACCTGCAAAGGAGGGGACAGCTGGAGGTGCCTGAGAGCGGTATATGATTGAAGAAATATGCACGTTGGGTTTTGCACCACCCCTGGAGAAAGGAACTGAGCCCAAACGAAATTTGGGACATTATAGAGCTGCCAGTGCTGAGCTTGACCAAAGTGCAGGACACCGCTGGGGGTCGTTGTAAAGCTCAGGGTGATAAATATACGGGGCCTGCACTAAGCCTGTTTGAAGTTAAGATATTAGAGACCCTGGATGCTGGGGGCACAAGAAACGAGGACACCAGGCCAGGAACTGCTGAAGCGCTGGATCTGAGGATTGACGGTCGGCTATGCATGGTAATATTGCTCAAGGCCCTTTGGGTTTAGTTTCTGAGCAGAGAAACTGGGGACTGCGAGCCCTTGCTCTCCCAGGCTACCCGCTATCATACAACACGACGAATGGTGGTAACAAATGGCCCGCGTCGATGAGCACAGTGATCCTAAAGGTGGAATAGTGTGAAAGAGGTGCAGAACCGGATAGCGCACACGCTAGCGGAGAGTCTCACCAGGTTCAGGGCTTGAAACTGAGTACAGCGAGGAAGAGTGAGAGATGAGCTGGTGAATGTGAAGTGAGAATTGCTACTTCCCTCAAGAAAGGACAGACTGAATCAGAGCCTTGACCAGCAACACGCGGCATATCCACGCCAGGTAACACATGCTTTTTGGAGGAAGCGGGAACGGCGATCGGTCGGGAGCCACGACCATGGGGAAGGCAGATAGGACCCAACCAAAAATAACGTTTGAGCAGCCCAAAAAAGCTGGCGGACCGTGGGAAGGAAGAGCAGCCACGTCCACAGGAGGACGCAGGTGCAACGGGGGGGGGGGGAGAGAGAGTGACAAACGTCGAAGTACAAGCCATGTTCACCTCTATACAAGCCACTCTATCTAATATAGATGGGAAAATCGACTCTCTCACGTATTGAGTAGACAATGTCAGAGCGTCTGGATAAACATTCGGAACGGTTAGACATGGCTGAGCGAAGAATATCGGAAGCCGAAGACGCCCAGATACAGACCGATACGCGGCAGGCGAAGATAGACAAGCACATGGCTGCCATAATAGCCAAAGCAGAAGACTTGGAAGCGAGGTCCCGCAGAAATAACATTCGCCTGACGGGCATATCAGAAACAACAAATACGGGCCCTATGGAACGGTTCGTGGAACAATTGCTCATCTCCATGCTGGGAAGGGACACGTTCTCAGAGATATTCATTGTGGAGCGGGCACACAGATCCCTGGCGCCAAAACCACCCACAGGCACGTCACCGAGGCCAATTATTGCGCGGATATTTAACTATAGAGACCAAGACGCGGCACTTCGAAGGGCCAGGGAGTTACGGAAGCTAACTCATGAAGGCATGGATATCTCAATTTACCCGGACTTCACTGCCTCTGTACAGGAGGCAAGAAAAAAGTTTAGTCAGGCGAAACAAAAATTGAGAGAACTCAACATACCGTACGCAATGCTGTATCCGGCAAGGCTCAGGATCATGGACTAGGGGAAGGTGAAAATATATAACGAACCAAAGGACGTGCTCAAATTCTTACAACAGAACGAACAAGCAAGATCAAAACGGAGATCTCCACGGGGTGGTCAGGAAGAACGGTCTACCACATCTGACGTTGAGTAGCGGAACTCAGAGCAGGCAGATGACCACTCCCGCCAACTTGAGAATCCAGAAAGGTTAAACTGGAAGGGAACAGTCGACAAAGACCACGGCGGCTGGTGACTGGGGATCCGATCCCCAGTTCATAAGAAGACGGACTATAAGACACAAACTATAAATAGCAGCAGAACAAGATATCCTAGGTGGCAGTGTGGACAGAGAACTAGCTGCTGGGCAAGTGATGTTAACCAGAGGGACATGCGCACGATGCAGATAAGTTGAATACTACTGTACCTACAACGACGCAGTGTAATGTTGTATTGAGTATTGAATGGTCTTAGGCATGTACCTCCATCCTTCCCAGAGAATATGCATTATTGGTAAGAAGCTGTATAGTGCACCTTTAGTCACTCGGAACGATAAGTTCAGGTTTTGATGTATGTGTTTTCAGGGCATTTGCCCATGTGGAACAGTCCAAAGGTAACGGGCTGGCAGCCAGCGTCCCTCAGTGTACACCACAGTAGTCCGTTGAAAAGGACCCCCCCCCCCCAGTGATGGCTCCTGTCCCCCATGTGGTGGCTCCTGCCCCCCCCCCCCACCTGTGATAGCCCCTCTCCCCCCTCCACCCTGTGGTGGATCCTGTCTCCATCCTGGGTGGCTTCTGTCCCAGCCCTGGAATAGCTCCTGCAGCGAGGGTGAAGTTCTTGATGGGCCTCTTCTCAAAGGCTCAGATAAAAATTAATATGAAAAGGTGGGCGAGTGAGTAAGTGAAGGGATGGGTGGATGGCCGGATGAATTAGTGAAAGGGTGAATGGATGAATGAACAATTGAATAGATGGATAATGAGAGAGGATGGATAGATTGAGTGAGTGGAAGGGTGGATGAGAGAAAAGGTAAATAGCTGGATGTATGGGTGGAAAGGTAGCTGGATGGGTAAAAGGGTGGATGGATGAGTGAAAATGTGGATGATGAGTGAGTGGGTGGATGGATGAGTGAAATGATGGATGGATTGATGAATTGATAAGTGCAAGGGTGAATGGATGGACAGATGAGTAAAAGGGTGGATGTAAGGATGGATGGATGAGTGAGTGAAAGGGGGTAGATGGACAAAAGGATGAATAGATGAGTGAAGGAGTGAAAGGATAGATGGATGAGAGAAAGGATGGATGAGTGATAGGGTCAATGGATGGATTCATGAGTGGATGAGTAGATGGATGGATGGGTGGGTGGATGGAAGGAAAGATGGCTAAGTGAAAGGGTCGATGGAGAGAGAAAGGAAGGATTGATGACTGAAAGGGTGGATGGGTGGAAGGAGGAGTGACTGGGTGGATGGATGAGTAAGTGAAAGATGGCTGGATGGGTGAAAGGGTAAATGGCTGAATGGGTGAGTGAATGGATGAGTGTACAGATGGATAGGGTGGAAGGGTGGATGGCTGGATAATGGATGGATGTGTGAAAGGATGGATGAAGGGATGGATGAGTGAAATGAAAGATGGAAGGACACATGATGGATAGGTTTGCAAATGGTTTTATGTTTGGATATGTCTCCAGTGCTTAATTTGTGCCGCTGCTTTCCGGTGCTCAGCACCGGCACTTCATTGTCAGGGCTGGGGCTATAAATTATTTTCAGGAGGCAGTGGTGGTGAACGTAATTTAAAAAAAAAAAAACATGAACAAAGGGGATACCCTGCTGCACTTTTGTGGAGGATTTTGTAAGGATGGATGTGATTCTGCTGTGCTCTTGTGGTGGTTGAGACGTCCGGTCAGTGGTACCTGATAGCGTTATGTTGTAGGGGGGGTGTGGTTGAGTAAGGAGCCATGAGATGCTCTGTGTTATGTACACTTCACATGTGACGTGGGGTCATGCCTATTTACGGTACATCATGTGGAGTTTAACAAGGCCTTGCGGTTGCCCCCTGATAGGACGCCGACTTACTATGCTAGCACATTCTAAGGGGGTGGATGTTGCGTGTTCTTGAAGGGTGCCGAGTTGCACCTTGAGGCATGGGTGATTACACAGTTTAGTGGTGTTCTGTGGGCCGACTATACTACAGCTGGAAAATAATTCCTTTATCGGAAGTAGTACTTCACAGCTTTTTGGGGCTTCCGTTTTCTGTGAGCGAACTGGGAATTTAGTTTCACCGGGTGTTTTTCCTTCTAGTGTTGTGAAATGGCTATTTTGGTCATTGGCTGCATAATGTTTTCTTTTTCTTGAATTGTAGAACTGGTCTATTTGTCTTGTGTATAAATTGTGTTTTCGTATGGCATCCTCCTGTTAAGAGGAATGGGGTTGTGGGCTTTTGTTTAAGTCACAAATTTGAATCTCGGCAGGGCCACTCAGCCTTTCATCATCCATGGTGAGTAATTGAGACCCTTTGACCTGGTAAATATTAACACCTGTTGTGTACAGATCGTAGAAAGGGGCAGAAGGGTGGTATGGAGCTGTAAACATAACTTTATTAATAATAAAACAGCATGACTTGCAATATATGCGTTGACCCACGAAGCGTACTGTGCCCTCTAACTTCTTATCATATGAAGTAAATATGCTCCTTAAAGAACGTCTCATGCTTCTAAGCGCTGTAGCTAACAAGTATTATTCCAGTTATCAATGGTACTTGGTGGCATCTTTGCTGAGAGTGGATAAGGACATCAGGAGTCACTTGAGGCTTGGCCCTTTATTGATGGCCCCTCTCCACATTTCACAGTGGAAATAAATAGCATAATACACTTGGCGCATCTGCATCAATGCTACATATATACTGCTGCAGTTTGGCCACGTTGTTAATATAGGTTCGGACTAGAGAATGTTGTGCATGTGACTGTCACTCAGTGCCTCAGGGAAGGGACTGCCATGAGTGATCATCACTCGATGCCTCAGGGACTACCATGAATGACCATCACTTGATGTCTCAGTTGAGGAACTGCCATGAGTGACCATCACTTGATGCCTTAGGTGAGGGACTGCCATGAATGACCATCACTTGATGTCTCAGGGACTGCCATGAGTGACCATCACTTGATGCCTTAGGTGAGGGACTGCCATGAATGACCATCACTTGATGTCTCAGGGAATGCCATAGGTGACCATTACTTGGTGCCTCGGGGGAGAGACTGCCATGAGTGACCATCACATGAATGACCATCACTTGGTGCTTGAAGTGAGGGACTGCCATGAGTGACCAGCACATGAGTAACCATCACTTGATGGATCAGGTGAGAGACTTCCACGTGTGACCAACACTGGAAGGCTCGGATGAGGGACTGCCATGAGTGACCATCTCTTGATGCCTTAGGCAAGGGACTGCCATGTATGACCATCACTGAATATATAGGTGAGGGACTGTATGTGCGTGACCATCACTGGACAGTTCGGGCGAGGGACTGTGTGCGTGAACATCAGTGGATGGTTCGGTCTAGGGACTGTATGTGCGTGACCAGCACTGGATGGTTTGGGCTAGGGGACTGTATGTGCGTGACCATCAGTGGACAGTTCGGGCAAGGGACTGTATGTGTGTGACCATCAGTGGATGGTTCGGGCGAGGGACTGTATGTGCGTGACCAGTGGATGGTTCGGGCTAGGGACTTATGTGCATGACCACCACTAGAGGGCTGAATTGAGGGCACTTTCATAAACGTAAACACTTGGTGGCCCATTGGTTTCATGTACTGGTTTCATGCCACCCTCATCCAGGTCATTGGATCACAGCTCGGCGAGGTGAGCACTTGGTTTCTGTGGCTAACTTACTGCCCGGCTGGCAGGTGGCCATCCAGCAGCGAGGACCCCTGCAGAGTTGATAATGCTCCTAGAGTAAGTGGGTGGAGTCAGTGAAGGAAATGAGTGGAGCCAGGGAAAGTGGATGTGGCCTCCTACAAACATTTGAGCACCTGGACTTCATATTTTACAAATTAAGCACTGTATGGCTGGGCTTACTTATATACTATTGCGCGACCTCCTCTGATGTGTCTGTAAAACTTACCTATTGTCCTGAATTTGTGTCCTGAATTTTTGACTTCCTGTCCTGAATTTTTACACTCACCGTCCTGAATTTGCACCAATGCCAGTTGGTCATCCTACAGGGAACAGCTCTATTAGACCAGGTATTTCAAAGCGACCTCCGACAGGCAATAATTGAATATTTCGAGAAACTCTGGATCAGTGGAAAGTGCGGGGACATTATGGGATGCCTTCAAGGTAACCATCCGGGGTCACTGTATAAACAAACATGCCGGGATCCTGAAGGATATACAACGACAATTACAGATAATAGAAAGGGACATCACCACGCTAGAAAGGGAATACACACAGACACACAATCAGACATTGTTGGCAAATATCAGGGAAAGGATGGACGATTATCAGAAGTATGCAGCAGATGAGATAAAGTATAAATCAAGACGATATACAGTGAGAAACTACGGGGAGGGAGGCAGACCAGGTCGAGCTTTGTCAAGCAAGATTAAGCCTTCGTTTGCCACATCATACATAACGCAGATAAGGGATGACGAGGACAGGATGTTATATGACACACAGTCCATATCAAACTGCTTCAAGAATTATTACTCACAGCTCTATGCTACACAAACCAACACTACAGCAGATGATATTAATGTTTACCTGCATAATGTAGCTCTTGCATGGCTCTCTGACGAACACCGGGAGTTCCTAAGCCATCACATCACTAAAGACGAATGGTTGCCATGCGATTCTTTTGTGACTTGCGATCGCTCTAAATTGTATGTGTTTTATTACTTTAATGAGCGCGACGCCCGCTAGGGACACCACGCTCGCTTTATTTATTTTTATTCTACATTTATGTTGAGCGCGCTATCCACTTCAGGGACACCACACTCTGTTTTTTTTTTTTCTTCCTAGTTATTTTAGCCGGGGCTGAGCTGCATCCAGTGTGTAACCCTTACTCCGTGGCTGGCTGCTTTTCAAATGCAGAAATTTCGAAGGCGAGGGTGTGAGTCTGCCCAGTTTAGCTGCTACCCCACCCCCTGCAATTACTGACACTGTGCGGGGAAAAACTCCCTTGGTGTAGTCAAGATTATGAGATTCCTGTGTAAGTAGTTTATCGGGCCCGTGTTTTTGCTTTGTATTCTGGGACTTCCCTTGGTGTCCTATTTAGCGCACGATAAAATAAAGACTAAAAATATCAGAATGCAACGATAAAACCTCCTGGGTGAGTTATTCCACTGCAGAGATAGGAAGTCCAGGCGTCCTGTTCAATCTCATAACTAGCACTCAGAAAATGGCATGCCAGCGCTATACAAAAGTTCAGTGAGAAAGGTATGGGAGGCGTCTCTTACCCTCCATGCCTGCTTGGATGTCAGGTTCAGTACCTGTACTCCTGGTGCTACCGTCTCCTTCACCTGCATGTCCTGCAGCGCGGCTGGCCTCGGCGCAGCCCAGCTCCCAGTCCGCCGCTCTTGTACGCCAGCACAAGCCCCCCTTCTCTCCTCCATTCACACCCTCTTCCCCTCTCTTCGTCTGCCTCCTCTCATGTTCTCCTCCACTCCCTCGTTCCTTTTTCTTCTTGCTGTCTTTCGCCTTTCCTCCAAAAGTCTCTTTTCCCTCTTGTTCTCCTCTAGTGCCGGGCTGTTTGTCTCGTCCCTCCCCTCTACCCTTTTTCTTTCCCTCTCTCGGTTCCGTCGTTCTTCCCCTGCTATCTTCTTACTTTCTTTTTCATGTTGTAATTTTCGTCTCTTTTTCTCCTTACTTTTTGCGTCCGCGCCCTTTTCTCTTTTTCTCGTTCTGCCCTACTTTCTCTTTCAATTTAAAATTTGCCCCTCTGTTTTTCTTCGCGCCTCTACTCTCTCTGCCCCTTCTCTATCTCTTTGTATACCCTCCTTTACTCTTGCCTCACATGTTTTCTCGTCCTCCCGTCTCTCTGCCCGAGTTTGAGCTGTTGACATTGCAACTAACGATGCCTTTTATTTTGTATTCGTTTTTTTTAACATAAATAATAGGCATTGTCATTTACGATGCCAATAGCTTAAACTCATGTAAATGCGAGACCTATTGCATTGCAAATGCTTGTTTCGATAGTTACCAGAAAATAACCTTCCTTCAGCATAGTAAGACTTGGAAATCTCGTGCTTGAATAAATGCCGCCTCCCTTGCATGTTCCTCTGGCATGAGTTTGTTCAACAACTTCCGTGGACGTGAGCAGACCGTACCAGCGCGAGCCTGCGGCCGAGGTGACGCTCCGTCAGCTCGAATGCGGGATGTGAATGCCCCAAAAGAAGCGCAAATCGTACTTTTGAAGCAGATGAACAATTAACGTCAACACTTTCCGCAAATGCTTGGGTAGATTTATTAAAGGAAATCCGGTTACTTACCCAGCAATTTGAGGATGTGTACTCCGAAACATCCAGTTCTTTATTCAGGCACATGTGGATTTGTACTGGGGAGTTTACCTTGTTGCTACAGTGTTGCAGTTTATGATAAGGCACATCACACTTTCAGGGTCCGAAACAATTGAAGTTTATTGAACAACTGCCCAGTGCAGCCCTCCGTGGCAACCTCCCCGCAACAACGGCCATCAATTCAAATCCCAACACTAAAGGTTCCCCTGTGATGTAAACACATTTTAAGTGATGTAAGAACATTACAGGAAGAGTTACCTGCGCTTGTCATGTGAGCCCCCAGTCCAAACTGTGAAGCACAGGTAGCAGGCAGAATTGTTAAGAGCCCCCTTCTCGGACTTCCACCATCCTCTTCAGCATTTCCCTCTCCGAGATAAACAGGGCTGTCTTCACAAGCTCCCTCAGCGTCCCCGCCCTGAAGACAAATGCAGCGGGCGGTGTTGGAAAGAGTGTGCATATGGGAATGCACGAGGTACTTTTATCATTAATGAGGCGGGCGTATGCTTAATTGGACTTCCCCTGTGACGTCATTACAGGTGGAGCCAGGCGCTTTGAAAGATGTTTCCTTCCCGTTAAGTCAAAGCCCCCAACCCCCACCCCTACCCCCTCCACTTTACCGCTATGCAGGACACGGTTAATTTTAGGTTGGAGGTACTGATAGAACTTCAGGGACCCTGTGGGTACCCTGATAAATGAAGAATTACCACGGGAATTGGACATTTCTATCCCAGTTCCCATGGTCATTCCTCTTCCACCTCTTAACTCCTGCATTTCACCCAGGTTTAGCAGGTAAATTTCCAAATGAAAGACGAAAGAAACTAGGATGCGTGGAGTTGGCGCACAACTCATAATTCAGCTGAGGACATAGCAAGGCTGCCACGGGTACTGGTGCAAGCTAGGAACATTTCCTCTTTGACAGCTGTTGCTGGGGACATTGTTTATCAGGGTTCCATGGCCTCTCCTTGGCCTGTGTGCCACTGCACCTGCTGCACCAATGGTAGCTACGCCATTGCACCTACCACTTGCCCTTCTGAATTATTACACAGTATGTGACGAGGCCATACATTGGGTAGCAGCAGCTCAGAGAGGAGGACAGACCAGAACCCCCCCCCTTTTTGGCAGATGTCCCATAACGACCCACAGCTTAAATGGCACCCGTCCTCCTAACATTGTACGCACACAAGGATTTAGACTTGGAAAAAGGTCTCGCACTCAGCTCTTCTCTGCCTGTTTGCTCCGTGTGGTGGGGGCAAGCACCACGTCCCTTCGCGGCAGGAGCCGCAGACAGCCAATTGGAGCGCTTGGAGGCGCTTTAAATCTCAACGCGGGCTCCCACAGCGCGGGTCCCGCACTCAGAGCAAACAGGCAGAGAACAGCTGTGTGGTGGGGGCAAGCACCACGTCCCTTTGCGGCAGGAGCCGCCGACACTCAATTGGAGCGCTCGGAGGCGTATTAAATCTCAACGCGGGCTCCCACCCATAGTGACCACACCGTCATCCGCTCCACTCAACACATATGCACAGACGTCACCCAAAGATTACACTGACACATATGTTATGGGTGAAGAACTGCTGCAGGTTTATTTCATACAACATAAGTATGACGATAGAGTGGGTTATCTTACGGGCGATCTAGGGCAAGCAGCCCCTCACTGCTCCGCCTGCCTTGCGAGCCAGCACGCACGGTGGGTCGATGCCCGGCAGTGCGGCCAATTTTTTTCAGATCACGTGATCTGTCTAATACTCCCGCCCCCTTTTAACGGGGGCGGAGCGTGTTATGGCACACCCCCGGTTGGTCAGGCCCCCCAACCGCCCGAAGGACTAACGGGGCGCCGTCGCGGTCTTCCCAGAACCTCCTTCGGCTCCCGGACCTTGGCTCGGGCACCCTTACTGTGCCGGACAGGGGTACCCTTACTGTACCGACTGTCGCAGAGGTACCCTTACTGTACCCTTCTGCCTCCATATCGCCCTGTAACTCCGCCACAGCTCTGGGGAGGCTCCCGTCGCTGCCAGAGCCCCCCCTTCCTCCCTTCGCTGTTATAGGTGCCCTGCCCCTGCGAGCTAGCTTTAGTGGGCAAATTATGGGTCCTGTTCTGTAACCCGTAAATAACAGCAATAAATTTGCGACTTTACTCAGGAGCCCAGAGCAGACCAACAAAAGAGATTTCTACAAGAAGCGAATTGACGCAAGGATGTCTTTTGGCCCCACTGCCGAGGGCAAAACATTTTACGTAACTGTTATCTGGACGCCTTTTATCCTGACTCTGTATAAAGCCAATATGACTGAGCTGCTGAAGAATACATATCTCCCAGCTCGAGGGCCAAAATTTGTGAACGTTTCCCAACTCCCTGGCTCCAAGGAAAGGCTGAGCGAGAAGAGCAACACCTAAATCTGTTTCTCAGGCTGGAAAATATGGCATGGGTAACAAGGCATTGGTGAAATAGGCGCTTATGGACCTGCAACCAGATTATGATTTTTCAATTGGCCAAATGAGGGTCCTTCCTGGCTTAGAAGTGTGTTTCCAACAGCTGCAGCACAATAAAGCAAGGTGAAGGTAACGTGTGAGTTAACCACCTTCCCTACGTATATAAACACAAGTTGACATCACGGGTATCTAATGAGGGGATGGGCCCTTAAAAGCTGTGAGCATCAGGCAGTAGGGGGCAACAGCCTCTGTCTTTGTACTCTCACCCAGCACACGGGAAACATATGCTCACTGTCCCTGGCTGCTTCATGTCACTGTCTCTGAATGGTTAATGCCACAAACCTTAGCTGGTGACAGCATTGTTGGCGAATGAGTCGTTGAGACAATCTCACCTTCCTACAGCATGCCAGTACTAATAAATTAAAAATCGATAAAACTGCTAACTCTGCCATGTTTACCTTTTCGGCCATTAACCCCCTACTTTTGATTCCTTTCACATTGTATTAACCTATTGTTTACCTCAAACTGACCCATATCTTAGCAACATCTCCTTGTTTTAGCCTTCCTACTTGCAAATTAAGTTACATTAAATTGGATGATAGAGTCTTATACTAGTCCCGCTGTTCATCCCAATCTTCTCTTGCTCTCCACTGGGACATGGTATACAATTTCCTTGCTTGTTGAATAGAAGCTAGATTTTAGACTTTATTGCTGCTGCAAGGAGTTAATAGGTTTGCCTACAGTCCTTGTTATACCAGTGTCGCTGCGTTATAGGTAATTCGTGGCACCGACATAGTGGCTTGAGAAAGAAACTTCTTATTTTATCAAATTTGTTGTGAGCCCCAGTTATGATTTCGTTTACATCTTCATAGTTGGCAGAGTCTCTATCTTGTCAATACCTGGGTCACGTCTGCTTTAATTGATGACAATACATCTGGCTTTTCCGCTAGCTTTGCCCCTTTAACCTGTCAAATGTCATTGGAAAGCAGCACATCTCTGGTCATGCTCATTTCAGAAGGTGTTAAGCCCTTTCCATTATTAGAAAGTTTAAGTGCAAAGTTCAAGAGGTATGGTTGCTCTCTGCTCTCTCAATTATTACCATGTAGATGAGGGCATGCCATTCTGGGGTGTCTGGTTGAAGTATGCACAGGTAATTGACACTCTCGCACGTGTAGTGCTGTGAAACGTTTGAACTAGTTCATCAACTTCAGCCAGCCACCCCCCTAGGTGGAGGCTTGCACTCCCGAACTTCTGCTAGTGTAAAACCCGGTCACACCTCCAGTTCAGTAGAATTTAGTAATTCACGACACTGACAACCCCAGGGGCCAATACTGGGCTGTGTATATGCGCCCCAATATCAACTTGAACAATTAGCTTGGAGTGGATGGGTGTTAACCTAGACTGACTGAAGTGCAATACCTTTGACAATCACTCCTGACAAGATGTGCCAACGCAGGTAGAAGTAAGGGATATCAAGCCCGCCTTACTTCCTTTCCCAGTTCGACACAGGTCGAAGAAGATGCCCCTTCCAGTCACTGCTTTTAGGTCATGGAAGGATAGCCCGTGGGGCAGACAAGTCTGTTGGAACCGGCGGTGAACAATATCCCCTGGCAGGATATGGGGATGCGGTACAAAAGGGGGTGGTGATGGACGGAGCATCAGAACCAATCAAACGCTCACACCCAGTCAACAGATCTGGGTTTGATCCATCACCGTTCTTTAGCCCACTCTGCCACCCCAGTTCAGCCATGGCCATATGCAAATCAGTCTGACCCTGTGCCTCATGGGAACAGTCCAGCCCGAACTGCCAAGCCATGCCTTCCCTGGACCGGAAACAAGCTTCCTGGGCTGGACTGTTCCCATGAAGCACAGGGTCAAGACTGATTTGCATATGGCTGGGTTCAAACTGGAAGGGCATGGTGAGCAAAAAAAACGATGGATTTAGGCCCAGATCTCTGTACTGGGGTGAATGTATGACATTGTTCTGCATTCTGTCCATCAATTGTTGTTTTTGCATTTGTCACCCCGAGTGGGACGGGTATGCTCAGACGTGAGTCCCGTGCTCTCCATGCCACTGGAATCAAGCTATCCTGGCTGAAGAGGGGTGAAACCCCGAAACCGGTCCTAGGATGCTTGTTTCCAGTCCAGGGAGGACCTGGCTTGGCAGTTTGGGCTGGACTGTTCCCATGAGGCACAGGGTCAAGACTGATTTGCATATGGCTGGGTTCAAACTGGAAGGGCATGGTGAGCAAAAAAACGATGGATTTAGGCCCAGATCTCTGTACTGGGGTGAATGTATGACATTGTTCTGCATTCTGTCCATCAATTGTTGTTTTTAGGATATTGGGGATGCCAAATGGTCTATAACCCCTTGTTGTCATTTGTGCTCCAACGCTGTGTTTACCAAACTTATTGCATCGCAGTTACACTTACTGGGGGATTAGTATGCTCCTCACCTGTTTGCTCGCAATTGGTGATGGTCCCTCGAGGGGTGAAAGGTCAGGGCCTTATCCCTGAAGCTTATCCATACAGCATTCTAAAAGAAATCTACAGCATTGCTTTGTAAAGCTTTCCCTGGTTCCACTATTACTTATGGTCGATATGCTCTCCCTCAGTTTGAACAAAATCTTAGCTAATCGTACGCACTGCAAATGTTATTAGCTGATACAAATTGAAACTGCAATTTCTTAGAATTGATTTTGTAAAACGAGGTAACCTTCTCACCTTTAACCATAACTATTAGTCCAAAATATCGTAAAACTTGTTGACTCCTATTTAATTAATTTCAAAATAGTGTAATTTTTCTTTTATTAATTGTTTATTCCAACAGTGTGGCTTGCTGTCACCTTGTGAAACATCCTGTGTGGTTCCACAAGCTCTGTTTTAGGATCTCTCAGTTTGTGCATAAACACATTATGTTCTGCTCCTAAAAGACTATGAAATCCAATCCAACATTTGTTATGTTATACTAAATTTGTAGGGCACACGTACCACATTGGTTTCCTGGCGCTACTCTGAAAACAGTTAGTGGTATGTCACAGTGGTATACATATACCCAGTCAGTCTGACAGCCTGGCACCGTAAGTAGTGGAGATGGGCGCCTGTAAACCAAAAGCCTTGCGTGATGTACACACCTTGCGCTGAGGGGGGGAACTGGCTTGTGCCGGTTTCGCCTCAACTTAGCACCCACTCACTGACCCATGGTGCCATCATCAAGATGCACCCCAAAGGCCCCCCAAATAGCAGCGGCACCTAGCGAGAGCACTGCCCTCCCCTGCCCGAGGACGGGAGGCCCGGATCTGCCCTTCTCTGACACAGGACACCAACCAGGCGAACAGCACAAATATGGCTTTGGTGTAGTAGTATACTGAAAATGCAACAATTCTGGCCAGGTGGCACATGCGCTTGCGGAGAACATAGTCCCTAATCAAATTGATACCAACCAAGTACAAGTCTCTTAATCTTCTTCTCAACCTGTGAGAGCGAAACTACCACCAATGGTCGCCCCTCCGACCCACAGCATTCCGATCCAAGCCCAATAGGCCCCCCTGCGAAGCTTCACCATGCGCCGCTTGGGTCATGTGTTCCACCCTTACAACATCACTAAAAAGGGTTTCTTTTAGTTGGCAGACTCGCCTAATGTTTTCATTACCATTAGTGAGCTGCTGCTGTATTACCCTGCTGCACACTTCACCATCACTGAATATTAGGCTGATATCTCTTCCTCGTGCCAGTCCTGCACATAAAAAACTTCTGCCCGTGAGAACTCTGTCACGGACCCGTAAGTGGGGACCGGGAGGGGCCCTAGAATTCCAGCTACCTAGCTTCGCCTGAATAGGGGCCCTGCCACTATTTCCTCAACATTGCAGCCATTAGCGCTATAAACACCTTGTTCCCACCATTGAGGGACATCATCCCCCCCCCCCCCCAGCTAGAAATCCGCTTCCTCCCCCACGTAACTATGGTTGTCCAGGCAGGGGATGCTGCTTAATAGAAGCATCCTGTAACATGGCGACTCTTGAATGGACCTACAGGCATGGAGCTACTGCCAAAGAGATTCCCCCCCAATACCGGATAACCCTAATAAATGCTGGATTTTGGCACAAAGATACCAGAGAACCTATGTAAAGCGCCTTCCGGTGCGTGTGAACCCATGTCATTGCGATTAGTAACTGTTGCTCTGTTTGAGCAAAACATGCGACTTTATTCATTCAATCATTTAATCAGCACAGCATGCTGGAGATGGAGGAATATGTGGCCGGCCCAAGGATATACAAGTGAGCCATGGCATTGCATGGTTCCAGAGACATGGCTGAATGAAGCGGCCTCACGACTTTTGTGACCGTGCAGTGCAGGTACGACTGCCCCTCAAAATTTAATTTAACTGACAACCCAAAGATGAAGCCCTACATGTGTACATATGAAAAGCTGATGTATTGCCAGTGGCGCAGGAGTCTCATGTAGGTATTAGACTGGTCTCTAAAAATTATCATCATCATGACTTGAAGTTGTATAAAACCACTAGCCCTCAAACACTGCATAAGGACATAAGAAATGTGGGTTTTTATTCCTATTAAGTGCGTGCCTATGCACGATGATGCCGGGCCGATACTGGGCAATTGGCACTGGTGCACCACAATGCAAGCTTGCCTGTATCACAAGAAAACCTTCCCCAACTTGGACATACACACAACCGCCTCTAGTGTCCTGCAATCAGCTATTCCGAATCTGGCTAACGAAAACGACCCTTGGCCAAAAGGTAAAACTACTAAAAGCTAGACCCATTGTGCTTCCCAATGCTGGTCATGCCTAAATTGCAACAGTAATGCGAGAGCCCCACCACATTGTCTGAATATTCATGGCCGCCCCCAAGGAGGAATTGCACAGGAGATGCACATTGGAAATGCTCTGGGACGAAGGAATGCTGTCTGCCTGCAGCCCTAGCTAGCCATATGTTTCTCAAAACGCTTGCCATAAACCGTAATGAGTACAGACTCATCATATATCACCCTGGCCCCAAACCTTTCCCAGGTAACTGGAGAGATATGAACTCATTTGCGCAGGGCAAGAAATACCAAAAGTTAATAATGACCACGTTTCCATAATCACACTCTCAGATGCATTGAATTAGTTATATAGCGCCACTCCTACCAGTGTAGGGTGTCCGAGAACTTTGCATCTCACACAAAATCCGCCGAGCCAATCAGTCATATGCATGTGAATCAGTGTATAGGAAATGTTACCTGAGCCAAAGGACTCAAAGTGTAGGAGACTCATGTCATCCCTACTGGCAGGCAGTATAGTTTAAGGCTGCTTGGTGTGGAGAAGCACAAGCTCAGTCGATTTCTAGCCAAATTAACCCTCTTTGCAACATTAATCAATGTTCTAATAATGTATGCTTAGCGGTGTGTATGCAGCTCTAGGATGAGCGTTCGTAGCTCACTGTTTACTATTAGGGCTTTAAGATATACATTGCAAGTAACAAAAGGATGCCTCTTTTGAACACAGTAACCTGCTGACCTATTTACATCATACGCACTCTGAAATCTACTTGGCACACGTTCTTTGCAGCGGGCATATTAACCCTCTGCACTAACTACACCGAAGTCAAAACCTCCGCTATACCAAATTCCTGATCTCT
Source organism: Triturus cristatus (assembly GCF_964204655.1). Lineage (NCBI taxonomy): Eukaryota > Metazoa > Chordata > Amphibia > Caudata > Salamandridae > Triturus > Triturus cristatus. Next base: position 1,054,055,821 of record NC_140579.1, on the reverse strand, counting down.
CTCCAGGAAGACAACGAATCACACGAGTTATCTTGACATTTATGTGAGGCCTGAAATTGCCGCGGAAGGTAACTCTGCATCCGGTGCTTCAAAGCCCATCTCCTTTACTTCCCGATTTGGTTCCTCTAGCTGCTTTGCTTTAATCTCTCTCTCTCTCTCTTATATGACCAGGCCAGACTATGCAAGCACTTCCCCCAAACACCACTGCCTTGCCTGGGCATCAGTTCACACACCATGAATTAACACTCCCTCCCACAAATGCTGAAAAAAGGGGGGTGGTGGTCTGGAGACTGGTGCGAGCGGCGAATAAAAAGGGGAGGCTAATTCGACTCCGTTCTGGTAAAGCACTACTTAAGAACGCAATGTTAAGTGTTACAGTAACTACATAGCCCTTCTCTCCGTGCAGACATTTATTTATTTGTTAAATGTTTACAGGTAATTAGCGCCATTTTATGTAAAAAAAACTCTGCGCGGTAACCCTTTCCTCTGCACCTAATCCTACATCCAGTGTAAACCAAACCCTTATTTCTAGCCCGAACACCATTGTGGGCTATAAATATTACGTTACATTAAGGATGTTTTGTAAGGCATGGGACCTGTGGATGCCGAACGGCAGCATGTATCTAGGGAACCTTACACCCAAGAGCAAGGAAATCGAGTTCTTGAATTTGGCGAGCATAAAGGGGAGGGAGCCTGGAGGAGACGAGACACCGGGCCAGGGCAGCAGATTCCGAGGCGGGTGTAAGCGGCTGTGGTGGCAGCCCCAGCCTGCCTTACTTAGACAGCAGACTCCGGGGAGCGGGCGTGCGCAGAGCCCGGGGCACGTGCAGCACCCGAGGGGGTGTGGCATTATTGGTTGGAGATGCCGACTGGGGAACCGATTTGAATCGCGGAGGCAGCTCAACATCCTGTGGTTTGTCGGCCAATCACATAATATCCGAGGGTGGCCACTAGTCCGTAAATTACTCTCCCCCTTTCCTCTTAGGATTGCGTTTAGGAGGCATGTTCTACAGTGGCTACTGCCCTAATCAGCTGAGATGCACTGCGCCAGCTAGCTGCCACAGAGAAACCTATCATTTTCACATAGATTTGGCCAATATTGCTGCCACAAAAACCCAATTTATTCTCACACACTCTGTGCCATACAATGCCTCTAGATCAACACTCCCTTCACTCTATAGCCCAGGAATCAGTGCCCCAACCCCGCTCGTATAACCGCCCAAAAAATGCAGTACCGCTAACAAAAGAAACCTTAATGTCTTGACAAACAATCAGGCTTGGCTTCACTCCTTAGTCCCCTGTACTAGCAATCGCGTACTTCGTAATCACGTTCATATGCCGGTGTAACTCGAGACACTGCCCCTCTCAGTATGCTTCAAACAAAAAAAAACCTTTGCACCCTGAGTGCAAAGCAGCGCTGCTCGCGCGTTTTCAGCAAGCGCGGGGGGGGGGGGCTGATGCGGGATCCAGACGATTGCAGCGCTGATCGACTTTTGTTTCGTGCTACACACCGGTGAGCCTCTGACTAAACGCTGCTTAAACTTGATTTACCCAGAATCACAGGATGTTCACCACAATCAAACTAATTCCCCCGGCTGCTGTGACCGTTACTGGCTCCATGCGCCTTTTTAACACAGAGCGGAAGCAGAGGGCGATCTACGGGGGCGGGAGGCATAAATAGGGCCAGGCCCCGCCCAACCCAGTAGCCCGCCTCCCCCCGCACTGCCCATTGGGGCCTCCCCTCCCCAAGGCGCGGCCTCTCAAAGGAGATGGACCAAGGGGGGGGGGGAGGGGGGGGAAAGGCTCCGACGGGCGGCCACTAGAGAGCTGCCCTGCTGATGTCCCCCTGCGTGGGAAGCGGGCAGCGGCATTTTTCAAATTTACTCTTAACAACGTATGTGGACATTATGGGGAGAAGGAAGGCACCGGCGGAGAAGGAAGGGGGTGGGAAAGTAGTCACAACTCTCGATGCGTTTCTGTCGAGAGCTGCAAGCGTTCTCTCCCATGAGATCGAAATAACAGAGACGCTTATCGATGGAACCATTACTACACCCTAACAGGTCAACTTTATTGAGCACTCCAGAAAACATCTTGCAGTCATCACTAATTTTATCGGCGCCATCTGATGATCTCCCACCTGGCCAACAGTTGTCCTCACCTTCTATTGAACAGTCCCTTGCTCTTAACGGGGGGGACTGATGTGTCTTCATCCCCCCGTTAACCTTGCTGTTAACCTACTAACAAGTCGATCCAGGGCTCGAGGGGGTGAGAAACCCAAAGCATCTAAAGTTACCCGAGCTACAAAACCTAGGGCAGCTCGCGCTAAGACGATCACGGCAAATAATCCGACAACTGCCCGCACCCTCCAACATCTTGCCCTGTGACATAGCTTCGGACAAATCTTTTTGACAGAAAGCAACTAACCTCATGTCCACCCTACTCGATCCTATTATGCTGAAGCTGACTCAAATTGTGGAGAGACTAGCCAGTTTAGAGACTCAAAATTTGTGAGCCCCTCAAAAAATGGCACCCCTCAATGTTGACCATCTCCCTGCAGTCACAGATAAGCCTAAACCCACTCCGCCCCCTAGTTGGGGCGCAAACCCTTCATCGACCTTGGGTATTCCAACATGGCCATCTGTGCGGGGGGTTTTGTTCTCCCAGCCTGTGCACCACCCATTGACCAACTGGAGGTCAGCGCCCCAACTCCTCCTTTGGGCACGGGTAGAAACGACCAACGGGTTCCAACAGGACCGGGTGAAACAATCCAGAGACCTGTTCCATCGGATTCTCAAGTTCCTCCCCGGGAAGAGGCGGTCAATCATCAACATCAACCCTTTCATCTTCCACCAGCAGCTTCACCTCTTGTGCTCGTCCTGGCAAATGTTCCTCCTTTGCGGGTCCAGCAATGTGAATCAAAGACACAGTTAATGGACAAATGTTTGCACTGGCTATCTAATCGTCTTATGGACCGGGGCACGGGGCGCTACCAGGTAGCAAATAGGATCATTATGGCAAGAAGGGTGTCGTGGGTTGGTAACCCTAACAAATCCTTTGCAGGGGACTGCATGGTAATAAATTTTAATCAAGCGCACTTTGGCAGTGCGCTTCTTAAACAAGACATCTTTTAGGAACACGCAGATAATTCCCCTGGAACTGGAGTACTTTTACAGTCAGGGTTGTAGGCTGGGTCCTTTGCCAGGATTTGTGCAGCAGGGTGAGATGAGGCCAGCGATAAACATTCCACGAGATATTGATTATGAACACACACGCTTTGTCTCAGGGGTTGGCCTATCAGAAAGACATACCCCCATCTCAGACCTGGAAGCATGCGATTGACCATTACCACCGAGTGATTGTCCGGCTCTCACCTGAGAGCAAGAAATCCCCACTCAGCAGGTAACTCCCATGCCCCTTTTAACACAGACGCTGGTGGACGAAAATAAGATAAATTTGGCATCATGGAACGTGGCAGGGATCGTTTCCAAGTTGGGTAATGCTGAGTGGCAAAACTACTGGTTAAAGCAGGATATAATTTGCTTTCAAGAGACATGGGCCAAGGACCCAGTGTATTTTGATGGGTATCGTACCTTTTATACACCAGCTGTGCCCTCGACATCAGGTAGAGCGAAAGGGGGTTTAGTAACCATTATTTCTAACACCTTACCGATTCAAATAAAGCAGATAGGCTCTCCGAACAATCACTTCCTAATGTTACGATTGGAGTTCACAAAGGAAGATTACTGGATTTGAATTAATTTTTATAATAACGAATTTGGGGGTAACATGAAGAGACAAGTAGTCGACTTGGGCAATGAGCTGGATCGCCTTAACCCACGCACCTTTAAGCCTTCCTGCAGTTTAATCTGGATGGGGGATTTCAACATACACCTGTGTAAAGTATAATGAGGCTAGAGTGTGTGGGCTGTATGACCATCAGGGCAACCCTCTCTGTCACTTCTCACACACTGAATATGGTGACACTCTAAACCAATCACTTTACTCGAGGTATCTGAGCATAATTAATAGCTCAAGGACTGGTCAAATGGAGAGTACTTTTAGGAGAAACAATACCGAGTCAAGAATCGACTTTGTCGTAGTTTCTCTGGCTACACGAGATAGAGTAGACCACATAGCCACCCTGTTCACTCCCTATCGTGATCACGCTATTTTATACTCCCCTTTGACCCTCCCATATAAAATGAAAAGAGACCAGCAGGTAGTGGATGACATCGTAGTAGCTAGGAAAAATGGTTACCAATTAAAATGGACCCAGGTTGTTAAATTGAATTTGACCGACTCTATAATAGCCCAAGTAAGCGATAACATCTTATACTGCCTGGCAGAGGACTTTCCTCCATCCCAAATAGTCACACAGTTCGGAGACTTATTAATAAAATTAAAAGGTGCACTTACCCGTCTCAAACCAGCCAACGACTCCCTTCTGAGCCTCTGGTTTGATACAGTTTGCTCTAAAGCAAAGAGATCTTTAGTAGGTGCCTTAAAGTCTAACCCCAGAGACCCGGTACTGGTAAGAACACTGAGAAGTGAGTACAAGCAGGCGAGATCCAAACGAATAAAGGCATGGGAGGACCTTGAACAAGCTGCCAGGTTTGCGAACAGCCGGGAGTTCTGGAAAATCATAAATACCCCCTACTTCAAAGACGTAAAAGATCCGTCACTAGACACTCATGTAGGAGAAGAGGCATGGATAAAGCATTTTGAGGGCATTCTTAGTTTAAAAGCCATCACAGAATCCATGCAACCCGTCCCAGTACCTCCCCCTAGTAGCTTCTTGACTTTTTCGATCCATGAAGTAAGAATAGGGTTGGCAGCCTGCGTCCCGGGAAAAGCCCCAGGCCCAGACAGGGTTCCCATTGACCTCTTTCGGGTAAATGGAGACATGTGGGTCCCACTTTTAACAAACATATTTAACAGCATATCCATAGAGGCCCTCCCTCCTCCTGGAAACAGTGTTCTTGTCCCCATCTTCAAGAAGGGAGATAGGGGCTGTCCGACCAACTATAGACCCATCTAACTTCTGGATACAACGGCAAAATTAATGGGCCGGCTATTATTAGCCAGACTGGGGACATGGGCACTGGAACGAAACATCTTAATACAGGCACAATATGGCTTCCAGAAGGGAAAGGGGACGGTGGACCAATGTCTTAATCTTTCGCTATGCATAGACAAGTACACAAAGGCCAAGGGCGGAAAGCTATACATGGCCTTCATGGACTTGTCAGCCGTGTTCGATTGTGTGTCCCATCAGAAGTTGTGGCCCATGATGGTGGGAATGGGGATCGATCCTCCAACCATTCACTTCATTTATCAGCTATACGCTAACGCCACGGCCTGTGTGAGATATGGCCGAAATGGAGAATGCACACGTGTGTTTAAAATCGAGAAGGGGGTTAGGCAGGGTTGTGTCCTCGCCCCGTTTCTTTTTTCCATCTACACTAACTGGGTGGAGGTGGCCCTGTCTGGCTCAACCCTTGACGATCCCAGATATGACTCCCCCCCCCCCCCCCCCCCCTTTACCAGTATTGGCTTACGCTGATGATGAAGTGTTGCTAGCAAGGACAGGCGTAGCTCTCCAGAGCCTTTTAACTGCGTATACTGCCTTTATGGCCTTGCTGGACCTCCGCGTTAATGAAGGTAAATCTTGTATCATTATAGCTTGAGCCACCCGAGGTGCAAAAGTGCCTCATTTTCATTTGGCCTCCAAAAAAATCGAGGTAGTTGATTCCTTCGCATACCTGGGCGTTCTGTTTGACAGCAAACAAACTTGGTCGAAATTTGTGGCAGCCAGAGCCCTGGGCATGGAAAGAAGCCTACTAGCGGTAAGAGGCTTTATTAAGAAGCCTGGGGGCCAGCCCCGTGGACACGGTTAAAACCATCTATCTAGCCAAAACAAAGGCGGCGGTAACCTACGGGGCTGGAGTCTGTGGGATGGCTCAAATCGAGAAACTGCAGAGAATGGAAGACACCTTTTTTAAGTCTAGGGTCTCACTACCACCGACAGCATCTAATTTTATCTTACACCTTGAATTAGGACTCCCTTACTTGTCTGATTGCATTAGGTTGGCACCGATCCTACTGTGGCTGTCCATCTGGCGGAGTTTGACGGTTAATTTAACCCAACGCTTTATTGGCGATTGCCTCAGGTTGGAGGGTCGCAGTGGGATCGGTTGGCTCAGTTATGTAGAAGCTGAGCTAAGAGCTATCGGGCAGGAGGAGCTGTTCAAAGACCCAGCTTCCTGCAGGAACGTGTCTAAACAGAAATGGACTCGTCTATACATGCGGAGGGCTGCTTTTATTCGCAGGGGGAGGATTTGTCACCCAACAGGCGCTTATATCTTTGTTCCGCCCAGACCTGCGGGAGAGCATCACTATTTCTATCTCTCACGTATTACTATGGCTCAACACAGATTTATTCTGGTGCGTTTTCATCTAAATTTTATCCCCCTGATGCTTGGGTTCTCAGAGATGAAGTTCAAGCATGCTGATCTCATACCGTGTCCATGTGACAATGTCTCACCCCAAACTGACTTACATTTGGTACTTTTGTAAATTTTATCACAGAGAAAGAAGTTTTTATATTACACATTTTAAAACTTCAAAACTTTAAACAATGCAGGGTGGCACTGTACTTTTTGAAGTCTTTACCCAATCAGTACATCTGATTTTCAGTAGCATCTTTTTTGTGGGCTTGCATGAGAAAAAGAAAGTCGATGGGCATGCTAACTTGAATCATTGTAAAGGTTACTTAAAATCATGATTGTAAATTGTTTTATGGTTTTAATGGTTTTATATTATGAACTTGTGCTTTTATGATCTTTTTTTTTTTTTTAATAGATCGAATAAAGATTTTAAACGAAACGACTTCGAAAAAGTGCAGTGACAATTTTTTACTAAAACATTCTCACCTAAAAATCAGAACTAAAGTTCGGCTAACGAGGCTGTCCACGGCAGAGGCAATGAGTAGAAGAAACTGGAACATTTGTAGCCTTAGAATGTATGGCCGAGTCCTAACACACTCACACTTTTCTAGTGCAGAAGCAATGTGAGAGAGGCTCTGGAAGCTGCACACAGACCATTCCAGTAGAATCGAGGTTGAGGGACTGAATTCGAGCAACCATAGCAAAGGCAATAGATGAAGAGTAGGTTGGGTAGGTACAGTAGGTGGCAACGATATAGCACTACTTCCAGGGTGCCTGTGCAATGGGTGTTGCTGTCCTGGCATACTGCCGCATTTCATACTTGTGACAAGTAAAGGGTGAAAAGCAAAATAGTAAGCAGGGAACATATAGTAAGCAGGGAACATATATAGTAAGCAGGGAACATATATAGTAAGCAGGGAACATATATAGTAAGCAGGGAACATATATAGTAAGCAGGGAACATATATAGTAAGCAGGGAACATATATAGTAAGCAGGGAACCTATATAGTAAGCAGGGAACCTATATAGCAAGCAGGGTACATGTATAGCAAGCAGGGTACATGTATAGCAAGCAGGGTACATGTATAGCAAGCAGGGTACATGTATAGCAAGCAGGGTACATATGTAGTAGTAGGGTAAATGTATAGTAAGCAGGGTACATATGTAGCAAGCAGGGTACATATGTAGTAAGCAGGGTACATATATAGTAAGCAGGTTCCATATTTAGTATGCAGGGTGCATATGTAGTAAGCTGCAGGGTACAGATATATAGTAAGCAGGGTACATATATAGTAAACCGGGTACATATCAGTCTAGCACAATGAGGAGACTACACTGTCAGACATTCTTCAGTCATGTGCCTTGCAGCGAACACTGCAACTTGATGCTTTTGTTAAAAGATCACTTGAGAGGAGTTTCGTAAATCAATAGTGTGGCGCAGTTTTGGCTCAAGGATCCAGGGTAGGCCCAACACTCCACTGGGTTTCCGCTGTATGAAGTTGTGTTGAGGGATCAGCGCCAGAGATGATGGTTGTAGATTCCCGGTAGGGGTGTATTGTGTGGCCTGTGCTATAGCATTGTCAGGTGTGGGAAGTTCAGGCCCATCATGGCTGCACGAGCGCCACAATTCACATACATATCCTTGTTTGTGGGGTTCTGCCAATCTTAAGCAACACGTTTAGTTATTGTTAGATAGCTCAGTGCCGATAAAAGGGAGGACGCATAGGTTAACCTAGTTTTAACCAAAAGTGTTGAGTGATTCACGCTGACCAACTGTATTCAGTTTGTCCCGGTCGCTTGCCGTACTCGGTAGACGGGGGACGAGTCTTCAAGAGAAACCTGCCACGCAGTGCCTAAATAAACAGCTTGCCTGTACACAGTGCCTTGCTTGTTGAAGTCACTGTTTTTCTGTCTAGAGAGAGACATTTCACAGTGAATGCCTCTATTCATTACATTAATTTCAAAGGGATTCAGAGGAATTCTGGGTTTCCCTCATCAAGTTTTAAATAGATGCAACACAAAATGGTTTCTTTAAGTGAGTTTGCGCAGAGGAAGGCATCATTATGGATTGGCTGGTAACTGGTGCAATATATATCGTCAAAAATTCTTTATTTCGGCCGGTTTGGCCATAAAAGAGTACAGAGTAAAACAGAAAAGGGAAGAAGGGGGAAGGGAAGGCAAGTAGCATTTAAAATTCATTTGTATACACATGGCAATATTTTCGTACAGGCAAAAATACCCTCATCTGTAAAATATTTAAAAATGCGTCCGATTCCAAACACTCATTTCAAAAACATTAGGGCTAGCAGTCGATATCGATTAATTTACGCCTCTTGCACCACATAGCTAGCAAAAATTTAGAAAGTGCAAAAACAATAGGGCTCGATGTACTGGTTTTAAAAATTCTAAAAGCATTCAAGCAATGTTTAAAACCCAAATTTCTGCACAGTGGCAAAAACCAATATTTTCTTGGTTTGGTATATGCTGGGCAAAAGAAGAGAACATGAAGCTCATCTTCTAAATCGCCGCTGCAGCCCGGGCAAGACTTATTAGAGGAGGCCATCCACTTGCTTGTGACGGCCTTGAGGGGTAAAGTGCCATGTCGCCATTGGATAAAAAGTTTACGCGCTAAAATTGGGAAGACAACATCCATGAAGTCCTCAAAATAATAAACATTTTTGAATTCTAAAAAAGAGTTAGTGAGGGAACCTGCATTAGGGGCCGTAATTAAAAGTTCCAGCTTTTGCCCTTTGTAGATTTTAGTAAACATCTTTCGTGATATCCGGCCACATGCCCTATCTGGATCTTCCCACATAGACTGTAGTCCTAGACTTAGAAGTTCACGCTTAATGAACGCAAGCCAGGGGATTTTGCTTATACAATTAAAACTAAGGATCTGTTTAAGTTCGTCCCTATAGTTTGAAAGATCTGGAGTGGTCCATAGTCTATGCCAGAACCTTAGGGGTTTTACTGCTAGCTCGTTTGCAATAGGCTTCAGTCCCAGATCTAACCTCAACGGTGTTAATGGAGTACCCTGAGGAAGCGAAAGTAATCGCCTTGCAAATTTAGACTCAACTTTAGTGATTTCAGGGGCAGCACAGTGACCCCAAAGCTCACCCCCATAGAGAGCAGCTGCCCTTGCTTGCGTCTTATAGACCTCCAGGGCAGGACTCACTGGTCTTAAGCTTGATGAGTCAGAAACCCTTAAGATAGCACCCGACAGCTGTGAAAGTCTCATGTGGGATTTGGCTTTTTGCGGACCCCATGACAAATTTTCATGAATTGTAACACCCAGGTACTGGAAGGTCGTAACCCTTTCCAGACATACATCGCCCAGTGATAGATTTGCGCGAGTATACACTGGCGGGTTAAAGATCATGAATTTTGTCTTGTCAGCGTTGATCTTAAGGCCTCTACTCCGACAGAAGTCCCCAAAGCCATTCAATATCCTCTCAATCCCCATGGGAGATTTGGAGAGTAGGAGGGTGTCGTCCGCAAACATGATCGCCGGCACCCTCCTACCAGCCAGTCTTGGTGCGTCATTATCGGGGACACTGTCCAGATGAGATTACCCCGTTGACATAAAGGCAGAACAGGGTCGGTGTTAAGACACAACCCTGTCTCACCCCCGTGCCAACGGGGAACCTTGGTGATAGCGTCCCATTCTTGCCACAGCGAACCTGGGCAAAGTTCCCTTCATGCAATCTTATGAGTAGCACTAAAATCTGGTACGGGAGACCCAGATCCTGAAGGACAGCCCACAGTTTACCCCTAGGAACTAGGTCAAACGCGGACCGGAGGTCCACGAAGACCATATAGAGGCTGCCACCCTCTACCTTTACCGTCTTCCAGTACAAAAGGGTCAGTCGGAAGATTTGGTCCATAGTGGACGTATTCCTTCTGAATCCCACCTGGAAGGGGCTCAGTACGTCGTGATCCTCCATCCACGTCAAATGGTCTAGGACCAATCTTGCAAATATTTTTTTGGGAACGTCAATTAAGCTGATTGGCCTGTAGTTGACTGGGAGCAGAGGTGACCCCTTCTTAAATATCGGAACTATCTCTGCCCCCAGCCAAGTACTGGGAATTTCCATGCCCCTCGAGATAGCGTTAAATACGACAAGGAGATAGGGGCCCCAGATCTCAGGTTGATGTCTAAAAAGATCCCCCGGTAATTTATCCAGTCCCGGGGCCTTTCCCACTGGAAGTCTGCCTAATATACTTATTACCTCCCCCAGGGTAAACTCCAGGGGCTCCTGCTTGTCTACTGGGACTCGTGAGTCGGGCAAACTACACAATGCGGCTTCCCCCCATATAAGCCTTTAATATGGGCCTCCCATGCTGATGCCGCAAAATTCGGTTCTATGGCAGACTTTAGGTCACCCGAGCCATGGTTAACAAGTGACCAAAATCTGCGCACATCTTTTGTGTCCAGGGCTAGCTTTAGGTTCATCCACCTTTCCGTGTCCCATCCTTTTCTTGCATGCCCCATGACCTCCTTATACTGCAATCTGCAATCTCGAATCGCCATTTTGCTATGCCCTGCCTTAATTGCTATAACAAGATTGCTCTTTGCTCTCCTACATGCTGAATTATACCAGGAAGAGACAGGTTGTCTGGGCCTTCTCGTGGGTGCCTGGGGGTAGAAAACTTCAGCCAGGCTATTGGCCAAATCTGAACGGATTACACTAAGTTCTCCATTGAAGTCACTGGGAACATCTTGGGAGCTTAGAGTTTCGACCTCCAGGAGTCGTAATAGAACTATGTTGTAGACATTAGCTAAGTTCTCTTCCGAACCCATTATTCTCCCCCACTTTACCCTCCGCCTGTTACTTGATAAGATCAGACCCAAACCCTCATCGTCCCCTCCTACATTAAGTGAGTCTGTTTCTTGTTGTCCTGGATTCCCCCACTCCAGACGTAACGCGTTATGGTCACTATCAGCCCTATCAACTACCCTAAAATCAATGAGCATCGACCACATCCAGGTTTCCACCATGATGTAATCGATTCGGGACTCTTGCCCCTTCTTGTTATAGGTGCATACTGACGGGCTATCGGACGCTGAACGGCCATTACAAGCCCGAAGGGAATTATTTAATACAAGGGCTGTGATCTGAGTAGCCAATGGGGACCACACCTCAGGGCGTGGGGACTGCCATTGGGGGATCGCCCAGTAGTCATCCTCTCCCATAAGCGCGCCTTTGCTACTTCCAAAAAAAGGTCATATTGGCAATTCACATCCCCTGCCACCAAAAGCCTAGAATCCCCTGGCAATACACTCAAGAATTGGGATAGATCATCGATTGTGGGTGACTCAAGCCCTATCCGAACTGGCCGCGAGTAAACATTCACAACCGCCAGTCCATACCCATTGGGCCATTTTAGCACTAAACACTGCACATCCTCTGAATGAGTGGGCATATTTTCCACCACGCAACCCAAATGAAGAGCAACCCATATAGCCAATCCCCCAGAAGGTCTTCCTTTCCCTCCCCACCTTGCGGGTACATGATAAGTGGCAAATCCCACTCTTGAGTGTTCCTCCCTGGCCCAAGTCACCTGGAACAAACATAAATCCATCTGGTCTACCAGGGCACCCCACTCTGGGCAATGTAGCTTGTTTGTTATACCCGCCACGTTCCAAGACAGTATTTTAATTGAGGTCTGTGCCGTGGCTGCTTTGGTAACTGCAACACTTCCTAGTGTCTCACCTACACTCTGTGCCCCTCAATCAGGTTGAGCTTGGTGCTGTAGCACCACACTTTCTTGAGTCACAAGCCCCTCTACCGTTTTAGGAACCCGGGTCTGGATAATTGGAAACGCACTTTCTGAACCACCCCCAAATTCCTCTGCACTTTCAGTAATCTTTTTAGGGACCATGGACTGGGAATTGCCCACCCTCAGCTCCCTATCCACATGAAGTCAGTCCACCATTTTAAGGGAACTAAACCTATTATGGGTCACAGGGTAGTTTTGGGTGATTAGGTCTCTGTGATCGCCCCTGTTTACCCTTAGACCCCGCTTTTGAATCGCCAGTGACCAATCCGATGCGCAAACTGGCGTTGCAGGTCGAGGGTAAAAGGACAGGGGATAGGGTTTGATCCTTGAGCTAACACTATCGTGAGTCCAATTGCAAATATGTTCTACTGTGCGTGGGTCCCTGAAATTAACCAGAACACAATCGCCTGGGATGGTTTTTCTACTGCGTCCCACCCAAGCTATCCTGCGTACCATCAGTACTTCACTTTTAACATTATGCGGTAGGGGCCGATTCTGATTGAGCCACTGGGTCACTTTATTTTTTAAAGACATAAATGATTCCTGGCCTGGGTTGCTAATTTCAGGAGTGCCTGTCAAAACACCACATACGGACTGGTTTCAGGCGGTAAATCAATTCTTGTCGCAACCTGAGGTGTAAAATTAGGTAGAGACTCTCCCTCCTCTGGTGCTATCGCGTCTAAAGTGTGCGTGCTCATATTGACTGCCAATACTGCCCCTGCACCAGCTCCTGCGGCCGCAGCTGACTTATTTGCAGCTGTGATAGAAGGCGCGGCAGTAGGAGAATGAAAAAGACTCGCAACCCCAGTAGGCACAGAACTGATTTGGGCTGTATCCGCCATCTGCATTTTTCCTTTCTTTTTACCCCATTCCCAGCCATAGCCTGTTGTAGCTGGGAGAGCTGGGTTTCCATGCGAGCTAATCTCTGATCTAACGGATAAAGCGCTATCTTTAGTAAGGACCCCAGACTCTCTATAAGGATATCGTACTCGCCCTTGGCCCCACCCATGCACTGAACCTCCGGGGTCATGGGTCCTTTTGCAGCTGGAGGCGACAGGGACAAGTCAGTGTCCGCGCCAATCGAGTTATTCAAGGTAGACCTCCCTTGTGTTTTAAAGATGTGACACTGCTTCGCTGTTCTGGCCTTCCTGTGACAATCCACTTTAGTGGCAGCCCGCTTCCTTTTGCATTTTGCCGCTCCTTGATTCCCCCTCAATGGATTTGCCGGTGATTTCACAGGCGAGGTAGGGAAAGATGAAACCTCTGGTACCACAGTTGTCACAGTTGCCTCTGGAATTGGGGAGCCTATAGTTGAAAAGATGTGACCGTCGTCCTGAGGAGCATGTAACAGGGTTGGGATGCAGGTAATATTAATAAGATTGTCATGCACAGGCGTCCGAGCATTGGCAAGGTGGCCCAAGGAAGATCGTTTAGCCATTGCAAGGTCCTGAGACACTCTGCGCGCCATAAGGATAATACCCTGGTCAATCACTGAGTTTGCTCTAACGATAAAATTGTCTAAAGTACCAGTAACCAACCCTCTGCTGGCCATTGTATTGCTCCTTGTCCCTCGGGCAGCCATATTAATGATATCCCCAGCATTACTTACTGTGGCAGATGTAATACAGTCCTAGAGCCACAGGCGAAAGAGGAATGGCCCAGCCCGGCCTCTCCGGCCACAGACAGACCCCGCCCTAGTCCCGGGCTGTTCCCGTGCACTCCTGCAACGGAAGTGCTAGTGGAGTGAGTAGCGTCAATAGGGGAGGCGTTGCTCTATCCCAGGAGCAGGTGTGTGCAGCAAAAAGGGTTCCTGGGACTTAGAGTCCTCAATTGAGTAATGCGCCCCTTTGTCTTTCGTGCAGTAGACCCCCCTTGATCTCCACTGACCTCCGTGTCAGGCAGTCACCTCGACTCCTCCTCGCTGGGCTCCTTGCAAGCGTAGCGTAGCGGGCACACACTCAGACACGCTCAGACACCATGCCCACGAGGAGCCGCCCCAGACAGCAGACGGGGACCCGGAACCTGGGACCCCCCACCACGACCCGAACTGCGGCGGCAGCCGCAGCGACACTCCTCCACGCAGCGACACTCCTCCACGCAGCGACACTCCTCCACGCAGGCACCTGCCTGTTCTTCTTGGCAACGGCGTGCCTGTCTGTATGTTACAGGGACTTCTTGCAGAAGTGTAGCTTTCGGGGTACAGGGGCTCCTTGGTGCCCAGATGCGTAGGTCTATTTCTTGGGGTGCAGTTAGTGCTCACAGCTCCGGGTCAGGCACTCACAGAGCGCCTGTCTGCTCCACGGAGCCTAACAGAAGGATAGGCGCTGCATTCCACCAAATCTGATTCAGGGGGGTCCGATCACCTCTGCTTCCTCACTGTAGAGTAGCCCTGGTCAGCCCCCCGGAGCTTGTCAGTCCAGTGGTATCACTGCTCCGAGGGTGTCCACCCACGCACGTCGCCCGGTGGGCCTCGCCCGGTGGGCCTCGCCTTGGCCGCTGCTATTTTGCGGTCTGGCAGCGCCGCCCTCTCTGAGTCTCCTTTATGCTCCTGGTGCAACTTAATAAGGATGCATTAGAATGCGTTTTGTAATGGGAACAAGACAGTGATCCAGCAGCAAACTCCTTATTTAATTACCCCTATTTTCTCTGTCAACTGTCCGTTTGCCCCAGGAATTCTGGGTTTCCCTCATCAAGTTTTAAATAGATGCAACACAAAATGGTTTCTTTAAGTGAGTTTGCGCAGAGGAAGGCATCATTATGGATTGGCTGGTAACTGGTGCAATATATATCACACCCAGACAGACCCAACTTAACTGGCTCGAAATGTATCTGAGGTCAACAGATTACCATTTCCCCCCTCAAATGGGGAATAACAGGCGCATTCCTGTACTAACATGCACATGTGATGGTATTTACCAGGAATTTTTTCGCCTTATAACTAATCAGGTTTCACCTGGCAAAAGGTATCCGGGGAACGCAGTATTTATTGTAATCGTCATAGTTCAAGTATGTGCTGGAACAGGAATTACCACAAATATTGTAATTTAACTGCCAAATCGTAATGAGCTCCTAAGGGTGTAAATAACCCTGTTTGATGTGATATTAGAGTATTTTTCTTGCATAAATTGCAAGCTTGGTAAAGGCCGCCTTGTAGTTTCTGTTGCTTTGCATGGATGCTTGTGCTCATAGGTTAGTGAAAGACAACGTCGCTCACTGTGACCTCTGGCATTGGCTGTGGATGGTGTTCTGATCTCTTCTGTTCTGTGTGGTCCCTGGATTCTCATGGTAGATCCTTTCCATGCTGTGTGCATTGTGGTCGTTGCTCACTGCCTTTGGATTCTTTCTGTGCAGTCTTCAATGCTTGTAGCCATTTTATGTGCATCATTGCCTGTAGTTCGTTTATGTGCTGTGTGCTGTGATTTTAGGCATTGACGCTCAGGTTATGGATTCTCATCTTCTCCTGCCCTTTGGTAATATCTGAACAATATTCAGAGGCACCAAACCAGTGTATACGAGGAAAATGAATACAAGACGCGAAGAGATCAAGAGTGATGGTTCCTTTTTGTTTGTTTGTCTTTTATTCGTGTTCTTCAGAATAACATAACATGTGTATTTGTAAAGCGTACGTTCACACACGTAGCCAATGCATTTCACCTATCACAGGCTTCCTCAGGGCTTCAAACATGGACGAAACACAAATGTAAAAAATGCGCATGCCCGTTTATACCATAAACCATCCTATGCATATTACAATCTAACCTTTCTCATAAAAACCCGCGCCATATAAACCCATTGTTATACAAACACATTGGAGACATACTAAATTTAAATCCGTCAGACATGCGCTTATTGGTCTAGAGATTTGCACAACACATTACCCCCAAAAAACTTTCCAAAACCTCTAAAAGGAGCCACAAAAAACCGACCACCATGTGGAATTGAGATCCTGCAAGGTTAACTATGGGGACTATAAGGGAGTTGTTTAGTAAACTTTGTCACCGCAAGTTTGTGGTTACTTTACATCGGACACGGCGTGCATGCAGTTAGTTTATGGTTTGTGGGTATAGTATACTTGATTATGTATTAGAGAGGTGATCTTTATCAAGATTATACGTGTGCTTTCAGGCTATGATGCTAATCCTGCAGTATAACTATGTCCATGCTTCTTGCCCTATTACTTGTACTCAATGCAGTTCCTTTATGGGAAGCAGGTATGTATGAGAAATTATGTGTTCTCAATGTACTACAGTTTACCATGCCCCACATGCCTTTTCCTATTACAGAGAAGTATGTCTGTCATGCTCAATCACTTGGGACCACATTGTTCTTGTTTACATAACAGATCATATACCACTCTTGCTCTATACTCCACGATCTCCAACGGATTGTGGGTTTTATTTGTGACCATTGTGTGCGCTAGTTGCCATCGGCCTATTAAGCCTGATTTGACCATCCATGCTTCCAGTATTAAGTGACCGGATACATGCGTGCTTTTTACGTGCTGTTGTCTCATCTAACTTTTAATGGGTTTTCCAATTGTCATTTTTATTGACATATGGAGCCCGATAAGATCAGTTATGAAGTTGTAAAGAGACCCTGCCGAATTGGTGTGACTTTGGCAGAATACCAATGTGCTGCCACGAGGACTCTGGTATTTTTTTAGCATAGCATAGGGAATCCATTTGTCAAGCCTCGACGCATATAAATTATTTTCTAACAAAGTATAGCCATCACTTATGGGAGCCTGAGTCAAAAATTGTCTCCATTTAGGGTAGTATATGTTGGGAGCTTTTGGACCCTGGGTAGGTTTGTGGTGGTCTCTTTGGCACGAATGTCTGTCACTGACCATCTGTCATTCATTGATTTTGTGACCCAATAGAATTTCTCTTTTTTTGGTATGATAATGTGTTTAGTTACTTACGCTTCTTTTGCTTTGTTATAGCGTACTTCGGACAATTGATTATCCTTTGTGATGTTGTTCGCTCAAATTGGCTTACAAAGCTTTTGTTGTAAAGCTGGTAAGAATGTGTATACATTACCTATGATGGTGCCTTGATCATTTTGCACTATTGCGTAGTGTTAGGCTCCATGCACTGCCTTGCACAATCTCACTTCCATATGGCAGTAGGTTTTTTTGTGGCTTCTTTTTTTTTTATTTCAATGTTTTTTTAATTGGTTTTATACAAACAAATACAATAGCATTCTGTCACGGGGTTAGCCAAATGTAGTATGTATGCGATGGTTACAGGTACTTTTAGGTAAGATATCTGTTTTAGCTAATCCCCTCTTACATTGACTTTCTGAGAAAATTAGGCAAAGGCTGATAGAGAGAAACAGGAAAGAAAGAGGTGAAAGGGAGATATGAGAGAGGTTTTGTGGCACTGAGTCTAATAGGAGTTTTAGTCCTGTGACAGATCTGACACCCCACTAGGTGGCCTATGGTGGGAGTGGTGCAAACCCCCCTCCCCCCCCCGATGTCTCTTCGGGCCGTGGTGGTGGTAACCTCCGGTTCGCTCCCCTCTCCAGCGGGGGAGGGGAGGAGGGAGCCGGACTGGCTTCAAGGGGGTTCGTAAGAGTCTAGGTACACGTCGAGTGACCTCCACATCCCCCTGGTTGCTGGTCTCGGGGCGAATTCTGCAACGCAATGTTATCGGCGCCTCTGAGGTACGTCACCCAGTTGAGTCAGCCCTTGTGTGAGGTCTTAGTCGTGTCCTTCCAATTGGTGAGGACCATTTTCACTGTTGCAGTGAGAAGCAGGTCTTTATCATGCTCTGATCTTAGTGCTGTGGTCATGAATGCCGTGGCGAGGGAGGAAAATTCTGTTGTTAGTGTGCAGCCCAGTACGTTATTTATGAACCCAAAGATTTTCTCCCAGAACTTTTTAAGTGATGGGCAGTAGTAGATAAGATGTGCTAGGTCCCCCTTTTCCTTGCTACAGTTCCAGCACAACTCATCTTCTCTGAGGCCTACTGAGAATAATCGAGCGGGGGTCCTACTTTTGGAGTAGCCGGAATTTAGTTTGTGCTAGTAGCGGGGTGATTTTATTACGTGAGGCAGAGGACCATAATGTCACCTGTTCTTGCTCATTAAGTGGGGTATTGCCTTGTTTTATCCAGTAGTTAGTTGACTTGTCATTAATTTTGGTGGTGTTTGGGCGTAGCAGTTTATAGAGGTGTGATACCTGATGACCTAGTCTGTTGATCTTTGCCAAATACCGTGGGAATGACTGTTGGGCTGGTGATAGTTTGGCTTTGGATAAAGCTGTTTTGATTTTCAGGAAATTGTAGAACTCGATGTCTGATAGGTTATGTCTAGATTTCAGTACGGCAAACGTGGTAGGGTACCCCATTCTTCTAGCTGGGCTGGGTGGGAGATGCCTCTCTCTATCCATGTTTCGAGGGCAAGGCATTTCCCCTTGTATCTGATATTGGTGTTGGCCCAGAGTGACTATCTTTGAATCCTTTATGCTGTGCTCCAATTTCTTGTATATTTTTAGAAGGGCAATTTTTGTGATCTTAAGAATGGAGCTGGAGGCATGAGGATGTTTGTTAGCTGTTAACAGCGCCATTGGGTTTAGGTTGTTCAGTATGGCTCTCTCGACTTGTAGCCATACCGGTGTGTACCCTTGAGGAGGTGCTATCCAGTAAGCCCCTTATTTTGCCAGAAATGCAGATTGGAAGGTTCTAAAGTCTGCAAGGTTTCCCCTCCCAGTTTTTTTTCCAGTCTTAGTTTGTTGATGCTGATTTGTGCCTTCTTCCCCCGCCATAGGAATTTAGTAATCATGTTATCTACTTTACGGTGGAAGTCATCTGTGAGCAGGAGTGGGAGCATGCTGATCATGTAGTTGATCATTGGGGTGATCATCATTTTGATTGTTTCGATTCTGCCCCACCAAGTTATACATTTCGGGGACCATGCCTCCAGGAGTTTCTTTATCTTTTCTAGCAGTAGCTTCTCATTGTGGCCTAGTGTGCTCATGTGGTGGTTGCCAAAGTGTATGCCTAGATATTTGATAAACCCTGTTTGCCAGGCCAGGACCCCCTAGGGTTTCCCTAGTGCAGTGGTTGTTCAGGGGTTTGCATTCGGATTTGTCTTTGAGCTTATATCCTGAGTGGCTTGAGTATATCTCTATGGTGTCTATCAGGGCCTCAATTGAGGTCTTTGGTTGCTCTGTCACTATGAGGATGTCATCTGCGTATGCGGATAGTTTTATTACAACATCATTAATGGTGATCCCTTTTATTTTCGTGTTTCGCTTGATGTCGCTGATCGGGGGTTCTAATGCCAACAGAAAGAGTGAGGGGGACAGTGGGCAGCCCTGTCTCGTGCCGCGTTGTAGTGTGAGGGGTTCAGAGAGTGACCCATTAATGACAATGCATGCTCTCTGATCCCCGTACAGCGTCATCACCTTCCAAATATAACCTTCCCCTAAGTTGAAAGATTTCATGCACTGTTCCAGGAAGGTCCATGATACCCTGTCGAAGGCCTTCTCAGCATCCAGGGTGATAGCTACAGCTGCTTCTGTTTTCTGTGCTGTGTGATCTAGTATGTGGCAGAGAAGTCTGGTGGTGTTGTTCGACATTCGTGTTCTCAGGAAGCCTACTTGGGAGTTGCTTATTAAGTTGGGTAGGACGGAGTTTAGCCTGGTTGCTAGGATTTTTTCATATATTTTGCAGTCCACATTAATTAGGGATATGGGCCTGTAGTTCTTGGGTAGCAACTGATCCTTACCCTCCTTTGGGATTACTATTATGTTCGCTTCGGACATGGATTGAGATACCAACCCATTCTCTGCACAGTGATTGAACACCCTCTTCATGGTAGGTTTTAGCTGTTCTAGGAAGGACTTGTAAAAGGTGGCTGTGTATCCATCCGGGCCTGGGGCTTTGTTATCCTTCATAGATTTGACCGCCATTTCAATCTCGGCGGTGTTAATCTCTTGCCCTAGACTCTGTGATTCTGCGCTGGTTAACTGTGGGAGGCCAGTCTGTTAAGGTATTTTTTGCATGCCTCCAGATTCAGGATCTGGCCGTTTTTATAGAGTTCCTGGTAAAACTCTTGAAAGGTCTTGAGTATGTCTTTGTGTTTTGTATGAGTTTTGTTGTGTGGGTCTGTGATGGACGAGATGGTAAATTGGTTGCGCTTGTGTTTCAGGTAGGAGACTAGTAGTTTTCCCGCTTTGTTTGCTTCAGAGAGGTTAATGACCTTGTATTTGTTGAACCACAACCCGGCTCTCTCACTCAGGATCTTATTGTATTCGTATTTTTTTCTAGTTAGGTCCGTTAGCAGTTTGGTATCGTGAGTGGCCCTAGCGTGACTATTTTCTAGTCTTTTGATGTCTTGCTCGAGTTGGGACAGTTGTGAGTTTGTATTTTTGTTTATCTTGCCTTTAATTTCGATTATAGTGCCCCTGATGGTAGCCTTCAGTGCGTCCCATAGGGTGGAGGCGCTAGTCCCCAGTAAATCGTTCAGCCTAAGGTACTCCCTTATTGCCTCCTCAATTTTTCCCTTGTTCTCGGGGGAAGCTAAGACGTTGCTGTTAAAACGCCACCTTCGGGGAATGTCAACGTTGTGGCAACCGCTCAACTTTAGGCTTATACAAGAGTGGTCTGACACTAGTCTAGGCGCTATTTCAAAATGTTCTATTAGGTGTGCGTGTGGGCCTGTGATTAGTATGTAATCTATCCTGTTGTACGAATTGTGTGGGTTAGAGTAGAATGTGAAGTCCCTTGTGTCCGGGTGTTGGAGCCGCCATGGGTCCTTGAGGTTGAATTTGGAGCATATGTTCTTTAATGTAGTGTGTGCGCTTGTGGGCTGGTACTGGCATGGTTGACTGTCTATCAAATATGTGGTCCAGGGCCAGTTGAAGTCCCCCGCCACCACCATGAAGTCGTTCTGTGGGAGACAATCAAGCTTGTGCGACACCCCTTCCCAGAAGGTGGGGTCGTCTGTGTTTGGGCCGTATATGTTAGCTACGTGTATACTCTCTTCCCCCCCTTCTCAGGTGTGTTATCAGAAGTCTGCCATCCTCATCATGGAGCTGTGATTCTAGTGTTAGGTTGGAGCTTTTAGATACCAGTGTGATTACCCCTCGTTTCTTCCCATCTGCCGGTGAGCACGCCACTTGAGAGAACCAGTTGCTTTTCACTAGTCTGACATCCCTCAGGGATAGATTGGTTTCTTGTAGCAGGACCGCGTCCCCCTTAGTCTTAGCTAGATAGTCTAGGCTCTTCTTGCGTTTAATAGGGTGGTTGAGCCCTTTGACATTGAGGGATACAAGCTTTAAGTCAGCAGCCAGGTTGAGGTTGTTGGTAGGGGTCATTATCTGGGGTGAGACATGTCTGGCGAGTCTAGTCTACGTCCCCAGCTCTCCAATGTCGTTGTGCTTCCTCCCTACCCACCCAACCGGACCCTCTCTTGTCGAGCTATTAGTGTTTGCCTTGCGTTAGTCCCAGAGTTTGGTCTCACTCTTGTAGCAGTAACGGGTGTCTGGCCGAACCGTCTCATTAAGGAATGTGAGAATAAAGAGGTGAAAATAGAAAGGAAGACAGAGAAAAAAAGCAAATAGTCTGGGCCTCACCCCCCACCCCTCCCTCCCCCCCCCCCACACAGAAACATCGTATGCTGAGCGTGCGACGACCGGGTCGCCGTCCCGTCTCCCTGGGAGTTGTTGGGCGATAGCTCTGTGTTTCTATGATCCCAAAAGCCTACATTTGCCGCCTCATTAAAAGTCTGCGTTACTGTCCCCCCACATCATTATACATCCCCCTTGAGGCCTTGTGTCCATATAGAAAAAAGGATATGGTAATTGTCTTGGTTACAGTGCATGACATCAGGAATGTGGGCTGATCTGCCTGCTCTCCAGCGTTTCTCAGTATCTATTGTAGAGGTCACGGCGATCTAGCTTGTAGAGGTCTCCAGTGAGGTAGGTGACGTTGACACGGTAGGCTCTGGGTGTAGTTCCTTGAGTCAGGTTAAAAGCAGTGGTTGGGTCTTTGACCCCCCCCCCCCCCCCCCGCCTCGCCTCGGGCTCTTCTCTGCGTTTCGTTGCTTCGAGGACCGTGAGCCTTCCCCCGCTGTCTGTTGTTGGCTGGGTCGGTCTAGGTATTTGTCCGGTAGTACCCAGTCGAGCAAGTCCTGCAGGGAACACGGTGAGCCTACATGATTATTTGTGGTACTTATGGAGCCCTCAGGCAGCTTTGAGGTAGTTAGATAGAGCGTGTTTGCTGCAGTTGAGGTAGTTAATGCGGTAGAACGTGTAGTTTCTGTGCTTCAATATGTCTTTTTTGAGATTTTGCGAGTTTTTGTACGATCTTTTGCTACAGTAAAAGGTGATTTTGAGGTCGAGATAATGAGGTAGCTCGAGTTGTTGCAGTTCTGGTGAGGCTCTCCTTTTGGTAGCTGCTTGGGAGGTCTCCATTTCTTGGGGAGTCGGGCCGTCTAGGTATCTGGCCAGCTCTTTCGGATCGTTGAAGAGTTGGGAGCGTCCTCTGTCATTTATCCTGAATTTTGCCGGGCCAGCGAACGAGAACTGGATGTTATTCTTCCTCATTTTGTCCCGTAAGGCCAGGAATCCTTTTCTAGTATCCACCGTGGTTTTGGAATAGTCCTGCGTGAAGATGATCTTCTGCCCATTCCATGTGATCTGGTGGTTTTTCCATGCAAAATTGAAGATGGCCTCCGTGTGTTGATATCTCAGTGGTTTACAGAATATTGGGCGAGCTGCACTCCTTTTTGTGGATCTGAAGGTAGGGATTCTGTGAGCTGTCTAGTTTGAACTGGTGGTCAAATTTTAGGTTTGTCATTTTGGGGATCATGTCTTCTAGGAAGGCCAGGCACGAGCCCGCTTTATCTTCTGCTCTCTCCGGGACTCCTAGGATTCTTATGTTCCCCCGTCTGTTGCGGTCTTCCAATTCCGCAGTTTGTTTCTGGAGTGATGCTGTGATTTTAGATACGGTTTTCAGCTCTTTGTTTACTTATAGGTCCGCATCTTCGATATCACTTATTCTTTGTTCCGCCGCGGCCAGCCTATTGTTAGGTGTGTGCATATCCGCCCTGACTGCTGCTAGCTCCAGTTGAATCGCATCTGTGGTCTGTCTTGTGGTCTTGGCCAGATCATGAACGTCCGTCAGTTTTTTTAGGATCATATCTAGGGTGCCGTTGATGTCTGATCTCTGTTTGATTGGTGAGTCGGATATTGTGGGTTCGCCCTTGTTTTTCTTTAGCTCATGCTGGAGTCTTGCCTCGTTCCCCGCCATGTTCGCTTGACCTCTCTTCTCCTGATGAAGTACAAATCTCCCCTCTCTTCTTGTTGCCCCGTCTGAGGCTCACTGGGCTCACTGGGCTCACGTTCTCTTCACTTGTGACTGCTGGGGACGGTTGGACTCCACTGTTGGTTAGCTATTTGCTTTCTTGCTGCGATTGTTGTCTGGGTTCTCACTACCGGTCTTCTGGGCCACACCCCTTTGACTGGCTTCCTCCTGGGCTTCCTCCTGCGTCCAAGTGTTCGCCTGTGCCTATGTAGGTTGGTACTTTCCCCAGTCGACATTAGGGACTCGCACTGTGTCCGGCCTACTCCTTGGTGTTGGCTCTCTCTGTCCTCCGGGCTTGGTTGCCTAGGATTGTGGTCCTGTCCAGCTCTTGTGGTCACCTGGAGCGCCTGCTGTCTCCTGCGTATATATGTGTGGGTCTCTGTGCAGCTCCCACTGTCCATGCGAGGGTTCCACTTTCTGCGGTTTTTTGTCGCCAGCTCCTTTTTCCTGGTGCCCCTCTCTGCCACTTCCGTGTCTCTCCCACTTTTATCTACCCAAAGCTCACGGTGGGGGTTCTTATTCTATCCTGGCCCTGGCTCGTTTTTGCTCCTCCTTTGGCGGTTATTTCATACCGGGGACTTATCGAGGTCAGTTGTGGAGTGCTTGGGGCGCTTGAGAGTTTTGGGTTATTGTGCCGTTATCACAAGGCATCTGAGGTCCTCTCCTGTGATCTCCTCTCTTGCGCGCTGCTCTGCTGCTCTGCTGCTCTGCTGTCACACTCCTCCCGTTACCTCTTGCTCCGTGTCAATTTTTTTTTTTTCGACACTGTGGCTCTTCGTGGCTCCCCCGGTGACTCTGCGCTAGTTGCACACCATACACGCTCCGCTCGCTGTTAGATGAGTTTCTTGCACCCCCCTCAGCGTGCCTCTCGCTGTACTCGCATTGCTCTTTGCCTGGGGGGGGGGGTTGCTCAGTTCACTTTCCTGCTCTGATGTTGGATGGATGCCCTGTATTTCTTTTGTGCGCGATCTGTCTTCTCCTCTGCGATGGTCCAAATTGTCCTGCTCCCCGCTAAAGATGGCGGCGTTGTTTACAGCGCTGGTCCTGGAGTCTGGCTGAGTTTCGGTTTCACCTTCAGGTTAGGTGTCCGCCATTCCTCTTGTCCCTCCGTATCCGTCGTGTACGCGTTGGCGGTGCCTTCTTCACGGCGCCCTTTACCTTTTCTGGTGCTCTTCTGGTGCTCACCGGTCGCAAGCCCTCCGGTGCTGGGCGGCTGGCCGGTTTCGCTTGTCCTTTACTTGCGCATTGTTTTCACTGTGCCAGCGTGTGCCACACACACATCCCCCGCCGCTAGTCAAAACGCTGGTCTGTACTTTATACCTGCACATCCACACACATGTGCCGCATCCACCGGCTGTGGGTCCGCAATGCTGCGTATTGTGGCGCGTAGTCTGGTGCTCTTGACTCCACCCTCCCCTCAGACTCTCTGCACAACCTCCTCTACCACCTCTCAGCCGACTCAATTAGTAGCGGTCCTCCGCTTCTTTGCCTTTTCTGCCTCTTATGCCTCTGCCTCGCAACCTGCAAGGTGGACGGGGTGACGGTGCGAGAGTGCAATGGCGGCGCTCAATTTCCTTTGTCCTGGGCTCACCATGCTCTGGGTTTCAGTTTCGTTTTTGAATGCGCCATTGTATCTCCCCCTGCTCGTTGCTGCGTAAACATGGCAATTTTACCCTTATTTTCGGTGCTGGTATCTCGCTGTTGCTAACATCTTCTGCCGCAGACCGTCCGAGGCATGAAAATATCCTTTTGCCCCATTTTTGTCTGGTGCAAACTCTCGATCGTTATTGTTCTCCCTGGTATGACGGAGCGGTTGACTCAGGCAAGCATCCTCCTTGCCGTCCAAGCCACGCCCCCTTTGTGGCTTCTTTTAGAAGTTTTTGAAAGTTTTTTTTAACTTTTAATCTTTAATCTTATGTTTTTCTTGTACTTATTCTTAATATCTTTTCACTTTGTCTGTTTTCTCACTCATTTTGTATATTTCCTTAACTCATTTACTATGTACACAATGTTTTGGTACTATATGTGTGTTTAACACTATTTTTTATATTTTTGTTTTCACTTGTTGATTTACGTTTTATTTATTGTTTAACAATTTTGTATGTTTGCAAATATTTATAATGTCCGTGATAGAGAATGGCATATTGTAATGTCCTGTTTCTGTACTGTGTATATATAAATATTGATTTAGATGTTGCAGGTTTTTATAATATTGGTTAGATTGTAATATGCATCAGGTGGTTTATGCCTTTTATCGGGTATCCACAATTTTTACATTTGTGTTTCTTGCATGTTTGCAGCCCTGAGGAAGCCTGGAATAGGCTGCGTGTGTGTCTTCTGAAAAAGAACACAAATAAAAAAAAAAGCATAAACAAAAGGACCAATCACTCTTGTAGTCTTCACTTCTTGCATTCATTTTCCATTTATACACTGTTTTGTTGCCTCTTGATATTGGTAAAATAATGAATGACCAATGAGCAGCTGGCCGTTTGAGGTGGGCAACTTGTGTTTGGAATACAGTGGTTTCTTCAGCTGGTGCAGCACTGGGTCCCCTAGCTGCCATAATCTGTTCAAACCCTCTGGCAATATGCTGCTGATGTGGATTATCTCTACGCTGTGCCCTTGTCCCTGGATACTAACAGTGAATTTACACCTCGCTGTATATAGTTCTTGCTGGTTAGTGATGGTGGATTGTCTCATTGCTATTCCTGGACTGCCATTGGTTTCCGATAGTGGATTGTTCCTTTATCTATTGGTACTTGTAGGAGAGTAGGATCTGCACTTATGTTGCCCCCACTTTTTTTCTGATGTTAACACTGGTTTCTGGCTATAGTCTGGCTGGGTCCCTGCTAATCAGGGCCCCAGTCTCTCAGTTCTCTCTAAACGACTTGGAGTGCATATTAGATGCACTAGTGATTGGTTACTGTGGTGCCTTATGAGCCCCTAGTATATGGTACCTTAGGTACCAAGGGCATAGGTACTTTACAGGCCTACCAGGGGCTGAAACATGTATTATGCCACTCCTGGGAAGCAGACTAAATCTGACACCTCAGACCTGCTACTGCAGCCTGGGTTAGGTAGTGTTAGCACTCCTCACAGAGGTATAGGTTCCTATATCTCAACATACACACACATATAAACCTATCAGTCACCCCTACAGCAGGCCCTATCAATGCTGAGGGCAGGGTGCTTGGTTTACAATGTGAGGGGGTGCCTCTGCCTGAGCAGGGCCCCTCTGCAGCTGGCAGGGTCTATTCCCTGTGGCTGTTTGTGGATGCGGTTACTGGTGTGGGAGTATGATCCCACCCTTCTAGAGGGGACGACATGTACCCACTGTGGAAACAGGGTAGAAATCTGAAAGAGAACTGGCATCACAAAATGGATGCCACCAGTACACACACTGGGCTGCCCTCCTGCTGCTGACCGAAACTCGCAGTGGAGGAGGCCCAACAATAGGCTTCCTGTCACAAGGAGGTGTCACCACCTCCCAGACAGGATTTAGCGTATTGGAGCTGGGTGGGTGCACTCTTAGAGTGCTTTGAAGTCCTGCACTGGGGGAGCAGTAGGCTCCTCTGTGCATATGCCAGCTCAAACCGGTTCAGGGCCTACCTGCCCCTGCTCTGGCGCGAAACTGGACAAAGGGAAGTGGGTGTAACCACCCACCCCCCTGACCCTCCTAGAGGAGTGGTCAGAGCTAGTCCCTCCCTTTCTTTTACTATAAGATAGGTACACCTTGCCATTGCAAGTTAGATAACCCTGGACAACGCTTTACAAGAAGAATCCTGGTCCTTCGACGTTCCACTACCTTTGGAAGACCGAAGAATCTCCCTTGGAGTCAAGGAGTGACTCCCCTGCTTGGCATGCACCAAAAACTTGAATCAACGGTCACAAACTTTTCCGCTCCCGCCGGAGTCCGAAGTCCCTGCAGCCCCAGAAGTGGATTTCCTGACTTCTCAATGGCCATTGTGAGTGCCCAGCAGAGCTGAGGCGAGTGGACCCCACGAGTGACGAGGAACAGCAATACCCGGGTACCGTGCACTATTGTTGAGTGCAACCCCTTCACGACGTTCTACGAACTTGTGCTTTGGACCACTTGTGGCCCAAGCCTCCACCAGGTTGTGCACCGAAAATCAGAGACCTGCCCCGTCCCGAGTGACCGTGGGCTCCTGTAAAGCATTTCCTCATGAGGCGTCTTCGCGATCCCTTGCCCGTTGGCTTGTGGGTCCCCTGAAGACTTTCTTATCGAACCAAAGGGCTCCCCTGGTTGCTCCAGGCCTGCCCTCACTCACCTTCGCTGGGTGAGTCCCTCAGACCTTGCTGGTCTGCACCATTGACTTTATTCACTTTTCACGAGACTTGCTGTTGCCAAGGCTTGTTGGCTCCAATCCGGTTGCCGACACCTCAGTCAGCTGCAGACGTCGTGGGACACTCCGAATCCAGCTGCTGGTCATTGTTGATCTCTCCTGGACCTCGTGAGCGAAGAGTCAAAACACCCTCAAGCACCTGAAATCACCCGACATCCGTGGGAATCCATCTTCCTGGCCCCGGGTCACTGGCAAGTGACTGTGAAAACTGTCCCTTCTGCTTTCAGGTCTTCGGTGGATTCAAGATGGACACTTCAGTCTTCGCAAGCAGCAAATCTTCTTTGGCTTACCTAGAAAACAGCGCGCGACCCGACACCAAAAGACACCTATGCACCCTGCTTCCCTGGGTGAGGTAACTCGTGCACTCTGGTGCCCTAGTGTGTGTTGGCCCTCGAATTACCTTGCCTTGTAAGTGGCTTGCTTGTAGACTTCCTCGAAGTACCCTAAAACTTTAAAAATCCAACCGCGACTTGCTCCATTGTAATCAATAGGGAACCCGCGGCTGTGTTCTCACACTGCACGCGTCTCCCGTGGGTCTTTTACTTACCTGCCTTGGGTGGATTAGTGAAGCCCTAGCGATTCTACAGGCCCTAGGCCTTGTCCCTTGCAAGTCGAGTTTCCTAAACCTCTTTTTTAGTATATGCCAGGTACGCCCCTAGGGCCCCCTGCCATATTTGTGCTTAACTTATTGTGAAACTTTGATATTTGAATGTGTTCCTGACTTCTAATCTCATAAAGAGATTAGTAGAGTGTGTCTAGAAATAAATACATATATATTTGATATATATACCTGTGTGGTGTCCTTTCATTTGGTAATTCAAGAGATTATAAGGTAAAACAAGCTGCTTTACATTCCTCTGAGACGTAGCCTGAAGGCTGCTCTCCACAGCTACCACTAGGATAGCTTTCTTTAAAAGGTTGTCATAAACCTATCTACCATAAGAGTCGAATTGGACTGGTGCAAGGTGGCCACTATAACTAGTGACCAGCATATGCCAGGCCAACTTCTCACATTGTATTAAATTGTAATGGTGGGTTCTCTTCTGTCTGCCTCATAAAGTATGAACTCTATTTTTGGCTCCTTGTGTTCTGTGGTCATTGGCTACTAATAATTTATTCTCTCTCTCCTCTGTGCTATATGGCTATCGAATGTTAGATGCTGTATCGCCACTGACTGCAATGGTGTATGCTCTCTTCCCTGTGCCCTGTGATCATTGGCTGTTAAAAGACAAATTTCTCTTTCTGGGTCCTCGGGTCATTGCTGTTTTTTTGTAGATTCTCTCCTTATTCTAACTTGCTGCGATTGCTTGCTAGTGGTAGTTTATCTCTTGGCTCAGTCCTGTAGGCACAGGCTTGGTCTGATGACATCTAATACTGTACATATATATGTCAGTTTATTGGTAGCTGCTAATCATACATTCATTAACGTTTTCATTGAGAATACCTATATTAAGCATAAGGCTTTCACGCGTTGTAAATTGTCATAGTGTTTGATTTGCAAGAGAATACGTGTTCCAGAGTTATGATGTCTGAACTGAGAAGGTTCTAGCCCAGTTTGATTGTTCTGAAAGTTTGCAATGAGTGGAGACTGGATGAAAATCATCTGAGGAATCTAACTGGAGAAGAGTGAAATCATTTGGTTACAGTAATATGGATGCCTAATCCATGTACGTGTGGTGGACTATGCAGAGCTTTAAGTGGATTCTAATATTCACTCCCAGCCAGTAGCAGTATTCTGAAGAGGTGCGGGGCATATGTTGCTGCCTGCCAACTTTGGGAAAGAAGCGAGCAGCTGGGAACACACACTGATATCCTTTCAACTAGGTCACGAGGAGAGCCAAGTGCAAACGTGAGGGGACCAATGCACTTGTCGTTACTCCAGTATTGGAACTTTCATAGATTCCCATAGCTTGTATCATTCCCCGTCATCGGAATGGGAGTCTCGGTACACAACATAACATAGCAGTAGGTACAAAAGATAAAGAAAAAAGGCCCAGGCCTCATTCCCTTTTGTAGCATATCTACCTCTTTTTGTAAAAGAGACCAAAATAGAGCAACAGCCAATCAGATTAGCCTCACCCCACAGAACCCTCCTGAGAGAACCTCAGACCGTCAGATTTTCTACCGCACGTTGTGCTTAGGGAGTCTCCTTTGAGCTCTGCTCACTTCAACTCTAGTTGACTGCTTTTTCTACATTTTTTCTTCCGAATTGTTGGTGTTTCATTCAGGAATGTCTGACAAGGAGAAGAAAGCCATTTTCAAGCCTTGTTCCACCTGTGGCAAGAAGAGGCTGTATGTGGAGGACAGGCATAAGGACTGCATTTATTGCCTGTACCCGGACCATAAGGCAGCTGACTGCAAGATCTGCTGCACCTTCTCTACGAAGACCCTCCGGGACAGTGAGGGTCGCCTTCTCACTTGGCTCCAGAAGGTAAAGTCGAGGAAGGGTACTCTGTCCAGTGACAGTGAGGACTCATCATCTGGCACCTCATCTCGCAGGTCAGTGAAAAGGGGTAGGGCTTCCCCTTCACCATCCTGTGAACGTCCTTTTAAGGCCTCAAAAAAGACCCCGTGAGTCTGAGAGCCAGAGTCCGAGTAAATCTCCTCACCACGGTGCAAAGGAGAGGGAAGGACTATCTGCAGCCCCAGCAGTGGTGGAGTCTGCTAAGACTTTTAAGAAGCCCTCTTCTCTATCTTCTGAGAAGTCAGAAAAAGATTCTAGATTGACGACGCAGAAGACTCCGTCGACGAAGCCTTCAAAATCTCAGGCGAAGAAATTTTCACCGTCGACGGTACCTTCTCCTCAAACATCAAAATCTGCGTCGATGGGAGCGTCGACGACGGTTACGGCGATGACGAGAGTGTCGGCGACGGTGTCGTCCACGAGAGCAATGACGACGACGACGACGGCAGGAGTGTCGACGGTCTCGTCGATGGCAGTGTAGACGACACCCATCTCTTCGGCGACGATTCAACCGTAGACGGTGCATCTTCCGTCGACGACCTCGTCGGCGATGGTTTCTCTTTCAACCCCATCGCCGACGGTACCATCGACGTCTTCGTTTATGGAGAGGATTACAATATCTTTGAAAAGAATAACGCCTGATATGACGTCACGAAGAAGGGTTGCCCCCTTGCCTCCCGCACTGTTGCTCGAGGAAGAAGAGGACTCTGAGGGGGATGATCAAGATTCTTGTGGCTATGCCCATAGTCCCGCACAATTATTGGTCAAATGTCAGGACACTGATTCGGAGGGCGACTACACTCCTGGGTACTACTACCAACCATCCTATGGTCGTCAAGACAGCGCAGGCTCGGAGATGGTTGCGGTTCCTTCTTCGCTCCTCGCAGATCTCCAGGGCATGTTGCAGGATTATAGGAAGAGGTTTTCTCAAGCTCCTCCTCCTCCATCTTCGACTTTCTCTGCAGTGCATACTGTGCCTACACCATCGGCTCCTGCAGTGTTTTCTCCGGGAGTACCATCCCAGATGGTTTTACAGCCGCAGGTTTCCAGCCCCGGTTTACCTCCAGTAGTCCTGGATGTTCATGATGATTCCTCGGACGAGGATCAGGATGATGGCAACAGGTCTAACCAGTGTGTTGAGTGGCAGGATTATGTGATCTCGGATCCTGCTTCACCTACTCCGGATCCAGTGGATTCTCCCCCGGCAGTCATTGGGGGCTTTCACAAGCTGATGGAAAGAGCCTCTAGTAGATTCCAGCTTCCTATGCCGTCAGCTCAAACGGAATGCTTCCTTTATGATTTTAAGGAGTCCTACAGGAAAGTGGTTTGTTCTATTCCCATTGTCTGCCATGTCTGGGACGAGGGTTTGAAGGCAATGAAGAACCCGGCTACTGTTATCCCAGCTTTGCCACGCCTTGAGAAGAAGTACAAGGCGCCTGAGGATAGTCCAGCGTCCTTGATAGGTCAGCCGAAGCCGGATTCGGTTATCTCCCAGGCGGCGCAACGAAAATCACGCAATCCTTCTGCACCACTGACGACTCCTCCCGATAAAGAAGGCAGGCGCCTGGATAATGCAGGGAAAAGGTTTTCCTCTATGGCGAGCCTTTTAGTATGGGCAGCGAATGCGTTGGCGATCCTTGGTAGGTACGATCGCCAAATGTGGTGCGACCTTTCGCCACATTTGGACCAGCTCTCACAGGAGTCCAAGGCGGAGGCCAAAAATTCTACAGGAGGGAGAGGCTACATCGGCGGAGGTGATCGACTGTGCCATGGATATCGCCACAACCGCTTTCCGTGCATTGGCAGGCGCGGCTGTTCTTCGTCGCTAGGGCTGGCGCCGGGCGACTTGGTTCCGACCGGAGGTTCAGAACAAGATCCTGGACCTCCCATTTGATGGTGAGGCATTATTTGGGAAACATGTCGACGATGCCCTCCGGGATATTAAAGATACGGAGACGGCAAGGTCTCTAGGCAATCTGCAATATCGAAAGTTTCCTTTCTGTGGGGCCAGGGGGAAGAATACCACATCCTCCAGAGGCTCGTACCAACAGCAACGGTACTCTTCTTATGGTTCGACGTCTCAGTCGTATCGCCCGCAGTACCAACAACGGAAGGGCCAGACCTAGTCTTTCTCTCGCTCCAACACTAGAGGAAAGCAGAATCGCCAGGGACGTGACACCTCCAAGAGACAATAGCGGCGTTCTGGCTCTGCCTACTGTACCCACCTCCCCGTTGACACCTGTGGGAGGCAGGGTGTCTCAATACCTCCACAACTGGAAGCGGATAACATCGGACCGTTGGGTGCTCAACATCATTCGAGATGGCCATACGCTGGAGTTTCTTCATAGAACACCTTCCAAGCCCCCTGTCGCCATGCCTTCAAAACATCTGCATCTCTTACGGCTCGAAGTTCATGAGATGCTCCTCAAGGGAGCAGTGGAGCCGGTTCCCCTGTCTCAGAGGGGGGATGGTTTATACTCCAGGTTTTTCCTGGTCAAGAAGACGCTGCCCCATTTTAGATCTCAGGTAGCTAAACACCTATCTCGTCAGTCAATCCTTTCGGATGGTCTCTCTCCAGGATATCTTGCGTCTCCTCAACCTGGGGGATTTCAAGGCCACTCTCGATCTCGAGGATGCGTATTTTCACATACCCATTAATCCAGCCCACAGGAGGTTTCTACGATTCACAGTAGCCAAGAGCCACTTCCAATTCAAGGTTTTATCCTTTGGACTTCGCTCTGCCCCGGGTGTTTACCAAGGTGCTGGCACCAGTGGCAGCTTTCCTCAGGAAACGGCATTTTCAAATCTTCCCCTACCTGGATGACTGGTTGCTGAAGGCTCCGTCCAGGCAGACAGCGGAGGAGACAGTGGGGGCATGTACAACTCTGTTCAGCAATCTGGGTCTGACTCTCTACAGGGAGAAGTAGTCTCTCTGTCCGTCCAAGAGAGCATGGTTCCTAGGGGCTATCTTGGACACGTCTCTCAACAAGGCTTCTCCAACCTTCGAAAGTCGAGAAAAACTACTGTCATTGGCTCATTTGTTGGGAAAAAAAGTTTTTCAGTACGCCGTTACAAATCCCTTCTAGGAGTGATTTCTTCATGCATCCCTCTGATACCCCACTGCAGATTGCGGATGCGATCTTTTCAAGAGCAACTAGACATGCAGTGGCAACAAGTTCACGGCTCTTTCGACGACAAGGTGGTGATTACTGCGGCAGTGAAAGAAGCCGCCTTGTGGTGGACACAGGAGGAGAATTTATCCCAAGGTCTATCCTTCGTAAGCAATCCGGCTCCTCAAGTTGTCACAACAGATGCTTCGCTGGAAGGCTGGGGTGCGGTGCTTCAGGACTTGCATGTAAGCGGGCATTGGTTGCCCCGGCACCGCCTCCTTCATATCAACCTCCTGGAACTCAGAGCGATTCGTCTGGCTCTTAAAGCGTTTCTTCCGCGTTTGCAGGGTTCGGCGGTTCTCGTCCGCACGGACAACACCACGGCCATGCACTACATACACAAGGAAGGGGGTACCAGATCTCTTCCGTTGTCGCAGGAGGCCCAAAGCTTTTGGGAATGGGCGATCCTAAACGGGATATCGCTCACGGCGTAACTCCTGCCAGGAGTGCTAAACGAAAAGGCGGACAGACTCAGCAGGCTTTCATCAGTCAACCACGAGTGGGAACTAAACCAGTTGGTCTTGGATGACATTTTTCACCGGTGGGGCAAACCCTAAATAGATCTCTTTGCTACCCCGGAGAACAGAAAATGACAGTTTTACGCAAGCAAAGTTCACCATCGCGGACCACTGGGGAATGCGCTTTCGATAGCTTGGTCAAGCGCATTTGTGTACGCCTTTCCCCCCATTCCGTTAATACCAAGGATACTCAGGAAGATCAAGACAGAGCCATGCAAAATGATCCTAATAGCCCCAGCTTGGCCGAGGCAGTTTTGGTTCACGAAGCTTCACCTACTTTCTCTGGTCCCTCCACGTCCTCTACGGGCGATCCCGGATCTTCTCACAATGTCCCAGGGCCAGATCTGGCATCCAGATCCTCGTTCCTTACACCTCTCAGCATGGCTCCTGAGCAGCGAGAATTCCTAGGTCTTCATCTCTCGGACGAGATAAGGGATGTTCTCTCTCAGGCTAGAGCTCCTTCCACTAACAAGACTTACCGTCTCAAATGGAAACGCTTTTGCATCTGGTGCCAACAGCAAGGTGTGGACCCTTTCTTGTCTCAACCTCCTCAAGTTCTTCCTTATTTCCTGTCCTTGGCTAAGGCAGGTCTGGCTCATTCGTCTATAAAAGTTCACTTGGCTGTAGTTTCTCGCTACAGACGCACTGCCTCTGAGCCTTCTCTTTGGTCCTCCTGACTTCTCAAACAATTTCTCAAGGCCTGTTTCGAGTTTTTCCTCTCGTCAGGCCTCCGCCTCCCACATGGCATTTGAACTTGGTTCTCACCCAGCTGATGAAGACTCCCTTTGAACCGATCCATCGCGTTGATTTGAAATTCCTCTCATGGAAATTAGCACTCCTTCTTGCTCTCACTTCGGCAAGACGTATTGGAGAATTACAAGCTCTCACAATCCAGAAACCTTTCCTCCGATTCAAAAGGAATACAGTAATTCTACGGACTAATCCAAAATTCATACCAAAGGTGCCATTGGATTTTTATTTAAATGAGCCGGTAATTCTCAAGGCTTTCTTTCCTCAGCCGTCTACACCGGCGGAAAGGGCACTTCATTCGCTGGACGTGCAGCGGTGCTTGAAATTTTATCTGGACCGTACTAAAGACTTTCGAAAATCTCCTCAATTGTTCATTGCATTTAGTGCTCCCCGCAAGGGCTTACCCCTGTCCAAGCAGGATATTGCTCGATGGATCTCCAGTGCTATACAGTTCTGTCAGTCTGCAGCGGACAAGCCTCTGGAGGGCAGAATTAGAGCACACTCGCTGCAACTTGGAGCAGCGTGCACACCTTCACAAGACATTCCTGCCTGGAGACCTTGGCACAGGAAGACACGGCTGTAGGCCAGGCTGTCCTGAGGAACCTCTTCCATTGAGTGGTGAGCTTTCCTTTCTTATTGTTTGCACATTTTTCTATGTGTTCTTTATGTGATTGCATTGTAGTTTTATGTTTTCTTAAAATAAAAAAATAAAATAAAAACATGAGAAATACGGTTAAGGAGAATGGCGACTGCGATGTCTCTAAGGAAGCAAAATGTGTTTCTGACTGCTAGCTACTCTGATACAAGCTATGGGAATCTATGGAAGTTCCAATACTGGAGTAAGAAAACAAGTTACTTACCTGTAACTTTGGTTCTCCAGTATTGGTAACTTTCATAGATTCCCATGCGCCCACCCTCCTCCCCTGGGAAAGCTCAGCCCTCGGCAGGTTTGGTTGTACTGTTCCACAACGGCTACTAAAATCTGAGGGTCTGAGGTTCTCTCAGGAGGGTTCTGTGGGGTGAGGCTAATCAGATTGGCTGTTGCTCTATTTTGGTCTCTTTTACAAAAAGAGGTAGATATGCTACAAAAGGGAACGAGGCCTGGGCCTTTTTTTTCCATCTTTTGTACCTACTGCTATGTTATGTTGGTACCGAGACTCCCATTCCGACGACGGGGAATGATACAAGCTATGGGAATCTATGAAAGTTACCAATACTGGAGAACCAAAGTTACAGGTAAGTAACTTGTTTTCTTGTCGCCATCATGAGTGAGTTGATGAATAAGAACCTTTTGTGCTGTAGGAAAAAGTTTCTAAGAAGCGCACGGTCTTTACAGTAATGAGGTTGGTCGTTTGTGGTGAAGTAATTGCTGGTAGCGATGAAGAGTTCGAGGCATGTGGGCTGCTGAATTCATATCTGTGCATAGATTGCCGCCTAGTGTTGGGTCCGGATGATTGCACATTGTTGTCCTGGAAGAGTCTTCGAAGTATCACGAGATAGGTGGCTCCTCCCCTGGACTACAGTGCGCATGGGCATCCTCTCCATCCTTAGATTGTTTTTTTCCGCCATTGGGTTCGGATGTAACTATCTTAGCTCAACTTAGGAATACTTAGTTTTAGGCCAAATGGCCTTTAGTTTTCGTCGGTACAGTTACCGTTCGGTGTCGACTACTAGCTTTAGTGCTCCACACCCTCTTCCAACTTTCAGACCGGTTTGGTCCAAACTTCGAAGCTCGATCGACGATGGAATCGAGGACTCCATTCAAGAGGTGTCCGTTATGCCACGCGAAGTACCCTCATATTGACGTCCACCCAGTCTGTAATAAATGTCTCTCGCCGGATCACGACGAATCGAAATGCATGGCCTGTGCACGGTTCCGATCTAAGAAGACTCTGCGGAATCGACGGGCAGCGAGGCTCGAAGCACAGCAAGCAGCGCCTGCTCCCACCAATATATTCAGCACCGAGGACTAGGACGCCGAGAGCGTGGAAGAAGTAGTCTCTAGCCCCGCTTCAGAACATGATTCCCGATCGGACGACGACTATGAGGTGATCTTTCGACGTGAAGAAACCGTCTGAGGTAGGAGACTTCGAGGCCTACGGGGCCGAAGACAGCTCTCCCGAAGAAATAGGCCAACCCGTCGAAACGGAGGCCGAAACTGTATGTCGTCATCAGGCTCCGGTCGAGGGATCGCCTTCGGGCCTTACCCAAGATCAAATAATGGTTCCTCGGCCCCACCTTCCGGTCCGGCCTCGAACACTCTGCAAGAGCCACTATTACCGAAGACGACCGGGTTATTGGACCCAAAACCATCCATCGCTCCAGTCCCTTCAAAAACGAAAGTGAAACTGGTGGTGGTCGGATCGAAGGCGTCGAAACCATCCACTGCCCCGACGCCGAAAAAAGTCGTCGGCTCCGACCGCGTACAAAGAGACTTCGGCGCCGAGCTCACCGCAGCGGATGCGGTCGATACACGGAAAAAGCATGCCCTCGGGCACCACAAGGCACCGAGACCTTCGGCGCCGACATCGAAGGCCGTAACCTCTGCAGTCAAAATGGCCGCCCCGGCTACGTCGACGCCTAGAGCACCGATGCTGACTAAGTCCTCGACTACGTCGACTGTCGATACATCCCTTCATACCAGTGACCCCCTTCCGACAAAAGTCGGGGCTGGCCTCGACGCCTACTACCAAGGTGCCCATCAAACCACCATCTGCGTTCGCTGTGCAGCAGGTCTCTGCATCTTTACAACGCATCCGTGACCGGGCAACCCTCCACTCTATCTCTGGTCCCGACACAACCTCCCCTTGTAGAGTGCACTCGGAGCCCACCAACATCACGTTTGGGCTGCCTCCGCCATTGGCACCAAAACTATTTCAAATTCGGACACGTGTCCTCCACACAGTCCACCACCTCTGGCCTTACAGAACAAGACTCTTCGGGGCCACGATTTATCGACGCCGACACTGGCAGGTTAATGCTCCACAAGCGCAAAATAACGCCAGTCAGGGAAGAGGAGCCATACAAAATTCCTCTTAAACGCAAGCTGCCAGCTGAGCAGGAACCAGTGCTACAAGAACACTTCCAAACCTTCCATTCAGATCCGCAGTCCTTTTCTCCTACCCCTTCCGAATCGGACGCAATACAGGACTATGGCGGGGAGGATACCATCTACCCTGGGGACGTAGATCCTGATGAACAACTACAAGACCCGGATCAGGCGTGGGATGATCCCACAGACCAAAGTGTCGCGCCACATACTCAAGATGCGCAACTCTATAACATAAAAACGTCTCCTACAGAGGACACGGCTGCCTTTAATGCCCTCATCGAACGGGCTGCTGCTCATCATGGGGTGGAGCTCCATTCTGACGCCATTGAAGAAGACTTCCTGCTTGACACTTTCGCATCTTCAGAAAGAACTGTCAAAACCCTGCCCATGTTAAAAGGGGTTCTCAAACCTGCTAAAGACATTTTCAAAGACACCACAAGAGCCCGGGTGTTAAATCCTAGGATTGAAAAAAAATACAAGCCTGCACCCGGTGACCCTAAATACATTAGGG
The DNA here is from genome assembly GCF_964204655.1 of Triturus cristatus. Taxonomy (NCBI): domain Eukaryota; kingdom Metazoa; phylum Chordata; class Amphibia; order Caudata; family Salamandridae; genus Triturus; species Triturus cristatus. The sequence continues at coordinate 1,054,017,452 of NC_140579.1, read as the reverse complement.
GTCAATTGCCGTTAGACTCCATGGTGGTTGCCAATGCTCGCAAGAGAGCCCACTCACAAACGACTGGTGATGCTCCTCCCCCAGACAAGGAGTCAAAAGTACTAGAAACATCGGGCAAACGCATTGCAGCGCAAGCAGCGAACATCCTGCGCATTGCTAATACACAGGCACTCCTGGCACGTTATGACAGGTCACATTACGACACGCTGGAGTCACTGCTCCAACATCTACCAGATGAGTATAAGGAGTCAGCGGAGCTACTCATTAGAGAAGGACAACTCCTCACTAATGCATCCATAAAATGCGCCCTTGACGCAGCTGACACAGCGGCTAGAGCAATAAACACAAGCGTCATGCTAAGACGTCATGCCTGGTTAAGAATCTCCGGCTTCAAACCCGAGATCCAAAACCATATTCTAAACTTACCAGTTAACACAGAATTCTTATTCGGCCCAGACGTTGACACTACCCTAGAAAAGATTAGGCAAGACACTGACACTGCGAAATCAATGGGGGCTCTGCAAACGCAGCAATTTCGTAGTGGCTCCTTTCGTCGCACTGGAAATAGAGGCACAACAAGGGGTCAGGGGTCACAACAGCAGTATACTAAAAGTGGTGCACAAAGCACCTATGACAAAAACAGGGGTGGATATCGTGGATCCAGCACCAAAGGCAGGGGACGTGGCTATGGAAACACCAGGTCCTCTCCGAAAAACAAACAGTGACGCCCTCTCCTTACCCCCCGACCACATAACACCTGTCGGGACGACTCCAGCAGTTCCTGTCCGCATGGAAAAACATCACCACGGACAGGTGGGTCAGGGACATCATCCAACATGGGTACTGTCTAGAACTAACTTCCACTCCACCCAACATACCACCAAAGCACCGTCCTATGTCAGCCGAACATTTAGATTTACTCTAGCAAGAAGTGCTTGCTATGCTCACAAAAGGGGCAATAGAAGTAGTGCCCATCGACCAGCAGGGCACAGGGGTGTACTCTCTGTACTTCTTAATCCCAAAAAAGGATGGCTCGCTCAGACCTATCCTAGACCTGCGACCACTAAACCTATATATACTATCGGAGCATTTCCATATGCTCACCCTCCAGCAGGTTCTCCCACTACTCAGTCAGGGGGATTTCCTAGCTACGCTAGACCTGAAGGATGCATACTTCCACATACCAATACACCCTTCACACAGGAAATACCTCAGATTCACTATTCAAGGGAATCACTATCAGTTCAAAGTTCTCCCCTTCGGAGTGACAACAGCACCCAGGGTCTTTACCACGTGCCTGGCAACAGTGGCCGCGCATCTGCGGAGACAAAACATTCACGTCTTCCCTTATCTGGACGACTGGCTAGTTCAGGCCAAATCAGCACAACAATGTGCCACCCACATGTCCCACACCATTCACCTTCTCCACGGTCTGGGATTCTCACTGAATTACCCAAAACCAAGTCTCCAACCTGCACCCGTACAACAGTACTTAGGCGCAACGATCGACACTCTGGCTGCCACAGCTCAGCCAACTTTAGTGAGAATCAACAGCATGCAACAGCTGATCTCCAAATTCCGACCTCAGCACTCCCTTCCTGCGCGAGTATTCATGCAGTTGATAGGCATGATGGCCTCCTGCATTTTCATAGTCCCACACGCGAGACTACATATGCGCCCGCTTCAGGAGTGCTTGGCACGTCAATGGAATCGGGCTCACGGGCAATTAAAAGACCTAGTGTTGGTGAGCGGTCGGGCATACAACTCTCTGCATTGGTGGAATCCACAAAACCTTTGCAAGGGCCGACCGTTCCAAGAGCCTGTTCCACAAATAATACTGACGGCGGACGCCTCTCTCCAGGGATGGGGAGCTCATGTACTCAATTACACAGTGCAGGGACTATGGACGACACAGCAAAAGAAGATGCACATCAACCTTCTGGAACTGATGGCAGTCTTCCTAGCCATGAAGGCATTCAAAGTACACCTGTGCAACAAAGTCGTGTTGATCCGGACGGACAACATGACTGCCATGTACTACATACAGAAGCAGGGAGGAACACACTCTCCACAGTTGTCTCATCTGGCTCAGAGCATGTGGAAGTGGGCCATTCAAAGGAACATATTCCTCATGGCGGAACACCTCCCCGGCAAGGACAACCAGATGGCGGATCTGCTCAGCAGACACAGCCACCAGATGCACGAGTGGGAGCTACACCCATCAGTACTCCAACCGTACTTCCAGCAGTGGGGTCATCCAGAGATAGACCTATTCGCCACAAACAAACGCAAAATGCCAAAGCTTTGCCGCCAGGTTCCCACATCCACAGTCGCAGGGCAATGCGATCTGGATGAACTGGTCCGGCAGATTTGCGTACGCTTTTCCCCCAGCGCCATTAATACCGCTGGTGGCACGCAAACTGCGACAGCACTCACTGACACTCATCCTAGTTGCTCCAACGTGGGCGCGCCAGCCATGGTTCACCACCTTTCTGGAACTTTCCGTGGTGCCGCATCAAAGACTACGGATCAAACCCGCACTTTTACCGCAGAACCATGGCGAAATTCAGCACCCAGATCCGCAACAGCTGAACCTGGCAATCTGGCTCCTGAAGTCTTAGTTTGGCTACCTAAACCTGCCACCTGACTGTATGGCGATCATCAAGGAGGCCAGGAGACCCACTACCAGAGCTTGCTATGCAGCTAAATGGAAGAGGTTTGTCATTTACTGCAACAACAATGACATTAACCCGCTAGACGCATCCATTCAGAACATAATCTGCTACCTCTTACACCTATACCGATGCAATCTGGCATACACCTCAATACGTATCCATTTAACAGCAATAGCAGCCTATCTCCAAAACAGGCAGCACCTCTCTTTATTCAGAGTGCCTGCCATCAAAGCCTTCTTGGAAGGACTTAAACGAGTAATTCCCCCAAGACACCCACCAGCACCGGTGTGGAACCTCAACTTGGTCCTCACCAGACTGATGGGTCCGCCCTTTGAACCTCTCCATTGATGTGAGATTCAATTCCTCACCTGAAAGTGGCTTTCCTGGTTGCCATCACTTCCTTAAGGAGAGTTGGTAAACTCCAGGCACTAACCATTCAGGAGCCATTCATTCAGGTCCACGCAAACAGGGTTGTCCTACGCACCAACCCCAAGTTCATGCCCAAAGTCATATCACAGTTCCACATTAATCAAACTATCGAACTGCCCGTTTTCTTCCAAAATCCGCAAAATGTCGCGGAAAGAATGCTCCATACACTAGATGTAAAGCGGGCTCTCATGTACTATATTGACAGGACAAAGGATTTTAGAAAAACTAAACAACTCTTCGTTGCCTTCTCTCCACAACACAAAGGCAACGCCATTTCCAAAGCAGGAATAGCCAGATGGATCGTTAAATGCATTAAGATTTGCTATCACAAAGCTAAACGCACATTAACGGTTCCCCCACGAGCCCACTCAACACGAAAGTTAGGGGCATCCATGGCTTTCCTAGGAAACATCCCTTTACACGAAATTTGTAGAGCAGCCACATGGTCCACTATACATACATTTACCAAACACTACTGCGTAGATGTACACTCAAGACAGCAAGCAGCTGTAGGACAGGCTGTTCTCAAAATTCTTTTTCAGACTGCTGCAGCTGGCACTGGTAGCCGCCGCTAATAGGAGGTACTGCTATGTATTCTATGCACAGATATGAATTCAGCAGCCCACATGCCTCGAACTAAATATGCTACTTACCAGTATGCATCTGTTCTTGGCATGTAGGGCTGCTGACATTCATATCGCCCACCCTCCTCCCCGGCGCCTGTAGCAGCTGCAGCTCTCAGAATTACTGTATAGCATGGTCATCACTTACTGTATCTACTCCATCACTGCCACAATGGCGAAAAACAATCTAAGGATGGAGAGGATGCCCATGCGCACTGTAGTCCAGGGGAGGAGCCACCTATCTCGTGATACTTCGAAGACTCTTCCAGGACAACAATGTGCAATCATCCGGACCCAACACTAGGCGGCGATCTATGCACAGATATGAATGTCAGCAGCCCTACATGCCAAGAACAGATGCATACTGGTAAGTAGCATATTCAGTTTTGAGCTTTACTGACATGAGCATCATCGAAATATTAATAAGTTTGGTATTTTATGTTCCCTGTCCGTAGGTACAGTACCTCATGAAGAAGGTGTACATGGCAATGAATTTAGAGCTGAACTGTGGCGACTTGGATGAAAGCCTCTCACACGATTCCCTCCAGCCGAGTGGGCTTACAGTCTGGAAGTTTCTGGAGCTGGTTAATTCAGGAGGTTTCTTTAAGGGAATCGAAAGAGAAACCATCAGCATGGCCATCGAAGCGGTGTATCAGGAGATAATCCAAGATGTCCTCAAACAGGTTGCTACTTGATTCTAGACCCCTTTATTCCACATTCTTCCCCCGCTTTACAAACATGTTGTAAAGTATTTGAAATGATTTTTCCCTGACACACAAGAGCTGGCTGGTGGTTAGTATTACAGAGGGCAACAGACGTTGGAAGAGAATCGAACAGAGTTGTGAAAGCGGATGGGAGCAACATGGGCCTAGAGTATGCTTTGGGAGATCAGATGTGAGGGATGTGCATAAGTGCTAGTGTGGCGGTATGGGGGAATAGCGGTTTCGTTATAAGGAATGAAGAATGGGAATGTGTACTGTTAACAAAGCTGTCCTGAAGATTTGCTGTATTGGAGCCATTCCTGCAGGATAGGAGGGCAGGGCTATGGTACCCTGGGTAGGACTGCTGAGCTGTTGGGATTACTTAAAATCGTGTTGTGACAGTGGTACTGTAGGATATTTTGGAAGGTAGGAGAGCGCGGCTGTGGTAATGTGGGATTCATGTACAGTGGCAGGTAAGGTCTGTGTTTCTGTGGTGATTTGAGTGACAGAAGGGCAGGGTTGTGCTAGGACAGGTGTGATGCGACCTGATATTGTCTTATATTGGGGGAGTCTGTGTCAATTAGAAGGTTGTTAATAGTGAAGCAGTAGAACATGAGGGAATTGGCACTGTGGGAGTTCCTTTGAGATGGATAAGATTTGTGGTGTCATTCCTGTGAGGAAACAGTGAAGGTTTATGGAGCTGGAGAAGATTTTTTATTCAGTCGGATTTCTGTGAAGTACTGAGGTAGTTCTGTGGCGTTGCTAAGGTAAAGGGAATCTATGAGCCCGAGGGAGGAAGGCCTGGGATACTGAGTGGTACTGTGGTGCTGAATGGTCCGGGGTTTGGGTACGGAATGTTTATACCTGTTACGGGTGCCTGAGAGTTTGGAGTAGAGGGTGTCTAGAGTACCTGTGTTATACTGATGCTAGGCTGCTGTGGGTAGGAGAACTTACAAAACATAGAGAAGTCTTATATAGTAGGATCAATAAATCAAGACGATGGACATATGAAATCTGAGACATGTCTTTTGTGTTAGGACACCTTTTAGAGGGAGAGACACTCCTGAAACCTGGTATAGCATGTAGATAAAAAAAGTTTCCCTTAAAGGCAAAGGAAGGAGGCCATTGCTTTAAGTGGAGAGAGAGTACTCCATTTGGAGTGTGCTAGCGCTTCTCAGATGTGCTCTCTATACTTTGGGACAGCTAGGATCTTTTTAAAGCAATAATATATTTTTAAATGTATAGCATCATCATTTGACATCACGGATTGCTAGACATTTAACAGGGCTGATGGAATGCTTCTCAGCATGGATGCTGCATTTTTAGTGGGGCAAAAATGGGACTCTTTTTGCCATGTCCAAAAGTTGCTCTGTACTGTAGCATGAGAATGAAACTTACTAGGCAGTGCTCTATTGTTTGGGAAAATATGTGTACTGCTATGCAAAGTAGCCAGACAGTAGAAACCCTTCACTTCTGGGCTGCTACACGTTTATGGGAAAGTAGGGGAATTTGTCTCTGTGGCTTATAATCTGTAATGCACTCCTCAGTGGAAAACACTGAATGTGGAAATGTATGGGACATTTTTTGACCGAGAGAGGTCACAGAGGTAACTACAGACTTGGCAAGTCACCTTTGGTGTTTTATGGACCTAAACCTAGATTGAAGGGGTGCAGAGTGGCAAGGCAGTGGCAAGTAGTGTAGAACATCTTGCGATCTTAGACAATCTTTGGATATATCAGAAGAATCCTGAGGTTAGTTTGAGTAAGTTAGAATGTATGGACAGGGTCTTTGCACACATTATGATCCTGGAGCCATAGAATAGCATCAGTAGTCTGGAACAAAGTTGACATGTTTATGTAGAGCCAAATGGGTAGGCCTAAGTAGTGAATTGAAATGTGTGGATGGGTATGGTGTTAGAGATGTAAAGGGAGGTGTGGTATGGAACACTGTATTGATCCCAGAATCAAACAGGCAAGTTTGAGATGATCTGGGAGCTAAACAGGCAAGTGTAGGTTAGTTGCTTGTTCCCCGTGTTGAACAGGCAGGTGTGACATGGTACAGCTGGGTAGAGGCAGCTTTATGATGTTTGGGGCAAAGGCAGAATCTACAGGCTAGCACTGCAGTGCATGTAGCAGAATAGAGAGAGGGAAACTGACATACCAGGTACAGCTTGCAGAGCAGATTAAGACAACATCTCTACAAATACAGCCTGGAGATGCAATGCTTTAGTCTCAGCAATTTCTTCGGTCTATGCCATTGCTCTCTGCTTCCGCTCTGTCTTCCTCCTCATTTTCTCCTCTTATGATTAAACGTCCTCCATTCTCTTCCCCTTCTTTGTATCTCTTGCTATCCATATCTTTACAGTCTCCATGTTTTGTTCATCCCATTATCTCCCGTGTGGCATCAGTCACTCTTTTTTTCTCACTGCATCCTTCCTTGATCACTTCACATCTCTCAATATATTATCTGGCTTGCCTCGGTGTTACATTAAGCTTGTTTTCTCTTGCACAACATCTGGTTGGACTCAGGGATACTTGTGGAAGAGAGGAAATCTGCGCAGAAACTGGACGGAGCGCTGGTTCACACTCAAGACCACATCCCTATGCTACTACCTCAGCGAGAACCGGAAGGACAAGAAGGGGCTCATCCCACTGGATAAGAGCTGCTGCGTGGAGGTTAGTCGGCCAGGAGTGCAGGGCTGAAAACGTCATCATAGCCTGTAAAGATGGTGGGGCTCTTCTAACGCCCGTCTGATGGTTTATGATCCGAAACTCTCTACATGCATGTTTGCTTATAGGAATAGTTTAGTACCGCTCTCCACACTTGCAATTTACACCATCCAACCCTTTTGGCCTCCAAATGATAAAGCCTTTAGGCATCTCATGATGCACCTTAACCTGTCTCATATATCTTTTTAACTATTCCCTCAGTTCTGATGCCACCTTCAGTATTTAAGATCAACTACTTTCCTACTCTTATTCAAACACCCCAGTGCTAATCCATCTATGCATGTGTGCTATCGTCCAGTTTCACATCTTTCTTTCTTCTATAAAATCATTATAGGCATTATGACCGTCTCACTGCATTTCCTACTTCCTAATACCTATTTAATACTTTCCAATCTAAATTTAGAACTCTACATTCAATCGAATTTGCACTTTGTAATACTTCCAAATTTGCATGTACATACCATAAAATCTCTCTTCAGTACTAATACTCCTAGACATTTTGAGTGCATTTCATTCTTTCAACCACACCACTCTTCTGTCTGTGCTCATCAACCTATGTAACTAATGAGCACTCACTGGGTTTCCTTTAGTTTCTCTGACCAACCCCTTTCTGTCCCCTGGTGTTCTTCACTCTGCACCTTACTCCTGAGCCTGTTGGTGTTCATCAAAGCTCTGTTCGGAGTTTTCTGCTTTTCTCTCTTTACACTACAACCCTTGTCATTCAGTCTTTCTTATCATTATCCCAATGTCAAATGTTCTTCTCCTTTCCAACATTTACCTCTAATCTCCAGTTCAGTCTCCTACTGCCTCACAGTCATTCCAATTATTTACGTCTGCTTAATCAGAACCCACAAATCTGCCACGTCATATTTTGTTTCCAGCTGGCATTGTCCAAACCCGTTGCTGGCCCAAAACCTTGGTTTATATTTAAGCCCCAAATTACTCCAGAACACGTTATCACTTTCACAGCCAAAGGTGGCTAACTCCAACTACTCGCAATAATCCCAACATTTGGCCCCACATCCTTTCTCAAACTGACAAAACATTATTCTGCACTTTCAATTATTGTGACCGCTTACTAGATGGCCTACTCCAGTACTCATTCAATCCGTTGGACATAGTAAGTAATTTTGCTATTTCAACTCTGTATGACTTTCACAACCATAACCCTGCACCACACTAGTGTCATTAAATTGTCTTCTTATAATAAGCATAATTCAGTTTTTCAAATCTATAAATGTTCTATACACCATTTGTTATCTCAAATGCTTTGTGGATCCTTGCAACTCCACTCAACTAATCTAAAGCTTGTCTCTCCCAAATCTCCTGGTGCTGTTTCATTATTTCGCTCTTTCAACCAAACAAGCCGTACCTCTGGAATTGATCTTATTTCAACTGTACCCCATCTCCTCGTTTTCACTTTCAAAAAACGGCTTAATATTTCATGTACCTGGACAAAAGGTCTCGACTAATTCTTACCAACTACGCTCCTATGCTCTCCTATTCAGCCCTAGGGTAAATATGTGTTCGTAGTATTGTGGTTGTGGATTCCTATGCTCTGCATACTCCACTACTGCCATCTAGGTTTGGGCACAATGTTTGCAAGTTGATTTTCATCGATAAAGTCTTTTGAGTCATGGGATACATGGTCATTCCTCCCTTAGTGCGCAATGCGCATGAACACTGACTCTGTTAGATTGTTTTTTCTGCCATCGGGGTTGGATGTGTACAAGCCGGGGCTCCAAAATTCGACGTCTCCCACAATTTTTAAAACCCACATAGTGAAAATTTGACACGTAGCATCAGAAAAACCAGTTCGTCAATACCCGCCAAATACTACCCAGCGACGAGTCTGCGAACGCCATGGCCTTGCATCCTGTCAGGGCTGCAAGCCTTCTTCATCTACCTTCTACACCAGAGAATGTAGGTCCTCTGAGGGTGACGGAATGAACACCTTCCAAAAGTGCCCCCGGTTTGACCATCATGAGGCTTGTAAACTCTCTCTCTCCCTGGACCACGGCATCACCTTGTGAGAATCTTGTCTCACCTTCTGCTCAAATAAGACCATACGGTATCGCAGGGAAAGGTGTTGGGTGCACCGCAAGATGCACCAGCAGTTGGCCGCTGACATTTTCGGCAAATAGGACCCCTACCACCCAGAGGTGCGAGAGTGACGGCCACTTCAGCATTCCGCTGCACCAAGCCACACCCATCTTGGAAGTCTTTTTCTCCACTTGCTCTGACTATGTTGAATGCGAGGAAACTCTGCCAACCCCCACGACAAGCGGCCTTCAAATAAAGACCAGCTCCAGGGTTGTAAGCACAGTCGGCTCTGGCATTCACTCAGTCTCACTGGAAGCCCTATGCCGAAGCAGTAAACTCAGAACAGACCCCTGTTAACCATAATCAAGAAATTTACTTTTTATAAGCACACAAAGCAGTCTGTTAAACTTCATTGCACTTTGCCTGCTCCATTATCACACCATCAGTATGTTTACGTAATAAGGCACATAAAACGTAATTCGAACAAGTGACTTATACTATCAAAGAGACAAATTACTGGTGCAAAACCTTTATGTAAAAATACTTTAAGACCAGACAATATACAAAAGGATCCTAATCCATAGTACCTTTTCACACAACTAAGAATCCCACATATCAATCAATTATGACATAAAAAAGTTTCCAACATAATATTCCACCTTGTTACAGTAATTATTACCCTTTATCTTTTGAACTGAAAGTATCCCTGGTCCATTTTGGGTCTGAAGTACGAATTCTTCTAATCCCGTGCTGTGACGGACTTTCCTTAACCATATACAAATACCAACGCTTTTCAAACTTCCTTAGGATGACCTTTAGATTAAACTGAAGGTCTGTTGCGGGGATTCTGCTCATGCACAGAACTATGCGCAGGAAACCAGGACCTCAGTGAATTGTGGTGTACCAAAAAACTCACATCAGTACCTAGAACCCCTATCCGACTAGTATCAGTGTCTTTCGTTCTCCGTATCATATCGAAGCTACCAATGATTAGACAACCCAGAACAAGCGACTTAGAATACTCTCAGGAATGGTGGGAATCAAGAACACCTTTTCGTTGTTATTCTCATATCAGTCCACAACGTGAGTAATCAGAGACACGGAAAAGTAAAAAATGTTTATTTTTAACTACGTGCTCAAAGAAGCAGTACTTTGGCTAACATAAGCAAACAAATGATCAGAAATAAAACTATCAGCATTGTTACAATTCCATAAAAAACAAAGGGAGAAATCATATTACAATGATAGTGGAAACAGGTCCTATAATACAGTGTGTACCACCCTCCCCTGGATAATAAGCTAGTTTTATAATAATAATAGAAGGGTTTGAATGGGGAACCCCATACCTCCAAGATCAGCTTAGGTGAATCACATCGCAGGATCAGCACTGCTCTGTGTCTGGAAAGGTTTTCTCCAAGAGTGCCAGCATCATGCATGCAATGCAATATTAAAGGCACCCGAGTTTCAGATATTTGCAGCTGTGTGCTTGTTGTGTCTAGAGCGTGGGGCCGATCAACCTGAATTCAACAGCATACATTGTTATTTGTCCTTGACGGTTTCTGCACACAGTGTTCAGACGAAGGTCGCGGTGCACCTCTAAAGATGTGAAAAACAGACCGTTCTCATGTGAAAAAAAGCAAGCAAGCAGTTTTACTTATAATAATAGTTGCGTGTAGTGTCGTGTGCAAGAGCGGCAAAGTGGCAAGATGGCGTTAACATCCAAAACCCTTATGCTAACATAGCAATGTGTGCAGGCAAAACCCTGTCTTCACTACATCCTCCCTTGATCGGACCACAAACAAAATAGGTACGCAATGAAGGAATGCAGAGTTTGAGTGAGACAGAACCAAGTTCATATATTGCCAATCCGTATAATTGGTAGTGCAAAGTTCGAAAAGTTTTTTGGAAATAAATTAAAAAACAAAAAATCCATCTTGGGCAATAAATAGGCCAATCTGGAGCAAAAAAATATAAAGCAAGAAAGATTCAAGTTTGTACGTGCGGAAGATGTACAACTGACAATTCAATCCATCAACGTATAGGCACAGTATGTTGCAACAGCCTCCAAGAGGAAGTCATTGTAATCTTCAGTAAATGATTCAGCCATCCAATCTAATAAGGTAAATGAACATACATGTTCTTCGATAACCAAAGTCTCTAGCACCATCAGCCGACAACTTGCGTGTTCTTCGAGATAACTTTGTGCCAGGAAGTCATGGGCTGCTGCATATATATCCCAATTCCCTAGGATTCCATGCGCAGCTGCACAGTCCATAATCCTGATACCAGAACAGTCCAACTCATGAGCCACTAAGGGACTCATCAGTTGATCATAATCCGGGGCAGGAGACGCAGTGTTTGACAGGCACAAATCCAGAACCCATTCAATCAATCAATCATAGGCATTTATAAAGCGCACTACTCACCCGGAGGGTCTCAAGGCGCTGGGGGGGGGGGGGGGGGTCCGCTACTGCTCGAACAGCCAGGTCTTGAGCTTCTTCCTGAAGGAGAGGTGGTCTTGGGTCAGGCGTAGGTCGGTGGGGAGGGCGTTCCAAGTCTTGGCGGCCAGGTGGGAGAAGGATCTTCCTCCTGTTGTCGCTCTGTGGATGCGGGGGACGGCTGCGAGGGCGTGACTGGTCGAGCGGAGGTGGCGTTTGGGAGCGTAGAAGTTGAGGCGGCTGTTGAGGTAGGTCGGGCCTTGGTTGTGTAGGGCTTTGTGTGCGTGGGTGAGGAGCCGGAAGGTGATTCTTTTGTTGATCGGGAGCCAGTGCAGGTCTCTCAGGTGTCTGGAGATGTGAGTTCGTCTGGGGACGTCGAGGATGAGTCTCGCCGAGGCGTTCTGGATCCGCTGGAGTCTCTTCTGGAGCTTGGCGGTGGTACCGGCGTAGAGGGCGTTGCCGTAGTCCAGTCGACTGGTGACGAGGGCCTGGGTGACCGTTTTCCTGGTCTCGGTGGGGATCCACCGGAAGATCTTACGTAGCATGCGCAGGATGTTGAAACAGGACGAGGAGACAGCGTTGACTTGTCTGGTCATGGAGAGGGAGGAGTCCAGGATGAAGCCCAGGTTGCGTGCGTGGTCTGTCGGTTTGGGTGCGTTGCCCAGGGCGGGGGCCCACCAGGAGTCGTCCCAGGCGGAGGGTGAGGAGCCCAGGATGAGGACTTCGTCTTGTCTGTGTTCAGTTTCAGGCGGCTGGTCGTCATCCACTCGGCCACGTTTTTCATCCCTTCGTGCAGGTTGGCTCTGGCGGTGGCGGGGTCGTTGGTCAGGGAGAGGATCAGCTGGGTGTCATCGGCGTAGGAGATGATGTTCAGGTTGTGTTGGCGTGCGATGGCCGCAAGGGGGCTCATGTAGACATTGAAGAGGGTGGGGCTGAGCGAGGACCCCTGAGGGACGCAGATGACTTCCGTGGCTTCTGATCTGAACGGGGGCAGGCGGATTCTGTGTCCTTCCGGTGAGGAAGGAGATGATCCATTCCAGTGCCTTCTCCTCGATCCCGACGTTGCTGAGGCGCTGCACTAGGGTGCGGTGGCAGACAGTGTCGAAGGCCGCGGAGAGGTCCAGGAGGATGAGGGCCGCTGTTTCTCTTGTCCAGCAGGGTTCGGATGTCGTCGGTGGCGGCGATGAGGGCGGTCTCGGTGCTGTGGTTGGCCCGGAAGCCTGACTGGGAAGGGTCGAGGGAACCAGTCGTCTCGAGGAAGGCTGCCAGTTGCTTGTTGATGGTCTTCTCGATGACTTTGGCTGGAAACGGGAGGAGCGAGATGGGGCGGTAGTTCTTGAGTTCGGTGGGGTCCGCCGTTGGTTTCTTTAGTAGAGCGCTGAGTTCGGCGTGCGTCCAGCTCTCAGGGAAGGTGGCGGTGTCGAGGGAGGTGTTGATGATGTCCCGCAGGTGGGGTGCGATGACAGCGTTGGCCTTGTTGAAGATGTGGTGAGGGCAGGAGTCGGTTGGGGATCCGGAGTGGATGGAGTTCATCGTGCTGATGGTGTCTTCGAGGTTGATCGGTGTCCAGGCGTTGAGGGTGGTGGTGGGGGGCGTTGGTTTGGTCGTGGGGAGCGTTGGTTGTGTTCTGAAGCGGTTGTGTATGTCAGCGATCTTGTTGTGGAAGTAGGAGGCGAGGGAGTTGCAGAGGTCTTGCGATGGGGTGATGTCGTTGGTTCCGGCGTTGGGGTTGGAGAGCTCTGACGATGTTGAAGAGTTCCTTGCTGTTGTGTGCGTTGTTGTCCAGCCGGTCCTTGAATGCTGTTTTCTTGGTGGCGTGGATCAGTTGATGGTGCATTCGGGTGGCGAGCTTGAGGGTAGTCATGTTGTCCGGCGTTGGGTCTCTTCTCCAGGCTTTCTCGAGGGCTCGGCAGTTCTTCTTGGAGCTCTTGAGTTCGTCGGTGAACCACGGGGCCTTCTTGCTTCCGGGTCTGCTGGGCGGGGTCCTCAGAGGGGCGAGCTCGTCCGCGCAGGTGGAGATCCATTTCGTGAGGTTGTCGGCGGCTTGGCTGGGGTTCGGTGAGCTGGCGGGAGGGGGCTGGCTCAGGGATGCGGTGAGTTGTTCGGCTGTGATCTTGTTCCAGCTTCTTCGTGCAGCCTGTTGCTGGTGGTGGTGGACCGTGGTTCTTTTGAAGGTGAAGTGGATGCAGCTGTGGTCCGTCCAGTGGAGTCCTGTGGCGTGGCTGAAGGAGATGTCTTTGCTGGACGAGAAGACGGCGTGTGTGTCCGGCGAGGTGGGTGGGGGTGGTCACCAGCTGCTTGAGTCCGAGGGTGGCGAGGTTGTCAAGCAGGGTGGTGGTGTTGCGGTCGTTGTTGTTCTCCAGGTGGAAGTTGATGTCCCCGAGGAGGATGTAGTCGGCAGAGGGGAGGGCGTGCGGGCTGATGAAGTCGGCGATGTCTTCGCTGAATTGAGTGCGTGGTCCCGGGGGTCGGTAGATCAGGGTGCCTCTGAGGGTGGTCTTGGGGTCGGTGTGGATCTGGAAGTGCAGGTGTTCGGCGGTTGTCAGGGTGTTGTCGGCGTTGGTCGAGATACGGATGGTGTCCCTGTGGATGATGGCGATGCCTCCTCCAGTCTGGTTGTCGCGGTCTCTCCGGATGATCTTGTAGCCCTCTGGGATGGCGATGGCGATGTCGGGCGCTGAGGAGTCGTTCATCCGGGTTTCCGTGAGGAAGGCAACGTCGGGAGCTGTGGTGTCGAGGAGGTTCCAGAGTTGAACGGCGTGTCTGTGGACGGAGCGGGTGTTGAGCAGGATGCACTTGAGGTGGTTGCTGCTGGTGTTCGGCTTGGCGGGTGCTGGTGTGGGGCGGGTCTGGATGCAAGTGAACTTGCAGGTGCCGCAGCTGAAGGGTCCGTGGGTGCGTCTCGGAGTGGCTCGGTAGCACCTGGGGGTTCGGCCGGTGTTGAGTGCGTTGAGGGTGGCGGCCTCGTAAGTCCGGCGGGTGGGGTGGCCTCTGCGGGGGCCAGGGGTTCTGGCGCTGGGTGCGGTCCAGGCGCGGACGGGCTTACCTTTGGCGCACCTTCGGCGCTCATTCGGTGCTCCCACTGCGCGCGTCCGCTGCGCGGTCGCTCTGGGGGCGTCATAAGAGGGGAGCCGGGAGGGAGGGTCTGCGGGGAGGCGGGGAGCGCGGGATCCAATCGGCGGGTTGGGGGGCGGGGTCTCGTGGGAAGCGGCGGGAACCTGGGGGCTTGGTGGCGGCTGGGGCGGCGCTCGGCGGCCCTGTGGTGGCTCAGGCGGCAGCAGGAGGCCCAGCAGGTAAGGAGCAGGCGGGAGGAGTGGGGGCGACCAGGCCGAGGGCACAGTGGTCACACCTGGGGTAGAGGAGAGGGTCCCCTTAAGAGGGGAGCCGGGAGGGAGGGTCTGCGGGGAGGCGGGGAGCGCGGGATCCAATCAGCGGGCGGGGGGGCGGGGTCTCGTGGGAAGTGGCGGGAACCTGGGGGCTCGGTGGTGGCTGGGGCGGCGCTCGGCGGCTCTGGGGCGGCGCTCGGCGGCCCTGTGGTGGCTCAGGCGGCAGGCGGCAGCAGGAGGCCCAGCAGGTAAGGAGCAGGCGGGAGGAGTGGGGGCGACCAGGCCGAGGGCACAGTGGTCACACCTGGGGCAGAGGAGAGGGTCCCCTTAAGAGGGGAGCCGGGAGGGGGGGTCTGCGGGGAGTGCGGGATCCAATCGGCGGGCGGGGTCTCGTGGGAAGCGGCGGGAACCTGGGGGCTCGGTGGCGGCTGGGGCGGCGCTCGGCGGCTCTGGGGCGGCGCTCGGCGGCCCTGTGGTGGCTCAGGCGGCAGCAGGAGGCCCAGCAGGTAAGGAGCAGGCGGGAGGAGTGGGGGCGACCAGGCCGAGGGCACAGTGGTGACACCTGGGGCAGAGGAGAGGGTCCCCTTAAGAGGGGAGCCGGGAGGGAGGGTCTGCGGGGAGGCGGGGAGCGCGGGATCCAATCGGGGGGCGGGGTCTCGTGGGAAGCGGCGGGAACCTGGGGGCTCGGTGGCGGCTGGGGCGGCGCTCGGCGGCTCTGTGGCGGCTGGGGCGGCGCTCGGCGGCCCTGTGGTGGCTCAGGCGGCAGCAGGAGGCCCAGCAGGTAAGGAGCAGGCGGGAGGAGTGGGGGCGACCAGGCCGAGGGCACAGTGGTCACACCTGGGGCAGAGGAGAGTGTCCCCTTAAGAGGGGAGCCGGGAGGGAGGGTCTACGGGGAGGCGGGGAGTGCGGGATCCAATCGGCGGGCGGGGGGGGCGGGGTCTCGTGGGAAGCGGCGGGAACCTGGGGGCTCGGTGGCGGCTGGGGCGGCTCTGTGGCGGCTGGGGCGGCGCTCGGCGGCCCTGTGGTGGCGCAGGCGGCAGCAGGAGGCCCAGCAGGTAAGGAGCAGGCGGGAGGAGTGGGGGCGACCAGGCCGAGGGCACAGTGGTCACACCTGGGGCAGAGGAGAGGGTCCCCTTAAGAGGGGAGCCGGGAGGGAGGGTCTGCGGGGAGGCGGGGCGCGGGATCCAATCGGCGGGCGGGGGGGGCGGGGTCTCGTGGGAAGCGGCGGGAACCTAAGGGCTCGGTGGCGGCTGGGGCGGCGCTCGGCGGCTCTGTG
Organism: Triturus cristatus; assembly: GCF_964204655.1. NCBI lineage: Eukaryota > Metazoa > Chordata > Amphibia > Caudata > Salamandridae > Triturus > Triturus cristatus. Next base: position 1,054,001,212 of record NC_140579.1, on the reverse strand, counting down.
GCGGCTGGGGCGGCGTTCGGCGGCCCTGTGGTGGCTCAGGCGGCAGCAGGAGGCCCAGCAGGTAAGGAGCAGGCGGGAGGAGTGGGGGCGACCAGGCCGAGGGCAGGCGAGACCAGGCCAGGCCGAGGGCACAGTGGTCATTCAAATAAACAATCAAGGCAATGGAAAACAGGTTGCACACAAGTAAAGTATGAGAACCGGAAGGACAATCCATAGGCTGCGCTCAAAGTGGCCAGAGGTAGTGTTCCATAGTATTCAAGTATCCGGTTGCGCAGTTGGACAGCCGAGGCAGGCTGACACCTGATACAGATCGTGCAGCCATTGCGGAGCAAACAAACCAACAGCAGCACACCAGCAGTAAAGGCGAGGATTAACGGAAGCCCGCCGAAGACGCTGGAAAAAATAGAATGAAAAAATGCCGGTATCACACCAAATATTGTTTGGAACAAGGTCACACAGCCGGAGCCCACAACTTTGAAAAAATGCGCCGAGCCAGTTGTTGACGAGGCATTGAATACAGTGTAAATTAGAGCACCGAAATTAAGTGGGAGATCAGAATTTAAAACAGCATGCACCTCGGTGCGGGTCTTAGCTACGTGAAGGACAAATGTTTCACGAGAGGAAGTTAGGGCGACTTCTTTTTGAGACAACTTATTCTGCTCATCTTGTTGAACTCTGCTTTCAAGGTTGGTTTGGAAGGCCAGATGGATACATAGTCTCACATGCGGGGTGGGAAAAGCACATTCTTACAACAGACTACTCGTTGTGAGACAGTTACAATGTACGGAATCCCTGCTAGCATCCCGCAACACGCCTCATTATTTAAAAACAAATAGCTACCGTTCGCTAATAACGTGAAAGTTGGCGTAATTGCTGGCACAGGATTTCCCTTTAAAATGCAAGCTAAATTCGGGGCGTAAACTTTGCAAGCGCCATGCAATTGGATGTTCCTGCAAATTACTGAGTGATCAGGTGTGGAAGTGCACTCCTCTCCTTTTCAAATAAACCTCTTTTCCTTTCTCAGGCACCTGTATGTAAATAGTAGTGACCAAACTTCATGGAGAAAGGTGGTACCTATTGGTTCATATCTGCCTAAGGCATAGTGTTTCATACATGAACTAAACTTAAACAATGGAAAAGGTAGTGTGATTAACCCATGGATAAGCCGCACAGCTGAGTTTGATTCGGCCACAGAGAATGGTAAAGGTACCAACTTTTCAATATGCAACAGTGAATATGTCGCATCCTTCATGGACATGAACTGTTGTTTATCAGTCAGATTAAACGGCAGGAATAAAGATGATGTATTCATGTAGTCCCAGGGAACTTTCCCAGCCCTCAATGTTTGTAAAGTCCATGCAAACTGCATTATAGAACGCAATTGATTTGACCATGGTATAAAACAGACATGTCATCCTGTACAATATCCACAACAGATGAAACAATATTATCTAATGTGTAAATTCTGGAAGAAAGAGTGTTAATGCTATTATCAATGACAGCAAGCACTTTTTCCAAATTTGCTTGATCAATAGCTCTTAGTCTAGAAGCAGCTTCAATTTGAGATCATTTCCAAACCTCGTTGTAAATAGCATATACCCATCTTTTGGACCTGCCACCCACAGGGCCCTTAACAAAATCATTCAAATCTACATCGTCAGTTAATTTGGACAAATGAAGTTTAACTGACGTTAAGGTGGAATGTTTAAGCCAGTTTTGACATAATTTGCCTACCGAATAGTTAGTAACAGAATGGGAAGATTCAAATTGGGGGTCTACTCTAACCTGTGTATAACCAGGGATCAGACCCAGAAAACGATGTTGACATGAATCTGAACTTTTCTGCCATAATAACCATCCTTGTGGATCCAGGGTGAAAATATTAAAGGATGTATTAGTAATTAGGGACTGCAAGTCATCAAGGGACATATCTGTGTGATTATCCCAGGTTGGATAAGCACCCCGATCAGGAATAGTAGGGGCATTCATCTTTTTAGAAGTTGCCTATCCAAAGCAGGTCTGAAAAATAGTAGAATTCAAAAACATGTGGTTGGGGATAAGGCACGCACGATGCAGCGCTTCTGTGCCTTGGACTTGCCAGGCTTTAGAACTCCAAACAGATTTAAGATCAATGGTATCTTTCCACAGCTCATAGCCCCCTATAGCTAATTCATCCATAAAGGACTTCGAATACAGTAATTTAGTATGTGTCAGTCTAACTTTGGAAGCTGGCTCAGCAATCATTTTAAAATAAAAGGCTTCAGGTTTAGATACACTGAAATCGGTAAAATATGTACATTTTTTCACTAGAGTTTTGGAACTGGCTTCATTGGGAGCTGGACAATGTTCCCATTGTGTATAATTAACGACATTCCTAAAGGTATTCGCTTTATGCAGGAAATGATTGCCATAGTGTTGGTAGCAAAATAACTCTCCATAATTCGCTGAGTCTAAATACAAATCTTCAGCATCAAAATCAGCATAATATTTCAAATCAGAAAAAAGAGCCTCAACAGCTTGGACATCCCAATCATCAGAGCGTATGTTTTGTTTCACAACATCCCCCATAGAAACACAAAGTACATAGGGGACATTAATCACCTCTGTAGGGCCATGAATTTGAAATTTTACAGCATCCCATACAACCCCATCTAACACAGGCCAGGCAGTAATATTAACAAAAGTCTGGTCCCTCTTCATGACGTGTGATGAGGAGTGGGGTGCCAAAGTTCCATCAATTAATCTAATTGAGATCTTTCTGTAAGATAATGTCCATTCACTAGACTAAAAAAGACAACTACAAATCCAATCGACATAAACAAAAAAATAGATATGAGCACCAACCAAATGTAAGTCCAAGGGGGAATTAAAAAATGTCTTTTAAACCAAGCAGCAAAAATAGAAATTTTCGATGGGGCATTCGATGTTGTAGAGTTAGTGTCAAATCAAAAACGTGATCTGTGGCATAGGTATACTCAGTATCTTTATGGGGAAAACCAGCCGGTGGAGTCAATAAAGGATTAGTAACTGTATCCATTTCAATGGCAATGTCAGGCCTGTTTGTATTTGCCGGAGCCAAAACAGAATTTCTCAGTATTGCTGGACAAGAAACCGCTGGAGTCCTACTAAGAAGAATCGGCCACTCGTTGTAGTTTGACATTGTCAATGGAGATGTCCCTGTTATCCTTGCGACCAGGAAGTTCAGGTAAAGTGACTGTTCTTGTACCCTGCACGCCAAGCACTGGAACAGGTGCACGATAAGAGGGGCCAAACTCCTTCTTGTTGTCCACCTTCTCACGGACCAGGTCACCAACTCAAGGTAGCCAGCCAACTACCGGAATCTGAAGTGCAGCATCAGTTGTGGAAGGCAAGTGTTCCTTTGCAAGACTGTCTCGAACCTCTTGTAGATTCTGTTACACAGCAGAATGATCATCTACGTCAAAGGGTGCGGCCGACGCAGCCATGTCTAGACCATCAAGGTCCAGAACAAACATTTTTATGCCAAAGAGCATTTCGTATGGGGTCCGTCTACCCAGAGACCTTCTAGGGAGATTATTAAGTGCACGTTTAACGCTATACAAATGGGCCAACCAGTTCCTGCCAGAACCTAAAACCCTAGCTGTCAAGGATTGCTTTAAGTCGCGGTTCATTCGCTCCACAACAGAATTGCCCTTAGTCCTATATGGAGATGAAAATTTGACTTGGACCCCCAAAGACCTCATGGCATCCTTGTACGCCTTGGAGGCGAATGCTGGACCCTGGTCCAAATGGAGGGTACCACATGCAAAAATTCCCACAAAGACACGCATATCCCAGATGACAGTTCGAGCATCAGCACTCCTTTGTGGCCAGACCCATAGAAAACGTGTGTATGAATCCATTGCAACTAATATATACTTATACGCAGTATCAGAGGAGAAAGGACTGCAGTGACCTAAATAAATACAACCAAGTGGTTTATTAGATATGTACAACTGTGTTTGAGGTGGACGCACAGCAGTCGAAGGTTTAATCTGCTGGCAAATGTCACAAGTAAGGACATAATCACAAGTCTGTTTATACAATCCGCACCACCAGTAACTTTGTAAGATAGTAACAGTCGCTGAGACACATGCATGGGCTGAAGCCATACCTTCGTGAGCGGCTGTTATCAAAGCTAGCCTGCGGTCCGCATTGGGAATCAACCGGTCACCAACGTAGTTAATTCTCACATAGGGAACTTTATCAGGACTTAAATGATAAGAGTATTTAGAAGGGAAACCTTGAGGCTAATTATCACCCTTCTCTGTTGCAGAAATGATTGCCAAGATGTCATCATCCATTTTACTCTTGGATCTTGTAACTTCTGCTACCAGATATGTTGCCACTGCTGTTTTCGCTGCCTCGTCAGCTAAACTGTTGCCAACAGAGTGTACCCCTACGCGCTGGTGACTAAGAGTATGAATTACATTCACGAGCGGCAGACGTTGTTTAAGATCTGCGACTCTAACCCAAAGCATTTTATGTTTGGTTGTGCTACCTTTGGAATCACGATATTCATTTTGGGACCACAAGAATAAATTGTCGTTGAAAGACTGTACACAGTAGTATGAGTCACTCACAATAAGAGTAGTAACTCGAGCATCAGCAAATTCCAGTGCAAGCACCAGAGCACGTAGCTCTGCCAACTGGGCGGTACAATCACCCAATGTCTGCGTATGCACGACATCAGACTTGAATTCTCCATTCACAAAAGTACCAGCCACTATTGCGCAGGCCGTTGAATATGCATGCTTAGATTCCGTCGCCGGTTGCGCCGAACCGTCAGTATATATGATACAATGGTAATCTTCAAGCGGGCACAAGGACAGAGGAGCTGGATGAACAAAATCATACTGCAAGTACTCCTGAGACTGCAATGAGGCATCAAAGATAAATGTGACATCCGGAGACGTCAAAGAAGTGCCCATTGTATCCAACGTGGAAGCAAAGCTTTAGAATTCGGTACAATGGCCTTCGTCACTGTCTCAAGGGCAGGATACGGTGTGACAACCAACATGCGTTTCCCTTGTGACAGCACTCTTTCAGAATCGCCATCTGCACTGCAGTCAAAACTTTTTCGACAGTGGAAAAGCGCATTTCAGCCGAAGTGTGCAAGTGTGACTTGTAAGCAATAGGTACTGTATCACCTTTATTAAACGTCAAGTATGTGAAACCCACTGTGCCAGGCACAATTCTAATAACGAGGTTCGTGTGGTTATCACGTGTTAATAAGTATTTAGTAGCAAGAAGATCAGCCTGCAAAGAGTACAGGGTAGCTGAATGTTCTGACAGCCAGCTCGATTTGGTACAAGTAGGTTGTACCAAGGCATATAGCGGCTTCATTCACTGGGCATAATCGGGAATGTAAGTACGCCCGAAATTTAAAAATACATCAAAGATTGTCGTTTTTTCAGTGTTGTTGGAGCGCGTAAACATGCGCATTTCTCCAGGAAGTGAGGTGCTAAACCTCGTCCTTCGTTGTTGAGCTCGTAGCCCAAAAACAACACTGTATACTCTGTAACTTTGTGATTTTGCAAAGTTAAATTTGTAACCGAAGTCCGCAAACATGACAGTGATGCGGTCAACGCGACACAGATGCGGCCATAATTCGTCGTCTGTGCGATAAATATCAACATACGAGTACGCATCAGGGTCAATGCTCTCCATTAGAAAGACTACACGTGCGGCAAAGACGCCTGGACTGTTTTTGTAGCCCATGGCTAATCTTTTAAACTGTTTCTGTTTGCCGCCAGGAGTAAAGGCTGTCTATTGACTACTAATAGAGGACAGGTTATGGCTGTAAAAGCCATTGGCGATGTCAAGTGTGGTCTTAAACCTTTTTCTCACGATACTATCAACGAGGGCAGAACTGTGGGTGTTTTGTACCGCGCACGTCCAACAGTGAGAGTTCAAATGCCGATAATCCAAAACTAGGCGGTACGACCCATCAGGTTTGGTTACAGTGAAAAGAGGATTATTCATGGGTGACACACATGTTTCAATTACACCTTGATATTCCAATTGTTAAAGAATTTCTGCGACGTGCGATCTAGCTTCTCGGCGCATGGGATATTGGGGTTGGGGTTGTGGCTGTGGCATAGACCGCAAAGGAATCTCATGGCTTGGCGACAATTTATCCCACCCAACCTGAGTACGGTACAATGCCGGAGCAAGCACTGTGCCCACTCTTCTGCAAAGTTCTGAGCTTGCTCCTTCGGGACAGTGTGCACGAAAGATGGGAGGATTACCTCCTCCCCTCTGGGAGCGGCCAAAACGAAAGCTGGGGGCCAGTCCGCCTCTGCTAACAAAATGTCATATGTAGATGTCAGATTTTCCCCAAAAATTCCTTTTATGGTACGTTGTATGTCACCTTCAATTAAAAGGACTATGTCATATAGTCTGTCAGGGGGAGCCACTCTCGTGTCAGCAGTGTCTACAGTAATAAACTATTGTAACCTCCGCTGCACTGTCTAGCAGCGTTAGTGCCCATGTCAGGTTCCGAAGCTGTGTTCTCACTATCTGTGGCATACCTCGCTGTTAGTGCAGCAACTTTCTTTTTCTGAAACGGAGATCGTTGACGTGGAAAGTCGTCCTGCTTACCTTTATCATCAGCCGGGCGGGGCTGCTCACGTCCTTGAGGCGCACCCCGACCTCTGCACGTTCACCTCCACTGGCTTGCGAGACCGATGTTTCCTGCGAAGAACGAGGAGAACGTTGTTCAGGAACCTGAAATCTATCAGGAGACCTAATTGTTGTGCGATCACGCAATTCATATGTGCGTTCAGTAGTCACTGGTATCGGTGATGCGGGACGTGACCCCTGTTTCTGCTTCCCCTGTTTTTTGCCTTTCCAATTTTGTTTAGGAAAAACAGGACGGTCGTCTTTTGCAGACTTAACCGTCTGAGTTTGCGGTTGCGCTGTTGTTTTAGCAAAAGGCTTAACCCCCAAACTATTGCGGCCAATGGTCTTGTGTGCCTCCGCAATAATGTTTGGTAACTGCCGGGGTTTATCGACGTCATAGACGAGTCACAGTGCATTCGACACCTGAAAGTTAACCGCATCTCCCTTGACATTAGCAAGGATGAGATCAGCAACTACGTCGAACACGCCGACAAGCCTCATTCCCAACTCGACCGCCGCCTCCGGACCATGCTCATCCTGAACACGTTTAATCACGGAGGGCAGTACAGTCATAGACAGTGTGCACTTTGCGTAGACTGCTGCAAATACTTTACCCAAGTTTTCACAGTCTGTTACCACTGGGACTAAGCCTTTCTGCAAACTAATTGTAAGGATCCTGTGTTTTTCCACAGGAGTAGAATTAGGAAATACTGCTTCCAGTTGGTCAAATTTCTCAGCAAGCCAATAAGGCATATTGTCCTTATTCTGGGGGCGCTTGCCCATTACCGAATTAACCATGATGAGACTAATAGTGATCCCGGCGGTCCAACTGGTTGCGTCGCAACCTCAGGTGCCCCCACCTGGACATTGCGAGAGACGTATTGCACCAAAGCCCTATGCACCGCAATCAAGGCGGTATGTAGTTGACGTAAGTCATCCAGCAGGGCTTGCAAATATCGTGAATAAGGTTTGAACCCGGCCAAGACTGGCCAAAGGAATGGACAAGGGACCTAACCGAACCGGAGTTACGGTGTGGGGGAGGGCGCCATTGAACCAAATACGATGCTGACCATCAGAAATTGGAATTTCCTGCGTCCTATACGGCGTGTAATTAGCTGGAACTGCCGTAGGAGTGTATGCGTGAAACGTCTTATCATCCGCATTCACCTCCAGAAAAGTAACCCAAGAGTAAAACAGCTCATAGGGGAAGGATGCATCGGCACTCACTACAAAGATAATTGACATTCCATCGTCTGGCACCCCGAACTGCGTCAAATGACGCCGGAGAGGTGCGCAACTATGCGCTGCAATAGCAACTTCAGCCATAAGGACGCAGAGGAGAAAAACAATTTATATTAAACCGTAGCACAAAAAGGGCGAAGTAATTCAAAATGAAACCTTTTTAATTGTCAAGCTTGATTGAACCTGTAATTCAACTATATATAGGTAGGTTTAAACCTTCACTCCCGTCAACCGTAAACAAGAGTGAGGGTGTTGTGGACAAATATAAGCACTACTAAGGTGTCTCAATCATAAGACCAAAACGTTAGGTGCGCCATGTTGCGGGAATTCTGCTCATGCACAGAACTATGCGCAGGAAACCAGGACCTCAGTGAATTGTGGTGTACCAAAAAACTCACCTCAGTACCTAGAACCCCTATCCGACTAGCATCAGTTTCTCATTCGTTCTCCGTATCATATCGAAGCTACCAATGATTAGACAACCCAGAACAAGCGACTTAGAATACTCTCAGGAATGGTAGGAATCAAGAACATCTTTTCGTTGTTATTCTCATATCAGTCCATAACGTGAGTAATCCGAGACACGGAAAAGGTTAAAATGTTTATTTTTAACTACGTGCTCTAAGAAGCAGTACTTTGGCTAACATAAGCAAGCAAATTATCAGAAATAAAACCATCAGCATTGTTACAATTCCATAAAAAGCAAATGAAGAAATCATATTACAATGATAGTGGAAACCGGTCCTTTAATACCTTGTGTACCACCCTCCCCTGGCTAATAAGCTAGTTTTATAAGAATAATAGAAGGTCTGTAGGTATGAATGGGGAACCCCATACCTCCAAGATCAGCTTAGGTGAATCACATCACAGGATCAGCACTGCTCTCTGTGTCTGGAAAGGTTTTCTCCAAGAGTGCCAGCATCATGCATGCAATGCAATATTAAAGGCACCCGAGTTTCAGATATTTGCAGCTGTGCGCTTGTTGTGTCTAGAGCGTGGGCCGATCAACCTGAATTCAACAGCATACATTGTTATTTGACCTTGACGGTTTCTGCACACAGAGTTCAGACTAAGGTCGCGGTGCACGTTTAGAGATGTGAGAAACCGACCGTTCTCATATGAAGAAAAAGCAAGCAAGCAGTTTTACTTATAACAGTTGCGTGTAGTGTCGTGTGCAAAAGCGGCAAAGTGTCAAGATGGCGTTAACATCCAAAACCCTTATGCTAACATAGCAATGTGTGCAGGCAAAACCCTGTCTTCACTACAGGTCTTCCTCAGGGATGTATGTACACAGTTGTAGGACACTACATATAGAGAATAAAAAGAACAAATTCTAATGAGTATAAACAGCTAATGCCATGTGTTCATATGCCTAGTAATGCTTTGAAACATTCATACATATTCCACAATGGGCCTATGTGTAGTTGTCTTAAAGATGGAGAACTTCCACGAATAGCACCTGTTATCTGTGGTTGGCCTTTCTTGACCTCATTTATTGAATATATATCCGAAGTTCCAACTGGGCCAGCTGCAGAAAGATGGTAAAAAAATAAATAAAATTCGGAGCAGTTCATGGAAAGACGAGACCGCTATCAGTTGCGCTCCACTAATTAGAAAACGTCTTCCCAGTGACATTTCATTCAATGCCTCCGATTCCTTCTATCCCAACTATATTTATCAGGTTCACCGCATTATCGCTGACTTCTTCATATTAACATGCAAACCAGTTGGTTCCTAATCCCAGATGTTCTGCTGGGCTTCTTGTTTACAACACAGTTTAGGACGCTAACCCTGTGCTTCTTTTATACTCGGTGTCATCGTTTAACAGTGCTTTTACCCTGTGGTATTCTGGGTATTGTGGTCCTTTTAGGATTTTCGGCATAAGGAGATTTCCAGTGTTTTTTTTACGTGGGAAAGTGTGTATTCCTTCTAGTTTATATATTTAGGTTTAAATTGTTTTATTGGTTTTGGTACTAAAGAAGGATAATACAAAAAACATCTCACCTACATCCACCGGCCGATGAGGAACAATCAGTGGAGAAAGAATGGAAGTAGAGAGAATAGACAAAGAGAAAGTGGTATTTAGAATAGGGGGATAGTGGATCACACATCTACTTAAGATGATGGTATTTGAGTTATAGATGACGCATGCCGCCTGTTCAGGAACCTCAGAAAGGGTCCCCATGCCTTATCAAATTGGGGTATTTGTTTGCTCTACTGAGGCCCTTAGCTTCCCCATGGTAACGAGATCCCAGGTTTTGTAAAGCTAGTCTAAATGAGTGGGTATTTTGGCCATACCCCAACGTGTCAGCAAAATCTGTTTGACGGCGCATAGGGCCAGAGAGATGGCTCGCATTGCGTGGATTCTAAAGGATAGGTCAGGGCTTTCAGGAGGCTCAGCAGAATGTAGCTCTGGAATTTGGGGAGTTCAGTTTCATACATTCAGTCCATGGAAGCGAAAACTTCAGTCCAGTAATGCTGAAGCTTCGGGCACTGCCAAAGAAGATGAGTTAAAGTCCCCACTTGTTCCCAATCCCTCCAGCAGCGTGCGTCCCCATCCCTCTTCCATTGAGCTGTTCGCGCAGCGGTATAGTACCAATAGTGGACTATTTTGAGGAGCGTTTCTTTGCCCAAGGCGCTACGCACAGAGGAATGGACTCGCTTTTGAATGTCTGACTATTCTTAGGAGGTGAAGAGGCATTCGCACTCTTTCTCCCAATACAGCTGTGCTGATGTAGTGCAGAAGTGGCTCTTCGTTCATCCCTTCAACTGAAACATTTTGGCCAAACCACCTCTCCGAAGCTATCAGAGATACAGACCCAAAAGAGAAGGCTTGCCTTTGAGGATGAACCCGTATTGCAGACCTCCCACCAGAGGCAGGGGCACAAGCTGCCCCCCCTCCAAGTGCTGCCTCCACCTTCATTCATCCACCTTCTCCACTTCAATTGCTGCGCTCACACACACACTGCCTCTGCCAGAGTCATCTAAGGGGTTTCCATGCTCCTTTCCCAATCCAGGCTGGCCCTTTAGTCTTGCTGATTCCCAGGACACGCCTTTTGATCCAAGACCTACAGATGCCCCTTGGAACCCCCACGATGTCAATCCCATCCTACCGCCAGGGTGATCCAGGCCTCAACCTCTATCGCGTCAGGGCTTTCCCCCCTCTCAAGATACTGCAGTATTCCATTAGGTCACCCAGCAGACAGCTGGCTTCCATAAGGAGGTCATGCATGCCCTTCATGAGGAAGAGCACTTCCTCGTGGAGACACTTTCTAAATCAGAGTCGAAGGTGCAGTTGTTGCGAATGTTTAAGACGATGCTTAAATCTGACTGTGAGACATTCAAGGAGCCCATGAAGGCAAGAGTAGAAATACCTACATTGAAAAAGGAGTACGAGCCCACCTCAAAGACCCTGTCTACATTCGCTGCTGTGTTCCCCTGACTGCCTACTCATCCATACTGCCCACAGAGCGGCCTTTGGTCAGGTTACAGGCAATGTCCGACTGCCAGATAAAGACCAAGAAGCTCAACACAGTTGGCAAGAGTGTAATCATAGGAGCATTTAACCATTGTCGAATAGCCTACTCTGTCGGGCTCCGCTTCAGCTATGACCCATCCCAGTGAGAGGAAATGCAGGATCTGGTTAAACATCTCTCTAAGGAGCTCAAGAAGACAGTGTCCATGACCAAGACCATCGCCAACGCCAACATCCGTTCTGTCCTAGACTCCATGGACACAGCCTCTCAGGGTGTTAATACCAGCGTTCTCCTGAGACCTGGTTCCACATTGTAGAGCTTAAGCTGGAGGTCCAACAGCATTTCCTCAACCTTCTATTTGGAGGGAAAAAACAATCTGTGCAACATGTTGGCAAGATGCTGGAGAAAATCAAGAAGCACACCAACATCGCAAAATTAACACGTGCAGTCTCCCAACTCTAGCTGCCATGGGAAACCTTTGGAGGTAGCAAGCTAGAAGAGGAGCTATAGCCACTTCTTCTGACCAGTCACAATCCTAACAGTGAGAACAGTAGCTCTTTCATGAGTAGGTGGGCTGGGGTTATGCCAGAGGTGTCTATAGAGTCAATAACAATAAAAGTACGGGTAGTGGAGGCTCTGGTAAAGGGGCCTCCACCACCAAACACAGACATGCCCACTTCCCTACAATCACATCACCTGTTAGGAGAGACTGCATGATTTCCTATCCTGCTGGGTGGAAATCGCCTCAGGCAAGTGGGCTCTGACAGTGGTCTGTCAGGATACTGCCTAGAACTCCTTACACCCTCCCAGCATCCCACACCTTACACATGCCTTCAGCAGAGAACATTTTTGCCTTTTCCAGGGAAAGGTGCAGGCACTTCTTCACAAGGGTGCAACACAACGAGTGCCCCCCTCACTACTGTAGCAAGGTAATCTACTCTCTTTACTTTTTCATTCCAAAGGACAGCTCCCTCAGGCCAATTTTGGACATCGGGCCCTTCAACAAACACATCTTGTCAGAACATTTTCCCATGACAACCCTGCAGGACGTAATTCCTGTCCTCCAAAAAAGCAACCACATAAAGCAGTTAGACCAAGGTTTCCTGCTTTCACATAACCATTCACACCACACTGCCCTTTGGGGTTACTACTGCACAAGGGTGTTCACGAAATGCCTGGTGGTGAAGGCCACTCATGTGTTCCCCTACCTTGATGATTGGCTGATCAAGAGCGCAGGCAGTCAGCAATGCCTAGCTCGAGCTCAAGTTGCAATCTCCTTGCTCCACAGCCTGGGATTAACCATAAATGCAAAGTTCTAGCTTCCAAACCTGTAGATCCAGTTCTTCCTGGGTTCCATCCTAAATGCCATTACACGCAAAGCATACCTAAACCAGGGTATTATATTGCACTTATATTGCATTGGCCATTACCCCAGTAGGCTGAAGCCTTGGGGCCAGTTTGAAAGCCATGGCCTCTCCTAGTGCCTCTATCACTCTCCCTAGCTCATCAAGGTTGCAGCAGGCACAGGGAGGCTTCAAGAGCGAGAGTAAGAGAGGAAAGAACTGGAAGGTAGACAAGAGAGATGAGAGAAGGAGAGAAAGAGAGAATTGATGGATGGAATGAGCGAGATTGTGAAAGGAGAGGCATTAAGCGGGCTAATTTGAGCATTTTTGCGAGGGTTTCTTTTGGTGCCCCAGTCTGTCCCGGACATCAACCAACAGAAGGTGTTGGCAATGCAGAATCTACTGCCTCTTTTTCATATCAGGCATTAGTTTATGGTCAGAACTGTAAAGCACCTCGCAAACATGACTGCCTCATACATCACCATAGTGCCCCATGCCAGGTTCTACATGCGCCTGTTGCAGAACTGCCTTTTGGTGGAGTGGGAACCCATGAAGGGTCAATGGAAAGACCTAGTATTGTTGAAGGCCAGCATCTATCGCTCTCTGCAGTGATGGAACAGCAGCAAACTGTTGCAGAGTAGGCCTTTCATAGACTCCATCCTGCAGGTGAACATTACCAAGGACGCCTCGTTCTCAGGCTCAGGGGCACCTAGATGATATGAACATACAACATATGCGGCTACCTTGGGTTCCTGGCCATATGAATAGCTGTCTTATTTCAGGTCAGGTCATTAAGGGCAAGGTTGTCCTTATCAAGACAGAGAGTGTGACCATTTATTACCTCCAAAAGCAAGGCAGTACACATTCTTCCAAGCTGTCAACACTAGTGCAACAGATCTGGGATTGGGCTATGTGCCCCGCATACACCTCCTGGCACAATACCATCTGAGGATAGACAACTACTTCACTGACATGCTCAGCATGATGCATCAAAAAGTCCATGAGTAAAATTTCCACCTGCAAGTCCTACTCACTTACTTCCACCATTGAGACACCTCACAGATAGACCTTTTCACCACCCACGACAGCTCAAAATGCTCAAACTTCACCCAGTTATTTGGATGCCCTGGCCAGGGTTATTTTCATATGTTTTTCACCTCTACCACTCCTTCCGTACATGATGAGGAATATGGTACAAACATCCCTCACACTCATCATGGTGGCTCCCACTTGGCCAGGCAGCCTTGGTACTCAATGCTCCTCGAGATATTAATCGGCACCCATTAGAAGCTCCCCAACAGGCCAGGCCTTCTCACACAGAACCAAAATGAGTCACCTGGCCCTCAGACAGCTCAACCTAGTGATCTGTCACCTGAGGTCTTAGAGTTTGGCTATCTCAGTCTCCTGCAGTGGTGCATGACTGTCCTCAGCGAAGCCTGCAGACCTGCTGTCTGTGTATGTTATGCTGCAATGTGGGGAAAATTGTCCCTTTAAAGTCTACTGTCTAAGACATCATTTGCTAACTCTTGCACCTACAAAAGTCCCCACCTCCATTTGCCTACACCTAGCCACTATTGCTGCCTTCATCCAAAACAGAGAACCTCTTTTTTTATTTATGAACATTTTCAGCAAGGCATTCACGGAGGGCCTCGAGTATCATACCTCTCAGGGTGCCCCCACCCCTGCATGGATCTTAATGTTGTGCTCAAGCTCACATTACGATCTTGCCCCCTCTTCAAACCACTGCACCCTTACCCTTTGCAATTCCTCTCATGGAAGATAGAATTCCTTGTAGCCATAACTTCTCTGTGGCCTCAGTGAGCTGCAGGCACTTACTTTGCAAGAGCCTTTCAGTCAAGTTCAGTGACATGGTTCTTCTCAGAATTTATCCTACGTTCCTGCCCAAGGTTGTATCCTCTTTCCACATAACAAAACTATAGAGCTCCCAGTCTTCTTTCCACAGCCAGACTATGACAGAGAGAGCTCATCATGCTCTTGATGTAAAATGGGCTCTCATGTTCTATATTGTCAGACCTGGTATCACAAATAAACAAATAACCCTCTCTGGGCTTCTCAGTGCACAGTGATCATGGCCTTTTTGGGCAATATATTTGTACTGATATATTGCAAGCGGCTACCTGGTCACCCCCACATATGTTTACCAAACACTATTTTCTGGGTATCCTAGCCTGTCAACAAGCTATGGTTGACCAGACAGTACTAAGAACTTTGTTCCAGATGTCTGCACCATCAACGGGCTAACTACGGCTTAAAGAATATACTGCATTACAGACTATGTATAGCACATGCATCTACTGCTACACAACCTACGGATGGAAATATTATTACCCTCTCTGTTTACGCGTGTAGTGCTGTAGATTCTCATGCTCTCATCCTCTTTTCTGGAGCCTGGGTCTGCTATAGATCTATCCTTTTGTCACCTGTTCTACATTTGCAATATGCACAGCGTGCTACGCTGCTTTCAAGTCAACACTCCATACATACGATCACCCACTGTGCACAAAACATTCTAGTATGGAGTTGGTGCCCATGCGCGTTGCCTTCTAAGAGTGAGTCACAGTTCATGGACAGATGCTTACAGGGTGCTTTACGTAGAGTTCATGTCCAGATTTACTAGTACAATGGTTCCGATAGATAGAAAAATACAAACATGACATTTCGGCACATGGGTACAGTTTAAATGTGTAGGGCGGGAGAAGTTGCATTTACAATTTGTATATACAGAGTTGTTGCATTCCGTGATTTGATGGATTTCAGAGGAGCTGAAGTTGCATGAACTCATCTTGTCTACTGTTTTTTGTGCTTTTTCACTCCAAGAGAGCTCCACAGAAGCAATTCATGATGTGGCTAGAAGTTATAGGAGTATGTGATTTTTTACAGATGTTTTTTAAAGATGTTAAGGATGGACCATGTTTGATACGTAATAGTATGTCATTCAATACCTTTGGAACAAAACCATTGAAGCAATGAGTTTGTGAAGAGGTTTTGTTGTAACAAAGTAGTTTCAGTTGGAGATTGTACTGCAAACGTCTTTCAATACCTGTGAATGTATTGTTCAAGCAGTGGAGTGTATTTAGCTTCTGAGTTTGGAATATGATGCAGGTAAATCTTAAAGTACAATGGGCCTGGAATGACAGCCATTTGATTTCATTTTGTGCTGGGGTGATATGAGCAAAGTTCTTGTGTTTATGATTAGTTCTGCATTTATCTAAAAGACAGTTTGATCTAGGAGAGAAGTTCAATGACTGATTTTCTATAGAAAATTGGTATTGGGGTATATCTCTGGTTGATTGATCTTTATGAAAGGAGGATAAATTGGGTGCAATTGCTCTTTAAATTATTTCCTTGTGGTTCTCCCACACAATGCATACATCTCAGAATATACAAAAATGTCATTTGTGATCATACATTTGTTTCACTAAATATGTTAAAAAATGTAAGCAAGTATACTATACTAACTTGAGTGACTATCTACTTTGAACTTTTGCAGTATATAGTAATATCTTGAAGTGTGCCATTAGCCTATGTGGGTAATTCTGAGGGAGCAGAGAAACTGAAAACAATTAAATGTTTCTTTCATTTTTAGCCTCCGAATTTAATATAAGTACCAGAATTGTTAGCAAGAAACAGTTTAATGATAATGAACCCAGTAAATGAGTAATCTTGGTTCTGTATCATACCAGACTTATGTGCACATCTAACAAACTCAGAACCCTGGAATACCAGTGAAACACCACAATTGAATGCCAATGGATGGCACTCGAAAGCTCACCAGAAAGAAGGACAATAAGGGTGTGAAAAGGTTAAATAAAAATAAACCTAGTCAGGAGGTATCTTGTGATATTAATTGTGTGAAATCGATATACAAAACGGCATTTGGCAAGTAAACGTGATGCAATTGAGAGGTAGTAGATAGAATAACGAGCCATATAGATTTTAGTGCTCTGTAAATTTCTATAGTGAAACCAGTGGCAATTTTCATGTAAATAACAGTATTTCTCCAGTTGCTTGGTACAGTTATATTAGATATCTGCACATTATATGTGGGTATTCATGCACCTGTGACTATTTTTTGTGCACGTGGACTAGTAGTACTGTGAAGATTACACTGGATACATTGATTAAGGTTATACACATCACAATACAAGCTCTGTAGCAATTAATAGATAATAGAACATTTTTAAATCTTCTGTATACAAACTTCTTTACTTCAACTCAAACCATAACTACATACGTAGTCAACAAAGAAAGGTATACATAAATTGACCAGGTAGCTATCAGTCTCCCAGATATAGCTCATTAGTCAGAGTAACACCTTTATATCATGCAACAAATTACCCTATATTTCTTCAAATACAGACAATTGATTGCTTTGTTTGTATATTAGCCTTTCGTGCTCAGCCATGCCTATCACTTCCCTCTACCATTCATCTGTATCTGGCGGTATTAAAGACTAGTGACTGATAAGGCATTCCATTCCATCTACGTCTGTGATTCTTGAGACCAGGAATTTTCAAGAAGTCATGCAATGGTTAGAAGTAATTTTAAAGTCAATGGAGCGCCTGGTCTAAACTGTCTTCCAGTATCATGTTTTACATGCAAAGTGGAGTTTTAAGCCTAAGTGTTTATCATTTGTTTTAGTGCTATATTCTGGAAAATCCCTGACAGCTGGCAAGGTTCCATTCTATTACCAATTCATAACAAGCATTGGCATAGCCAATATGTCTTGCTTTTGGGACCTTATAAGTATTTAGTTATGCAGCACAATATCCTTGGTGCAACAATATCAACCGTTGCATGGCTAAATACTCATAAAGTCCCAAAGGCGAGACCTATTGGCTATGCCAATGCTTGTTTCTTTTTATTAGAGTTGATATTGGAGTTGACAGAAATAACAGTTTATTAAGATTTTCAGATGAAATAGGCGCCTCTGACTGGAAGTAAGTGAAGTCAGCGCCCCTCTGAAATTAAAGGGGCACGAGCAGACGAAAAAAATAAGCAACAATGCTGGAGGAGGAAGGACGGGGGCAACAAGCAATGGGGCGGTGGGATGGAGAAAAAACAAGTACCTCAAACCAATTGCGACCAGCTGAAGGACACATAAATAAATGTATGAATTCAGTACTTGGTCTAGGTTCTCCATCAAAGGGACAACACCAAGAAGAAAGGACCTTTTTGAGTGTTTTTTTTAAGACACAACAGGTCACCGGGAAGCAATAGTGCACATAAGCTGCCTGCGGGCTCGATCTAAAAACGAGCATTGGGAGAAGGGAGTGCAAGCAGTAAGGCACACATGGGAAAGCAATGATGAGAAGGGACTGACAATGAGGGAAACAATAAAAAAAAAATACTCCTCCCACGCCCCACAGAGCGAGAACTGCACGTTTTGCTTCAGCGCCGATCGAAAGAGGGTGATGCGACGTCTGTAACATAACCCACTAAATACTTGAACCCGTCGGGAAAGCCATAATCTGGGCGATGCCAGATCTTGTGCACAAGTGCATTAATTATTGTGGTGCTTAGGATACTTGAACGCAGATCAAAATCAGTAAATGACATGTAAATGTCAACATCCCATAAAGCACCAACAGGAGAGCGTAAACAACCACCAAAAAAACAAGTGGAAGGGGTGGGGGGAGTGCACGCGCGCGTTAAGCAGCAGCCGTTTGCTCTTTTTCAAAGCACACACTCGTGCTTGTGGCGCGCCGCTGCGCCCTCCCGCAAGCTGTATGCCGTCACAAGCACGAGTATGTGCTTGGAAAAAGAGCTGTACGACGGCTAAAGGTCTCCTAAGCAGCGCATGCGCGCTTCGCAGGCGAGACCTAAAAAGGCCAGTCCTCATGGGAGGTTACAAATGTAGTCAAGGCGATTCTAAGGAGGGACTACTAAGCTTATTCATGAACCAAAAGCAACCATTTAGAAAGGATAATAACAGGAGCCAATTGAAAAGATGAGCAGAAAATCGGCGGAGCTTCAAGTCCATACCTGAATACAGCATGTCACGCAGAGCAGCGCCTGCGCTGCCCAGGCTCGACCTAAAAACCCTTTGACAATTTGAAATGACTACATGGGTAATAAATAAATGCCTTAGCTGGAATCCTCCTGGCACTAAGGTAATAATATGAGTAATAAATCTCCCCAACTTGATAATAGCTTTAAAAACATTTTGAACTTTTAGAATACATTAAATAATTTAACAAAGCAAAAGCTTCTATATTATTGGACTGGGCTGCACACAGGAGAGCTACTCACAGGTAGGCGGAGAGCTACTGGTAGCTCACGAGCTACTCGTTGGAGACACCTGCACTAGAGTATATATAACCCAATAATTCCCTCCAAGGTTACCATCCAGGGGTACTGAGCACGTTCTCGCCGTGCTCGAAGAGTTCACTAGGGTGAATTAGACACTTTCTGCATTTGCACCACTCTGGGTACATGAAACACAGTCTCCCTGCCCCACCTGCATTGAGATCACCTACACAGGTCACCAGAGAGCACACAACATAGGCTCTCAAGCACGGAGACACACAGGGTGCATATAAAAAGGCCCTCAATGCAACCAGATCACCTTGGTCTATGTAACTCAGTATCTCCCTACATGCAAAACAGCTGGGTGTATTTAGCATGGTGTATATGATGCCTCTCACACGCCCGCGCCACAAGGGTGCCTATAACAGGGCTCTTCTATGCACGCAGATCACCAGGTTATATATAAATAGGACTTCCTGTGTTGGAACAACAAGTGTATGTATGTATGTATGTATATATATATATATATATATATATATATATATATATATATATATATTCACTTAAAAAACCATATGCTTCACACATGTTATAGTTAGGTGGATATTTCACTCGTAAAAAAACAATTAAATTCCCCCGTTATATTTAGTTCAGATAACTATAACTCGCGCGCCCGCAATCCACTGCTCATGACGTCACATATTACATCACTCATGACATGGTCAGTGGCATCACTCATGACATCATCCTTGTGATAGAGTGGCGGTCGCGCGAGTTATAGTTATCTGAACTAACTATAACGGGGGAATTTCATTGGTTTTGTACGAGTGAAATATCCACCTAACTATAACATGTGTGAAACCTATGGTTTTTTAAGTGAATTTGCAAGGTTTTTCGACTAAAGGTCCTATGGAAAAATGCATGGGGAAAACGCGTTTTGGGACCCCCCTTTTTTCTCGGCCTCCGCTTGACGAATCACCCTGAGACTTTCAGGGTAGGAGCTGAACGGAGCGCCCCATTAGTTTTGAAAATTTTGCGAGGGTTCGTCAACCGGCGCCAAAGTTATTCAAAATAGAATTTTCAGATTTCCTATGGAAACTCGGTCCGAACTAGAACTATCTACTGGCGACCGCCAGTGGATAATATATATATATATTCACCAAAAAAAACATAGGTTTCAGGGGCGTTATAGTTAGCTGGACATTTCCCTCGTACATAACCCTAGAAATTCCCCTGTTATAGTTAGTTCAGCTAACTATAACTCGCGCCCCCGCAATGCACTGCTGATGACGTCACATATTACATCACTCATGACATGGTCAGTGACATCACTTTTGACATCTGAAATGACATCACTGATGACCTCATCCAGTGAATGTGTGTTTTTCTGAAAAGTTTAAATATGTTTTATATATCTATAGTGAAAGGCCTATGGAAGAATGAGTGGGTGTATAAGTGTGTGAATGGGTGATTTTCTAGGTGCGTAGCTGACTCTAAGTGAGTCATTAAATGTATCTTACTGCAGACTAGTGACTAAACTGTGTGAATGTCTCTGTGTGTTGGTGTATAAGTGGTCGCATGGTTTTGTGAATAGCTATATGAGTGTCTATATGGGTTATTGATTGGTTGTCTGAGTATCTGTATGGGTGCCTGAGTGTTTGTGTGGGTAGGGTGTGTGTGACTGTGCATAGATGTGTGAGTGGGTGATTCAGTGGGTGCATGGTTTTAAGAGTGCATCTGTGATGGACTGTATGGTTGGGTGATGTATGTAAGGGTGTGTTAGTGATTGAATGTATATCTCAGTTGTACATGTGTCAGTAACTACAGAAGTGAAACGCAGTGTATATGTGTGTAAGAGTATATAACTATCTATATGTGAGTGTGTGTGATTTTGGGAGTGGCTGTATGGATGAGTGTGTGCTTGTATCAGTAATTGTATAAGAGCGTCAGAATTTGTTAGTATTTTTATGAGAAAGTGAACTTGAGTGTGTTTAACTGTATAGGTGAGTAAATTGGACTGTGATTATTTATTTGCATGACTGACTAGATGTGTCAGTACCTCAATGGATGATTGGCGGTGTGTGAGTGTCTAGGTGTATAAATGCATATGATAGTCCTGTACAGAGTGACTGTAAGTATGAGTGACTGTACAGGTGAGTGAGTGGAGATGTATGTAGACCTAAGAGTCAATGAGTGGGTGTGTAGTTATTGGTATTGGAGTATCTGGTTTTCAAAATGGCCCTCTGAAATTTTGAGTCGGTGTATCAAAGGTTATATTAGGGTGTGAGAAGATGCACTAATTTATCACATGGATGACGTCATCAGTGATGTCATCAGTGATGTCATTTGAGATGTCATCAGTGATGTCACTGACCATGTCATGAGTGATGTAATATGTGACGTCATCAGCAGTGCATTGCGGGGGCGCGAGTTATAGTTAGCTGAAATAACTATAACAGGGGAATTTCTAGGGTTTTGTACGAGGGACATGTCCAGCTAACTATAACGCCCCTGAAACCTATGTTTTTTTTTGTGAATTTCAAAGGTTTTTTAAATGCCAATTCCTAACTATAACGTGCATGAAACCTTTGGTTTTTTCAGTGAATTTCAAAGGTTTTGTAAATGCTAATTCCTATCTATAACTTATCTCTAAAGATATCATGTTTAATGATTTTCATTGGATTTCTATATTTTTCAAATTCAGTGTGTCAATTTCATTAATTATGTGTTTTTGAAATTCTTTTTAAATCACCATTTTTTAAATTAATTTTTTTAATTAATTCTTTGAAAAATTAAAAAATATGATTTGTTTTTTTATTGGGTTTTTCAAACATATTTTTTTATATTTTTGAAAATATTTCTTTAACTATGTTCAAAACTTTATATATATTTTTTCCATGTTTTTGGATCCGCGCACCCTATGCGCACCGTTCTCGATCCCTACGCGTTAGCATCCGCGCATGGTATGCTTTGGGTACGTGTTTAGTGCGCGATCGCAATGCGACAGGTACGCGACTCACAGCTTATACGCGACCCTTTCGATGTACGTAACACGACGTTTACGCGCTTCCGTGATGTGTCATCTGCGACTATGACGCGGTAGGTGCGAGGAGCCCGCGAAATATTTAACATTGAAAAAAACATATATAAGATATGTATTTCATGTGAATATTAATTGAAGACAAACTCTAAACTAGTCTTAAAACTAATATATTTTTACATCTAATCCTATAAGTTTTTTTTAATTGTGAATACATCTGTTTCTGCTTTTCTCCGAGACTATAGAATGAGGTCCATTTACAATAACAATCTGCGCTTTCATATGCAAGAGATGTATAGCAGAGATGGAGTACACTTTACTGATGAAGGAAACAGAGTCTTCCTCAACAACTTTAGACTCTGTATAGGTACTTACTTATAAGTACCAAAAACTCTCAATGAACACAACGGCTCTTTTTACAGCCACTCAAGAACAAAACACTTAAGCTTGATGTTTATTCCCCAAAAATGTCAGTTTTTTTTCCTTTGATCCGCGCAACCAACGCGTTAGGAACCGCTCACCCAACGCGTGAGAATCCATGCACCCAACGCGGTAGGATGCGCGCACCCTGCGCGCATTTCGCCGTTTTTCTTTTTTTTAAAAGGGGGCCCCAGGGTGTCCTTCTGGGACCCCCCAAGCACCTCTAGAGGGTCAGAGTATTTCCACTCTGCCCCCTTTATATGTTTTATACACTTATTCCCCTTGCTTCTTCAGCCTCGCTTCTACCGAGGCATACAATGGCCGCCAACAGTTCCTGGTTTCGAATGTAGACAGACACTCGACAGCCAATTAGCATTCAGCATGCGATTGGGAGGGTGCGCGCTTGGTTCGGGGAGGGTGCGCTTACGGTGCGGGTAGGGTCCGCGGATCCTCCCCGGCCATAGATATCACTAACTTTTTTACCCTAGTTTTCTCAGGAACTACTGAACAGATTCACACCATTTATGCAAAAGGCACGAGTCTGAACTGAGGACTACCTCTTTGCCAAATTTGGTGTCATTCCGTTCAGTGGTACGGGCTGTAGCTGCGACAACAGATCTATGGGAAATTGCATGGGGAAAACGTGTTTTGGGACCCCCCCTTTTTCTCGGCCCCCTGTTGACGTATCACCGAGACTTTCAGGGTAGGAGCGGAGCTGGCCCAAAGTTGGGAAAATTTCGTGAGGATTCATCAACCGGCGCCAGACTTATTGGGAATAGAATGTTGTGGATTTCCTATGGAAAATAGGTCCTAACTATAACTATCTACTGGCGACCGCCAGTAGATTTTATATATATATATATATATATATATATATATATATATATATATATATATATATATATATATATATATATATATATTCAAATCTCCAATAAAACGCACACTCGAAGAAATATGCTTATGAAGAAGCTAATTTATTGCTCGTTACGCGTTTCGACAACTTAATGTCTTGATCACACCTATATATATATATATATATATATATATATATATATATATGTATATTCACAGAAAAAACCATAGGTTTCAGGGGTGTTATAGTTAGCTGCCCATTTCACTCATACAAAACCATAGAAATTCCTCCGTTATAGTTAGTTCTGCTAACTATAACTCACGCGCCCGCAATGCACTGCTGATGTCACATATTGCATCATTCATGACATGGTCAGTGACATCACTGATGACATCTCAAATGACATCACTGATGACATCATCCACTGAATGTGGTTTAGTTTGAAATTTAAATATGTATTATATATATACCAATCTGTATTGAAGATTAAGTGGATATATAACTGTCTGCATGGAGGATTTAGTAGCTGTCTGACTGTCTTTTTAAGTGAGTAATTAAAAGTCTCACTTAATACATGGATTAGTAACTAAACTATGTGAATGTGTGCAGCACTGTCTCTGTTGTTGTATAACATGCTGCCTCAGTTGGTCACTAACTACATGAGTGTATATTAGTTATTGATTAGTTGGGTGAGTAGTTGTATGGGACACTGAGTTTGTGTGTGGTTGGATGGGGTGTGTGTAACTCTATGCATAGATGTGTGAATGTTTGATTGACTAGGTGTATGGGTTTAAGAGTGCATGTGGAAACAGTTGTTTGGGTGACTGAGTGTATTTATTTGTGTGTTGGTGAGCGAATATATGTTTTAGTTGTACATCTTCAACAAAGTAAAAAAATAAAAGGCATTGTATGTGAGAGTTGGTGTATATAAATAAGTGTGTAAGAGTCAGTGATTGTGAGAGTAAATATATGAATGAGTGTATAATTGTACTGGTGCTTTTTAACATATTAACGATGAGTTACTATGTGTTTGAATAAATGAGGTGTCGTTGGATAATTGTGTAAGTGAGTAAATTTAAGTGTGCGATACATTTTTTTCATGAGTGAGTAGGATGACTGCATAACCGATTAAGATGACTGCTGATGTGTCAATGTCTATATATGTGTATAAGTGCATTTGATAGTGTTCTATTAATTAGTGACTGCATGTATAAATGATTCTGTTGTTGAATGGGTAGTTGTGTGTGTAGACTTAGGAATCAGTGAGTGGGTATGTAGTAACTGGTATTGGTGTGTCAATGGTTTCAAATATGGTACTCTGTATTTTACAGTGAGTGATGAAAGGTTATACTAGTGTATGATGTGGTGTATCGGATTGTCAAGTGGATGATGTCATCAGTGATGTCATTTGAGATGTCATCAGTGATGTCATCAGTGATGTCACTGACCATGTCATGAATGATGCAATATGTGACATCAGCAGTGCATTGCGGGCGCGTGAGTTATAGTTAGCAGAACTAACTATAACGGAGGAATTTCTATGGTTTTGTACGAGTGAAATGGGCAGCTAACTAGAACACCCCTGAAACCTATGTTTTTTTCTGTGAATTTCTAAGGTTTTTTAAATGCTAATTTTTAAGTGTGATAGTAGTTATATCTATTTTTTGTACTGAGTTTCTACTGTTTTTTAACTGTTTATTCATAAATAATTTATTCATTAAATAACATTATATATTCTGAAAATTGCAAAAAACATTTTTTAATTAAAACTGAAATATTGATTCATTTTCTTGTTCATTTTTTATTTTAATATATGTATATCATTTTTTTAAAAAAAATCCAATTTTTTTCACAGTCGCGCACTCAAAGTGTACACATCACGGTGGGTGCGCGCATTCTAGCCGCCATTTTAGAAAAGTCATGAAGGATCCGTGTATGGTGTGCGACGGCTGCGTGTTTTTCAGTTACATAATATACATTTAATAACACGTGATATGCGCGATTGGTATGCGACCAGTCTGCGACTCCTGCTCCCGCGCATTCGCGACACATGCGCATTACGGTACGAGATGTTTGCACGCTTGCGGGTCCCGCGTGACCTCATATACGTGCTGGGGCACGCTGGGTGCGCGACTCCCGCAAAACAATTTATGGTCCAAAATAATATGTATGTGTCTTTAATATACATATTAAGGCAATAGATTATGTAAGATATTCATCAAAATAATATATTTGTACTTATAAGAAACTTATATTATTTTTAAATATATTTTCGCGAAGTCGGGTGCGTGCGTCGTGAGTGCAGAAAACCAGGTCAGCAGAGCTGCTGTAGAGCCAGAGAACCAGGTCAGCAGAGCTGCTCTAGAGCCTAAGAACTAGGTCAGCAGAGCTGCTCTAGAGTCAGAGAACCAGGTCAGCAGAGCTGCTGTAGAGCCAGAGAAACCAGGTCAGCAGAGCTGCTTTAGAGGGAGAGAACCAGGTCAGCAGAGCTTCTATAGAGCCAGTGAACCATGTCAGCAGAACTGCTTCAGAGCCATAGAACTGGGTCAACGGAGTTGCTTTAGAGCCAGAGAACCAGGTCTGCAGAGCTGTTGTAGAGCCAGAGAACTAGATTAGCAGAGCTGCTCTGTAGCATAAGAACTAGGTCAGCAGAGCTGCTCTAGAGCCATCGAACCAGGACAGCAGACCTGCTGTAGAGCCAGAGAAACCAGGTCAGCAGAGCTGCTTTAGAGAGAGAGAACCAGGTCAGCAGAGCTGCTCTAGCTGACACTGACTGATTGACACTGACTGATTGACACTGACTGATTGACACTGACTGATTGACACTGACTGACTGACACTGATTGACTGACACTGACACTGACTGACTACTCTCTACTACTCTACTACTGACTCTACTCTCTCTACTACTCACTCTCTACTACTCACTCTCTACTACTCACTCTCTACTACTCACTCTCTACTACTCACTCTCTACTACTCACGCTCTACTACTCTCTACTACTCTCTACTATTCACTCTCTACTACTCTCTACTATTCACTCTCTACTACTCTCTACTATTCACTCT
This sequence comes from Triturus cristatus, assembly GCF_964204655.1. Lineage (NCBI taxonomy): Eukaryota > Metazoa > Chordata > Amphibia > Caudata > Salamandridae > Triturus > Triturus cristatus. The sequence continues at coordinate 1,053,974,854 of NC_140579.1, read as the reverse complement.
CTACTACTCACTCTCTACTACTCACTCTCTACTACTCACTACTACTTTCTACTACTCTCTACCACTCACTCTCTACTACTCTACTACTCACTCTACTCCTCTCTGCTGCTCTCTAGCACTCCCTCTCTACTACTCTACTACTCTCTCTACTACTCGCTCTCTACTACTCGCTCTCTACTACTCGCTCTCTACTACTCGCTCTCTACTACTCGCTCTACTACTCGCTCTCTACTACTCGCTCTCTACTACTCGCTCTCTACTACTCGCTCTCTACTACTCGCTCTCTACTATTCGCTCTCTACTACTCGCTCTCTACTACTCGCTCTCTACTACTCGCTCTCTACTACTCGCTCTCTACTACTCGCTCTCTACTACTCTCTAGTACTCACTCTCTACTACTCCATTACTCTCTCCTACTCTCTCTCCTACTCTCTCTCCTACTCTCTCTACACTACTCTCTCTACACTACTCTCTACACTACTCTCTCTACTACTTGCTCTCTGCTACTCGCTCTCTACTACTCTCTAGTACTCACTCTCTACTACTCCATTACTCTCTCTCCTACTCTCTCTCCTACTCTCTCTCCTACTCTCTCTCCTACTCTCTCTCCTACTCTCTCTCCTACTCTCTCTCCTACTCTCTCTCCTACTCTCTCTCCTACTCTCTCTCCTACTCTCTCTCCTACTCTCTCTCCTACTCTCTCTCCTACTCTCTCTCCTACTCTCTCTACACTACTCTCTCTCCTACTCTCTCTACACTACTCTCTCTACACTACTCTCTCTACACTACTCTCTCTACACTACTCTCTCTACACTACTCTCTGTACACTACTCTCTGTACACTACTCTCTGTACACTACTCTCTGTACACTACTCTCTGTACACTACTCTCTGTACACTACTCTCTGTACACTACTCTCTGTACACTACTCTCTGTACACTACTCTCTGTACACTACTCTCTGTACACTACTCTCTGTACACTACTCTCTCTCTACTACTCACTCTACCACTTTCTACTACTCTCTCTACTACTCTCTACTACTCTCTCTACTACTCTCTACTACTCACTCTCTACTACTCTCTACTACTCACTCTCTACTACTCTCTACTACTCACCCTCTAATACTCACTCTCTACTACTCACTCTACTACTCACCCTCTAATACTCACTCTACTACTCACCCTCTAATACTCACTCTCTACTACTCACTCTCTGATACTTTCTCTACTACTCTCTACTACTGACTCTCTACTCTATTACTCGCTCTCTACTCTCTACCTCTACCCCTCTACCTTTACACCTCTACCTTTACACCTCTACCTCTCTGTACATGCACACATATGCACATATATATATGCATATGCATTTATATATATGTATGTGTATATATTATCTACTGGCGGTCGCCAGTAGATAGTTATAGTTAGGATCGTGTTTCCATAGGAAATCCGCAACATTCTATTTGGAATAACTTTGGCGCCGATTGACGAATCCTCGCGAAATTTTCAAAATAGGTGGGGCGCTCCGCTCCTACCCTGAAAGTCTCGGGGGGGATTCTTCAAGCGGGGGCTGAGAAAAAGGGGGGGGGTCCCAAAACGCGTTTTCCCCATGCATTTTTCCATAGGGCCTTTAGTCCAAGCTACAGCCCTAACGGCTGAACAGAATTACTTGAAATTTGGCAGAGAGGTAGTCCTCCGGTCAGGGATGTGCCTTTTGCAGGTCTGGTGTAAATCTGTCCAGTAGTTCCTGAGAAAATAGCATTTAAATCAATATATATATCTATAAGCGTGCACCGTGCGCGTACGGTAAAACTTACCGTACGCGCACGCTGCCGTGCGCGAGCGCGATTCTGATTGGTTGTTTGATCTTAGTAAACATTCGAATCGGTCGAAACCAGGAAGTGTCGGCCGCCATTTTGTCTCTCGCAGTCTGAGGGGGTGAAAAACAAAGGTGGAGAACGTGAAAAGGGAGCAGGATGGACAGTTCCTGACCCCCTAGCCTTTGTCAGGGGGTCCCAGAAGGACCCCCAAGGGCCAAAATTTCCTTTAATTTTTTTGCGAAAAATCGCGGAGTACGCGTAGCGAGCGCGTACGGTAGAAAACGGGAAAATTCCGCGAACTGCGTAATGTGGGTGCGCGGTGCGCGAAGCGCACCGTGCGCGTACGGTACGTGCAGCGCACCGTGCGCGTACGGTACGCGCACGGTGAAAAAGCTTAAAAAAAAAAAAAACATAACTTAGCATTTAAAAAACTGTACAAATTCACTGAAAAAACCATAGGTTTCACACATGTTATAGTTAGCTGGACATTTCACTCGTGAAAAACCATTGAAATTCCCCCGTTCTAGTTAGTGCAGGCAACTATAACTCACGCGACCGCAATCCTCTGCTGATGACGTCAGATAATACATCACTGATGACATATGTGTCTTTCTGAAATAAAAATATTTGTAATATATGTATAGCTAAAAATTAATGGAAGAAGACATGGGTAAATAAGTGTCTAAATACAGTGATGTAATATCTGACGTCATCAGCAGAGGATTGCGGTCGCGTGAGTTATAGTTGCCTGCACTAACTATAACGGGGGAATTTCAATGGTTTTTCACGAGTGAAATGTCCAGCTAACTATAACATGTGTGAAACCTATGGTTTTTTTAAGTGAATATATATATATATACATATATAAATATAATCTGCATATCTATATAAATATAAATTCATGCATTCATATACATATATGTATACATATGCATGGTATGTATATGAACGTTTGAAAAACTAATACAAGCAAAGCTAAAAAGCCACCTAATTACAAACAGAATTGCTTTAACTTAAACGAGGGTGAAACCTATTGCATTTTCAATGCTTGTTTACTTTGATTCCATCAAGAAGGCATTCGGATGTGTCACGCATTTTCCATAAATTCTGAATGGTAGCACTCTAGTTGCTCATTAGATCACTGTAGTAAAGCTACTGCTCACCAGGGAAGTCTGCTGCTGGTATTGAAAGTGCATGTTTCAGTCTGCAGGGCAGAATTTTTTTAATGAAATAGAAGAGGATTTGAGAAGTCACTCAAAATGTGCCCTAATTTTTCTTTTTTCCTCACTAATCATAATTTCTATGGCAAAATGAACCTCCTCATTGTGTTCCTTTTAAATTAAACTACTCACTCTCTACTACTCACTCGCTACTACTTTCTACTACTCACTCTACTACTCACTTTCTACTACACTCTAGTACTCTCTACCACTCACTCTCTACTGTCTACTACTCTCTCTACTACTCACTCTACTACTCTACTACTCACTCTCTACTACTCACTCTCTACTACTCACTCTCTACTACTCACTCTCTACTACTCACTCCCTACTACTCACTTTACTACTCACTCTCAACTACTCACTCTACTACTCTCTCTACTACTCTCTCCACTACTCACTCTCTACTACTCTACTACTCACTCTCTCTACTACTCACTCTCTACTACTCACTCTACTACTCTCTACTACTCTCTCTGCTACTCACTCACTACTACTCACTCTCTACTACTCACTCTCTACTACTCACTCTCTACTACTCTCTATTACTCACTCTCTACTACTCTCTACTACTCTCTACTACTCTCTACTACTCTCTACTACTCTCTACTACTCTCTACTACTCTCTACTACTCTCTACTACTCTCTACTACTCTCTACTACTCTCTACTACTCTCTACTACTCTCTACTACTCTCTACTACTCACTCTACTACTCATTCTCTACTACACATTCTCTACTACTCTCTCTGCTACTCCGTCTCCACTACTCACTCTCTACTACTCTCTTTAATACTCACTCTCTACTACTCACTCTCTACTACTCTCTACTACTCACTCTCTACTACTCTACTACTCACTCTCTACTACTCTCTACTACTCACTCTCTACTACTCTCTCTAATACTCTCTCCTACTCACTCTCTGCTACTCTCTCTACTACTCTCTCTCTCTACTCTCTATTACTCATCCTCTACTCTCTACCTTTCTCTACCTCTCTCTACTACTCTCTACCGCTCTACCTCTCTGCCTCTACCTCTCTACCTCTACGTCTCTACGTCTCTACACGTGCACATATGCACATATATGCATATGCATTTATATATATGTATGTATATATATATATATATATGTATACATACATATATAAACATATATAATCTGCATATCTATATAAATACAAATATAAATGCATGCATACATATACATATATGCATGTTATGTACATGAAATTTTGAAAAACACTAATAAAAGCAAAGCTAAAAAGCCACCTAATTACAAACAGAATTGCTTTAAATTAAACGAGGGCGAGACCTATTGCATTTTCAATGCTTGTTTACTTTGGTTCCATCAAGAAGGCATTCAGATGTGACACATTTGCCATAAATTCTGAATGGTAGCACTCTAGTTCCTCATTAGATCACTGTAGCAAAGCTACTGCTCACCAGGGAAGTCTGCTGCTGGTATTCAAAGTGCATGTTTCAGTCTGCATGTCAGAACTTTTTAATGAAATAGAAGAGGATTTGAGAAGTCAAAATGTGCCCTAAGTTTTCCTTCTGCAGCACTAATCATAATTTCTATGGCAAAATGAACCCCCTCATTTTGTTCCTTTGCAAATTAAATGTTTTAAATGTTACCACTTTATTCCAATCAAGATGGCTTCAGGTGTGCCATACCTTTGTCATAAGTAAGACTGTTAGCGCTCTAGTTGTTCTTTAAAACACTCTGGGTTTTCTGTCTTTGGGCTATACTTGGGCTACATCTCGGTGATATTTGTGCTACATTTGGGCTCTTTTGTCTCTGGTGGCCATCTTGGGAGACTTGTTATGAAGTTTCCTAATTTCCTCATTTACTGCATCTCCTCAGTAGGCATACTGTCAGTTTTTTACTTTGATTCAATGAAAAAGGCATTCAGATGTGTCACACATTTGCCATAAATTCAGAATGTTAGCACTCTAGTTGCTCATTAGATCACTGTAGTAAAGCTACTGCTCACCAGGGAAGTCTGCTGCTGGTATTGAAAGTGCATGTTTCAGTCTGCATGTCAGAATTCTTTAATGAAATAGAAGAGGATTTGAGAAGTCACTCAAAATGTGCCCTAATTTTTCTTTCTGCAGCACTAATCATACATTCTATGGCAAAATGAACCCTCTCATTTTGTTCCTTTTTAAATTAAATGTTTTAAATGTTACCACTTTATTCCAATCAAGATGGCTTCAGGTGTGCCATACTTTTGTCATAAGTAAGACTGTTAGCGCTCTAGCTGTTCTTTGGAACACTCTGGGAAGCTGCAGTAGAACACAAAGGAATCAACTTACAGTCTCTGCCCTTGTTGGATGTACATGTTTTACTGAGAATGTCAGACTTCATTCTCACATGACTGAGAAAGATAATGTGAATTTACAGAAAATATGCTCTCAGTTTAGCTTATAGATCACCTTCCAAACCTCTGTGGGAAAAGCATGTGAAAATAGTTTTCTCTCAAAGATTCATGATATCCCAGCAGAATGCTTTTTCACATGGTAAAATCACCTTAGAACATACCACAATTCCTAAAATGAGTATGGTACCATCAACAAATGATTTATAATGTAACTAAAGTCTTAAAACCTTCTATTAACTGCAATGCTTTTTAATGAGGTGCTATCATGTATATTGGTCCCAAGATGGCTGCCAACACTTCTTGGATGAAGTGCTGACAGCCAATCAGATCTCACAATGAGATGTGTGGTTAGGCTCCGCCCAGATATGTATATGATTTTACTTTTGATTTTCTCAGGAACTACTGAACTGATTTACACCATATATCTTCTTTCTTTAATACTTTATTCAATAGATATTCATCATAAAGGTACAAACATGCAAAGTACATAAAAACAATCCATCCATAGTACAATTACATCCAGAACAGCAAATAGCGAAAAAAAGGATAAAAATTAAAAACAGAATTTAAAACCATGCTTTCTTAATTCATGAGAGTTTATATATTGCCCATCAGCCTAGAGCGGATTAACCAGGCACCCGCGAGGTATTTAGCAATCCCCACAGATGGTATACATAGAAACAGTATTGGTTAAAATAATACGCAGGACTGATCTGTGATCCCTTACTCCCAGCTCCCTGCATACAGGTTTCAACCATTTAGCCCTAACGAACTTATAGGCTGAACAAGCAAATAAAAAATGGCCAAGGGATTCCTCTGGACATTGGCAACCTGGGCAATTTGGATCAAGCCCCCCCTTGGCCTTCCACATTTCCCAAAAAATTTTAAGGGGAAGAGTGCCATATCTTAATTTCAAGAACAAAGTTCTATCTCTTGGTAGTTGGATAAAATCTAAAAAGGGTTGCAACTTCATAGATGGTTTATGGTCAAGAAAGTTCATCGTTAAAGTTCCCAGGTTTAAGTTATTGTTAACCTTGGCCTCAACCCAGTCCCAGTATAATTTCTTTACAATTTGTTTTGCAGGGGGGACTTGTGTGGCCCCGGACTCCCCCAGGCCTATTAATACTACCAGTTTCTTAAGGTTGTTGAGCCACTTTATTTGGTGAGAAACATTTAGGGATATTAACTCGTCCAACACTCGAGCATATCCGGCTAATTCCTGGGTTCTTCTAAGGCGTACCCAAAATAACAGCGGCCTTAGTTGAACTTTGTCCGAGATTGATTTTTTTACCCATATCAAAAAATAATGGTAACAGAGGGGTTGAAACTGGAAGTGAGACTAGATCTCTGATAAACTTATTTTCTGCAGTTGCCAGGACCTTAGTGTTTTCAGCACCCCAAAATTTGGAGCCATAGATTGCCGAGGCTAAAGCCTTCCCTTCATAGACTACCAAGGCAGGGGCAACGGGTCTACTAATAGAGAGGCGCTGATTCTTTAGTATGGCACCGGAGACCCTTTTGAGGTTTAGTACCATTTTTGATATATGGGAATCCCAGCTCATGTTGTTGTACAACCTAACCCCTAGATAATCAAATTCATTCACCACCTCTAGAGGGGACCCATACAAAGTAAGACGAACATTCCTAACCTTTCTATTTGGAGATAAAACCATTAACTTTGTCTTCGAAGTGTTGACCGTTAACCCACGGTCGTTACAGAAGAGGGAGAAGCGGTGAAGCAATTTTTGGAGACCCTTGGGGGTCTTGGACATCAGGAGGTATCGTCCGCAAAAAGAAGTGTGGGGGTTTTCTCCCCGGCAAGGACGGGGGCATCTGCAGGGTCCTCCCTCAAATGGTCCACCACCCCATTTATAAAGAGGGAGAACAGTGTCGGAGCCATCACACATTCCTGCCGCACCCCCTGTTGACTGATACCCTCCCTGTCAATTGGCCCTGGCGCCCCCAACGTATCCTTGCGTAGTTATCCTCATGGAGTTTGATAACAAATTGCAGCAGGGAACTAGGAAACTCCATGGCTAATAAAACCTCCCATAGCTTGGCGCGTGGAATAACATCAAACGAGGTTTTCAGGTCTATGAAAGGCAAGTAAAACAACCCTTAATAATTGATACTGACATTGCACCAACATTCCGCCTAAGCCCAGCCTGGAAATGAGTTAGAATATCATTATCCATGTCTCAACTCGATTTATAATGACCCTGCCAACTACCTTTTGAATGGTGTCAATTAAACTAATTGGTCTGTAGTTGGCAGGGTCCTCTCTATCACCTTTCTTATAAATCGTGATCACCTCCGCCCCTTTCCATGATTCCGGGACGGGATGGCCTCGCTGGATGAGATTCATTAGATTTGCTATATAGTCTGCCCAAATTTGGGGGTCATGAAGTAGAAGATCCCCGGGCAGGCCATCTGGACCAGCCGCTTTGCCTGGAAGGATATTTAAAATAGCGACCTTGACTTCTCGCGGGGAGAATAAGTTTTCATTACTGGGCAACTCCAAACTAAGGTTGCGCTTATTGCACACTGCTAATGGCAATGGAGGGACTTGATCGCCTTCCTCACAATACAATTTTAAAAAATGGGCGTGCCATTGCTGTTCATTAATATGATTTAAAATGGGGTCAACTCCCCTACGGTCTAAAGCATTGATCAATTTCCAAAAAATAGTAGAATTCTTCCCGCTGGCAGCGATTTTAAGCTGTTGCCAATGCTCCTCCTCCCAAGTTTTTCTTGGCTGAAGCTATTGAACTACGGTACTCCTTTCTAGCCAGTTTCACTGCTATTGGGTCCTTCAATTTTATCGCCAAACCAATGGCTTTCCTCTTTTTCCTACATTCCACTGTATACCACACGTTCACCTTCAGGGGTCTAAGATCCGCTGGGGGGTTCCCTTGGATGTTTTTGAGGAAATACTTTCCTATTTTATCTGTGAAATTTTGGTACTGGCCCAATAATTTGGGCCCCAGAGAGTGAACCTCTCCCAGATCCACCGCTGCGAGGCTGGAGGTTTCTGCTTTAAGTCCTCAATACTATTAATTTTCCCCTCTTCACATTTTACCACATCCCATCTAAGTTTCCGGTTACAATTAGAGGGGAGGACATCCTTGGTGATCAGCTCCATCCCCCCGCTCTTACTAATCCCATTAGCCCAGTTGATTCCCATACATAATGGGTTATGATCGCTATCTGAAGACTGCCTGACCTCCATATCTACTAAACTAGCCCATGAATGAACATCTAAAAAGATGTAATCGATACGTGATGGGCAGCCTATCCTATTGTAGGTCATTGCCCCGTTACGATCAGAAGTGGTCCGGCCATTTAATGCCGTAGATTATGTTCCAAAGCCAGTGCATTCAACTGTATAGCTATGGCAGACCACTTCTTAATAGGGGCCAGTACTAAAGGGGGTATAGTCATATTTACACCATATATGCAAAAGGCACATGCCTGACCTGAGGACTACCTCTTTGCCAAATTTCAAGTAATTCTGTTCAGCCGTTCGGGCTGTACCTTCGACTAAAGGTCCTATGGGAAAATGCATGGGGAAAACGTGTTTTGGGACCCCCCTTTTTTCTCAGCCCCCGCTTGACGAATCACCCTGAGACTTTCAGGGTAGGAGCTGAGTGGAGCGCCCCATTAGTTTGGAAAATTTCACGAACATAAGTCAACCGGCGCCAAAGTTATTCAAAATAGAATTTTCAGATTTCCTATGGCAACTCGGTCCTAACTATAACATATATATTCACAGAAAAAACCATAGGTTTCACACATGTTATAGTTAGCTGGACATTTCTCTCGTAAAAAACCATTGAAATTCCCCCGTTATAGTTAGTTCAGCTAACTATAACTCGCGCACCCGCAATCCACTGCTGATGACGTCACATATTACAAGACTCATGACATGGTCAGTGACATCACTCATGACATCACTAATGTATCTTACTGCAGACTAGTGACTAAACTGTGTGAATGTCTGTATCTGTTGGTGTATAAGTGGCTGCATGCTTTTGTGAATAGCTATAGGAGTGTCTTTATGGGTTATTGATTGGTTGTCTGAGTATCTGTATGGGTGGCTCAGTGTTAGTGTGGGTAGGCTGTGTGTGACTGTGCATAGATGTGTGAGTGGGTGATTCTATGGGTGCATGGTTTTAAGAGTGCATCTGTGATGGACTGTATGGTTGAGCAAGTGTATGTATGGGTGTGTTAGGTATTGAATGTATATCTCAGTGGTAAATTTGTGACTAACTACATATGTGAAAGGCAGTATATATGTGTGTAAGAGTATATAAGTGGCTAGATGTGAGAATGTGTGATTGTGACAGTGACTGTATGGATGAGTGTGTGCTTTTTTCAATGATTCTAATGGAGCATAAAAATGTGATACTATTTTTGTGAGCAAGGGAACTTGAGTGTGTATAACTGCATAGGTGAGTAAATGGCAGTGTGATTAATTGTATGTATGACTAGGTGTGAGAGTACCTCTATGGATGATTGGTAGTGTGTGGGTGTCTATATAGGTGTGTGTATAAATTCATATGATACTTTTTATGGAGTGACTGTAACTATGAGTGACTTTACAGGTGAGTGTGTGGAGGTGTATGAAGACCTAAAAGTTATTATGTGGGTATGCAGTTATTGGTATTGCATTATTTATGGATATGAGAATTGAACTCTGTAATTTTGAGTTGGTATATCAAAGGTTTTTTAAGGGTGTGAGAAGATGTTGTAATTTATCACATTGTTGACGTCATTAGTGATGTCATCAGTGATGTCATTTTAGATGTCATTAGTGATGTCGTGAGTGATGTCACTGACCATGTCATGAGTGATGTAATATGTGACGTCATCAGCAGTGGATTGCGGGTGCGCGAGTTATAGTTAGCTGAACTAACTATAACGGGGGAATTTCAATTTTTTTTTACGAGAGAAATGTCCAGCTAACTATAACGTGTGAAACCTATGTTTTTTTCTGTGAATTTGCAAGGTTTTTTAAATGCCAATTCCTAACTATAACGTCTGTGAAACCTATGGTTTTTTCAGTGAATTTGCAAGGTTTTATAAAAGCTAATTTCTAAATATAACGTGTGTGAAACCTATGTTTTTTTCTGTGTTTTTGCATGGTTTGTTGAATTCTAATTCCTAACTATAATGTGTGTGAAACGTATGGTTTTTTCATTGTTTTTTTTTTTTTTACATCATTTGTTTTCTTTTTCTTTTTCCCTTTCAACACTATTCTACCTATGTATATATTCATGGTTGTAATGCATTCTTCAATTTATAAAGATTCACCTTTTTTAAATAAATGGTTAGATATAGTTGTATAACATAGTTAATATCTTCAACAAATCTTTTTTTTTAAAAAAAAAATATTTTTACCGTGCGCGTACGGTAAGCTTACCGTAAGCGCACGCTTCGCGTTATGTACGATGAGCGTACGTAATATTTATACTCCGTGTGCGCATGCTTCCGCAATTTGCGTAGGCGTCCGTACTTCCTACGCGTAAGCGCATGCTTTACACGCGCGCGCGTTACGCGGAAGCGTAAGAGCGTGCCTGTAATGCGCATGCGCGCGTGCGTGTGTCTTTCGTACGCGCATGCGTACTTTTACCGTACGCGCTCGGTAAGCTTAACGTGCGCGTACGGTTGGTCATGTGATCAAGAAACAAGACTTTTGATTGGTTTAAACTACTTTCAGTTCCAGAATCTTCCTACACCACACCCATTCCCCTCATTACTGCTTGTGATTTCTTAGGAGAAGGAGCTGAATTGTCTTTGGGATACAATGGCAGAGCAGCAGACCTCTTCTGAGAGTGAGCAGGGCAGCAGCATCATCAGACAGAGAAGGAGGAAACAGAAGAGTTCTTTTATTTGGGAGTATTTTACATTTCCTGAGGGGCAGAAAAAGGTAAATGCTCCTTTAGTTACCTGCTCACTTTGTGAGCGTGTGTTATCTTGAGGTAATCCTAGAAAGAAGTATTCCTTTGGTAATCACACTATGTTGAGACACCTTAGGGATGTTCATTCAAGGACTTTTGCTCGACATACTGAAGCAAACCCTTCAGTAAGTCACCCGAGCACATCCGCAGAAGCTCAGCCGAGTAAATCTTCGGCAGCTCAGCCGAGCCCTTCCTGTGCGGTGGGAGCATCACCCTCTTCTGCTCCTCTGGAAACGAACCCTCGATTTCAGAGGGTACAAATGAGGTGCACCAGATGTTATGGTCTAATTGTTCATGGGGAGACCAGTATTTCCCTAATAAACAATAAGATAGACCAGCACATCTGTGGTCCTTGTTAATATTCCCATTCTTTCTTTCCTCTGTCCCTGTATTAACACAACGGCTCTTTTAAGAGCCAACCTTACCTCTCAACTTTTTTTTAAAAAATTTAATTACGCGTATTTTTTTTTTTAACCAAAAATTTATTTTACACCCTACAAGGTCCTTGAGAGAGTACAACGGAAAAGAGAAAAGCAGATAGAGGAGAAGTGAAAAAAGGGAGCATGAAACTAAATGTGTGATAAATACAGAAATTACACACTTACCTGACCAACAAAATAACTTCTTTATTAATAAACCCATCATATTTATAAAAAAAAAACCTGCTCCTTTCCTACAAATGCCATTCTTACAGAACCGGACCAACACAAATAAAACCTCTGACAACAATTCCTGTGTGCACACAGACTCATGGTTTGATTCTACAGTGATACCAGTACACCTTAACTTATGGTGAAAACATACTCCATAATATTTTACAAGTTCAAGACAGTTAAATATCTCCCAAACCACAAAATGTAAAACACAACTTTTAAAGAAGAATCACAATTCAATTTTTTATATCAAAATTCACCACATACATCCCCTCTCAAACTCATATCTCACCTTTAAAATTAGTTAGTTGAGAAAGAAATGTGGCACTCAAAAAGCAGATTGTCAGAATCTCAGAGCTGTACACCTCTCTCCTCCCACCAGAACCAGTAAATGCCAATGTTTCCCTTACTTATTTCACACATATACATGTTAATTACAAATCTCAGTGCTTCCAACATTTTTTCAAATGAAATCACACATTTCTATTGGTGGAAAACTGCAACCCCTTTCCAAATGAACCCTTCCCCCAACTTGACTTCTGCCTGCTACCATAGCAACAGCTCATGGAACACTGGTGTGAGCAGAGAGGTCAGAAGTTCAGCACACAATGTTTCTATTCCAAACAGCAAGAGTGCTTCACCTGTCAAACCTAACAGCAAATCCAAATTAATCTTCTGTGGGAACACAATTTTCTGAACCAATACAAAACAGGCTTGTAAAAATCTAAACATACAGCCTAGTTTTTAGTGTGGAATGTTCTGAAACAGCCAATGAGTTCTTTTTATGAAAAAATATATATGCCTCCATTTTCCAACTGTCTTTCATTTCATATTGCCATTCTACTGAAAGACACCTCCTGAGTACATCCAGATCTCCTTGAAAGATGTTCACAGTGTGGATTGTAGGTCACAGCTATGTCTTCTGGAGTGAAAAGTATGCAGAAAAAAGAGGTATGGTGAGAGACCTTGCTTTGCCAAATGTAGACATTAAATGGATTGGTCAGAGAGGGTTAAAGTGGCACCAATTAATGCCTTTGGTGAAAACCTTTCTACATCTCCCACAGCCTAACCTTATTATTGTGCACTGTGGTGGAAATGACCTAGGCACTTTAACTGGGGTAGGTCTGGTAATGCTTATTAAGGACACCTTTGTGCAATTGATGTCGCTTTTTCCTCAATCTGCCTTTGTATATTCTAACATATGCCAAAGGCAAAAGTGGAACTGGTCCAACCAATTTTGTCCGCAGATTGACAAAGCAAGAAAGCACGTCAACAAATCTATTTCTGCTTTCCTCAGAGACTATGGTATATGTTCTATATACCACAACAACTTGCGTTACAACATGCAAGGCATTTATAGAGGAGACGGTGTACATTTCACTGATGAAGGCAACAGAGTCTTCCTCTTGAACTTTAGACTCTGCATCGGTACTTACTTATAGGCACCACAAAAAAAAACACTTCATAAACACAACGGCTCTTTTTAGAGCCCCCTAATATCTAAACTTAAATTTGATTTTTACTTCTATTTTTTTTATTGTTTTTTTTCTGCCGTGCGCGTACGGTAAGCTTACCGTACGCGTACCCCGCGATTAAAAAAAAAAATGTAAATGTATTTTTCATACTTTTGGGACCTTCTTGGACCCCCTGACAAACGCTAGGGGGTCTGCAACTCTCTTCGTTGCCCCCTTTTCACATTCTCATCCTTTGTTTTTCTCAGGCTCAGACTGCGAGAGACAAAATGGCGGCGACACTTCCTGATTTCGACCGATTCGAATGTTTACAGTCATGTAACCACCAATCAGAATTAAGCTCGCGCACGGCGTCGTGCGCTTACCGTAAGCGTACCGTACGCGCTCGGAGCGCGCTTATAGATATATATTTTGATTTAAATGCTATTTTCTCAGGAACTACTGAACAGATTTACACCAGACCTGCAAAAGGCACATCCCTGACCTGAGGACTACCTCTGGAAAATTTCTAGTAATTCTGTTCAGCCGTTCAGGCTGTAGCTTGGACTAAAGGTCCTATGGAAAAATGCATGGGGAAAACGCGTTTTGGGACCCCCCCCCCTTTTTCTCAGCCCCCGCTTGACGAATCCCCCCGAGACTTTCAGGGAAGGAGCGGAGCGCCCCACCTATTTTGAAAATTGCGCGAGGATTCGACAATCGGCGCCAAAGTTATTCAAAATAGAATGTTGCGGATTTCCTATGGAAACACGGTCCTAACTATAACTATCTACTGGCGACCGCCAGTAGATAATATATATATATATATATATATATATATATTTGGCGCGGGTTGACGAATCGTCGTGAAATTTTCAAAACTAATGGGGCGCTCTGCTCAGCTCCTACCCTGAAAGTCTCGGGGTGATTCGTCAAGCGGGGTCCCAAAACGCGTTTTCCCCATGCATTTTCCCATAGGACCTTTAGTCGAAGGTACAGCCCGAACGGCTGAACAGAATTACTTGAAATTTGGCAAAGAGGTAGTCCTCAGGTCAGGGATGTTCATTGAGTGTTTTTTTGTACCTACAAGTAAGTACCGATGCAGAGTCTAAAGTTCAAGAGGAAGACCCTGTTGCCTTCATCTGTGAAATGTACACCGTCTCCTCTATAAATGCCTTGCATGTTGTAACGCAAGTTGTTGTGGTATATAGAACCCATATCATAGTCTCTTGAGGAAAGCAGAAACAGACTTATTGACGTGCTTTCTTGCTTTGTCAATCTGCGGACAATATTGGTTGGACCAGTTCCACTTTTGCCTTTGGCATATATTAGAATATACAAAGGTAGTTTGTGGAAAAAGTGACATCAATTGCACAAAGGTGTCCTTAACAAACATTTCCAGACCTACCCCAGTTAAAGTGCCTAGGTCATTTCCACCACAGTGCACAATTATAAGGTCAGGCTGTGGGAGATGTAGAAAGGATTTCACCAAAGGCATTAATTGGTGCCACTTTAACCCTCTCTGACCAATCCATTTAATGTCTACATTTGGCAAAGCAAGGTCTTTCACAATACCTCTTTTTTCTGCATACTTTTCACTCCAGAAGACATAGCTATGACCTACAATCCACACTGTGAACAGCTTTCAAGGAGATCTGGATGCACTCAGGTGTCTTTCAGTAGAATGGCAATATGAAAAGAAAGATAGTTGTAAAATGGAGGCTTACATACTTTTTTTTAAATAAAAAACTCATTGGCTGTTTCAGACCATTCAACACTAAAAGCTAGGCTGTATGTTTAAATTTTTAAAAGCATGTTTTGTATTGGTTCAGAAAAATGTGTTCCCACAGAACATTACTTTGGATTTGCTGTTAGGTTTGAAAAGTCAAGCACTCTTGCTCTTTGGATTAGAAACAGTGTGCTGAACTTCTGACCTCTCTGCTCACACCAGTGTTCCATGACCTGTTGCTATGGTAGCAGGCAGAAGTCATGTTGGGGGTAGGGATCATTTGGAAAGTGTTGAAATTTGCAACCAATAGAAATGTGTGTTTCCATTTGAAAAAATGTGGGAAGCACTGTGATTTGAAGTAAACATGTATATGTGTGAAAAAAGAGAGGGAAAGATTGCCATTTACTGGTTCTGGTGAGAGGTGTACAGCTCAGATATTCTGGCTCTGATAATCTGCTGTGTGAGTGCCACATTTCTTTCTCAACTAACTACTTTTAAAGGTGAGTTATGAATTTGAGAGGGGATGTATGTGGTGCATTTTGATATAAATAATATTAATGTGATTCTTGTTTTAAAGTTGTGTTTTACATTTTATGTTTTGGAAGATATTTAACTGCCTTGAACTTGTAAGATATTATGGAGTATGTCTTCCCCATAAGTTAAGGTGTAATGGTATCACCCAGGAATACTGTTTTCTGCCTAGAATCACACCATGAGTCTGTGTGCACAAAGGAATTGTGAGATTTAATTTGTGGTGGTCTGGTTCTGTAAGACTTGCATTCGTAGGAAAGGGGCAGCTTGTTTTCTTGAACTGTGATGGCTAGCATTCACCACAAATCAATATCTCACAAATGAGAGGCAAATGATAACACATTTGAAAACAGGGTAGATTTTCCTTACACTCCTGCAATGGGTGAGGTAGATCCTACATGTTCAAAACTCCAATTAACCCTTACCCCACATGTACTCTTACATACATCTCTGCAGTCTTCATGCAGTTGTGCAAGCGTCCATGCAGATCTCTCTTGCACCTGACAATACACAGTCTCCAGAAGCACGCTCTTAGCACACAGGCAGCTGCTTCTCCTGCATTCCCATGCTAAGTATTCAGCACTGTGTGGTATTTTAGATAGTAGTGTGTAACGCTACCACATTCAACATCACCAAGGCTCATTTCCTTTGCTCTAGTCTAATCACTCACCCAGGTTACACATGCTCATGCTCTCAAGTAGCTGTTAGGACATGTGCTCTTTTCTGCCTCTCTAAACTATAAGGAAAATGTGTCAGGCTGTTACAGTAATTATCACTTGCAAAACCACAGTAGTAAATGTGCTTTGAAATTGCCAATCAAATATCGTTTTCTGCGTAGAATCACACCATGAGTCTGTGTGCACAAAGGAATTGTCAGATTTAATTTGTGGTGGTCTGGTTCTGTAAGACTTGCATTCGTAGGAAAGGGGCAGCTAGTTTTCTTGAACTGTGATGGCTAGCATTCAGCACAAATCAATATCTCACAAATGAGAGGCAAATGCTAACACATTTGAAATCAACATGGTAGATTTTCCTTCCACGGGTGAGGTAGATCCTACATGTTCAAAACTCCAATTAACCCTTACCACACATGTACTTGCATACATCTGTGCAGTCTTCATGCAGTTTTGCAAGCGTCCATGCAGATCTCTCTTGCACCTGACAATACAGAGTCTCCAGAAGTACGCTCTTAGCACACAGCCAGCTGCTTCTCCTGCAATCTCATGCTTACTATTCAGCACTGTGTGGTATTTCAAATAGCAGTGAGTAACGCTAACACATTCAATGTCACCAAGGCTCAGTTCCTTTGCTCTAGTCTAATCACTCACCCAGGTTCCACATGCTCATGGTCTCAAGTAGCTGTTAGGACATGTGCTCTTTTCTACCTCTCTCAACTATAAGAAAAATGTGTCAGGCTGTTACAGTAATGATCACTTGCTCTACCACAGTAGTAAATGTGCTTTGAAATTGCCAATCAAATATCGTTTTCTGCCTAGAATCACACCATGAGTCTGTGTGCACACAGGAATTGTTGTCAGAGATTTAATTTGTGTAGCTTTTATTGTGTAAGACTTGCAGTTGTAGGAAAGGGACAGCTCATATGATAGGAAAGCTCATAACAAATATAGTAATATATTTAAATTACATAAAGGTATTTTTTTTTTGTTTCTTTCAGGTATTGCTGAACAACACTGAAATAAATTAAAGATGCCTATAAAATCAAGAAAGAGAAAAGAACAGCAACAACATCTATATTTAAAGACAACTGGACAACAAAAATTAGTTGAAGAACCTCATGTTGGAAAAAAGAAAGTCTTCTGGTAAGCAGACTAAGGATTTTATAAAAAATATCCTCAAGCAAAGAAAAAATGTAAAAAATATATCCACTGCAAATACTGTTTCAAGTAGAAAACAACAAGACAATCGACAGAATATACTAAATGCTAATGTACAATCAGAAGTAAGAAAGAATGACTTAAAAAGAAAAATAGATTTTAAAAACATGCGTAGAAAAATGTTTCAGGGAAGAGTGATGTTCAATTTGCTAAAGGATGTGAAAAAATATAGGAAGAAAGCCAAATTTTATAAGAAAAAGAAACATATTGAATCAATTGTTGCAAAGGCTTTGGAATTAAAAAGAAAACTATTCATTTTAGTTTTGAACAGGATCCGTACATTAGATAAATTAGTGACTGTAATGAAGTCAAAAGGCAAAAGAAAAAGAGAAGTGAAAAAAAAAACTTTTGTAAAGTGTTCTTAGGAGAATGGAAGCATAGTTCAAGTACTGAACCATTTTTTAATGAAGAGTTATCTTCAAAGTAATAGTTTGCTGCATGCAGTTGACACCAGTGGTCGAGCATATGAAGTTAAAGATGGTTGTGTAATGGAAAAGGAGAAAATGGTTCCAAGAAATAAGGAAGAAGTGTTAGCTGATGAGGTTATGGGGAGACGTCCTAAAGCCCAAGTGTACACTTGGAATTGTAGTAGTATTTGTACTGTACGACAGGAATCTATTAATAAATTACGTGACTTTCTAAGAGAATATAGTAAAAAAAAGTGTTAAACAGAAGATTAAGGTGCTTCAAAGACTAGATCCATGCAGAGTGAGAGGGAATACTGGTTTGCAAGGACATTCTCTGGCTTGTCTTTCTAGGAAAGTTTGTCAAAGCGTTTTTCACCATTTTAGGATGCTGGCAGTTCATCATACTGAAATGAGAATTTGTGAGAAGATTGTATTTTGCTAAAAGTCCAGCACTAAAGTTAAATGAGTTGAATAGTGCTCTGTTCCGTGGATCAGTATCAGATGTGAAGAAGGTTTGTGAGGATATTGAGTTTTGTTACTTTGATCCTGAGCAAGAAAGTGCAGGAAATGACAGTAATTGAAGAAAATGTGGAAGAGAATGTAGAACTCACTGTTAGTAAAAATTTTGAAGATCAAATGACAAAATTTGCTATCATCTCTAATGAAAGACCAAATATTACTTGTATTTGTTGCCGGAGAAGCCATTATAAAACTCAAACAACGAAAGTTGATCTCTATAAAAAAAAGTGAAAAAGAAAATAATTCTAAGTGGAAGGATTTTGCTACATATTTATTTCTGGAAAATTGTTTTGATTTGGGTGAAGATCAGCGTATTTGTAAATACTGTTATAACAAGTTAGAAGAAAATAAAATGCCAGCTAGAGCTGTACATAATAATTTAGAATTGGTTGATATTCCTGCAGAACTTTCTGATTTAAATACGTATGAGTCTATACTCATTCAATGTGTCCATCCGTTTCAGACTATAGTTCGTATGGAGCCCAAAACAGGTAAATTACCTCCTTCAGATTTACAAAGAGGTTTAAAAGGAAGAGTTGTCTATTTGCCATTAGATTTGAAAAAAAATATTGAAACAATTGATGCAGATAGTTTGGAAACTGAACCATTAGTTATTCTGGTTAATGGTTTACCTACAAAGAATAAGTAAATTTGGCAGGAGCTGGTAGATGTACGAAAAGTTCAAAGAGCAAATTTATATTTGAAAAGAAATAAATGGTATGAATCAATTTATATGGATGAAGATGAAGTTTTACTAGCAGACATAGGAATACCAACTGGGCAAATTGAAAAAGTGGATAAGTCAAAAGAAGAAGAAATTTATGAACATTTCAGCATACATCCTCTTCATTCTAAAGAAGTTATGGGAAACACTATTGATCTGTTTCAGATGAAAAAAGCAAAAGGAACTCCCGTGAGTGTATGGGAGGAGAGCTTGGAAGCTCGTTGTTTTCCCCAGCTGTTTCCTACAGGAAAAGGTGGACGATACGATGCACGTCCAGTACAGATTCCTGCTTCTGAGTATCGGACTACAAGATTATATGCAGAAGATCCAAGATTTCGTCAAAGTATTCCTTATTTGTTCCATCTTTTATTTGAAAGTGACTTGTCTGCACTATCTGATGCAGTAAATCACATTTTAAAAACTGGAGTACATCTACATAATGTGTCTGCAAAGGATTTTCTGAACAAAGTGCAACAGCGAGATGATCATTTGGAATCTCAATTGATTAATCTGATGGCTTGTCAGCGTGGAACTAATGAATATTGGTACCGACGCCATGGAGAATTGAAATGTATATTACGGAATTTAGGAACTCCTACATGGTTCCTTACCCTAAGCTGTGCTGAGTACGCTTGGGATGATTTACTGGATTTTCTTCGAGAGGCAAATTCAAATATTGAAAACATCCAATACACGACAGCAGGAGAATTGTGCTCATTGGATCCGGTTAATGTTTGCAGATATTTCAATCATAGATTTGAGGCTATGATGCCGTTCATCTGCAATAAAAAAAATCCACCTCTTGGAGAAGTTGTGGATTTCTTTTGGAGAAAAGAGTACCAAGCAAGAGGTGCTCCTCATATTCATATGCTGTTGTGGATCAAGGATGCCCCAAAATTTGGAACAGATTCTGATGATGCAGTTTTATCTTTCATTGAAGGATATGCAACATGTGCTATACCTAAAAGCACAGAAGAAAAAAACTTAAAAGAGCAAGTTTTACGTTTTCAAAGTCATCGGTGTGGAAAATACTGTCGCCGAAAGTACAAGAGTAAAGATAAATTCTACACAAAATGTCGATTTGGATTTCCACGACCTGTTCTTTCAAAAGGAAGAGTAAACAGTTTTATGTCAGCTGTGCGACATACTATTACAAGAAAATCGCCTAAAAATACCTACAACCTAAGAAGAAAAGAGTCAAAATATATAAATGACTACAACCCAGTCATTTTATCCATGTGGAATGCTAACATGGATATTCAGTATGTAGCTGACAATTCTATTGCTCGGTATGTCACATCTTACATCACTAAATCTGAGAAAACGGAATTGAAAGAAATGTGGGAAGAGATTTCTCACGAGAAGACTGTCAGTAAAAAGTTATACAGTTTCAGTTTAAAGATGTTATCGCATCGAGAAATTGGGTCATACGAATGCTCAGATAGGTTATCATCTGCAAGTCTGTACTCCAAATCCAGAAGAATAATTTGGATAAGTTTAGGCCTTGCAGGAATGCGAAATCGGGTATTGAAATCTATTCGAGAAATTTAATATTTAGCAGAGTACGAACCAGAAAGTACAGACATTTTAAGAACAAACATGTTGGACACATATTACCCAAAGAGAAGTCATCATCTTGAGAACATGTCTCTATGAAGTGCTGCAGAACAACATTTTTAAACGGAATACCACAGAAAACATCAACAATGGAAAATATAAAGTCATTGGTGAGGAAGGATGTTTGGTAAAACAAACAAAAGGAAGTTTGATTAATCATAGAAAGCTGAGTTGCGACACTACTGACAAGAAGGAATTTTACTATTTAGCACTTTTACAGTTGTTTAAACCATGGCGTTCAGAAAATGAATTACTTGGACATTTTCAAAGCTATGAAGATTCCTTTAATGCATGCAAAGATACCATAGAATGCAGTACTTTCACAACTTATGTACAAATGTTAAATGAAGAAATTGAACAAGAAGCAACAATTGCAGCTGAAGTAGCTAGAGACAGTTCTCAAGACAGTCAAAGTTCTGGGACGCTCAGTCAAGATCCTCTAGGACAACCAATCGTAGAAAATGAAGCTGCAATAGCCATGACTGAAGTGGAAACAGCTATAAATCAAGCTCAGGAAGATTTGATAAACTTACCAAATTTGGAACAACAACTGAATGATGAACAACAAATTTATGAGGAAGTCACAAAACAAATTGATCATGGATTACTACATGAAAATAAAGAGTGCTCATGCACATCATTTGAACCAATCAGAATGTATGTGAGTGGACAAGCTGGAACTGGAAAAAGTTTCTTAATTAAAGTAATTAGAAGCTACCTACGGAAAAAAACTGATTCAACTTTGTCTTGTGTTACTGCTCCAACTGGGTTAGCAGCATATAACATAAAAGGAATTACCCTCCATCGTTTGCTAATGTTACCAGTAGAGCACGAGAACAAAGTACAATACCACAAGCTAACAGGAGAAGCATGTTTTGAAGTTTCAAGAGTATTGAAAAAAATGAAAGTTCTCATTATTGATGAGGTAAGCATGGTATCAAACTTAATGCTTGCCTTTGTGCATTTAAGAATGCAGCAAATTCTAAAGACAGACTATGACGTGCTATTTGGAGGAAAACATGTTATAGTTTTTGGGGATCTACTGCAGCTCGCTCCAGTTAAAGGACAGCCAGTATTTCATACTCTTACACATGAAGACACGAAAAAGTCGTTGGGAAATATAGGTAATGTGAATATTTGGACATACTTTGAGTACAAAGAACTCATTACCAATATGCGGCAAGCAAATGATGATGACTATGCAAGTATTCTCAAAGATATCAGAATTGGACTACTCACAGAACATGGCAGAAAAGCTTTATAGTCGATTGCTATGTAATTTGTTTCCAACAGAACAAATAGTTCCAGAGAAAATATAAAAGAAAATTGTAGGAAAAAATACTGTTATCTGCTTAATGCCAACACTACATGAATGCTCTATATTCAATCAAGAAGTTTTGAAATTGGAAAATGAAGAGATTATAAAACTGGAAGCTGTGGATAAAATACAGCATGAAGGAATAACTATTATATTGACAAGCAAATTGACAACTAAATTGGATTCTCTAGAGAAACATATCAAACAGCTGGTTTAGAAAAGAATCTTTATGTATGAACTGTCGAGTAATTTTAAGACGTAATTTGGATGTAGAAAAGTTTAGTGAATGGAGCTATGGGTAAAGTTGTGGGTTTTGTTTATTACCAGAAAAAAGATGGAATTTAATTTTTAAAAATAAAATTTGATCAGATTGAAGAGGTTAAAGACATTAGTCGTTTTCAGTTAATTTCTTGCTTGTGAAAGACTTGTATGTACATAGGAAGCAGTTTCCGTTTTCTCTAGCATATGCTGTAACTATTCACCAATCTCAAGGATTAACTGTAGATAGTGCTTTTGTAAACATTGGATCTAGTGTGTTTAAAGAAGGTATGGCATATGTTGCTTTGTCACGCGTGAAAAAAATATCTGGTTTATTCATGATAGACTTTGATGAGTCAAAAGTTAGTGCTGATGCAAACTGTGTAAAGGAGTATAATAGATTAAGAAGAAGCTATGCTCCTCATTTAGGTCAGTATCCTGTGTTTGAAAAACGTGTTTGTCGGAAAAGGAGAATTGAGAATATCTGTAATGAGGATGTACAGAAGAGTAAACAAATAGAGACTGATGTGATTGCAAGCAAAAAGAAAAAGGACAATGCTGAAGAGGTTGTTGGTTGTCATTTTTTGA
This sequence comes from Triturus cristatus, assembly GCF_964204655.1. Taxonomy (NCBI): domain Eukaryota; kingdom Metazoa; phylum Chordata; class Amphibia; order Caudata; family Salamandridae; genus Triturus; species Triturus cristatus. The sequence continues at coordinate 1,053,951,785 of NC_140579.1, read as the reverse complement.
AAATAGCTCTGGTGTCAACTGCTACGCTAATGTAGTGCTGAATGTTGTATTTTATCTTGAAAGTTTGAAAGAGCAGATAATACTAAATCATGAAAAAAGATTCTGTTCTCTGCGGAGTTTCCTTTATGAGAAGCTGAGTAATGATAAAACTAAAATAGAAAGTGCTTCTGATGTTAGAAATCTTTTAGATGTATGTTCTGGATGTACACAGTTTACTCAAAATGTCCAGCAAGATGCACAGGAATTCTTAATGTATATGCTTATGGTACTGGAAGATGAAGGGGTAGAAATAGAAAATATGTTTGGTCTCTCTTATAAATGGAAACATTGTTGTGAAAACTGTTTGAACACATGCAGCTCTAATGTTGATTCTGAAAGGTTCATATATTTAACATTACCAGAGAGTAAATCAGTGACTTTTAGTAAATTAGTTGAAGATGCAAATCACAACATGGAATGTTCTCAATGTAAATCAGAAATTTTATCAACGTTATTTTTAAAGAAATATGGACAGTATGTAATTTTAATGATGCAACGTTGTAGAGCTGATGGAACAAAATTGGACACTTTAATAAAGAAGTTTACAGGAAATCAATTATCAATATCAGGAAAGACTTTTGTTGCAGTTGCAATAATTTTCCATGATGGACCTTGTATAACTTCTGGTCATTACACAGTTTATCTAAAATGTGAAAAAGGCTGGACACTGTGTAATGATTCACAATTGATTTTCAAGCAACGTTTGCCTGCAGAATTACCAAATTCCTACTTAATTTTTCTAAAACCAAAATTTTAGATACAAATTGCAGCATCTGAACCAACCATTATTTCGATTTTTTTGGATTACCATTGGATATTTCACCAAAAAAGAATTTAAAAATTACCATTTGGCCTCATGGAAAGGTAACTGTTTCTATTGTGGACTTCTTTGACAGATATTATTTTGGTGTATGTGCTTAAGCAACAAGATTTACAGACTATATTTAGTGCAAATAGTTATTGTTCTTAGAAGATATTTTAATATATATGTTACATTTCTATCAAGGTATGTTTTACTGAGGATAGATTCAGGGCTTTTTTTAAACAATCTTTCAGATTGTTAATTTTTTTTGCCCGCTGTTAAGTGATGAATGCAATTGATATCACTATTTTCAGTGAAATTCAATATATTCTGAAAACAGCAAAAAAAGGGCAAAACATTACTTTGTTAAATATGAAAATATGTGTTCTGTATTCTAAAATGTATTGTTAAATATTAATACTTTTTTTCTTTTTTTTCAGATCGAGAAAGAAAATTTAGGAAATGTAATCCTTTTTTCTAGCAATTAAAAAAAACTTTTATTTCTAATTAAGTTATTTTGTTGGTCAGGTAAGTTTAAAATATCTGTATTTCTCTCCCCTTCACTTTCATGCTCCCTTTTCTTCACTTCTACTCACTCTGCTTTTCTCATTCCCCTTCCCTCTCTTCTTCCTCTACTGCTCTTTCGTAACTCCCTCACTCCTTCTCTACTACTCCCTTAGGTTTACTGCCTCCATCACTATTTTTTCAACCATGTTTCTCTCCCTGTTTCCATATGTCTCAGTCATTCTAACTGCCTTACTCCTTCTCAGTTCCTTGCTCTCTGTCTCTGTTTCGGTCTCTCTCCCTTTGTCTGTCTTACCCTTAATTTCCTTAACATCTCTGTTTCTACCACTTCTCCTCTCTCCATCACTCATTTTCCATCTATGTTAATTTTTTAACCTTCTCCGTCATTCTCCTTCCCTCACCTTCCCTAAATGTCACTATCCTTTACTCGTAGTCACTCCTATTCTCCTACCTAACTTCCTCCTGTCTGTATCTCACACCCCTTCATCTTTTCGCATTCTTTCCTTCACTCTCCCTCACTCTTCTTTGCCCATTGAAATCCTGACTCCCTTTGTCTCACTCCAGTTTCCTAAATTCTTCCATCCCCTCACTCCCCATCTCTCACTTTCCCTTATCCCCTTTTCTAATCCTCATACCCCTTCTCACCATCACTCCACTTCTCTTACTTTCAATCCCTATACCCTGCTGTACATTATCCGCTTCATCTGTTACTTCCTTTTCCTATCTCCGTCCCTTACTCCCCTTTTCTCACTCCCCCTCCATCACTCTCCATTACTCACTGCCATTCCCTTACTCATTTACTCTTCTTACCTGTATCCTCTACCCTTAGTCCTTTTGTTGCAGTCAGTCTTTCACTTCCCTTTCATGACTGATCATAATTTCCTTTTCTCACTCATTCTCTCTGTCCTTTCCTCCTCTTCACTCAGTCATTTCAATCATTCTTGCATACACTACACATTCAATCAAAATAAAAAACAGTATATTAGGAATATAGCTCTTTTTGCAGAAGTGAAGCGAGTTCTTAAAAGAAATGTTTTTTTTGTATTTTTTTTGTTTTATATTTTTTTTTTTTAGTTTTCAAACAATTTTTATTTTTTGGGGGATTTTTTTTTACAGCACCGAAACAAAACTGGGAATCAAAAAACTGCTCAACAGAAACAAAAAAAAAAAATAATAATTATGACCTGGAGCATGTGTGCTGCTGTATACGGTTTCCAATTAAATTTATGCTACTCTCTCCGTAGCAAATTACCTCATTGCACATATTGCAATGAATGTGCACTTTTTGGAACAGGGGCCGGATGTCAAGAGGCCTGGTGCATGGTGAATCTGCAGCCGCAGATGATGTACTCGGCTGAGAAGGTCCAGGTGGAGGGTTCTCCCTTAGGGCTCTTGTGGTTTCACGAGCAAAACAAATTGGATGCATTGCTTTAAAATGCCTGAGCATGCAATAAATGCTGAAGGAGTATTTTTGGGCCGGATCCCCTCTAGACAGGACACTTCCGCAAATTGTACAAGTGACCTTTGGCGCATTCACTTTTTTTTTTGCCCGTCTGGAAAAGTGAAATAATTCCAAATGAAAGAGTGCTTCTGTTTGCTCTTTCTTGGTGGTTCTTGAAAGGTCTCCTCACTGTCTGAAGATGACTGGTGTTCTGCCATTTCACTGGAGTAGCTCTTCAGCAACCTTCTCTCAGGAAATTAGTAGAAAAAGTGAGGAGTGGGTGTGGTGTTTGAAGATTCTGAAACAGAAACTAATATGAACCAATGAAAAGTGTTGTTTTGTAATCACTTGACTTGCCGTGCGCGCACCGTACGCTCACCGTACGCGCACGGAGCACGCACGCATGTGCACTCGGAGCACGCAGGTGCGAGCACCGTACGCGCACGCATGCGCGTACGGAGCACGCATGTAGGGAGCGCGTGCGCGTACGGCGCGAGCACGCACGACGTACGCATGCACACTCGGAGCATGCACGGTGCGCGCACGGTAAAAAACCCTTAAAAAAATGTTTTAAGTGTTTAGAAGTTTATAGAAATTATTAACTATGCTGTTCAACTTTATCCAAATTAAAAAAAAAAAAAGAGCTGAGCCATTCAATATTACAGGATACAGTCAATCTATAACTATATACATAAGTAGTTTATTGTAAAATAAATATATAAAAAATATAATACATACATTAGCATTTAAAAAACCTTACAAATTCACTAAAAAAAAACATAGGTTTCACACACGTTATAGTTAGGAATTGGCATTTAAAAACCTTTGAAATTAACTGACAAAACCATAGGTTTCACACACGTTATAGTTAGGAATTAGCATTTAAAAAACCTTGCAAATTCACTGAAAAAAACATAGGTTTCAAACATGTTATAGTTAGCTGGACATTTCACTCGTAAAAAAACAATGAAATTCCCCCGTTATAGTTAGTTCAACTAACTATAACTCGCGCGCCCACAATCCACTGCTGATGACGTCACATATTACATCACTCATGACATGGTCAGTGACATCACCCATGACATCACTGATGACATCTCAAATGACATCACTGATGATGCATGGTGGGCTGATATAGCACAGTGCTGCATGTTCCAAGGCTCATATTTATTAAAAGATTTTTCTCTTTTGAAGCAGGAACATGCATTTGAACAAAATATATTATTGGTTTAAATTTAAAGCGCTCCCAATGGACACTTTAAAAGTTGGATGTGAAAGGAAATAAATGCGAGTGTTTATGACCCGTGGTTACTTTATTTGAATAACGTGACAACAAACTTAGAATTAGCTTCTCTTTGGGCTTTTAATTTAACTTGCAACAGTAAAAAACGAGCTTCTGCTCTGTGTAAGCAAATTACACTGAAAGAAGACCATAGTCACTGGAAGGGAAGAATCCTTCATGAGTATCACTGTCAACCTTTCATCAAGGTCAAGTTTAACAGTATGCACTTTAATATGGGCATTCAACAGTACGCTCATACAGATAAGGTTTCATCTTTATCCTTAGAATTTGGTGCCAGCTAGAAATAAGCAAGTAAAAGCTCAGCCTGTAGACTTTGTGGATATAATTATACATCTCTTAGGAACATGTGCTTTGTATTGGACGGCCATTATTGAATGAAAGGAAGAGTTTTCATAAATCATTTATTTTAATTGATATTCAGAAGACGTAGAGAGACTGTAGTAAAATATTTAAATGGTGATGATACTGAATTGATTGGACATTTTGTAAAATACATGGATTATGCCTGAAACAGTTAGTTTTAATGCACTTTTTAATTTAACTCCTGCTTGCATGACTAACACCCATTTGTGTATTCTGTTGAAGGGCAACCGACTGAATTGATGAGTCAATGCTTATTTTACTGTATAATTTTACTATTTGCAATGATTTTAATTAGCTGTGTGATAGTCTTGATCTTGATAAAAATGACAGCTTACAATTCATCTGTCCATATGACAATGAGGCCAGTGAGGATGGCGTTCCCATGTACCAGCTTCAGGATTACCAATGCCTGTACAACCTGTTTGAGGTCTTTTATAGAGATGTATTTTGTTCAATTTAATGAGACTTAGTTGCTGTTGAGCAGCACTTACCGAAGGCTGTATATGGGCACCTAATGGCCTATGGGACTTTAATTTGTTGTCCAGAGATTTGGCATTTTGTGTCAGCTCACAACAAAGATCTACTTCTTTACGGTGTTTAAGCCTCGTTTGCTGTACTACATTTGGGGTTAGAATGGATTATCAGGAATTCTTTTATGTTCTGATTCAGTTTAAGTTTTGATCTGGTAATCCAGTGCTGTAATTTCAAATTGTAGGCTTTGATTAATGGCAATGTTATTAATCCTGATATGAATCTTCAGGTCAGCTGCATATTAGTGGTAAGGTTCAAGACCCAAGCTAAATCAGATTTGGAGCATTATTGATCCGAAGATTGCTATTACAGGGTGCACAAAGAAGTCATTTATTTTCACTAACTGATAGCGATCCCGTAGATATGATTGAGAGCGAGACGATAAAAGATACAGGATACTGTATGATGGAATCCGTTTATTTCAGAAAGTCAGAAGCTAGGGCTTAAAGCTTGAATGAAAGCAGTTTTGAAATATGTATGTGTATTATATTTATATGGCGCAAACCTCGTTGAATGGCAAAGACTGTCAATGTGTGAGGTAATGTGATCTCAAAGCCACCAGGCCAGTGATATACACTTTATAGAGGGTTTGCCCTCTGGGGTCCTCCTGAAGCTACACATTACATGCAGGCTGGAGCCTTGGTGTTTAAATTTCTGGTCTTCATTTTTGTAGATTTTTTAGATTTTGTCTGAATTTTAGAATTTCATGCCTTCTGAAAGTGCCTAATTAAAGCACTGTAAGTGTGACTGTTTTTGGTCTATTATTGCTGTGTGATAAAGATACCATGAATCCTGTACAAAGGGAGGTGGCCTGATCCTCTTTAGTGTACAAAGCAGTTAGTGATCATGCCATACATCCAATACTTAAGGCCTGATTTAGAGTTTGAAAGACAAGATACTGTTTCGCAAATGTGACGGACTACCAAATTAACTGTGTCTGTTTCATTTAGAATTGGCGGACTGTACATATTCCGTCAACAGAGCTCTGCTTGGCTCAGTCAACGGAATACTTTCTCCAACGACCCTTGCAATAAGGGCCGTCGGAAGAAGGAATTTACACCATCTGCTATATTTTGGGTGTATAGTGTAGTGTCTTTTTATCTTGTCCCCCACCGCCAGGAAAAATCTTATGGTAAGGGTCAGGAAAAAAACAATAATAGCCCTCACACCGCGAAAGAAAACTCCCAAGGTGTGGGGGCCATCATTTTCTTTGTTTTTCATTACAAAAATGAAAAACTTTTCAAATGTTTGATGGCCTGCCGTCATGGATGGAGCCCCCGATGCCATACTTTTGCTACATTGACAGCAATCACCATGTTGGCAGTTCCTGTCAATGTAGAGAGTTGTCTGGAGGGCGGTCGACAACTATAGTTTTGGTGGCAGAGATCCCACCTGAAGGCAGCGGTATTGTCCTCTGCCTTCCTTATGAAATAAACTTCGTCTGCCAAACTATTAATCATGCCCTTAGTCTTGGGTATTATTCACCCTTAGCTAAAAATACAACTTCTACTACATTTTCCCCTTGGAGTTCCTGCCTCTAAAGGTATGTCATGTCAGTCCCACTTCTTCAAGCCCGCCTTCTAAGATGAAACCTTCAGTTTTCTGGATCTGCGGGTATCCTTCTCTCTGCTTATTAAACATGACTTCATTAAACAATATACTGAAATCCTCAGCTCATCGCCAGAGTGCTGAGTGCCAAAGAGACAGGTGTCAAACTCTTAAATAGCAGTATGGCTGTCACATCCTTTGCTGCCAAGTCAGTTTTGAGGCCAGTCTCATGGGTAAACCTGGTAAAGATTGAGCATAACGCTGTCTTTTGTGTGGATACAACACCAGATAATTCTAGAACTCCCTGAAAAATGTGTTAATATTCTCTCCTACTCAACAAGACAATATTTTAGTCCTCAGACTCTCATTCTGAGGTTAGCTGTCAAATTATGCATCTTCCATTTCAGTAAAAGACAACACTCTTTAGCATTTCCTCCTTTCTCCATCTTCAAATTTAGCAGATCTTGTAACCCTCTTAAAATTATCTTAATCTCCAAGCTGGTTTTTCAACCCTAACTCACTTTTTTAGGTTTGTATGAGGTAATTTTTGTTATTTGTTTGTTAATTTGAATTTGTAAAGCGCTTAATACCATCAGGTCTTTAAGCGCTGGAAAAGGTAGGAAAAGAAGTGCAGGGTTTTTGGCTCTGATCCAGTCTTTTTCAAATGTGATTCTTTGTTTGACTTGGTCATAATGTTTGTTTTGCAGCGTGAATCTTTCTGGATTCACTATGCTGTGCATTATTCCGCGATCTTGTGGTTGGGTCCGGATTCGTAGTCTTTTCTTTGTTTTTTTTTTTTTTTTTTTTTTTTTCGTAGCCCAGGTGGGCGTCGACGTACACCATTTGGTGCACCTCCCGTGACGTCGTCGTGCTTCCTGCGGAAGTCCCACCTTTGGGGCGCCATCTTCAGATTCTTTTTTCCGCCGTTGGGTCTGGATCGTCATCGGGAAGCTCCAGAATTACACTCGAAGGAAGAAGGAAGAAAAGCGAGTTTCGTCGATAGAAACACTAGAAGATATCAGGAAAGGAAAAGATTTCATCAGGAGCGCGAAGAAAGGAGGACCAGCGCCCTTTTCTTCGACGGCCTTGGAGAATGCACGCTCAGAGACCCTGAGCGCAATGGACAAGACGCCATTCAAGTTCTGCCCAAACTGCCACCACAAGTTCGCGCAGAGAGACCAGCATCCGGTCTGCAACCTCTGCCTACCGGTCGATCACCAGAGTATCGACTGCAACGCCTGCTCAGCCTTCGCGCCGAAGACACTCAGGGTGAGAGAGCGGCAGAGAAGGGCCAACGCCAGCATGGACGGCAAGGGGAAGCCCCCGACGCTCTACGCTCTGGGCCTCTCCTCAGACGACGAGGACAACGTCGCCGAGACAGCCGAAAACTTCACGGTCGTAGAGACCGACAAGAAAAAAGAAGACTAGGTAAGAGAATCGTCTAGCGCAAAACAAAGTACCTCGACAACACGAGGGTGACTCGAGAAAATCTGAGTCAAAGTCCACGAAGGGAGCCCCGGCGCCGAAAACTTCGACGTCCAAAGGGGGAACCACGGACAAGAGGCCGAGCGGATCCTTAGATAAGGACTCCCCGGTGCCGAAAGACGCCGAAAGGCAAGGGTCGTCGAAATCATCCCATGAAACGGGCCGATCGACGCAGAAAGAACGTTCGACGTCGACGCAAGGTTCATCGAAAAGACCCGCGGTCGACGCCGAAAGCATCTCCGAGATGGAGAAGAAGAAGAGGCGGCTCGAGGCCGAAATGGAGAACATCCTTCAAAGAAAGAAGGAGTTCGACGCCAGAATGAAGGAATTCAAGATTCCAACGGTTCCATCAGCGGACGTCGAGGAGGTCGAAGACGAGTTCGACGCCGAAGGGCTGACAAGGGAACTCGAAGAGGAAGAAGAGCCCTATTATGAGGGAGAAGCCGAGGAAGAAGACCAACGGTCGTTCTACGAATCGGCGGCATCTACCAGCAACGACGTCGAATGGCACGATCTCGACACCGAAAACCCGGAGGAGCCCGTGGACACGTACCCTTCGAGGCCTTCGCCACCCGACGACATCGGGGTCTACAATATGGTGGTCAGGAGCGCAGCAATGGCCTTCGGCGTCAAACTCGACGAGGAGAAACCGAAAGCCGATTTTCTCGTCGAGACACTGCTCCCCATCCAGACAAGGAGCCAGTTCCTCCCCATGCTACAAAGCGTGATGAATCAGGGGAGAGAAGCCTTCAAGGAACCTGCAACCTGCCGGTCGATCACGCCCAGGACAGAGAAGAAATATAAGCACTCCTCCCTGGACCCCGTTACATCAAGGGTAGCGTGACCGCGGACTCCATCATAGCCTCCACGGCCAGGAGAAGGGCCAACGTACCAGCAACTTCGGGCCCACCCCCGGATAAGGAGAGCAGGAGGATTGACCTCACAGGAAGAAAGGTCGAGAGGAACGCCGCAATGCACTGGCGCATGGCGAATTCAAATGCACTCCTCAATAGACACCAGTACCAGCACTGGGATGAGATGGGGGAGTTAGTCAAGCACCTCCCAGAAGAATTCCGGCAGAGAGCCTCTCACCTGATAGATGAAGGCAAAAACATCGCCAACTCCTGTATAAAGACGGCGTTGGATGGGGCAGAGACTTCAGCAAGACTCATGGCCATAGGGGTCACAGAGAGGAGGCATGCATGGCTAAGAATCTCGGGATTCAAATCGGAAGTGCAGAACAACATCCTTGGCACCCCCTTCAATGGAGAGACACTGTTCGGAGCAACAGTGGACGACAAGCTCACCCAGCTGAAAAAAGAAAACGAGACGGCGAGGTCCATGGGGGCCCTACAGCTGAGGGGAATGAGGCGGAAATCCCTCGAGGACCCTACGGTAGGGGAGGAAGCCAGCAGGGGACGTCGCACCAGGCGTTCCAACAAGGTCAGCAGGGTGAAGGTCACGGACAAGGTCAACAGAAGCAAAACTGGCAATATCAACCTCGGGGCCAGTCCTTTCGCGGGAGAGGGAACGGACGTGGCCAAAGGAGGAGAGGGGGCGAACAGCCCTCGACAAAGTGACTCAGTGCGCAAGAGGACGCCTACCCTCGTCAGGACCCCAAGGGTGAGGCGCAAAAAAGTGTCATCAGGGGGAGGAGAAAAGTCAAGAGCCTACGAGCATACGACACCAGTAGGCGGAAGACTGAGGTTCTACCTTCAGGAGTGGCGGCGTATAACCACAGACAAGTGGATACGGAACGTTGTGCAGTACGGGTACTGCGTAGATTTGGAGAAAAGACCTCCAAACAGGAAACCAAGGGGAAGACTGAGATCGGCCCAAGAACTGGCAATACTCAGAGAAGAAACGCGGAAACTCCTGCAAAAGGGAGCCATAGAGACAGTGCCGTTCAGAGAACGCAACAAAGGGGTCTACTCAAACTACTTCGTGGTCCCGAAGGTAGACGGAGACCTCAGACCCATACTAGACCTCCGTTACCTAAACAAGTTCATCAGAACGCAAAGGTTCAAAATGACTTCACTGCAGGAGGTTCTGCCACAGATAAGAGAAGGGGACTTCATGGTCACCGTGGACCTCAAGGATGCCTACCTTCACATCCCAATAAACAGAAGGCACAAGGGCCTTCTGAGATTCAACATCGAACAAGAACACTACCAGTTCAAGACCCTGGCCTTCGGATTAAAGTCAGCACCAAGGGTCTTTACAAAATGCCTGTCGGTGGTAGCGGCGCACCGACGAAGGCAGGGAATACATGTCTACCCCTACTTGGACGACTGGCTGGTCAAGGCAAACTCGCGCGGAAAGTGCGAGAGGCACGCAAAACGCGTAACAGACACCCTCACAAAACTGGGATTCTCGATCCACTGGGGAAAATCTTCGATGGAACCAGAGCAGGTGAAGATTTTCCTGGGGGCAAAGATCAACTCCCGCAACAGTACAGTAGTGCCCAGCGAGAGGAGGACAGAGGCTCTACTGAAGGAGGCGAAGCTCTACCAGAAGGGGCGAGCTCTGACAGTGAGGGCTGTGAGCAAAATGATGGGGATGATGGCGTCCTGTATCCAGCTGGTGCCGAATGTACGCCTGCACATGAGACCATTCCAGGAATGGCTACAACAACAATGGTCACAAGCAAACGGAAGCTGGGAGGATCTAGTGGTTGTTACGCACGCAGTGCAGGAGGAGATAACTTGGTGGAACAGAGGCAACATAACAGCAGGGAGAAGCCTGACACCACCAATCCCAACAGTGACCATTACCACGGACGCATCGCAGAAGGGATGGGGAGCGCACATGGACAACCTCAGAGTGAGGGGTCTATGGGCCCCAGCAGATGCGGTCCGCCATATCAACTACCTCGAGTTGAAAACAATCCTGCTAGCCCTGAAGGCATTCCAGAGGCACCTGTTCAACAAGAAGGTGTTGGTCCAAACAGACAACACCACGGCGATGTTCTACATCAACAAACAAGGGGGGACACAGTCGTTCCCGCTCTCATCCCTAGCTCAGGAGATTTGGAGATGGGCCATACCTCTCAGGATAGATCTACTGGCAATTCACCTACCGGGGAAGGACAATGTGGAGGCAGACTGGCTAAGCAGGCAGACCTCAGCATCACACGAGTGGGAGCTCAATGGCCAGGAGACAGAGAAAATCTTCCGGAGATGGGGGACTCCCACAATAGACCTTTTTGCAACACGCCACAATGCAAAATGCCAAAGCTTCGCGTCCAGGCAACCAGATCAGCTATCCAAGGGAAATGCCCTATGGATAAGCTGGTCGAGGACATTTGCCTACGCCTTTCCACCGATACCCCTGTTGCACAGAGTGCTCGACAAGTGCAGAACCAGCAACATGACCCTGATCCTGGTGGCTCCCCAGTGGGCGAGGCAGACATGGTTCTCACAAATTCAAGAAATGGCACAAGGCGACCCATACAGGTTCGCGAGGAGGAAGGACCTGCTCTCAATGCAAAACGGAGAGGTCCTGCACCCAGAGCCAGAGACTCTCAACCTGGCGGCATGGCTCCTGAAGACCTAGAGTTCGCACACCTAAGATTGCCGCCGAGCACGATGCGAGTGCTACGGGGGGCGAGGAAACCAACTACACGAAAATGCTACAGCGCAAAATGGAAGAGGTTCACTGTGTGGTGCCGGAAAAAGGGCCTGCAAAACAGAATGACAAGAGACTCAACAGTACTGAGGTACCTCACACACCTTCTAAAGAGTAACCTCTGCTCGAGCTCATTAAGGGTACACCTAGCGGCCATCGTGGCCTACACCAGAGGTGAAAAAGGTGGAAGTTTCTTCAGCTCGCAGGTGGTGAGGAGATTCATGGAGGGAGCCAAAAGGATGGCCCCCCCGAAAAGGTTGCCGCCGCCGGCATGGAATCTGAATGTGGTCCTGACGGAGCTCATGAAGGCACCGTTTGAACCCATTCACAAGGCAACACTGCAGACGTTGACTATGAAAACAGCCTTTCTGATGGCCATAACCTCACTACGCAGGGTGAGCGAGCTTCAAGCACTAACGCTGCAGGAACCCTACATTCAGATTCACAAAGATAGAATAGTCCTGAGAACTGACCCACACTTCATGCCCAAGGTAGTGTCGGCGTTCCACATAAATCAGGCTATCCAGATACCAAGTTTCTTCCAAAACCCGACTACAAACGCAGAAAAGGCACTGCACACCCTCGATGCCAGAAGAGCGGTGATGCACTACATTGAGAGAACCAAGGAACTCAGGAAGTCGAAACAGCTGTTTGTGTCCTTTGCTACTAGCTTCTTGGGTAGACCAGTGACTAAGGGCACCATCGCAAGGTGGATTGCCCTCACTATTCAATTCTGCCACAAACAGGCTGGACAGGAGCTAGCGGAGGGGCCGCAGGCTCACTCCACAAGGAAGAAAGGGGCCACCGTGGCCTTCCTGGCGAACACGCCCATCCAGGACATATGCCTCGCGGCAACTTGGGCATCTGTGCACACGTTCACGAAACACTACTGCGTGGACATTCAGATGAACAAGGAAGCACAGGTTGGACAGAAGGTGCTTCAGCACATTTTCAACGACCAACGCTCATCTACCACCCAGCCGCCACAGAACTAGGAAAACCGCTACAAAATCGATGCACAGCATAGTGAATCCAGAAAGATTCACGCTGCAAAACGAATAGTTTCTTACCTGTCGGTGTAGTTTTGCAGCTTGAAGATCTTTCTGGATTCACTAGCGAACCCACCCACCTCCGCCAGGAAGATGAGGCTGGAGGAAGAGGGGGTAAAATGGAAAAGATCAAACAAATACAAACATACAGATAAAGGGACAAGAAGGATTAATCAATCGCCTAGGGTTAAAAAAAAAAAAAAAAAAAAAGAGGAAAGGAAAAAAGAACCCGAAGATGGCGCCCCAAAGGTGGGACTTCCGCAGGAAGCACGACGACGTCACGGGAGGTGCACCAAATGGTGTACGTCGACGCCCACCTGGGCTACGAAAAAAACAAAAAAAAACAAAGAAAAGACTACGAATCCGGACCCAACCACAAGATCGCGGAATAATGCACAGCATAGTGAATCCAGAAAGATCTTCAAGCTGCAAAACTACACCGACGGGTAAGAAACTATTCGTTGTGAGATATGAATATCTTTGTATAGATTTTTTTTTTTTTTAAATTCTTTATTAGGTTTTCTCCAAATCAGCAGCTCGCATCCAAAACAACAAGTATACAGTTTGTCCAACTCCACCGAGGTGATGAATATCACAATAGGAATACATGTCAACAATAATGCCTGAATTCACAGCCGTGGAGAGTCCCCTATCTTCAACAGTATCTTTGGTTTGTCTTTATATATACATAATCAAACCAAACTGTGCTAAACTCCCCCCCGCCTCCCATCCCCCCCCCAGTACCCTCCCCCTCTGTCGGGTCTATGTAACCTAAGGTCCACGTATCAGTGTTCATGTGGGGTGACCTTGTGTCTCCCTCCCCTGTCCTGGGCCCCCCCCTCTACGGAGGACGTCTCATCCGCGCTGTCTATGGTGACTTGAAAGGCCTGTCCTGCTATCTCCTGCATCATCGCTCCCCATGCCAGTAGCACCTCGGGTAGTTTGGCATCTCTCCTGGTGTTCCGTATGTGCCCCTCCTCTGCTTGGGCACACTCCCGTCGATCTGTCCTCCATTTTGTCAGTAGCGGTCCTTGCTTAGTTAACCAGTGGGTCGCAATACGCTTTTTGGCTATAACTAGACCTAGGACCAGGAACCACCTACTTATCTTACATTTCGTATCCCGAGGAATCAAGCCCAGCAGACAAGCGCGTGGATCCAAGGCTATTGTCCACCCCGTTATCCGGGTCAAATCCTCGAGAACCGCCCCCCAATACGTCTGGATCGTTGGCATGTTCTTACCATATGTAGAAAATCTGCCTGATCATAGCGACATCTGGGGCAGTGGGGATCTCTGGAGCCATCAAAGCTGTGCAGCCACCTGGGTGAGAGGTATGTCATATGTATTATATTATACTGGATTTGCTTAAAGCGATTGCTCACCGACACCTTCCTTACACTCCCGTGTATCTTTTCCCAGTCTCGCGCCATGACCTCCTGTGGACACACCTGCTGCCATTTTTCTTCTATTTTTAGGGGGCCCTACTTTTTATTGTCCCTCAACGCCCTATAAAGGTGAGTGACACACTTTCGCCCTCCCGCCATAGCAATCAAAGTGACCAGGGTGAGGGTGTGCCCCGGGGCTTCCGGAAATGTGGGCCATAATTGTTGCGTCGTTGCCGCTATTTTTGCATATTGCAAAAACTGCCCTGCCCCCCAACTCAGAAGTGGTCACCGCCTCCTGGTAAGTGATAAATTTACCGTCCGGGTAGAGGTCAGACAACATCAGGCAGCCCCCCGCCTTTCAAGCCTCTGATGACATCACCTGGTCAATTTGAGAAAAGGGCGGCATCAGCCAGAAGTCCGCCTCTGGGGCGAAAGGTTGTTCCTGAATTATTTTACGGACCACTCGATGCCAAATTGCAGCCCCAAGCCGCACCAAACGAGGACCGTGCACCTTGACCCCCCACCCCGGCCCGCCATAAAAACGCCCCCAGCTGTCGGTCCTCGTACGTACCTGCCATCAGGGACCTGAATATCTTTGTATAGATAAAGGAAGAGAGTGGATCAAGTGGTTGGCAGTGAACTCCACTACCTCACTTTCTCCAAGAGTGGTTTACTCTGTTGCCATTCCCTGAATATTCACAGAACCATTGTGGGCAATGCTTGAAAATGTCCTATCATTCAGTACTTTAAAATCCTCTTATGAGCTGATCAAAAGAGGTGTCATACAAAATTACTATCTATAGGTGCTACTGGCCCAGGAATTCAGATTTTGTCAGTTTCTACAAAAAACGTAGTGAAAACATTTTGATGCCAGAACCCTTTTTAGACATTTGGTTGACTTCACTGTTAAGGCTATAGCGACTCTTAAAATTAGTAGATTCCAACCATATCTTTGCCCACAAAACCCACTAGGGGTTATCAAAAAACCCACTTTGAGTGACCAGCAATCAGGTGGCATAGAAATAAAGCCTTAATCAAGGTAAAGGAACAGGAGGAGGTAGACTGATAACACTTAAGTCAGACTTTATGTTGCTGGACATCAGTGGCAGTACTGTCTGCTGGTGGAACGGCAGCTTCTGGAAAAACGTTCAGCTCATCCACAGGCTACAGCATCTGTACTTCATCCCATAATGAGCGCCTAAGCTGCTGGACAACCTCGGTTCAGAATAATATTATGGGCAGTCCTATTGTGTCTTATTTCTGCTGGTGAAATTCTGGGATGGGGAATGTTGCAGCTCCCTAAAGTGCCAGTTTCAGCCACCAGAATATTCTCCATCCAACGAGAAAAGATACTTTCAGATAGACCAAAATGTTTTAAGATCTCAGTAAAGGCAGCAGTCAGAGAAAAACGTTTCTGTTCACTAGCACACAAACCATTGGTGGGTTATCAAAGCACTTTGGATCACAACCTATCTTGTTGGAGCGCTCAAGAGCCGGTAGCACTCTGGATCACAACCTCTCACTTGGGCTCTATAGAACCTGTAACATTCCATATCACAACATACCTTATAAAAATAAACACCCATGTGTTGCCAGGTACAGGAACAGTTTTCTGATAACCCTTTACAGGTACCTGTAGTTTCTTACTAGAATATTGATAGGCCCCGGCATTAGATACTCTATAAATAGCTATGGATTTGGTTATGGCAGCTGCCATGAGCTATTGGTCTAACATGCTTAGCCCATCTCCTCTCTTATTCAATCTTCCTCTCTCAAGCATGAAGGAATCCCTCTGTATATAATCGACTACAGAACAGAGAAATACCTACACTCATGTTATTCAAAGAGATACCACAGACCCTCATCCAAAATGTGCATTGTTTGAATTTAAAATACCTGCACAGATGTATGAAATTATAGAAACTAGACTTATTGTAGAATAAATATTAAAGAAAAATATAGAAAAGTTGCCTTGTAGAGCAGTGGACAGACTCTATATACGTTCCTGGAATATTTCTCCTCATTCACAGAATTAGATGTTTGGAGCATTTTACACCATCAATGACCTTTATCGTGTTACTTTCCTACCCCAGGTGCTTCCAGATCGTAATGGTAAGCGGTGCATTTTCTGTGTGAAGACTGCATCCAGAACCTATGAGATGAGTGCTACGGACACGCGGCAGAGGCAAGAGTGGACGACAGGTAGTAAATCGACTAAGATGGGACAGGGATTGACAAGGAGGTATTGGTTAAGCAAATGAAGATCTGGCATAATTGGTGAGGTATTGCACTAATGACAAGTTCTAGGCACGACAAAATGGTATCATGATGATTGTGGCAGTAGTTCAAATTGTTTACCTCATGATTGGTGTACTCTTAACCATACAGTCAACTTCCTCTTGCTTATTAGAACAGCCTTACTAGCTGTCGAGGTTGCCAAAACAATGATTAGAAATATTAAAATAGTTTCAGAACCCTTTGGGACTGGTGTGGGTTTAACACCCTACACCTGCACAGCTTCCCATAAGGAATCTCCTTTTTTCTGTAAAGCACACATGAAGAGGAGGCAGCAGGATAGCAGATGGTTCAACCAGAGGCAGAACTAGGAGTACACTTGAACACTTCGCAAAAGTTTAAGTAGAATCTGATAGCTGTCCTGACTACACTATTATGAAGTGTTCTTTTGTATTTTATAATGAATTTGGAAGAGGGTGCTACATGGAATTTCTGATTAATGAAAATCCAACAGACCTGTATTATCTAGGATTCTTCGGAAGGAGATACTAGATACCACTGCATATGAATCAAACATAGGATGGGTCTTCATCAAAACATCTGTGCACAAACTTAATTTTGCAATACAGCATTCCAATAGGCACAAATCACAGACAGACATGCCTTACGTGATTCCACCTGATTTCATGATCCGGATATGTGAATAACAAATACAATGTACAGCCCCATGTACATTGTACATATGAGCATGTACTTTTTTCCGAAGATCCCATTTGTTTTTATACCCACTTGGAAGATCAGAACTGTAGAGCAGTTCATGGGCTGCAAATACATTGCAGAACCGTACCATCATTTGTTTGCTGGAACCGTACTAGCTACCTAGATCATATGGTCTGTGTTTAATTTTTTTAACGTGGCTGATAGAGCTTAGCAACTGCAACTAATATGACTTTGTTTTAAAGGAGACATACCAATGTTGCTCTGCTGGAGAGAATGGTCATTCAAGCACCCTTCAGTGTGATGAGGGGAGGAGAGAATTGTCATCTTTTAGGTTCTTTACGTTCCCTTGACAGTTAAGGTGCAAAAAATGGAGTACAGAATAGAGAATCGCTGAAAAGGAAAATCCACAGGAACTAGACACTAAGGGCCATATGTAGGTAGCTAAATACCGGTCGGTAACGGACGAAATTCGGTAAATATCACGTTACCGACTGGTATTTAGGCGATTGAGATGTAGGAGGCCAAAAAGCAGGATTCTGTAATTATGAATCGGTAAATACCGATTCATCTTTACCGAATTCTAAATTACCGAATCGGAATTACCGAATTCTTATTTACCGAATCGGTAAATAGGAAATGGTAAAACGAGAAAGATGTAGGTAAATTCGGTATTACCGAATTGCATGAAATTCGGTATTTAAGAGTCGGTATTTAACACTGAGTGAAAGCAGGTGGTAATCGGCTACAGTGCATATAAGCAATCCCAAAATGCAACAGCGTGATCACCATGGCGGCTCTATATGTGATTGCAAGGCGCCTACGTCTACAGGCAGCAGGAATGAGGATTTGGAGACGGGAGGAGCGCATTTACAGACAGCGCATCACACTCTTCCAACAGACTGAGGCTGAGATACATGAAAGGTACAGGCTACACCCCCAAACCATCATGGACCTGATAAGGGACTTGCACCCACTCCTGGACCATCCAACAACAAGGGCGCACGCCATACCACCACATGTGCAGGTGCTGTGTAGCCTCCATCTACTCGCATCTGGCAGTTACCAGGGGGTGATAGCTGCCGTAGGCGGGGTATCCCAGAGTTGCCTGTCCCGTTTCTTCAGGAAGTTCCTGGATGCCATGATGCAGAGAATGCAACACTACATTAGCTTCCCAAACACACAGGCTGAACTACTGAAAACCAAGACAGACTTCTACCAGATGGCACAGTTCCCGCATGTCATAGGCTGCATCGATGGCACACACATTCCAATCTGCCCACCAGCAGCCACTGATTATATCTACAGGAACAGAAAGTCCACCCACTCCATAAATGTGCAGGTAATCTGCGATGCTGCCAACATAATTACTGACATCGTAGCCAAATTTCCTGGGAGCACCCACGACTCCTACATCTTCCAGAACAGTGGGATCTACACACGCCTGGTTGCGGGAGAATTTGGAGAAGGATACCTGCTAGGTAAATCACTGTGACACTCCCTTATACTTACCGCAGATGTATGTGTATTGGTGTATGTGACTAATGGCACCCTCTTTCTCACCTAGGCGATAGTGCATATGCCGTGCGGTCATTTATCCTCACTCCCTACCTACACCCATCAACCCTGAGTGAGAGACGATACAATGTGGCACACAAATCAACACGCAACGTGGTGGAGCGCACGTTTGGACTATTGAAAAGCAGGTTCCGCTGCCTCCACAAGAGCGGAGGCGCACGCCAATACACACCCATCATCTGCTGCAAGATCATTGCTACTTGTGCAATGCTGCACAACCTTGCCACAAAGAAAGGTACAGAAGTGGAAATAACAGATTTTGAGGAGGATGATGATGATTTTGCACAGCCAGAGCCCAACGCAGCAGGAGTGCCAGCAGCCACAGATGGGAGAGAGAGACGGGCAGAGATCACATGCAACTATTTCTAAGTAAGTAAGGAGACACAGCCAGTTGTTGGATGAAATGACGTAGTTTTAATTTGTGGGCACTACGCCACAACACAAACAGCCAAACTGGGCTTTCAAATTGGTGACATCCATTGTAGGAAGTCATGGGTTACTTCACCCAACTCTGTCCTGGCAGTGTGGCCTGCATCAGTGTCTGCGGCCACGCACTACAGTGTGGGATGCCAGTGACTGACTGTCCTCACTGGCTGTGGGACCAGTGGCAGCCCCATGCCGTCTGCTGCTCCTCCGTGTGTCTGTGACAGGGGGGGTAATGCTGCTCCGACTAGTCGTGTCCTCGCTGGCCACAACATCCACAGCACCAGTATTGGCAGGCTGGCTCGTCAGCAGCACCTCAAGAGCAGTGGTCACCTTAACCAGCCCCCTAGATACATCAGTGCTGCAGTGCGCAAGCCCCTCCTGCATGGCCACGGAGCGCCTGCAGAGCAGAGAAGTGGCAGTAGCTAGTCGGTTCACTGCCCTCGTATGGTGCTCCTTTTTCTGCCTCTCCCTTCACTGTGTTGCTCTGTCCTCCTCCATTTTACTGAACAGCAGCATCACAAACTGGGACATGTCCCACATGCCCGCAGCCATCTCCCTCATGCCCTCAGCCATTGAGGAAATGCCCCTGTCAATGTTGCTCATTTTATCATTGAGGCACTTCATTTGTCGTTGTACCGACTGCCTTGCCTTGCCTTGTAGGGGCTGCACCTTCACCATGGTTGCCTCCAGCCCTCCGAAGACACCATGGCTCTCACCCTGTGGAGGCGGACTGCTCACACGAGCCCTGTGGCGGCGTCTGGCACCTGTGTGTGCTCCCTCAACGGTGGACAGCACACCACTATTGCTATCATCCAGTGGCACAGTGGTTGATTCATCCCCCCTCGAGTCTTCTGAGGAGGACTCGGACACATGCCGTCTGGCAACAGCATGCCTCCTAGGTCTCACCACTGCAGGTGGTGTTGATGCTGGTGAGGCTAGCTGTGGTGGCGTGGCTGGCTGTGGTGGCGTGGCTGGCTGTGGTGGCGTGGCTGGCTGTGGTGGCGTGGCTGGCTGTGGTGGCGTGGCTGGCTGTGGTGGTGAGGCTGGCTGTGGTGGTGAGGCTGGCATTGGTGGTGTTGTGTGCCCTGCACTCGTGGTGGCCTTCTCAGTGATGTGCTTCCGGGGTGCCCTCTCTCCCTTCTCCTGAGCAGTCCTGCGCGATGTGTCGCCTGTGGACAAACTTTACATTAGCTCAGTGTACCTGCAGCCCTGCATTGCTCACATCATAATACATTTCTGCAACACTATCTCATTGTCCTGTGCCTGATTATCGCAGATGTGTGTCACATGCCTTGTTGTTCGGTGCGATTCCTGTCATGATAGGGGTTTCCCTGACTACATCACCCATAATGCATTGCTGGTCTGAACAAACACTTGTACTGGAGTGGGAATCACATTGCCCAATTGGGGATTTGGGATAGGGGAAGGGGGGGGGGGCACAATGCTGCGCATGCTTCTTACCTTTTTTGGTAGCAGCTCTGGCTGAGCTGTCTGCATCACCAATCCCAACAACACTTTCTGGCTCTATCGTGGACTCCACGAGCTGCTCCAGTTCTGTCAGGGCAGGTGCCCTGTTCCTTCCTCCTCCTGTCTGGCTGGCCTGTTTTTTCAGATCAGCCATCTTACTCTTGGTGATGATCCGGATGTCATACCACCGCTTCTTCAGCACATCAATGTCCCGGGGGGTCACTCCATTGGCATTTACCTGCGACTGGATTCCTTGCCAGATCCTTCTTTTTTCAGACTCTGCAAATCGCAGGGACTGCTTTCCGAAAAGCTTATTGTGCTGCTTCACCACCACCTCCACAAGTACCTGCAGTTCCTTCTGGCTGAATTTCATTTTCCTCTTCCTTTTACCTCCATCTGTGTCCTGGCTAGCCATTGTGCAGGATCAGTTAACAATGTTCAGGCACTGGCTCTGTTGCTCTCCTCAGCACTCCCAGCCTCTTCAGAGGGTTCTGATTGTGTGCACCTGCCTGGGTGTGGCCACTTCCTGGTTGGGAGGGGTGTTGGTTGCACATGATTGGCTGATTCCTCAATTGATGTGTTTTTGAAAATCCGATTCGGTAAATTCCGAATCGGTAAATACCGATTCAGGAATACCGGTTGGTGTTGTGGAATTGGTAACCATTTTCCGAATTTTACCGAATCGGTAATATTTACCGAAAAATTAGGTACATACGAAATACCGATTTCTAAATACCGATTCGGTAAAATTCGGTATTTATGAATCGGTAAATTACCTACATATGGCCCTAATTCTTTACATACTAGGTTACAGGAATATTTATGTTTAAAAGAATTAAAACATTTCTTTGAGTTATAGAGTTTATAATGAGGATTAGCAATAGGTCTTTCATTAATAAATTGCTGGGGTAGGTTCATTAAATGTGTCCTCAGGCTGCCTAAGCTGACAATTTAATATGTTTTCAAACCTGGACATAATCCAACTAGAAGGAACATTTGTGCATATTACTTAAACTTTTCACCACTTTTTGATAGCTGTAGGTCAACATGTTTCACGCTGTAGTCATATCAATGATCTGGTAGCTATTCTTCAGGACCGGTGAACCTAATCTACTTTGTGACTGGAGTTTCAATATATAGGTTTCATGAGTGTATGCCCAATCACACATACCTTTTTTTTAGGCAGTGGTTTAGAAACCTATTTTGACGATGACCCTAATCGGCTCATTTTAATGACTCCTCGAGTGGTGCACACCGGCACGCTATTTGCATGAATTTTTTTTAGGAGTGACGCTCTGGACAACCTATGCTCGCTGGCCAACTCAATAAGGGTCATCGTCAAAATAAGTTTCTAAACCATTGCCTAAAAAAGGTATGTGTGATTGGAAGTAGACTTATGAACCTATGTAGATTAGGTAACATCGGTCCTGAAGAATAGCTACTAGATCATTGATATGACTAAACTACAGCTAAAAAAATGTTGACCTACAGCTATCATAGATAATAAATTCTAGCAGATAACACCACGTATTTTAACCCCTTGGATGTCCAGCCCTTTCCCCCTCCTGTGCCGGCCCTTTCATTAGCGGGCGGGGTCCATGACGAGATAGTCTCGTCATGGGCACAGCGCAACCGCGCTCCATGACGAGACTATCTCGTCATGGGCACAGAAGGGGTTAATATAGGTAGGAGAACTTGTTTATTAAAGTTTTTCATGAGAAGTATCTCTTATCCTATTTTTAACTTCACACTTCCTACACTTAAAAACCAAACTACTTTTTAGACCCTTACACTCACACTTCACCAAACGGCAGACAAAAAAAACACTGGTAAAGAACCCCCATTGAGGGTGCCAATTGGGCATTGAAGCGCTGGCCTGAGGTGGAGCAAAAGCCCAATGATGAAGCATGACACCTATTTAGGTGTGTGAGGGCAGTTGTTCCTGCAGACTCCTGCTGCCAGAGTACCCTGCGGAACCAACATTTACCTGAACAGACATACACACTTCACTAGGAACTGCATACCCCTTATACCTTACCCATATTACCGGGAGCAGGTATGCTGGACCTCGATGCGCTCCAAGTCCCTCCTTTTTGATATATATGGTTAAAATATTACCTTTCGAAGAGAGTGTGGTGTTTGTTCACACTGCCACTCACAAAGTTTTTACTGAGATCCTGTCGCACCTTACAATGAGTGTTCAAACACATTATTAGATATGGCAATGTATGATGTAAACACATTACATGGGCACTGCATACATCAAGAGGTAAATCAGCACATTTTGAGGAGATGTAAGAGATATGTTAACCAAATTTGTAACATGAAGCTGTGCCGTCAGAGACTTTGCCAGAATAAACACTGATGGTAACTATGACTGCGAGATACTTTGAGGCTGTGGCAAAATAGATGATGTGGTAGTGCTTATGGGTTTTTGTGCTTTGCTTTTCAGCCATACAGACGGCCATTCGACTGCAGGCAGAGGGAAAGAAGTCCTACCATAAGGACTTGAAGCAGAAGCGGCGGGAGCAAAGGGAGCTGAAGGAGCAGCAGAGAGCAGCGAAGGAGGAAGAGCGGTTGCGGCTGAAGCAGCTGCAGGAAGAGAGGGAGCGTCAACAGCAGGAGATAGAGCGCCTGAAAGAAGTGCAGCACCAAAATGAGATCCTCATGCAGAAGGAGGAGAAAAGACGGCAACTGCAACAAGAGGAGATGCAGAGAGCCCTAGAAGTGCAGCTGCAGGAAGCAGAGCAGGCAAGTCTTCATGTGTGTCTGGAGACCTAGGACACAGCGGAGGGAGGAGCACCAGCACTGGAGAGAGTAATCATACCTGCATTCCAAAAAGTAGGGTCCAACACTAGTAACGTAGAACCTATTAATACGTCTTAGTATCTGCAATAAAAGGGAACACAACACCTGTACTAGAGAGGAGGGCCAAAACAACCACTCTAAAGTGTCATTGCCTCATTGCATTGGTCAGCACCCGCATTTAAGAGCAGAGACAGTTCCCTGGACAGAGTAGCAGCAACTGCACTGTAAAGAACATCACCTGTAATGTGATGGCCAGGGATGTCAGCATAGGCTCACAATATTTGCATTGAGAAATGGCAGACCCTTCACTAGAGACTAGGGATCTTGCACGAGAGGGGAGCACACCCTTCCTGTAGAGTTGTGGGAGTCGCCCGCACGGGAATGGAACCATAGGACCTGAAGGTGAGGGATTAGCAACATTTTTATTACGTGGATGGAGTCACCGATATTAGGTGGATGTAATCACAAAACCTGAACTGATGTAGGGAGCAACTGGTGGACTGGAGAGTAGAGATGGGTAGGGGGCAACCTCTGCCTTAATGTAAAAGGAAATAAAGGCCCTCTGGGTGTGGTCACTGGTGGGGAAGAAGAGATCTGCACCAAGGAGGACACAATGTACAGGAGATGGATTTGTACTCGCGCCTGCGATAGGTGAGAAGTTTGAAATGCATAAATAAGATTGGCCAGGTAAACTGTCCACTAAAGATGAAGGCAGCGAATGCACTGAATAGTCACATCACTTTCCACAGGTTAACAGGGACAACCCCTGCACTGGAGGCACAGGATAGGTGTGTTAGTGCAACCTGCAGTGAAACTATTGGAGGTAGCAATAACACTAGAGGATGGCAATGTCTGCAGTTTTCCTCACTGGAGAAAAGTGCAAAACCTTCCGAAGGGCCACCTTGTCATTGCAGAGGTGCCTTGCACAATAGAATATAACAAATAGAATATAACTGATAGAGAATTCATGTCATGTTTTTGCTCCACTGACATTTTCTTGCTCTTTGTTGCAGGCACGAGCCTCTATGAAAGCTGAGATGGCACTAAAGGAGGAGGAGGCAAACCGGCAGCGTAAAAGGATAAAGGAGCTCGAAGAAATGCAAGAGAAGCTTCAAGATGCCCTGCGCCAAGAAATAAAAGCACGCCAGGATGAGCAAGCCATGAGATATGAACACACAAGGTACAGCCAATTTCTGCAGAAACTTCCAAGTGAATGATTCTTGAGGCAACGGTTTGGTCTGAAAAAAACAGAGTATCGTTCCTCAGTGCGTCTGCAACGCTCTCTGCAACTTTCCAATGCCCCCTCATTGATCATGACAGTACTTCTTCATCACTCTCCGTAACTTTCCAATGCCCCTTAGATCATCACAGTGCTTCTCCATCACTCTCCATAACTTTCCAATGCCTCCTCCTTGATCATCACAGGGCTTCTCCATCACAATGTGTAACTTCCCAGTGCCTCCTCCTTGATTATCACAGTGCTTCTCCATCACTCTCTGTAACTTTCCAATGCCACTTAGATCATCACAGTGCTTCTCCATCACAATGTATAACTTTCCAATGCCCCTTAGATCATCACAGTGCTTCTCCATCACTCTCCATAACTTTCCAATGCCTCCTCTTTGATCGTCACAGGGCTGCTCCATCACAATGTGTAACTTTCCAGTGCCTCCTCCTTGATCATCACAGTTCTTCTCCATCACTCTGTGTAACTTTCCAATGCCCCTTAGATCCTCACAATGCTTCTTCATCACAATGTATAACTTTCCGTTGCCCCTTAGATCATCACAGTGCTTCTCCATCACTCTCCATAACTTTCCAGTGCCTCCTCCTTGATCATCACAGTGCTTCTCCATCACTCTACATAACTTTCCAATGCCTTCTCTGTGATAGTCAGTGTTTCACCATCACTCTCCATAACTTTCCAATGCCTTCTCTGTGATCGTCTGAGTGCTTCTCCATCACTCTCCATAACTTTCCAATGCCCCCCACCATGAGTATCCATCCTGCACTATTCCCTACATCACCCCCATAGTGAGTGTTCTTGTCCCAGTCCTCATCATCGTCCCATAGCTGGTTCTCTAGCACCATTCCTCCTCATCTAGCACTCCAGCATAATTCCTTGTCACATCTGTTCCATCTGAGCATGTACCAAATACCATCACCATCAGTCCTCTGTATGTTCAGCCTTTTCCTGCATCCCTCATGTGACGTGCACCCAGACAACCTGTACCACACAGGTGCACACTTTCTTGATGTCTCTTTTTTTCAACGGTCGGTGGGAACTGAAACCTGCTTTTCTCATGCTTTCCACAGGTTTTTTTCTCTAGTTTGTGGGTGGTCAGTATTTTCTAAGCAGTTCCAAAGAAATGTATTGTAGTTTACCAAAGATGTCCTATGTCCTAGAGTACTAATGCACTCCTTAGACGTGCCAATGGCTTCTACTTGGGTCTTGACTGTTTTAGAGTAGAGAGAGGTCAAGCAGCCAAAGTTGTATCTTTGAAGTGGCTCTAGGGTTAGGAACTAAGTTACAGCACGGTAAAGGTCAGTGTCTTGGAAATTTAGTTTGAAAGACCTATAGATCTGCATTTAAACCTAGTGTAATAGAACAGTAATCATGAGGATCACATCAATATAGCAAACAAACACGTTTTACCACCTTCTGGGGCAGATAGTTGGCAGCAAATATTTTCGAGCACTATTTCCTCTTGGTGCTACCAGTGCTTAAATATTGAATCCTGAGATCCAAGTTAACTATAGGAAAAAGCTCATCATAAGCAATGCTCAACCAGCAAAGCCCCTGACCTCTGGTTTACTGATTTGGCTCTAACTCGTAGCAGTTCATTCGCATACCAGAGGAAGTCTCTCATGTTCATGCAGGTCAACTGGAACACAGAGATCATGTTTTATAGAAACAGTGACTTCAAAGCAGAGTTGCTACAACAGTACATTCTCTGCCAAATCAGGTCTAGGTCTGAGCAGCTAGGGTCACTGCTGCAAAATTTGATTAAACCCACCAACAAAAAATGTTACTGGGCCCACTTCCTGTATGAAATTTCATGCACATTTGTCATAAAAGTAATTTCAAGACAAATGTTAAGGCACAGCAAACACAGACTTGGATTTGGAATTTCATACACTGGATAATACGGGAGGAAGATCACTTAAAAACCTCAAAAAAAGATGAGGTAATTGAAGATTTAACTTGAAAATGTGTGGAATAAATCAGGCAGATATTGAGAGGGGGGAAGGATATTTGGGAAGAAAGGAATCAATAGTGCAGTAAGGAAGAAGAACTGTATGGAACATGAGATAGATTAGGCACCCAAACCTTGAAAAATCTAAAGCCTATTAAGGTAACAGTTAAATGACCAATGAGGATTAAAAACTAAGTCAAATGAGCACCTAGGTACCGTTGTAACACAGTCTGTGAGAGCAATGATGCCCCATTGTTTGTGATACCACCAGACTGCCCCTGTAAGAATTGATGTCTGTTAGTATAGAACTTCATTTTGCACAATGTTTAAAATGAAAAATACAAGGGGTGCATAGCACACATTTTCTTGGAGCTCTGAGGCAGCTCGCACTGAGCATTCATTATTCTGTCTTTTTTAACTCAACCCCCTCAATAGCTCGCCGCACTTGTGGAAGGACCTGGATGACGCCCGGCGGCTGAAACTTGTGCAGTAAGGACCGGGCTTACACCTGGCTGCTCACGTGGCTGGGCTGTAGCTCTGGGAGCAACATGGTAGGCACAGCATCCACGTAGCTCAGAGGCCTTGAATACCTCTGGGCATGTTGTGCCAATGATGATGCTGCTGCTGTGGCTGGACCTGGGCTCAGAGGACAGGTGCAATGCTGGGGGTGCCCCCGGGGGCATAGAAGCTAATAAGTAAGCAACCTTTTGAGGACCAAGAGGGGCCCAGGTGGTTGACAGGTGGCCGGTGCAAAGAACTTGCCCTGAACTGCTAGCTTGAGGATGCGAGCAAAGTGCTGGTCAGGGAAACTGGACAGCCAATTAAGCCCTACGTCATGGGACTGGGAAACTGACTCCCCTGCAGGAGCACCTGTCTGGAAGAAACATAGACAACATAAAGTAGACCGGTTCCTCAGGCCCTGGGCCTGGATTTACAGGAGTGCAATGCACCTAGGATCACGAAAAAGGGACCACGACTGGCAGGCACTGGCTTTGAGACCTTATTGATTGAGCTCTTCATAAGCAAGAGAAGTGAGAGACACAAGAGGCATGCAGAGAGAGGTCTTTAACTGGGCACTGGGTGAGCTGTACGTCAGTGCACCCATATGTGGAGGCATAAGGCCAATGTGCCCCTGGTCGAGCTCCTTTTTGCCAGTGGTGCTATGCAGGCCTGCTCAGAGACACGAGGGATTAACAACCTCATGGTGTGCAACACCGATAAATAGAGGCCAATTTCTCTGGTGGCGCGGCACAATCTTTCAGGACCTTCAGTGAAGTGAGTCCTAGTGAATCAATGCCACTGGTTACTACCCTGTGGACACAATATGGTGAGACCAAAAATCACTAAATCGCTGATGCTGAGTAATGACCTCACAGTGAAATGAGGTCCTAAATATATGGGCACTCCCCTGAGGCAAGTGGAGTCAACCTTGGCCCGAGCACACCAGAAAAGTTGACAAGATACTCCAAGCAGTCTTGGAAACCAGAAACATGCTGAAAACGATGATCAACTCTGTTTGTTTAGATATTGGGCTTTTAAGAGCTGACTTCAGGAAGTTGGTGGACTGAGTTTCTGAGACTGAATCAGTGTTGGCAATGTCTACATACCCAACTTCAGTTCTTGAAGTCGGATGTCCGACTCTTGACAGAAAGAACAGAAGCCACCAAGGGGCATTCTCAGAGCAACATCTGAATAGTGGGCATCCCAGAGAAGGCAGAGGAACCCAATGCATAACTTTTCTCTCAGAGTGCAGGGCAGACCGCTTGCTCTGAGGTCAGTCCCGCACCCTGTGGTGGCATAATTACTTAATTGTAGTGTCAGGAACCATATTCTGCAGGTCTCCAGGAGTACAGGCCTTTGGACATTAGAAGAAAGCAATGTCTTCTTATTCCTGGACTATACAATGACTGAGCAGAAGCAAAGCAGTTCTTTCATGGGAGTAAAGAAACAAGAATGACAACTCGGCATGCAATATACCCTGTTTAATCCCACAAAACTGAGACTGACCCACAATGAAAAACGTACTTCTTTAAAAATGCACCCAAGATCTGGTCGAGTCTCATATCACTAGGTTACCCTTCCCCAACGAACCTGGCAGAAGAAGGCCAGGAGTGGCGTTTGAAATGCAATAAAGTACAAAACAGGCTTAAACACATGAGGAAACTGGCAATAAGAAGGAGCATGGGCAGTGGCAGAAACGCTCCAATGCAATCTGACCATTGACTGACCACTGAGTCGGGCAAGGATGGCGGTCAGAGGTGGCGGACATTGAATATGGAGCTAGCACAGCAACAGATGTGGAGCCTATAACTGCAGCCAACGTTGTCTGATGGACACGCATGTATACTTTGGGAAACTCAACTAGCCTCCACTGGAGAGTCAGAAAACTCCTGGGATCAAAGGGTGCATGGGATGGTTTGCAGGGGAGGCACGAACAGACTAGCATTGGGCAGGGCTTCAGAACTAGACTGATTATGCCACCCCACACCAGTTTAAAACTACACTGAAATAGTGGATTCATAGTAAACGGATGTTAATATGGCAATAATATTGTTTCTGGTCCTATATATTCACTATAAATGTGGTGGTGTGCCATATTGAATGAATTTCCCACTGGTCAAAGATTGTACTATTTTAGAATTAACTACCCATAAGTGCCTAGTATACATTACAAGCAAATGACATTTTGACATAGAATGCATGGGAGTTCATCACTGCAAGAGAATAAGCTGTGATTAAGCCCACACTGCTGGCAATACCGCCTGGAACAGAACTCTTGATCTCTGATGGGCAGAGGGGCCATTTCTAAAATGTTACTGCCCAGGTTGCTGTGGCCATACCAAAACACTGAATGGGGGCTTCTTTCTCAACTTACAGAGCATTTTGACAGGCTTTATCTGAGAGACGGCGTTACCGAGATTGGCCATCACATAGGGTGGTGCCGTAGCCAATGGAGGCACAGCAAGGCTATCTGCAGGACACACAAGTATTCTTTTAATAGCTCGACTAGCCTCCTTTGGAGAGTCGGAGAACTCTTGGGCTCAAATGCTAAAAGGGGTGGTCTGAATTGGGGGGGAGGGAGGGAGGAGCATTGTAAGACAAGCAAAGGGTGGGTGGTGTTCGAGAACAAGGCTGATTATCAAACACCACAATAGTTTTAACCTATACCGAAATTGACTATTCGGAGGTAACAGTTTGTTACAAATGTTACTTTTGAGGGAATATTGTTCCTACTTCTGTCAGGGAGAGGGAGTTGGGAGTGCCGTACTTAGAGGTCGTGGCCCTATATTTTCACTCCAAATATGGTGGGCTGTCATACTGAAGGAATGTTCCACTGGTTGAAAATTGCCCTACTTTAGAGTCACTTGCACCAATTATGAAGCCTACTACTTCAGGGGCCAATTCCAGTGGGTGATGAACTGGATGGCTGGATCTACGCAGCAACCCTGAGAGGGAGAATTTGTGGCCACACTGACTACTGTGGAAATTATTGACTGGATATTACGTTGCAACAAATGCCCTACCAGGCTATTGAAGTCATTGGTAGTAACTAGGTACAGCCGCCAACGATTTGTCAAACGGAGTACTGCTATACTCCTCAGACTCCCGCAGTTTTAAATCTCTAAGGGCCTGAGGTAGATTTTGGCAGACAAGTACTCCATCACAGATATGCGAATATCCCTTCAGTCGTATTACAAGTGAAATATCATATAAAGCACTTATAATAAGGCAGACGGAATGCCCGTCACATTTAAGTCCGGCCTCAAGTTTCGAAAGATTACAAGGTAATATGACAAGAGACCGTGGATGCAGCTGCAGACGCATATGAGTAATTTCTAGCCCATAAATGAATCTCCAGACTTCATTACAGACACGGGTACTAGACATGACAGAACCACTGATATCGGACTTGCTGCATCACCTTCTTACAATTCAACAAAATAAAAAAGCCTTTGTTTCTCCACAGTTCAATCCCACCTTTATTATGAAATCTGTTTATTGGCATTTTTGTTTTTATAGAATACAATGAAAGTACATGGTACAATTGAGCAACCTAGTGGCTAATGACTGAAATAGATCCAATGGTACATCTCTAGTCATGAGTATAACCATGAACGAGAACGGGTGCTATGCCCACTTACTAGGAAGGATTAGCATTGTGAGCCTCTCAGCCAGCTCCATTATCCCAACGTCCCCCCTTTGATTACACGACGTTGGGGGGGCTTCCCCTGAAGGAACCACTCAGAATTCGCCCACACATCCCCATTGTATTCCTATAACCAGCTCAGTAAACAGGAAGAAAAGGGGCAAAACAACAAGTGTCCCAACAAAACAGCAGCAATTCCGGCCTTCACTTGAACAACCCCATGTTCTATCTCCCGGCCCAACCCCCTCCCACCAACCCTGTGTCCCCTTATGCAGACAGCTCCGTTGATGGCAACACCATTCCCCAGCACCTCACCCGGACACTAATGCCTTAGCGACACTTTTCCTGTCTAGCGCCCGATCTGACCGCCACCCCCCTCCCCTTCAGCAAGGGTATCCCCAGCATTCACCTCGCAGGGTCTCCGGGTGTCCCCATCTAGGCGTGTCAGTGTCTGCAAGAGTGTGTCCCACTGGTTTGCTATTGGTGTACATCTGAGGCCTAGTGTTTCCTCCCTCAAGAGTGCCTTGCTCTCCACCCCTGCCCACACCAGCATTGAACCCCGCAACGCTCGTGCCCGGGGGGGGTCCGCTGCCTTCCAGCGTTTGGTAAGCAATCGCTTTGCCACCACCAGACCCAGGTCGAAAAATCGAGAAGCAACCCTCGTGGAGGGGGTCCTGTGGAACAGGTTCAGCAGGCAGACCGGCCACTCAAGCGGGGCCAGTCGACCCGTGCATGCACTTAGGGCTCCATACACCGCCCGCCAGTACAAGTCCAGTGCGGGGCAGCTCCACAACATGTGAACTAGTCCAGCGTCCAGCACCCCGCAGCGAGGGCAGCTCGCGTCTGCACGATGGAAATACCGATTTATAGAGTCGGGTGTGAGATATGCTCTATGTAGAATAAAGTATTGGATTTGGCGGAATCGCATGTTCCTGGGGATCCTTGTTGGACCCTGCAGCGCTCTGCTCCATTCCTTGTCTGCCATGGGGCGGGCCAGGCCCGCCTCCCATTTACGGCGTAACGGGGATAAGTCGGTCGCCGTCTGCGCGCGCAGAGAAGCTGCGAACCATCGTATCATATGCCTCCCCCGCCCCATGACATGTAGGTATTGCATCATGAGGTGCTGCTCTGGCTCCTCTCTAAGATCTCCCAATCTACTCGCCAGCGTCGATATCAGTGAGCGGTGACAGAGAAATTGGCCGGTTGGTAACCCTGTCTCCTCCGCCAACAAGGCGAATGGGATAAGCGCACCATCCCGATAGAGATTCCCCAATGTGTGAATATCCGCTGCATGCCAGTCTGTGAGCTCAGCCGAGCGCAGCACCCTCCGCCCACTAGGGGAGCCCTCTATCGGCATGGCAGGGGCATAAGGGACACATTTCCGGGTTAGATAAAGAGCACGGCGGTAACACTTGTAGGCCACTTTAACGAGGAGGGGCACCGGCTTAAACACTTTTGCGGTCAGGTGGAACGACTCGATATCAGCCAGAGAAATAGGGGGCTCCGCGGACGCCGTGTCGTCACGCTCTGTCTGCCAGCCACCTGGCCACCCATTGCAATTGTGCTGCTAGATAATAATGCGCAAAGCATGGCATCGCAAGACCCCCCTGACCTGTGGGGAGGTATAGCTTGGATAGTGCGACTCTGTGGCGCGCACCACCCCACACAAAATCCCGGAGCGAAAGCTCCAAGGCTGTAAAGAAGGATGCCGATATGTAAATGGGTAGGTTGGCAAAATAGTATAGGAGCCTGGGCAGAATCACCATTTTGATTAGAGCGATTCGCCCCGTGACCGCGAGAGGGAGAGCACCCCAAAACCGCATCTGGGCTCTGATCGCCGTTACCGCCTTACCCAAATTACCCTCTACTAGATCAGCTGGTTGCCAGTATATTTGGATGCCCAAATAACGGAAGGTGTCTGGTTGCCACTTGACCGGCACGCCCCCCAGGCAGTACTGCGGATCCTGAGTATCGGCTCGGAACACATAAAGGCACGATTTAGCCGCATTCACTCGTAGTCCGGAGAGCGCGGTGAAGTCAGTCAGGATGCGCGCCAAGTCCGCCGAAATGTGTGCCACATCTTTGATGAAGACCAGGAGGTCATCTGCATATAACGAAACCTGATGAGTCGCGTCACCCAGGGGGATGCCGTCCATCAATACGCTACGCAGTGTAGCAGCCAAAGGCTCCATTGCGAGCGCGAAAAGGAGGGGCGAGAGAGGACACCCCTGTCTGGTACCGCGACCGACCGGGATGGCTTCAGAAACGTAAGGGCCGGTTCTTAACCGCACCACAGGGTTCTTGTAGAGGAGCGCCGCCATCTGGAGGAACCCGAGGCCCAACCCATAGTGTGATAACGCAGCCACCAGGTACCCCCACTCAAGGCAGTCGAAGGTCTTTTCAAGGTCCAAGACCAGATAGCCTGCCCTAGGCCAAAGCTGCGCTCCATCCGCAGCCACTCGGAAGAACCGTTGCAGGTTAAGAGAGGTGCTGCGTTTTGGCACAAACCCGTTTTGGTCCTTGTGCACCAACATTGGTACTGTTGGGGCCAGCCGCTCCGCCAAGACCTTGGCCAGAATTTTGTAGTCTGCGTTGAGAAGGGCAAGGGGGCGGTAGGACCCCAAGTTGGTAGGATCACGCCCGGGCTTGAGCAGGGAGATCAGGTAGGCCTCCCTCATGGAGGCAGGCAGGGTGGCCTCCTCAAGGGCCGCGAGATACAGCGCATGCAGCCTGGGCACCAGGGACTCCCGATAGGCTTTATAGTACTCTGCCGGAAGTCCATCCGGTCCAGGCGTCTTTCCAGAGGCCAGTGAAGCCACTGCCTCCCCTATCTCTTCCACCGTGAGGGGGGCCTCTAGTGTTTCCTGATGGTCACCCGGAACCGTGGGCAGACAGGCGGCCTCCAGAAACTGATCCAGATCCTGCGCCTGTCAGTATTTGGTGGATCTCTTGTTGTGTGTGCACCAGTGTCCCGTCCGGGCCACGAAGAGATTCTATCGACGCATGTACCGTCTCCTGTCTAAGCATCCAGGCCAACAACCTCCCCGCCCTATTGGATGTGGCGTGAGCCCGAACCGAATGCACCGCGTAGTTGTGGCACCGTAGTCGCTCAAGCAGCTCAGCATGTCGCGTCCGGAGCCGTACCAGCCAAGTCGAGTCCCGACCGCCCCCTACGCCGTGGCGTTCACACGGCAGAAGGCGTGCCTCCAAGGCAGCGAGTGACAACGCAAGTTGCTTACGAATATTCCCCGTCGCCCCCAGGCAATGTCCTCGCATGGTGGATTTGTGTGCATCCCACTCCGTCAGCACACTTCCTGCCGTTCTCTCGTTTAGGTCAAAGAACTGCTCAACCGCCGTGCCTAATGAGGCACGAAACTCCGCGTCCTCGAGAGCGGCCGGTTGTAGTCGCCACGTTGGAACGGGGGGTCTTCCTGGGTCCCAACACAGACTCAGCTTAAAGAGGGTTATGATCCGAGTGGGTCCGGCCTAAGTATTCTGCTTGTGTTACCAGAGGGGCCAAGGAGGGAGAGCTCACCACCCTGTCTAGTCGGACGTGCAGGTTGTGTACCGCCGAATAATACGAATAAATACGGTCGCTGGGATGTAAGCTGCGCCACATATCGCGTAAGGTCCAGTGTGACAACCAGTCAGCGAGACTCCGTGCGTTCGAGGTTGCCTGTGTGCTACGGAGGGCGTGTCCATACCTCTTATGTTCCATGTAACGAACGCAGTGTCAGCCATCGATGATGAGTAAGGGCTGTATGAGGTTCAGGGCCAGGAGCGGGTCGGCTGAGGGGATGGACTGCAGTCACGGATGGCATGTCATTCTGCTGCAATAACATAACGAACCAGAAAACTACTGTGTGCTGCTGAGTGCACTTAACAAAAACCGTGGAACTACGAGGGCAAACCCCAAAACGGCCATTCGTCCAAACTTACAACTCAGACGCCTGTGAAATACTAAGCCAGGCGTTTGCTAGTGGGTGCTAAGTGCGATTGTATTGGTCCCAAGTTATGAAAGCCCAACGTTGCCCTGGCCTTTGCAATATATGTCTGCTGAGTCGCTAGCGGTGCCAAGCACTCACCAACGGTGCGATGGTGTCCACTGCCGCCGCCCGCTGTCTATTGGCCATATTATGCGTGTTCCTCTCCTCCCATATCTTGGGAAGGGAAATCCCCGCCGACCCCCCCCCCCCCCCCCCCCCCCCCCCCCCTCTCATCGACTGCGCCCCAGCCAGCCTGTATGCACCAGCACGATAGGCCGCGCCACATCAATGAAGGAGGCAGTAAAGTCCACAACCCGCCCCCCCCTTTCCCCCCACAGTTGCCCAGCCACACTCACTCCACCCCCATCACCTGTACCTATCGTTGCCCCAGCATGTCAATGTTCATACAATAATGTCAGCTGTTTGAGGCGTCACCACTGGCGGCATTTGGTCATCAGAGAGCATGGCAGACAGAGAGGAAGATCTGCTAGTCTCAGTGTCACTATGCTCACGAGCTGCAACGTCCCCCTGACTGCTCACAGATCCCAGAGTTGCCACAGCTTCAAGGGCTTTCTGACGTTCCAGACGCATCTTTTCCAGACTGGGTGCCGCGAGGGGGCTCGACCCCATCCCTCCACGGCTTTCCTTCCGTCGCCGCCGCCTTGACCGTCTCTCTCACCGCCCTCCAGTGCCCGAGTCCGAGGGCTTCGGGCCACTGTATTGTCCCATTTCCTCCAACCAGTCCCAGACATCGGACGGGGCGTCAAAAGTGTGTCCCTTCCTTCGTGGCCACCCAGAGGCATGAGGGGAACAGCAGGGAATATGGAATATGTAGTTCACGCAGCCGGCGCTTCACCTCTAGATAGTTACTTCTCCGCTTCTGAACCGTCGCTGTATAATCTGGAAACAGCATCACCGAGCCACCCCCTACCGTAAGGGCACCCAGCTTCCTTGTTTCGCGGAGTATCGCATCCCTGTCACGGTAGATGAGGAGTCTGAATAGAAAGGGACGTGGCCGAGCCCCAGGGACCGGTCTCCACGCCGGGACTCTGTGCGCCCGTTCCACTACAAACTGCGGGGAGAGCACCCCTGTAGGGAGTATGTCTCGCAGCCACCCTTCCACAAACTGCTCCGGATGTCGACCCTCCTCGCCTTCCAGCAGACCCACCACGTGTATGTTCTGGCGCCGAGAGCGGCCTTCCGCATCCTCAGCGCGGTCTTCCAGAGTATTAACTCGATCTATCAGGTCTTGTAAAGTTGCAGTGTGGCTATGCACCACAGGTTGAACATCCTGTAGCGTCTGGCACTGGTGTGCAACGGTGTCCGCCAGTTTGCGATGGTCAGCATGGAGTAAAGTAAAATCCACTGTGACTTTGTCGATACAGGATTCCAAGGAGGTTCTAGTGTGTTCCAGGGTGTTGCCCAGGCGGTCTACCGCCGCCAACATGGCATCCATTTTGGCTTCCAAAGTAGACGCTGGCAGTCCCGTACTTCCGTCAGAGCGTCCAGATGCCAGGCCAGGACCCTCCACCCTCAGCCGGCCCTCACTCTGCTTGTTCCGCAGCCGCCCCATGGCCAGTTGTTGAGCTGACGGCATTCGCGAATTCCCTCGATGTGCGTCCGGTAGGTGTGACCCTGCGCACCACTGTATCAGGACTGCAAGGAGCTAACTTCCCACCTCTTCAACC
This sequence comes from Triturus cristatus, assembly GCF_964204655.1. Lineage (NCBI taxonomy): Eukaryota > Metazoa > Chordata > Amphibia > Caudata > Salamandridae > Triturus > Triturus cristatus. The sequence continues at coordinate 1,053,915,439 of NC_140579.1, read as the reverse complement.
AGTACCGGAGAAGGGAGAGGGTCGCAGGGTCCTCCCAGTCACTTTCACCTCCCCTGTGGGGACAGATTCGTCCGACTGGTTCCCCCCTATTGTCGAGATTGTCCCGTCCGGTTTACAGTGGGCTCACCCCGGCCCCAGCAAGTGTGCCACTCACCAGCAGAGTCCGATGATGCTCCACCGCAGCCGCCAGCACCTAGCACACAGTGGTCGCCGGCCGGCGCATCTCCGCCTGTTTGATAGCGTCCGTAGCACAGTTCGGGCAGCGCTCAAGACACATCCACGTTGTGTTCCACTGATCTTTCGTCCGCAGCCGGGGCGCTCCTCCACACTGTGCTGCCTTTGGCCTGGCCCCACCGAGCTACGCCGATGGGCTCGCGGGTGTCTCGTCGCCTCCAGTGGGCGTCGGGCGTGAAGAGGTCTGGGCCCATCCATAGCCAGGCGACTCCCAGGGGCGATGCTCCAGGCATTTTCTCCACTGTAGTATGTCTACGGCTCCCCACCTCTCTGCTGCCGCCCAACGCAAGGACAGTGCCAAGTCCCGATCCGCTATGTCCCTAGTGCCTGGGACATAGCGGTGCTCTCCACAGCGCCAGAGCGGCTCGCCTCCCCACAGCTACACTCAAGGGTGCACAGTCGGCCCGTCACTCCTGTACTGCACACAGGGCCTCGCTCCGCGTCTCAGACCGCGCCTTCACAGTCACATTGGTCGCCCTTGCGTCGAGCGGCGGTCCTGCATGCCTCACCCGGTCACTCCAAAAGGCGAGTGTTGAGGCCTCACCCGGGAAATCTCAGTCAGTCCGGGAGATCTCGCCTGCCCACACGCTAGCCGCTTCAGATCTTCCCTCCGATGTCGCCTCCGCCGTCCGCAGTGCACATCGCCTCCCGGCGGGACCATCCACCACAGCGGGTCCCTCCGCTTCAGCGCTCCCCTAGTACGGTGCCGCAACTCAGGCGATCGCCAGCTCCTCCACACTCCAATGTCTCCTGGTGGAGCGTCAGTAGCCCCGCAGGTCACCAGTGGGCTATTTACCTCCCGCCTGGCGGCGCGTGGCCTGGTCCCCTCGTGCGAAGCCGCGGTCTGCAGTGGTCCCCTCAGCTGGCCGCCACCTATAGTGCACTCCGCGCGTCTCGCCGGGGCAGCTGCCAAATCTGATATCTCCGGTGACGGGTCGTCTCTGTTTCCGGATTTTTCCCCTGGGGCCGCCGGAGTCCCTTAGTCAGCAGCAGGCGACAACAATAGCACCGACACACATCACAGGCAGGAGAATTGTAGGATAACGGCTCTGGGCTACGGGAGCCTTACACGTTTGCGGCCATCTTGTCCGCGCGCCCCCTAGCGCCCTCAGTTCAATCCCACCTTTATACGTAAGTGAGAACTGAACACTAAAGTTGAAATGGTAAATAAAACATGATAGAAGTGGATAGATGTGACAACATTTGGGTAAAATGCTCAGAGTACCATAAAAGTGTATCAGAAGCCCCACCTTAAGTACATACAATGCAGTTATTTACAACAGGCTTACCTTTCTCACACACTTATAGGCAAAATATATGACGGCGCTAATTCTAATTGAGGTAGATGCCATGCACCTGAGGCGAATTCATATCATATGGTCTGGGGATGCCTGCTAATCTTTCGATATTGGGAAGGCATACTAAGAAATATACATCACCTCACTAACAAAACCATAAAACAGACTCCACTCGCTTGTTTATTTGGTTGATTCCCAAAATCGTAAAAACGAAAGTGCGCTAAAAGATTAATTGGCCTCACTCTACTCACAAAGAGGCTCATAGGAATGGCGTGCAAGCTATCAGTAGGTAAAATCAGCAGCCAACTGGGAAGGGTACAGCAAACACCAGCTGGGTCCCAATTCTTCCATCACTGAGAGCAAAAACAGATAAAAGCCCACCATTATGGAGTGGAGTACCCATTTGAAAAACAAATGAACTATATGTATGAGAAATCCATTCCAGAAAAAATTCATCACAATATGTCATTAATGCACGTAGTGGTACCCTCAAAAGGCTTATATACTCTGTCCGCAAGAGGCACACCAGTGGGGTGACATAAATGGGACAGTGGATGATAGCATAATGTACCCCCACCAGCTTGAGTTAGAGGTAATGTTAACCGTAAACGACAACCGCACCCTTGTTTGTTATGTTAAATTGGTTTATTGTTACAACTCATAAAAGACAGAAGTCCCAATACTATGCAAACATAGCATGATATGTGGTTTTCTTGAAAGTCCTATACCGCACAAAAATTCAATAAAGAGGTATTTCAAAATACAAAATAAAAAGTACTTAAAAAAAGGTTATGGCACAATTTTCTTTGCCCGATTTTCAGAAACTTCAAGGTTTCAAACCTCCAAATTAGATGCTTGAGGTCAAGGTATGTGGGCTCATGGCCCTTATAGTGATCATTCTGCGGCTGCTGCATCCCGAGCTACTGGGAGTGACCAGATTGGACTGAAATTTAGGGAAAGATGGGCTTAAGTTAAGTACCACAATACCATGCCACCAGTGGGACTGAAGTAGTGAAATGAAAGAGACTGAAATCAGCACAGCCTGACCCACACAATGCTCGGCATCCCAAGAGGCTTGGCTGCAAGGGAGGTGCACTATTGTTGGTCTGAAGCCCATAGACAAGGGGGGTACAGTGACACTGTGATTCTGAGGGATTGGCTCTCAATACAGGAGATGGAGTGGAAGCTCAGGATGAATGCTTCATTCAACACCTACACACCCCATGGCACAAAATGAAATTTGGTAAATGCCAGACTTTTAAGAGTTGAATGCATCGGTTGGCAGGATAGGGCGACTTGATCACCAAACAGACATTAGTGTTATTGCTTCTGGGTCCCACTGGGAAGGCAGCTCTCATCTAGTTTGAGTCCTTTGTACTCAGTCAGGTTCTCCCGTCTGTCAGCTGGACCTCAGGTTTGTACACATAGTTGGGGATACGGCCTCCCCATTCAGAAAGATGACTCTTTTTCTGCCACACATAATACAGCAAGGAGAGCATCAACATAGTTCTAGAACTAGTTATGGCTTTGCAGGTGACAGCTAAAATAAAAAAAAGATGCAAATGGGCTGAACGGTGTATTAGACCCACATCCCCAAGGCTGTGTGGTTTGAAGGCTTCTGTTGGAGGGCAGATGGCTGTGCGTAATTCCACAGGAAAAGTGGAAGGGCACTTAGTCTAAGGAGTCAAAGTACGGTCTTGCTTGTCAGGCTTTGGAGTATTAGATTCCAAGATCTGAGGTGAAAAATCAAGCGATAGGTGCAAAACCTGGTCTCTGAGGGTGCAAGGAGGGAGGGTGCCAGTGTGGTGACACGCTTTGTGGGGAGAAAAAGTGAAATAGCCTTTACTCAGAGATAGTGGTGCTGAGGGTCCAGTGATCAGTTTCAACATCTCCCCACAGGTTACTAGAGGAAGAGGAGGAGAAGCTGAAGCAACTAATGAAGCTCAGAAAGGAGCAGGAGGAGTACATTGCCCGGACACAGTGGGAGAAGCAGGTGCTCTGGGAGGAGATGAAGAACAAGTCCAAAGCTCTGGATGAGGCACAGCAACAACTCGAGCGAGTGAGGGAGAACAGAGCCCGAGCCGACCAAGACGTGGAGGTGAGCAGGAGTGTTTGGTTGAATAGTAGTCAGAGTAGTGAATGTTGCTTGCAACGCTAATGGCGGGTCTTGCTATTGAAGTGGGCATTGCATGTCAGTGTCCCATGGGAAAAATTGAATCAGAAGAGTGGTGAGTGTTGGGCCCCAGGCATGCTACAGAAGCCACAGAGGTCACTGCAGTGAGTTGCTATGAGCTAAGCCAGGACCAATGGGGGTCTAAAGTAGTGAAGCAAATGTTGTGGATGCTGCAGATGGGGGGATTGCTAAAGTGATCAGCAATATGTGCTGTCACCTGGAGAGGAGCAAGTCGCACAGTTGGAAATAGCATTCCACAAAGCTTTACTTATTCTGAGGAGTTGCCAGCAGTCAGATGTCAGTACCTTTTCTGGGCTCACCATTAGTACCACTGGTGAATTTGCCACTTAATCGGTTAGAAATAGTTTCTACTGAATGCAGTGGCAGGCAAATGGTTTCTGATGGTTACTTCTAACCGCAGATGAGCATGAGTAGACCCCTGGAGATTGTTTCATAGCAGTGCTCCTGCGTGCCACTAGGTGGCATTGTGCAGCTCTGAAATTGGCACCCAGCCGCCCTGGAAGAGACTAAGCAGAGCTGCATACAAGCACCAACACTCAGCACTGACATTAGTTCCTTCTTTTCCACGCCTTCCGACGCTCAAGATTATCAGTTTTCTGACATCTCCTAAAAGGGTTTTACATTCTGCTGAGGAACACTGTCCCCACCGAGAATGGCAGATTTAAAGCCATGTCTCGAATGCAGGAAGCAGATGTTGGTCACAGCCCTGCACAAGGTGTCTTTGGTGTTTGAGTTCCGGACACGAGTGTGTGGTAAGTGTGCCCTCGTGCACCGGAAGATGATCCGGGACTGGGAGGCGCAGTTCTCTGTTGCCTAACAGAAGAAGTTGCAGCTTTCACCTCGGTCCCACTCCAAGTTGTGGGTCCGGACTCGATCCTGGTCCAAAGCCGCTCCTGCAACTGTTCAACTTTGCACTCCAGGGGCCGTATTACATAAAGTGCCCCAGGAGCGCAACAGAGGTTTGCGCCCACTTTGCGCACCCCCGGGGCACTTTGGTATTACAGAAGAGGCCACAGACGCTTGCGCGGCCCATTCTGTAATACCGATAGCGCTAGTGCACATAAAGTGCCAGCACTATCTGCAGGGGGCATTTCCTCATTTGCATGGTGGCGTGCCCCATGTAAATGAGGTAATCCCTAAGACTCTGCACCTGTGCCATACTACAGACACGGGCACAGAGGCAGAGAAGCCGTCAGGAGGAGCACTCACAGTGCACCACCTAAAAGATGTCGCACTGTGAGTGGGCCTCCTGATGGCAGCCCTCTAGCGGGGAAAGAGGAGGTCCCATAGACCCCCCCCCCCCCAGACATCCCCTTGCAGCTGGGTGCAGTCACTGACACCACCCACCTGCAAGAGGATCTCTAATCATCTTTAAAAGTGCAGGCGGGGGCCGACTGCACAATGAAAACACGGAACGGCTGTAAAGCAGCTGCTCCGGTTTTCACCTGAATGCACTGCCTCGAGGGCAGCATGAGTTTGCGGCTGGGCTGCTCTAGGGGCAGCAAATTAATGATAATAGAGGGTATTTTCACTGTTTGCACCCAGTTCACCTTTTTAAAGGTGCGCCTGGTGCAAACAATGAAAATGTGCTTGTTCGAGGCATATGAGCTGCAGATTACACACTGCGCATAGATCGCCATCTGGTGTTGGGCTCGGATGTTTGCAGTTGTTTTTCCTCTTGGAAAGTCTTTGGAAGTCACGAGGTATGTAACTCCTCCTTTGGATCGTATTGCGCATGGGCTTCGGCTCCAGCCATATTCTTAGCCCTAAAGGCCTTTCAAACGCATTTCTCAGACAATATGACAGCCATGTACTATATACAAAAACAAGGGGGCACACACACTCCGCAGCTCTCTCAGCTAGCACAGAGCATATGGAGATGGGCCATACCCCAAAAAATCTTTCTCCTAGCCCAACATGTCCCAGGAGTCCAAAACTCTATGACCGATCTGCTGAGCAGACAAACACAACAGATCCACGAGTGGGAACTCCATCCACAAGTTCTTCACCCGTACTTTCAAATGTGGGGGCACCCACAGATAGACCTCTTCGCCACCCACAAACGCCAAATGCCCAAGCTTCGCCGCCAGGTATCCACACCCGTCGTCCAAAGGCAATGCTATATGGATGAAGTGGTCAGGCAGATTTGCGTACGCTTTTCCGCCTCTCCCACTCATTCCATTAGTGGTGCGCACCTAGTAGCTCCAACTTGGGCCAGAAAACCGTGGTACACCACACAGCTGGAACTATCTGTAGTACTGCATCAAAAGTTACACCTCTCTCTACGCCTCTTAACCCAGAAGCATGGAGAGATCAGGCACCCGGACTCAGCTCAACCTTACAATCTGGCTCCTGAAATCCTAGAATTCAGTTATCTAAATCTTCCCCCTGACTGTATGAACGTCATTAGAGAAGCTAGACGACCTACCACTTGAGCTTGCTACGCAGCCAAGTGGAAACGTTTTGTGGTCTATTGTCACAATAATAACTTCAATCCCCTAGATGTGTCCATTCAACACATCATAGGATATTTACTACACCTACAAAGATGCAACCTAGCCTACACGTCTTTTAGATTGCACCTTGCGGCCATAGCAGCCTATCTACAAAACAGACAACATCTATCACTCTTTAGAGTACCTGCCATAAAAGCTTTCATGGAAGGCCTCAAAAGAATAATTCGCCCCAGAGTGGCACCCTCACCTGTGTGAAACCTAAACATCGTTCTCACCACACTAATGGGACCTCCCTTTGAACCTCTACACAAGTGAACTTCAATTCCTAACATGGAAAACTGCTTTTCTGGTAGCCATTACTTCCCTCAGAAGGGTCAGCAGTGAGATCCAAGCACTCACCATTCAAGAACCTTTTCTGCAAATGCATCATAACAAAGTTGTTCTCCGCACTAACCCAAAATTCCTCCCTAAAGTCATTTCTCCCTTTCATCTAAACCAATCTGTGGAACTGCCCGTATTCTTCTCGCAGCCACAGACCATTGCAGAGAGAGCTCTCCACACACTAGATGTCAAACGAGCCTTACTCTACTACATCGAGAGAACACAACCCTTTCGTAAGACCAAACAACTGTTCGTATCTTTCTCACCACCACACAAAGGCAACCCCATCTCCAAATCTGGGATAGGTAGGTGGATTGTTAAATGCATACAGATTTGCTACCACAAAGCAAAACGAACGCTATCTGTTCCTCCTAAAGCCCACTCTACACAAAACATAGGGGCTTCAATGGCATTTTTAGGGAACATTCCCTTAGATTATATCTGCAGAGCAGCTACATGATCTACACCGCACTCATTCACTAAACACTATTGTGTAGATGTGCAAACTAAACCACAAGCTAGTGTGGGCCAGGCTGTACTCAAAACACGGTTTCAAACTACTGCAACAGATACTGGTGGTCGCCGCTAGGAGGAGATACTGCTATACAATCTATGCATAGTGTGTAATCTGCAGCTCATATGCCTCGAACGGAATATGCTACTTACCAGTATGCATCTGTTCTTGGCATGTAGAGCTGCAGATCTACACACGCCCACCCGCCTCCCCGGCTACCTTTATCTGTTCCACTATTATCTTATTTAGATACAGCATACATGGGCATCTTTCCTGTTTCTTACAAAGCTCCATCATTTCCCTGCTGGCGAAAAACAATCTGAGGATGGAGCCGATGCCCATGCGCACTAGGATCCAAAGGAGGAGTCGCCTATCTCGTGACTTCCAAAGACCTTCCAGGACAAAAACAAGTGCAAACATCCGGGCCCAACACCAGATGGCGATCTATGCATAGTGTGTAGATCTGCAGCTCTACATGCCAAGAACAGTAGCATATTCCATATATCCCACAGACAGTGAAATACTAAAGACTGGTGTTAATCTTTTATTTTGTTTCCTCACAAGATTAAACTTTTTCTTTTAATGGAATTCATTCACCATTTTTCCAATATTACCTTACAATCCCTTATTGGTGGTGATCTTTTTCTCTCCATTTAATTATGACAAGAACTGTTGTTTTATCACTCAGTTACTTGATTTGTATTATCCTTGAATTTGTTGAACCTGACATATGTCAAACTAATTGATTGTAGAAAGATAATTCTTGTGATAAGAATGGTGTACGGTAATTCATTTCAACATTGCAATTGAATCATAGGTGTGCAATATTAATGATTCTGAAATTAAGCTAGGGGGATTCTTGTTTTCTGTGTTGCGGGATGAAACCAGTTCAGCCCAAAAAAGGCATAGCCCCCCCCCCCCCCTCCCTTACAGTCTTTTATTTCGTCCTGGCCCCTAGATCTCTTCAATTTTTCCTGGGCAGCCTCTTACTCTGTACACTACCTCCTCAGCCAGCATGCATCAGTTCATATTTTGGATGCATTGTGACCCTCGGGTATTTCCTCCCTCCCCCATAGCCTTATCACCTCCCTTTTGGCCATGATGAGTGCGGTATTTCAGAATAACTGAGCTACGTCGCCACCATCTGGTCTCCACATATCCCCAAACACACTTCTTTGTGTAGTTTCCATTCCGTACCGATGGCTCTCACAAGATTCCGGTGTACCCCATACCAGGCATTTTGTAGCCGCGGACATTCCCACAAGATATGTATCCGTGTGCCTCTTTGATTACGCCCTCTTTGGCACTTCTCTATTTCTATTTTCGCCATCTTAAAAAGTTTTGTGCGGTTTACTCAGCAGTGGTCTGTAAATCTGTGACATCACGTGTTTATGTAGAGAAGCAGCCAACAGCCTATAGTCCAGTGGGATTTATCTGGAATGTCTTGCAACGGGCTGTGCATTTGACAAGAGCATGACGGACCTGCAGATATTTATAATATTGGCATCTGCTAATTAGCCCCATACAGCCTTATTATTACTTGCATGACGTGGAGCACTCTTGATAGTTGAAAAGTCAACAATTCCCTTGGTCAACCTAACATGTAAACCACAATCAATCATACATACCACATCTCAACCTCATGTTTATATGTCAATTCAATCAGTATGAAGAGAACCCAGTAAAATCATGGACATACAGTGAAATATATTTAAAAACTCACAAAATGTTATTGTTGGACCTGCGATGGGCAAGCCCAGCACAAAGGGGGGGTAGCTTGGCTCGAGTGACAAGGCGGTAGAAGGCTGTTGTGTTAAGCCGGCTATGACCAAATAAGAACTCCCTGCACACCACATAAAAAGGACACCACACCACTGTTATAGAAAAATACGTTTCGTTTATGTAAAAGTTCTCTGGATTGGAAGAAGTTCAATTAGTTAATCACATTCACCTTTCTTACATGGGTTTGATTAGCTGTGTACTGGTTGCGTAGGAATAAATGGTTGGACTCTAATAAATAAATATACTGGATAAATATCAGGATTCAATACATTTGGAATAAATATCAGCAATGACTGGAATAAATATCAGCAAAACATCACAGTTGCATAGCAAGGTAGATACCGATCGTTTCACATAAATATCTCAGGGTCATACTGGTATCGCTGCCACCAATTAATCACTTTCAGGGTAAACACATTTAGATTGCCATTTAATGCGGAATGCGCGCTCTTACAGTTTTTGAAGTGTTCACGGGTTCGGGCTCTCTGGGCACAAGATACTCGTGATAATCCTTTAGTTGCACTTAAAGCATATTGCGCGTGTATCTGGAAGATAGACATACAATGACTACGGCAATTACACTCCGCGGCCAGCCGGTTTAATACTACTGCGGCCGGAGGAGTCTGTGCGCTTCTGTCAACGCAGGCGGGGTCTCCGAAGGCGGCTTCAGTTCACGAGTCCTCAGACCGTCGAACGGGCTGCCGGAGGGGTCAAACTACCTGCACGCACAGTTCAAAATTGGAGCCGCACCTCAGTCCCGGAACAATGCGGCAACTTCAGGGGAAGAGACGGTCCCACCTCACTTTAGCTGCGCCAGTAAGCGCTCCAGTCAGTATGGCCCTTCTCCCAAGGGCGAAGGGGGGGTTCCAGGGGCTCTGCGATCCTCCCTCCGATCTCACTCACGGGGGGGGCTCCCGCCCACAACAACAGTCCCCAAGTCACTCGGGCAGGGCAGAGACGGTACTCTCGCTCAAATGAAGGCCAGCCTTTCCCCGCCCCAGCGCAGCGCCTCACCTTCTGTCCACGATCAGCGCTTCGACGGCGGTGGGTTCGGAGACGTCCGAACGCCCGCCAGGAGGCACTTAAGTTGAAGGGGCCCTGTCAAGGGTCGCAGTCACGATCTCACCACTGGGGGAGGTGGGGAGGCTCTAACTATGGCCAAAGTCTCTGAGGGGCAATTGGGCACTCGCTGGCCAGGCGCTGAAGGCGAGAGGTCACTGCTCGCGCTTCTGACTGGAACGCCAGTCAGGGTCCACGCCAACAACCTCGGCTGTACTTCTGCCTGCGCTATCAACTGCCTCGGGGGGGGGGGGGGGGGGGGGGAGACAGGGCAGGTGTCAATCTGGTGTAAAGTCCTCTTCTATGTTTCTTCTCTTCTCCACTTTTTCTCATCATGGCCGCCAGGGACTGGGCCTTTTATAGCCAGTGCCCTGGGGGGCCAGCACGAGCCAGAAGTTTCTAGAACCTTCCCTGGCTGTGTCAATGACATGGCCCTTCCAAGGTGTCTTTTTGGTCATTAGGAGCCACCATACTGGGCTTCCTAAGGCAGCCATTTTGTGTACTTGTAACTTCTGAGGGGATTCCTGTCAGGTTTGCAGGTTACACAGAGTGCGCCAAAACCTCCAAAGGGTCAGAGGTCAGAAGGGCTCCAATGGGAGTCACTCTCATAGGGGACAATGGTGTCCACCATTTTAGGGTTGACAACCTCAGTGTGTAATGCCACCGGTTCCGTCAGGCGCCTTGTACATAGGTGCCAGGAACTTGGTGAGCAACTGAGCGTCAAGGAGCATCTAGCCCCATGGGACAACACACAAAAAGGTCCTGGTAGACAAATAAAAAGCGACACATTTTAGGAGGCATGGGGGAACAAAATAAATCATGGTGTGAGGGTACTCTCAGAAGCAGACAGGTCTAACACGCGTCCCCCCCAGCTGAAAGTGGGGAGAGCTACCCAACCCCTTGGGAGTCCTCAACACTAAGGCGGAAATACCTGGAGAGACCGTCTGCATTGGCGTGGTCAGCTCCGGGCCGATGTTCCACCCGAAAGTCCATTCCCTGTAGGGAGATAGACCACCTCAACAGTTTTGGGTTTTCCCCCTTCATCTGCATGAGCCAACGAAGGGGTCGGTGGTCTGTCTGAACCAGGAAGTGCGAACCAAACGGGTATGGTTGCAGCTTCTTCAGTGCCCAGACCACCGCAAAGGCTTCCCGCTCAATGGTACTCCATCTCTGTTCCCGGGGAAGTAGTCTCCGTGACGGGAAGATCACGGGCTGATCCAGACCCTCTTCATTGAGTTGCGATAGCACCGCCCCAATGCCAATGTCGGATGCATCTGTCTGGACAATTAACTCCTTCGAGAAGTCTGGAGCCTTCAAAACTGGAGCGTTGCACAATGCCTGTTTCAGAGTGTCGAAGGCTCGTTGGCAAGCCTCGGTCCAGATGACTCTCCTGGGTTGCTTCTTGGCCGTGAGTTCAGTAAGGGGAGCCACGATAGTGCCATACCCCTTCACGAACCGTCTGTAGTAACCTGTGAGGCCCAGGAAGGCTCGGACCTCAGTCTGGGTCTTGGGGGGGTTCCCAGGCCACGATTGCCTCAATCTTTGCCTGAAGGGGTTGCACCGTTCCCCGGCCCACCAAGTGACCTAAGTGCACCACCGACCCCTGCCCAATCTGACACTTGCTGGCCTTGATCGTTAGACCAGCTTGTTCCAGGGCCTGGAGAACGTCTTGCAGGTGCTGCAAGTGATCCTCCCAACTGCTACTGAAGACAGCAATGTCGTCAAGGTAAGCAGCAGAGAAGGATTCCTTCCCAGTGAGGATCATGTTCACCAGCCGCTGGAAGGTTGCAGGAGCGTTCTTGAGCCCAAAGGGCATCCTACAGAACTGGTAGTGTCCATCAGGTGTGGAGAATGCTGACCTTTCCCTCGCTCCACCTGTCATAGGAATCTGCCAGTACCCTGCTGTGAGGTCAATGGTACTCAGATATTGGGCAGCTCCCAACCGGTCAATTAGTTCATCCGCCCGAGGGATCGGATGAGCATCGGTCTTCGTGACCGAATTAAGTCCTCGATAGTCCACGCAGAATCGCAATTCTGGCGTGGTGCAGCTTTAGGAACTAAAACCACCGGGCTAGACCAAGGGCTATTTGAAGGTTCAATAACTCCAAGCTCCAGCATCTTAGCTTCTTCACTTCGGATGCTGGCCTTCACCTTGTCCGACAGCCGGTAAGACTTAGACTTCACAGGTGGGCTGTCGCCGTTGTCCACGTCATGAACACACAGATGGGTCTTACCCAGGACAAGGGAGAACAGAGGAGAGAATGACCCCAGAACCTGGCGGCATTCCTCCTGCTGCTCCGGAGTTAGGAATGGTGAGAGTTTCACTCCCTCCAATGACCCATCCTTTTCTTGAGACGCCAACAGGTCGGGGAGAGGCTCAGTGTCCTCTTCCTCCGATCCATCAGTCACCAGGATCAACATGACTTCGGGCCTCTCATAGTGGGGCTTGAGGCGATTGGCATGCAGCACCCGACGTGGATGCCGTGGGGTCTTGACGTCCACCAGGTAGGTAGACTTGCCCATCTTTTCCAATACCTCATATGGGCCTGTCCAACGGTCCTGAAGAGCGCTTAGCTCTCCCGGTTCCATCACCCACACCTTCTGTCCAGGCTCCAGCTCCACTGGGTGAGCGTTGTGGTCATACCACGCTTTCATCACTGCCTGGCTGGCTTCCAAGTTGTCAGAAGCTTGCTTCCACAACTTAGCCATTTGGCTCCGGAAGGCCAGCATATAGCTCACCACGTCCTGGGGAACTTTCCGGGGAGACTTTTCCCATGAGTCCCTCACCAGGCTGAGAGGTCCACGTACAGGGTGCCCATACAGAAGCTCGAAGGGGCTAAAGCCCACTCCCTTCTGTGGCACTTCCCTGTAGGAAAAAAGTAAGCAGGGTAGGAGGACGTCCCAGTTCGAGGCATGTGGGCTGCTGAATTCATCTGTGCATAGATCGCCGCCTAGTGTTGGGTCCGTATGTTTGCACGTTGTTGTCCTGGAAGAGTCTTCGAAGTATCCTGGGATAGGTGACTCCTCCCCTGGACTACAGTGCGCATGGGCATCCTCTCCATCCTCAGATTGTTTTTTTCCGCCATTGGGTTCGGATGTGTTATCTTGACTCAAGTTAGGAAAACCTGTTTTCAGGCCCAAAGGCCTTTAGCTCGCGTCGGTACTGTTCTCGATCGGTATCGATAGTATCTTTGTTAGTTTACTAACTTCTAGAACAAACTTTCGCATCTTACCCGACCGTCGATTCGACATCAGCGATGGAATCGAGGACACCATTCAAGAGGTGTCCAGTATGCAATGCGAAATACCCCCACGTCGACGTCCATCCGGTGTGCAACAAATGCCTTTCACCGGATCACGACGAATCTACATGCATGGCCTGTGCCAGATTTCGATCCAAGAAGACTCTACGGAATCGACGAGCGGCGAGACTCGAGGCGCAGCAAGCGGCCCCGGCCGACATCTTTAACGCCGAGACCGAAGATGTCGAAGAAGTGGAGAACCTACCCTCCAGTCCCGTTTCCGAACATGACTCCAGATCGGAAGACGTCGACTAAACACTCTTTCACAGAGATGAAGACGACACCGAGGTAGGAGACTACAATGAGGCCTTAGGGGCCGAAGAGAGTAGCTCCGGTGACGAGCAAGGCCTACCCGTTCAGACTGAAGAAAGCCCAGTGCAACAGTCTATGGCTCCGGTCGAGGGATCGCCTTCGGGCCTTACCCAAGACCTATCCCGCAGTTCTTCGGCCCCGCCCTCGGGCCCGGCCTCGGACATTCAGCGGCAGCCATTAATGCCCAAAGTGGCTGGTTTCGCTTCTTTAAAACCGAAACCGAAAGCTGTATTGGTTCACTTGAAACCGAAAGTGGCGCTGGTCGGATCGAGGCCCTCCACACCTTCGACGCCAGCAAAACACATCGGCACCGAGCGCACCAAACGAGACTTCGGTGCCGAACTCGAAGCGGCCGACGTCGGAGTCGACATAAGGAAGAAGGCCTTCGGTACCACCAAACCTGCTCGGCTCCCGGCACCGACGCAATCGACTCCGACCCCAAAGGTCAAGCAGCCTGCTGCGTCTCACACCGCTTCCACGGCGACATCTAAGCCACAATCATCGAAGAAGTCGACGGCCGCTCCCGCCCCTCGACTCGATGACCCACCGGCGCCGAAAAAATCCACGACCGCCTCAACAGAACCGGTCGGTGCGAAAGACTCGAGGGCGCTCCAAACGCGACCCATTGCTGCGCAAAGCACCAAAAAGAAAATGGTCCTCCAGGACACGTCGGGCTCCGAGCCAATTAAAGCTCCAGCAGCCTCTTCGACACCAGCCAACATTACTTTTGGCCTGCCACCATCCACGGCCCCGAAAATGTTCCAAATCAGGACACGGGTGACCCATACCACGATCACGCCTGCCGAACACTCTGCGGAGACGTCTCCATCGCATATAATCGACGCCGACACCGGCAGGATGATTATCCACAAACGGAAAATAACTTCGGAGCCGGCGTTGGACTCCTTCAGGATTCCACTCAAAAGAAAGCTGCCTGTGGCTTCAGAACCAGTTCTTTACGAACCTTTCCACTCACCCTACCAGGATCCACAATCCTTCTCTCCCACACACTCCGACATGGATGCGTTGGGGGACTACATGGGTGACCAAGTCCCCTACCCCGGAGACATGGACCCTGACGGCCAACAGGACCCTGATCAAACTTAGGATGACCCTGTGGACCCAGGTGCACCTATGGATGCACAAGACCCGCAACTCTATGGAGCAAAAACATCTCCCACAGAGGACACGGCAGCGTTCAACGCTCTAATTGAACGTGCTGCGGCCAATCATGGGGTGCAACTTCACTCGGACACCGTCGAGGACGACTTTCTTATGGATACTTTTCCATCCTCAGAAAGAAATATAAAAACTCTACCCGTGTTGAAGGGTGCTCAACCAGCAAAGGACATCTTCAAGGAACCCACCAGGGCAAGAGTGATAAACCCCAGGATCGACAAAAAATACAGATCAGCGCCTGGGGACCCTACTTACATCAGAGGCCAATTACCTCTGGATTCCATTGTCGTTGCGAATGCTCGCAAGAGGGCACACTCACAAACAACAGGTGACGCTCCTCCCCCGGACAAAGAGTCCAAGGTGTTGGAGACCTCTGGCAAACGGGTTGCCGCCCAGGCAGCCAACATATGGCGCATTGCCAATACTCAAGCACTCCTCGCTCGCTACGATAGAGCGCACTACGACACATTAGAGCAGCTAATCCAACATCTCCCTGACCAATTCAGAGAAGGTGCAGAGATCCTCATCAGGGAGGGACAGCTCCTCACAAACGCATCCATCAAGTGCGCGCTGGATGCCGCAGACACAGCTGCCAGGGCCATAAACACTAGCGTCATGCTGCGACGACATGCCTGGTTACGAATCTCTGGATTCAAACCTGAGGTGCAAAACAACATACTCAACCAGCCTGTCAACCCCGACTATTTATTCGGCCCGGAGGTTGACACCACCCTAGAGAAAATAAAGAAGGACACGGACACTGCAAAGTCCATGGGGGCTCTCCAGACTCTGTCCTTTCGGAGCGGCTCCTTTCGTCGCCCCGGAAATAGAGAAGCAGGTAGAGGACAGGGGTCACAGCAAACATACAACAAGAGCAATACACAAACCACCTACGATAAAAACACCCGGGGTGGATATCGTGGCTCCAGTACAAAGGGCAGAGGACGCGGCTACGGAAACACCAGGTCCTCCCCCAAGAACAAGCAGTGACGCCCTCTCCCTTCCTCCCGACCACATAACACCTGTCGGGGGAAGGCTACAAAGGTTCCTGTCCACGTGGAACTCCATCACCACGGACAGGTGGGTCAAAGATATTGTCAAATACGGTTACTGTCTAGAACTAACCTCCACTCCACCCACAATACCTCCAAAAAACCGTCCTATGTCCTCAGAGCACTTAACGCTCTTACAGCAGGAGGTGCAAAGCATGCTTCTAAAAGGCGCAATAGAGGTCGTACCCGTCCACGAGCAAGGTACGGGGGTGTACTCCCTGTACTTTTTAATACCGAAGAAGGACGGGTCACTCAGACCTATATTAGACCTTAGACCCCTAAACAGATACATTCTTTCCGAACATTTTCACATGCTCACTCTCCAGCAAGTCCTCCCGCTGCTCAAGCAGGGAGACTTTCTAGCCACACTGGACCTCAAGGATGCGTATTTCCACATACCCATTCACCCATCACACAAAAAATACCTCAGGTTCACTGTTCAAGGACAGCACTACCAATTCAGAGTCCTTCCCTTCGGCGTGACAACGGCACCAAGGGTGTTTACAAAGTGCCTAGCTACTGTGGCGGCACATCTACGGAGGCAGCACATACACGTCTACCCTTACCTGGACGACTGGCTCGTTCAAGCGAAGTCAGCCCAGCAATGTGCCAGCCACATCTCCTGCACCATTCACCTCCTTCACAGTCTGGGGTTCTCACTAAATTACCCAAAATCCCATCTCCAGCCCGCACACGTACAACAGTACCTAGGTGCGACTATAGACACACTGGCGGCCACAGCTCAGCCAAATTTAGTGAGAATCAACAGCATGCAAATGCTGATTTCCAAGTTCAAACCACAACACTCCCTGCCCGCGGGAGTGTTCATGCAGTTGATAGGCATGATGGCCTCCTGCATCTTCATAGTCCCACACGCGAGAATACATATGCGCCCGCTTCAGGAGTGCTTAGCACGTCAGTGGAATCAGGCTCAAGGACAGTTGAAAGACCTAGTGTTGGTGAGCGGTCGGGCATACAACTCTCTGCATTGGTGGAATCCACAAAACCTTTGCAAGGGCCGACCATTCCAAGAGCCTGTCCCACAGATAATACTGACGGCGGACGCGTCTCTCCAGGGATGGGGAGCTCATGTACTCCATTACACAGTGCAGGGACTATGGACACAACAACAAAAGAAGATGCACATCAACCTTCTAGAGCTAATGGCGATCTTCCTCGCTATGAAAGCATTCAAAGTACACTTGTGCAACAAAGTCGTGTTGATCCGGACGGACAACATGACTGCCATGTACTACATACAGAAGCAGGGAGGAACACACTCTCCACAGTTGTCTCATCTGGCTCAGAGCATGTGGAAGTGGGCCATTCAAAGGAACATATTCCTCATGGCGGAACACCTCCCCGGCAAGGACAACCAGATGGCGGATCTGCTCAGCAGACACAGCCACCAGATGCACGAGTGGGAGTTACACCCATCAGTACTCCAACCGTACTTCCAGCAGTGGGGTCATCCAGAGATAGACCTATTCGCGACAAGCGAAAACGCAAAATGCCAAAGCTTTGCCGCCAGGTTCCCACATCCGCAGTCGCAGGGCAATGCGATATGGATGAACTGGTCCGGCAGATTTGCGTACGCTTTTCCCCCAGCACCACTGATACCGCTAGTGGCACGCAAATTGCGTCAACACTCACTGACGCTCGTCCTGGTTGCTCCAACGTGGGCACGCCAGCTGTGGTACACCACCTTTCTGGAACTTTCCGTGGTGCCGCATCAAAGGCTGCGGATCAAACCCGAGCATTTGACGCAGAACCATGGAGAGATTCAGCACCCAGATCCGCAACAGCTGAACCTGGCAATCTGGCTCCTGAAGTCCTAGAGTTTGGCTACCTCAACCTGCCACCTGACTGTATGGACATCATTAAGGAGGCCAGGCGACCCACTACCAGAGCTTGCTATGCAGCCAAATGGAAGAGGTTCGTCATTTATTGCAATAATAATGACATTAACCCGCTAGACGCATCCATCCAAAACATTATTTGTTACCTATTACACCTATACCGATGCAATCTGGCGTACACCTCTATATGTGTCCATTTGACCGCAATATCTGCCTATCTGCAGACCAGGCATCAAAGCATTCTTGGAAGGACTCAAACGAGTCATTCCACCAAGCCACCCACCGGCTCTGATGTGGAACCTCAACTTGGTCCTCACACGCCTGATGGGTCCACCCTTTGAACCTCTACACTCATGCGAGATTCAATTCCTTACCTGGAAAGTAGCTTTCCTAGTAGCGATCACTTCTTTGAGGAGAGTTAGTGAACTCAAGGCACTAACAGTTCAAGAGCCATTTATACAAGTTCACGCCAACAGGGTCGTACTACGTACCAACCCCAAATTCATGCCAAAGGTGGTATCGCAGTTCCACATGAATCAAACCATTGAACTGCCCGTTTTCTTCCAAAACCCACAAACTGTCGCAGAAAGGGCACTCCACACACTAGATGTCAAAAGGGCCCTCATGTATTATATCGACATAACCAAACCCTTTAGGAAAACACAACAACTTTTTGTTGCCTTTGCCCCACACCACAAAGGTAACGCTATCTCCAAAGCAGGAATAGCCAGATGGATCGTTAAATGTATCCAAATTTGCTATCAAAAGGCTAAACGTACTTTAACGATTCCCCCACGAGCCCACTCAACACGTAAGTTAGGGGCCTCAATGGCTTTCCTAGGAAACATTCCTTTGCATGACATATGTAGAGCAGCCACCTGGTCCACTACACATACATTTACCAAACACTATTGTGTAGATGTGCAATCAAAACAGCATGCAGCTGTAGGACAGGCTGTTCTCAACTCTTTTTCAGACCGCTGCAGCTGGCACTGGTAGCCGCCGCTAATAAGAGGGCACTGCTATATATTCTATGCACAGATATGAATTCAGCAGCCCACATGCCTCGAACTGAATATGCTACTTACCAGTATGCATCTGTTCTTGGCATGTAGGGCTGCTGACATTCATATCGCCCTCCCTCCTCCCCGGCGCCTGTAGCAGCTGCAGCTCTCAGAATTACTGTAAGCATGGTCATCACTTTCTATATCTACTCCATCACTGCCACAATGGCGAAAAACAATCTGAGGATGGAGAGGATGCCCATGCGCACTGTAGTCCAGGGGAGGAGTCACCTATCCCAGGATACTTCGAAGACTCTTCCAGGACAACAACGTGCAAACATCCGGACCCAACACTAGGCGGCGATCTATGCACAGATATGAATGTCAGCAGCCCTACATGCCAAGAACAGATGCATACTGGTAAGTAGCATATTCATTTCCTCCGCAGGCTTTCGGGTAGACTTCTGATCATACCCTTCAATGTCTTGTTGAACCTTTCCACAAGGCCATTGGCCTGTGGGTGATAAGGAGTGGTGAACCGGTAGGTCACTCCACACTCCTTCCACATTGCCCTCATGTATGCTGACATGAAGTTGGTCCCCCATCAGACACAACTTCCTTGGGGAAACCCACTCGGGTAAAGATCCCCATCAGGGCCTTTGCCACCACCGGTGCAGTGATGGTTCTCAGAGGAATTGCCTCTGGATACCTTGTGGCATGATCCACCAGTACCAGGATAAACCTGTGACCGGATGTTGTCGGTGGATCTAAGGGCCCAGCAATGTCGATGCCCACCCTTTCAAAGGGGGTGCCAACGGCGGGAAGTGGTTCCAGGGGAGCCTTCAGCTTCGTCCCTGTTTTCCCACTGGCTTGGCATGACACACACGACCGAAAATATGCGTCGGACGCCACCCTCATTCGAGGCCAATAAAAGTGGGGGACAAGCCTGGCAAAGGTCTTGTCCTGACCCAAGTGTCCTGCCAAGGGAATCTCATGAGCCAACTCTTAACAGGAAGGCTCGGTAACACTGTGGGACTACCAGTGCCCGTGACAATCCGTGCACTGGCGCCCTGGGTTCACTGTAGAGGAGGCCATCCTCCCAGTAAATACAATAATTCCCAGACTCGTTACCCGCTGCTTGGGCTTCAGCCTGTTGCCTCAGACCCTTGAGGGTGGGGCATTCCCTTTGTCCCCTGCTCAGTTCCTCCCTGGAAGGACCTCCCTCCACTCGCCAATCAGCGGGGATAGGTAAGTTCTCCAACGGAACCATGTCCTCCTCCGTGGACTCCGGGTCCACCTCCGTAGGTGGCCTATCCGTCTCACGGGGCACGGACGTCGAGGCAGGCTCCTCCTGTCCTCGGCATGCTCCCTCATCAGCAGCTACGGGGTGGGCCATTGTTCCAGACTCCGACCCCTGCGACTTCTTCTCCTCCCGAGCAGTTGCCGACCTGGTACTCACACAGGCCCAATCAGGTGTACCCAGCATCTCCGAATGGGTCCGGTATTCCACCTCCTTCCAAGCATAGTGCTCCATATCATTGCCCAGCAAACAATCGACTGGCACGGCGGGGTTTACGGCGACTCGAAGTGGACCTGCAACCCCTCCCCACTCAAAGGGAACCTCGGCCACAGGATAGTGACCCATTCTGCCGTCAGCCAGTGCGGCTGGATGAAGTACGCCCGGAACCACCTGCTCCGAGGACACCAGTTGACTCCTAACCATAGTCATACTGGCTCCTGTATCTCTCGGAGCTTCCCCTCTATGGCCATTGATGGTGACCCACTGCCCATACTTGGTAGTATTCGAAGGCACCTGGATCTTTGGAACCATCTCCCGATCACCCAGGGACACTAAGGTGACTCCCGCCCACTCCCTTCCCTCACTTAAGGGCATCTCCTCCCCGAGCGCTACACTAGCGACTCCCGGGGCCTTTCCTCCAGCGGGAGGGGGTGGTCTCTTTGGGCATTTCGGGTCTCCTTTGTAATGTCCAATACCACCGCACTCAAAGCAATGGACAACCCTTGGCTGCTGACTCTGGCCAGGGTTAGCGTTCTTCTGCGGGTTAGCCTTAGAGTTGGAAAAGGTGTTTTTCCCCTTAAAGTTATTTTGGGGGCCTTTGGAGAACTCCTGTTTCTTGTTATCTCCCCCCTCTTTCCTTAGGGGAGCGCCCTGTCCGGACTTCTGAGAATCTCCTCCAGTCCCCTTCGTGGACACTCGGGTACTTGCCCAAATGTCCGCCTCCTCAGCAAGCTTACAGGGGCAAGTAAGTTTGCTGTCTACCAGGTGCTGCCTCAGCTTGGGAAGGCATTTCTCGAGTAGATGCTCCTTGAGGATTAAGTCATACAACCCTTGATAGTCCTCCACCTCACTACCTTGGACCCACCCTTCCAGGGCTTTCTTGGCAAAATCCAGGAAGTCAACCCAATTTTGTGAGCTCAGCTTGTGGCTACCCCTAAACCTTTGCCGGTATTTCTCCGGGGTCAACCCAAACTTCCTAATGAGCGCCACCTTCATGGCGGGGTAGTCTACCTGTTCCTCCCGGTCCAGGGCCAATAGGGCATCCCTTCCTGTCGGAGGCATGTACCGGTATAATCCACCACCCCAGTGCTTCTCATGGATCCCATGGGCTCTTAAGGAGACCTCATAGGCTGCCAGCCACTTGGCTATGTCGTCCCCAGCGGAATAACTGGCGACTACGTCCTTTGGTAAATGGGGCCTGGGCTCCCTGGCAATTTCCTTGGACTCGACACCCCCCGGAGTATTGTTAATGGTCTTGAGGTCGAGTTCTCGTAACTTGAACTCATGTTCCATCCTCCTCCCTTCCATCTCCAGCTTGGCCAACTCCCACCTTAACTGTCTTTCCTCTCTCCTGTCGGCTTACTCGGTTTCTGATAACCCTCTTGATGACACACTACTGCCCTCCCGTGAGGCTACCTTGGGGCTGATAGACATCGCACCCACCCACAGGGGACATTCTGTAATCATCTCCCTGACAGTTTCCCTGTCTGATTCCTCCTCCTCTACCGTTCCCTCCGTGTGCGCTTCCACCCAGGCTCGCAGACTAGTACGGAGCTCCTCTCTCTTGGCTCCTCGCCTAACGAACACTCCCCTTTCCTGACAGAACTCCCTGAGCTGTGCCACAGTATAGGTCTCCAGCTCTGACATTTTGAATTCCATTTTTGTCAGTTGAAAGGGTGGACCACCACCCCGAAGTAGGTTATGAAGATAGGAACTTCCTCTGAGGATCACCTCCACCCACCTCCAGGAAAGAATTTAAAAAAACAAAATCACAGAATTAGAAGGCCGCTGGGAGAATACTCCGGGTGTGTACCTGTGATGCACACTGAATTATTATGAGGTTCACAACAGCACGGCTCGTAATCCCAACCGCTGCCACCAATTTTATGTTGGACCTGCGATGGGCAAGCCCAGCACAAAGGGGGGGTAGCTTGGCTCGAGTGACAAGGCGGTAGAAGGCTGTTGTGTTAAGCCGGCTATGACCAAATAATAACTCCCTGCACACCACATAAAAAGGACACCACACCACTGTTATAGAAAAATACGTTTCGTTTATGTAAAAGTTCTCTGGATTGGAAGAAGTTCAATTAGTTAATCACATTCACCTTTCTTACATGGGTTTGATTAGCTGTGTACTGGTTGCGTAGGAATAAATGGTTGGACTCTAATAAATAAATATACTGGATAAATATCAGGATTCAATACATTTGGAATAAATATCAGCAATGACTGGAATAAATATCAGCAAAACATCAGTTGCATAGCAAGTTAGATACCGATCGTTTCACATAAATATCTCAGGGTCATACTGGTATCGCTGCCACCAATTAATCACTTTCAGGGTAAACACATTTAGATTGCCATTTAATGCGGAATGCGCGCTCTTACAGTTTTTGAAGTGTTCACGGGTTCGGGCTCTCTGGGCACAAGATACTCGTGATAATCCTTTAGTTGCACTTAAAGCATATTGCGCGTGTATCTGGAAGATAAAGACATACAATGACTACGGCAATTACACTCCGCGGCCAGCCGGTTTAATACTACTGCGGCCGGAGGAGTCTGTGCGCTTCTGTCAACGCAGGCGGGGTCTCCGAAGGCGGCTTCAGTTCACGAGTCCTCAGACCGTCGAACGGGCTGCCGGATGGGTCAAACTACCTGCGCGCACAGTTCAAAATTGGAGCCGCACCTCAGTCCCGGAACAATGCGGCAACTTCAGAGGAAGAGACGGTCCCACCTCACTTTAGCTGCGCCAGTAAGCGCTCCAGTCAGTATGGCCCTTCTCCCAAGGGCGAAGGGGGGTTCCAGGGGCTCCGCGATCCTCCCTCCGATCTCACTCACGGGGGGGGGGGGGGGGGGGGCTCCCGCCCACAACAACAGTCCCCAAGTCACTCGGGCAGGGCAGAGACGGTACTCTCGCCCAAATGAAGGCCAGCCTTTCCCCGCCCCAGCGCAGCACCTCACCTTCTGTCCACGATCAGCGCTTCGACGGCGGTGGGTTCGGAGACGTCCGAACGCCCGCCAGGAGGCACTTAAGTTGAAGGGGCCCTGTCAAGGGTCGCAGTCGCGATCTCACCACTGGGGGAGGCGGGGAGGCTCTCACTATGGCCAAAGTCTCTGAGGGGCAATTGGGCACTCGCTGGCCAGGCGCTGAAGGCGAGAGGTCACTGCTCGCGCTTCTGACTGGAACGCCAGTCAGGGTCCACGCCAACAACCTCGGCTGTACTTCTGCCTGCGCTATCAGCTGCCTCGGGGGGGTGGGGGGTGGGGGACAGGGCAGGTGTCAATCTGGTGTCAAGTCCTCTTCTATGTTTCTTCTCTTCTCCACTTTTTCTCATCATGGCCACCAGGGACTGGGACTTTTATAGCCAGTGCCCTGGGGGGCCAGCACGAGCCAGAAGGTTCTAGAACCTTCCCTGGCTGTGTCAATGACATGGCCCTTCCAAGGTGTCTTTTTGGTCATTAGGAGCCACCATACTGGGCTTCCTAAGGCAGCCATTTTGTGTACTTGTAACTTCTGAGGGGATTCCTGTCAGGTTTGCAGGTTACTCAGAGTGTGCCAAAACCTCAAGGATCAGAGGTCAGAAGGACTCCAATGGTAGTCACTCTCATAGGGGACAATGGTGTCCACCATTTTAGGGTTGACAACCTCAGTGTGTAATGCCACCGGTTCCGTCAGGCGCCTTGTACATAGGTGCCAGGAACTTGGTGAGCAACTGAGCGTCAAGGAGCATCTAGCCCCATGGGACAACACACAAAAAGGTCCTGGTAGACAAATAAAAAGCGACAAATTTTAGGAGGCACGGGGGAACAAAATAAATCATGGTGTGAGGGGACTCTCAGAAGCAGACAGGTCTAACAGTTATTATTCATAAAAAGCATTCATATGTGACATCGTTAAAAAGGGAATTGTATCCACAATGTATACAACAACCTAAAACATACAAGAAACAAGTCAATTTGACATTAAAAAAGGAGAGAGACAGTGACGTGACAAGTTAAAAAGTCATCATCAAGACATTAATTCGATGGAATCTATTGTACACCATCAGCACCACATCGATAATTTCAGATTCAATAGTTCCTCGAATTTAACAAAACCAAGGCGTCAACGCGTTTTCGTGTGCTATCAAATTATGCACCACCTTCATCAGGACTTTTTCATAATAACTGTCTCTTTACACAGAGTTCACATAAAAATACATATATCTGTTGGCCAATAAACTGTGGGTATTCCAATAGATTTAGAAGCTGCTTAATCAACAGTCTAATATCGAAGAATCTCCATATATACAAACAAAAATTTATATATCACCCCCGTAAGCGTTATCTCAAAACGCCATAGATCGAAAATATGCGTGAAGTCATTAACGCTGTATTCCTTTGACCTGATTTCCTTTGACCTGATTTTTTTCTTTTCTTGTGGCAGAATATATCACAATCCTTCCAGGCGTTGGCTATGGAAGTTGGCAACGGCGTCTTCTTAAGGGAGGCAGCGTCCTGTATTGCTTGACAAATCTAGGTCCCCAGTTACGTAAAACCGTAGTTCTAAGAATGCGTGTCCGAACGGGCGTCACCTCTAAGTCGGCAGATATAAGCAGCCCTCTCCATAGTTGCCTTGTCATAAAGATCAGGAATATCTCGCAGACCGCTGATCATTGGGTCGGATTTGTGTATCCATAGGTCTCTTTTGAGTAAGTGTTCAGTGACTTCCCCTTGATGTAGAGGGGAACCCCTCCTTTGGTTCGATTGCGGAGAATCTCTGGGGTGTGTTGTGTCTGGGTGAACAAGATGTAGGACTTTACCAGATGTCTCACCCCATTGCTATCTGTGCGTCTTTGGCGAGAGGGGGGATGCCAGATAGCCCAACTAAGCTTCGCTTTGCACCACGCTCTGTGCGAGGACGGGTCTAATGTGCTCTTTGTGTAGAGGGGATATTGCTATATTTGAGGTCTGTGTTGTATATCAGTGCTTAATTTGAGTCAGTGGCTGCAGGTGTGGCTCACCGGCACTCATTTTTGAGACCCACACTTATATTTTCGTAAATGACTTTGATCCAGAGCAAAAGAGAAAAAAATGCAAAATGGGGAACATAGGCGGAATAGAAAGACAGAGAAAGAGCGGCAATAGGAGAACTCAGAGATGACAAGTACCATGCACGAGTGAGAGAAAGAGGCAAGGAGTGTCTGGTGGTGGATTAAAGAGGCATGAGGTTAAATCAAGTCTATGATTCCTTGGTACTTGCCACCCTGACCTTTCCGTAGCATCGGCCATGGGCTACTAAACAAAACTTTGGGCTCTGGCACTTATTCTTTTACAAATTAAACACTGGTTGTACTGTTTGGGAGCACCAGTATATTACAACTTCATGGTGTTCAATCAAAGCATTTGTAGAGCGCACTACATACCCGTGAGTGTCTCAAGGCGGTAGTGGGCGGACACTGCTACTGTTCGAAGAGCCAGGTCTTGAGGAGTCTCCTGAAGGTTAGGAGGTCTTCAGCCTGCCGCAGGCGGATGGGGAGGGTCTTCCATGTCTTGGCGGCAAGGTGGGAGAATGATCTGCCGCTGGCGGTCACTCTTCGGATGCGGGGGACGGTGGCGAGGGCGCGGTCTGCGGAGCGGAGCTGGCGTGTGGGGGTGTAGAAGCTGAGTCGGCTGTTGAGGTACGCTTTTCCGGTGTCGTGGAGTTCCTTGTGTGCGTGGGTGAGGAGCTTGAAGGTTATCCTCTTGTTGATGGGGAGCCAGTGCAGGTCTCTCAGATGGGGTGTGATGTGGCTGTGGCGAGGGATGTCGAGGATCAGGCGTGCAGAGGCGTTCTGGATGCGTTGAAGCCGTTTCAGGAGTTTGGCCGGGGCTCCGGAGTAGAGTGCGTTGCCGTAGTCCAGTCTACTGCTGACAAGGGGCTGGGTGACTGTCCTTCTAGTTTCGGTGGGGATCCACTTGAAGATCCTGCAAAGCATGCGGAGGGTGTTGAAGCAGGAGGAGGAGACGGCGTTGACCTGCTTCGTCATGGAGAGGGTGGAGTCGAGGATGACCCCAAGGTTGCGTGCGTGGTCGGTGGGTGTGGGGGGTGCTCCTAGTGTAGTTGGCCACCAGAAGTCGTCCCAGGCCTAGGGGGTGGATCCAAGGATGAGGACCTCCGTCTTGGCCGAGTTCAGCTTTAGTCGACTGTTTCTCATCCAGTCGGCGACGGCCTTCATTCCCTCGTGGAGTTTGGTTTTGGCAGTGTGGGGGTCTTTGGTGAGGGAGAGGATCAGCTGGATGTTGTCGGCGTAGGAGATGATGTTGAGGTTGTGCCTTCGTGCGACTTGGGTGAGCGGTGCCATGTAGACGTTGAACAACGTTGGGCTGAGGGATGAGCCTTGGGGTATGCCGCAGATGATCTTGGTGGCTTCGGAGTGGAAGGGGGGAGGCGGACAGTCGGAGTTCTACCGGAGAGGAAGGAGGTGGTCCAGTCCAGAGGCTTCTCTTGGATTCCGGCGTCGTGGAGGCGTGTTCGTAGTGTGCAGTGGCAGACCGTGTCGAAGGCGGCTGACAGGTCAAGGAGGATGAGGGCTGCTGTTTCTCCGTTGTCAAGCAGGGTCCTGATGTCGTCGGTGGCGGCAATGAGGGCGGTTTAGTTGCTGTGGTTGCTGCGGAACCTGGACTGGGACGGGTCCAGGATGCTGCTCTTCTCGAGGAAGCTGGTCAGTTGTTTGTTGACGGCCTTTTCGATGACCTTCGCCGGTAACGGGAGCAGGGAGATGGGTCGGAAGTTCTTGGGGTCCGCCTTGGGTTTCTTGAGTAAGGCGTTGATCTCTGCGTGCTTCCAGCTCTCCGGAAAGGTTGCTGTCTCGAAGGAGATGTTGATGGTTTTCCGGAGATGGGGTGCGATGGTGCCGCTGGCTTTGTTGAAGATGTGGTGTGGGCATGGGTCTTCCGGGGATCCGGAGTGGACTGTGTTCATGATCTTAATGGTGTCGTCATCGTTGATGTTGGTCCAGGCGAGCAGGCGGTTGGTGCGGGTGGTGGTCGTCAGAGCGGGGGTCTCAGCGGTTGCAGGGGTGGTGATGGTGTCGAAGCTGTCGTGGATGTCAGTGATCTTGCGATGGAAGAAGGTGGCCAGCGAGTCGCACAGGTCTTGTGACGGTGGGATGTCGTTTGTGTTGGAGCTGGGGTTGGAGAGCGGCGAACTTACGGCAGCAGTGGGGGAGAGGCACGGGCACTGCGGAGGTGCTGTGCGGCGATGGTAGCGGCCTGACCTGCAAGCAGGGTCAAGGGTCGCTCTCACTGTCGCTGCGCGGCCTCCATATAAGGGGAGGTGGGAGGGAGGAGCAGCTGGGAGGCGGGAGTGGGGTGGCGAGTGGGCGAGTGAGGGGGCGGGTCGCAGGGAAGCAGCGGCGGGAACAGAGGAAAGGGTGGGATACTCGCGCCAAAGAAGGGGGGGGTCAACAACCACACAACATGTGAGAAAAACAATAGCACGAAGGAGCACAGAATAATGAAACCGTGGGCAACAATAGCAAAAGGGGCACAGAAGGAAAAATGGGCAACAAAATTATGGAGTTACGGGAACAACAGGCACAACATACAGAGGAGGTGCGGCGAACTTACGGCAGCAGCGGGGAGAGGCACGGGCACTGCGGAGGTGCTGTGCGGCGATGGGAGCGGCCTGACCTACCAGCAGGTGCTGTTTGAAGGACATGAGGGTGTAGGATGGCTAACAAGTTAGTTCCGTGAGGAATGGTTGTTTGAGTCTAAGGAGGCATTACGTTGACAAATGTAGGGCCTCAGTGCCATGTTGTGCTTATGAGCATGCAGATAGACCATTGGATGTGTTCTGCTCTAATTGTAAACTTTATTATATGATTTTGGTGCTGTGCTCTGCATGCAAAGAAGCACAATAGTCTGACTAAGCTGTTCCATTGCTTGGTTTCCATGAAAATCGGTTGCACTTCTGCTGAAACAGTTTTCTCAACCATGTAGCATTTCTGCCCTTTTGTGCTGCTGAAGGTGCAGGGAGGTTTGTGTGACATGTGTGTTTGGATCCAGAGCCCTGTGTTTGTATAACGACTGCTGGAGCACTAGGTTTAAAAGCTTGATACATTGCATTCACTACTTTTATGCATCCCGTTTGATTACCACTCATCACAATATATTATATGTAGGGCTCTTACGGTATTTATTTTTATAACATTTCCGTCTGTATTTATGCATATTTACTTTTTAGTTATCTTATTGGTATTTGTCCTTATTTATTGTGTTTTGAAAGTAAATAGAGACATAAAATGGTACATTTCCACAATAATTTAACTGGTAAACATGCACTCATACTTTGATGCCTGTGGCAAAATACAAATTAAGCAGCCAAATATATCAAAGCACTACACCCACAGGTAAATATTAGCATTATATACAAATATTATTGTTATTTAAATCTTGTAGAGCGCATGGCTACCCAGGGGGTTTCCGAGCGCTTCTGCTCCGCAGCGCTGGGAAGCCTTTGGGCAGCTATGCGCTTTACAAAATACATAAACATAAGCGGCATGCAGGACAGCTTAGGCAGAGAGCTCAAAATAACCAAGTTTCAGCTCCTTCCGAAAGGTGAGCAGAGAGGTGCTGCATCGCAGAGGTTCCGGGAGCACGTTCCATAGCTTTGGTCCCAAAAGAACAAAGGAGCGACCGACCATCCGAGTGCGACTGACTCTAGGAACGGTAAACAGAGATTGATTGCTGGAACCTAGAGTATAAGGGGGTGGTTGGGAGATGCAAGGTTTTGCAAGTACTGAGGTCCGGAGTGTTAATACATTTTGTGCATATATCAAAGTGCCTTGAAAGTGATACGCTTCTCCACGGTGATCCAGTGGAGGTCATGAAGGAGGCCAGATGCAGAGGAATGTTTAGGAAACTGGAACAGGAGCCAGGCAACAGGAGCCTGGCAGCAGAGTGCTGAACCACTTGGAGGCGCCTGATCCCAGACTTGTCTGCTCCTAAATATAAGATGTTACCATAATCTTACCTGGACAGAATCAAAGCCTGGATGACGGTTCTTTGAGCAGCATAGGGAAGTACCCAGAAGATCTTTCTAAGCCAGCTCATAGTAGCACAACACGAGGAGGCCACCATGGCAGCCTGAGGCTTAATGGACCGAGTGGAGTCTAGCCAGAAACTGAGGTTCTTCACCTTGTCGGCAGGGGCGTGAAGGGCCCCCAGTGAGGTGAGCTAGTGCTGGGGTCCCCAGAGCTGAGGGTTCTTATCCAGAACCATGACCTCAGTCTTGTCACCCTTCATTTTTAGAGAGTTGGAATTCATCCATGTGGAGACAAGGCCGAGGCAGGGGTTCTTCCAGGCTGGAATCTCGCTCCAATGACAGAGAGAAAATAATCTGGGTGTCGTCCTCATATGAGAATAGAGTTAGGCCGCAGCTTTCCACTAAATCCGCCAAGGGTCGAACATGGACATTGAAAATCAAAGGGCTTAGGGCGGATCCCTGTGGGACACCAGAAGTAAGTGCGTGCTATAAACGACATTTGACAAGATGACCTGAAACACGCGATCTGTCTGGAAGGAGGAGAGCCAGGCCAGAGTAGTGCCCTGAAGACTGAGTGTCAACCTTTTGATAAGGGTGTCATGAGACACGGTGTTTTGTGGAGAAGGTACTGGCCCTTTGGGCGGATATGCTTTCTGTAGTGGGAGGAGTCTGGAACGATGTTATGGACCTGGCCAGAGATCGAAGTGGGGGGGAGGAAGGTATGAGGAGGGGCAGCTCCACGAAACTAAGCTCCCTAGTGGCTAGTCTTGACTGGATTGATGTTTGGCGGTGGACTCACAGGGATAGGCAGGAATACACGTACCTCTAGGTGGTCCATGCCACCTTCTCGAGGCTGGACTACATATTTATTCCCCGGGTGAAGGCTAGTGGAGTGGTGCTATCTGATCACTCTCCAGTGTCCCTCGAGCTGGCAATGGGCAGAGGGCGGCAGCCATTTCGGTGGCGCCTGTCGCCGTGGCACCTGCAGAATGCAGCCTACAGTACACATATGAGGGAAGCTATTGCCCACTATTTCACTTCAAACGAGGGATCGGTGTCTAGTGTCTGGTCCTTGTGGGAGGCCTTGAAGCCCACTCTACGAGGGGTGGATATCTCCTGGTGTTTGGCGGCCCGCAGCAGGCGCAGGGAAGAACTGACTCGAGCGGAGGCCTCCGTTGAGGCACTCGAGCGGCAGGCCAGGGAAGAGGGAGGAGAGCAGCGGGTGAGGCAACTGCTCCAGGCCCAACAGTCCTGTGCAGCCCTTCTGATGGATGAAGCTCGCCAGACTTGGCTGGCGACACGTAGAAGGATATATCAGTGGGGGGATAAATCTGGGAAAATGATCTATCGGCTCTGCCAGGGCGCCTTTCACGCCCAGGCCCTCCCGGGCTTATTGGATAATGAAGGGGCACCGATTACTGACCAACTCCTTATAGCCGAAAGCTTTGCTGCCTATTATGCGGATCTTTATGCCCCCCGGGAATGCCTGCCAGCGGCCACCATTGAGCAATTCTTGGCTGATCTACCCCCTACTCCGGTGTCTGATGAAGTGCGGGATCGCCTGGAGCTTCTGTTAACGGAGGAAGAACTCGGCACAGCCTTGGGGGAACTTAATCCAGGGAAGGTGCCTGGGCCCAACGGGTTCCCGAGCGAGTTTTTCAAATGCTATAACACACAATTGGAGCCATATTACTGGGCCGTGGTGGAGGAGGCTAGGGAGAGGGGCATACTCCCTCCAGACTGGAGACACACAGAAGTGGTAGTATTTCTCAAACCCGGTCGACCCCCGGATCCACGGGCATCGTATCGCCCT
Source organism: Triturus cristatus (assembly GCF_964204655.1). Classification (NCBI taxonomy): domain Eukaryota; kingdom Metazoa; phylum Chordata; class Amphibia; order Caudata; family Salamandridae; genus Triturus; species Triturus cristatus. The sequence continues at coordinate 1,053,884,474 of NC_140579.1, read as the reverse complement.
ATCTCCCTTCATAATGTAGAGGCAAAGAGCCTTGCCAAGGCCTTGGCCAATCGCCTTCTGCCCCACATATCGGCTTATACACCCGGATCAGGCAGGGTTCATGCCCAAGAGGGCCACAAGACATAACCTAAGGCGGGCGCATGTGGCGGTGGCGGTGGTTCGACAAACCGGGGAGCAGGCGGCGCTCCTGTTGGCGGACATGGATAGGGCCTTTGATTCTCTGAGCTGGGTATACTTGTTTGCCTTACTGCGCCGACTTAATCTGGGCCCGCGCTTTCTTTCCTACATCCGGCTCCGCTATACGGACTTGACGGTGCGGGTGGCGGGGGCGTCATCACCTGTCTTTCCCATACAGCGGGGTACAAGGCAGGGATGCCCCCTGTCCCCATACCTGTTCACGCTGGCGATGGAACCGTTGGCGGCATGGGTGCGTATGGATGCGCAGGTCAGGGGCTTTGAGTGGTGCCCGGAGGTGTCTGACAGAATCGCACTATATGCGGATGACGTCCTGTTCTTCCTTACGGAACTAGATGTGTCGGGGCCGCGACTCCTACGGATCATGCAGATCTTTGGGTAAACGTCGGGACTTTATATGAATCCTCGCAAATCTACACTGTGGATTCTGGGGGACAGCTCGAGGCCCGGTGCCAGGGCCGGACTGACTACCGGGCGTTTTGGAATTCTGCCGAGCAGGGGGCTGATTTCACTGCGGTGGGGGCTGATTTTGTTCATGGAGACCTGCGTGTACTTCGAAATAATTAAAGCAAAACGAATTTCGTTCAGTACACGCAGGTCCCCATCGAAATCAGCCCCCAGCCCAGCAGCATTCCAAAACGCCCGGTAGTCAGTCCGGCCCTGCCCGGTGCGTAGGTGAGGGATATTCAGCTGGCCGTGGGAGGGCTAAAATACTTGGGGGTGTTCCTTTCGGAGGCTCCGGCGCTTTCTTGGGACTGTAACATAGCGCCGGTATGGGAGAGGATCCGTTCGGATCTCAAGACCTGGTCTTGAATGCCACTGACGTTATATGGCAGGTCAGCAATATTTAAGATGGTGGCGCTGCCGAAGCTGCTCTACCAGCTGCAAAATCATCCATATCCGATCCCGCCTCGATGGTTCCGGCATGTGAATTCAGTGTTGGGGCAGTTCCTGTGGGAGGGGGGTAAAGTGCGAGTGGCTCTGAGAACATGTTTTCTATCCTCGTATTGCGGGGGAATTGCGTCCTCGGATGTCTTGTTTTACTATCAGGCCTCGCACCTCCTTGTTCTCAACGAGTGGTGGTATGGGGATAGGAAAGACCCGGCATACGCATTGGAGAGGCTGCTTATGGGATCTAATACACTACACACTATCCTGTATTCGGTGGCGGTGCGCAGCAGTATGCCGTCGGCCACGCGTGTGGTTTTCTTGATCTGGCGGCAGGCACTGCGTCGGATGGGCTGGTGGAATGTCTTAACTGAAGAGACCCCCCTTTGGAACAATGGGCGCTTCCCAGACCTGATGGCGCTAAGGGGCTTCCGCGGATGGGATGCAATTGGCATCTCGACATTGGGAGACGTTATGAGGGACACAACGCTAAAATCATTCCAGGATCTACAAAGAGAATTCTCTATGCCCCAATCACAGTTCTATAGATATCTCCAGCTGCGTCATGCGCTGTCCCCTAGTTTGGAGGGACTGACATCCCTCCCCGAGTTTAGTCCATTGGAAGCGAGACTCTTTATGGGGGACTTGGAGACCAAAAAGATCTCCAGGATCTTCCAGGCCCTAGTTTTTCATTGCTCTACAAAGCTCCAGAAGTTGCGGGGGGACTGGGAATCGGACGTAGGTTCCCTGGATGAGGAAGACTGGAGAGTGGCCCTGGCGGCTCCGAGGGAAGCGGCTATAGCGATGCGCCTGCACCTCATACAATTTAAATACCTGCATAGGGTTTACTTCATCTGGGCCAGACTGTTCCGAGCGGGTATGCTTGCCACGCCGGACTGCCTTAGGTGTGGCTAGGGGGAAGGAACATTTCTTCATACTATTTGGCACTGCCCTGCCTTAGACCGGTTCTGGTGGGGGGTGATTACTTGCTTGTCCGAGGTACTGGGGTGGGCGGTCCCACAAACGCCACGATTTGCACTGCTGCATGTCATGGAGGGCATTGGGGACAATGTATACAAGCGGCACTTGCTGCGTCTGAGCCTTACGCTAGCAAAGCGGGACATCGCCAGAGCATGGAAGGCGCCTCGAGCTCCATCAGTGACAGCATGGAAGAACGGCCTAGACTTCTGTATGGGCCTGGAACAACCCATATTTGTAGCCCGGGGATGTCCACGCAAACATTACAAAATATGGAAAAGGTGGGCGGAATACCGGGGGCTGTGGCTGGAACAACCAGTGGAGGACGAGGAGCATGTATGGGGATGATTTGTGGGGCTGGTCAGGCTGGGGGGAAGATAGGGGGATCCATCTGATCGGGACATGACGTGGCAGCAGGACTTTAAGGCTGGGGTGGGGAATATATGGACTAGGAGCGACGCAGGGGACAGGGTGGGGGGAGTTGGGGGGAGTTTGTTACTGTTCAGGTTAACATTTTGTGGTATCTCTAGACGGCAGACATGCCAACAGATTGCTGTAGTGATATAATGCAATGTGATTTCAATGATGATCCTAATACTCAGGGGGCTGTAATATGTATGCAATCAACTAATAAAATATGTTTTAAAAAAAAAACAACAAAAAAAACTCCTGGTGGACTAAATGGGCGAAACCCATGTGCTACAGGCCCCAAACTGTGGAACGCCCTAGCCATCAAATGAGAGCTAAACTGAACTACTTCTGATTCTTAAAACGAAATTCTTCAGGAAATAATCTGTCTGGATCTGCCATCTCGGTTTTGCATTAAAAATATGCAAGTTAATGGTCTTCAGTTCCTCCTGCTAGACTCCTAATGACTCGTAAAAGAGCTTTATATTATTGCGAGAGGTCAAGCAATGCCTTCTCAAACACATATAGAGAATGATGAATATATATTGATCGACGTGCATATAATAGGTGAATGCCTTTGGTCAGAATGTGCAGCCTAGTTTTCTCTAGCATAGATCGTGGCGAGAACATTCAACCCTCTACTGTTCAGGGCCAGGTTGACCACTGAGATTGGCAAATGTTAACTTTGCGGAATCCAGTCTTATGAAATTCCACTTGCTGTACGTACAGATATGATTTGTATTTAAATATTAGATTACACTTCTGTGTGTCACATCTGAGATGTGTGAGATGTTAAGCCAATGACAACTTTTCAACCTAAACCACCCTCCTCTGTGAAACAAGTTTTGTTTCTATTGACGTGTTCCTAAAAAGCACAAAACTAGAAACCCACACGGAGGAGATCTGGCATAGTCGCCAACCTGCCAACTGTGGAACTGGGAACTTGTGGTCTTTCTCAGCCTGTTAAAGTTGCTGAAGCTGGGCAAATGATTGTATCTCTTTAATCCTTCTTTGCCACTTCATGCCAATGAGGATGTGCATGATTAATCACCAAAAGAAAATACCATTTGGATAAATATGGTTCTACTTTGGAGAGCATCATTTAAAATGCCCTTTTCGGGCATTAACATCCATTCTCGTTACTTTGATCTTTCAAAGATGTTCAAAAAATATTGTTCGATAAAGTGCAGTGGTTAACTAGAATATGGATCATTGCTTAGTTTGCCGTGGTTGCATTTGAGTACATTAACCCATTTAGGGCCCTGTGAGTGGTCGGGCGGATCCATATCTCCAGAGGGTACTGCTCCTCTCAATGATGAGACGTCGGTTTCTTCCACATCTGGAATTTCTGGGTGCGGCTCACCAAGTCCGATTTTACCAAGTGTGAATCTACAGCCGGTAAAGTTGTCCATGTGCCTGGCAAGGGACGGTGGCACAAGCTCGGCCTGGCCTCCATTCCACCACCTCTTACTTCATGGGAGGGGGCTCTTCACCAACAGCCTGAGCCTGCCCTCAAAACCCTTCCTGTGGCCCGCACGGCCCCCTCGCTTCTAATCACCACCTTCTCAGAGCAGGTAATATATATAAGCAGAGAAGTCCCCAGAATGAGGAATTCGGAAAAGGACCTGGTAATTCCGGATCCACGTGGCTACTAATCAGTGATTCTGGCCCTAGACATTTCAGTATCCTCGCACCTTTCAACTCAAAATCAGCCTTACATTACATTCATTCTCTTTCTACGTTTAGCGCTTGCATGCATTCTCTCCCTTGCCTTTGCATGTGTGTTATTAGCTGTTGCCTGCTGCATAAGTCTGCCTGCATGTGTATCTTGTCTGTCTGTGTTAAGCGTGCCTGCATGTGTATCTTGTCTCTGTGTTAAGAATGCCTGCATGCGTATCTTGTCTGTCTGTGTTAATACGTATGCCTGCGTTTGTATCTTGTCTGTCTGTGTTAAGTATGTCTGCATGAGTATCTTGTCTGTCTGTGTTAAGCATGCCTGCATGGGTATCTTGTGTCTCTGTGTTAAGAATGCCTGCACGTGTATCTTGTCTGTCTGTGTCAAGCATGACTGCACATGTATCTTGTCTGTCTGTGTTAAGCATGACTGCACGTGTATCTTGTCTGTCTGTGTTAAGCATGACTGCACGCATATCTTGTCTGTCTGTGGTAAGTATGGCTGAATGTGTATCTTGTCTGACTGTGGTAAGTATGCCTGCATGTGTATCTTGTCTGTGTTAAGTCTGCCTGCATGTGCATCTTCTTTGTCTGTGTTAAGACTGCCAGCATCTGTATCTTGTCTGTCTGTTAAGCCTGCCTGCATGTGTATCTTGTCTGTCTGTGTTAAGCATGACTGCACGTGTATCTTGTCTGTCTGTGTTAAGCCTGCGTGCATGTGTATATTGCCTGTCTGTGTTAATACGTATGCCTGCGTTTGTATCTTGTCTGTCTGTGTTAAGTCTGCCTGCATGTACATCTTGTCTGTCTGTGTTAAGCATGCCTGTGCTTCTATCTTGTCTGTCTGTGTTAAGCATGCCTGCAGGTGTATCTTGTCTTTCTGTGTGAAGTCTGCCTGCGTGTGTAGCTTGCCTGCCTGTGTCTTTGGAGCTCACCATATGCGTGACCCGCCTTGTAGCCTTCATGTACACGAGTAAAAAAGTGAATCACCGCCTGGGTTTTGCTGAACTGTGTCTACGCAGGGTTCAGGATGGACCAGATAACGACAGGTTTGGGATGCGCCGCTTGAACTCTGCCATGTTAGCCTGGTGCCTGTTTTGATGGATTGAAGAACATGCCCTTGATCAGAGCTATTTCAGCACACGCCCTAAGCAGGATTTAGCGTTGTCTTTTTTGTATTCACTGTTGGGTTTTTCTCTCGTTGCCATGTTAATGTTTTTGCCAAGCACTGCAGTGCTGTTATTGTGTTTGCAGTTTGTTTATTTGTCCTCAAAACAGTCTCTGTAAGGTGTATGTTCGAGGCATATGAGCTGCAGATTACACACTGTGCATAGATCGCCATCTGGTGTTGGGCCCGGACGTTTGCAGTTGTTTTTCCTCCTGGAAAGTCTTTGGAAGTCACGAGGTATGTGACTCCTCCTTTGGATCGTATTGCGCATGGGCTTCGGCTCCATCCTCAGATTGTTTTTTTCCGCCATCGGGCTCGGATGTATTCTTCGCGCTCCGGTTCCGAACAGTTTCCAGTTCTCCTGATCGGCGTGCAATCCTCCCCTTTTCGCGGTATTGTTTAAGATCGCGATCTCCACACTCAACGCGATTCTCATCGTCCAAAGTCTTCGAATCCGGTCGTCGACGAAGGCCTTCGGGCCTACCTAAGCTCCGGTCCTAGCTGATGGAAAGGACTCCATTCAAGAAGTGTCCTCGATGTGGGTCCAAATTTCCCCTCACCGATCTCCATGAGGTGTGCAACCTCTGCCTCTCCCCTGAACACGAAGCTCGAGACTGTCCGGCATGCAAATCCTTCCGGTCCAAGAAGACCATTCGAGACCGAAGGGCGAGGAGAACTATGGCACACTCGTCGACAGCGATCCCAGACAAAAGTAGAACAGCACACCGAAGAGGGCCTCGTCAGCGCCTCCGAAGCCGACTACTCAGATGTCGAGGACATCACTCCGGCACAGAGGGGCGTGAGTACAAACATCTACCCCCACCCCTTACCCTCGACGGCATCGAAAAAGGCTTCAGTCATGCCTTCGCCCTCGGGCCTAGGCACGACCAAAGACATTGCTTCCCACACCTCGCCTTCGGGCCCGGTTAAGAAGCCTATCAAGCCTTCTGGCAGCTCGGGCTCTAGCCAGCCTAACGTCGGTGCCGAGAAACACTCCTCCGCGCCGAAAAAGAAAATGGCCTCCTCCTCCGCACCGAACACCACACCGAAGCACTCTGCGCCAAAGACAAGCACAGGCTCCTCGGTACCGACACCGTCCCCGGAGACGAGCAAAAAACCCAAAGCCATCGACACCCACACCTCGAAACTGAAAGTCATCTCGGAGCCAAGGAAACAACCAGCCATCTCGAAGCCGCACAGTTCAAAACTAACCGATGGCGACTCCAAGACTAAATAACCTACGGCTTCGGCGCCGACGGATCGGCCACTCACTGAAGAACTATTTCGGCCTGATCCACTACAAAAAACACTTGTCAAAGTCCCTAAAACTGGACACTTGATGCTCAGCATCAAAAAGAGACCGCTGGACAAGCCTGCCCCAGCTCCACCTCCAAAGAGGAAAGACTTTGCTAACTCCCCTTTGAGAATACCTTCACCCCCCTCCTCCACCTCCTCCTTCTCCTGATGAGGATGATGACGATGTCTACGATGACACAGCGGACGAACCCCCTGACCAACCCACAGGGGACCCCAATCCTACAGGCTCACCAGACCCATGGGATGACTATAACATTCCAGACATCCCTAACGTCCCGCAGGACGAACTTTACCCTTCAAGACCGTCCCCCCCCCCCCGGAAGACACAATGGGGTTTAACCAACTACTCCATAGGGCTGCACACTACCACGGAGTGGATCTCCATACAGACCCCGTGGAGGAGGACTTCCTCCTAGATACCATCGACTCAACACACAGGGCCACTTCCATCCTGCCCATGCTTAAAGGGGTTATCAAGCACGCGCTAGAGGTCTTTAAAGACCCGGTCAGGGCCAGGGTTATCAATCCTCGCATCAAGTATAAGGCTGCCCCTACAGACCCCACCTACATCAGAGGGCCAGCACCACTAGACTCCCTAGTAGTGTCCACTGCAAGAAAGCGTGCAAACTCCCAGGCATCAGGCGACGCACCACCACCTGATAAGGAGTCCAAACTCTTGAACGCATCTGGCAAGCACACTGCATCCCAGGCTGCCAACATATGGCGCATCGCAAACACACAAGCGCTTTTGGCAAGATATGACCGGGCACATTATGATGAACTGGAAGCCATAATGCAACACCTCCCTGACAAATACAAAAATAGAGCCAACGAGCTAATCCAGGAGGGTAAAACCATCACCAACACCTCCATTTGCTGCGCCCTAGATGTAGCTAACACCACCTCTAGGGCAATTAACACCAGCGTCTTCCTCTGTAGGCATGCCTGGCTACGAATTTCAGGTTTCAAGCCAGAGGTGCAGGCTTCCATCCTTAACCACCCCTTTGACCAGGAACATCTGTTCGGCCCAAAAGTTGATGATGCCCTGGAAAAAATTTAAAAAGACACAGATACGGCGAAGTCTATGGGAGCCTTACAGTCGCACCCTCCCAGGCGCTCCTTTCGCCGCTCTTCCTTTCGAAGCACCTCCAGAGGCTACTCCGATAACGCTTCTACTTCCTATATAGCCCCTACCCAATCCACCTTCACAAGGGGTTACCAAAGAGGCGGCTACAGGGGCAACAATAATAAAGACAGAGGTAAAATTAACACCTCCCGCTCTGCCTCCACCCCTAACCAATGACTTCCGTCCACTCCCCCCAGACCATCCCACCCCGGTCGGGGACAGACTCCACAATTTCCTTCCTGTCTCGACTACGATCACCTCAGACAAATGGGTAACACAAATAATTCGGTCAGGCTACTGCCTCGAACTTACATCTACCCCCCCCCCCCCCCCCCCCCAAACATTCCACGCAAACAACGCCCAAGGTCACAGGAACATTTGGCACTTCTAAAGCAGGAGGTAATCTCCCTCCTACAAAAAAGTGTGATAGAACTAGTTCCTACCCACCAACAAAATATGGGAGTTTACTCCCTATATTTTCTCATACCAAAAAGGGACGACACTTTAAGGCCCATCCTAGACCTCAGACCCCTAAATCACTATATACACTCAGACCATTTTCACATGGTCACACTCCAGCAGGTACTTCCCCTGCTCTCCCAAAACGACTTCCTTGCCACCCTAGACCTCAAGGACGCCTATTTTCACATTCCTGTTCACAAGGCTCACAGGAAGTTTCTCAGATTTGTAGAGGACGGTCAACACTATTAATTCAAAGTGCTCCCATTTGGAGTCACCACAGCACCACAGGTGTTTCCCAAGTGCCTAGCAGTAGTGGCAGCACACCTGCGAAGACAACACATCCATGTCTTCCCATACCTAGATGACTGGCTCATAAAAGCCAACTAATACAACCAGTGTGTACAACACACTCACGCCACTATCCAACTACTTCACAAACTGGGCTTCACAGTAAATCACACGAAGTCCCATTTGCAACCGTCACACGTAAAATAATACCTCGTTGCCACCATAGACACCTCAAAAGCGCTAGCCTATCCCAGTCCTGCCAGGATAGCAAGCATTCAGGCTCTACGTGCCAAATTTCAACCGGAACACTCTCTTCCAGCTCAAGTGTTCATGCATCTTATAGGAATGATGGCCTCTTGCATATTCATAGTACCTCACGCAAGACTCCAGATGCGTCCTCTCCAAGAGTGCTTAGCACGCCTATGGAACCAGGCCCAGGGTCAATTAACAGATCTGGTGTTGGTAGACAATCGTGCCCATCGCTCTCTGCAGTGGTGGACCCCCAAAAACCTTTCCAAAGGGCGGCCGTTCCTGGAACCGGTTCCTCGGATAGTACTGACAGCGGACGCATCGCTCTCCGGCTGGGGAGCTCACCTACTACATCACACCATGCAGGGCAGGTGGACGCCTCAACAAAAGTTACTCCACATCAACCATCTGGAGTTACTAGCCATATTCGTAGCCCTAAAGGCCTTTCAAACGCATGTCTCAGGCAAGGCCGTCTTAGTCCGCACGGACAATATGACAGCCATGTACCATATACAAAAACAAGGGGGCACACACACTCCGCAGCTCTCTCAGCTAGCACAGAGCATATGGAGATGGGCCATACCCCAAAAAGTTTCTCCTAGCCCAGCATGTCCCAGGAGTCCAAAACACTATGGCCGATCTGCTGAGCAGACAAACACAACAGATCCACGAGTGGGAACTCCATCCACAAGTTCTTCACCCGTACTTTCAAATGTGGGGGCACCCACAGATAGACCTCTTCACCACCCACAAACGCCAAATGCCCAAGCTTCGCCACCAGGTATCCACACCCGTCGTCCAAAGGCAATGCGATATGGATGAATTGGTCAGGCAGATTTGCGTACGCTTTTCCGCCTCTCCCACTCATTCCATTAGTGGTGCGCAAACTACAACAACACTCCCTCACTCTCATCCTAGTAGCTCCAACTTGTGCCAGACGACTGTGGTACACCACACTGCTGGTACTATCTGTAGTACCGCACCACAAGTTACACCTCTCTACACGCCTCTTAACCCAGAACCATGGAGAGGTCAGGCACCCGGACCCAGCTCCGCTCAACCTTGCGATCTGGCTCCTGAAATCCTAGAATTCGGTTATCTAAATCTTCCCCCTGACTGTATGAACGTCATTAGAGAAGCTAGACGACCTACCACTAAAGCTTGCTACGCAGCCAAGTGGAAACGTTTTGTGGTCTATTGTCACAATAATAACTTCAATGCCCTAGATGTGTCCATTCAACACATCATAGGCTATTTACTACACCTACAAAGATGCAACCTAGCCTACACGTCTTTTAGATTGCACCTTGCGGCCATAGCGGCCTATCTACAAAACAGACAACATCTATCACTCTTTAGAGTACCTGCCATAAAAGCTTTCATGGAAGGCCTCAAAAGAATAATTCCCCCCAGAGTGCCACCCTCACCTGTGTGGAACCTAAACATTGTTCTCACCAGACTAATGGGGCCTCCCTTTGAACCTCTACACAAATGTGAACTTCAATTCCTAACATGGAAAACTGCTTTTCTGGTAGCCATTACTTCCCTCAGAAGGGTCAGTGAGATACAAACACTCACCATTCAAGAACCTTTTCTGCAAATGCAACTTAACAAAGTTGTTCTCCGCACTAACCCAAAATTCCTCCCTAAAGTCATTTTTCCCTTTCATCTAAACCAATCTGTGGAACTGCCCGTATCCTTCTCGCAGCCACAGACCATTGCAGAGAGAGCTCTCCACACACTAGATGTCAAATGAGCCTTACTCTACTACATCGAAAGAACGCAACCTTTTCGTAAGACCAAACAACTGTTCGTATCTTTCTTACCACCACACAAAGGCAACCCCATCTCCAAATCTGGGATAGCTAGGTGGATTGTTAAATGCATACAGATTTGCTACCACAAAGCAAAACGAACGCTATCTGTTCCCCCTAAAGCCCACTCTACACGCAAGATAGGGGCTTCCATGGCATTTTTAGGTAACATTCACTTAGATGACATCTGCAGAGCAGCTACATGGTCTACACCGCACACTTTCACTCTACACTATTGTGTAGATGTGCAAACTAAGCAACAAGCTAGTGTGGGCCAGGCTGTACTCAAAACATTGTTTCAAACCACTGCAACAGATACTGGTGGTCGCCGCTAGGAGCGAGTACTGCTATATAATCTATGCACAGTGTGTAATCTGCAGCTCATATGCCTCGAACGGCAAATGCTACTTACCAGTATGCATCTGTTCTTGGCATGTAGAGCTGCAGATCTACACACGCCCGCCCGCCTCCCCGGCTACCTTTATCTGTTCCACTATTATCTTATTTAGATACAACACACATGGGCATCTTCACTGCTTATTACTACGCTCCATCATTTCCCTGCTGGCGAAAAACCAATCTGAGGATGGAGCCGAAGCCCATGCGCAATACGATCCAAAGGAGGAGTCACACACCTCGTGACTTCCAAAGACTTTCTAGGAGGAAAAACTGCAAACGTCCGGGCCCAACACCAGATGGCGATCTATACACAGTGTGTAGATCTGCCGCTCTACATGCCAAGAACAGATGCATACTGGTAAGTAGCATTTGCCTTTTACATTCATTGCATATCATTTTAAAGTGTTTTGACTTTCAAACATCAACATTTTTATTCTGCGTCTTTGAGTGTTTCAGATGTTAGTTTCCCCGGAGGTATTTCACGCATGACTGTCTGTTTGAATCACCCCCCCCCCCCCCCCCCCCCCCCCCCCCCCCCCCCCCCGGAGCCCGATGTGTCCTTCTAGCCATAATCCTTGTGTACGAAAACATAGTCTTAGTGCACGATTTCTGCATGTTAGGTGTGCTTTGATTGGATTGCTGTAGTTTCCCCGTGTAACCTGCTCTGGCTTGGAAGCGCAGCTGTGTCATACTTTGTGATCTACAGAGAGAGATTTATGAAGCACTACAGAGAGCAGGGCATTGACATCGCCCACATGTTGAATCTCCTCGCTGCGGGATTCGATTGGGCAAACGTGTACTTCTGCTGAAAAAGAGTGCTTCTACTGCACAGACTATGCTCAGTAATGTTATGCTGACAAGCCAGTTATCGAGGCTGCAGCATACATGGCCACAGACCCAATTCAGTTGGAAGGCTCCCGATTTTTAAAGCCAAAATGGCTTTATTTTAGATGTCTTCTGCCTAAACTTCCTCTTGTTAATCAATGGCGAAATACATTCCATTGATTTTATCACTATCTCCCTCTTTCCTGTTTGGCAGTGTTGGCACGTATGCAAGACACACCTCATATAGACCATATACACCACGGTGGGGGGACAATATTATCCCCAACACACCGACCATTCATTTTAATTACATATAGATGCCAGTTATATTAAAATTGGTTTGACATCTATAATGGCCTTTGGAAATCACTTTTTGTTTGTAAGGGCCGCCACTTAGTTTAGAAGTGCATCCCTGTCGTCGGGTTTATTCCCGCACTCTATCAAACCAAGTTTTTAGAGGACGAGAATTGGTCAATGATGAAGCATGACACCAGGTGGTGTGTGAGACCAGTCTTTCACGTTTTGTGAGATGCCTGCACTCACAAATTAACACTGTAGCACCTAGGTCACCTGACTGGGAGCGGCTCTATTTGTGCTTAAAATTATATGTTGGAGGCTGCCTGCTCTTAGTACCCCGTGCCTCTGGTTCCCTTCCCTCAATCTCCTCTGGGGCTTTGGTGGTTATACACCTCATATAGAACCTGCTGAGTTCCTATCTCCCAGAGACTGAGAGACTAAACTCTGTGGCGGTAATGGAGACAGGCTTGATGTTAAGAGTGGGGTGTAGGGGCGATAGACAGATTAGGCATTGAAGATGTGAGTAGTTCAAACTCGTTGCCTGGGAAAGTAGGAAGGGGAGAGTTCAGTGGGAAAGGGCAGTACTTAATTTGTGAAAGAACAAACTATAGCCAGGGCTCTCATAAGGATGCCACTGCAGCCGACACCACCCATTGCCCCTGCTAGCGCTACCAATGAGAGTACCAAACCACCTACCAACCATTACACTCCACCAAGTGTGACAATTCAGAGTATTCCAGGCCCCCAAAGCTAACAGAATAGCATGGGCGGCAGGTATAAGTCATAATTAACGTGTATTGAATTAGTAAACAACTGTTGTAGTGCTCACTCTAAATCAGACAAACAGCACCACCATGTGGCAGACTGTCACAAGTGTTGGTGCTGCCAATTAAGTGCCAGTGCCAAGCACTGGAAACCACCAGCTCAAATTAAGCACTGGGAAAGAGAGTTGTTTGACACTGCACGGAGCACACATCGGGGTGGGTAGGGGACAAGGGGGGCGAGCACTACATAGTACACCACTGAAGCCATGATGCAAGAATGATCCATCCCTTTAGGGATGGGGTCTCTCCATCCTTTCTTGGACTTGCATGGGTTAGGAAAAAAACTGTGGAGAGGTTTGCTGTGACAGCTTTTACACAGACACTATCCTTGCCTTATTCTGTTGTGGCAGGAGACTCACCTAGTGGATAACTGCTCGGGCCTTCTTGGTAGAAGGAGATATAACATTATGGTTCACTCCATTTTCACGCCTGGCTCCTGTGGAGTCAAAATATTAGTATCAAAGCCTCTCCGATTGGCAATCATGGACACATGGGTAGAACTGGGGGGGTGGGGGGGAGGGGGTGTTAAGCTGTGGTGATGGAGCAATGGAAAGGTGAGAAGCTCACAGTGGCCTCCTAGTATACACCCCAAGGATGGCAACCTGGAACGCTGCGCAAATTGGGGAACGACTTAGTAGATCACCAAACTCACTTGTAAATATAGGGGAGATTTCAACCTAGCAATGCGGGCAGAAGTACAAAGGATCACGAAGGGTATGCACTCGGTGGCGTAGTGTACAGACGGCTTCAAACCTTTACCTGGGCCTAATGGAGCTCTGGAGAGGCGAAAACTCTGAGGTTAGACATTACTTTTGTGTATGGTACCACCAGATCCATATCCAGGCTAGATCACTTCTTAGTCCTAGTGACACAGGAGCACAGATTTAAGGAATATCTAATACTTAACTAGGAGAAAATATCATCCCGCTGCGTCTGTATACAACTTCCCTGTTTTCCCATCCCAGACACAGTCAGGGGGTGATTGGATCCCTGAAAGCTTACAGAGTGGAATACTAAGACATTTCTGGCCACTAATACAAATCTGTATTTTTTTTTAAAAGAATAGGAGATCAGTTTCGTTCGAGGCATATGAGCTGCAGATTGTACACTTAGCATAGGTCGCCATCTGGTGTTGGGCCCGGATGTTTGCAGTTTGTTTTTCTTCTTGGACAGTCTTTGGAAGTCACGAGTTTGGTGACTCCTCCTTCGGTCCGTACTGCGCATGGGCTTCGGCTCCATCCTCAGATTGTTTTTTTCCGCCATCGGGCTCGGATGTGATACTTCGTGCTCCGGCTTCGAACTTCTACGGTTCCAGCCTCGACGGAAAATCCTCGATTCTTCGAGTTCCTTCATCATCTTCATCTCTCGAAGCGGCACTTTTCTCCATCCCGTACATAGACACCGGCCTTCGGGCCCTCCGCGACTCCGGTCCCGGCCGATGGAAAGGACTCCGTTCAAAAAGTGCCCAAAATGTGGGTCTAAATTTCCCCACACCGACCTCCATCAGGTGTGTAACCTTTGCCTCTCCCCGGAACACGAGGCTAGAGACTGCCCCGCCTGCAAGTCTTTTCGATCGAAGAAGACCATCCGAGATCGAAGAGCTCGACGCACCATGGCGCACTCATCCTCGGCAGCTCCACCGGACATCTTCGGAGACGACGCCGAAGCTTCGGGGCAAACACACACCGAGCAGGAGGAAGACGTCGTCAGCGCTTCCGAGGCCGACGACTCCGACGTGGAGGACGTTACACCAGCACAGCGGGCCGTGAGTACTATGCCCCCTCCCACCCCCGCGCCGAAAACCAAAGAGACTCAGGTTACTCCCTCGCCTGCCGGCCTGGGCAAAACCAAAACTTCGATCACCCCACCTTCGGGCCCGGTGTCGAAGCACCCAAAGTCTCATGGCAGCTCGGAATCGAGCCAGCCGACACCCGGTGCCGAAAAACAGCATCCGGCACCGAAGACTGCAAAATCCAGCTCGACTCCGAAACCACCGGTGCCGAAGCCTGGACACTCGGTGCCGACCAAACACAAACACAAATCTGTCGGCACCGACGCTCCGGCGCCGAAACATCATTCGACGCCGAAACACCCGGAGACCTCAAAAAAGCATGGCGCACACAGACCATCGAAACCCCCGGTTCCGAAATCACCGGTGCCGACAGACGACTCGACACCGTTGGCTCTGTTTACACCAGACCCTTTACAAAAGACTTTGTCCAAAGATCCAAAGACTGGGCTTTTGTCTTTAACTACCAAGAAAAGACGCCTTGATGCTCCGGCTCCTCCTCCTCCACCCAAAAGGAAGGACTCTGCTACTTCTCCCCTCAGAGTGCCCTCCCCACCACCGCCTCCCCTACCCACACCTCCTCCACCGCCTCCACCTCACAGGTCTCCGCCACCTTTACCTCACTACGATCCGGCCCCATCCCCAGATCCAGATGATGGGGATCCGGACAATTACCCGGCGGACCCCCCAATGGATCCCACTCCACCAGGGACCCCAGATCCATGGGAGGATTACAATAACCCTGATATACCCAATGTACCTCAGGACGACCTATACCCATCAAGGCAGTCTCCTCCAGAGGACTCCTTAGGGTTTCATCATTTAGTGCAGAGAGCAGCACACTACCATGGGGTGGACATGCACAGTGAACCAGTAGAAGAAGACTTCCTACTGGATACATTTGATATACAGGACAAATCTACTTCCATTTTACCCATGCTTAAGGGTGTCACCAAGCACGCTACAGAGGTGTTCAAAGACCCTGTCAGAGCCAGAGTACTGAACCCTAGAATAGAGAAGAAGTACAAGGCGGCACCCACAGACCCTGCTTACATCAAGGGCCCTGCTCCCCTAGATTCCCTAGTTGTCTCCACAGCTAGAAAGCGGGCTAACTCCCAATCCTCAGGAGATGCCCCACCGCCAGACAAAGAATCTAAACTTCTGGACGCGTCTGGTAAACGCACCGCCTCCCAAGCTGCAAACATGTGGCGCATTGCAAACACACAAGCACTGCTTGCGCGATATGATAGAGCACACTATGACGAACTAGAGGCTCTTATGCAGCACCTTCCAGAAAAATACAAGCACAAGGCTCATGACCTTATACAGGAGGGTAAACTAATCACAAACACCTCCATTAAGTGTGCCCTCGATGCAGCCGACACTGCTTCTAGGGCCATAAATACCAGTGTCCTGCTTCGCCGCCACGCCTGGCTCAGGATCTCAGGGTTCAAACCAGAAGTCCAGGCATCCATACTCAATCACCCCTTTGACCAGGAAACACTCTTTGGGCCAAAGGTAGACGAAGCGCTCGAAAAGATGAAGAAAGACACAGACACAGCAAAGTCTATGGGGGCACTCCAAACACAAGCCTCCAAACGTTCCTTTCAACGCTCGTCCTTTCGTGGCACAGGTAGAGGCTCCTCCACCGATAACGCCTCTTCCTCCTACAAGTCCCCTCCTCAAAATACCTTTTCAAAGGGCAATCAGAGAGGTGGTTACAGGGGTAACAACAATAAGGGCAGGGGCAAAACCAACAACACCCGTTCTGCCACCCCCCCCCCCGCACAATGACTCCCCTCCGCTCCCCCCAGACCATTCCACTCCGGTCGGGGGCAGACTACAAAACTTTATCCACGTATGGGAGTCCATAACATCGGACAAATGGGTGACCCAAATTATTCGGTCAGGGTACTGTCTAGAGCTAACATCTACCCCACCCAATATCCCACCAAGGCACCGTCCAATGTCTCAAGAACATTCCACACTGCTCAAACAAGAGGTACTTTCACTCCTGCAAAAACATGCTATAGAGCAGGTCCCCGTCAACCAACGAAATCTAGGGGTCTACTCTCTATATTTCTTAATACCAAAGAGAGACGAGACCCTCAGACCCATTCTGGACCTCCGGCCTCTAAATGCCTACATACACTCAGACCATTTTCACATGGTCACTCTACAACAAGTCCTCCCACTCCTCTGCCAGGGAGACTTTCTCACAACCTTGGATCTGAAAGACGCATACTTTCACATTCCAATACACCCCTCTCACAGGAAATACCTCAGGTTCGTGGTGGACGGGCAACATTACCAATTCACGGTTCTCCCCTTCGGGGTCACCACCGCACCACGGGTGTTTACCAAATGCCTAGCAGTAGTAGCAGCACACCTCAGACGTCAACATATTCACGTCTTCCAAAAATCCAATTGGCCGCACTCTGCTCGTCCTACCAGCGTGTTACCCCAAAGCATTGTGGTTCATGAAGTAGCGTCGGCGGGTACGCCTATGCCAAAAGTTTAAAATGAAAATGAGTGTCGCGTTAGCCATCCCTGGACACGTGTTTCGAGGTAGTTGCCTCTCGTCAGCAGGGAGTAGGTATGTGTGTGGGGTTGCTGCGTAGGCTGCCGAAAAATATTCTCAGGTAAAGTACCACTCAAGGCGCGCAGGTGCGTAGCCATGGGCTCGTCAGCCCCACCAGCTCAAGGGAGCCTGAATATAAACAAAAATCCAATTGGCCGCACTCTGCTCGTCCTACCAGCGTGTTACCCCAAAGCATTGTGGTTCATGAAGTAGCGTCGGCGGGTACGCCTATGCCAAAAGTTTAAAATGAAAATGAGTGTCGCGTTAGCCATCCCTGGACACGTGTTTCGAGGTAGTTGCCTCTCGTCAGCAGGGAGTAGGTATGTGTGTGGGGTTGCTGCGTAGGCTGCCGAAAAATATTCTCAGGTAAAGTACCACTCAAGGCGCGCAGGTGCGTAGCCATGGGCTCGTCAGCCCCACCAGCTCAAGGGAGCCTGAATATAAACAAAAATCCAATTGGCCGCACTCTGCTCGTCCTACCAGCGTGTTACCCCAAAGCATTGTGGTTCATGAAGTAGCGTCGGCGGGTACGCCTATGCCAAAAGTTTAAAATGAAAATGAGTGTCGCGTTAGCCATCCCTGGACACGTGTTTCGAGGTAGTTGCCTCTCGTCAGCAGGGAGTAGGTATGTGTGTGGGGTTGCTGCGTAGGCTGCCGAAAAATATTCTCAGGTAAAGTACCACTCAAGGCGCGCAGGTGCGTAGCCATGGGCTCGTCAGCCCCACCAGCTCAAGGGAGCCTGAATATAAACAAAAATCCAATTGGCCGCACTCTGCTCGTCCTACCAGCGTGTTACCCCAAAGCATTGTGGTTCATGAAGTAGCGTCGGCGGGTACGCCTATGCCAAAGGTTTAAAATGAAAATGAGTGTCGCGTTAGCCATCCCTGGACACGTGTTTCGAGGTAGTTGCCTCTCGTCAGCAGGGAGTAGGTATGTGTGTGGGGTTGCTGCGTAGGCTGCCGAAAAATATTCTCAGGTAAAGTACCACTCAAGGCGCGCAGGTGCGTAGCCATGGGCTCGTCAGCCCCACCAGCTCAAGGGAGCCTGAATATAAACAAAAATCCAATTGGCCGCACTCTGCTCGTCCTACCAGCGTGTTACCCCAAAGCATTGTGGTTCATGAAGTAGCGTCGGCGGGTACGCCTATGCCAAAAGTTTAAAATGAAAATGAGTGTCGCGTTAGCCATCCCTGGACACGTGTTTCGAGGTAGTTGCCTCTCGTCAGCAGGGAGTAGGTATGTGTGTGGGGTTGCTGCGTAGGCTGCCGAAAAATATTCTCAGGTAAAGTACCACTCAAGGCGCGCAGGTGCGTAGCCATGGGCTCGTCAGCCCCACCAGCTCAAGGGAGCCTGAATATAAACAAAAATCCAATTGGCCGCACTCTGCTCGTCCTACCAGCGTGTTACCCCAAAGCATTGTGGTTCATGAAGTAGCACACATACCTTCAATCTGTCCTTTGACCTCTAACAATTGTTCTCATTTTTGGGGCCTTGGGACACTGTAAATCACCAGCTTTGGTAATATTGCATCTTTTTCTTCCAGTGTACACACTAATTGCATCTGAGCACCATATATATGTTACAGACATTTCCCCGAAGGCAGTGCATCTACTGTCAGAGGTTTGCCAGCTTTGTTTAAAAAAGGTGTTTAAGAATGTATGTATGTTCTCAGTTAATAATTCATCTGTCAGGGCTTTTAACACTAAGGGGCTCATTACGATGGCGAGCTGACATCAGTCCTCCCGCCATCATTGCGGTGCTGGGACCACCCGCCAGACTTGCGGCGGTCTCACCACACATATTAGGATGCGCCCGCCATACTGGCGGGTGCTTTGCGGGCTTTTAACATTGCAGATGGTGCTGCTGGCTGCAGCACCGTACGCAATGTTAAAAGTGCTTGCACTGCATTTCCCTGCACCACGTGGCAGGCACCACGCGGTGCTTGCCACTTGGTGCATGGAAATGCTGGGGGGTACCGTGGGTACCCCCCCACAGCCCCCCCACACACTCAGAGGGGGCCCACAATGGGCACCCGAATCCAGCCTCCGCCTGTCTTTTTGCGGCGGGATGATGGCTGCAAAAAGACATGCGGAAAGGGATTTCGTAATCCCTACGGCAGGGCCTGCAAGGCACCGCCGCAATGCTGCCCTGTGTCCTGGTTCTGCAAGGCGGGCGGAAAAGGACCGCCTTGCAGAACTGTGGCGGACGGACTTTCCGTCCTCCGCGGACACATTTTCCGTCCTCCGCGGACACATTTTCCGTCCTCCGCGGACCCATTGGGATACCCACTGCCATCCTAATTTGGTGGTTGGAATTTCCTGTGTGATAGCGGAAGGATCGCCACCGCCAGCTCGGCGGATCCCGTCCTTCCACCATCATAATGAGCCCCTAAGTCTCAAGGATGGGATTTTGGGTCTCGGTCTGATTTAGGAAATCTCCATATGTAATAGAGTGATCTGATCCGGATCTGGCAAGATATTGTGAACCTACATTATATATATTCCCAGATCATCTATTTTGGCCAATATTGTTTTTTGTAGGGCTTTAGTCATATTAGGATTAGTGCCTCTTTTTGAAGCACATCTATCCATGTGCCCACCAGGACACAATTAAAGTCACCACCCCAGATAATCATGGCATCCATATATGAGGAAGAACTTTGTCACAACTGTTTTGTAGAAATTTCCATAGTCTATTATAGGGGTATTTACACTCATCAGACAGACTTCCATTAATATATTTCCCCATATGATCTGTTATACCAAGACAATGAAAGGGTACCATTGCAGCTCCCCACATTAGCAAGCCCTTTGAATAACTAGAAAAATTGGTAATATATAGTTGCCCTCTTCATTTCTCGTGCTGTTTCATTATTTAATCACCCATATGGTGTTGTTCCTACAGGAATGCAATTGAGTCAGTCTGTTGTGTTAAATGCATAAAGACTCTGTACCTCTTTGTGTATTGATTCCTGGTTATTAGTGTTCTGTTGTAGTCCATCTAATCAGTGGTTTCAAACCTACTCTTAGCCAGTGTATCTGGAAGCCCCTCCTCACATTCCATCTGTGTGTTCTCTTGCAAGCACTCCCTCTTCACTGGAGATAACTCCCCTTCCTGGAAATCCCAGCAAAATGTAATTGGTCTTGTAACAAAAAAAATCAGAAAATAACAAAGAATCTCTACCTAGTGAACGACCTATTCCACCCTCGATTAGGCAAATTAAGCCACCAGTTATCAGCTCATTTACCTGACTAGTAGGCACTAGTACTCATTTTCAATTAACAAGAAACAAAGACCCCACACCTTTGATGGTAAAGATATCCCAGCTAACTTTAGTGTAAAAACTGGTGCAACTCAATCGCCTGAAATCTAAAATAACACTTCAAAGTTTAATAATCTTTGTGGGCGACCGTTATGGCTCCCGTAGTCGGTGCCTGCTAATAGTAGCTCTCACCAAGCTCCAAAACCGGACCAACCAGCAATGTTGAGGACCTGTGACAACCAAGGGTGGCCAAGTGTTATGTAACAAACAACTATGTTGCAGCTATACTGCATCTCTAACCATTAAGAGGATGGCAGAAATCCTACCTACTTTACCAAGACAAAAATACGGTTTTCAATATTACCAATGCCATTGTCTGTCCATGCTCAATTCACAAGGATGACATGTTCTCATTTTCTTAACCTTGTACCACTCCTGTAGGTGTGGATCAGCTCAGAGGTTCATGTAATCATACCACTGTCATCTTGTCTAATGGTGTCTCCGAGCTGTGTGCCTTAATCACTACAGACTCCATTCACCATCGTCATTATTTCCTCCGCCAGAGTGCCACCTTCCTGCACTAGTACACACAACGTTTGCTCTCTGCCACAAACCATTTGTGATGGGTGCTGTAATCGCAGTACTTCGTACCCTCTCTAACTATTTGTGGATGCTCCTTGTTGCACTGTCAGGGTTCTTTGCAGCTATACTTTGTCCCATCTTTCAAGGCATTCTCAAACTTTTGCTGAGGTGGCTGGTGTCTTCAAAAGGGGTTTGAAGGATAAAGGAGCATATCATATGACTTTAACAATGGCCTTGCTCTGCGTTTAAACCATTCCAGTATAGTTGGGATATAATGCTGTCTTGTAGGCTTGTGACCCCATGGGCCTGCTGAAGAATCCTGTCTCTGTGAATAAAAAATTTAGCAATGATTGCCCAAGTCAGGACCCCATGAAGAGGAGATTGTTCCAGACCCCTGTGTGCTCTCTCCACCAGGAAGCAAGGAGAGAGATCCGGTATTGCAAGGTTCTGTTTTCTCCAGTCTTTAAGGAAGCCCTCTGTCAAGGTCCCTTTAAAGTGCTCCGGAAAACCCTTGAACCTCAGGTTATTCCTCCTGGAAGGTACCTCCACATCTTCAGCTTTGCCCTCAGGTTGTGCCATCAGTAGTTTCAGTGCAGCAAATGAATCTCTCAACTCATGCACCTCTTCTTGCAGCCTTTCACCTCCACTTCAGTCATTTGCAGCTTTTCAGTTATTATCCTGAAATCAGTATAGAGTATATTGACCTCTGTCCTGATTGAATCTGTTTTGTTTTGAGTTAATTTTTTTAAACTCTTAATTGCTGCCAGGACGTCAACCTTTGTACCAGTAACGTTCTGTTCCATTGCCTAATGTTCTGCTTGAGCTTGCTTGTTTGGGATTTTAAGAAAGTGGGTTATTAGTGGAGGGTGGTACTTAACCACTTCAACTAATAATCAGTCCTCGTCAGTGTGAACCACTAATGTCACTAAAACCTGAGATCAACCTCCTGGTAGCTATGGCACAGAGCAGACAGGCTTAACTTGGAGGAAATGTGTAAAGTATTAAGGCAGCACTAAAACTGCAAAAAAGTTACAATGCAAAACCGTAAAAATCCCAAAATGAATTATAAAAATAGAGTAAAATTTAATAAACAAAATTACACTGAAATGTCAAAAATGTAATAAGGGTAATAGAAGGCTTTTTACACGTTTTAACTAGAACTAGCTCCAAAAAGCACAAAGTGCAAATGATAGTCAACAGCCACGGTACCCTGGGACCTAGGTGTAAACTGAAGCTGACTGTGATGTGGCGAGTTTGCCTTGATCAAAGATTTTACCTTCTGATTTTGTTAAGTTTCAATCGACCACAGGAGTACACTTCTAAAGCCCCCCAGGACCTCTGGGGAGGCACTTCGAGACTAACCGGGTGGCAGGCAGAGTCATTGGGCCCAGCCCATATGCCATCCGGGCAAGTGCACAACAATACCTCCCCATAGCCAAGGCCTTTTGTCCCTGTCCTGGGAGCAAGTTCACACATTCACACATTCACACATTCATTCATGCCCAATGTCAATTACTGGCAGGAAGAAGAGACTGAGCAAAAGGCAGATTTAGTGTCCAGTTACTTCAGGTAGAGCAGAAGTGCTTTTTAAAAGTCATGTTTCCAAAATATTTTTACCAATCCTACTTAACCAGTCAATTGGTCTTGTGATAAATATTACAAAAAGATGGAGATAAAATGTATTAAACGTAACATTGTACCCCAGTGCTCTCTTATGGGACAGCTAGCCCTGCTACAGTGAACATGGCTTTTAGGGCCTTTTCACGCTGTATGGATATGTTTAACATAATTATATGCACTACTTTTAAATACCATGCGCCCTGCCTTAATAGACAGTAAGGTTTACTTAGGGCTGACTTATAAATATGTATAAAGGAGAGTCTAAGGGCTGTCAAAAGAAGTTATTTTGACATGTTTGTAGTGTCACTGCAGTGGGTGACCCGATAAGTGCTGCAGTCCACTGGTGAAATTTTACTTAAAGGCCCTCAGTACACTGTTGGTACCATATTCTGAGGATTTATAGGTAACTTAAAGATGCCAGCTAAAGATATGCCTATTTCATTATGTTGAAATGAGGCTCATAAGCACTTATCCACTGGTTAGTAGGAGTAAATTTCACAAAGCCTAAAGCCAGCAAAAATAGGGTTCAGCACAAAGAGCAAAGACATCCAGGTTGGCCTGGCAGACAGGGGACATTTCTAACACATTCCTTGAGAGCCAGTTGTATAATTAATTATATTATTACTTTGTGCCTTGTCTTTCCCCATAGAGTTTAATTTACAATATTTGTAATATACACTAATAGTGACTTCAGATTCAATTATTTATTCTTGGCTCCAGCAGCCTTTGTTTGCTATTAGCAGGCCCCAAAGTAGAGCAGGATTATCTAGATTCATGGCAGCCAGCACCCACTGACAGGGGGAGCACCCCAGACGCTGAGGCAGTGTTTGTAGCCCGCGTATTAGCTCTATCTCACCCCCATTCCAGCAGGGCATGCGCAGCATCGGGCACCAGAGGCAGCCCATCAGGTTTCAGTTGGGGCTGGCCATCATACAAGCAGCTCTCCTCACCTTCCATCTCTGTCATGCAGTTGGCGACTCCACACTGCCCGGGGGACCAAGAACAAAGCACCCAGTCCCTCGCCACACGCTCCGTGCACGGAGAGGCCAGCAGTTGGCATCACTCTGTTTCAACCATGCGAGTCGCCATCTTGTCTCTATCTTGATGGGATCTTGTCAACTCTGCAGGCTCAGCTTATCCCAAGGCGTCGGAGCCCAGCCTCAAGAGCACCTACCTCTAGCTTTCTCTTGTTTGTATCTGAGGTCGCCCATAGGTAAGCTGCAATGCACTGGTCTGTCTAGGATATATGGGATAGATTTCTTTATTTATTTTAATGTTAAATCCCAGTTGGACTTTCTCCACAGGTTACCAGTGAATAAACAAGTGTTCTTTAAGACACTGCATGGTGCAGAAGGCATAAGATACTGTGCATGGTGCAGAAGGCAGTAGATTAGATGGGACTCAGTACCTCAGCTCTCGCCTTTAGTCCTACGTACCCTCTCCCATGCTTCATGCTCCTCTCATGCACTCTTGCTTGCATCCGCCCATGTTTCACAGGGATTCCGTTACGACACATAAAAAGCCGTAAGATGCCCATTAACAGTAAATCAGAAAATCAATCACTTCCATGGAATGAATTGTGATTGAAACATGAAATCCGAATTTGGGAAATCCAGGCGCACTTTTAAGTGAGTTGTGTTCTTTTCAATATCTCTTTGTGACCCTCTCCCCACTCCTTGGGATTCTTACATACCTTATTGGCGGCTCTGCCTACGTTTATGTTCTCAAAATTTATAAACTAAAGTTGGAACAATTAAGCTTGGCATCTCACCCATTTTTAGCACTCGCCTATGCACGGCCTTTGGCTGGCCTATTGTGATAACTCCAAACCTTACAGTGGGCTTTGGTTCGGCACATTACTTAGCATGGATTTTTCTTTCTTGTCCAGCTCATTTGCTTGCTTCTTATTCAGTGACTTACATTCCCCTTCTTATGTTTGTCCCTCCAGTGGAGCGTAGCTAATTTACCTTTATTTTTATTGGATGACGTGTATCCTTTGACTGCTTAAACTCTGAGATAAACGTTTTTCTTTCCCACTATGGGAATGCATGCATTTTCTTACTCCCTCCTTTGTGTACTGCTTCCCTTTTCAATTCAATGCCTTCCCACCGTTCTCTGTTGCTTCCCCACCACGTTTCCCGGCTCTTCCGTTGGTTCTCCACTCTTCCCAGTGTTTTATTTTGTATCACTCCCACGTCTACCACTGCTTCCTTGTTCCCCCAGTCCCTGTTGCTTTCCCACCCTCCCTTCGTCTGCTCCGATGTTGTCTTTTGCAAATGCCTCCTTTGCTCCCCTTTCCCTCATGACACATTTTATTTTTTTCTTCTTTTTATGAAAACATTTTTTTTGAAGGTCTGATAGCTGCAATGTGTTACTAGGTCACTCCTTTCTCTTGTACCACTCCAAGCTTGGCATATGCCACCTTGGAAAAGTAAATTAAAAGTAAAAAAAAGTTAGCAAAAATAGCCGAAGAATCATAAGGCAGTGTGCATATGGATGGTGAAGCATGTGCACATATATAGCTTATATAGGCTTTATTGTTTTCGGTGATGCTGTTCCATATCAGCAAACATGCATTTTTTTTGTTTTTTGTTTTTGCCAAATGCGGAACAGCGTTGCCAATAAACACAGGCAAAGCAAAGGGGCAGGTCATGGCATTGAAAGGGGAGAACATTGCTTTGCCAATGCTCACTGTGCCATGTGAGCCCCTATGCATGAAAGTATTTTGACTTGGACAGAAAGTGGAATGCCATCCAAAATTGTAGGGATAGAATAGATAAGTACGTCTCCTAAAAAAGTAATCTAAAACCCAGATGTTCATATTTGTTTGAAGAAAATGTTGCAACTAAAAGGTACAATGCATTAGCCTTTTTCTCCACTCCAAGCCTCAATGGTAGGCTCGTTAACTAGACCAATTTTCTGCGAACTAGGCCAACAAGGATGGCTCAGTTCTGCCCAGTCAGCTCTTCGCTGACGCTTTGCCGACATAAGGCACGGTTCCCATAGCAACGGAGGCACGGGCTTCCTGCTCCCTTCTCGCTTTCTGGTCAGCGTAGTTTCCTGTCGTGTGCTAATCTGGGAACATTTCTGCGCACTGGCGTCTGCATTTGAAGCGATCCAGGTGAAGCATAGTCGGGCCTACTAACTCTAGTGGCTTTTAAGCTTCCGAGGAGCGCGCCTCAGGCGTGCTCACCATAGCACCAGCAGGAGGCAACAGTCCCCACCCCCCCACAATAGCATGCATGTTCTTACGCATAAATAAAACACACCACACAATTTTTTGTTTGGGTAAGAAACTGCTGCAGGTTTATTACATACACCGTTATGTAATATGGTGGGTTATCTTACGGGCGATCCAAGGGCAGGCAACCAACCGCAAGCAACCGCCCGAAGGACTAACGGGGCGTCGACACGGTTTTCCAGGAACCTCCCACGAGGCTCCTGGGCTCTGGCACCCCCTATGGTGCAGCGCAGAGGTACCCTTCCTTCAGTACCCATTTGCTTCCAGATCGCCCTGTAACTCCGCCACAGCTCTGGAGGCGGCCACCATCGCCACCAGGGCCCCCCTCCAAAATAGCTATAGTCTTGCCCGCTAGATCGTCTGTCTGGAGCCTCCTGCAAATCTAGATGAAAGGCCATCCCTGCTGGATATCGATGCCCAATCTATCTCCCAATAGCCCTAGACGTTCGCTTGGGTCAGCTAGTGTCTGAAGAAACAAACGCCCTATGCCTGTGGAGTTGTGCCAAGCACTAACACCTCACGCCGCTAGGTTCCACTGCGTCACATGACTCAACCCCATCCCACACGGGGCGGGCCAGTTTCAGACACCCTAGCTCACGATGCCCCGCCTATTTGCTGATCACACTGGATGCCACCCTTCTGGCACCGTGTGTGCAGGACACATACGATCTCTGGGCCAGCACTCACTTGTCAGGAGACCGTTCCTACCCCAGTAGCCAGCTAGGCTATTAGGGCGGTGTGAGAAGTTGGCCTGGTATATGCTGTTCACTAGTTCTAGTGACCACCTTGTACCATGCCAAGCAACCCTTATGGTGTGGTTGTAAGTCAACCTTTTTGGACTAGCTGCCCTAGTGGTAGCGTAGGCTAAGCAGTCTTTGAGGCTAAACTCGTGATGCGTGTTAAGCAAGCTGTTTTACCAATAGTAACCCCCTTTTATACCAATGAAAGGACACCACACAGATATATATTCAAAATATATATGTATTTATTTCTCAAAGTAACCCCTAGTCTCTTTATGAGCACAGGAGCACAAATCGTCAAACAAGATTATCACAGAATACACAGAAGTTGCACTTTATATGGATAGGCCCTGGTGGCCACTTGAACCATATACTAAAATAGTGGTATAAGTACCACGAACAGAAAAGGGAAAAGGCCTAGGGCCTCTAGAATCGCTGGGCCTACAAGGAGCTAACGTCAGTTAGTGACCAGGAGGTCCACGGGTGGCGTGTGCAGAGCAAATAGTCACACGCGGGCTCCCATAGGTTTCAATGGGTGCGTAAAAAGTACAAAGTTACTGCAAAAGGAATCTTCCGGATGACCTAGGAACTTAAGATTTGGAACACAGGCACTAGAGATGTATTACTACACATGGGCACCGGAGTGCCAGCTTTACCTCACCCACAGGAAGCGGGTGCATAGGCCTCAAAGTGCGTCGGGTTTCTTCTATCTGTTCCGTTGAGCCTGGGACAAAGATGCTGCAGGCGGTCGGTCGGGAAGAGATGCAGTGGGTCCAAGAGTGGATCGGAGATGTTGAAGACCTGTAAGCAGAGGGGACAGTGTTCACAGTCACTAGCCAGTGACCAGCGTGGCACCAGGTGGGTACCAGGCGATGTCGGGTGCAAACAGGTGATGAGGGGTAGCTTGTCTCCGCAGCCACGTGGTCCCTGAAGGTCGACGACGTCCAGGAGTCGGCTCACGAGCTGTCCCACGCAGGCTCTCGCTGTCGGCGGTGTCGGCGACTTGATCGAAGCAAACAAGCCTTGGCAAAAGCAATTGCAGGAGGATTCGGAAATCAGCTGTTGGTTCTGACCAGCAAGGTCAGAGGGATTGCTCCTTTGGAGGGGAGCAAGGGCCAGTCTGGAGCAACCAGACCAGCGGTGTTTGTCGTAGATTTCGTCGCCAAGATGGCCACTAGCCAGCGGGCCAGCAACCGGTTAGGCGCGTCGAGTGGCAAAATGCAGAAGGGCCCCACGCAGATCGTGGAGATGCTGGAGGGCTCACCTTTGGTGCAGATGCTGCTCGAGGGTTGGGCTTCTCAGGACCCAAAGCACAACTTGGAGGGAGCCTCGGTTGTTGCACTGGTCAGCTTGTCGTAGTCGTTCCAAGATGGCTGGCTCCACGTGTCTCGGTGCCTCCACGGGTCTCCTCTTTTCAGGGACTGTGGATCGGGCGGTGAGAGGTCTGGAGGTCCAGGTCTTGTCAGTCTCTGGGCTCGGGCTCCGGCGGGAGGCGGCGGCAAAGCAGACGGTGATTCGCTGGATGGTGCTTGCGTTAGCAAGGTGGTCACTCCCTGACCACAGGGGAGATTTTCTTCAGTCTTCTGTGCAGCAGAATGTCGAAGTTCCCGTCTTCTTCTTAGTTTCAAGTTGATTCCAGGATGTCTGAAGTCTTAGGACACAGCTCCTACCTTTAAGCGGATTCTAGGGGCCGGACTACCTGCTAGGTCCCTCCCTATGGGTGGGACCAGGAAGGGGGGTGGTTACACCCCCAATCCTTTGTCCAGCTCGCCCCAGGCCCGGGACTGGTGTGCCCCAGGACCGGTTTGAACTGGCATATGCACCGAGGCTCCTTGTGAGCCACAGGCATGTCTGGTTTCTTTCAAGCCCTACCTGACCAATACACAAAATCCTGTCTGGGGTGGTGCACGCACCTCCCCTGGCAGGAAACCCTTTGTCCACACCTCCCAAGCTGGAAGGACTCCCAGCAGCAGGAGGGCAGACTTGTGTCTGTGGTGGCAGCATCCATTTTGTGGAGCTGAGGCTATGTCTGATTTTACCCGGGTTTCAGGTACTGTACATGTCGTGTCCCTCTAGAAGGGTGGAATGCTAACCCCGTCGCCAGAATTGGCGAGGGGTTAGTATTCCAATTCGTATGACACCTTACTCGACATGTTTTGATAAAGCCAAACCAAAGATAGCATTTAACCGCGAGGTTCATAATGCACTTAAGAGTATATGGTATGACGATATCTGGAAACAGTAGAAGGAAGTTGTTCCGACCACTGCAGACAGGCTCAGCTCATGCCAGAGCACCATCTCACATGGAACCAAGCACTCTGCCTTCAGGATTGTTAAGGCCTGCCATAGGAGTGACTTAGAGGTTACCAGGTGTCCCATTTAAGGTTAGGTATAGGTATACTACACCTAAGTAAGAGGTGATTACACCAACTTACCCCAGCTGAGTGATCAGCCAGTTGTGTCAGATTGTTAGGCCAAGCCTGGGGTGGCATAATACATGCTGCAGCCCCTGGCAGGCCTTGGGTACACCAATGCCCTGGGTACCTAGTGTACACTGGTACAGGGGCTGACAGGGTGATCCACTTCCAATTGGTTATGCACCTAGGGTGCATAGTTTTAATTTAGTAGAGAGAACAGCAGGCTGGGGGTCTGATTGGCAGGCCCACAGCCTCAATATGTCAAAAACCAGTGAAGCAAAAAGCAAAAATTTGGGGTGACCATAGGATAGCAGACCCTACTCTCCTACACAACCCCCCCCCCAAACGCTGGGACATTAAACTAGCCTTGACCAGTCTCGTCTTCATGTCCTAAGTGGAAGTACCTGGAGAGACCATCTGCATTCCCATGGTCAGTACCTGGCCGGTGCTCCACTGTAAAGTCCATCCCCTGTAGGGAAATGGACCACCTAAGCAGTTTGGGGTTTTCACCCTTCATCTGATTTAGCCACAAGAGGGGCTTATGGTCGGTCTGAATCTTGAAGTGAGTGCCAAACAAGTATGGCCTCAGCTTCTTCAGGGCCCACACCACAGCAAAGGCCTCCCTCTCAATAGCTGACCAATTCTTCTCTCTGGGGGTCAACCTTCTGCTAATAAAAGCAATGGGTTGGTCTTGACCATCTACATTAAGTTGTGACAGCACAGCTCCCACACCCAACTCAGAAGCATCTGTTTGGACAATAAACTCTTTGGAGTAGTCAGGACTTTTCAGGATAGGTGCAGAGCACATGGCCTCCTTCAGGTCATCAAATGCCTTTTGACAGCTTACTGTCCACTGAACCTTTTTGGGCATCTTCTTGGATGTCAGATCATTAAGAGGAGTCACAATGGACCCATAGTTCTTAACAAACTTCCTGTAATACCCAGTCAAGCCCAAGAAAGCTCGAACTTGAGTCTGGGTGGTTGGAGGGGACCAATCCTTGATGGACTGTATCTTACTCTCCAGTGGTTGAACTTGGCCCCCACCTACAAGGTGGCCCAAATACACAACCTTACTCTGCCCTATCTGGCACTTAGTAGCCTTGATAGTGAGGCCTGCCCTTTGCAGAGCCTCAAGAGCCTTCTTCAGGTGGATCAGGTGATCCTCCCAGGTGGAACTAAAGACAGCAATGTCATCAAGATATGCTGCGCAAAAGTCATCCAACCCAGTAAGGACTTGGTTCACCAGCCTTTGGAAGGTGGCAGGTGCATTCTTCAGACCAAAGGGCATCACCACAAACTGATAATGCCCACCTGGGGTTGAGAATGCTGTTTTGGCCTTAGACTCCTCAGCTAACCTGATTTGCCAATAGCCAGCTGTCAAGTCAAATGTGCTCAAAAACTTTGCAGAAGCTAGTTTGTCTATGAGCTCATCTGCCCTTGGAATAGGGTGTGCATCTGTCCTGGTGACAGCATTGAGTCCTCTGTAATCCACACAGAACCTCATCTCTCTCTTGCCATCTTTGGTGTGAGGTTTGGGGACCAGAACCACTGGGCTAGCCCAGGGGCTCTCTGAGGGTTCAATGACACCTAATTCCAGCATTTTATGTACCTCAGCCTTTATACAGTCCCTGACGTGGTCAGGTTGTCTGTAAAGTTTGTTCTTTACAGGCAGACTGTCACCAGTGTCCACAACATGGGTACACCAGTCAGTTTGACTAGGTATCAAGGAAAACATATGTGAAAATGATTGTAGAACCTGTCTACATTCAGTCTGCTGATGGGCAGTGAGGTTGCCTCCAAGGGTCACTCCTTCAACTGAGCCATCTTCAGGGTTCTGAGACAACAGGTCTGGGAGAGGGTCACTCTCTTCCTCCTGTCCCTCATCTGTAGCCATGAGCAAGCCCATGTCTGCCCTGTCAACATATGCTTTAAGCCTGTTAACATGGAGTACCCTGTGGGGACTCCTGGGAGTTCCTAGGTCGACCAAGTAGGTGACCTCTCCCTTCTTTTCCAGGATTGTATGGGGTCCAGACCATTTGTCTTGGAGTGCTGCTGGGGCCACCGGCTCCAACACCCATACCTTCTGTCCTGGCTGATACTCAACCAAGACAGCCTTTTGGTCATGCCAAGCTTTCTGTAAGGCCTGGCTTGCCTCAAGGTTTTTAGATGCCTTCTCCATATACTCAGCCATCCTGGAGCGGAGACCAAGTACATAGTCCACTATGTCTAGCTTAGGCTTTTTGAGAGGTAACTCCCATCCTTCCTTCACCAAACACAGTGGGCCTCTCACAGGGTGCCCAAACAACAATTCAAAGGGGCTGTAGCCAACTCCTTTTTGTGGGACCTCTCTGTAAGCAAACAGAAGGCAGGGTAGAAGGATATCCCATCTTCGCCTGAGCTTTTCAGGTAATCCTTTGATCATACCCTTTAGGGTCTTGTTGAATCTCTCAACAAGCCCATTGCATTGTGGGTGATAAGGGGTGGTGAACTTGTAGTTGACACCACATTCCTTCCACATAGCTGTCAAGTATCCTGACATAAAGTTGGTACCTCTGTCAGATACTACCTCCTTAGGAAACCCCACTCTGGAGAATACTCCCAGCAGGGCCCTGGCCACAACAGGAGCTGTAGTGGTCCTAAGGGGAATTGCCTCTGGATACCTGGTGGCATGATCCACTACCACCAGTATAAATCTGTGTCCAGATGCAGTGGGAGGATCCATGGGACCCACTATGTCTATTCCCACTCTTTCAAAGGGGACCCCCACCACAGGTAGTGGTATTAGGGGGGCCTTTGTTGTGCCACCTGATTTGCCACTGGCTTGGCAGGTAACACAGGAGCGACAAAACTCCTTTGTATCTTCATTCATATGAGGCCAGTGAAAGTGAGGGACAAGCCTGTCCCAAGTCTTGTTCTGGCCTAAGTGTCCTGCTAAAGGAATGTCATGGGCCAAGGTAAGAAGGAAGCCCCTAAATTGCAGAGGTATGACCAACCTCCTGGTTGCACCAGGCTTGGGGTCTCTAGCCTCTGAATAAAGGAGC
Organism: Triturus cristatus; assembly: GCF_964204655.1. Classification (NCBI taxonomy): domain Eukaryota; kingdom Metazoa; phylum Chordata; class Amphibia; order Caudata; family Salamandridae; genus Triturus; species Triturus cristatus. The sequence continues at coordinate 1,053,852,290 of NC_140579.1, read as the reverse complement.
CCTTCATCCCAATACACTTTATGGGTACCTTGAGCATTCCCAGCAGCCTCAGCAGCAGCCAGCTGTCTGAGGGGTTCAAGAGAGGGACAGGATAACTGAGCCTGCCTCAAGTCAGCCCTTGAAGGTCCCCCTGTCCCCAGAAACTCAACCTGATCAGGTTCAAGCTCTTCAGGGACAGTTCCTTCAGGGTCCTCTAGATCAGCTTCCTGGGAAGGCTGATCATCACTCTGAGGCAGGGGGGAAGGCACAGCCTTGACCCTCCTGTTCTTCTTCTTGGTAGGTGCTTGGTCCATTGTTCCAGGATCCAAGACCTGTGGTTCAGTGAGGCACTTTTTGGCCTGTGACCTGGTCACAGCAAGGACATGTGATGATATACCTAACATCTCTGCATGAGTCCTGTACTCCACTTCTGACCATAGAGAACTCTCTAGGTCATTGCCCAACAAACATTCTACTGGGAGGTCTGCACTAACCACAACCCTTTTGAGGCCAGTTACCCCTCCCCATGAGAAGTTAACAACTGCCACACTATGTGAAGTAGTGGCATTGCTGGCATTGGTCACCAGGTAGTTCTCACCTGGTATGTACTGTCCAGGATCCACAAAGCCTGGTGTCACCATAGTGACACTGGCACATGTGTCCCTGTAGGCTTGAGCCACTTTGTCATTAATTAAAGGAGTCTGTCTGTACTTGCCCAGGTTACTGGGGCTCACAGTCAGGGACAAATCAATGTCCCCATCACAGATCAAGACTGCCTGTGTAAGGGTTCTGTCTAAGTCAGAATCTCCTTCAGTTCCCATAGTGATTCCCACTACACCCTTTGTCTGGGGACCAACACTGCTAACAGTAGTACTGGGAGCAGGTGCCTTAGGGGCAACAGTGTTGGGGGCTCCACCCTTTTTGCAATCACTAGTCCAGTGAGTTGTATTTTTACAATGATTGCACCAGGGTTTCTTCTGACCTTCTTTCTTCTTTTTGGACTGTTGGGACCCACCCTCCTTAGTAGTAGTTTGGGGCCCTGTTGAAGACTTCTGGTCTTTAGGTTTCTGATCTCCACCCTTTTGGTCTGTTTTCTTCTGATCACCCCCTTGGCCCTGGTTCTGGTTCTTTTGCTTAACCCTGGTTCTGACCCATTTGTCTGCCTTCTTTCCCAATTCTTGGGGAGAGGTCAGATCAGAGTCAACCAAGTGTTGATGCAGTTGCTGGTTTTGACAGTTATTTAAAATCTGCTCTCTCATCATCAAATTATACAATCCTGTAAAATCAGATACCTTACTTCCCAGCAACCAACCCTCCAAAGCCTTAGTGGCACATTCAATGTATTCAGACCAGTCCTGAGTCTGTGTCTTTTGGGTGTCTCTGAACATTAACCTGTACTGTTCAGTGGTTAAGCCTAACCCATCTACCAGAACACTCTTCAGGACTCTGTAGTTTCTGACATCCTCTTCTCTAACAGTGAGGAGTCTGTCTCTGCCTCTTCCTTCAAAGGAGAGCCAGAGGATTGCTGCCCACTGGTCTTCAGGAACCTGCTGTACTTTGCAGGCTCTCTCAAGAGCAGTTATCCATTTGTGGATGTCATCCCCACTTTTGTAGGGGGGCACAACCTTAGACAGGTTCCTATTGTCAAAGACCCTATCTTTGTCCTTAGGGACAATGCTGCCACCAGTGGGTATAGACCCACTCTCTTTATGCTGTCTAGCCTTGCTAAGTTTCTCTTCCATCAGGGCTACTTCTAGCTCCTGCTTCCTGATCCTCAGCTGAGCCTCTTGCATCTTGGCCTCATGTTCCCTCCTCTGAGGGGTGGTCATCCTTCTCCTGGAGTGACCTTGAGAGCCTCTAGAGCCATGGGAAGCATTGGAGTCACCTGAGCGATTCCTTTGCCTTCCAAGCCCTGTGTTAAGTCCACTGGGGAGATCCAGTGGGTTGAACCCACTGTCAGTCCCCAATAGCCTTGGTTTAGCTGGGCCAAGTATAATACTTGGCACTGGGCTAGTTCTCCCTTCATCCTCACTACTGTCAGTATCCTTTTCACTCTCATCCTCTGTGGTAGGCATCCCATCTAAGGGGTGACTATTGGGAAGGGGTACTTCAGTGGCATCTTTAGAAGGGGGGCCTCCTGTTCCTGTCCCTAAGGGGGCTAACTGGGAAGCTTTCTTGAGTGCTCTCTGATTCTCATCATTCTGTAAGAGCTCTCTGAGCTCAGCAGAGTTTGGGTTCTTGGGCTGTTTAAGGCCTCTAAGAGTTGCCAAATGCCTGAGCTCATTCTGATTAAGGGTAGCAAAGCTGGATGGTGCCCTCTGGGGGTCACTCTCAACAGAGATGGGTACAGTGGACCCCTCTGCCCCGGCCATTGCTCTTAAGTGTGGGTGGATGTGTTGCAATCTACCTACACTTGGGTTTACCTACTAAACCTATCTAGTAGTTGTAGTCAGGGTGTGCTACTCCCTTTGCTCTACAACAACTAAGTTCAGTAGAACTTAAGTATATCTAATCTTGTTTTATATGTACCTACAGGTACCTATGTGATCTTTCAATTGGTAACCAAGAGATTACAATGGTAAAACACAGCAAGCTCAAATCCAACCGCTGCTCACCAATGTGAGAAGTTGGCCTGGTATATGCTGTTCACTAGTTCTAGTGACCACCTTGTACCATGCCAAGCAACCCTTATGGTGTGGTTGTAAGTCAACCTTTTTGGACTAGCTGCCCTAGTGGTAGCGTAGGCTAAGCAGTCTTTGAGGCTAAACTCGTGATGCGTGTTAAGCAAGCTGTTTTACCAATAGTAACCCCCTTTTATACCAATGAAAGGACACCACACAGATATATATTCAAAATATATATGTATTTATTTCTCAAAGTAACCCCTAGTCTCTTTATGAGCACAGGAGCACAAATCGTCAAACAAGATTATCACAGAATACACAGAAGTTGCACTTTATATGGATAGGCCCTGGTGGCCACTTGAACCATATACTAAAATAGTGGTATAAGTACCACGAACAGAAAAGGGAAAAGGCCTAGGGCCACTAGAATCGCTGGGCCTACAAGGAGCTAACGTCAGTTAGTGACCAGGAGGTCCACGGGTGGCGTGTGCAGAGCAAATAGTCACACGCGGGCTCCCATAGGTTTCAATGGGTGCGTAAAAAGTACAAAGTTACTGCAAAAGGAATCTTCCGGATGACCTAGGAACTTAAGATTTGGAACACAGGCACTAGAGATGTATTACTACACATGGGCACCGGAGTGCCAGCTTTACCTCACCCACAGGAAGCGGGTGCATAGGCCTCAAAGTGCGTCGGGTTTCTTCTATCTGTTCCGTTGAGCCTGGGACAAAGATGCTGCAGGCGGTCGGTCGGGAAGAGATGCAGTGGGTCCAAGAGTGGATCGGAGATGTTGAAGACCTGTAAGCAGAGGGGACAGTGTTCACAGTCACTAGCCAGTGACCAGCGTGGCACCAGGTGGGTACCAGGCGATGTCGGGTGCAAACAGGTGATGAGGGGTAGCTTGTCTCCGCAGCCACGTGGTCCCTGAAGGTCGACGACGTCCAGGAGTCGGCTCACGAGCTGTCCCACGCAGGCTCTCGCTGTCGGCGGTGTCGGCGACTTGATCGAAGCAAACAAGCCTTGGCAAAAGCAATTGCAGGAGGATTCGGAAATCAGCTGTTGGTTCTGACCAGCAAGGTCAGAGGGATTGCTCCTTTGGAGGGGAGCAAGGGCCAGTCTGGAGCAACCAGACCAGCGGTGTTTGTCGTAGATTTCGTCGCCAAGATGGCCACTAGCCAGCGGGCCAGCAACCGGTTAGGCGCGTCGAGTGGCAAAATGCAGAAGGGCCCCACGCAGATCGTGGAGATGCTGGAGGGCTCACCTTTGGTGCAGATGCTGCTCGAGGGTTGGGCTTCTCAGGACCCAAAGCACAACTTGGAGGGAGCCTCGGTTGTTGCACTGGTCAGCTTGTCGTAGTCGTTCCAAGATGGCTGGCTCCACGTGTCTCGGTGCCTCCACGGGCCTCCTCTTTTCAGGGACTGTGGATCGGGCGGTGAGAGGTCTGGAGGTCCAGGTCTTGTCAGTCTCTGGGCTCGGGCTCCGGCGGGAGGCGGCGGCAAAGCAGACGGTGATTCGCTGGATGGTGCTTGCGTTAGCAAGGTGGTCACTCCCTGACCACAGGGGAGATTTTCTTCAGTCTTCTGTGCAGCAGAATGTCGAAGTTCCCGTCTTCTTCTTAGTTTCAAGTTGATTCCAGGATGTCTGAAGTCTTAGGACATAGCTCCTACCTTTAAGCGGATTCTAGGGGCCGGACTACCTGCTAGGTCCCTCCCTATGGGTGGGACCAGGAAGGGGGGTGGTTACACCCCCAATCCTTTGTCCAGCTCGCCCCAGGCCCGGGACTGGTGTGCCCCAGGACCGGTTTGAACTGGCATATGCACCGAGGCTCCTTGTGAGCCACAGGCATGTCTGGTTTCTTTCAAGCCCTACCTGACCAATACACAAAATCCTGTCTGGGGTGGTGCACGCACCTCCCCTGGCAGGAAACCCTTTGTCCACACCTCCCAAGCTGGAAGGACTCCCAGCAGCAGGAGGGCAGACTTGTGTCTGTGGTGGCAGCATCCATTTTGTGGAGCTGAGGCTATGTCTGATTTTACCCGGGTTTCAGGTACTGTACATGTCGTGTCCCTCTAGAAGGGTGGAATGCTAACCCCGTCGCCAGAATTGGCGAGGGGTTAGTATTCCAATTCGTATGACACCTTACTCGACATGTTTTGATAAAGCCAAACCAAAGATAGCATTTAACCGCGAGGTTCATAATGCACTTAAGAGTATATGGTATGACGATATCTGGAAACAGTAGAAGGAAGTTGTTCCGACCACTGCAGACAGGCTCAGCTCATGCCAGAGCACCATCTCACATGGAACCAAGCACTCTGCCTTCAGGATTGTTAAGGCCTGCCATAGGAGTGACTTAGAGGTTACCAGGTGTCCCATTTAAGGTTAGGTATAGGTATACTACACCTAAGTAAGAGGTGATTACACCAACTTACCCCAGCTGAGTGATCAGCCAGTTGTGTCAGATTGTTAGGCCAAGCCTGGGGTGGCATAATACATGCTGCAGCCCCTGGCAGGCCTTGGGTACACCAATGCCCTGGGTACCTAGTGTACACTGGTACAGGGGCTGACAGGGTGATCCACTTCCAATTGGTTATGCACCTAGGGTGCATAGTTTTAATTTAGTAGAGAGAACAGCAGGCTGGGGGTCTGATTGGCAGGCCCACAGCCTCAATATGTCAAAAACCAGTGAAGCAAAAAGCAAAAATTTGGGGTGACCATAGGATAGCAGACCCTACTCTCCTACAGGCGGGAAGGATTCTATTTAACCTTGGCACCGTCCCTTTGCTCGTTAACTCAATGCGCTCATGGATGTCCAGAACGGCGTATGAACATTGGGCACGGCTGCACCCCAGCACTTTCCCTGCATCCCATATACTCTATAGGAATTGCGACCGCTCAGCTCCCTCTGGGAAGCCCCCTAGGCATACCCGCTTAGGGAATCTGCAGATTCGATACAGGGCTCACTGTCTGTAATCTATCGCCTAACCTTTGATGTGGGAGATGCCACACACCGCCTAGGTCATGGGGATCTAAAGGAGCACACCATTATCCCCTGGGCGTACCTCTAAGTGGGACTGGCTCCACCCAGCTGTAACGCCAGAGACACACCTCTTAAACATCTTTATTCGTTATGCCACTTGGCACCCTTCTGGTTGCAGCTTGTGTATTTGTAAAGCGCGCATGCCCCCGGGGCACGATGATGCTGACTAGCCAGTGTATGTTACCCACTCGCTGATACTTATCTATCCTAACTGCCCTTACTTGGATTGAAGGGTTGCTGGATGCTACCCCAGGACCGAAGACTTAATGCTCCAACCCACTTTGACCCCAGAACTTGGAGACAAGCCCAATGGTGACCATGCCTGACATGGTACATCTACCCCAGCGCTTGACTATCAATGTGTTAGGGACCCCAATCCCAAAAGATGCCCCTTCTATTGTCTGGTTCTAGCCCGCAGAAGGATAACCCCGGGGTGGGGTGGGGGGGGGGGGTTTAGCAGACAAGTCTGCGGAACCAGGGGGAAAGGTTGTGTGCAAATACCTGCCCGTTCCAGATTTTGGGACGCCAGAAGGTCAAATACCATTGCCAATTGGCACTAACGCAGTGTTTACCAAACATTTCCGCGCCACCGCACACTTGTTAGCTGACAACTACCACCACCCACCTGCTGCCCTGGTTAAAGCGCGGGTGAATGTCTTACTGAAGCTACCTCATACCGGCCATTGGCTGCAGGGGAATGCCCACCTGGTGTACATGGTACCTGATTCTATATGGTTACCCGCAGGTGTTCCCCATGAAGGCCCTCGTAGCCAATTGCGCAATGCAGTCCCAGTATTTCGTGGTGCCTCTCTTTGCATTGAAATTAATTGAGTAAGTGTAAAATTATACTATCCCACCATTAGGCTGATAACCGGCGGCAAAGGCAGACTGTTATTTTGCGGCTTCTGACATTGCCTCCGGATATATACTACAAACCACAGTACCTTACTACACGCCAGTACCCTTGGCTTTAACAATGCTTGTTAGTTGTATATAAGAACTGAAGACACAATTCTGGCTTCCCTGCATAGCATATTGAAAATGCTTCCATTCTGAACTGGTGGGTTTGTCACCTTAATGAGTTGAACATTCATTAAATACAAGCTCTGCAGCAAATGGGACCATTACACTAATCAACTTCCGCAACGGCCAGACAGGTCACCTGCACGTAAACTAGTAGCCGAAAGCGGGAGCCCTTTGGAAACTGAATAGTGGCACCCAATCCCCGCGTTTGAGACAAAATTTACCTCGTTGTACTGCGAGAGAGGCACATGCGGAGACAACATAACTATTCTTTGCCAAAACAGAGCCTGTCCATAACTTTTTTTCTATATTGGGACAAAGGATGAACCATGATAATATCACTGATCAAATCTGTGATGTCATATACGCTACCTCTGGCATATTTCTCATACTTCCCATATACGGCTGACACCGCACTCTTCCCCCTGTGCTTTGTGTGATCTTGACCCACTTTGGTGTGAAAAGAGCCCCGTGAAGTATACTTGGGTTCTAGGCCGATCATGCACAAGTGTTAGGTGAGAAAGATGAAACCATACTTGCCGAGCCCCGGCCAAAACCGACAACCATTTTACCCTTTGTCAACAGTAGCACATACATCAATAAGACATTGATAAGGGCCACATGCATAACTCCTGGTGGCCAAAGGACCTTGTTGGCCAAGCAGCGAAATCTTCGCTCAATGCAATAATACGAAACAGACATTTCCACGGCGCACGCCACCCAGGTGCCAAACAGGACACCGAGGTTTACACCGAAAATCCCGACTCCAAAGGAAAGGCACCACAAACCCAACCTGCTGCGCAAGTCACTCACCAAGGCACCGCTGAAGGGTCCACCCTGAACAGCGCCTTCAATGAATAGCCAGCTCAAGCGCAAGTGGGACCATTCCACTAAGCAACACCATCCATCAACGGAAATCAACCATACCCCCCTGCCAAACAGGTAAAGTGTGTGTGAAACCCAGCCATGGCCAGACGAAACCATGTAAGCAGTTTATCTGGGGCATAGTAGAGACGTAACTGATACTAGACAACCTGTCCCTTCTATCTGAAACTCGATAATCATTAACAGAATGCCAGGTGACTTAAAAGAGGCATAACATAACGAGAATAGTTCTATAGAGAAGCATTGAAAGAATCGCTCCTCAAAGTCAAAGGATATAACTACCCGCTTATGTCTGCCCTGCTGGAAAGGATGGAGCGACGCCCGTTATCGGAATAGTGAATGCAGACATTATTCATTCATGTACAGCTAAATTGTGAGAGACTGCCCCCCAAGTGGTCTTCCCGCTTAATGGCACCCTGGCAGTACAAATTGGTTTAGATCACCAATGATTTACCCCAAACTGATATACTGATTTGCCCCGCCCAGGGCACCCTGACCAGTAACCACCAAGGCAGACGTACCGCAATGCCGACTGAAGGCAGAGTCAAACACAATTTCTGACCTTGGGCTGTTCGCGGCGACACATACATAATGACGCCCAGTATTGGGCAAAACTAGAATCTGCATAGGCGCGCGCTACATGCCTCTAGGCAGTTCTAAGGAACACCTGACAATTGTGCCACTATAAGCCAGGACTCCTGTCAGGCGGCCACTTCCTTTTCCACCACACCTTGCTCCTGCCGTGCTGCCAAGCATAGTAACAAAGACAGAGGGTTCCCTAAGCCCCAGTCCCATACCCTCCTAGTCCCCATGGGATTTAAAAGGGTTGACCCCCCCCCCCCCCCCCCAACCTGGGCTGCAATGGCTCGGTAGCCACTGGACCAGTATGTGAGTACTAAAAGTGACCTAAAGCTATCATCTATCTCCAGCAACGAATGGTCACCTGCAGCGCAGAGTGGTTGAGGTTCTGCTCAGTTTACTACTCTGTCAACTGTGGAAGTCTGACATGATGAATTCTGAAATTAGTGAACTCAGTGCTTGGAGTAAGGCATTTGGACAGAGTTGAGACATCTGTGGAAGGGAAGGAGACATCAGACCAAACCTTTCCTATAACACTAATGTATCCAGCCTATCAACTGCACACCACATAATGCACATACCGTATGTGCGTTATTAAATATAGCAGTAAAGCAGCGACACGTGTAGCGACTGTACCCAAGGATGAAATATACCAGTAAATAAGAAAACGTCGATGCGATCAATGGCTCCTAACCATGTCCCGGGGACCAGTTCCCAAACCTGGCCTCCCTCACCATTTCTGAAAGATTCTCAGACATTCCATACAGACTGCTGCTGATAGAACAATTACACAGCTGCATGACCAGTAGGCGAAGATTGGCGCTATGCAATAACCGCATCAGCTAAACCTACACAGGCAACTTATGACGCAAAACATTCAGAACTGCGGCTCACCAAAACACGAACTGCGCATACACGCGGCCGAGCCACTAACAGACTCGCTGCATGATGTAACTGACATGTTTCCACGTACCATTAGAGGATCTGGTTTGAATATGGAGGGCAGAGGATCTGGGTTCAAAACACATTGAACAAAGCTGCCAAAGTTTAGATTGCTATGTGACCGTTTCATAATTCAGTGTAATTAGTGAAAATTAACAAACTATGAGTGACACTTTTTCGCGAGCGTAATCAAGACAGGAAGACGATGAAAACATAAATATCAGAACTTGCATCAGTTCGAGAAACAAAACCCCATGATGATGGTACCACTGCTACAAGGCACCAGAAACAGAAGGGCCCTTAGTGCTAAAAGTTTGCAGTTTTGAAAGGACAGACGCACCGTGCAGCTCCCCCCAGACACAGATGTAGCCTGTGGTGAGTGTAGAGTAATAGGTTCGGTTTTCAGAACTCAATGTTATAAGCAACATACTTAACTGACTGTGGAATGTGATCAGCCGCATGGAACGATTTTCCTTTAAAATACCACTTTATACACAAATTTAATGAAGCTGCAACTGTGACTGGAAAAATATCCTCACAACAGGCACAAACTCCTTCCCTCAATTGCACCAGTATCGCAGCACATCTTAAAGCTCGGACTTGGGCAAACAATCCCTACGCATTAGCAATACTGATCTCCTTAATCCGAATGAAAACCGATTCTGTGTGACACCCAGGGCATTTTCCCTTACAGTTTGAAGCTGACACTCGTTCCCACACATACAGCAAAGTTACATCGGCTGAAATTATTTCTTCAAATCGCTCTACCTCCCCAGACCTATGCGGGACAGGGGCCGAGCACCGGCCCGCCGTGATTATCACGGCGTTACTTTAGACTATAAAGTGCAAAGCCATATACCTTTGCTCGAGTTGCCGCCAAGCGCCGCGTTTGATTCCCCGTAAATGCACCTCACAGCGGGGCGGCCTTTACTGCGAACGAGCACATCCGTTGAAGGATAAAAGTTGACATGTGGGCAATTTGGATACTGGTCATGCAACATAACTACCCGATTATAGGTCACAAAATAGTTGCTTGCAAAAATTCTGCCCCTAAGACATAATAACCAATTGCTTCTGTTCCACCCTTTCCACCAAGCGCCGCAATACTACCCGTAAATGACATCACGTGAGAGGCGGTCATGATGACGCGGCACCATGCCGCTGGCTCTAAGAGACGCTTGTCTTGTTGCTAGAAGATGAGACTTCCCAGGCCATTGGAGAGAAGGCCCATCTTCTGTGTTCCTTGTTTGTTGCCAATACACAGCGTATTTAACAAACCACTGGCAAAGCTAATGTACCTCTCCTTTCAATCGCATTCTCCGACCTATTAGCTGTGCTTTTTGACCATGCCTAACAGCCTGTCCAGCCCAAGCAATTGCAATGAGGTGACACATTTGCGCACATGCCCCAAAAGCCATATAATTCGGCTTGCGGTCCCCAGAGTAACACCCTTACAGCTAATCTTCCCAGCAGCGGCCATCCCCTGAAACCCCCATTGGCACTCTACCTCCATGCAGGCCCCACCCTCCTCACATTGAATCTGTCGTGGAGCATGCGGTGCCTGGCAAAACATACATCAGCCACCAGAAAACCGGGTCCTATCCCTTGCTGAGGTGTGAGGAACCATCTTAATCGCGCCCACGCAGAGACCCTTCATCGCCTACATACACTTCCCTGCCTTCCCTAAAAGTCAGACAATGGGGCCTTGACACTTTAGCCAAGATCACCGCAAGCGACCGCAACACCGTGTTACCGTGGGTGAACCCGGGCCGCAGTAATGTTGGAAGAAGCTCTACCCGAGTTACCCTGCAACTGCGCATCACAGACCGGGTTTCAGCCTATCGCCGGCCCCGTTTCTCCGACCCTTTGAGGCCTGCCCAGTTCAACCGCACAACCCTGGCAATGTCCTAACATTGTAGGCAACATACCCTCCAAGACGATTGGCCTGCTCGGCTCTGTTGCCATGCCCCCACCGTCCCCATACTGCCCAATTGTTACCTGCACTCTAAAACCCACTAATGACCCGCCGCACTGAAAGGCCACAGAGAGGAGGGGGAAGTGCTGGCTGCTCATGAGCCGCGCTTGCTGTGGACCTACAAAACAAATGCTCCCACAACTGCACGCTCGGCCATTATGCGGTCGTGCTGGTTTCCTGCCCTATGCGACGCAATGCACTTTGAACACAGTGGGAGCCCAGGCCCTGCTGGGGATGCGAGTCACCCCCGCGGTTACACTGCGGATTCCTCTCAACTCAGACGTGTATAGGCAGTTCAACAATTAGTGCTCTCCTTACGAGCTGTGCCCGGCCCGTGCCGACGGGCATCCTATGGACCCAACGAGCCCCGACGCAACCAATACGCGATCCAAGAACCTGTTGCTCTTTGTGCCACCCCTAGCCCGCAACCTGAAAAAAGCTACCGTCTCGGCCCCTGGCTTGCCAAAGCCACTCTAACGCGTGGGCACCCACAAGACCAGGCCTCCCTGTACTATACCCCTGCTCGAACACGGATCAAAAGAAAACTGCTTGCCTTGCCGCATAAAACCACATGCCCAGTCTACCTAGTTCTTAAAGGGACAACCGGGCCCAGGAACCCCAAATCACCACGACACCTGGAGCACCTCCGGCCCATGGCAAGACTTGAGCAGCGGCCACCCATGCCTTCGACAGCAGAACGAAGGTGCCTACCCACGCTACTGAGCCCGCCCGCACCTAGTGCCTCGAGGGCAGGCTCGCAGGTCACACCAGACTGTGCAGCATCCGAGCGGGTGGCCGACCACTCTGCCAAAGTTGCCAACTACGTCCCCCTGGTCGACCTTAGATACCAGGAGCACTCCCCTCCCTCTCCCCCTCCATGTGGGCCCCATACCCGAATGGTGGCCGGATGGGGACGCACTTGTGATAAAAAGGAGGGGGTAGGGGGGTGCTAGGGACTCACCGGGCGAAGAGCTCCCAGACCCGAGCAGAGGGATGACAAAACGGCGTCAAGGCAGCATAAGAAAGCGAGGCAGCGACCGAGACGGCGTGTCCAGAGTGCTAAAAGAGGAAGGTAAGAGGGTGGGGGAGGCCTATATACCCCCCCATTCCTCGCGCCCCGGAAGTGACGCGCCCTGAGCGCCGCAGCCACAGGCTGCAGAGAGGGTGGACTCCTCCCCGAGGGGTCCCCTAGTAGAAGGGGGGTGGGCTGGTGCCTTGCTGGCACTAGAGGCCCGCCCTTCTAGGGCACCCTGCGGGCGCCATGGCGGCCGCATAGTCTGTGGCAGTAGAGACCCACCATGGCAGGATGAGAGGGAGCATAGAGAGAGTGCTGGGTAAAGCCTTCAGTCGCTGTTAACAGAGAGTGGTGGACTGGGCACCTGTCAGGTGTGGGGAAAATAAGTAGGGATTTTATTTGGTCATTTATTTAGTTGAAAATCAAATAGTGCATTTATTCACCCATAGAGTCAGCAAAATGTGTCAAAATATTGCAGACATTAATAGGATATATACGGAGATCCAGTGTGTTATGTGGTTCATTGGTAGACACATTAGGACTGTAAAAAAGGTCCTACCAGTGCTCAACACTACCAGGTACTGTATTCAAGGTATACAAGGTATATGTATCCCTATTCTCTAAGAGCATTTCCTTTTCCAAGTTGACCTGTTTCTGTGGTTTTGTTTTTCATGCAACTTATGAATCTTGCATAACGCACACTGTGAACTGAGTCGCCTCTAGGTGTCTGGTTGAGTTCAGGGTGTGTATGAGCCTTTCAGTGGGCCATGAAAGTGTTTAGACTACATGCTCATCCATTCCATGGCTTCTTTGCAGAGCTCTTGTAAAGAAGTTCTCATATGTGCTAAATTTAATTCGGATTCTAAGAGGAAGTTTATGAAAGAGAGTCACATAAGGTGTGTTTGTAAAGTGCATGCTGACTACTTGGGGCATGATAACTGATGTTGTTACCCAACTCAATGGGACTCGTCTTATTGACCTCGGGAGGCTGACATGACCAACCAGAATGTGAACTTGTGACCACGAGGTCGTACATAAATCCCTGGAGTAGATGCATTAGTCCACTGAGTTACCAGACGTGGTTGTCGAAATTTTGACATTGCAGAAGGAAAACAAAACAGTGAATACAGTGAGGAGGGATTTGCATGTGTATTTGTGTGTGTGCCCATGTGTGTGAGAAAGGCATGTTGAAGTGGAGGTTTCAAAAAGAACTACATGCAGAAGGAGGGAGATAAAAAAGACAGGAAGGAGATGAAATGTGAGATATCCAGAAGGACTGAACTTCAGACATAGAGGTTGGGAAATAAAGGGCATTAAGAAGCATTGGCAAAGCAAGTAGTTCTGGCTTGTTCAGGTGAGTGTTGTGTGGTATGTTTGGGTTTACTAACAGAAAACATGCATAAAGATCCTGAAATTTTGGTCATATGGCACACAGTGTCCAGTGCAGAATTCTAGCTCACATGTTTGAGGCAAACATCTAATTAAACATGCCACGCCTCTTGTAAAAGATTCCTCGTTTTTCTTTTTGCCCACGCCCCTCTTTTAGACACCCTACCTTCGACACCCTCACTTTTTTCATCCAACTTCAAGTATTGCTTGAAAATTATCTCAACCCTGCAATGGGATTTAAAGCTTACTGTACAGCAGAGTTTAAAGGATTCTCGTCCATATGATTTGTTTTGGAAAAGGGTGAACCAAAATAACAATTGTCTGCAGTCTGCCGCTGAGTGCTGCACTTCCGAGAGCCCATGTGCATGCCTCCTGTAGCTGATTTCTCAGAGGAAATGTCAGGCACATTTTGCAAACGACAGCAATAGGAATGAATACACTTAAGCCTGGTAGTACCCCAGTCCCTTGCTACTGGGCCTCAGGTGGCCCCTTTAGCCCTTTACCAGCCTCAAGCTAAAAGTCATGGGTCTGGTTTTGCAGAAAATGCTGTGCATGGCCAGTTTCATAGAGTAGGCCAGATCCAAACAAAGTATTCCGGTGTCAAGCTGGATACATCTATTTTAGGTATGGCTTGACAGCACAGCTGCCTTCAACCCGTATTGTTAACAGTTCTTTAAAATAGACACAAAGTAGACTTTGCCCCACCTAGAGGAATATTCCCCTCTCAGCGCCTGGTCTCAGCTCATGGTGTTGGTGTTTGAAATATCATTCCGCCTCTTAGAGAGTGCTTGCATAGCAATGCGTGAGGGACTATTTTACATTCCAAAATTACACTGTATCGTCACACATTAAATTATTTGCCTCTTAGATGCATTGGATACCAAAAGTAATCCTTTTTAGGTCTTGCCTGAGCCAGCGCATGCGCTGCTCTGGCGAGACATTTAGTGAGTGGGCTTTAAAAAGCCGACCACAACTTTTTGTGTGGCCTAGAGCCGTGCGGTTACGCGCACAGTTATGAGCCGTCATGGCTCATTAAGTGCATCGCTCGGGGGAACCCTTACAACCCGCGATCACTTTCACTGTGACGGCAGGCAGCCTCTTTACTCCCCCCCCCCCCCCCTCTTTACTCCCCCCATATACTCTGCGTCTTTGATCCCTGTTCAACTTCCAGTCCTTTAACGTAAAATTATAATAAACGTAATAACGCACATTTCGAGTTTTGCACCTCATGATGGATGAAAACATTCGATATTACCACATTATATTACCCGTTTTTTACGCAGTCTGATCTCGATTTAACAGTGCCACTGGGAACGACGTTCTAATTCTTGGCCCCAGCTTGTATTGCATTCACGGTTTCTGGCTATCCGTATCCGTTATGGTCTCTGCTTCTCCACCTCTGACTAACTCCGTCTCTCGCCCCGCCCCCTCCACTCTCCCGCCTCTGCACCCGTCCATTAGATTGCATTCCTTACAATCTCCATTGACCCACTTTTTACTCTGGGAGCTCAGGCTGCCTCTGGAGCAGTAATCTGAGAGAGATGCAAATTACTTTCACTTCGGCGAGCAGAGTCCGCTTTCATGCGCCGCTTCTCCCCTGTCTTTCTCTGGGGACCCTCCCCCGTCCGCCTCTTCGTCACCTTCCTGTATATTTCTGCGTTTCCTGTACATCCTGCCTTTAATGTATTGACTTGATGCTTTATAGAGCTCCAGGTCTGGCTGTTTGGGGCCCCTATCTGTAGAGTATACAGACCTTGATTTTTGAGTGAGAGCATGTGACAGTAGCTAAGTGCAGGGAAAATGTGGTTTAATTATTATACGTGGTGCATCAGAGGACACTATATTTTATAAATTCGCACACATGTACAAGAAGGGTGACAGGGCTGTGAGTGCAGAGATGTGAAGCTATATTGGACGGCTCTTCGTGAATATGCCCCTAGTTCTTCCTATCTTTCATCCTTCTCTTCCCGTACCTAACTGCATCTTCACCCCTGCGCTTTTTCTTTGTTCTTTCACCTTCGCCTTCTTAATTCCCTCGTCCTTTTCTTTTCCCTGCTTTCTCTTGCCCCATTATTTTCTCATTCCTTTTATTCCTTCCCTCTTCGTTCTTCTTTCCCCCTCCCTCGGTCTGCTCCGCCCTTCCTTCCCTCTTCCGTCCATCCTTCCTACCTTCCATGTTTACTTCTGCCCTACCTTTTTTACATCCCTCCCTTTCCTTCTCACGTTCCCTGTCGTTCCTTCCCTCATTCTATTTGTTCCTCTATAATATCCCCCGTCCGCTCCATCTTTTGCCCCAGGATCCCAGACTTTCCATTATTTCTCCTTTCCCTGCTCCCTTGCTTCCCACCTTTCATTCCTACCTCTCTTCCATCCTTCACTCTTTCCTTCCTTCTGTCTGTCCTTTCTTCCGTCTGTCTTTTCTATATTCCCTCTTCCTTCTTCCCTCACCTGCCTTCCTTTTTACCTCACCTGCAATCCTTCCCTTAGTCCTTCTTTTCCTCCTGTCACCCGTTCTTTCTTCCGTCCCAACTTTTTTGGTGCGCCTTTCCTTACACTTGCGAGATTTTGTCCTACCTTCCAGTTTCACAGATTTGTTTTGTTCGCACCAAGGCCGTCCTTCACCTCAAAGGTCTCGAAGCCCAGCATCTGTTGTGCTGGACACAGTATTTTAACTCTGTAGGTAGAGCGCTGATGCCGGGTGTGTTTGCTGCCGTTCAGGCTGTAAGCACGGATTGTTTCCTCTCTAGGACTCAGCCTGGCTTATTGTGTGTAGATGTGTACTTGAAGCAATGATTAATTTGTAAAATATAAACAAGCATTGGCATAGCCAATAGGTCTCGCCTTTGGGACCTCATAAGTGTTTCGCCATGCAACAGTTGATGCTGTTGTACCAAGGATATTGTGCTGCCTAACTAAATACTTATAAGGTCCCAAAAGCGAGACCTGTTGGCTATGCCAGTGCTTGTTTGTTTTGCCTTAGCTCCGCAGTAGGTTTTTAAAATGTTTTAGTCAGGACTCGTATACGGTCCTGACTTGGTAAAAATATAGAAAATGTGTCCACGCTATATTTTTGCCTCTGAACAAATTGAGTTGGATATTTTTTTTTAGAATATACATAGAAGTCTAGCTTTGCTGAAGTTATACACAGATACATCTCCAGATGTGTCACTTAAAGCAAACTTTTCAGTTCAACACAAACTCCACATGCATCGAACGTGTTGTATGAACAGATGGCCAATTTAGCTTTTTTATTTTATCATTCCAACATTGCTGACAGCCGTTTTAGAACTGTAACATAAAAACACCAAAATTAAGTTGACATAAGCACAAAAAAAGACAGCAAGTGTACGGTAGCACTTGGCAGAAGTTGGGTCATAGAAAAGAGTAAATAAATAGAAACAACAATGTCTGAGGTTTACTAGAAAGCATTGACTGAACAGCTGGTGGGTGTTAACTTGCTTTAAAATTTTGCCTGGAATATTATTAGTTGGTTTAAAAAGTTTAATAAAAATTGTAAAAGCATCTGAGAGAGAAGGTAAAATACAGCATGAAAAAGGAGCGAGGCTGAAAGACATGGGAGTGTAGGCGTGCAAACATGCATTTACATCATAGATGAATGCATTTTTATGGGTCCATCTAAAAAGTGAGACCAAGTGCGGAGTGAAAGATGGGCGAACTATACAGTGATAATAGTTAAGTGGTAGTGCAAAAGCGTAGGTACAGAGTCGTAATACCAAGGCTGCTACCACAGTTGGAGGTGTGTGGCTCGTATTTTATTTTGCAGTTATCTTCTGTTCTTGCGTTGAACGTAGAGTCATTCCAGCTAATGCATAGAACTTCCCAATTCATGCAAGCTCCATCGGCACTTCAGTGGTGTAGATAAACATGAGAGCCTCCTTACATGATCTTACTCCATTTTGGATGAACATAGTTCTTAGATATAGGCGCCTCAGGTTTAACAAGACTGGACCCAGGCAGATGACGTGCTCTGCAGATTCCGTGTGATATTGGCACAAACGACATCCACTGCTTCCTGATTGTGTATTTTCCCAGTGTGCCCTGTAATCCTGCATTGGTAATATAAGAAGCCTGGTCCTCAATACATTTTGTAGGGTTTGCCTGCCCAGTCCTGCTTTCAGGTATGCTTGACATGGGATAGCTTAGTGCAAGTAGACCAGGCCCTCTGCGCCACTAATGGATCTGATCCGTTCGAGATCCTGTTGTCTTGAAGTAAACTTTCACTGCTTCTTTAGCAGGTTTTTTAGACCGGCCGTGGTTAAATGAGTGTCCGTTAGAAGATCAGCTGGCAGACCCAGTGTCTTATAGGCTGTCACGAGGTACCTTGCCCAGCGACTGTTGTTGTCGGCAAAGACTATTTGTAGTGCTTCCCTGATAGTACCAGGACTTGCCTTAATCACATGATGATGGAATTTTACTATATCTTTTTTACATTCTATGTCCATTGCTGGGATATTGAATTGTAGACGAATCAGTGTGCACCTTGTCGAATATGGGAGCTAAAAGACCTTTCGGAAGGCCATGATGTGCAAGTGCTCCAATTTGTTGGTCAGCAAGCCAGGGAAAGCAAGATGGCCATAGCTCAGTGTTGGAATTAACTTGGCTTGCATTACTCATCGAATGCTCTCTGTTGAGTGGCTTAGAAACTTGTGATGTAGTCTACATAGGGCATGTGTGACCTTAGATGCTTTTGCCACCAGTACTTGGCCTGTAGTGTTGTTCTACTGGTGTCTGAGAATTGTACTCCCAGATAGGTATACATATTGACAGTGGCAATTCTTAACGGGCCAAGATGCCAGCCCAATAGAGATTTTTTGGGTTTGTGGCCACAGACCAGCACCTTAGTTTTGTTTGCATTAGTTTGGAGTTTGTTTTCCGTATTATAGAGGTGTAGTGTCTCCAATGCCCTTTTCATGCCTATTCTAGTTTGGTCCAGTAGGACAAGGTCAACAGCATACTGCATGATTGGTAGTCTGAGTTTGGGTGGAAAGATGTTGGTTTTTAAAAGTGCATCTCCCAGGTCCGCAGTATATAAGTTAAACAGTGTGGGTGCGATCACAGAACCCTGTTTTACCCCTTGTTTGTGTAGATCTTAGCTGTTGCAAATGTCTGTGTGAGCTTGGTGCGGACCCAAGTGCCGGTATGGAGTAACATGATGGCCGCCAGGAGTTTCCTCGGTATACCCAACTTTGCGAGTTTTGCCCACAGTATGTTACGGTTGATGCCATCGGAGGCGGCGCTATAGTCAAAGCATGCATATAGTGGAGGGGTGGCGACCTCTGTGGTGTCTGTTGCCAGATATGATAGTGCAATGGCATTATCCATTGTCGATGAATTCGGCCGAAATCCTGTCTGGTATTGCGGTATGATTTGATTATTTGTTATCCATACCTCCAACTCTTTCAAAAGCACTTTTGCATATGCCTTCCCATCAACGTCTAATAATGCAATCAGTCTATAGTTCTCCAGCTGTGAAGCATCTCCTTTTTTGTATATGGGTTGCAAGATGAAACCTTTCCACGAGTCTGGTACTACTGAGGTGTTAAAGCAGTGGTTAAATAGGCAATGCATGTGGGGGGCTCAGAAGTCTTGATCTTCATTGAAGACCCTGCCTGGTAGCCCATTAGGCCCGGAAGCCCCGTCCTTCCTAATTCCTTTAAGGGTGGTTAAAATTTCTTTTTCTGTAGGGGCAAAGTCCTCAGTCTCGTTCTCGTCCGGGTAATTGCCTTCTGCCTCCATGGTTTTTGCCGTGGGTTTGTCTTGGTCGACATATAGCCTTGTTGCGTGGGCTGCCCATTTGTTGGTAGGTACGTCATTATGGGTATGGCTTCCACCATTTAGACCATTGACATAACTCCAAAATTCCCTGTACTTATTGGGAGCCAGCAGAGTATAGATGTGTTTCCATTTATCATCTATGATGGTTTGTTTCAACTGCCATACAGTTTTTTATTAAAAAAAAAAAAAAACTGTGGTGACTCACCAATTTAGGCAGAATTGGGGTGACATCACTGTGCGTGACATCACTGCATGACATCACAGGAAGTGACCTGCCTGTTCAGCTGGTCTATCATGAGTACACTAGAATATATTAAGAGATTTAACAAGTAATAGGTTGATCAGTACTTAAGCCTGTGGCATACTAAACTTGGCACTAACAACAAAGCAAAACATTGCAATAAAGATGCCAAAAACTGCAATTGTGAACTATCAAATGCAATAATCTACTCAGGATAGCACTATTGTATACACAGACAGTTACAAACACTCTGATAAATGTAAGAAAAAAGGCAATTGCACACTTTTTAGGTCTTGCCTGAGCCAGCGCGCATGCGCTGCTCAGCGAGGCTTTAGTAAGGGCTTTTAAATTTTAAACACACGCTCGTGCGTGTGCTTTTTTTCTCGCCCGCAATTGGCCTTTGCATGCGTCTTTCTAAGAAAGGCAGCACGCAATTGGTCCAGGGCGGGTGATTGTCCCGCCTTCTTTGTTCCCTGGCCTAGGGTGCTCGGGAGCGAGCATTAATGCCATCTGTTTCCAATTATCGTGTTTGCGTTAATTGGAAACAGATGGCGGTCAGCGCTGGTCGCGCTGGTTTTTCAGCTGCAGTGGCGGGCACAAGTGCGCACGCGCACCACTCCCGGGATTGTTTATAGGAGGAGCGATGACTCCTGCACCCTGGAGCATATCACACCAGCTCTCTGTGCCTGCGCAGTCTCCGTGCGCCATGACACAACTCTCTCCAGCACTTCTAAGCACGCTCAGCAAACAATGCCCCAGGCCATCCACTGTCCTTTTCAATTGGGTACGCTATATTACTTATAAACAACCGCAATGGACCGCACTCCGCTAGCTCCTCCTCCGGGTCGCCCCAAGGGAAGCTGGTACATGAAGTTCTTGAGTGGTTCACCCCAGTGGGTGCAAGTAAGTACTTGTTGAACTGATGATCTCTGATGGAGTTCTTGAGTGGTTCACCCCAGTGGGTGCAAGTAAGTACTTGTTGAACTGATGATCTCTAGACCCGATACATGTCCCGGGTTTTAAAATATCGCCTGAGACATGGCTCGGGTTTCGGGATAACTTCCCTCCTCAGTAGAGAAAATAGTTAGGGGTGGAAGAGAGGGCCGCCAAGCAACCGTCAAGGGCCTCAGTGCCCGCACAGGCACGCAGGTGCGTCGTCCAGGAGCTCGTCAGCTCAAAGCTCGAGGGAGCCATCTTTATAAACAACCGCAATGGACCGCACTCCGCTAGCTCCTCCTCCGGGTCGCCCCAAGGGAAGCTGGTACATGAAGTTCTTGAGTGGTTCACCCCAGTGGGTGCAAGTAAGTACTTGTTGAACTGATGATCTCTGATGGAGTTCGAGTGGTTCACCCCAGTGGGTGCAAGTAAGAACTTGTTGAACTGATGATCTCTAGTCTCAGCCTCCCCCTTCGTAATACTGACCAAGCTACACCCCTGCGTCTGCAAACGTGGCACGGACAATGTACCCACTGCAGGCGCTGTGGCCCAGCGCACAAGACAGAGTCGGCAGAAGCTTTCAATCTCCAGCACAGAAGGCGCACACTGCAAGCCTGTCCGAGTATACAAGACTGGCACTGCATTGTTCTGGACGTGCCCATCCCCCACACTACAGATCACAAAAGACCAGCGTGTCCAAGTATTCAATATGGATAGAAAATGTTGAAATATTCGGCTTGCTTCTCCTAAAACCCGCTGCAGCCCGCGAGCATCTTTCTCCTGTGAGACCTCACACCACAAATAAACCCTGCTTGACAAGTTACGTGACCTCGCCTTCTGGGGATCCAATACACATATTTCTCAACTTGCGTCACAAAGTTGCAGTGTCTATTTTCCATGAAAACACTACTTTGCAGATGGGCAGATGGGTCCGTACGTATTTTTCAGACAAATCCGGGTTTCGGATTGAAATACCTACACGGCAGCTCTGGGGGGAATTTCCAGAGCCTGGGGTAGGTAAACTCAGAGAGCCCTGACAGGGGCACTCTGTACCCCGAGAACTGTGACATGACAGGTGGTGTTAGCAGGATGGCTCAGTGACTTGAACTTTTGCTTCTGTAACGTGGTGATCTGCAGATCATAAATCCAAAACCCAGCGAGGGCAACTAAGGCTTCCATCCTTCTGAGGTTGGTAAATGGAGAGCCTTAAACTGGGCGATAGTAACATCGGTTTGTTATTTACAGCGTTTAAAACGGCAAGAGTGTGGTGTAAAATTTTTGACAGACAGACAGATAAGTCTTGGTGGTGGATGAAGTGCATGTCGTTTTTCTAAAATCTTCCAACTTGAATTGAAAACCTCTCTCCCTATCTGTAGTATTTTTCCCTCCACCTTTACGCCACTGAGCAGCAGAACATATCTCCCAGGCCACCTTCCCAAGGAATTGTCCAAGTGCAACCTTTTGGCGAAATTATAGATAAATGTTTTGCAAACTGACAGAATTTAAAAAAACATAGCATTGGGTTTAATTAACATTATTTTGTCTGGTTAAAAACAAACACCAACAGTGCAAGAGTGTCCCACTCCACAAACAGTTTTAATACCGATAACTCTCTGCACCCGATAAGGGCAGCCCCTAGCATCCGGACCAGTGTGGTCCACCAGAGCCCCAGAGCAACTACCTTCAGGGCACAGCCCTGGGGCGAAAACTGCAATGCTTGAATGACAACACGTCGTCGGAGACGAGGTAAGAAGCAACCACTGTCAGCACACCAGGCTACACATGAAACATTATGACATGCGACATTTATGAACAGATGTGGTCCAACCAACGTCAAAAATGAAATCCACACATCTGTACAATTACACTGGATTAAACACATTACTCATGGTAACCAGTAATCCCCGTAATAACTTGTACTGAACCCAAAATGAAACAAAGTGTGGGTAGAACAAAGTTCAGCTGCTATGGACTGTGGATTCTGAGGCTCTGCATCTTAATCCTGGCCGCCCAGGCTGACAAGCATGTGTGACACCCAAGGGTAAATCACTTGTATGATGCTCTTGCTGCACTGTGCTTTACTCTGCAAATTAAATATGGGTCGCGGTGGAACCCGAACCACCCGGTTGGACGCACGCCAGTCTACTTGCAGGACATGCTCTTCGGCTCAGCCCAAACTCCGCAACCACAGACCTCCCAGGACCCCGAGGCGCGTTCATCCAGCGAGGCCCACATCCTCTGGTCAAAGAGACGCCTTCTGGCTATGCCATGTGCCGGCCTGTGACTGACCGCTGCGCACTGGAAGAAACCAGAGTAGGAGCCTCAAAAAGGAATTTAAAAAAAACCCTGTCCCACCCATTCTAGGCTCGGTGGTGGCCAAGCGGGTCCAAGCGGTCCCTGGACCCAGTAAGATGATTAGCGCCTGGAAGAGGTCCCGGGCGCCCCTGGATGGACAAGAAGACTCGTAGACTGCTCAGAGGGCCCTTGCCCCGCCCAGAACAAACCCTGTCAACTACTCACACCCATGCAGGCGAAAGGTTTCATTCCGAAGAACTGCATTGGCAGACATTCCTATACAATAAAGTGACGAAAATATAAAATGACGTCATATTTAGTCTTTCCAATGTATTCCAAAAAGCAATTAAAATACCAGCAAAGTTAAAAAATACATACAAAGAAATGAAAATACTATTTACAAAAAACAAAAAAAACACACGGAACCACTGCGTTCGTGGGTCTACAAAACTAGTGTCATTTGACATACACGAGGTCGGCGCTCTTAGTATTTTTGTAACTAAAGGCACCAAAATAACTTGAAAAACACTCAAGTAGTGATACATTAGGGCAATTAAACCCTTTACTGGTTTAAATATTATTGCATGTCGTGTAACTAACATTTAATATGAAGTATTTTTAACCTCTATTTTTGCAATTTGGCACATACGTTCAAGGTGTCGAACCCCTACCCCATATTTACGAGGATTTAAAAGACCTGCCCCCTCCCTGCCTTCATTTTGTCAGTTAGAAAGCAGGCCACGCGTCTTCTTTCGGGACACATTTAGTCAAAAGTACACAGTTAATTAGCCATCACAGATTATTGGGGTTAGCAGAAATAAACAATCGTTGGCATAGCCAATAGGTATCGCCTTTGGGACCTTATAAGCATTTAGTTATCCAGAATAATATCCTTGGTGCAACAACATCAACTGTTGCATGGCTAAACACTTATAAGGTCCCAAAGGCGAGACCTATTGGCTATGCCAATGCTTGTTGATTTTCTGAGCATGGCGAATCATATTCTAGACATCTGTTGTTGCATACATCATGGGCCATGATGTGTTTCCACTGGATTTTTGACGATAAGAAATGACCTCTTACATCATTGAATCCATACCAAGTGGTTAACAAATCATTTTAAAAAATCCCAGGCATCTGCATATCTTTTATTGTGCTGGTACTTATAGTCTTGTTTATTCCATTTTAAAACTGGACTGCAAGTCCCAGAATGCAATACAAAACCTGGACTAGACCAGCACATCAGGCATAGACCTGGGAAACTAGGCAGCTATGTCGAAGGGAGGGGCAGACAATGGAGCGTACAAAGTAGCATACCAACGATGCCATCGTGCAAGCAAGAGAAATTGTCATTTGGAATTTTGGGGTAGTACAATACAGCAATTACAAAGTATCAATGGGCCATTCAGGGCTTTGGATTCTGGTGCCACAGCACCTGTTGCACCAATGATAGCTACGCCCCTGCAAGTACCCCCTTTCGTATCTACGGGACTTAGCCATGATCAGGTGGGCAATAGGTTGTCACCCATTCCAGGAAATTTTACATCACCTTCATTTTTAAAACTTGCAAAACATGTGCATAAAAGTAGCATTTGGTGCAATTGGAGGCACCAGTTATGGCACTTGGGTTGGCTTTTGGAGAAATGCCTGCCTCTCAAGATTTTCAAGTAGCTTGAAGCTAGACTCCTAATTTCTTTAATCACAGTAAGGCATTTTACGTCTGTGTATTTCCGGTAAACTGGATAAACATGAATGGAATTTAACAAATTGATGGATGACTAGCCGAGTGTGTTAAACCAGCAATACTTTCTTGCGTAACAAATCCAGTGCCAACAAAGTAGAAGATTTTACAATGGGTCATAGCGGCATGCTATCGCCCTGTGTGACCAGTTTATAATTAACCTGAGAATCATGCATAGAAGTTTCTACAAATGTGGAAATGTGCGTGACAAAGCTGCACCTTTAAGCGCTTCAGTCACACTTCATACAGGGCAGCTGCACGCTGACTGAGAATGTCATACATACCAATAGACCCGATTCAGGCAGGAAACTACAGTTTTTTCAATCCAAAAATTGCTTTATTTTAGCTGTCTTCCGTCTGAAATTGTATTTTCTACAATAGAAGTCAATGGGGAATTTTCATTCTCTCAATTTTTTTTATTTTAAATCTCCCACGTCCCTGTCCTAAAATGTTGGCATGTATGGAATGTTACCAACAAAAATGTCTCGCTCAATACCCTGAAAATAGCAGAGTCAGTGTAAAATATCCCAGTAATGAGCAACCCGCACAAATCAATTTTTCCTTGCACAAGTGGTATCAAGTTAGCCCAATATGGCAAAACTGCTTCCTTCCCTTCAACGTATCTGGTGTTCAATACAGCCAATGGCAGCAGAGAAGACTGGGGCACTCAGAGGCAGGCCACAGGGATGATTTATGCAGGCAACAGGGGATGGGACTCAGGCTGCGCAGAGCTGACTTCACTTCCAGTCCTTCGTCGTCTATATCAGCCCAGTGAGGAGCAGCCAAACAGGAACAAATAGTCCAGGCACCAGGCGAGGAATACAGGTGTGGAGGAAGGTGGTATCTCAAGTGGGTGGCGTGGAGGAGATGGAGATCCAGATCCGGGTCACTCACACAAGGAGAGGAGCTAAGCCCGTAAAATAATGGGCAAACCAGCACAAAGGTGGGGCTGCAGAGGGGCAAACACGACCGCACAGTGACGCATGTAATGAGCACTGATTCGTCAAGGCATTCACTGGGAGGCAGGCTACAAGGGCAGCTGGGTCAAGGGCTATTAGAAAGTGCAATGCAGGGCTGTCATTGGTAGCACTTTTGCCCCAAGCAAGAATGACAGCCCCGTAGTGCTGCTGTGGGCGGACCAAGGACTCCCCAGGAGGAAGGCAGGTGCAGGGTGGTAATAAACTATCCGGTATTTTCCAGATTCGGGGAGAAGTAGGAAAGGAACGTGACCCTCCTCTAAAAATGGCCAGCTTTGCAGCAGGGTAGACAGCATCTGAAAATAGTGGATAGAAGTAGTCTACCCGCGTCTACCATCGACTCGATCCCGGATTGTGATAACTGTGACATCAGTCTTAATGTTGTGCCACAAATTATGTCTGTCATTGGACAATGACTATATGGGGCAAACGCTATTGCTCTAGTGAATTAGTTTAATGTTAGAACGAGATGCACATTTTTCTGTTTTCCACTGGTGGAGAATAAATCTTCTCAGGATTAAGTTTACTACCGGGGTAATTTATCCTATTAGCCAACACACCTGTGACTGTATTACTGTAAGGGCGCACTGCCCGGTGTGCGCAGTAATATTGCAAAACTACATGTACCTCGAATGATATTTACCATATTATCTCATCACACCCAAGGCAATTAATCTCAAGAATATATCAGCACAAAGATACCTTTACTTCATATCAATGAATTTGACATTAGTTTGCTTTCATCATATACAGCAATCAATCATGTATACAAAAAGTTTACGCCTGCACTTCAAAGGTAGGGCCATCTCCATGGGGCCCCTTATCTGTTACAGAGAGCTGTCTTCAGGTGGGACTCAGAATAGGTAATTTCCTCAGAAACTGGGAGAGTATCACTGCGTGTGGCAGAAGGGCTTGCATATCAATGGATGGATGATACTGAGTATGCGTATTAAAGCTGTGTCAATTGGTAAATGTGTACAATTCCTTCTTGCTTCCTCTGCAGCACGGGTAGTATGACCACACAGCATGGAGGCAAATTTAGTGCAGGAGTGTAAAAATTCTGAACAAAGGGTAAAAATTCAGGACAAAAAGTAAATGTTCGAGGCATATGAGCTGCAGATCACACACGGTGCATAGATCGCCATCTGGTGTTGGGCCCGGATGTTTGCACTTTGTTGTTGTATTGGAACAAGTCTTTGGAAGTCAATGGATAGGTGACTCCTCCTTTGGACAATAGTGCGCATGGGCATCGACTCCATCTTCAGATTGTTTTTTTCCGCCATCGGGCTCGGATGTGTTCCTCGCGCTCCAGGTCGGTGTCGTTACCGTTCTACCTTTCGACGTGCAATCCTTCACCCATTCTTCGGTAATGTTTTGATCGCGTTACCCATTCGACGCGCATCTCTCTAAATTTGAATTCTTCGATTCCGATCGTCGACGCAGGCCTCCGGGCCTAGCTGCACCATTAGGCCTTTGGCTCATGGAAAGGACTCCTTTCAAAAAGTGTCCTCAATGTGGATCCAAGTTTCCACACGCCGATATTCACGAGGTGTGTAACCTTTGCCTTTTGCCCGAGCACGAGGCCAAAGACTGTCCAGCTTGTGCCTCTTTCCGCTCCAAGAAAACAATTCAGGATCGTCTACCTCGAAGAAGCATGGCTCGATTTTCAACATCGATACCAGACGATATCTTCCAAGAAGGCATCAATGTACCGGAGCAGGAGCAGATCGAAGAGGGCATCATTGCTCCTCCGACGCCAACGACTCCGACGTCGAAGACATCACTCCAGGGCAGCGGGTCGTAAGTACTGATGTCGACCCCTCCCCCACACCCATTCACAAGAAGGCTTCGGTCACACCTTCACCTTCCAGTCTAAGTGCACACCGGGACAAAACTTTCCCCGTCCCACCTTCAGGCTCGGCAAAGAAGTCGATACATAAGCCTTCAGGCCACTCTGGATCGAGTCAGCCTACTGTCTGTACCGAAAACCCATCCCTGTCACCGAAGAAGAAACCACTGTCCTCATCTGCACCAACACCTGGTTCCACATCGGCGCCTTCGGCACCGAAATCTGGTGGTACGGATGTCTCGGCTCCGAAAAGATCGTCAGAACCAGAAAAAACAACCGGTTCCAAAGACTGACGCTCAATCTTCCAAAAAAACATCGGAACCAACGAAGCAACCGGCTCCGAAGACCACTGGCGCTCAACCTTCGGATCCGAAAAAATCAACGGAACCAAAGAAACAGTAGGTTCCGAAGACCCCAACAGAACCCAGGAAAACTCCCGATTCCAAGCCTAAGGAGCAGAAAACCACTCCAAAACTTGTGCCACACAAACAATCGGACCCAAAACAGTCGGCACCAAAACACACTCCTGAGGAGGAGCTTTTTCGGCCTGATCCAACCCAAAAAACTCTTGAAATAGACCCAAAGACAGGTCAACTTATACTTAGTCCTTCCAGGAAAAGGAAAATGGACAAACGGTACCAGCTCCACGCCCGAATAAGAGACATTGCCACTTCTCCTTTGAGAATTCCTTCTCCACCTCCTCCTCCACACCACATCTCTCCTATCCCATCCGCAGTACCCTCACAATCTCCTCCACCACAGGATGATGAGGACACTTCCGGGGAGGAAGGGGATAATGACCCTTTAGGGGAACCTAGTCACCCTAACACCCCAGAGGACCCATGGGAAGATTATGGCACACCCGATGTCCCTAATGCACCACAAGATATCTACCCATCTATACCATCCCCTCCAGAGGACACTATAGGGTTCACTCAGCTCATACACAGAGCTGCAGAATACCACGGTGTGAATTTGCACACAGACCCTGTAGAAGAAGATTTCCTCATGGACACTTTTGCACCATCTCAAAGGTCCACTTCCATTCTCCCAATGCTAAAAGGGGTAATCAAACACGCTCCTGAAGTGTTTAAAGATCCTGTAAGGGCCAGAGCCATTAACCCCAGGGTGGAAAAGAAGTACAAGTCTGCCCCAACTTATATTAAATGGCAACTACCCTTGTATTCCTTAGTAGTCTCCAACGCCAGGAAAAGGGCTACCTCCCATACCACAGGCGATGCTCATCCTCCTGATAAGGAGTCAAAATTGTTGGACGCATCTGGTAAAAGAACAGCGTCCCAAGCAGCCAACATATGGAGAATTGCCAACACACAGGCTTTGCCGGCTAGGTACGATATGGCACACTATGACGAGCTAGAGACCCTACTACAACACCTTCCAGATCAATATAAAACAAGAGCCAATGATCTCATCCAGGAAGGCAAACTCATAACTAATACCTCCATTCGTTGCTCTCTGGATGCTACAGACACAGCATCCCGAGCTATTCATACCAGTGTCCTTTTACGCAGACATGCGTGGCTACGCATTTCGGGCTACAAACCCGAAGTTCAAACTACCATATTAAACCAACCGTTTGACCAGGAACACTTATTTGGGCCTAGTGTAGATTCATCTTTGGAGAAGATGAAAAAAGATACAGATACTGCCAAATCAATGGGAGCTTTGCAATCGCAAGCTTCCAGAAGTTCCTTTCGTCGCTCCTCTTATAGGGGTGCCTCTAGAGGCTCTACCACTGACAACCCCTCCACTTCCTACAAGAGTCCCACCCAGACCTCATCTACCAGAGGCTATTACAGAGGAGGCTACAGGGGCAATAACAACAAGGGTAGAGGCAAAACTACCAACACTCACACTGCCTCCAGCCCCAAACAATGGCTTCCCTCCACTCCCCCTGGACCACTCTACTCCGGCCAGGGGAAGATTACTACAGTTCCTTCCTGTCTGGAACACCATAACCACAGACAGGTGGGTGAGACTGTGAGAAAGTGCCATCTTTCTTGCATGGTATGCCCCCACTTTTTGCTGAATTGCTGAATGTACTTTGACTGAGTGTGCCCTGGACTCCTGCCAATCAGGTGCCCAGGGCCTATGTTCCTTCCCTAAAACAAAGCAAACCCTGGCCACATGTCAGGCCCTAGTAAATGGTATCCTAAGTACCCAGGGCTTTGTGACCAAGTGAGGCCTCTAAGAGCTGCAGCACACCTTGTGCCACCCTTAGAGGCCCTGTACCCTTACACACACACACACACACACACACACACACCGCCTTTGCAGGCTGAGTGTTTGGGTGCAAAACCAAAACAAAGTCGACATGGCACACATCCCTGTGTGCCATGCCCATCACCTGCACTGCCATCATACATCAGTCACCCCTCTAGCTGGGTGCCTTATGCCAATGGTGTGGGCACAGGAGCAGGAGCCCTGTGCCCCTAAAGTGCCCAGGTCAATTCCTGAGCCCTGTAAGTGCAGTTCTGCCATTTAAGAGTACATGGTGCTGAGAGCTCGTCAAACACGAGCTCCACAGCACCATAATGGTAACACTAAAGACTGGGAAGTTTGGTATCAAACTTCTCAGCACATTAAACCCACACTGATGCCAGTGTGGGATTTAATGTACCCAGCACCCCAGAGGGCATCTTAGAGGTGCCCCCTGAAACCTAACCTACGAATCCACGTCTGCTCTGAGGCTGCCTAGGCTGCCACCCAGCAGACATGTTGCTGGACCCCTGGGTAGGAGAGCCCCTGCTCTCCCGGGCCTGCAACAATGCACATCCTGGGCGAGGTGCTAAATCTCCTCCCCCAGGATGGGCAGGGGGAAGCTTCAAAGGCATGCCGCCTCTGTGAGCTTCCCCAGGCCCCTGCAACCCCCACTCTGGCGGGAAGCTTTGGCCGGAAACCCCAAATGTGCCAGCCTGCCAACCCCACCCTTCAGGTGGGGGAGGCGAGGTGAAGCACATCTCCGGGCTCTCGCCATCTTGAAGATGGGGAGCCCTACCCTATCAGGACTAGGCTACTGCCCCCCTCCCACAGGAGAGAGGCAGGATAGGGGGTGTACCCACCCCACAACGGGGACCCATTGGTCCCTGTCCTTCACCTACCTGTAACGCCCCTAAATCTAGTATTTAGGGGCACCCTGAACCTTCCTTCCTCAGATTCCAGATTCCGAAATTACAAGAAGAGCGAGAAGAAAAGAAGACCTGCCCTGCAGCTGCGAAGGAGAGGGAGACACCAACTGCTTTGGCCCCAGCCCTACCGGCCTGTCGACCTCGAACCTGCTCCTGCTCCAAACACGGCATCTCTTGTGGCCAGCAACCTCAGAAACCCCGGAGGACCTGGCTACCTTTGAACTCTGATCCCCAGGGACTCCCATGAGTAGAGGCTCTACTCAGAACCTACCTTTCACCCCTGGCAGCAGCCCGGAACCGCGATCCCAGCCCACTCTGCACCAGCCAAGCCTGGCCGGTGCCGGAGTGAACTAAACCCACGAGGAAGACCCCACGGCGACTGTGACCCCGAGTCCGGCACCCAAGGACCCCCCTCGACAATCCTGAAGAAGCCTGCAGCCTCAGAACAGTGTGCCACCCCAACCGCGATCAACAAAGGGTAAGATTTTCCGACACCAAAAGGCACCCCTGGTGCCCCACGGCTCTGTGTGTCCAATCCCGGGGAACCTACCTATCCTCCAACTACCCAACTTACCTCTCGAAGTGGTGGTGGCACCTGAAGAGTCCTCGTCCCCGAGCCTGCAGTCTTTTTCCAAACCGGAGATTTCCCATTGAAATCCATTGAGCGCCCGAAGGCTCAAAAGCCCTCTGCACCCAGCCACCCGAGTGGCCCTGGCAGTGAAAACTCTACACTTTCCTACTTCCCCACTTGCCCTGAGTAAGTGACCAGGAGCCCAGCTCCCACAGCCGCGTGGCTTGCCAGACAGCAGCCACCAAACAAGGCCCACCTATCCCTCATAGGATAACATTGGGCCTAACTCTCTCTGCACCCGGCCGCCCTAGAGTCGCTGAGGGTGAACCAACTGTATCTACCTGACCCTGGGAGACCCCTGAGTCTGTGCCCAGGACCTCAACTCTGCCAGTCGAGTACTTACCCTTAAACCGCAAACTCTATTTTCCTCATAGGGTAACATTGACTGGCTTTTTCCTGAAATTTCTTCTAAGTGTGGACTTTTCAAATCTTCAAATATTCACCAAAAATCAGCCGAGTGACAAAAACGAATTTACTCACCTGCTCTTTGGTGAGCTCCCAGTGCTGGATCTTGGTGCCCAGCACTGACTCTGAAAAGTACCCACAACTATACTTACCTATAACCTCATTTTTCTTCCATAGGAAACCATTGACTGTTTTTCTTTGAAATTTCTTCTAAGTGTTGATTTCTGCAATCTTTAAATCTTCTTCAAAAATCGTATAATATCTGAAAACGTAATTACTTACCTGTTTTGGATAAATGTCCCAGTACTGAGTCTAGGCACCCAGTACTGGATTACAAAAGTAACGAGAACATACTGTACCTATAACCTGAATTTTCTTCCATAGGGAATCATTGATTGTTTGCTCTGAAATATTTTCTAAGTGTCAACTTTTAAAATAGATAAATATTAGTTAAAAATCATTACAGTACCAAAGTCGACTTTCATCAACTGATTCTGAGAACTGACCCAGGACTGAATCTAGGATCCAGTCCTGGACTTACAAAAGTAATCTAAAAAGCAATCTGTTGCATATAACTTGAATTTATCATTGAGCTCAATGTATTGTTGTGTTTAGAAATAGAGTTGCCTACTGCAACTACTTGTAACTGTTTACTAAAAAGTCTATTGCATATACAAAAGTATTCTTATCAAACATCTCCTGTCGAGAGTATATTTTAATTCCAAGTGTTGGTACTAAAATAAAACCAGCATATATTTTTTATATATAAACCATTGGCTTAGAGTTCAGTTATTGAGTGTGTGGAACTATTTGCTGACTGAGTGTGTACAACAAATGCTTTACACTGTCCTCTGATACTGCCTTACTGCTCGACCAGGCTACCACTTTGGAGAGTAAGGTTATATCTAACTTTAACCTCTGTTAAACCCTTGGGGTCTGTGGACTCTGTACACCCTGTACCTATTAAGGAACAGTATATACAGAGCCACTTTCTCACAGAGACAAATCATCCAATCCGGTTATTGCCTAGAACTCACTTCAACTCCCCCAAACATACCGCCCAAACAGCGCCCAATTGCAACAGAGCACTTAACGCTCTTAAAACAGGAGGTGAGCTCCCTCCTACAAAAACATGCAATAGAACCAGTTACCCTGCATCACCAAAACACAAGGGTTTATTCCCTGTACTTTCTCATTCCAAAGAAGGACGGAACCCTGAGACCCATCTTGGACCTCAGACCATTAAACCTCTACATACAATCAGACCATTTTCATATGATCACTCTTCAACAGGTCCTCCCGCTACTCAAACAAGGCGACTTCCTTGCCACCTTAGATCTCAAGGACGCCTACTTCCACATTCCCATTCACTCTGCTCACAGGAAATATCTCCAGTTTGTAGTAGACGGTCAACATTACCAGTTCAAGGTTCTCCCATTCGGAGTCACCACAGCACCCAGAGTCTTCACAAAATGTCTGGCAGTGGTAGCACCCCACTTAAGAAGGCAACAAATTCATGTCTTCCCATATTTGAACTACTGGCTCATAAAAGCCAAGTCGCATACCCTGTGTAAATCACACGCACTACAATCCAACTACTTCACGACTTAGGGTTTACCATAAACCTCACAAAGTCTCACCTCCAAGCGTCCCACATCCAACAATATCTAGGTGCCACAATAGACACCTCAAAAGGCCTTGCATATCCCAGTCCAGCTAGGATAGCAAGCATGCAAACCCTTATAACAAAATTCCTGCCGCTACACTCACTTCCAGCTCGAGTGTTCATACAACTAATAGGGATGACGGCCTCTTGTATATTCATAGTACCTCATGCAAGACTCCAGATGCGCCCCTTACAGGAATGTTTGGCACATCAGTGGAACCAAGCTCAAGGTCAGCTAACAGATCTGGTGTTGGTGGACGGCCGCACACATCGCTCTCTGCAGTGGTGAAACACCCAAAACCTTTCCAAAGGGCGACCGTTCCTAGAGCCGGTTCCACAGATTGTGCTAACACCAGATGCATTGCTCACCGGCTGAGGAGCTCATCTACTTCATCACACCATACAGGGCACATGGACACCTCAGCAAAAGCTACTCCACATCAACCATTTGGAGTTACTAGCAATCTTTCTGGCATTAAAATCATTCCAGAAACCGATATCAGGCAAAGCTGTCTTAGTCCGCAAGGACAATATGACAGCAATGTACTATTTTCAAAAACAGGGGGGGGATGCACTCTCTGCAGCGCTCTCAACTAGCACAGAGCGTATGGAGGTGGGCCATTCCTCAAAACATATTCCTGTTAGCCCAACATCTCCCAGGAATTCAGAATCACATGGCAGATCTGTTAAGTCGGCAGACACAACAGATTCACGAGTGGGAACTTCATCCACAAGTTCTTCAACCGTTTTTCCAAATGTAGGGGCAGCCAGAGATAGATCTCTTCGCCACACATTACAACACAAAATGCCCGAACTTCGCCACCAGATATCCACACCCATTGTCCAAAGGCAATGCGATATGGATGAATTGGCCAGGCAGATTTGCGTACGCTTTTCCGCCTCTCCCACTCATTCCATTAGTGGTGCGCAAGCTGCAACAACAATCACTAACACTGATCCTAGTTGCTCCAACATGGGCCAGATAACCATGGTACACAACATTGCTGGAACTATCAGTAGTCCCGCACCAAAAACGACACCTCTCCCTACAGCTCTTAACACAGAACCGTGGAGAGATCAGACATTCAGATCCAGCACAGCTCAACCTGGCAATCTGGCTCCTGAAGCCCTAGAATTTGGTTACCTCAATCTTCCACCTGATTGTATGAACGTTATCAAAAAGGCTAGGCGCCCCACCACTGGAGCCTGCTATGCAGCCAAGTGGAAAATATGTGTTATATACTGTAACAACACCACCATCAACCCTTTAGATGCTTCCACTCAACACATCATATGTTACCTGCTGCATCTTCAAAGATGTAATCTAGCATACACATCAATTAGATTACATCTCGCTGCCATAGCAGCTTACCTACGAAACAGACAACATCTGTCATTGTTCAGGGTACCTGCCATTTAAGCGTTTTGGAAGGCCTCAAAAGAATAATTCCTCCCAGGGTACCACCCTCTCCAGTGTGGAATCTAAACATCATCCTCACAAGACTAATGGGTCCTCCATTCGAACCTCTGCATAAATGCGAGCTACAATTTCTTACATGGGACGTCGCTTTCCTTGTGGCCATTACATCTCTTAAAAGAGTCCGTGAGCTACAGGCACTAACTATTCAAGAACCATTTTTACAACTCCATCATAACAAAGTGGTTCTCAGGACAAATCCCAAATTCCTTCCTAAAGTTATCTCTCCCTTCCATCTCAACTAATCTGTTGAGTTGCCAGTGTTCTTCTCGCAACCACAAACGGTAGCAGAAAGCGCTCTTCATACACTAGACGTAAAAAGAGCACTCCTTTACTATATTGACAGAACAAAACCTTTTCACAAAACAACTTTTTGTATCCCTCTCACCACCACATACAGGCAATACCATATCAAAGTCTGGGATTGCAAGGTGGATTGTCAAATGTATACAAATTTGCTATCACAAAGCAAAACGTACACTATCTAATCCCCCTAAAGCCCACTCTACCTGCAAAATAGGGGCTTCAATTACATTTTTAGGGAACATTCCCTTAGATGATATCTGCAAAGCAGCTACATGGTCTACACCGCACATATTCACAAAACACTATTGTGTAGATGTGCAGGCAAAACAACAAGCTAGTGTGGGCCGGGCTGTACTCAAAACACTATTTCAAACTACTGCAACAGATACTGGTGGTCGCCGCTAAGGAGGAGTACTGCTATGCAATCTATGCACAGTGTGTGATCTGCAACTCGTATGCCTCGAACGGAAAATTTTACTTACCAGTATGCATCTGTTCTTGGCATGTAGAGCTGCAGAGTCACACACGCCCACCTGCCTCCCCGGCTACCTTTATCTGTTCCAGTATTATCTTAATTAGATACACCATACATGGCATCTATTTCTTACAAAACTCCATCATTTCCCTTCTTAGCGAAAAAACAATCTGAAGATGGAGTCGATGCCCATTCGCACTATTGTCCAAAGGAGGAGTCACCTATCCCGTGACTTCCAAAGACTTGTTCCAATACAACAACAAACCTTTCCAAAGGGCGACCGTTCCTAGAGCCGGTTCCACAGATTGTGCTAACACCAGATGCATTGCTCACCGGCTGAGGAGCTCATCTACTTCATCACACCATACAGGGCACATGGACACCTCAGCAAAAGCTACTCCACATCAACCATTTGGAGTTACTAGCAATCTTTCTGGCATTAAAATCATTCCAGAAACCGATATCAGGCAAAGCTGTCTTAGTCCGCAAGGACAATATGACAGCAATGTACTATTTTCAAAAACAGGGGGGGGATGCACTCTCTGCAGCGCTCTCAACTAGCACAGAGCGTATGGAGGTGGGCCATTCCTCAAAACATATTCCTGTTAGCCCAACATCTCCCAGGAATTCAGAATCACATGGCAGATCTGTTAAGTCGGCAGACACAACAGATTCACGAGTGGGAACTTCATCCACAAGTTCTTCAACCGTTTTTCCAAATGTAGGGGCAGCCAGAGATAGATCTCTTCGCCACACATTACAACACAAAATGCCCGAACTTCGCCACCAGATATCCACACCCATTGTCCAAAGGCAATGCGATATGGATGAATTGGCCAGGCAGATTTGCGTACGCTTTTCCGCCTCTCCCACTCATTCCATTAGTGGTGCGCAAGCTGCAACAACAATCACTAACACTGATCCTAGTTGCTCCAACATGGGCCAGATAACCATGGTACACAACATTGCTGGAACTATCAGTAGTCCCGCACCAAAAACGACACCTCTCCCTACAGCTCTTAACACAGAACCGTGGAGAGATCAGACATTCAGATCCAGCACAGCTCAACCTGGCAATCTGGCTCCTGAAGCCCTAGAATTTGGTTACCTCAATCTTCCACCTGATTGTATGAACGTTATCAAAAAGGCTAGGCGCCCCACCACTGGAGCCTGCTATGCAGCCAAGTGGAAAATATGTGTTATATACTGTAACAACACCACCATCAACCCTTTAGATGCTTCCACTCAACACATCATATGTTACCTGCTGCATCTTCAAAGATGTAATCTAGCATACACATCAATTAGATTACATCTCGCTGCCATAGCAGCTTACCTACGAAACAGACAACATCTGTCATTGTTCAGGGTACCTGCCATTTAAGCGTTTTGGAAGGCCTCAAAAGAATAATTCCTCCCAGGGTACCACCCTCTCCAGTGTGGAATCTAAACATCATCCTCACAAGACTAATGGGTCCTCCATTCGAACCTCTGCATAAATGCGAGCTACAATTTCTTACATGGGACGTCGCTTTCCTTGTGGCCATTACATCTCTTAAAAGAGTCCGTGAGCTACAGGCACTAACTATTCAAGAACCATTTTTACAACTCCATCATAACAAAGTGGTTCTCAGGACAAATCCCAAATTCCTTCCTAAAGTTATCTCTCCCTTCCATCTCAACTAATCTGTTGAGTTGCCAGTGTTCTTCTCGCAACCACAAACGGTAGCAGAAAGCGCTCTTCATACACTAGACGTAAAAAGAGCACTCCTTTACTATATTGACAGAACAAAACCTTTTCACAAAACAACTTTTTGTATCCCTCTCACCACCACATACAGGCAATACCATATCAAAGTCTGGGATTGCAAGGTGGATTGTCAAATGTATACAAATTTGCTATCACAAAGCAAAACGTACACTATCTATTCCCCCTAAAACCCACTCTACCTGCAAAATAGGGGCTTCAATTACATTTTTAGGGAACATTCCCTTAGATGATATCTGCAAAGCAGCTACATGGTCTACACCGCACATATTCACAAAACACTATTGTGTAGATGTGCAGGCAAAACAACAAGCTAGTGTGGGCCGGGCTGTACTCAAAACACTATTTCAAACTACTGCAACAGATACTGGTGGTCGCCGCTAAGGAGGAGTACTGCTATGCAATCTATGCACAGTGTGTGATCTGCAACTCGTATGCCTCGAACGGAAAATTTTACTTACCAGTATGCATCTGTTCTTGGCATGTAGAGCTGCAGAGTCACACACGCCCACCTGCCTCCCCGGCTACCTTTATCTGTTCCAGTATTATCTTAATTAGATACACCATACATGGCATCTATTTCTTACAAAACTCCATCATTTCCCTTCTTAGCGAAAAAACAATCTGAAGATGGAGTCGATGCCCATTCGCACTATTGTCCAAAGGAGGAGTCACCTATCCCGTGACTTCCAAAGACTTGTTCCAATACAACAACAAAGTGCAAACATCCGGGCCCAACACCAGATGGCGATCTATGCACAGTGTGTGAATCTGCAGTTCTACATGCCAAGAACAGATGCATACTGGTAAGTAGCATTTTCCTTTACAGACACATCCAAGGTGAGGCCACAATCCACTACTTTCATTAAATGTATGTGCTATTTTTATTTGACTCTATTTACTGTGCTCTGTATAGAATTGCCTCTAGGTATGTTGCATTGAGGTGGTGCATTATGTCCTTGTTCAATAATATGGTGATTCCCTTGAGCACGGTGTCAAGGGCTTCACCCCTACCTAAATCTACCCAATCTTTCTTGGAGAGAAAGCAGCAGCAAAATTTTCATTGTTTCTAAACATTTTCAAACCTATGGCACACAGTCTGGGAAACATTAAGGTTAGTGAGTTTTTCACCTCTGCTAGTTTAGAGAGGTTGAACGAGAACACCTGTTTCACCAAATCCTCCACTAGATGCCAAACTTTAAAAGAAATAGTGACGCAGAGCAGATGGTCTGCCTGACAGTCTCACACCAAATGTCAGGATGTGAGGTATGCACACCGTCTCACAGCATCATGAAGGTCCGACTGCTGCCTTAGAGCGTGCATTATTGACTCTACATTACCTCATAACTGGGAGCACGGACCACCAGAC
The DNA here is from genome assembly GCF_964204655.1 of Triturus cristatus. NCBI lineage: Eukaryota > Metazoa > Chordata > Amphibia > Caudata > Salamandridae > Triturus > Triturus cristatus. The sequence goes on along the minus strand of NC_140579.1, from coordinate 1,053,813,758 downwards.
AAAGAGAATTAAAGAGCAGGTTTGAGGTCTAGATCAGATGGAAGATCCACAACAAAGGGTCATTGCTAAGAACTGGACACATGCGGAAAGAGAAGAACAAGGTGGGACAATTCCTATAATCAGACTAGTATCCCGCCAAGAGTATCAGAAAGTGTTGCGTACCTGGAGATTTGTCTCAGCAAAGAGGCCATAAACCGAAGAGGCACTGTCAAGTGGTTGAACAAGCGTCACCCTGGCAAACTCTGCTGGTGCAGTAGTCGTGCTTGTAGAGGATAGGCAGGGGTCGGCCCATTGTAAGATTTGGCCCTGGGTAATTGCCCACTCTATCCATGTCTTAAAAAGGCTGTGCATTCCAGCCTATTCTCAACCAGTGGTCCGGCTCATCCTTAAGTACCAAAGAACATGCAGGATCTTCAAAATATTTGGGATGTAAATTACACAACAAACAAAATGTAAGAACATGATAAAGACTTTAAAATGCATAAAGTATGGACATGTTTCATTTAGTACATTAGATCCCAACCTTGCAATGACATTTATTTGAAGTGGAAGTGTCCAAACATGACTGGTGCTCCTTATATCAGAGCCAACATTTTTGGATGATGATGGAACATTACAGGCTATTAAAGCATATACAAGTGAGGATTTTAGTACAGGAACCATCTTGAACTGAATTACTTGAAAGTGCTCACCAGCAAGAAAATTAAACACATGAAGTAAATTGATTTGACTTAGATCACACAATTTAGTCATGCAGGGCAGGCAGGATTTGAACCCAGGTTTCCTGGTCACACATAAAACAGTTAAGCCACTGTCTAGATGAATTTCTTTTTCCCAATCTCTTAACACCAAAAGACTGTTTTTGTACAAATCTGTCAGTTGAATAGTAGAATGTGTTATATAAATACAGATCACAGGTTAATCTGACACATTATCTAAAAGCAAGGTATTACATAGTGAAGGTAAATGTAAACTGAGAAAGCATGAATGTGCCATATTTACTAAAATGTGGCACATTACTACTCTCTCTCTGTGCTGGGCTTTTCCATGCAACCACCCATGGTTTTGAAAGCAAAACTGTATCTACTAACAACTGTAGACAGGGTTTTTGTACCAAAAAATAACCCCACTTTGAAACGGGTGTTAAAGAGGAGAAATGCTTTTATTTCGCCTAACTTTTCCCACTTTGCTGGAGTGCTGCACTGGACAGCACAGATCTGAATTGGGTAAAGTTTTAAAGTAGTCTAAACATAGTATTTTCTACTGGAAGGGTATCCTTCCTGTACCAAATTATGCTAGGCTCACGCAGACACCTTTTGAACTATGTTGTAAATGTGTGTTTTTGTGGCGCTCGGTATCCTCGTTGTGCCCTAGCACTGAGGAGAGAGTAGGATAGTGCCACATCTCTGTAACTCTGGGACTTTCCTGTTCTCTCCCAGTCACGCAACGCAGCTGATGCGCTGCCTTGTGTGACTGTGTGGTCAATATGGGCCAAAGTCGGTCAAATACATTTCCCTTCACCAGACAAAGGAAACAAGTAGTCGTTTGTTTTATTTTCCTAGTGCCATGAAACTATATAAAATATGCGGGGCTATATGAAAACTACATTTTAAAAATAGAAAAGTATTTTTTGCATATTGGAAGCAGGTTATTGAAAACTTTTTATGACGTGTATTCTTCACAACGTATATAATATGCATTTGTATTTAGTTGGCTGTATTCCAGAATTGTGCCATCTGCTGCAATATGCGGGTAACCCGCAGGACGACTCGTAGGTATGGCTACCTTACTGTTTCATCCTTCTGAGAGTGATAAAATTACTATTACTAAGCTGTCTAGTGGGGACACATTTTCGTTATAGAGCTTCAAAACAACATGTGTTGTGCCAAGAACTACTTAAAGCACGGTTACCATGTATGTGTAATACTAAAAGAAACAAAGGTTTCAAGAAAAGTTAAGGTTGCAGTGCCTGATAACCACAGTGTTTGAAAAAGAAAGTCAAAGATACATACCAGTCAAGCTACTTTAAAAAACGTAGCTCCATAGACATTTGTTGCTTGGATAGTGCCTGGTGTGATGTGTTGTGTTATGAAGCATTAGTATTCATGATGAGTTTGGAAATTTGCATTTGTGTTTTTTTTTCAAAAGCACGTGAAGTAATGTTTTTCAATACTTGAAAGAATATCAGTTCTCACGTGTGACTTGTCATTTGCACCCACTGTACCCATAACTCCCATTAAAAACACTGAGTCTATGACAGTGACTGAGTAAGCAGAGATATGTCAGACAGAGCACTCCACGGTCCTGTCCGAGTATGTACTGCTTCTCTGTTGCACGCAGCATTGCACTGTCCCGAATTCATATGGCCTCTTCACTTCATACATATTTGATTTATTCCTGTGAGTGGTACTTTATGTGGAGACTGTACAAACGTGCACTTTGTTTCTCTTAGAGAACATTCATTGGTCTGAATGTGTATGCTAGACATCTGTATGTTAATCCGTTGGTTCACGTGTATGTTAGTGAGATGGAGTTTACATGTCTCTCATTGGAGCAAGTGTATGTTTGATTTGGCTCTCTTCATTCCACATAGGCAATGACGTGGTTTTTGTTAATTTTTTCATTAGTACTTCATTATTTAAAGTACATTTCAGTTAGACCGGCTAGTAGCCACACTTTCGTTGGTAGTAGTTTTTATTGAATTCTTTCTCCACGTGCCAAAAACAGAGATGAGCCTTGAACACATTAAAATATTTTCTTCTCAAATGGCTGAGGCAGTGTCCGGCATTTTAAATGTGCACAGGGGCTCAGGACGTTCTCGAGCACGTTTCTTTGAGAAGCACCAAATAGTCAGTTGCTGACCAGTGATGACAGAATACAATTTAACCACAGTTTATAACTGATTCTTTTGCATTTGTGTGTGTAAAAAAAATCCTTAACACAACACCACAGGGGCATTAGATGCTGGGAGAGTGTCGGATATACTTTTTCTAATGGTCATAATATCCAATCTTGCTTCAAAATAAACGCCGGTCTAGTTGACTTTGCCAAGTTTGTTGAACATTTGATGCAAACAATTTTGAGAATAATGTGCTGTAAGATCCTCTGTGAAGAAACCCATGACAGCCAGGTGTGAAAAACCTGTCTTTAAAAATTCATCTTTTAAACAATTAAGCCAATAAAAACAGTCATAAAGTTTTCATGAATAAGCCATGCGCATCGTGGGAGGCTATTCGACATCTGGTAAACCTTTAGCAAAAGTTTTGAAAGCAAGGGCCAAATAATAGATTTTGAATTCACTCAGTAAAGTGTAACCTACCCTAAACCATAGTGGCATTACTGCACCAGTATAATAATGTATTTGTGTTTATATCGGATACATGAAGGGTAACTGTGCATTAGGATTGGATAATGCTGTTGAGGGGATCTTCATGGTCAACCACGAGGCAGCTCCTTCACATGTTATCAAGTATGTAGGTCTTACGGCTAGAGCGGTCGACCTCGAAGTTGGGGAACCGGGTCCGAGTCTCTGCAACGACGCTCAACATCCTGTGAGTCTGGGCAGATTGCTTAATCTCCCTGTGCCTAACAAAAATGAATGTATCCATTTGTAACGAAACTGGTGCTCATGTAAAGCTCTGATACCCGATATCTCGGGTCTAGTTCGCGCTATATAGAAATCAAAAAAATAATAGTTACACATGTACTGAAAGCACCAGAACATAATTCCTGTGAAATATAGGTATCTGAAAGAAACGCGTTAGTTAGATTCCTCACCTTAGAATATCCCCAGGCGTCAGACTGGATCCGGAAGATTTTTCGTCAGCAATACCCCTTGCGCGTCGCTAGGCGTCGTCTGCGGCTCTGCGTCCGTCGTCGGCGTCGTGCGCCGGAATGACGTCGTCGGAGTACTTAGACGCCGCCCTCGCGCGCTGACGTCAGTTCTTCTTTTTTCCGCGCCAGTAAGCGCAGATCCAGGAGAGCTACCCCTTTAGTCAATTTTTGACTAACTTATTGATCCTTTTTGATCCTGTCTCGACTCCGGTGCCAGTAGGATGCCTGGTTTCAAAGCCTGTACGGACTGTAGCCGCTTGATGTCGGTTACGGACCATCACCGCCGGTGCCTTTATTGCTTGGGCCTCGATCACGACGCGGCGTCGTGCTCGGACTGCAAGGCCCTGACCTCGAAGGCTAGACGGGAGCGGTCCCGTAAGCTTCTCGAGATTCGCCACTCGGCTCCGCGCGCCTCTCGATCCCGGTCCAGGAGGAGGTCCAAGGATCGGTCGCGGAGCCGCAGCCGACGTCACCATCGGTCGTCGGGATCCAAGTCTTCGGGTAAGTCGAAGCATTCCAAGAAGTCCAAGAGGCGACACCGCTCTTCGGACTCCCCTCGCCAGTCGCGCGACTCGGCCGAGGGTCAGGGTGGTTCCACCCCCGCGGCGCCGCGCACGTCCCCATACCCTCCGGTCCCTGGGACTGACGCGACGCCGGCGGAAGTCAGTGCCTTCCTCTCGGCCATGAGGAAGCTGGCTCCGCCGTCGGCGCCCGCCGGTGCGCCTTCGGGCCCCGCGGACCCGACTGGGCTGCCTTGCCTGCCGGTGGCTCCGGCGCCGTTGACGGCTCCGGCCTCGACATCGCAAGCGCCCGTGGGACCTGTTCTCGAGTCCCTGTCGACGCCGGTCGACCTCGTCACGCCTCCTCCGCCGGCGTCGACACCGGTACCACCCCCGACGTCGACTCCGTTCGACGTCGAGCCCCGGTTCAGTCCCACTCCGTGCCCGGCGCCGGTACGGCGTCGATGGACGCCGCGATCGGCGCCGCTATAGACACATTATGTCTACCGCCCGGCTCCGTTACTTTCTCCTCTACACCAGGAGTCGGATGATGGGGACAACTGGGAGGGATCTGAGGATCCTATGGCCGCTCAGGCCCAACTGTCCCAGGACTGGGCAGATGAACTGGGGGAGGCCAGTGGCCTGGATACCTCTCCAGATACTGGATTCATCTCTCCTCCTACTGTGGCTTCGGAGGAGGGTGCTGCTTTCTCTGTGGTGCTGCGCAAGGCGGCCGCAGCCCTTGGGCTCGAGCTACCTGCCGTGGCTGTGAGGACGAACGTCCTCACTGAGGTGCTTCAGTCTGCAGCAAGCTCCACTGAGCCTCTGCTGCCATTCAATGAGGCCCTCACTGACGTTCTACAGGGCACCTGGTCCAAGCCCTCCACAGTTCCTCCTGTGGACAGGAACGTCCCAAGGCGCCACCGCCCTGCTCCGGGCGACCCCAGTTTTCTGTCCCAACACCCTACCCCTGAGAGCCTGGTTATCCAGGCCTCCACCTCCCAATCCTCTTTCCCGACCGCCCCGCCGGACCGGGATTCCAAGAGACTAGAGCAGTTTGGCAAGAAGCTGTTCTCCTCCCTTAGTTTGGGCCTGCGGCCTTTGAACACCGCTTGTCTCTTGGACCGTTATTCCCACTCTCTGTGGGATGCGGTGGAGGACGCGCTGCCCCTGTGTCCGGAGGAGGTCCGGACACGACTTACCCAGGCTCTGGCCGATGGGAGGGATGCCGCGCGACATGCTATACGATGTGGGCTTGACAACACGGACTCGCTGGGTAGGGCCATTTCTACCACAGTGGCGCTTAGACGTCACGCCTGGCTGCGGTCCACGTCATTTTCGGGCGATGTCCAGAGCACTCTCATGGACATGCCCTTTGATGGCACTCGCCTTTTTGGCGAGAAAGCGGACAGTGTGCTGAATCGCTTTAAGGACTCCTGGGCTACGGCCAAGTTCTTGGGCCTCTCGGCCCCGCGGTCGCAAACTTCCGCCTTTCGCCCCTTTCGTGGCCAAGGAAGGGGTGCCTCCTCACGTGCGCCTAGCCACCAGCCGCAGAACCAACCTGCGCGCGGTCGCGGACGTGGTTTCCGCCGAGGCGGTTCTGGAGGACGACTAGGTCAGCCCACATCCACCCCGGCAGCATCCGCCTCAAAGCCTTCCTAGTCCGTGCTTTCAGGCCCATTCCACGCCAGTGGGCGGCAGAGTTCGCCATCACCTGCTCCACTGGCGGTCCATTACATCGGACAGGTGGGTGCTACAAATCGTCCGAAGGGGCTTCTCCCTCCCCTTCGAGACGACCCCTCCAGCCATGCCACCGCAGCACCACCGTATCTCGGGGGATCATTTGAATCTTCTCCACGAGGAAGTTTCGGCCCTCTTGGCCAAGGGGGCCGTCGAGCGCGTTCCGAGCCCAGAAGTAGGTCGTGGTTGTTATTCCCACTACTTTCTGGTTCCCAAGAAGGGCAAAGGGGGCCTACACCCTATCTTGTACCTCCGGAACGTCAATACCTTCCTCCGGAAGGAAAGGTTCAAGATGTTAACTTTGGCTCAGGTTCTAGCTGCCCTAGACCCCGGAGACTGGATGGTAGCGTTGGACTTGCAGGACGCATATTTCCACATCCCTATCCTGCTGGCCCACCGGCGTTACCTGCGGTTCACGGTGGGCCCAGAGCACTTTCAGTTTACCGTGCTCCCCTTCGGCCTCACCAGTGCCCCTCGGGTGTTCACGAAAGTGATGGCGGTGGTCGCAGCTCATCTGCGCAGCTCAGGGGTTCCAGTCTTCCCTTATCTCGACGACTGGTTGTTGAAGGCGGGCTCGCCCCAGGCAGTTGTCTCCCACCTCCAGACTATGGCGGATCTCCTGCATTTGCTGGGATTTTCCATCAACGTGCCGAAGTCGCACCTGAGCCCCTCTCAAAAGCTCCTCTTCATCGGAGCGGTTCTCGATTCAGCGCAGTTCCGGGTCCATCCACCGGAACAGCGGGTCCGGATATACAGGCCCTGATTCCCATCTTTCGGCCTCTATCCTGGGTCTCGGTCAGGCTAGTGTTGCGGCTTCTGGGGCTGATGGCCTCCTGCATCCTACTAGTGCATCACGCCAGGCGGCGCATGCGGGCTCTGCAGTGGGACCTGAAGTTTCAGTGGGCCCAGCATCACGGCAACCTGTCCGACCATGTCTTGATCTCGGAGGGCACTGCACAGCAGTTGCAGTGGTGGCTCACGGACCGCGATTGGGTCAAGGGCAAGAGCCTCTCCCTTCCCCAACCGGAGCATGTCGTAGTGACGGACGCGTCCCTCCTGGGATGGGGTGGCCATATGGGAGAGGCGGAGATCAGAGGCCTCTGGTCTCCGGCGGAGTCCCGTCTCCACATCAACCTGTTGGAGTTGAGAGCGATCCGACTTGCACTGAAAGCCTTCCTTCCCTCTGTCAGGGGAAGTGTTGTGCAGGTGTTCACGGACAACACCACCGCCATGTGGTATTGCAACAAACAGGGCGGGGTGGGGTCGTGGACCCTTTGTCAGGAGGCTCTGCGCCTCTGGACATGGCTGGAACACCAGGGCGTCACCCTGGTGGTTCAACATCTGGCGGGCTTTCTGAACGCCAGAGCAGACGAACTCAGCCGCCGGTGCATGATGGATCACGAATGGCGTCTGAACTCCGAAGTGGCGCAAGGTCTCTTTCAGCAGTGGGGAGAGCCTTGGTTAGATCTATTCGGCACCGAAGAGAACGAGCAATGTCAGCAGTTCTGCGCGTTGGAATTTCCAAGGCGGCACTCGCTCGGCGACGCTTTTCGTCACGAGTGGAGTTGCGGTCTGTTGTACGCCTTTACGCCTATTCCACTTCTGCCCAGAGTGCTGAAGAAGATCAGGCACGACCGGGCCCAAGTTATCTTGGTGGCTCCGGATTGGGCACGAAGGTACTGGTATCCCGAGCTACTCAGTATGCTGACCGATCCTCCGATACGTCTGCCCCTTCGGGAGGATCTTCTGTCGCAGCAGCAGGGGACGGTCCTCCACCCGAACCTGTCCAGCCTCCACCTCCATGCGTGGAGATTGAGCGGCGGCAGTTGATGCCATTTGACTTGCCTCCTGAAGTCTGTGATATCATTCTGGCAGCCAGGCGTCCCTCCACAAAGACGGTGTACGCCTGCCGGTGGAACAAATTTGTGGCATGGTGCACAGCAAAGGCTGTGGATCCCCTTTCCGCCCCTCTTTCTGAGGTTCTCCTCTTTCTTCTTTCTTTGGCCCGGCAGGGCTCTGCCCTGGGCACTCTGAAAGGTTATCTTGCTGCCATCTCTGCCTTCTTGCGGCTTCCTGATCAGCCTTCTCTTTTCAAGTCCCCTGTAGTTACACGCTTTCTAAAAGGCATTACTCACACGTTCCCTCCTGTCCCTTTTGTAATGCCTCGGTGGGACTTGAATCTTGTCTTGACATTCCTGATGTGCGCTCCCTTCGAGCCTCTTCACAATTGTCCTCTTCGTCTTCTGACTCTTAAGACTGCTTTTCTGGTAGCCATCACCTCGGCTAGACGGGTGAGTGAGCTCCAGGCTTTATCTTCAAAGCCTCCTTTTCTGTCTGTTCATCCGGACAAGGTGGTCCTTCGGCCTCGTCCCTCCTTTCTTCCGAAAGTGGTGACTCCATTTCATCTTGGGCAGTCTGTCACCTTGCCCACCTTCTTTCCGCATCCTTCCAAAGAGGAAGAGAGGCTCCACCGTCTGGATCCAGAACGTGCGCTCTCCTTTTATCTGGACCGCACAAAGCAGTTCTGGGTGGACGACCAACTTTTCGTTGGATACGTGGGTGCTAAGAAGGGGAAAGCGGTGCACAAACGGACCATCTCTCGGTGGGTCGTTTTGTGCATCAAAATTTGTTACTCCTTGGCAAAAAAGGACCCTCCTGTTGGGCTGCGCGCCCACTCCACTCGGGCCACAGCGGCTACTACTGCTTTGGGACGGGGTGTCCCTTTGCAGGACATCTGTCAGGCGGCGACGTGGGCTTCGTTACACACGTTTGCCAGGCATTATTGCCTTGACAGCCAAGTCCGGAGGGATGGCTTCTTTGGCCGTTCTGTCCTCCAGGACTTTCTGGTGTGATCTTGGTTCGCAGACCCACCACCGGGGAAGGTATTGCTTGGGTATCTATTCTAAGGTGAGGAATCTAACTAACGTGTTTCTTTCAGATGAACAAGTTACTTACCTTCGGTAACGATGTATCTGTAAGAAACATTAGTTAGATTCCTCACCGACCCACCCAGCCTCCCCGTTCTGCGAACCGACATCTAGGGTTAAGGTTATCCTTTTCAGGCCCCTAGATTTTATTTTTGGCACCAGTGTCGGTCTTTGCATGGCTCTGCGTTCCTGGCGCGGAAAGCTATGTACAAGAACTGACGTCAGCGCGCGAGGGCGGCGTCTAAGTACTCCGTCATTCCGGCGCCGACGACTGACGCGGAGCCGCAGACGACGCCTAGCGACGCGCAAGGGGTATTGCTGACGAAAAATCTTCCGGATCCAGTCTGACGCCTGGGGATATTCTAAGGTGAGGAATCTAACTAACTAATGTTTCTTACAGATACATCGTTACCGAAGGTAAGTAACTTGTTCTTTGCAACAACTGCTGAAAGGACATTTTGGAGAAGAGCCTACACCTAAAAACCTTCATTTTCACCAGTTTTAATCAGATATGCTACTATAAACCCCCCCCCTCCCCCCCCATCCCCTTCCCTACTTATACTTTTCAGAGATGCCATGCCCCTAACACCGTGGCCTTCCATAGTCTTTGGCAATGACTGTCCCCAGCGGACTCTGGGCACAGTCCATGGCTGGTGGCTATAAAGGTTTACAGTAGCCATTGGACATCGGATTCATGCAGGACTTCATGTCCTTAATTAGGCTGCAAAATTCAAAGATTTACATCGTTGCAAGTGCCAGTTGTTGAGTGCGCGGTTGGTCGAGTGTTGGTTGTAAATAGGCCTGTTCGAGAGGTGCGGGTTGTACAATAGGCCTGTGTGAGAGGTGTGGGTTGTAAATAGGCCTGTATTAGAGGTGTGGGTTGCAAACAGGCCTGTATGAGAGGTGTGGGTTGTAAATAGGCTTGTATGAGAGGTGATGGTTTTAAAGAGGCTTATATGAGAGGTGTTGGTTGTAAATAGGCCTGTATGAGAGGTGATGGTTTTAAAGAGGCCTGTATGAGAGGTGTTTGTTGTAAATAGGCATGTATGAGAGGTGATGGTTTTAAAGAGGCCTGTATGAGAGGTGTTGGTTGTAAAGAGGCCTGTATGAGAGGTGTTGGTTGTAAAGAGGCCTGTGTGAGAGGTGTTGGTTGTAAAGAGGCCTGTGTGAGAGGTGTTGGTTGTACAATAGGCCTGTGTGAGAGGTGTTGGTTGTAAATAGGACTGTATTAGAGGTGGGGGTTCAGTTCAGTTCAATTTACGTTTATTTAGACCATTGGTCCTCAAACCTTACATATATAATTAAAATACATCTACAATTGCATAACCTTAAATACACTAAACACATCTTATAACGCATACAATTAATACACCCTCCATTAATTAATTAATTCTTGGTGGCTTAAAACTCATTTAAAACCAATAAGAAGCGCCTTCACTCTTTGCATAAACTTCCCAATAGCAACGGCAATGTCTAAGTGGCTCATTTCTGTCACCAACGTTACAGCCTGGGCCCTAGATTTTATCTCCTATTTCCTAAAAATCGGTCTTAAAAGCATAATTCGAATATCAAAAAACTTCTGGCAATCTATTAAAATATGTAACAAGTCACATTTAGTGCCCCAAGTGCAAGTACATCTTCCCATCTTATCAATCGTTGAACTTTTGACCACATTATTTACATAACACTGGTTTACCCCAATTCTTACCCTTAAAACCTCTCTTCGCAAACGGCAATCGGGTAACCTGTCAACGTAGGGAAAGCATTGTTCATTTTTCCATGCCATAGTCATAAAGTGTACTGAGGTTTTATTCGCAAGGTAGTTTTGATCCTGTGCCTGCGATATTTCGTTCCCCAACATCCTAAGTACCTTCTTATCACAATTAATCGTTTAAGTGATGGGGCACAATTTGACCTTCATCGTACAACATAGTTTCGTCATGATAGCTCTAGACTCTTTTGCCCATTTTAATTCACTGTTCTGAATTTCGTTTTTACACCATTGTGATATTTTGGTGTTCTCACCTACTCCTAGGCGTTGCCAAAAACTGAGAAGATCCATACTAGCTAGAATGCCCCATGAGGTCAGTCCTAACTCAAGTCTTGTGGCCTGTACCATTGCCGACAAGGGGAGTGAGAATAGGTTTTTTAAACATTTGCCTTCCTCAATATCCCAGCCCTGTTTGCCGCTCAAGTATAGAAGTTCCGCGCCATACAGAAACTGCGGAGGTACCATGGCAGAGTAAGCTTTTAACACTGGTCTATCTGACATCGCACCGTAGGTTTTGTTAAACAATTTCAAACCGCTAATTGATGCTGATGTTCTTAATTTTAACGCATCTAGATGAGTATGCCATTTCGAATTTCTTTCAATCCACATTCCCAGATACCTATATTCTGTGACTGTTTCTACTTTCTCGGTCCCCAAAAACCATACAAACCCAGCTTTCCTCCGGCCAAATCTCAGGGCTTTAGTCTTGTCCATATTAACCACGTTTTTTCTTGGAGCAATAATCGTTAAATATCTTTAGTTTCCTCTGCAGGCCGATTTCTGTCTGATCCATGATCACCAGGTCGTCCGCATAGAGAAAACATGCAATATGCTTACCATCTTGTTTAGGACTTGCCCCTTTGGCGGTCTCTAGGGTCGATGGCAAATCTGCCAAGAACAAGGAAAACAGCAGGGGGGCCAATACGCATCCCTGCCGCAATCCATTTCCAATCTCAATCTTCCTAGTTAAACTTCCATCCACATCTAAAATTATCTGGGCCCAATTCTTTGTGTGGAGCATTTGAACCAGACTTAGCAAATCTTTTGGGATACCATAGCTAATTAGGGCCTCCCACAATAGCTCCTGGTCCACCAGATCAAAAGCTGCACGGAAGTCCACAAAACAACAAAATAAATTTCCCCGCTGTTCGATCGACTTCCGCGCTATGGACCAGAGAGCAAAACAATGGTCAATTGTGGAATGGCCCGCTTTAAAACCCCCCTGTTCTGGGGGTATAATCTAATTTTCCTCTGTCCACTCTTTAAGTAGTTCCAAAATGACTTTTGCAAAAACTTTCTCCCCTACATCTAGGAGATTTATCAACCTATAGTTCTTCGGTAATTTCCGATCACCCTTCTTATGAATTGGTCTTATAATTGCACCCCTCCAACTTTCTGGTACAATTCCTGTCTCCAAGATCACTTGGTACATCTTTGCGAAAAACTCTGCCCACCATTCTGATCTAGTCTTTATTATTACTGCTGGAAGATTGTCTGGGCCAGCAGCACGGGTGAGGTTCAAATTTGCTATTTTCTTTATATAACTGGAGGAAAATTATTCTTTTAGGTCGTCCCTCACCAGTGGCCAAGCTGGCATCTCAGCCTTATCTTGTATTGGCCAGTTCCCATATATCTCTCCCAGATAACCCACCCAGACGTCCTCAGGGACCATATAGTCTAGGGATCCTGCGTTTCTACCCGCACTTTCTTGGACCAATTTCCAAAAACCTTTTACATCTCTGGTTTCAATTACCTCCAACATATTTGCCCAGCAGTTATCTTTATAAGTTCTTTTTTTATTTCTAATTAACCCCTTCGGCGCTCATGACGGAACGGTTCCGTCATGAGCGTCGGTTGAGCTGTGCTCATGACGGAACCGTTCCGTCATGACCACGCCCGCGCAAGCAGCGCTCAGCACAGCGGGGGAATCCGCCCCGCATGGAAGGGGTTAATGTTTTATACCTTACCCTGAGTGACTGGAGGGACTGAGCTATTTCCACATTAAACCTACCCCTTAGCCTTCTTTCCTTCTGCCTGATCTGAGCCTTTGCTACTCGGCATTCATCATCAAACCAGGCATGCATATTTTTATTAGCTCTCTGGCTTCCAAGCCCTGACTTTCTTGGTTTACATTTTATCTTTAGGGTGTCCACTAGCTAATGGTCTCGAACCAGATGCTTCCATTTCTAGAATGGATTTCTTCTACCGGGATCGTCAGCTGGGTTTGTTTTAATTTCTCAATGTGTTCCTCTGTATGAGAGGTGGGGGTTGCAAATAGGCCTGTATGAGAGGTGTTGGTTGTAAATAGGCCTGTATGAGAGGTGTGGGTTGTAAAGAGGCCTGTATGACAGATGTTGATTGTAAATAGGCCTGCTTGAGGGTTGTTGGTTTTAAACAGGCCTGTATGACAGGTGTTGGTTGTAAACAGGCCTGTATGAGAGGTGATGGTTGTAAAGAGGCCTGTATGAGAGGTATGGGTTGTAAATCGGCCTGTAGGAGAGGTGTTGGTTGTAAAGAGGTCTGTATGACAGATGTTGGTTGTAAATAGGCCTGTATGAGAGGTGTGGGTTGTAATTAGGCCTGTGTGAGAGGTGTTGGTTGTAAATAGGCCTGTGTGGGTTGTAAATAGGCCTGTATGAGAGGTGTGGGTTGCAAATAGGCCTGTATGAGAGGTGTGGGTTGCAAACAGGCCTGTATGACAGGTGTTGGTTGTAAATAGGCTTGTATGAGAGGTGATGGTTTTAAAGAGGCCTATATGAGAGGTGTTGGTTGTAAATAGGCCTGTATGAGAGGTGATGGTTTTAAAGAGGCCTGTATGAGAGGCGTTTGTTGTAAATAGGCATGTATGAGAGGTGTTGGTTGTAAATTGGCCTGTATGAGAGGTGTGGGTTGTAAATAGGCCTGTTTGAGAGGTGTTGGTTGTACAACAGGCCTGTTTGAGAGGTGTTGGTTGTACAACAGGCCTGTGTGAGAGGTGTTGGTTGTAAATAGGCCTGTATGAGAGGTGTGGGTTGTAAATAGGCCTGTGTGAGAGGTGTGGGCTGTAAATAGGCCTGTATGAGAGGTGTGGGCTGTAAATAGGCCTGTATGATAGGTGTGGGTTGCAATTAAGCCTGTGCGAGAGGTGTTGGTTGTAAATAGGCCTGTGTGAGAGGTGCTAGTTGAGATGTGCAAGGTTCGAAGATGCACCCTAAAGAAGATGCAGCAAAATTGATATATAGGTGGTGACGTCAGTCACTGGGCTAAGGTATGAAGAGTAGAGTGACTGCCTGGAGCTTTGAGGCACTCCAACTGTGGATGAGAAAACTGCTGAGGCAACAGGGGGAAGTGATATGATAAAAGGTCTCATAGAGACCAAGCATGAAAAACATTGCATTACAGTGTCTGCAAAGGAAGAGTCTAGTAAGAGTCAGATGTTGCCTAGATGTTGTTACAAGTGGCAGTGAATCCTTCTTCTTTGCTGTGACCAGGATGGATTCGTGGCCGATTGCCACGGGGCACAGAGTATAGCTTGCACCCGAGTTCTGTGTCCACTACACCTTCCCCACGTTCAGTACCTACTGGACGCTAAAATGTATGCAACCCCTTAAAAAAGATCATTGGCTCCAGCCTGGTTACCAGGACCAGATTGGCTTTATAATCCATCAGGCTTTTCCCTAGTGGCTGAAACCATTGAATGGCGGCTAAGAGCCCAGGGTTGCCTCAGGGCCTTCTAAAAGACTTTCTAGCTGTCCGGGATTTATTGCAGCAGGCACCAGGGGTGAGCGAGAGGGTGAAGAGGGAGATAGAGGAAGAAAGAATAAAGGGAATGAGCAGAAAGAACAAAAGGGAACAAAGAGAAAGTCACGGGCCTGTTGTGCACATTTTTGCCAAGGCGGTTTTGGGTTCCCAGTATTCTTATTTTGATGTGGCTCTGTCTTATAGTTGCTGTTATGTTGACGTGGCTCTCTGTCTTACAGTTGCGCTTATGTTGATGTGTCTCTGTCTTACAGTTGCGCTTATGTTGACGTGGCTCGGTCTTACAGTTGCACTTATGTTGACGTGGCTCTGTCTTACAGTTGCGCTTATGTTGAGTGGCTCTCTGTCTTACAGTTGCCCTTATGTTGACGTGGCTCTGGCTTACAATTGCACTTATGTTGACGTGGCTGTTTGTCTTATAGTTGCCCTTATGTTGACGTGGCTCTGTCTTACAGTTGCGCTTATGTTGATGTGTCTCTGTCTTACAGTTGCGCTTATGTTGACGTGGCTCGGTCTTACAGTTGCACTTATGTTGACGTGGCTCTGTCTTACAGTTGCGCTTATGTTGAGTGGCTCTCTGTCTTACAGTTGCCCTTATGTTGACGTGGCTCTGTCTTACAGTTGAGCTTATGTTGATGTGTCTGTCTTATGGTTGCGCTTATGTTGACGTGGCTCTCTGTCTTATAGTTACGCTTAGGTTGATGTGTCTGTCTTACAGTTGAGCTTATGTTGATGTGTCTGTCTTACAGTTGCGCTTATGTTGACGTGGCTCTGTCTTACAGTTGCCCTTATGTTGACGTGGCTCAGTCTTACAGTTGCACTTATGTTGACGTGGCTCTGTCTTACAGTTGCGCTTATGTTGACGTGGCTATTTGTCTTATAGTTGCGCTTAGGTTGATGTGTCTCTGTCTTACAGTTGCGCTTATGTTGATGTGTCTCTGTCTTACAGTTGCGCTTATGTTGACGTGGCTCGGTCTTACAGTTGCGCTTCTGTTGACGTGGCTCTGTCCTACAGTTGCACTTCTGTTGACGTGGCTCTGTCTTACAGTTGCACTTCTGTTGACGTGGCTCTGTCTTACATTTGCGCTGATGTTGATGTGGCTCTGTCTTACATTTGCGCTGATGTTGATGTGGCTCTGTCTTACAGTTGTGCTTATGTTGATGTGGCTCTGTCTTACAATTGCGCTTATGTTGACCTGGATCTCTGTCTTACATTTGCGCTGATGTTGATGTGGCTCTGTCTTACAGTTGTGCTTATGTTGACGTGGCTCTGTCTTACAGTTGCGCTTATGTTGGTGTGGCTCTCTGTCTTACAGTTGCGCTTATGTTGATGTGGCTCTGTCTTATAGTCTTGCTTAAGTTGATGTGGCTCTGACTTATAGTTGTGCTTATGTTGATGTAGCTCTCTGTCTTACAGTTGTGCTTATGTTGATGTGGCTCTGACTTATAGTTGTGCTTATGTTGATGTAGCTCTCTGTCTTACAGTTGTGCTTATGTTGATGTGGCTCTGTCTTACAGTTGTGCTTATGTTGACGTGGCTCTGTCTTACAGTTGCGCTTATGTTGGTGTGGCTCTCTGTCTTACAGTTGCGCTTATGTTGATGTGGCTCTCTTGTCTTACAGTTGCGCTTATGTTGATGTGGCTCTGTCTTATAGTCTTGCTTAAGTTGATGTGGCTCTGACTTATAGTTGTGCTTATGTTGATGTAGCTCTCTGTCTTACAGTTGTGCTTATGTTGATGTGGCTCTGTCTTACAGTTGTGGGTGTGTTGATGTGGCTCTGTCTTACAGTTGTGCTTATGTTGATGTGGCTTTGTGTCTTACAGTTGTGCTTATTTTTATTTATTTATTTATTTTTGCTTATGTTGATGTGGCTCTCTGTCTTACAGTTGTGCTTATGTTGATGTGGCTCTGTCATATCGTTGTGCTTATGTTGATGTGGCTCTGTCTTATAGTTGTGCTTATGTTGACTTGGCTCTGTCTTACAGTTGTGCTTATGTTGACGTGGCTCTGTCTTACAGTTGCGCTTATGTTGGTGTGGCTCTCTGTCTTACAGTTGCGCTTATGTTGATGTGGCTCTGTCTTATAGTCGTGCTTAAGTTGATGTGGCTCTGTCTTACAGTTGCACTTATGTTGACCTGGATCTCGGTCTTACATTTGTGCTTATGTTGATGTGGCTCTGTCTTACAGTTGTGCTTATGTTGACGTGGCTCTGTCTTACAGTTGCGCTTATGTTTACATGGCTTTCTGTCTTACAGTTGCACTTATGGTGATGTGGCTCTGTCTTACAGTTGCGCTTATGTTGACATGGCTTTCTGTCTTACAGTTGCACTTATGGTGATGTGGCTCTGTCTTACAGTTGCACGTATGTTGACATGGCTTTCTGTCTTACAGTTGCACTTATGGTGATGTGGCTCTGTCTTACAGTTGCGCTTATGTTGATGTGGCTCTGTGTCTGTCAGTTTGTCAAGAATTCCTGTCATGCGAGGGGAGGAAAACGGTAACCAGCGAAAACGGACTACATCTCCCAGGATGCTTAGCGGTTGAGAGGTTATGTAAACAGGAGAGCTGTTACATAACTCAAGGAAAACACGCCCTTATGTAAACAGGAGAGCTGTTACATAACTCAAGGAAAACACGCCCTTATGTAAACAGGAGAGCTGTTACATAACTCAAGGAAAACACGCCCTATAAAGGGAGGAACCGGGAGGTACAACGCTGTCGGATATTGTGTTTACACCGACGTACCTGCTTAGTGAAGAGCAGTGTTCCGGAGTGGTGCTCCAGTAAGGCAAGAACGGAGGTAGGTCGAGTCGTTACTCCCTGGGCCGTGTCTTGCCCCATCGTCACCTGTGAAGGACCCGGAAGCTCTACCGGATAACCATTGAGCTTCGCTTTTTGACTCGGCTGAGTCAAAGCGCAGTGGCGCTTTTGCTGGTTGGAGTCGTAACTCCCAGCCCGACCAGAGATACAGGGACTGCCAGCTGTAACGCACACCAGGAGGTGTTTGCCGCGTTACAGACTCGGAAGTCCACGGGATCGATCGAGCGGCTGCTCTCGGTTCAGTCTTCTTTGCTTGTGATTGGGGTATTGGTGACGCATCACCAGGAGGTGACTCCGCGTCCCGGTGCAGTCTGAGGAAGAGGTTGAGCGGCTGCTCCCTTCAGGTAGAGACCCCGGCTGGGTGTTTCCCTGACTCCTCGATTCTCCCCAACACTCTTCGTGCCCCTCACAGCCTACCGATTGGCATTGTCGGCCATTTCATTTCTGCCCTCTGTTGGCATACGCCGGGATCGGCGTATATGCAGAGGACGGTTAGGACCATCCGTGCTGTGGGCTGGTAACGTACTTAGCCTGGAGGATTCCAGTGACTATAACCTTTGTTTATTCCTTGTATTATTTTTGCCTTCATTAAAATAACTAAACCTTCACAAGTGGTTGCGTTCTCATTATCGTGTCTGTTAAACGATCCTGAGACGTTCAGGGCGTTACACAGTTGCGCTTAAGTTGATGTAGCTCTCTGTCTTACAGTTGCGCTTATGTTGATGTAGCTCTCTGTCTTGCAGTTGCGCTTATGTTGATGTGGCTCTGTCTTATAGTTGTGCTTATGTTGATATGGCTTTGTGTCTTACAGTTGTGCTTACTTGTATTTATTTATTTATTTTTGCTTATGCTTATGTTGATGTGGCTCTCTGTCTTACAGTTGTGCTTATGTTGATGTGGCTCTGTCATATCGTTGTGCTTATGTTAATGTGGCTCTGTCTTATAGTTGTGCTTATGTTGATGTGGCTCTGTCTTGCAGTTGTGCTTATTTTGATGTGGCTCTGTCTTATAGTTGTGCTTATGTTGATGTGGCTCTCGGTCTTACAGTTGTGCTTATGTTGATGTGTCTCTGTCATACAGTTGTGCATATGTCGATGTGGCTCAAAGGAAGCGGAGTTTCTTCAGGCGGCTGCTTACTCTAGAAGGTGGCTAGCTGCCGTATATGGCTTTCTCACTCACGTGCTCTCGTTTCAAGAATACGTTGTATCCTTTTGAGTATCCAAGGAGGGGGAGGCAGGTATTTGTGGCAGGCGAGCCCTGCCACAAGTTAGAGTGAGGAAGTTGTGCATGAGAGTGAAGTTTGTAGGAAGAATTCAGCCTGCTAAAAGGGTGGGAATAATTCCATGGCTGTTTGCACTCTGTACTGTGTGCTTCCTGTAGGCTACAGGAAGGTGTTTCAGGATTGTTTATTTTATTTTTCGTTTTATAGATGGCCCAAAGGAAGGTGCGTCAGGCCAGCACCAACGTCTCGCACTGGAACGTCCAGATGAATCGGCTGATGCACCCCATCGCTCCGGGAGGTAAGCTGAGCAAAACCTACAGCACGCCTGTACTTCTCCACACTCCGCAAATTCCTCCAACACCACACCTGGAAACAGTCTGCAGCACTCGCAATCCCACCCAGATCTCCTACACCACTCTCTGCTGACACCGCCAAGTAGCACGGCCAACACCACACTTTAATGACTCCCTATCCACCGCTCCTACACTACTCCTCGCTGCAAACACTCTACACCCTGTGCCCCTGCATCTCTCCATACTATGACCCCCAATCCCACACCCAACATCTCTCTACAGACACCTGATCCAGTGCATCTACTCTACTCTGCTCCCTAGCGATTCTCCACACCTGCACTCCCACACCATGCTCCTGTGCCATTCCACTACCACCCTCTGCAGGTAAGTGCAAAATTGTGCCCCTGCACAACTCTCCGAACTTCTCATGCACACTCTGACAGCCCATCCAGGCTTTCTGCTGTCACCCCCATACATACCATACTTTACGTGCTCTGCTGATACTCCATCCATTCTCTTGACACTCCATACATGCACTCTACTGGAGCCATATTTCCACACACTCTACTGGCGGCCTATCCACACACTCTATTGGCACTCAAGCCACACTCTCTGCTGACACACTACCCCTCAACTCTCTACTGACATCCTCGTCCACTGTTCATATACTACTCTTTAGTGACACCGCCAGCCAGTTATCCAGCAGAACACCGCACACCGCCAGTCCCCATTCACACTTCAAATTCGACTTTGTAGCAAGTGCAGACCTGTGGCTTTTACGGGGTTTACAGCCATACACAACTATTATTTCCTCAAAATCAGTACTTGTATTGCCCAAACAAAATTAGTTTGTTATCCTTATAAAATGAAATGTACAAAATTCTAGATGCACAATGTTTTTCACCTAGTTTTCTGGTATATTCCTATCTGTCCTTTTCTATCCCATCAACTGTTGCAGTACAATTGTAGGTCGCAACTGCAGGCTGCTTTAGCTGCCTCTTGGCCAGACTTGTCTCCACTACATTGCACATGCATTCGGTGGGTTTTGGGGCAGCCCCTTGTTCATGATTTGAATGTCTTTATTGTCTTAATTGTGTATCTCACACTAATCAAATTGGATGAGTTGCATCCATCCACTGCTTTCTTGAGGGGAATCTTTTCAGTTCTGTCATTATCCAAAACCTCTTTTGATTTTACTAAAATTATTTGGGGTGGGTGGAACTTGTTGAGTTTCACTCCACGGATTTCCATGGAGTTACATAAAAGCTCGGTGAGATTCCACAGAGTTCCACCCACTCAAAAATATGCAGCTTGTACTGTTCGCGCTGCAAAAGCAGCGGTGAAAAACCAGAGTGAACAGCACCAGGCATTGCACAAGAGCGTGCGGCCATTTGAGTTGATTTTGCTGCCGCTTAACCCCTTCGCTGCCAGGCCTATCTCCCTCGTGTGCCAAGCCTTTTGGCTATTTGGGGTAGTGCGCGCTTAGGCCCCTGTAACCTTTTGACCACATTAGGTATCCACGCCAAATTTGCGTCCTTTTCTTCCAACATCATGGGGATTCTAAAGGTACTCGGGGTTTGTGGATTCCCCTGGAGGGGTCACAGAAATGAGCCAAAATACAGCAACATTTTGGTTTTTTTCGGAAAAATTGGAAAAACGGGCTGCAAATGAAAGCATCTGGGTTTTTCCCTGCAAATGTTATCAAAAAAGGGTTTGTGGGGTTGAAATCACCATTTTCCCAGCTTTTCGGGGATACCAGACTTTTGTCAGAAACCCAACATTTTTTACAGTTTTGGCATTTTTCTGGGACATAGCCTATTTTTGCTATTTTTTGTGCTTTTGACCTCCTTCCAGTTAATGGCAGAAATGGGTACAAAAGCAATAACGGATCCTGGAAAGCTATACATTTTCGAGAAGAAGACAAAATTCTTAATTCAGCAAGGGGTCATTTGTGTAGATCCAGCAAGGTTTTGTTATAGAAACAGACAGTTAAATATAGGATAAATTGAAAGTTAGTTGAAAAAAACAGCCTTTTGTGTCAACGTTTTCACCTGTAACTTCTTCTAATTATGACAGCTCTTTGAAAGCAATATACCGTTGCATCCGCTGGACATTTCTTGTTGTGGGGATATATAGGACTTGTAGGTTCACCAAGAACCCGACGAGCCCAGAGACAAAAACTGAGCAGCAACTTGCAATGGTTTTATTATGTACCGGGTATATAGTAATTATTCTGTAAAAATGTGTACATGGAAAAATGGGTATGAAAGACACCTGTATTTCTGAAATGGGAACAAAATATAGAGTTTAGAAACAGTAGATATTTGCACATTTCTGAAATTGGGAATACTCATACTAGCATGAGAATTATCAGTCATTTTTTAGAATGACTTATTTTTTACACAATGTCTTTCATTTGGAAGGCAGAAATGCATCGAAAGTCAATAGATAATAACAGTTCCTTTACAAATCTGAATTACCCTAAATCTCCCGATAAAAATGGTACCTCACTTGTGTGGGTAGGCATAGTGCCCGCGACAGGAAACGGCGCAAAACGCAACGTGGTCACAACTCAATATCGCAGTGAAAATTTACCCTTTTTTGGCAAAGTGCCTAGCTCTAGTTTTTTAACCCTAGCTCTGCGGGCACCTTGGGAAACCTAGCAAACCTATACATTTTTGAAAACTAGATACCCAGGGGAATCCAAGATGGGGTGACTTGACTGCCTCGCACCAGGGTCTGTTACCCAGAATCCCTTGCAAACCTAAAATATTGTAAAAAAAAAAAAAAACACATTTTCCCCACATTTCTGTTGTGGAAAGTCCCGGAATCTGCGTGGATCCACAAATTACCACCCACCCCGCGTTCCCCAAAGTCTTACGAGAAAAACGGTAACTCACTTGTGTGGGTCGGCCTAGTGCCCGCGACAGGCAAGGGCCCAAACATTTGTTTGGATAGGCAATGTTGATGTCGCATCACTACATTTTGGGCCCTTGCCTGTCGCGGGTACTTGGGCCTCCCACACAAGTGGGGCACCATTTTTACCGGGAGACCCAGGGGAGCGCTGGGAGGTGGGAAATTTGAGTGAGCCCGGTGATACCACAACTTTCCCACACAAAAATGTGTGAAAAAAGTGATTTTTTTTTTCAGCTAAAATTGAGGTTTGCAGGGGATTCTGGGTAAGGGAACGTTGGGGGATCCACGCAAGCCATACCTCCCTGGAAGCCCCCGGGTGTCTAGTTTTCAGAAATGTATGGGTTTGGTAGGTTTCCCTAGATGGCCGCCGAGCACAGGCCAAAAAGACAGTTGACCCCCTTGCAAACCAAATCGTTTTGACATTTTGTTTCTTCAGCGTGAGAATTTCGGCACAATATTGCAAGGAAAATGTGAGACATTTTGAGGTTTGCAGGACATTGTGGATAAAATAACTTTTTGGAATTCACAAGCGAGACATTACCATGAACTCCCGTGGGTTTAGGACAATATCTACAGTTGGTGGGTTATTCTTACATGGAACATACACCTTGGCAGAGAAACTAAAAAGACAAAGATTCCTGCACAGCCATCTATTCCTCAAACGCACACACATACTGGTTGGATTTGGCACGAGGGCGAGTGATGGTTCAGTGTATTAAATTTCATTAACAAGAGATTTCACAAAAATGAAATGCACTGTCAATAATTAAATGGAGAAAAAACTGAACCAATGACTCGCAGCTCGTGAGCTGTAAAGCCACGGCAAGGTACCAACCGCTTTACAGGCCATTCACACACCTTTCATACGTGATACACACAAGACCATTCGCACCACCAGGCACAAAAACAACACATTACAAAATTCACAAAAGGGACAAGGTACACCCTGCTTAAGAAAGGCAAATATTACTGAACAGCCATCTATTCCTCAAACGCGCACACATACTGGTTGGATGTGGCACGAGGGTGAGTGATGGTTCAGTATATACAATTGTATTAGCAAGTGATTTCACAAAAATTGAATGCACTGTTAATAATTGATAGGGCGAGAAACTGAACCATTGACTCACAGCTCGTGAGCTGTAAAGCCACGACAAGGCACCAACCTCTTTACAGGCCATTCATACACCTTTCATACGTGTGAGACATACAAAACCATTCACACCGCCAGCCGCGGGCCCATCACATAACAAAACTCACACCAGCACACAGCGCCATTCAAGGGCCCATCACTTTCACACGCCCACATTCCTGACACAGCAACTACACAAGCTGATTGATTGCGTGGAGTGGCACTCAGCTAGCAGTGTGTGTAGTGACCAGCAGCAAGTCACTACTCACACACCGCCTGCCAAGCACCATTCCACGCACACCGCCAACCAAGTGCCAGTCCCCACACACCGCCAACACATTTAGGATTTTTTTTTAGACAAAAATAAAAACACAAACAAATCGCAAATCGATACAAATCTACAAACACAAAATCAAAAACTAAATACATTGCACTAACGCCAACCTTGAAACAGAATCACATTTTTCAAAGAATACAGACCAGGCAGTTCACTTTACCACTCATGAATGCTCCCAAAAATTCTTTTGCGTGTGGTACGCTCTAAAACAAGCAGGGACACACAGCCCAGGTTTAGAAGGACAGTCGGGGCAGTACATACGATTCTCCTTCCGCGTACCTCTTCGCCAACAGACTCTGCATCTCCTAGTGGAAAAATCTTTTGCCGGTGTGGGAGGGATGAAATCAGGAAAGTGGCGATCTTTCAATCGAACCACATCCTCCACCACTCCAAATCTAGGAACACTTGCATGTTTTCAAACAACAAGGCTAGCTATCACAGAGTGCTGAAACTGAAGAAATGTCAAGTTTGACGCAGGAGAACACTCCTTGAACACAATAAAAGCATTGAAATTTGCTAATTCGAAGAAATGGATGGCCAACTTCTTATACCAAACATAAGCCTTCCGAATAGCAGAGTAAGGTTCCAACCTCTGATCTACTCTGTCAACACCACCCATGTGCTTATTGTAGTCTAGAATGCACACAGGTTTGCGCACTTCAGCAACCTGACCACAAACAGCCACAGGTGAAGTACTCTCATCATGGATGGTAGTCAGCATGTACACATCCCTCCTGTCCACAAATTTTACAGCTAGTAGTTCATCACTACGCAAGGAACTGCACTGCCCCCTCTGAAGTTTTTTGCAAACAAGCTCTTTCGGATAACCTTTACGGTTAGAGCGGATTGTGCCACATGCAAAAGTGTCCACTTTATACAATTCCTTAAATAATTGCACAGCAGTATAGAAGTTATCAAGGTACAAATGGTGGCCTCTGTGAAACAGTCTTCTAGCAAGATCCCACACAATTTTCTCTGAAACTCCAAAAGTGGACGGACAACCTGGGGGGGTCAATAGTAGAATCTCTACCAGTGTACACACGAAAATTAAAAACATATCCTGTCCTACTCTCAGACAACATATACAGCTTAATTCCATAGCGTGCCCTCTTGCTAGGGATGTACTGCCTAAAAACCAAACGGCCCTTGAACAAGACCAAAGACTCATCAATAGATATTTCTTTCCCTGGAGTATAGATCTCAGAAAATCGATCTACAAAGTGATCAAGAACGGGCCGAATCTTAAAAAGATGGTCACAGTCAGGGTGATCTCGTGGCAACGCCATAGAATTATCAGCACAATGCAGCATACATAGCAAAAGTAAATACTGATTACGAGTCCTAACTGCAGGAAATATGGCAGTTGCCAACAAGGGGCTAGTAGACCAATATGAAGCCAAGGTTGGCTTCCTTACCACACCCTTCAATAAAGTCAAACCCAAAAACTTCTTAATCTCTTCCAGATATGTGGGAGTCCACCGGGTAGCTCTAGACTGGGGCCTAAGTTTGTCGCTATTGTCCCTCAAAAACTGTTCAGCATACAAATTCGTCTGCTCAACAATCTCACCCAACAATACATCATCCATAAACAACTGAAAAAACTGTATAGGCAAAAAGTGTTCACAATTCACTGTACACCCTGCATCACCGCTAAAGGCAGGCAACACCGGCTGCACCATGTTTGGATCAACCCAAAGTCCAGCACTTCCAGTAGGAAGCCTAGCAGCCTCAGACTGCAATCCAGATGCCTCTTGCACCATCTGCACAGCAGTTTCCTCCTCTAAGACAGGCACTTCATCCGCACTGAGAGTTGCTTCATCCACACCAAGAGTACCTTCATCTGCACTGAGAGTACCTTCATCATCTGATGATTCCATGTTGAGAGAAAACTCACTGCCAGAATCTTCCCCTCCCTCCTCTCCCTCAGACGCACTGTCAGTCTCATAATCATGCTCAGAGGAAGATTCAAGAAGCATACAACCACCTGTTAAGCAGTCATTCTACGGCTAGCCATATTGCTTACTAATAAAGGTGTTAGACCTGTCAGCCCTTTGGGTGGTCCCTCCTCATCATTATTTATTTTGTCCCACTTTTGCCTCAAACCCTGTTTGAATTTTTCCTTTTTGGGAACCACCAGACTTTTTAGTGTTGCTGCAGATTCAGGGAGCCATTTTAGCTACCCCTGGAACTTCTGTCTGAGGGCCTGGAGCACAAAATGGTGGCCACCTGTGACATCACCAGCACCCACTGGAACCTACTAGCACCTTCCAGAACATTCCAGAACCCTGTGACAGTTGGAGGCGGTTTAGAATGTTGGGAAGCTAAGACAGAGAGTTGGCAGTTGGAGCTGGCAGTTGGCACCTGACTGGTGAAGAGTGAGCAGCAGAAACCTGAAGGAGGAAGGAGTGAGGCAGCAGGGGTGGAAACTTGTGCCTGGAGTGGGGTCCATAAACCCACCCTTGATACTAGTCCCTACTGACTGAGCCCAGCCTGGAGCCCTGTGTGGGAAGAAGCAAGAAAAACCATCTTAAGGACCTGGACAGCAGGAACAGGCCTTAGAATCCAAGAATAGCAAGATCCTGACCTGGATACTGGTTTCCCTGGAGTCCGACGTCGAGTAGCCTGGAGACCTGGAGCCCGAGGTGGAGAAGCGGCGCTGACTGGAAAAGCAGACGTCGTACCCGGAGCCGCCAGAGGTCGAGAGAGGTCGCCGACGGAGGTCGTGAGGAGTACCAGAGGTCGAGGAGGAAGTCACCCGAGGTCGAGTGAGCGGCGTCGACGGGGGAGTGAAGTCCGCCCTCCGGAGTCGCCGGAGACCGAGGTGAAGCGTGCCGGAGGTCGGGAGTGGAGATCGCACTCCGGAGTCGCCGGAACCTGAGGAGAGGAGCACCGGAGGTCGGGAGTGAGGTCGCACTCCGGAGTCGCCGGAACCTGAGGAGAGGAGCACCGGAGGTCGGGAGTGGAGATCGCACTCCGGAGTTGCCGGAACCTGAGGAGAGGAGCACCGGAGGTCGGGAGTGGGGATCGCACTCCGGAGCCGCCGGAAGTCGACATCGAGCCAAGGCCGGCCGACGTCATCGAAACTGAGGTCGCCATCGGACCGGAGCCGCCCGAAGTCGACATCAAGCCAAGAATGCCCGACGCCATCGAATCGGAGGTCGAGATCGAGCCGAGGCCGCCGACATCGAACCGGAACCGCCTCACGGCGTCGACACGACTCCAGCGGCGTCGGAGCTTCAGAAAAAGGGCAGTAAGTGGAATAGAGGGCGCCAAAGGCCCTGTGGAATCCTAAGAGACTACTCTAGGGGTTAGAGAGGTGCTGGAACCAGCTGGACTGTGCCAGGGGTGAGCTGAGACTAATCCAGAGGGGTTGTGTAGAGTGAGAGAGCCAGGTCTCTAGTATTTCCCCCTTGATCTACCTCAGTTTAGGCCTCAGCCTTGTCCAAGCCAGGGAGTAGACACCCTCAAGCCTTCCACATCCCCACAAGCTGTGACTGGGCCAAATCAGCCCATAGAAATTTAAATGTGATCTGATTCTATGAGTGTCACTGTCAGCTTTTAATTATTTATTGAGGGCACTGTATTTATTGTATTTAACCTATTTATTGCTTCACTGTATTTATTGGTTTACAGTATTTATTGCCTCAGAATATTTAATTGCCTGTATGTTTTGCACTTATATTTATGCCTTAATTATTTATGATCACCCCTATTTATTGAATCACTAAGCCAGTATTTATTTGACCTGCACTATTTAAAAAGCCTTGTATATTGTGATTGTGTTATTATTTATTTAATCAGCAACTAAGAGAAAAAGAAGATAAAGAAAGATATTTTCATAATTTTTACGGTGTAGTCGTTTTTGGAACGGATGCACGCATGGTTATTGCATGGGTATGTCGTATGCTTAGCACAGTGCCTGATTCCTGACCACTCGAGCCAAGCTACCACTGTGTGTCTGGAAAGACCCCGTTACCACCAACCCTTTCCGGTGTGGGAGTGGAGTATTTCCAACAAAAGGTAACTTGTCAAACAAGTCAACAACAAACACTTTGTAAAATAAGTAATAAACAAAAAGCACCTTTATCAAAAACTCATATATACTCCAAAACAATACCACTCACTTGCCAGAGGCAGCTAAACTACTCACCACCACCTACTCTGTACAGACACAGTATGGATCAACAATATCCCACTAAAAAAGAAAGAGAAAAGCAATTACACATAAGACTATGCAAAACACATTGCAAAGAATTTCATGCTCAAACCACTAACTAAATATGCCGCCATTATGACATCACTTACAAAAAAATTCATTCAGACATTACAATATTACTCATTTGGAGTAAATACAACAACCAAAAAATTCTTACCAAAACAATGCAACTACACAAAACTGCAGAACAACCACTGTCGAAACTGGAATCAGGAATCAAAAACTTTAGACTAGAATAAAAAGGAGAAAAAAACTTTATTGTCACATATGCATATAATGCTCTAGACCATCACGTACCGCGCAAAATGTATTACTTGAACCTCCCACTTTCAAGAAGGAAAGATCGATGGCCCAATCCTTTACAAGCAACGCGGCGAGAATCTGGAACTCAGCCTCCGCTCCGGACCACCCCCTCCCTCTTCCCAGTCCTTCAAAACTGACCTCAAAGTTCTCCTCCTGCAAAGACACTTCCAAACTTAATTCACACCCTCTCTATTGTCTGAAGGAAGTCTTTACATTATAGGAAATTATGTTCTCCATGCCCGTAGAAGTGCCTTCCCAGTGTGTTCCTGTGTTTTGAGTGTCTGCCATTTATTGCACTTTTATACCTCTACTTGTACTTTGTACTCCATTGTAACTTGCACACGTCACTTTTCCTCTTGTAACGTATTGTTTGCTACCTCTTGTATTTTGTTTGCTTTATATACATGCACAATTACCACCATTGCCTCATGTAACATAACGTTTGCTCTTGTTTTCAGAGTGTCTGCCATTTATTGCAGTATTTTACCTCATGTGACATCCATCAGAGAGCTGTGTGAATAATTACCTGGTAATCCCCTCAGCACAATGCAAACACCCACCCGAAATAGGTACCCAGTGAGGTCACACCGTTCGCATCGCCCTAACCTGCTCAAGGTTCATGTGACCTCAGTGACAGTCACAGCGACTGGATCACTGTTGCTCTAGGGTGTGCTGCTTCGTAGGCCTGCCCGCAAGACTGGAGATTAACTTCAGTATGGATTGTGGTGGACAGGCCTTCAAGGTTAACCCACAATTGACACCACTAGGGTACACCTGCTTGTGCTAAGACATCAAGCCTTCTAAGGTCTAGTGGGGCCTTCTACGGTCTAGCATGGTAATGTGCTCCCTCAGTACAGTGGTGTGGTGTACTGGTCATGAATGTGGAACCCGGTTCCCCAGTTCCAAATTCCACAGCTCTGGCCATAGTGTCACATCCCCACTGAACACCATAATTGCCCACTGAGAGAAACTCGCACTGCCTTCAGCTATAACCTAATTGTGCCCGCTATAAACACTTGGATGTGGCTCAATTCAAATTATGCACTTGATAAGAGCAATATGCTGCCTAAAAAAAAAAAGCAACCACTCATAGGGAATGCAAAGCATGTGAAATGTAAGCCGAAACAACATGGTTACCTAAACGATCTCACTAACTATTCAGAAATCAGCGAGTGGTGTCACCTGAAAAGTTATGGACATGACTAGAGGGCCCTGAAGGGAACCGTTTCACTGTCCATTGCTTACATCCTTACAAAACGTAAGCAGTATGGTATAAAAAGACCACATCCATAAACACAGAGCCATGGTACACATTGTGTTTTCCAATCCACCCATCAACCAGGTATTGCAGTACCTCCAGGAATGGTACACTCTCCCAACCTGGAAACAACAATGCTCTTCAAAGAAAGACGAGAAAATTAAAGTAGCACTTCACTGGCAAACTCTGTAAAGTGATGCTGGTGTATTTGGATGTAAAAAAAAACAATCTGGCCACTTTGCAACCCCTCTGTCTTGCTATTAGTTAGGTATTTAATTTTCATATAAGAAATTCTATTTCTCCACATGCTGCTGCACTTTGGATTTGAAAAATTAAAAAAGAAGGGTTTTTCTCTGCATTTTTGGATCCATTTCACAGTGAAGCAACTAGAAAGACGAGCGTTTTTCAAATTTGGATCCATTTCACAGGGAAGCAACAACAGGCACACACGAACGAAGCCGAGCCTCGTGGCATGCCTGGGCATACCAAAGTGCCCCCACCCTAACCCAAACCCACCGATGCAAAAATCATGCTGCTGCACTTTGGATTTGAAAAATTAAAAAGAAGGGCATTTCTCGGCATTTTTGGATCCATTTCACAGGGAAGCAACTAGAAAGACGAGCGTTTTTCAAATTTGGATCCATTTCACAGGGAAGCAACAACAGGCGCACACGAACGAAGCCAAGCCGAGCCTCGTGGCATGCCTGGGCATACCAAAGTGCCCCCACCCTAACCCAAACCCACCGATGCTAAAAAAAAAAAAAAACCCTCCCCAGCCCCAAAACTCACCTTTACTCTCCGACGCGCAGGAAACAAATGGCTTCCTGCGCCTCGGAGAGCAAAGGGGAAACCTCCAATGACGTCAGCGCGGCTCGCGCGCTGACGTCATTGATGACGCGGGGGAAGCTCTTCTCCTGCCTTCCCAGTAAAAAAAAAAAAAAGATCGACCACTCACGGGGGGTGCGGCGCGCTTCCCCCGTGGGTGGGTGCCATGACGAGCTGGACTCGTCATGGGCACAGCGCGACTGTGCTCCATGACGAGTCCAGCTCGTCATGGGCACAGAAGGGGTTAAGTAGGAAATGTACTCGAGCGTCAGCAACTCTACTTGAGAGGCAGACCTCTGACTGTGAATGCCCGTGACTTCCCGCAACCGTTCACATTAGACAATCATGCTAGGGGACGCAGGATCTCACTTGCGCTTTCTTGCTCATATTTTCTGGAGCCTCGCAGGAGAAAAAGTATGCCACGCGGTGATTGGCAGAATTTTACCAGAACTCCGCCTTTAAGAGTAATGCGGAGTGACCAAAATTCAACCAATTCTGCAGGCGGAACGAAACATTCCGCCCACCCCATAAAATTATATTATTGGTTTGTCTTATGAGGACCAAGCAGCTGCAAAGTGCTGCAAGACCACACACATCCTCTTTTGAGCTTCAGGTGCATTCTTTTGATATCTTAAGTAAGCAATCTAACATGGCCGTCCACCACATTAGAAATATAAATAAAAACAACAGTCTGTGTCATAACCTATTCACGCACAAGTTAGTTTTTCAAGATACATGCATGCGCATACTCTGCTATTTTGTAAGGGATCTCGATTAATACAAAACCCAGTCGACTCTAATCCTTGGTAAAGTGAATAGCTCAGCCGAGAACCACTGCTTTGCCAATGAGTGTGTCTTAGCGAGAGCCGTCATCAGCAAGACAGTTGTCTTAGTTGTGTGGTGTACATAGGGTTGCCACCTGCCTGGTTATTACTGATATGACTAGTATTTTAATGTCACTGCCAGTACAAAAATTTGAAAAATCACCTAAAGTAGATATTTTTTCAGTTGATCAGTACCTACTTCAAACACAGAGGTATGACAGAACCACTCATGCCACGACCACACATGCCTTTAACACGCATAAGCCTGTACCAAGCATACATTTACAACGAAAATTTAAATATATTGTGGATAAGTGAAACCCTTTTATTTTAATATATATATATATATAACAAGATGGGAGATACTGCCGAAACGCGTAACAGCGAGCATTACATAAAACCGTGCGGAAAATTGTTAGTCTGCTGTGTCGATGTCCGGTTTGTGTGTGTGTGTATATATGTATATATGTGTATAATATTCACTGAAAAAACCATAGGTTTCACACATGTTATAGTTAGCTGTACATTTCACTCGTAAAAAACCAATGAAATTCCCCCGTTATAGTTAGTGCAGGCAACTATAACTCACGCGACCGCAATCCTCTGCTGATGCTAATACTGTATTTCGACACTTTATAAACAACCGCAATGGACCGCACTCCGCTAGCTCCTCCTCCGGGTCGCCCCAAGGGAAGCTGGTACATGAAGTTCTTGAGTGGTTCACCCCAGTGGGTGCAAGTAAGTACTTGTTGAACTGATGATCTCTAGACCCGATACATGTCCCGGGTTTTAAAATATCGCCCGAGACATGGCTCGGGTTTCGGGATAACTTCCCTCCTCAGTAGAGAAAATAGTTAGGGGTGGAAGAGAGGGCCGCCAAACAACCGTCAAGGGCCTCAGTGCCCGCACAGGCACGCAGGTGCGTCGTCCAGGAGCTCGTCAGCCCAAAGCTCAAAGGAGCCATCTTTATAAACAACCGCAATGGACCGCACTCCGCTAGCTCCTCCTCCGGGTCGCCCCAAGGGAAGCTGGTACATGAAGTTCTTGAGTGGTTCACCCCAGTGGGTGCAAGTAAGTACTTGTTGAACTGATGATCTCTGATGGAGTTCTTGAGTGGTTCACCCCAGTGGGTGCAAGTAAGTACTTGTTGAACTGATGATCTCTAGACCCGATACATGTCCCGGGTTTTAAAATATCGCCCGAGACATGGCTCGGGTTTCGGTATAACTTCCCTCCTCAGTAGAGAAAATAGTTAGGGGTGGAAGAGAGGGCCGCCAAACAACCGTCAAGGGCCTCAGTGCCCGCACAGGCACGCAGGTGCGTCGTCCAGGAGCTCGTCAGCCCAAAGCTCAAAGGAGCCATCTTTATAAACAACCGCAATGGACCGCACTCCGCTAGCTCCTCCTCCGGGTCGCCCCAAGGGAAGCTGGTACATGAAGTTCTTGAGTGGTTCACCCCAGTGGGTGCAAGTAAGTACTTGTTGAACTGATGATCTCTGATGGAGTTCTTGAGTGGTTCACCCCAGTGGGTGCAAGTAAGTACTTGTTGAACTGATGATCTCTAGACCCGATACATGTCCCGGGTTTTAAAATATCGCCCGAGACATGGCTCGGGTTTCGGGATAACTTCCCTCCTCAGTAGAGAAAATAGTTAGGGGTGGAAGAGAGGGCCGCCAAACAACCGTCAAGGGCCTCAGTGCCCGCACAGGCACGCAGGTGCGTCGTCCAGGAGCTCGTCAGCCCAAAGCTCAAAGGAGCCATCTTTATAAACAACCGCAATGGACCGCACTCCGCTAGCTCCTCCTCCGGGTCGCCCCAAGGGAAGCTGGTACATGAAGTTCTTGAGTGGTTCACCCCAGTGGGTGCAAGTAAGTACTTGTTGAACTGATGATCTCTGATGGAGTTCTTGAGTGGTTCACCCCAGTGGGTGCAAGTAAGTACTTGTTGAACTGATGATCTCTAGACCCGATACATGTCCCGGGTTTTAAAATATCGCCCGAGACATGGCTCGGGTTTCGGGATAACTTCCCTCCTCAGTAGAGAAAATAGTTAGGGGTGGAAGAGAGGGCCGCCAAAAATTAAAAAAGAAGGGTTTTTCTCTGCATTTTTGGATCCATTTCACAGTGAAGCAACTAGAAAGACGAGCGTTTTTCAAATTTGGATCCATTTCACAGGGAAGCAACAACAGGCGCACACGAACGAAGCCAAGCCGAGCCTCGTGGCATGCCTGGGCATACCAAAGTGCCCCCACCCTAACCCAAACCCACCGATGCTAAAAAAAAAAAAAAAAAAAACCCTCCCCAGCCCCAAAACTCACCTTTACTCTCCGACGCGCAGGAAACAAATGGCTTCCTGCGCCTCGGAGAGCAAAGGGGAAACCTCCAATGACGTCAGCGCGGCTCGCGCGCTGACGTCATTGATGACGCGGGGGAAGCTCTTCTCCTGCCTTCCCAGTAAAAAAAAAAAAAGATCGACCACTCACGGGGGGTGCGGCGCGCTTCCCCCGTGGGTGGGTGCCATGACGAGCTGGACTCGTCATGGGCACAGCGCGACTGTGCTCCATGACGAGTCCAGCTCGTCATGGGCACAGAAGGGGTTAAGTAGGAAATGTACTCGAGCGTCAGCAACTCTACTTGAGAGGCAGACCTCTGACTGTGAATGCCCGTGACTTCCCGCAACCGTTCACATTAGACAATCATGCTAGGGGACGCAGGATCTCACTTGCGCTTTCTTGCTCATATTTTCTGGAGCCTCGCAGGAGAAAAAGTATGCCACGCGGTGATTGGCAGAATTTTACCAGAACTCCGCCTTTAAGAGTAATGCGGAGTGACCAAAATTCAACCAATTCTGCAGGCGGAACGAAACATTCCGCCCACCCCATAAAATTATATTATTGGTTTGTCTTATGAGGACCAAGCAGCTGCAAAGTGCTGCAAGACCACACACATCCTCTTTTGAGCTTCAGGTGCATTCTTTTGATATCTTAAGTAAGCAATCTAACATGGCCGTCCACCACATTAGAAATATAAATAAAAACAAC
This sequence comes from Triturus cristatus, assembly GCF_964204655.1. Lineage (NCBI taxonomy): Eukaryota > Metazoa > Chordata > Amphibia > Caudata > Salamandridae > Triturus > Triturus cristatus. The sequence goes on along the minus strand of NC_140579.1, from coordinate 1,053,780,062 downwards.
AGTCTGTGTCATAACCTATTCACGCACAAGTTAGTTTTTCAAGATACATGCATGCGCATACTCTGCTATTTTGTAAGGGATCTCGATTAATACAAAACCCAGTCGACTCTAATCCTTGGTAAAGTGAATAGCTCAGCCGAGAACCACTGCTTTGCCAATGAGTGTGTCTTAGCGAGAGCCGTCATCAGCAAGACAGTTGTCTTAGTTGTGTGGTGTACATAGGGTTGCCACCTGCCTGGTTATTACTGATATGACTAGTATTTTAATGTCACTGCCAGTACAAAAATTTGAAAAATCACCTAAAGTAGATATTTTTTCAGTTGATCAGTACCTACTTCAAACACAGAGGTATGACAGAACCACTCATGCCACGACCACACATGCCTTTAACACGCATAAGCCTGTACCAAGCATACATTTACAACGAAAATTTAAATATATTGTGGATAAGTGAAACCCTTTTATTTTAATATATATATATATATAACAAGATGGGAGATACTGCCGAAACGCGTAACAGCGAGCATTACATAAAACCGTGCGGAAAATTGTTAGTCTGCTGTGTCGATGTCCGGTTTGTGTGTGTGTGTATATATGTATATATGTGTATAATATTCACTGAAAAAACCATAGGTTTCACACATGTTATAGTTAGCTGTACATTTCACTCGTAAAAAACCAATGAAATTCCCCCGTTATAGTTAGTGCAGGCAACTATAACTCACGCGACCGCAATCCTCTGCTGATGCTAATACTGTATTTCGACACTTATTTGCCCATGTCTTCTTCCATTAAATTTTAGCTATACATATATTACAAATATTTTTTTTTCATAAAGACACATGTCATCAGCAGAAGATTGCGGTCGCGTGAGTTATAGTTGCCTGCACTAACTATAACGGGGGAATTTCATTGGTTTTTTACGAGTGAAATGTACAGCTAACTATAACATGTGTGAAACCTATGGTTTTTTCAGTGAATTTGCAAGGTTTTTTAAATGCTAATTCCCAACTATAACGTGTGTGAAACCTATGGTTTTTTCAGTGAATTTGTACGTTTTTTAAAATGCTAAGTTACTTTACGCCATTCGTGTCGTGCGCGCCCAGTTAACGCAGTTCGTTCCGTGCGCGCACAGTGTGCTGCGCGCACAGTGAGCACGCGGTGTGCTTCGCGCTCCGCGCGCACACTGTACGCAGTTAGTGCCGTGCACGCAAGGTGGGCACGCAGTGCGCTACGCGCACCGCGTGCCCACGTTACGCACCGTGCGCACATGGAGGACATATTATGCGCTTCCTTGTGATAGGTAATCTGTTAATCCCACGTTATGCGGGATGGGCCATGTACGCACGATGCGCTTCGCGCACCGTGCGCACATGGGGGACATATTATGCGCATCTTTGTGAAATGTTTTCTTTGTCTATTTCATACCTGTTATATGCCATGCACAAATTGTGCCCTTCAGGCACCATTTGCACACGGGGTGGGGAGAATGTGGATAATTTTTTTTTTTTTTAAATTTTACCGTACGCGTACGGTAAGCGTAATCGGCGATTTTCCGGGAAAAAAAAAAAAAAATTTTGGGGGGGTTGTTTGGGGACCCCTATATCAATGCTGGGTGGTTAGGATCTCAAGAAACTGCCTCTTTAGACGTTTTTGGGCTTCGTTTTTGCTGCCCAACTCAGAGAGCGAGAGAGAAAATGGCGGCCGCCGCTTCCTGGTTTCGACCGATTCGAATGTTTACTAAGATCTAAGAGCCAATCAAAATCGCGCTCGCGCACGCACCGTAAGCGCACCGTAAGCTGGCTCAGATATATATATTGATTTAAAGGCTATTTTCTCAGAATCTACTGAACAGATTTACACCAAACCTACAAAAGGCACTTCCTTGACCTGAGGACTACCTCTCTGCCAAATTTCAAGTAATTCTGTTCAGCCGTTCGGGCTGTAGCTGTGTCTAAAGGTCCTATGGAAAAATGCATGGGGAAAACGCGTTTTGGGACCCCCCTTTTATCTCAGCCCCCGCTTGACGAATCCCCCCGAGACTTTCAGGGTAGGAGCGGAGCGTAGCGCCCCACCTATTTTGAAAAATTCGCGAGGATTCGTCGACCGGCGCCAAAGTTATTCAAAATAGAATGTTGCGGATTTCCTATGGAAACGTGGTCCTAACTATAACTACCTACTGGCGACCGCCAGTAGGTAATATATATACATACATATACACACATCCGGACATGTGTGTATATATATATATATATATATATATATCACCACAACTCCTTTCCCCATATAAGAAAGACACGGCACTCATAATGCAAGGAATTCCATTTATTCCATCAGACCACACCAGACCGGACGCGTTTCGGCTGTGTTCTACAACCTTTGTCTCCTGATGAGTGCCATTTCAAAACCGTATTTACACGCAATTTAAGCATAAACAAAATATTCAAGGGTATCTTGCCTTAATTTCACACTGAAATACTTGAAGCCGTCAAACAATAAAAACAGAAAGAAGAGACCGTAGTTATAGATTCCTTAACTTAGAATTACCCCCAAGCGTCTGACTGGATCCGGAGAAATTTTTCTTAGCAGTACCCCTGCACGGCGGTAGGTGGCGTTGGTTGACTCTGCGTTCATCGGCGGCATCATCGTCACCGGGATGACGTTGTGGTGTCTACTTAGTTCTTTCTTTTCCCGCGCCAGCCAGCGCAGATCCGGAGAGAGCGTGCCCCTTAGTCACTTTTTGACTAAAACTTTTTCGACCTCTTTTTTGAGTCCTTCGACTCCTGGTGCACGTATGGATGTCCCATCATTGGACCGGCTTCAAGCCTTGTGACTCATGTCACAAGCTGATGTCTGTCACGGATCCGCACCTCTGGTGCCTGGAGCACGACCACGACCCAAAGTCGTACTCCAACTTTCGGGCCATTAACCCAAAGTCTTTGCGGGAGTGGTCTCGAAAGCTTCTGGAGGCCCAGCAGTCGCCTCCACGCCGCTCGAGGTCCCGGTCGAGAGTAAATTCTCGGGACCTTTCGCAGAGCCGGCAGTGCCTTCGTGTAACGCTGGGCGTTGTTTGCGTAGTCGCGCTACGCGAAGTTCACTTTGCACTATGTCGCGCTATGTGAACTGCGTAGTGCGGTAGGAAAATGCTGTTCGCAATGATTGCACAGTGCCGGATGCTTGTCCGCACTGTGCAATCATTGCGAACGGCATCATGCACAGTGCAAGCGGTCGTTTTCTGCCGCTCGACTAGATGTGTACTCGAGCCGCAGCTTTCTCAACGCCGACTGGTAGTTTCTCATCGCGAGCGGTCGCGAGCATACGCAACCACTCGCAATGAGAAACCTGACCTCCCCGCGTTAAGAATCTCGCCGGGAGGTTTATTTTCCCCGCTCGCGATCGGCAACTTGATGTTGCCGATTGCAAACGAGGAAAAAGTCTCGCCTGGATGTTTTTGCTTGGGAACTTGACGTTGAGGACCGCGAGCGAGCAAACAATGCCCGCTGCGCTACGTGTTTTTGCACTGTGCTATGTGTGATTCGCGTAGTTGCGCTCGCTACTCACACTCCGCGAACGTACCGTAGTTTTCCACCCAGGGTTACCTTTGGGCCCCGTGGACTCGGCTGGGGGCCCTGGGCCTTCGAGGCCGGCGGCTTCAGCTCTGGCACCAGAGGGCCCCCGAGGATCGAGGCCTGAATCCAGATCGGTGCCGGTCGACCTCACGGTACCTTCCCCAGGGCCGCTTCCAGTGGCGACGTCCTTGACGGCGTTGCACCCCCAACCGGCGTCGACCCAAACCTCACCCCGACTTGAAAACGGAGCCGGACCGGCATCGACTGACGCCGGTACCGGCGCCGACCGGTTCTTTTGTACCACTGTTCTTTCCTGGCATTCCCTACCGCCCTGACTGGCAGCCAGAGGCGGGTGAGGAGGTCTGGGAGGGGTCTGGTGACCCTCTAGCAGACCAACTTCAGAAGCCGGACTGGTGAGAAGAGTTGGGTGAGGCCAGTGGTCTGGATACCTCACTAGACCTTGGTATGCTTTCTCTCCCCACCATGGCTACGGGAGGACGGGGCCTTCTACTTTGTGGTGTTGCGTAGGGCAGCTGAGGCCTTGGGCCTTGAACTTCCTATGGTGGCAGTCGGGACTAACCTCCTGACTGAGGTGCTTCAGCCGGCAGCAGCCTATTCGTAGCACCTGCTGCCTTTCAATGAGGCCCTCAGTGACATCCTTCTGGGCACTTGGTCCAAGCCCAGCACAGGGGCTCCTGTGGATAGGATGATTGCCCGATGGCATAGTCCTGCCCTGGGTGACCCACTTTTCCTCTCCCAACACCCTACCCCCAAGAGCTTGGTGGTCCAAGCCTCCACATCAAAAGGCACTTTCCCTGACAGGGAATCCAAGAAGCTGGACCATCTTGGGAAGATGTTTTCTTCTGCCAGTTTAGGACTGCGGTCGGTGAACACTGCATGTCTCTTGGGCCGTTACACACACTCTGTGTTGGGACATGGTTGTGCAAGTGCTCCCACAGTGCCCGGAGGAGGCCCGGCCTGTGCTCACCCCTGCTGTCTTGGAGGGTAGAGACGCAGCAAAGTTCGCCATCTACTGTAGGCTGTATACAGCCGACTCGCTGGATAGAACGATTTCTACGTCAGTAACCTTGAGTTACTGTGCATGGCTGAGGTCCACTGGCATTTCTGGGGATGTTCAATCGACCTTTTTGGACATGCCCTTTGATGGCCATCGCCTGTTTGGTGACAAGGCGGACAACGCGCTTAAGCGTTTCAAGGACTCTAGGGCTACGGCCAGATTCTTGGGCCTCGCTGGCACTTCTCTCCCCATGCAGTCTACCTTTCGCCCCTTTCGTGGCTACAGAAGGGGTGCCCCACCATGCTCCACCCAGAGCCACAGGCCTGCAATAAACTACCCAGCCTCTGTGCAGCCAGGGACGCGGGACCCAACGTCGTGGGTCAGGGGGCCAGCTGGGCGGCCAGTCCACCAATGCCCCCCCACTGCAGCAGCCTCCAAACCTTCCTAGTCCAACTTTTCAGGGCCACCACTTGCCAGTAGGCGGCAGGATACGCCATTACCTCCCCAACTGGCGCAACATAACGTCAGACAGGTGGGTTTTGCAGATAGTCCGAAGGGGCTACTCCCTCCCCTTCGAGACTACTCCTCCCTCCATGCCACCTACACTCCATCGCATGTTGGTGGATCATTTGGCCCTTCTCCGCCAGGACGTTATGGCTCTCTTGGCCAAGGGAGCTATAGAACGTGTCCCTGTGGCAGAAGTAGGTCGTGGTTGCTACTCCCACTACTTCCTGGTGCCAAAAGGACTAAGGCCTGCGTCCTATCTTAGACCTCAAGGACATCAACCGCTTCCTCCGGAAGGAGAAGTTCAAGATGTTAACTTTGGCTCAGGTCTTGTCTGCTCTCGATCCTAGAGACTGGTTGGTAACGTTGGACTTGCAGGATGCTTACTTTCACATCCCGTCTTGCCTGCCCATCGGTATTACCTACGGTTCATGGTAGGCCACAAGCATTTTCAGTTCACCGTGTTCTATTTTGGCCTTACCAGCGCCCCTCGGGTGTTCACGAAAGTGATGGCCGTGGTCGCAGCTCATCTGCGCAGATCAGGGGTTCCAGTCTTTTTTACCTATCTCGACAACTGGCTGTTGAAGGGGAGCTCGCCTCAGGCTGTCGTTTCCCACCTCCAGACTATGGCAGAACTCCTGCATTTGCTGGGGTTCACTATCAATGCGCCGAAGTCACACCCGATTCCTTCTCAGAAGCTCATTTTCATCGGAGTGGTTCTGGACACTGCACAGTTTCAGGTCTATCCTCCCGAGCAGCAAGTCTGGGATATTCGGGCTATGATGTTTCAGCCTCTATCCCAGATTTTGGTGAGAATGACCCTGAGGCTGCTGAGCCTCATGGCCTCCTGCAGCCTGCTGGTAGATCATGCCAGATGGCATATACTGGCTCTGCAGTGGGACCTGAAGTTCCAGTGGGCGCAGCATCAGGGGAATCTTTCCGATGTCGGCCAGATCTCGGAGGGGACTGCAAGTCAGTTGCAGTGGTGGCTCACAAACCAGAATTGGGTCAGCGGCAGATCCCTCTCCCTTCCCCAACCAGAGGTCACAGTAGTGACGGATGCGTCACATCTGGGATGGGGCGGCCACATGGAGTTTGAGATCAGAGGCCTCTGGTCTCTGATGGAGTATGGGCTCCACATCAACCTTCTGGAGCGCCGGGCGATTCATCTTGCACTGAAAGCATTCCTTCCCTCTGTCAAGGGAAGAGCAGTGCAGGTGTTCACGGACAACACCACCGTCATGTAGTACTGCAACAAACAGGGTGGCGTGGGGTCGTGGACTCTTCGCCTTTGGACATGGCTGGATCATCAGGGCATATCCCTGGTGGTTCAACACCTGGCGGGTTACCTGAACGCCAGGGCGGACAAACTCAGCTGCCGGTGCATGATGGATCACGAATGGCGTCTTCCCTCGGAGCTGGTGCAAGGTCTCTTTCAGCAGTGGAGAGAGCCCTGGTTAGATCTGTTCACCACCGAAGGGAACACGCATGTCAGCAGTTCTGCGTGTTGAAGTTTCCAAGGGGGCACTCACTCGGCGACGCCTTTCATCGTGAGTGGAATTGCGGCCTCCTGTTCGCTTTTCCGCCTGTACCACTTCTACCCAGAGTGCTGAAGATCAAGCGCGACCGGGCCCAAGTAATTCTTGTGGCCATGGACTGGGCGCAAAGAGTCTGGAACCCCGAGCTCCTGAGCATGGCCATCGCTCCCCTGATCAGACTGCCTCTTCGGAAGGATCTTCTGTCGCAGCAGCAGGGGGCGGTCCTCCACCTGAACCTGTCCAGCCACCACCTCTTTGCATGGAGATTGAGCGGCAACAGTTGACAGCTTTCAACCTTCCTCCCGAAGTTTGTAACGTCATCTTGGCAGCCAGGAGTACCTCCACCAAAACCGTATATGCCTGTAGATGGAACAAATTAGTGGCATGGTGCACAGTAAAGGCTGGGGATCCCCTTTCTGCCCCTCTTTCAGAGGCTCTGCTCTGGGCACTCTTAAGGGCTATCTTTCGGCCTTTCTTCGCCTTCCTGATCATCCTTCTCTTTTCAAGTCCCCAATTGGTAACAGATTTCTGAAGGGCATTGCTCATCTCTTTCCTCCTTCTCCTTTCATAATGCCCAGTGGGACTTGAACCTTGTGCTCACTTATCTTATGTGTGCTCCCTTTGAGTCACTACATAATGGTCCTCTTCGTCTCCTCACTTTGAAGACTACTTTCTTGCTTGCCATCACCGATGCTCGCAAGGTGAGTGAGCTTCAAGCCTTATCTTCCAGGCCTCCCTTTCTTGCTGTCCATCCGGACAAAGTAGTCCTCCGTACTAGCCCCTCTTTTCTGCCCAAAGTTGCTAGTCCTCCGTACTAGGCCCTCTTTTCTGCCCAAAGTAGTTACCTCTTTCCACATAGGTCAGACCATCACATTGCCCACCTTCTTCCCGCCTTCGCAGCCTTCCAAAGAGGAGGCGAGACTCCACTATCTAAATCCAAAACTTGTGCTGTCTTTCTACCTTGACCGCTCTAAAGACTTCCGGGTGGACGATCAACTCTTCTTGGGTTATTTGGGCACCAAGAAAGGTCGGGCAGTGCACAAACGTACCATCTCTCGATGTGTCGTTGTGAGAAGTTGGCCTGGTATATGCTGTTCACTAGTTCTAGTGACCACCTTGTACCATGCCAAGCAACCCTTATGGTGTGGTTGTAAGTCAACCTTTTCGGACTAGCTGCCCTAGTGGTAGCGTAGGCTAAGCAGTCTTTGAGGCTAAACTCGTGAAGCGTGTTAAGCAAGCTGTTTTACCAATAGTAACCCCCTTTTATACCAATGAAAGGACACCACACAGATATATATTCAAAATATATATGTATTTATTTCTCAAAGTAACCCCTAGTCTCTTTATGAGCACAGGAGCACAAATCGTCAAACAAGATTATCACAGAATACACAGAAGTTGCACTTTATATGGATAGGCCCTGGTGGCCACTCGAACCATATACTAAAATAGTGGTATAAGTACCACGAACAGAAAAGGGAAAAGGCCTAGGGCCTCTAGAATCGCTGGGCCTACAAGGAGCTAACGTCAGTTAGTGACCAGGAGGTCCACGGGTGGCGTGTGCAGAGCAAATAGTCACACGCGTGCTCCCATAGGTTTCAATGGGTGCGTAAAAAGTACAAAGTTACTGCAAAAGGAATCTTCCGGATGACCTAGGAACTTAAGATTTGGAACACAGGCACTAGAGATGTATTACTACACATGGGCACCGGAGTACCAGCTTTACCTCACCCACAGGAAGCGGGTGCATAGGCCTCAAAGTGCGTCGGGTTTCTTCTATCTGTTCCGTTGAGCCTGGGACAAAGATGCTGCAGGCGGTCGGTCGGGAAGGGATGCAGTGGATCCAAGAGTGGATCGGAGATGTTGAAGACCTGTAAGCAGAGGGGACAGTGTTCACAGTCACTAGCCAGTGACCAGCGTGGCACCAGGTGGGTACCAGGCGATGTCGGGTGCAAACAGGTGATGAGGGGTAGCTTGTCTCCGCAGCCACGTGGTCCCTGAAGGTCGACGACGTCCAGGAGTCGGCTCACGAGCTGTCCCACGCAGGCTCTCGCTGTCGGCGGTGTCGGCGACTTGATCGAAGCAAACAAGCCTTGGCAAAAGCAATTGCAGGAGGATTCGGAAATCAGCTGTTGGTTCTGACCAGCAAGGTCAGAGGGATTGCTCCTTTGGAGGGGAGCAAGGGCCAGTCTGGAGCAACCAGACCAGCGGTGTTTGTCGTAGATTTCGTCGCCAAGATGGCCACTAGCCAGCGGGCCAGCAACCGGTTAGGCGCGTCGAGTGGCAAAATGCAGAAGGGCCCCACGCAGATCGTGGAGATGCTGGAGGGCTCACCTTTGGTGCAGATGCTGCTCGAGGGTTGGGCTTCTCAGGACCCAAAGCACAACTTGGAGGGAGCCTCGGTTGTTGCACTGGTCAGCTTGTCGTAGTCGTTCCAAGATGGCTGGCTCCACGTGTCTCGGTGCCTCCACGGGTCTCCTCTTTGCAGGGACTGTGGATCGGGCGGTGAGAGGTCTGGAGGTCCAGGTCTTGTCAGTCTCTGGGCTCGGGCTCCGGCGGGAGGCGGCGGCAAAGCAGACGGTGATTCGCTGGATGGTGCTTGCGTTAGCAAGGTGGTCACTCCCTGACCACAGGGGAGATTTTCTTCAGTCTTCTGTGCAGCAGAATGTCGAAGTTCCCGTCTTCTTCTTAGTTTCAAGTTGATTCCAGGATGTCTGAAGTCTTAGGACACAGCTCCTACCTTTATTCGGATTCTAGGGGCCGGACTACCTGCTAGGTCCCTCCCTATGGGTGGTACCAGGAAGGGGGGTGGTTACACCCCCAATCCTTTGTCCAGCTCGCCCCAGGCCCGGGACTGGTGTGCCCCAGGACCGGTTTGAACTGGCATATGCCCCGAGGCTCCTTGTGAGCCACAGGCATGTCTGGTTTCTTTCAAGCCCTACCTGACCAATACACAAAATCCTGTCTGGGGTGGTGCACGCACCTCCCCTGGCAGGAAACCCTTTGTCCACACCTCCCAAGCTGGAAGGACTCCCAGCAGCAGGAGGGCAGACTTGTGTCTGTGGTGGCAGCATCCATTTTGTGGAGCTGAGGCTATGTCTGATTTTACCCGGGTTTCAGGTACTGTACATGTCGTGTCCCTCTAGAAGGGTGGAATGCTAACCCCGTCGCCAGAATTGGCGAGGGGTTAGTATTCCAATTCGTATGACACCTTACTCGACATATTTTGATAAAGCCAAACCAAAGATAGCATTTAACCGCGAGGTTCATAATGCACTTAAGAGTATATGGTATGACGATATCTGGAAACAGTAGAAGGAAGTTGTTCCGACCACTGCAGACAGGCTCAGCTCATGCCAGAGCACCATCTCACATGGAACCAAGCACTCTGCCTTCAGGATTGTTAAGGCCTGCCATAGGAGTGACTCATAGGTTACCAGGTGTCCCATTTAAGGTTAGGTATAGGTATACTACACCTAAGTAAGAGGTGATTACACCAACTTACCCCAGCTGAGTGATCAGCCAGTTGTGTCAGATTGTTAGGCCAAGCCTGGGGTGGCATAATACATGCTGCAGCCCCTGGCAGGCCTTGGGTACACCAATGCCCTGGGTACCTAGTGTACACTGGTACAGGGGCTGACAGGGTGATCCACTTCCAATTGGTTATGCACCTAGGGTGCATAGTTGTAATTTAGTAGAGAGAACAGCAGGCTGGGGGTCTGATTGGCAGGCCCACAGCCTCAATATGTCAAAAACCAGTGAAGCAAAAAGCAAAAATTTGGGGTGACCATAGGATAGCAGACCCTACTCTCCTACACAACCCCCCCCCAAACGCTGGGACATTAAACTAGCCTTGACCAGTCTCGTCTTCATGTCCTAAGTGGAAGTACCTGGAGAGACCATCTGCATTCCCATGGTCAGTACCTGGCCGGTGCTCCACTGTAAAGTCCATCCCCTGTAGGGAAATGGACCACCTAAGCAGTTTGGGGTTTTCACCCTTCATCTGATTTAGCCACAAGAGGGGCTTATGGTCGGTCTGAATCTTGAAGTGAGTGCCAAACAAGTATGGCCTCAGCTTCTTCAGGGCCCACACCACAGCAAAGGCCTCCCTCTCAATAGCTGACCAATTCTTCTCTCTGGGGGTCAACCTTCTGCTAATAAAAGCAATGGGTTGGTCTTGACCATCTACATTAAGTTGTGACAGCACAGCTCCCACACCCAACTCAGAAGCATCTGTTTGGACAATAAACTCTTTGGAGTAGTCAGGACTTTTCAGGATAGGTGCAGAGCACATGGCCTCCTTCAGGTCATCAAATGCCTTTTGACAGCTTACTGTCCACTGAACCTTTTTGGGCATCTTCTTGGATGTCAGATCATTAAGAGGAGTCACAATGGACCCATAGTTCTTAACAAACTTCCTGTAATACCCAGTCAAGCCCAAGAAAGCTCGAACTTGAGTCTGGGTGGTTGGAGGGGACCAGTCCTTGATGGATTGTATCTTACTCTCCAGTGGTTGAACTTGGCCTCCACCCACAAGGTGGCCCAAATATACAACCTTACTCTGCCCTATCTGGCACTTAGTAGCCTTGATAGTGAGGCCTGCCCTCTGCAGGGCCTCAAGAGCCTTCTTCAGGTGGATCAGGTGATCCTCCCAGGTGGAGCTAAAGACAGCAATGTCATCCAGATATGCTGCACAAAAGTCATCCAACCCAGTAAGGACTTGGTTCACCAGCCTTTGGAAGGTGGCAGGTGCATTCTTCAGACCAAAGGGCATCACCACAAACTGATAATGCCCACCTGGGGTTGAGAATGCTGTTTTGGCCTTAGACTCCTCAGCTAATCTGATTTGCCAATAGCCAGCTGTTAAGTCAAATGTGCTCAAAAACTTTGCAGAAGCTAGTTTGTCTATGAGCTCATCTGCCCTTGGAATAGGGTGTGCATCTGTCCTGGTGACAGCATTGAGTCCTCTGTAATCCACACAGAACCTCATCTCTCTCTTGCCATCTTTGGTGTGAGGTTTGGGGACCAGAACCACTGGGCTAGCCCAGGGGCTCTCTGAGGGTTCAATGACACCTAATTCCAGCATTTTATGTACCTCAGCCTTTATACAGTCCCTGACGTGGTCAGGTTGTCTGTAAAGTTTGTTCTTTACAGGCAGACTGTCACCAGTGTCCACAACATGGGTACACCAGTCAGTTTGACTAGGTATCAAGGAAAACATATGTGAAAATGATTGTAGAACCTGTCTACATTCAGTCTGCTGATGGGCAGTGAGGTTGCCTCCAAGGGTCACTCCTTCAACTGAGCCATCTTCAGGGTTCTGAGACAACAGGTCTGGGAGAGGGTCACTCTCTTCCTCCTGTCCCTCATCTGTAGCCATGAGCAAGCCCATGTCTGCCCTGTCAACATATGCTTTAAGCCTGTTAACATGGAGTACCCTGTGGGGACTCCTGGGAGTTCCTAGGTCCACCAAGTAGGTGACCTCTCCCTTCTTTTCCAGGATTGTATGGGGTCCAGACCATTTGTCTTGGAGTGCTGCTGGGGCCACTGGCTCCAACACCCATACCTTCTGTCCTGGCTGATACTCAACCAAGACAGCCTTTTGGTCATGCCAAGCTTTCTGTAAGGCCTGGCTTGCCTCAAGGTTTTTAGATGCCTTCTCCATATACTCAGCCATCCTGGAGCGGAGACCAAGTACATAGTCCACTATGTCTAGCTTAGGCTTTTTGAGAGGTAACTCCCATCCTTCCTTCACCAAACACAGTGGGCCTCTCACAGGGTGCCCAAACAACAATTCAAAGGGGCTGTAGCCAACTCCTTTTTGTGGGACCTCTCTGTAAGCAAACAGAAGGCAGGGTAGAAGGATATCCCATCTTCGCCTGAGCTTTTCAGGTAATCCTTTGATCATACCCTTTAGGGTCTTGTTGAATCTCTCAACAAGCCCATTGCATTGTGGGTGATAAGGGGTGGTGAACTTGTAGTTGACACCACATTCCTTCCACATAGCTGTCAAGTATCCTGACATAAAGTTGGTACCTCTGTCAGATACTACCTCCTTAGGAAACCCCACTCTGGAGAATACTCCCAGCAGGGCCCTGGCCACAACAGGAGCTGTAGTGGTCCTAAGGGGAATTGCCTCTGGGTACCTGGTGGCATGATCCACTACCACCAGTATAAATCTGTGCCCAGATGCAGTGGGAGGATCCATGGGACCCACTATGTCTATTCCCACTCTTTCAAAGGGAACCCCCACCACAGGTAGTGGTATCAGGGGGGCCTTTGTTGTGCCACCTGATTTGCCACTGGCTTGGCAGGTAACACAGGAGCGACAAAACTCCTTTGTATCTTCATTCATATGAGGCCAGTGAAAGTGAGGGACAAGTCTGTCCCAGGTCTTGTTCTGGCCTAGGTGTCCTGCTAAAGGAATGTCATGGGCCAAGGTAAGAAGGAAGCCCCTAAATTGCAGAGGTATAACCAACCTCCTGGTTGCACCAGGCTTGGGGTCTCTAGCCTCTGAATAAAGGAGCCCTTCATCCCAATACACTTTATGGGTACCTTGAGCATTCCCAGCAGCCTCAGCAGCAGCCAGCTGTCTGAGGGGTTCAAGAGAGGGACAGGATAACTGAGCCTGCCTCAAGTCAGCCCTTGAAGGTCCCCCTGTCCCCAGAAACTCAACCTGATCAGGTTCAAGCTCTTCAGGGACAGTTCCTTCAGGGTCCTCTAGATCAGCTTCCTGGGAAGGCTGATCATCACTCTGAGGCAGGGGGGAAGGCACAGCCTTGACCCTCCTGTTCTTCTTCTTGGTAGGTGCTTGGTCCATTGTTCCAGGATCCAAGACCTGTGGTTCAGTGAGGCACTTTTTGGCCTGTGACCTGGTCACAGCAAGGACATGTGATGATATCCCTAACATCTCTGCATGAGTCCTGTACTCCACTTCTGACCATAGAGAACTCTCTAGGTCATTGCCCAACAAACATTCTACTGGGAGGTCTGCACTAACCACAACCCTTTTGAGGCCAGTTACCCCTCCCCATGAGAAGTTAACAACTGCCACACTGTGTGAAGTAGTGGCATTGCTGGCATTGGTCACCAGGTAGTTCTCACCTGGTATGTACTGTCCAGGGTCCACAAAGCCTGGTGTCACCATAGTGACACTGGCACATGTGTCCCTGTAGGCTTGAGCCACTTTGTCATTAATTAAAGGAGTCTGTCTGTACTTGCCCAGGTTACTGGGGCTCACAGTCAGGGACAAATCAATGTCCCCATCACAGATCAAGACTGCCTGTGTAAGGGTTCTGTCTAAGTCAGAATCTCCTTCAGTTCCCATAGTGATTCCCACTACACCCTTTGTCTGGGGACCAACACTGCTAACAGTAGTACTGGGAGCAGGTGCCTTAGGGGCAACAGTGTTGGGGGCTCCACCCTTTTTGCAATCACTAGTCCAGTGAGTTGTATTTTTACAATGATTGCACCAGGGTTTCTTCTGACCTTCTTTCTTCTTCTTGGACTGTTGGGACCCACCCTCCTTAGCAGTAGTTTGGGGCCCTGTTGAAGACTTCTGGTCTTTAGGTTTCTGATCTCCACCCTTTTGGTCTGTTTTCTTCTGATCACCCCCTTGGCCCTGGTTCTGGTTCTTTTGCTTAACCCTGGTTCTGACCCATTTGTCTGCCTTCTTTCCCAATTCTTGGGGAGAGGTCAGATCAGAGTCAACCAAGTGTTGATGCAGTTGCTGGTTTTGACAGTTATTTAAAATCTGTTCTCTCATCATCAAATTATACAATCCTGTAAAATCAGATACCTTACTTCCCAGCAACCAACCCTCCAAAGCCTTAGTGGCACATTCAATGTATTCAGACCAGTCCTGAGTCTGTGTCTTTTGGGTGTCTCTGAACATTAACCTGTACTGCTCAGTGGTTAAGCCTAACCCATCAACTAGAACACTCTTCAGGACTCTGTAGTTTCTGACATCCTCTTCTCTAACAGTGAGGAGTCTGTCTCTGCCTCTTCCTTCAAAGGAGAGCCAGAGGATTGCTGCCCACTGATCTTCAGGAACCTGCTGTACTTTGCAGGCTCTCTCAAGAGCAGTTATCCACTTGTGGATGTCATCCCCACTTTTGTAGGGGGGCACAACCTTAGACAGGTTTCTATTGTCGAAAACCCTATCTTTGTCCTTAGGGACAATGCTGCCACCAGTGGGTATAGACCCACTCTCTTTATGCTGTCTAGCCTTGCTAAGTTTCTCTTCCATCAGGGCTACTTCTAGCTCCTGCTTCCTGATCCTCAGCTGGGCCTCTTGCATCTTGGCCTCATGTTCCCTCCTCTGAGGGGTGGTCATCCTTCTCCTGGAGTGACCTTGAGAGCCTCTAGAGCCATGGGAAGCATTGGAGTCACCTGAGCGATTCCTTTGCCTTCCAAGCCCTGTGTTAAGTCCACTGGGGAGATCCAGTGGGTTGAACCCACTGTCAGTCCCCAATAGCCTTGGTTTAGCTGGGCCAAGTATAATACTTGGCACTGGGCTAGTTCTCCCTTCATCCTCACTACTGTCAGTATCCTTTTCACTCTCATCCTCTGTGGTAGGCATCCCATCTAAGGGGTGACTATTGGGAAGGGGTACTTCAGTGGCATCTTTAGAAGGGGGGCCTCCTGTTCCTGTCCCTAAGGGGGCTAACTGGGAAGCTTTCTTGAGTGCTCTCTGATTCTCATCATTCTGTAAGAGCTCTCTGAGCTCAGCAGAGTTTGGGTTCTTGGGCTGTTTAAGGCCTCTAAGAGTTGCCAAATGCCTGAGCTCATTCTGATTAAGGGTAGCAAAGCTGGATGGTGCCCTCTGGGGGTCACTCTCAACAGAGATGGGTACAGTGGACCCCTCTGCCCCGGCCATTGCTCTTAAGTGTGGGTGGATGTGTTGCAATCTACCTACACTTGGGTTTACCTACTAAACCTATCTAGTAGTTGTAGTCAGGGTGTGCTACTCCCTTTGCTCTACAACAACTAAGTTCAGTAGAACTTAAGTATATCTAATCTTGTTTTATATGTACCTACAGGTACCTATGTGATCTTTTCAATTGGTAACCAAGAGATTACAATGGTAAAACACAGCAAGCTCAAATCCAACCGCTGCTCACCAATGTGAGAAGTTGGCCTGGTATATGCTGTTCACTAGTTCTAGTGACCACCTTGTACCATGCCAAGCAACCCTTATGGTGTGGTTGTAAGTCAACCTTTTCGGACTAGCTGCCCTAGTGGTAGCGTAGGCTAAGCAGTCTTTGAGGCTAAACTCGTGAAGCGTGTTAAGCAAGCTGTTTTACCAATAGTAACCCCCTTTTATACCAATGAAAGGACACCACACAGATATATATTCAAAATATATATGTATTTATTTCTCAAAGTAACCCCTAGTCTCTTTATGAGCACAGGAGCACAAATCGTCAAACAAGATTATCACAGAATACACAGAAGTTGCACTTTATATGGATAGGCCCTGGTGGCCACTCGAACCATATACTAAAATAGTGGTATAAGTACCACGAACAGAAAAGGGAAAAGGCCTAGGGCCTCTAGAATCGCTGGGCCTACAAGGAGCTAACGTCAGTTAGTGACCAGGAGGTCCACGGGTGGCGTGTGCAGAGCAAATAGTCACACGCGTGCTCCCATAGGTTTCAATGGGTGCGTAAAAAGTACAAAGTTACTGCAAAAGGAATCTTCCGGATGACCTAGGAACTTAAGATTTGGAACACAGGCACTAGAGATGTATTACTACACATGGGCACCGGAGTACCAGCTTTACCTCACCCACAGGAAGCGGGTGCATAGGCCTCAAAGTGCGTCGGGTTTCTTCTATCTGTTCCGTTGAGCCTGGGACAAAGATGCTGCAGGCGGTCGGTCGGGAAGGGATGCAGTGGATCCAAGAGTGGATCGGAGATGTTGAAGACCTGTAAGCAGAGGGGACAGTGTTCACAGTCACTAGCCAGTGACCAGCGTGGCACCAGGTGGGTACCAGGCGATGTCGGGTGCAAACAGGTGATGAGGGGTAGCTTGTCTCCGCAGCCACGTGGTCCCTGAAGGTCGACGACGTCCAGGAGTCGGCTCACGAGCTGTCCCACGCAGGCTCTCGCTGTCGGCGGTGTCGGCGACTTGATCGAAGCAAACAAGCCTTGGCAAAAGCAATTGCAGGAGGATTCGGAAATCAGCTGTTGGTTCTGACCAGCAAGGTCAGAGGGATTGCTCCTTTGGAGGGGAGCAAGGGCCAGTCTGGAGCAACCAGACCAGCGGTGTTTGTCGTAGATTTCGTCGCCAAGATGGCCACTAGCCAGCGGGCCAGCAACCGGTTAGGCGCGTCGAGTGGCAAAATGCAGAAGGGCCCCACGCAGATCGTGGAGATGCTGGAGGGCTCACCTTTGGTGCAGATGCTGCTCGAGGGTTGGGCTTCTCAGGACCCAAAGCACAACTTGGAGGGAGCCTCGGTTGTTGCACTGGTCAGCTTGTCGTAGTCGTTCCAAGATGGCTGGCTCCACGTGTCTCGGTGCCTCCACGGGTCTCCTCTTTGCAGGGACTGTGGATCGGGCGGTGAGAGGTCTGGAGGTCCAGGTCTTGTCAGTCTCTGGGCTCGGGCTCCGGCGGGAGGCGGCGGCAAAGCAGACGGTGATTCGCTGGATGGTGCTTGCGTTAGCAAGGTGGTCACTCCCTGACCACAGGGGAGATTTTCTTCAGTCTTCTGTGCAGCAGAATGTCGAAGTTCCCGTCTTCTTCTTAGTTTCAAGTTGATTCCAGGATGTCTGAAGTCTTAGGACACAGCTCCTACCTTTATTCGGATTCTAGGGGCCGGACTACCTGCTAGGTCCCTCCCTATGGGTGGTACCAGGAAGGGGGGTGGTTACACCCCCAATCCTTTGTCCAGCTCGCCCCAGGCCCGGGACTGGTGTGCCCCAGGACCGGTTTGAACTGGCATATGCCCCGAGGCTCCTTGTGAGCCACAGGCATGTCTGGTTTCTTTCAAGCCCTACCTGACCAATACACAAAATCCTGTCTGGGGTGGTGCACGCACCTCCCCTGGCAGGAAACCCTTTGTCCACACCTCCCAAGCTGGAAGGACTCCCAGCAGCAGGAGGGCAGACTTGTGTCTGTGGTGGCAGCATCCATTTTGTGGAGCTGAGGCTATGTCTGATTTTACCCGGGTTTCAGGTACTGTACATGTCGTGTCCCTCTAGAAGGGTGGAATGCTAACCCCGTCGCCAGAATTGGCGAGGGGTTAGTATTCCAATTCGTATGACACCTTACTCGACATGTTTTGATAAAGCCAAACCAAAGATAGCATTTAACCGCGAGGTTCATAATGCACTTAAGAGTATATGGTATGACGATATCTGGAAACAGTAGAAGGAAGTTGTTCCGACCACTGCAGACAGGCTCAGCTCATGCCAGAGCACCATCTCACATGGAACCAAGCACTCTGCCTTCAGGATTGTTAAGGCCTGCCATAGGAGTGACTCATAGGTTACCAGGTGTCCCATTTAAGGTTAGGTATAGGTATACTACACCTAAGTAAGAGGTGATTACACCAACTTACCCCAGCTGAGTGATCAGCCAGTTGTGTCAGATTGTTAGGCC
The DNA here is from genome assembly GCF_964204655.1 of Triturus cristatus. Lineage (NCBI taxonomy): Eukaryota > Metazoa > Chordata > Amphibia > Caudata > Salamandridae > Triturus > Triturus cristatus. Next base: position 1,053,761,829 of record NC_140579.1, on the reverse strand, counting down.
AAGCCTGGGGTGGCATAATACATGCTGCAGCCCCTGGCAGGCCTTGGGTACACCAATGCCCTGGGTACCTAGTGTACACTGGTACAGGGGCTGACAGGGTGATCCACTTCCAATTGGTTATGCACCTAGGGTGCATAGTTGTAATTTAGTAGAGAGAACAGCAGGCTGGGGGTCTGATTGGCAGGCCCACAGCCTCAATATGTCAAAAACCAGTGAAGCAAAAAGCAAAAATTTGGGGTGACCATAGGATAGCAGACCCTACTCTCCTACAGTCGTCCTATGCATTAAGATATGTTATTCTTTGGCTATAAAGGAACCTACAGTAGGACTGCACGTCCACTGTACCAGGGCGACAGCAACTACTACAGCTTCGGGACGTGGAGTTCCGCTGGTTGACATCTGCCAGGCAGTCATGTGGGCATCCCTGCTCACGTTCACAAAATATTACTCCCTGGACAGCCAAGTCCGGAGAGATGGCTTTTACGGCCGTTCTGTTCTCCAGGACTTCCGGTATGAACTTGGTTCGCAGACCCACCTCCGGGGTTGGTATTGCTGGGATATCTATTCTAAGGTAAGGAATCTATAACTACGGTCTCTTTCTGATGAACAAGTTACTTACCTTCGGTAACGATGTATCTGTACCCACCCAGCCTCCCGGTTCTGCGAACTGACTTCTAGGGATAGGGACTCCCTTACAGGGGCCTAGTTATGTGCACCAGTGGTCAGTGTCTTGCATAGCTCTGCGCTTCTGGCGTGGAAAGCCGTGTCAGAACTGACGTCAGCGTGCAGGGGCGGCATCTAAGTAGACACTGCGACGTCATCCTGGCGACCACGACGCCGAAGACGAATGCGGAGTCAACCGACGCCACCTAAAGACACGCAGGGGTCCTGCTAAGAAAAAATTCTCCAGATCCTGTCTGACGCCTGGGGGTAATTCTATGGTAAGAAATCTATAACAACTAATGTCTCTTACCGATACATCGTTACCAAAGGTAAATAACTTGTTCTTTGTGATCACTGCGGGTATGAACAAAAACATAATTACACTCATAAAAAGTAAAAGAATTAACTTGATGAATTGTCGTGCTAAAAAAGCAAGTTCATTTCCTGCATGTTGTTCCACCTAATGACAAGTGCACCGATTCTTAACCTTTATAACCTTTGTAATTGGTTTCCTATTCTGATTAGGCAGAGTTATATGTAAAAACTTCAAATAAACTGACTAACAGTAGCGCTTTACACACAGCATATTTCAACATAATTCAAGTGCTTTAATGTCGCCACTCTCATGGCTAAGACGTTTCTAGTGTAAGTGTTCAACTTCAATATTACACAATGCACTATTTTTAATTAGAGTAATGCCCAAGAGTCACAGTTAATGTTTGTCCTCTATTGTTGCAGCAATAGCCTAAATAAGGTTTTCATTCAAATTGGTTAAAAAAAAAGTCTGTGCAGCCTTTCAATTCTTTCACGCATGTCAGTAACGTCTTATTGCCTACTCTTCTGCAGTCCGGTCATTTTAAGAATCACCTTAATTTTACCTCCTTATAAGAGAAGGCCATCAAATCCTCAATCTCCGACTCAGGCTGCCAGGACCAATACTTTCTTCATTATCACAAGTTACTGTGTTCAAAGCTGCAAACTGTAATTAAGTGCTCAATTCCGGTGCTCCAATCGTCTAAACTCACAGCTTCCATCCCCCACCTCTTGGCAAATGCCACGGTGTCCAGCTCTAAAAGCCATTGACATTCTAGTGAAGGGTGCAGGCTTTCGAGGCAGAGTGGCTCCACCGGGAGCATACAAGGGCTCTCCACGTCGACCCCATCGACCCGGCCAACCTGCTTCCACAGATCCTTCATAGCCATATTTTTTCGGGGGCCAGCTGAAAAGCACAATGCAACTCCTGGTTTGCGGTTATTACGGCTGGCTACCAGAACGCTGGTGGTGCATGTGTAAAAGTGCTACCGCAGTGCTTTTAAATCACCACAACTCCTTTCCCCTATAAGAAAGACATGGCACTCTGGGATGCAAGGAATTCCGTTCCCGAGAGGTCGAAGCGCGTTATCTTGTACCCGAATGAATTGGATTTATTTGCACCCACAACTGGTGTGGCTCGTTCCTTTACCACGATTCTGGTAAGAATCTTGTGTGTATGTATGTATATATGTATATATATGTGTGTGTGTGTGTGTGTGTGTGTGTGTGTGTGTGTGTGTGTGTGTGTGTGTGTATATATATCCACCCACAGTTCCCGTTTTTCTCCTCCAACGTTTTATGGCAGAAACGGATACGGACCACAAAGTAAGTGCAAGATTATTTATTGATAGTGCAAGTCGCCATGACTCGTTTCAGCCCCTCTTCTGGCCTTGATCACATGACATAGTTGAATATTGTCATTGGCTTTTAAACTGACTAGTGCAAGAGTAATGATTGACACGTGGTACTTTGTTTCAATCAACATGAAAGAAACATCTCTCAATGGTTTTTCGTAAGTCTTTTGTACTCATGCGTTGCCATAGTGATATTCTGACAGTTGCAAACCCATAAAAATTAGTACATTCTGTCTTAAAATTATACTGGTTATTTGGTCAAATGTATGTTGTTGCAAAATACTTTACGCTAAAATCATATTCAATTTAAATCATGCAAAATTGTGCTAAAGTGCTTACGTGAATGTATAACTTCCAACCTTATTACCCAGTATTTTGAATCCAGGTACTCGACATAATATTTTATATATTTACCACAGCTAGACTTAATCTGTACAATCATGGTACTGGAGCCCCAGTTACCAGCTCTGAGCTTTTGTGATACATTGGTGATCATCCTTACGTTCTTTTCTTTTATCGATTTTTTTTTTTTCTCTCGGTTTAAATACCCTATTTGGTCAAACATCAAGCATTGTAGATCAGTGAGATATTCATGATTGATTGTGTTGTCGATATCCTCGTATTATCATTGTCCTTTATGACATTTCCTAATCTATATATACATAAATAAATGCGCATTGTAATAAATATCATATAAGCAATACAATACAATCCATCATAGATCAAATTTGCTTAAATATTCATGTATGCATCAATAAATATGTATAAATAAAACACTAAAATGTCAATAAATATCCAATAAATACGTATGTAAAATCCATGGTCGTCATACACTGATAAAAATGCTTTTCTAAATCCTATCTAAGACATCAGCAAATTATATCGACATGGACTTAAATAATTAAAGATATGTAAAAAGATCCTCCGTTATGTTTAAACCTGATGGTTGTTTGGTGTTAAGTTTCAATATGTATCTAGTCTCCAACTGGCATAGTCTGTGTTCTCTATTGCCGCCCCTTCTGATTGGTGGTACCGAATCTGACAAAATACCTGAGATCCTGACTTTTTGACTGATGTTTGGTTTTAAAATGGCATGCCACCGGGTAAGTGTTGTCTTGGTTGTTGATTGCCCTAAAGTGCTGTAAAATCCTTTTATGTACTTGTAACTTTGTGCTTCCTACGTATTATAGGTTGCACGGGCATGTTAAGACATACACTGCAAATTCTGTCTTGCATGTAAGTAATTTTGTTATTTTGTGTCTTCTATCACTAAAAGGAGTAGTATAGGTTATTTTATTGTCTCCTTGTTGGCACGCCTTGCATGTTCTACATTTTAAAAAACCTGTGTGAGTTTGCAGCCAATTAGTTGCCTCAGTGATCTCCGGGCTGGTTTTAACTAAGTCATCTCTCATAGATCGGCCCCTACTGTATGTAATGGATGGTCTCTTAGGCAATTTCAGGCCAATCAGTGGGTCGTTGAGAACTATAGGCCAGTTACGAGATATTATAGATTGGATCTTTTTGTGTTGCTGACAGTATTGGATTATAATCCTAAACTCATTTTTGGTTTCATCGATCATAGTTTCTGTTCTAAATGGGCTTTCACCATCCTCTGTTAGTTTTCCAGTCAGCAAATCCTCTCTACTTTTACGCATGGATTTGAAAATGGCATGGTCAATGACCTGTTCTGAGTATCCCCTTTCTAGAAACCGCAATTTGCTGTCTGTCTGAGCTATTAGTAGGTCTCTTTCATTACTATGGATACGCCTCAGCCGAAGCATCTCCCCATAGGGGATACTGGTCACTAAGTGTTTGACATGGGTGCTGCTCACATGGAGTGTTGAGTTTCCAGCAGTTTCCTTGCGGTATAATTTTGTTTAAATTTTATTCTCCGCTATGTAGACATGAGTGTCTAGGAAACTGACTTGTGGTGCTAATATCCGCAGTAAAATTTAAGTTCAAATCATTTACATTTATGGCTTGCACAAAATCTTGGGCCTAGCGGCATTGCCATCCCATATGATGAACAAATCATCGATGAAACGCAGCCATAATTTAACCTTAGTTACCATTGTCTCCCGGTGTTAGGTCATGAGGACCAACTCCTCCCACCAGCCCATGTGTAAACACGCGTAGATGGTAGAGAAGCTGGCCCCCTTCGCCACACCTCTAGTTTGTCTGTATAACAGGTTATTAAACATAAATATATTGATCATCAAACAAACATCAACCATCTCAATCAGCATCTTCTTGTGATCCACTGTTGCCCATTATGTTCTCTAAGAAGTGGTCTAAGGCTCGCAGTCCATCTGTATGTTGAATACTTGTGTAAAGCGAGGTTACATCAAGGGCTATAAACAAATAACTCTGTTTTCATATAAAATCTTTGAGTTTTCTCAGAAAGTCGCTAGTATCTCTCACATATGATTGAAAAGCCTTGACCAGATTCTGAAGAAAGAAATCCACATATTGAGATGTATGTTCAAGAAACCCATTCCTGGCTGATATTATTGGTCTGCCTGGCGGATTTAAAGGATCTTTGTGGATCTTGGGCACAAAATAAATCGTAGGTACAACTGGATGGTTGTTCTTTAAAAATTTGAATTCCTGTACAGCAATTAAGTTGTTGTTTTTCTGTCGACAATTTTTTATTAAAAAACGCATACATTGTTTTCAGTTCTGATCCACTGCTTTTAGTGTAGCAAGTTCTATCATTCAATTGATTATAGGCTTCCTTGGAGTATTTTTCTTTGGACTTTAGCACTATGTTCCCACCTTTGTCTGAATTGCGAAGGACAACATTGTTGTTTTCTTTGAGTTTTTAAATCAATTCATTGTAGTCATTCTGTTTGTTGTATTTAGATGTTCCACTGTTCATCTTGATGTTGAGTTCTTTCAACTGCTCTGTTACCCGCTCATGGAAGATATCGATTGAATCCCGCAACATAACTGGATTGAATGTTGATTTGGGTTTGAACTGGGTTAATGGCCCCCGTGCATGAGTGGTGCCACTCTGATGAACCGATTGACCTGATGTATTCGGTACAGCGTCAGATATTTCATATTCATAATTGCTTGTTACTGAGCTGTGGTCCCATAGTTCCTGCATTTCATTGACAAATGACGTGTTAGATTGTGTAGATGCTTGTAAGTCTTGTGTCCAAATTTCTACCTCCCCAGTCGTATTCAACCTGTTGTCATATTTTTTGTTGGTCAAATGGAATTTCTTGAGTTTTAGTTTTCTAGTACTTTTAAAGATATCCAATATTGTTTTTGCATAATAAAAATTCCTCACAGGGCAGAATGTTAGTCCCAAACTCAAGATTCGTTCGTCGTTATCGCTTAGTTTTGCATTCGATAGGTTCACGATTGTCTTATTGATGGATCTCGTGCTGTTTATTTGCCCTTCCTCCATCCGCCTCGCTTTCTTTGATTTGTTCCTGAATCTGTTTGCCTTCCTTCGTTGTTTGCATTTGTAGTTATTATTTGGCCGTAGTTGGTTTTTTGTGCACGTGGACAGAGGGTTTGCCTCCTGTCCTCGCATAAAAAACTTAGTTCCTCATCCAGCGTATGTTTTTGTCTCACCTGGTTTGTGCCAAATTCACATTCAGATTCGCTATCAGGAGCTGAACTTAAGTCCGATTGCGATGTACTGGAGGTGTCTTCCCCTGTCCTTGGCTGTTACTATTCTCTTATCTTTAATTGCTCTTAATGCTTCATATTTCTTTGAAAAGGTAAAAATTTGGCCTACCTCATAATCGGTTTTGTCCCTATGGAACTTATAAGTTTTGCGCTCCTTGATTTTGTCTTCCTCCTTCCTTAATTTGAGTGTCACTTCCTGGCGCAGTTTCATCCTTTCCTCAGCTGGTTCCATATTATCCAATTCCTCATTAAGTTTGGCTATTTCCTCGAGTAGCGCTGCCCGATCTATGTCGGCATATTTTATCAGTATTCGCATTAGCCGTTTAGATATATATATATATCATTTATATATGCAACAGTGCACATGAGCAATAGACACAGAAGAGTAATACCCATGTGGCTGCCTTCCTATACATGTATAAATACATATAGATAACAAACCTCATTTGCCAATGTTGCATACAATTAAAATTGAACTGTCGTGCAAGCATATTTAAAACCAGTGTTACACTCATGAATAATCCACCAGAAAAAAAATGAGGACTCTGGTAAAATACCAATGCCCAGATCCTCATGTCTGAAACTACACAGGCAAAATAACTGGGTAAAAGCCCACATGCAATGTTGAATTTTAAAAAATTGCAAAGGCACAGGGAAATCATTTTGATAACAGGGCATAGTTTCTTTCAATGGCACTGAACAAGCAGTTCTTCGTAATAGCATATTTTCGTGGCGCACCGATCCCTTTAAAAACATTGGCAGAAGGAGGAGAAAAGTATTGTTTGTGGAGATTTTTGTCCTACATTTTGCGAAGTACACAGAGTTCATTCCTTGCAGTGAATCCCTTGACCCTTTCAGTGCTTACAAATTCCTCATTGAGCATCTGTTTCCCAATATAATGAAAGGGTCCGTGCTTCTGATGTAAGCTTCCTCCTCTCGTGTGCTAATCACTTGATTTACCACCACACGAACTGAAAAGGCACTGCATGTTAAATCTTGGTGCTGTTATCCTCTGCATAATCCTCCCTGTTCTGCAATCTTCCAACCCCTCTTCCCTTGTAAGCGGTAAATACTCGTGTTCCGTTCCCTAAAACACCCTTGCCAACCAAATGCACTTACCCACCTGAAAAACCTAAAAACACTTTGTCACCCAAATACCCTCACATACTCTGCTGAACCCTAAAAATTTCCCTGCCATCCAAATACCCCTAGCTACCCTAAAAACACCCATGCTAACTAAATACCCTCACCCACCCTAAACCCTGAAAATAACCTTCCAACCAAATACCCTCACCCACCCAAACTCTAAAAACACCCATACCACGTAAATACCCTTACCCAACCAAAACCCTAAAAAAAAAACTTTACGCCCAAATAACCTCACCTACCCTAAACCCTAAAAACATCCTTGCCACCCAAATACTCACTAACCCTAAAAACACCTTTGACACCCAAATGCCCTAACCCACCCTAAACCTTAAAAGCACCCTTGCCACCCAAATACCCTCCTCCACCCTAAAAACACCTTATACTTAGGAAATAATTTAAAAAAACTGTAGAAATTCACTGAAAAAAAACAAAGGTTGCAGGGACGTTATAGTTGGGCTCAGATTTTACACACACAAAACTAGAAATTCAGCAGTTATAGTTAGCTGAGATAAGTATAGCTTTCGCCCTTTCTGTGCACTGCGTATAACCTCACATATTACATCACTCATGACAAGGTCAGTGACAACACTTATGACATTTTAAATGACATCACTGGTGACATCATACTCCCCTCAAAAATGCGCTGGGCCGTAGGGGATGGGGTCCCGGGGCCAAAAGAGGCACAGGGAAGGGACCCTCGGGTTGGCTGCCTTTATGGCGAGGTCCTGCAGCTAACTCCCAGCTGCGCACGGCCAAAGGCTGTGGGCGGCAGCAGTTGGATTAACGTATGGTAATTACATTTTACTTTACGTTTTAAAAAAACTACAAATTCACTGAAAAAAACAAAGGTTTCAGGGACGTTGTCACTTGACATCACTGATGACATTCAGTGAGTGTAAGTGTTTTGTAAAAATTTCTAAAACTTAAAGATATATACTAAGCTACTGCATTAGTGAAATTTATATTCTTTTTGTACTGCTAATGAGTGATACTATCTGTAACATATGTCATATGATCTATAACCCCGTTTTTGAAGCGGGTGTACTATTCATCTGTGAACTAGCCTCTAAACTGGCACGTCCTCTGCTGATGTATGTGTATGATAGTGCTTTGGGACATTCTAAAATGCTCATTAAGACTTCACTCCACACTGATGGCTGAGTATAGTTCTGTTTTATGACATACTGAGCAGTTTCCTTAGTCCTCTCTTACTTTTATGATGAATGTCTGTAGTAGTAGATTGTAAGAAATTTGTCTGTTCACTAAGACCTATCTCTAGGGTGATGATCACGCTCCTTGATATTCCCAGTAAGTTATATGCAAAATACCTCCTAGGGCTGGTAGAGGATTGGGTAAGCGAAGCTAATATTTTCCTGAGATGGTTGTCTTATATTAAATCTTGTAGTAGAAAAATATGCCTTTAAGTCATGTATTGACTTGTCAACAGTGATTGTCACGATTACTAGACTTTTACTTCTGTAGAAGATGAGGAAATTGGAGTGGCCATCAGGTCTGCTAAAACTGATTACCCAGCTACATGAAGGCTCATGGACCAGAGTGGAATTGGGGGGAAATGGTGCATTAACAAGAAAAATCGATAGCCCTAATGGATTAAGGCAGGGGTGTATATTGGTCCTGTTTCTGTTTTCGATATATATATATATATAGCGGACGCTATGGTAGGATTAAATGCGGTCCAAGCATTTCTGCCAAAACGTGAAAATGGGGCCATCCCAGTAATGTTTTATGCCAATGATATGGTTTTGATAGATCTGACGCCGGTCGGCTTGCAGAGACTGTTGGGTGCATTTGCGGAGTTTAGCAGGTCCAACTTTTCAAAAATAAATACGGCTAAGACTGAGGTAATGATTTTTACGTAGGGAGGAGACAGAAGTGAAGGTCTAAGTGGTGGCTAAATGCAGCTCTAGTAGAGGACGTAAAAGAATATCGCTATCTTGGCCTTCTTTTTAGATATAATCTTAATTCTACTCCGCATATAGATATATAAAAAGGGAGGGTTATGGCCATTGCAGGAGCTTTATTTAGGATGGATGTTGCACTGGGTCATGAATCCATCGAAATGCTCAGAGAGACATACAATGCAAAGAAAGTGAGTTTGCTGTTGTATGGGTGTGAGGTTTTTCCCATAAGATTTGCAAGAAGAATGCAAATCATCAAAATTAATGTTTGAGAGAAATGGTTGGCCCTACCCAGAGGAACTGTAAACACTGCATTGAGACTTGAACTGGTCTTAACAAGTGTCCTATTTAAGTATGAGCAACGGCTCCTTAGTTATTGCCTTGGCCTTCTTAGAGCGAAAGAGGTTTCCTTGAGGAAAATTATAATCCAGCCTGCGGAAAAGTATGCCGATAAGTGGATGGCTAACCTCTGAATATGAAGGCTTCATTAGATGTTAGTCGGGGAGAAACTGCATGGGCTGTCCTTTACACAGCAGAAGCATACAATAAAGCATTTAGTGCTTTGGAGGAGTGATTTAGAAGATTTGTGTAAGAAAGATAAACTGTGCCATTTAAAGGATGTAAGGTACGGGAGCATAGTCAGTCTTGCTTGCGGGATATAAAGAGTACACAAATAAGGAGGTGGGCATTAAAGGTTAGATTGGGGCAAGTACCAGCTTTTATATGGTGGAAGCTGGTCCAGCAACCCTGGATGGAGAAAGCTATGTATCCACGGGACCACTGACATTTTTGTATTTACTTATAATTTGCCCCAGTTTTGCAGCTTGTAGAAGAACGCTGTTGCTTCCGACCTTTAGATTGATCTAGATTCGGCATACAAAGGGTCTCCTTCAATGAGTTTTAGGATGTGATAATATACCCGTGTGTTATGCAGTAGGGACATTTTTGGCCGTTGATCAGGATCAGTTAACTAAGAAAAAAGGCTTGCCGCAATAGGGAGATGGAATGGGTATACAAAGGTTGTTACGTTTTAGTTATATCCCCAAACATAAGAAAGGGTAGTGTGAGGAAAGGTAATTTTTCTTAATAGTAATTGAACATGCGCTCTGCACTTTGCTGTCTTATTTATGCACAAAGGAAAAAGCACTTTCTTTACATTTATAAGTGATTATTTTCAGTATAAAATTTGTTAAGGTCTGTCTTATTTAAGGGTAAATGGTTTAGAGAGGACTGTTGAATTATAATGTTCGAGGCATATGAGCTGCAGATCATATACTTTTGCATTGGTCGCCATCTAGTGTTGGGCTCGGATGTTTGCACTTTGTTTTTGTCTTGGAAGAAGTCTTTGTAGTCACGAGGTAGATGACTCCTCCCTAGGTCGATAGTGTGCCTGGGCATCGACTCCATCCTTAGATTGTTTTTTTCCGCCTTCGGGTTCAGATGTGCATTGTTGCGCTCCGGGTCGATAACGGTTTCGAATCCCCCTTCGACGTGCAATCCACTCCAATCGACCTTTATCTTAGACTCAGGCCTTTGGACCTCTCCGCACCAACCACGCCTGCAGTCAATGGAAAGGACTCCTTAAAAAAAATACCCCGGGTGTGGTGCTAAGTTCCCACACACAGACTTGCACCAGGTTTGCAATCTCTGCCTCTCCCCGGAGAATGAAGAGAAAAACTGCCAAGCCTGTGATTCTTTCAGGTCGAAGAAAACCATCCGTGATCGTCGGCTCAACGTCACGAAATGTCTTGCGGAAGCAGCTCGATTCCAGATATCTTCGGAGGAGACCCCAATCTTCAACCAGAACGATCGGGTGAGGAGGAAGATATCTCCGTCTCCGTGGCTGACTACTCTGACGCCGAAGAAGAGACAGTCACCCCAGTTCAGCGGTCCGTGAGTACCGAAACCCCTTACCCAAAAACCAAACCGAAGGCCCTGGTAACACCCTCGCCCTCCGGCGCGGGTCGACACCGGCAACTTATTTCAAATGCCCCGCCTTCGGGCCTGGCTATGAAACCTAAACATAAGCCTACCGACTCGGGCTCGAGTCAACCCCTTGCTGGCGGCGGAAAATCCTCCTCCGGTGTTTCAAGCCTCTACGTTTATACGCTTGAACTGTTCATACTGAATCGCGCACACGAGCTACCTTCATTTTCCGGCAGTTTCTTGTGCCCACACACACCCGCCTTTCGGTGCTGTGTTCTTCTGTGCATATCTGCCTGCAACCATTTACCTGTCAACTTCTCGTGTTCAGCATATCCATACGCCATTATCCCAGAACTGAACACCACAACTCATAGTTTTAGCCTACTTTGCAGCCTTGATTAGATGCGCGTTTTACCTCTTATCCCTCAGATGAGGTTTTAATATGAATGTTTCCCCGTTTTCTCCTCCCCATGCACCCAGCCACAGGTTACTTTTGAACCTAGTGCCATCCCAACTACGTAATACAGTGCAACATAGAGAACTCTGAACCTATGTTATTCACTCTACGCAACCTTCTGTGAGTATATGGCTACTGTCTTTGTCCCCTTTTGTACTCCTTTCAGCTTGTGTAAATCATGACCCTAGCGACTATGCTCCCGCTTCTGTCTCCGCTACTTTGTAGGAGCCGTGCAGGCCCTGAACTCTAATTCCCAGCACAAAGGATCCCTGCTGATGCTGGTAATTCATACTCCTTAGTATACACCCCTTGGATTTACTCCCTTTTACCAGACACACCCCATTAATCGTTTATCATTGCTTTTAGGTGCCCCCATTCCTTCACCCGCCCCCCTCGTCCTGATGAAGACCCCACCTCCAAGACGCTCAGTTTGCTGGTTCCCTTAGGAGTCGAAACGTCGACTTTTTCTCTTTCACACATACCTGGATGACAGTGAATCATTAACTGCATCAGTTGCTTATGATTTTGCATTTATTGTTTGTGCCAGAAATCTGGCTGGTTAGGTTCCCTACCATTGTATGTTGATGTGTATACATGCACCGCCTTTCCACTGCACAACCACTTGCACTGATCCCAATTTCACCACTTGTCACCTCACGTTATTTGCACCTGTCTTCTAAAAATTGCAGAATGCAAAATACAGTCTATCTTGTGAATCATTGATCTATTGACAACCGTTTCTGAAATCGATTAAATTTCAAACCTTTACTGTATATTTCTTGGTGTTGTCATATTTTCTTTTTCCATTTACCATATATTGGCTGTTGATACACTGTGAATAATTTCCACTGTGACTATCCTTTTGTGTACCGGAAAATCCTCTTCGGCACCAAAGCAACAAGGTAATGACTCTTCCTCGACGCCTAAAACACCCCCGACGCCGAAGCCCTCGGTATCGAAACATAGCGAGGGCAAACATTCGGAACCGAAGAAATCTTCGGAGCTGAAAAAGGCTTCGGACTCCAAAAAATCGTCGGAGCCGAAAAAAGCTTCAGAGTTGCTAAAAAGTCTAAAACCCCACAGAAAGCCTCACAGACTGCATCCAAAGAAGGTTCGGACCCAAAAACGTCAAAATCTTCAGCACCGAACAAAGATAACCTACACCTGAATTTCCAGATCCAAAACAAAAAACTTTCTTTATTGATCCAAACGAGGGCAAACTAGTCGCCAAGCCTCCAAAAATGAGGAAACTGGACACTACAGAGAAACCTGCAATACCTCTAAAAAAACAGGACATGGGCACTAACACTTCCCCACGTCCTTCTCCTCCCCCAGTTAATCCACATCTGTTAATTTCTCCACCACATTCCCCACAACCTATAGTTTCACCTCAAACATCAGATACTGATGACGACACTGGTGGGAATATATATCCACAGGGGGATGATGATGACTCACATGATCCCACAGGACGTAGACCCCAAGGGTGACTACAATACAGATCCCAACCCACATAATGACCCGAATCTCTATCCATCTAAACCGTCACCTCCAGATGACAACACTGGTTTTGCACAACTAATCAAGAAGGCTGCTCAATACCACGGGGTCCCCTTACACTCCAACCCCTTAGATGCGGATTTTTTGCTAGAAACCTTCGCACCCTCGCAGAAATTAACATCCACCCTGTCAATTTAAAAGGCTTGCTGAAACGTGCCCCAGACGTTTTTAAGGACCCAGTCAGAGCCAGGGTTCTCAACTCCAGGGTGGATAAAAAATATAAAGCAGCTCCCAATGACCCAATATATATTAAATGTCAGATTCCATTGGATTCCCTGGCAGTAACTAACGCACGCAAGAGGGCAAACTCACAGGGTACAGGCGACACCCCCACCCTCCTGATAAGGAATCCAAATTAATCAACGCATCCGGAAAACGTGTTGCGTCGCACGCTGCAAACCATTGGTGTATCACCAATGCCCAAGCTTTATTGGCCAGGTATGACAGGGCTCACTATGATGAGCTTGAAAAGATCATAGAACACCTTCCTGACCAATACAAACAAAAAGCCAACAACCTTATCCAAGAAGACAAGTTGATTTCAAACACCTCAATAAAATCTGCCTTTGATGTGGCCGATACCGCATCTCATGCAAATAACACTAGCGTGTTGTTGTGCAGACACACTTGGCTCCGGATTTCCGGTTTCGAGCAGGAGGTTCAAACGGCTATTTTAAATCAACCGTTTCATCAGGAACATCTTTTCGGATCCGCAGTCGACACATCCCTGGAAAAGATGAAATAGGATACCGAGACTGCTATGTCTATGGGGGCCTTACAGTTCCCTTCCCCTAGAGGCTCCTTTTGCCGCCCCTTCTATAGAGCCGGCTCCAAAATCATGGGTTCAGAACATCCCACTTCTTCCTACAAAAGCCCCACTCAAACAGCCTCCAAAGGATACTTTTGCGGATGCTACAGAGGCAACAACAATAAGGGAAGAGGTCGTGGCAACAATAGCCGCACCTCCCCTACCACTAAACAGTGACTTTCTTGCACTTCCCCCGATCATCCCACTCCTGTCGGGAGACGTCTCTTACAGTTCCTACCTGTCTGGAATTCCATCACAACAGACAAGTGGGTAAGACAAATTATCCAGTATGGTTATCGCCTGGAACTCACTTCTGCTCCCCCAAACATTCCTCCCAGACAGCGTCCCATGTCTTCGGAACATCTAACACTTCTCAAGCAAGAGGTTCTCTCTCTTTCAACAAAGCATGCAATAGAACCAGTCCTCGTACCTCATCAAGCCACAGGGGTTGACTCCCTCTATTTCTTAATTCCAAAGAAGGACGGCTCTCTCAGGCCCATACTGGCCCTCAGACTGCTAAACCTAGACATTCAGTCAGATCACTTCCACATGGTCACTCTCCAACAGGTGCTCCCACTACTGCAGCAGGGTGACTTTCTCCCCACTCTGGATCTAATGGACGCCTACTTCCATATTCCCATTCATCCTGCTCACAGGAAATACCTCAGGTTTGTGGTAGATGGCCAACACTACCAATTCAAAGTCCTCCCGTTTGGGGTGACTACAGAGTCTTCAAGTGCCTTGCAGTAGTTGCAGCCCACTTAATGAGACAGCACATTCATGTCTTCCCTTACCTGGACGACTGGCTCATAAAAGCCAAATCATACAGCCGTTGTGTGCAACACACACACAAAACAATGCAACTGCTTTACAACTTGGGATTCACAGTATATCCTACTAAATCCCATCTCCAACCGTCCAGCATACAACAATACCTAGGGGCTACAATAGACACTTCATTAGCTCTATCATATCCCAATCCAGTCAGGCTAAGCGCCATACAGACTCTAATCCAAAACTTTAAGCCTCAACACTCACTACCAGCTTGAGTGTTCATGCAGATGATCGGGATGATGGCCTCTTGCATTCTTCTCGTCCCTTATGCAAGACTCCAGATGCGTCCCTTACAAGAATATTTGGCACATCAGTGGAACCAGGCTCAAGGTCAGCTGACAGATCTGGCGTTAGTGGAAGACCGCACCCATCGCTCTCTGCAGTGGTGGAATACACAAACCTTTCCAAAGGGCGGCCGTTTCTCGACCTGGTTCCACAGACAGCGCTAACAGCAGATGCATCGCTCACCGGTTGGGGAGCTCATCTTCAAACCCATACCATTCAGGGCATATGGACCCCCCAACAAAAACAATTCCACATAAACTACCTGGAATTGTCAGCAATCTTCCTAGCGTTAAAATCCTTTCAACTCCACCTTGTAGGCAAATTTGTCCTGGTCCATATAGTCAACATAACAGCAATGTACTACATACAGAAGCAAGGGGGAACACACTTGCTACAGCTTTCACACCTAGCTCAAACGATATGGAGTTGTGCCATTCCACAAAGAATATATCTCCATGCAGAACACCTCCAAGGGGTACACAATCATATCGCAGATCTGCTCAGTCATCAAACTCCGCAGATTCACAAATGGGAACTTCATCCTCAAGTTCTGCTTCCATTCTTTCAGATGTGGGGCCACCCAGAAATAGATCTGTTCGCCACACAGCAAAACGCAAAATGCCCAACCTTCGCGTCCAGGTATCCACACCCATTGTCCAAAGGCAATGCGATATGGATGAACTGGTCAGGCAAATTTGCTTACGCTTTTCCACCTCTCCCACTCATTCTGTTAGTGGTTCGGAAACTCAAACAGCATTCTCTCACAATGATCCTGGTTGCTCCAACATGGGCCCGGCAACCATGGTTCTCAAACCTATTGGAAACTATCAGTAGTTCCTCATCAAAAGCTACGCCTCTCACCGAAGCTTCTCACTCAGAACAATGGAGAGATAAGACATCCAGATCCCAATCAACTCAACCTTGCAATCTGGCACCTGAGGACTTAGAGTTTGGCTACCTTAATCTCCCGCAAGACTGTATGAACGTCATTAAAGAAGCTAGACGTTCTACCACCAGGGCATGCTATGCAGCAAAGTGGAAACTATTTGTCATTTATTGCACAAACCACCAAAAAAAAAACACTAGATGCTTCTATTCAAAACATTATCTGCTACCTCTTACATCTACAACAATGTAACCTAGCATACACATCTATTAGGCTACATCTAGCTGTCATCATAGCCTCCCTCCAAAACAGACAACACTTGTCTTTGTTTCGAGGGCCCGCTATCAAAGCCTTTATGGAGGGATTGAAGAGAATAATTCCACCCAGAGTTCCACCCTCTCCAGTGTGGAACCTAAATGTGGTCCTTACCAGACTCATAGGTCCCCCTTTTGAACCTCTCCACAAATGCGAACTACAATTCCTCACTTGGAAAGTAGCTTTTCTAGTCGCTATCACATCTCCCAGAAGAGTTTGTGAACTCCAGGCATTAACCATACAAGAACCATTTTTAGAAATCTATCATAACAAAGTGGTTCTTAGGACTATCCCTAAATTTTTACCCAAAGTCGTATTTGCCTTCCATCTCAACCAATCGGTTGAACTCCCAGGGTTTTTCCCTCAACCAGACTCAGTGGCAGAACGAGCTCTTCACACGTTGCACCTTAAAAGAGAAATACTTTACTACATTGAAAGGACAAAATCCTTTAAAAAGACCAAACAACTCTTTGTGGCCTTCTCACCACCTCATAGAACAGGAATTGCAAGGTGGATTGTTAAATGCTTCCAAATATGTTATATCAAATCCAAACGCACATTAACCATTCCCCCGAGCTCATTCCACACGCAAACTAGGGGCTTCTACGGCATTCTTTGGCAACATTCCCCTAGATGACATCTGCAAAGCAGCAACTTGGGTGACACCACACACCTTCATAAAACACTATTGTGTAGATGTGCAGGCAAAACAACAAGCTAGTGTGGGCCAGGCTGTATTAAGAACACTTTTTCATACCACTGCAACTGATACAGGTAGCCACCGCTGAGGAGGTAACTTCTATATAGTCTATTCAAAAGTATACAATCTGCAGCTCATTTGCCTCGAACGGAAAATGCTACTTACCAGTATGCATCTGTTCTTGGCATGTAGAGCTGCAGATTTGTATACGCCCACCCACCTCCCCAGATACCTCTATCTGTTCCAGTAATATCTTACTTAGATGCATTACACATGGAGATCTCTTTCTATTTCATACTACTCCATCATGACCCTTTATGGCAAAACAATTTAAGGATGGAGTCCATGCGCACTATCATCCTAGGGAGGAGTCATCTACCTCGTGACTACAAAGACTTCTTTCAAGACAAAAACAAAGTGTAAACATCCAAGCCCAACACCATATGGCGATCTATGCAAAAGTATACAAATCTGCAACTCTACATGCCAAGAACAGATGCATACTGGTAAGTAGCATTTTCCTTCTCTTCTATTAGCATGTAATTATATTTTGAATATAAGAAATTGTTGTTTGTACATGTTGATTCTTATATTTAATGTTTTTGATTACTCGCCCAAGAGATAAAAATTATCTCACCCATTAAATTATTGTATTCGTTTTCACCGAAGTGGATTGTATTCTGCACAGAGATAATGTTACCCCCGTCTGGAAAAATATGGAAGAAATGTTCCCGTGCTAGGTGGTTAATGTCTGTCATCTTATTATGTGAAATTAGAGATTTTAAGGTTTATAGACATAGAAGGGTCAGGGTTAAAACGAGTACTTGTAGATTTTAAATGCTTTTATGTGGGAGGTAGAAGTATATTTGTATATTAGCAGCCAAAGGTTTCTCTCAGTTGTAAAAGTTTACGTTTTTAAATATGATTTGAGTTATGCATGTATATGAACTGTTTATATGGCCTTTTTAGGCATCACATCAAACTGTTAAAAAATGTAAACTCCAGGGTGATGGCTCAGTGTAGTAGACATTTACAACTTACAACAGGCTCACATCTCTGTTCACACCTTTCCTGCAGGATAAAGAATAATTTTACTAGTGGTTTGTGACACAGTGGCCTGTCTGATAAGACCTCTCTACTTGTTGTATGTTGTAGTGGTTTGTTGCAAAGCTCACATTCACACTAAAACCTCTTTCCAGGTTCATGCATGGAGTTGTTGTGGTTTCCAGTAGACTAGCCTATATGGTTAGACGTTTTACTTTTGTTATTAGTGTTTAGACTAGTGTTTCAGACCAGACTGGGCTATCCGCTGAGAACTGTCTTGTATGTGATAGAGTGTAGTAGTTGATAAGGTTACAGTGAGCTCTGCACTCTGTCTCTCACCTGTGTATTATTTAAAAAAAAGAAATTACTGGTATTTTATGAAGTATATTGAAGTTTTCTTTGCTGGGTGATGTCATCAGTGATGTAATTTGAGATGTCATCAGTGATGTCACTGACCATGTCATGAGTGATGTAATATGTGAGATCATAAGCAGTGCATTGCGGCGGCGTACGTTAGTTACTCAAGTAACTATTTCTGCTGAATTTCTATGGTTTTGTGTGTGTAAAATTTGAGCCTAACTTAAACGTTTCTGTAAACTTTGTTTTTTTCATTGAATATCTAAGGTTTTTTAATGCTATTTCCTAACAATAACGTCTCTGTAACCTTTGCTTTTTTCAGTGAATTTCTATGGTTTTTTTACGTAAAGTAAAATTTTATTACCATACGTTAATCCAACCGCTGCTGTGCACAGCCTTTGGCCGTGCAGGGGAATGGCTGTAAGGCCTGACCGTAAAGGCACCCAACCCCCGGGTCCCTTTTGGCCCCAGGGACCCCATCCCCAACGTCCCGGTGCATTTTCTAAGGGTCCCCGGGCATGGCAACATATTTCAGGCGGAGGAGGGCCTGGTTTTATGGACAAAGTGTGTGTCCTGTTTCCTACCCAGGGTACTCACCACACTATGACCTCCTGCTTCCAGTGGAAGCCGCCATTGCTCCTGCCCTCACGGGAGACGCAGAAGCCCGTCCTTCCGAGCTTGTTTTCCCCTTTGGCTGTGTTGCGCCCTGACCCCACAACTGTCATTCCCTTACGGATCTTAGCCTGCGCTGACTTCTCCCCATACTTTCGAGGCCCGGAGAGGGATCGACGACACACTGCTGTTCCTCCTTCAAATGTTGGTGACTTTCCCTTCCCATTCAGCCTTGTTCCTGGGGTAGGTGTTCTCTCTGACTTTTCAGCCGGTTCGGTTTGCACGCATTGCCCGCCATTTTGTTGTGAAGTATTTACCTCCATGACCTGGACCCTCCATCTTGCGGCTGCAACTGACACATGGTCTGATCCTCACTGTTGGTCAGCGCCTTCCTTCCGCCTTTTGACCATCACCCTCAGTTTACCCCTGTATTTGAATCTTGCCTCTTCACGCCATTATCCCAATCAGGCACCCTTCACGTCTTTATTTTGCAGTCCAACGCGGTGAGGGTGACCGGCCTCACACTGGGAGATCTCAGGAATCGCCACTTGTTTTGTCAACTTCTGACCTTTATGGTGTTCCCTGCCAGTACTTTACCCCTAGGCCTGCTCCATTGGTCTTGTTTTACACATCATTTAACTGAACCAGCAACCAATGTAGCTGTCATTTTAGGTAATGTTTTCTTCGGGGACGCTTACGGACCCAAGACCACCGCCCCTAAGTGCAACACCACCTGAACACCTGGCTGAAAGATGGCAAGAATTTCCTGCTCTGTAAATATGTAATATATAATTGTCCAAGCCTAATCGCTGTTAAAATGTAATCCTGAGTGAATTTACAATTTGTATATATATATATATATATATATAACTGTAACCACTAGTATATGTAGTAGACCTTTGTACTTACTTCCACTCCTATGTGATCTTAGAGTTTATCTGTTTGTATCTCTTCCTTGAGTGACTTTACAACTTGTATATTTGCAATTTTTTCTGTTTGTATCTCTTATGTAACTCATGTAATCAATTGGCGGTGCGTCCATTGGGGCGCTGGGGTGTTGCCCCACTAATGCCACGGCCCCATTCATCGTTTAAATAAATTACAAGTAACAAATTCTTCGTTCTACTCCTGACGCAAATTCCAATCAGGACTCCTGATTGGAATTAGCGTCAGAAGTAGAACGAGGGACGCTGAAGGGGGTGGGGCTGTGGCAGCACTCAGGGTTTGAGTGACAGCGCACTAGACAGCAATAGTGCGCATGTTCGGTTTTGGGCTGGTCATTTTTACGACCAGCCCAAACATGCGCACTAGCCTTCCCCTTAGGAGAGCGAGGGTTGCTTCATGCCGCAGCCCCCGGTCTCCTAATGGGTGGGGAGCATCCCTGCTCAAGCCAATCCTGGCGCTGCTGGAGCAGCGTCTGGTTTGGCTGAGAGGGGTTGCCAGCCACTCCAGTGACGCATAAGATGTTGAAGGCGCCATCGCAGTACCCCTGCCCAGCAGCAGAGCCGCGCGGACCCGGGTGGTCAGGTAATTTTTTCTTTACTTTATTTTTTAAACACCCCCCCCCCCCGGCACCTGTCCCCGCACGACACCCCCTCCCCCGCGCGAGTATTGCGAGCCGCGACTGGGACTTAATGAAACAATGCTGCGGCTGTGGAAGGGGAGTGGTCTTCAGTCTTATTAATGTTCTCGCTTTCTTAGACATTTTCTGTTCACATCTTGTCGTCTGCATGTTTCACACCTCATCTCTCCCATTTCGCACCCTATTCCCACTCCTGAATGCACTTAGTCGCATTTTCTTCTTCTCCGCCCCTAAAGCACACAATCCTGTAAGCATTGCGTTTTCTTTTACTTTCACCTTGACAATATTTTGACATCCGTGTGTGCCCTTCACACACAAGGCCTGTTACAAACACCTGCGGATGTTTCC
This sequence comes from Triturus cristatus, assembly GCF_964204655.1. Classification (NCBI taxonomy): domain Eukaryota; kingdom Metazoa; phylum Chordata; class Amphibia; order Caudata; family Salamandridae; genus Triturus; species Triturus cristatus. The sequence continues at coordinate 1,053,741,075 of NC_140579.1, read as the reverse complement.
TTTCAAAGTAAGCGCTATACAGAATTCTCAACATCCCGCAAATAACTAGCACACTGAGGAAATGCAAGCGTGAGAACATATTTCTAGAGGAGTTATATCGCTGACATGCATTGATTTCGTGCTATGGCCCCGTTGCAATGTCCATTAGTAATTAACAGCTGCGGCCCGGGGGGACCGGTCCACTTCAGAGCTCTGAGACTGCCGATTGCGGGGTGTGAGAGGCCTCGTCTGGTGGGCCGTGTCTGCGCGCCTTGGAATGTACAGGCGGGTCATGCTGAAACAAGTGAGGCAGCATCACTCACCAGCACAGCATCACTCATCATCACAGGTGGGCGCTGGAGTGGCTCCAGGTTCATGTCTCACCAGGGTAAGACAGCCGAACCTGACATTGTGTGAAAATGCATGCACAAAAATGGCAATGTTCTAATTTCTCAAAAAAAGTAATTTTGCATCTGTGCTGCAGCGCACATATATGCATCCAGTGGGGGAGAACGTTCTCAGTTTGTCTGTGCATTTACATATGTCGTACTACCATACGGCCTACCTGCATGCAGTATCCACTCCGTGACAGCCTTCGCCCCTTCCCTTTTGCCCCTCTCACCCTTGCCACCTTTGGGGGCACCCATTTACCCACTGGGTTGCTACACTCTCCTTGCCAGTCCATCGCTCCCCATAACCGGCCATTGCTTGTCTACCAGCTGCCGCTCAGTTTCCCAGGCCCATGCTGGAAAAACTTTCACAAAGTTTTTTTTTTACTTTGACGCTCTGATACTTGGTAGTTTTGATTACTTTAGGGACTTGTGGCTTAAAGTACCAGGTTGCAAGGTGAAAAAAAGCATGGACTAGGTGAGATACTCGCACATAGACCTGAGAAATTTGAGACTTATAGCCAAGAAAGGAAAAACACTGGGATCTATTTGCGAGAACTACAGACAGTGCCAGCTCGAAGTTTGAAAGCAGTGTGGATATTTTTTTATCTGGATTTAACCAATTAGTTGCCAAAACGGGTGGCTATTCATGTAATACCAATGAATTCTTGTTGGGGGTCAGTTGCCCGCTTTGTTGCTGGTTGTAATCTAGGGGTACCTGGTGAAATAAGGGGAGTAAGGTGGCGGTGAGTGAGGCGAGAATGCCTTAGAGTTACTACATTGAATGTTTCCCCTCAGTGTGTCCCTGTGTCTGACATGGTAGGTATAACTTTAATTGAATTGTTGTGCGCGGACTTTTGGCTGGTGGCCACTTTGTAATGCTGTTTTGGATATTGAGTCTAGGTGTATTTCATGTGTAACCAAAACCCCTACATATGCAAAATCTGACAGGCTCAGTTCACAGAGCTCCTCTGCCGCACTTTAACATTTTTTAGGGACTTTTTCCTTGGATGTGAGGCATCCTGTGAGTTTTGTAAAGGGCTAGAAAAGCCTCTTTGAAGAGGCAGGTTTTCATTTTTTTCCTTGGGCACTGCCAGGTGGGAAGGATCCTGAGTTCTGGGCAGAAAGCATTCCAGGTCTGTTCTTCACACATTCTGGTTTGCTTGAAAATGCACTATTTGTCCACTCTTTTTTCAAAATTTTCTTGGGGGAGAACCCCTCGAGCCCCCCGTAGGTGGTTCAGGCCCACTCGCTACGCTCACTCGCCACAGTGAAGTACAACAATTGTTTTACACCTCACCACGCCACTTTCAAAGTTCACCAGCCTCCACTGATGTAATCCAAAGTCCTTATGTAAAGCAACTGGTTCTTTTGTAAAGCGCTCTGACACCTTCGGGTAATGTTCGCGCTATATAAAATCGCATTAAGTAAATAAATAAAGGGAGCAGCAAAAAATGCTGCGCCCTGCGGATGGGAGCAATCTTTTCATCTATTTCCCTGCCCGCTTCGCTGCGAGCAGGGATGCAGAAGAAAAGTCAGCTCCTAGCGGGTGGAAGCATTTTTCATGCTCCTACCCACTGGGAACAAATTTGAGGGAGTTTTGAAATTGCTCCCGTCAAGCGAGAGCAAATGCCGGTTTACCTGCTCGTGCCAGTGCAGGCAGGGAAATTGCTATGTCCTGGAGATGGGCTCCCCAGTATATAGCCTGCAATGGCCTTGGTGGAAGAGGTCCTCAGGGCCATTAATAGCTCAGGGAGGGGGGCCCAGCCCTGGTGTATGGGGTACCTCGGGCCGATCGTGGCCCCCCTCCCCGTTTACATATTTGGCTGGACCCCGGGGGATGGGGTGCCTAGGGTCAAAATCGTACCCGGGAGGGTGGCAGCGTGCCCCTCCTCCCCTTTTGTTATTACAGCCGGTGGGCCGTGTCGAAAGCAACCTGTGGCGAAGGCTACTTGCCCCCCTCCCCCTTTATTCAGCAGTGGAACCTCTGGGAATGATGTCCCCGGGGCCCAAATTTGCCCAGGTGGTTTGCCACCTGCCCCCTCCCTCCCGCCCACTTTGTATTTAGTGACCGGACCCCGGGAGATGGGGTCCCTGGGGGTGAAAGTGACCAGAGGAGGGGGGCTGCATGCCCCCTTCCTCCCCCATATTATAATCAAAATTTCTACCCCCCTATACCCCTGTATTATAATCAAGAATTCTCCCCCCCCCCCCCCCCCCCCCCCCCCCCCGGGACCTGGCCCAGCCCAGGGAGGGGGGCTTAAAAAAACAAGTGCAAGAGACTGTGCTTGTTTTTTTTTTTATTTTGCAGCAGATGCTCCGCTAATTTGGAGCAAATTGTTTTTTCAAAAACGTTTTTGGCCCATGGCTGGTTCCCTGTGAAACCCCACCACCAGGCCTAGAGGGTCGAGGTATTCCTACCCTGCCTCCTTGTATGTTTTTTTGGCATTTGTTTCTTGGGACTGGGCTGAGTCTGTCCAAAGATGGCAGCCGCAACTTCCTGGTTGAAGTGGTGGTAGCCAACTAGGGATTTGCAGTTAGCTTGAGGGTCTGTGGTAGATCTGTCTCTAGGTATACATAAATATTTTTTCTTTAATAACTCCAAAACTACTGAACAGATTAACAGCATTTCGTTCAGCAGTTCGGGCTGTAGAAGTGTCTAAAATCCCTATGTTAATGTTAATGTCAATGTTAATGAAACATGTTGAGCGCGCAAATACCCGGGGGTGTCTCGGCGCTATGAATACAGTACGCTCTGTCCGGTGATTAATTCTGAAATAGCCATGTTTTTAACTTCTTCCTGAAAGTGGTGAGGGAGGTAGCTCCTCAGCTCAACAGGTAGCGTGTTCCACAGTTTTCTGGTGCCGTACGATAGACTTCGGCCACCCCAACCTGTGGATCGTATTCTCAGTACTTTTATCAGGCTCATACCTGTAGAGCGCAGTTGTCTGGATGGTTGGTACCAGGCAAAGAGATTTCTGAGAGAAAGAGGTCCTGTGTTGTTCAAAGCTTTGTATGCCACACAAAGATTTAAACTTGATTCGCTGTGCCACCGGGAGCCAGTGGAGACTATGAATCTCCTTTGATATTGATTCATACTTAGGAATATTTCCCAAAATCCGGGCAGCTGTATTTTTAACCATCTGAAGCTTTGTTTTATATTGCTTTTGCATACCTAGGTATAGCCCATTGCAATAATCCTGTTTAGACTGGACTAGTGCTGTTACCACCATCTTTCTAGAGTCCACAGGGATGTATGGCAAGATCTTCTTGAGTTTCTTTATCCGAAAGTGGGAGGCAGAGACAATAGCATTTGTTTGGTGTGATAGTGCTAATTTGTTGTCAATCCACACTCCTAAATTTTTGGCCTTTTGCACTTGTTTAGGTGCTTCACCCATCTCTGCTGGCCACCAAAGATCTATTCATCTAGGTTGCAAATTACCGAAGATTATAACCTCGGTCTTTTCAGCATTGAGCTTGAGGCAATGAGTTCCCATCCATCTATTTATTTCTCTCATACAGTTCTGAAACTAGGGTGGGTGAGGCTTGTTGCCTGTATGCTGCCACGACTATCTGGGTGTCATCAGCATAGGACGTTGGGCAGAAGCCAAATTCTCTGATCAAAGGGGCGAGTTCCGAGACATGTATGTTAAAAAGAGTTGAACTCAAAGAGGATCCTTGAGGGACTCCACATGGTAAAACATATGGCTCTGATTGGTACCTGTCCATTGTAACTGTTAATCTCCTTTCCTTCAGAAAGGAGGACAGTAGGGTCAATGCTATTCCCTTGACCCCCATCGATTCCAGCCGCTGTTGTAAAAGATAATGGTGAACAGTATCGAATGCAGCTGATAAATCTAGGAAGACCAGGGCCGCAGTACCCCCCGTCATCACAGCCCTGATTTCCTCAGTGGCATTAATTAGTGCCGTTTCTGTACTGTGCTCCTGTCGGAAGCCGAACTGGGAGTGGTCAAGCAGATCATTATCCTGAATGAATTGGAACAGTTGTTGATTCATAATTTTTTCAACTATTTTTGACGGAAGAGGCAGACGGGCTATAGGACGATAATTAGTTGGATTGGACACATCTAGGTTAAGTTTCTTTAACAGAGGGAGAATGGAGCAATCTTTCCATATAGATGGAAAGTCGCCTGAGCTGAACATGGTGTTAAAGATCTCTATGTTCAGAGCTCACCACCTCCACTATCTCTTTAAGAGCTGCCGGTGGGCAGGGGTCGGCTGGCGACCCAGATTTAGCTTCTTTTATGTGCTTTTCTACCACCTCAGGTGAGGTTGGGGAGAAATAAAAAAAATGGTTCCTCTTAGATTCGCAGCAGATGAGAAATTTGGTGGGTCTGTGATCTGACGTGGCTACAAAAGCGTCATAGATATCGAAAACTTTGGATTTAAAGACTGCTGCGTTTGAATCGCAATAATTTTGGTCGCATTTAATTCCTTCGATCTTCGGTAACTACGCCAAATTGTTTACTACCCTGAACAGTTCTTTAGAGGTGTTTTTAGCTTTCTCGATTTGTTTAGTAAAATAATCCTTTTTTTCAGCCCTCAGTAAGTTTTTATAATGGATTAAGACAGTTTTATACATGTCTTTTTCTGCTGTGTCATAATTCGCTCTCCAGCGTCTTTCCATTCTACGCCACTTTTTTTTTCCTTACGCAGGGCGTCGGTAAACCAAGGAGCCGATGGGGAGTTCCAGTTCCCTGAGGTTTTCCCAGTGGGTACTGGGACCTTAACTGCTTCACTGAGCCCGTCAGTATATTTAATGGCAGCTGATTCTGAGGAAAGATTAAGCTGTGGATGTGTCTCGTCTAGATAAGCCTGAAGTATGGCTTTATCTAGTTTGTTCCAAGCTATATAGCTAGAGGAAGAAGTTTTTGTTATCCTTCCCAGATGAGCTTTAGGAACTGCTAAGTCAAATTTAATTTAAAAAATGATCTGTCCATGTCAGCGGGAGAATTTCTTTTTGTATTAGTCCTTGCATAGAAGTGAATATCCCATCAAGTGTGTATCCTGCCTCATGCGTGGGTAATTGAACAGTCTGTGATAGGCCCAAAGCCCCAAATGTCTCTAGTAGAGTAATAGTCTCCTTGTCCTCACTGCCTTCTAGATAAACATTAAAGTCGCCGAGAATAGTGAATTCATTACTGGTGAGGATGAGTTCCAAGAGACCTTCTAGATTCTGAACGAAAGTGCTTCTAGCGCCAGGGGGGCGAAAGAGTAAAACGCCTCTGAACATTTTCCTAGGGGATACTTCAATAGAGAAGTAGAGGGCCTCATAGAAAAGGGTGCAGGCTGAAAAAAAGTTCACTTCAAACTATTCTCTCAGAATCCTCGCTATTCTGCCTCCTCTTTTGATCGGCCTGTCTACTCTGAAGGACTGAAAACCCTTGGGGGTTGAGGTAACAAAATCCGGGTCTGAGGCTGCATCAGCCCAGGTTTCCGTAATAAAAAGTATATCAAGCAAATCAAGCTTATGAGTGGAAATCATCTCTGCAATTTCATACTTATGCTTAGTTAGGGACATAGCATTGATGAGACCACAGTGTGTGTCCATTTTAGCAGCATGTTTCAGTGGAGGATTATTCTTGACCGGTGAGGGGGGGGGGGGGGGGGAGTGCCCTGATTTTATGCTCCGGTGGGAGGGAAAAAACGCATGAACAGACCGACCTATCTGCGCTCTGGGTCAGGCGGCAGCAATTCGGATTAGCATTTGAAAGGCTTATCAGATCCTTACTTGTATATCTCTGCACTGGGGAAGAAGAAATACCAGGTGTTCTGGCCCTGGCGCGGACGTGCGCAGACACGAGCAGAGCTTACGGCAATCCGCTGCGCGTCCGCATCATCTGTTCCCTAAATAGGGTAGTGCCAGGAAAGGCTAGAGCGCGAGGTGCCAGAAGTGAGTGTAATTGCGGACCTGGGCCGGAGCGTCCCTGAAGCGAGTATGGGTGCGCGCGATCAGAGACAGTTAATGATTAAAAAAACAAGTGCAATTTTTAAGAACCAAGTTAAAATTAATTATTTGTGCGCTTCAGTCATAAAACAGGGCAATAGTTATAAACAAGGATGCAATTCTGAAATGAGACAGCCCGAGCAGAGCTTTCTGCAATCCGCTGCGAGTCCGCATCATCTGTTCCCTAAATAGGGTAGTGCCAGGAAAGGCTAGAGCGCGAGGTGCCAGAAGTGAGTGTAATTGCTCCGCCCAATCAGCCCAGCAGCTGTGGCGGACCGGGGCCGGAGCATCCCTGAAGCGTGTATGGGTGTGGGCGAGCAAAGAAAGTTACTGATTAAAAAAACAAATACAATGCAATTTTTAAGAACAGAGTTAAAATTAATTATTTGTGCCCTTCAGTCATAAAACAGGGCAATCGTTATAAACAAGGCAGCAATTCCGAAATGAGACTGTGCAAGTAGAGTTTACTGCAATCCGCTGCACGTCCGCATCAACTGTTCCCTAAATAGGATAGTGCCAGGAAATTTTGTGCGCTTCAGTCATAAAACAGGGCAATAGTTATAAACAAGGCAGCAATTCCGATATGAGACAGCGCGAGCAGAGCTTAATGCAATCTATGGGAAATTGCATGTGGAAACACATTTTGGGACCCACCATTTTTTTTTGCCCGCCGCTTGACGAATCACCCTGAAACTTTCCAGACATCAGCTAAATGAGAGACAAACTAGTTTTGAAAAATTTGTGAAGATACGTCAAACGGTGCTAAAGTTATTAGCCAAACAATAAATACTGTTTCTATGGAAACTAGGTTCTAACTATAACTAGAAAACATATATATATACACTTACCTGGCATATACTTACTATTTCGTTGTAAATGTAAATGCTTAGTAAAGGCATATAAATGGTAAAGGCATGCGTGGTAATGGATGCGTGGTAAAGGTATTGCGTGGTAACGACTGTGTTGTAATGCTTGTTTCCCTTTAAAAAGTAAATGTTAGAAGAAAACACTTTAAGATGGGTCCTAGGGCTGCCCTAATGGCCTGTGACTGATAATTAAAGTAAACAAAGACATGGTCAAAGTGAATACAGACGACTTCAAGTGTGACATTCTACTTTAGAGTCGTGTGCGGACCTTTGCAGAATCTTAAAACTTGAACAAATGGCCCATATTTTTCTCTGAGAAAGGTGTCAACCCTAACTGGTGTAACATTTGCTGGTAGGGAGCTGATTAAGTTGAATGTATGTACTACATATCTACAGAGACGTTTTAAGGCATGGGCAAAGTGGGATCTGGTCGAGGGCCCCAGCCTTTCAGGGGACTTCTTGATTGTTCCGGCTCTTTTCTCCACAGATACGCGTGACTGATTCCATTAAATAAGAAACCAGACGTCGATCCAGTCATCCAAACCTTACCTCCTGGCTATTTAATACAAAGGGTAGACCGTAAGACCGGAAGAGGTGGGGGACTAGCCATAATATTTAAAGACCTCTTTAGCTGCCGGTCCTCTATGGATGGCCCACTAGATTGCGAAAGCATGCATTTCTCCCTAGAAATCTCACCTACCTGCACCTTCTCAGGTCTTTTGCTTTACCGTCCCCCAGGACCTATTGGCCAATTTCTCAATTCTCTCCCCATACTTGTGGCAGATCTAGCTCTAACTTCAGCGAACTTCACAATTCTCGGTGACATCAACATTTATCTGGATGATCTCTCCAACCAACTGGCCATTGAGCTATCAACATGCCTATCCGCTCTTCAAATCAAACAAAGGCTTCGCCCCTACACATGACAAAGGCCATCTTCTTGGCCCAGTGTTTAGTAATGATCAGAATCTCTCAGTTGGCGCTCCCATCCCCCTCCCTTGGACCGATCATTCGCTAGTTCCCCTGGTCTGGGAGACTTTGGCCCCTAACCACCCTCAGAAGACCACCTTGACTCTTGAGAAGAAATGGTCGAATCTCTCTGCTAGCCAATGGACCGCTGTCCTTAATGCCACTAGACCACACAGTGACCCTAACCCTGAGTTGGCTAACAATAATTTCAACTCATGGATCCTTAACTCATTGGAGACGCTTCTGCCAAAAAAAAACTCCCACAAAAGATTCAAGCAAAAATCTGCTCCATGGTTTTCTTCTAAGTTAAGGAAACTCAAACAGTCCTGCAGACAATTGGAAAGGAGATGGGGACAGAATTATGAAGAAGATAGGAAACTTGATTATGGAGAGGCAATAAGGACCCATAAAGCAGAGATCAAAACTGCACAAATAAACTTCTATGAGGAAAGGATCAATGCAGCCGCCAACTCTCCTAAAGAGATTTTTCGGATCGCCAAATCCCTGTCCACCTTACCGCAGAAACCTCCCAAAGAGGAGGAAGCCCCAGACCGCTGCAATGACCTAGCCGAATACTTCCACCATAAAATTCAGTCGATCTGTCTGCCTTTTTCGCCTTATGTGCCTGAGTCTACCGATCCTAGCACAGGAAATCTACATCCGAAAACACAGGGCTCCCTAGAAGAATTCCCTCTAGTAGCTACAAAATATCCTTCTCTCTAGGGTAACTTCTGGCTCTCCAACGGACCCAGCCCCTCCACCGTACATCACAATAGTATCCAATACAATTGGCCCAGTCATCCTAGACGTATTAAACTCCTCCATCGCCTCCGGCACAGTGCCCCTGGCTTGGAAATGTGCTCAGGTTAGAGCCCTTCGAAAAAAAAAAAACCTCGACCACTCGAATATGGCCAACTACCGTCCCATCTCCCTCCTCCCTTGGCTGAGAAAGATAATTGAGAGACATATAAATTCTACATTAGTTCATCACTTGGAATTCAACAACCTACTTAATGTCTCTCAAACAGGGTTCCGCCCTCAGTTAGGTACAGAGACGGCCCTTCTAGCTGTGACTGAAGAAGCCAGAAGACTTCTGGACCAGGGCGGCTCGGCAGCTATCATTCTTTTAGATCTCAGTGCCGCCTTTGACACTGTTAACCATAACATCCTGCTCGAGCGGCTGGAAAATATGGGAGTGGGAAATATGGCACTCACCTGGTTTCAGTCCTTCCTAAAGGATCGATTCTTCCAAGTCTTTGAGGGAACCGCCACATCCAATCGATGGCCACTCAGCTGTGGGGTCCCACAGGGATCTTCCCTGAGCCCTACGCTTTTTAACTCCTATATGGCCCCATTAGCTGAGATAGTCCTTCCATTCGGCATAAAAATTATTACCTACGCAGATGACACCCAACTGGTGGTGGCACTAAACCACCCTGAGGGATCATCCTGCGCTCTAGGTGCTTGCCTAGAGGCGGTAGCCGAATGGATGGACCGTCCCCACCTCAAGCTAAACTGGGACAAGACCGGACTGATGTTCTTGGGTAAAATTCCATCACCCGCCTCGGCACTCATTTGGCCGACTTGTCTTGGCCCCATGCCCATCCCAAAGCAACAGATTAAAAGCCTTGGCATGTGGCTCGACAGCTCCCTCTGCTTCAACCATCAGGCCACCAAGCTCTCTGCTACGTGTTTTGGCCTGATGCGGATGCTCAGGAAAATTCTTCCTCTGCTCCCTTTTCAGGCGAGGAGGATTATGGTACAGGCCCTCATACTGTCCTGCTTGGACTACGGGAACACACTATATCTGGGAGCCCCTCAGTCTACTCTCCATAGACTACAAGTAATCCAAAATTATGCGGCTCGCCAATTGCTTCAGATTCCCCGGAGACAAACAGCGAAACCTGCTCTGAGGAAGCTCCACTGGCTGCCAATCTGGGCCAGGATCCATTTCAAAGCTATGTGCCTGGCCCACAAAGCTATTTGGAAATCCGGCCCTCATATTATTCAGTGTTTGGTTACCCCCTATCAAACCTCTAGGAATCTTTGTTCCAGTTCTGATTTTCTTGCCACTCCTCTGAAAGTCCGAAGATCTAGGTGGGGTGGACGCTCGTTCTCTCTGAATGCCTCCAACCTTGGAATGCCCTCCCCCCCCCCCACTCTCCGAAGAGAACCTAATCTACTGGTCTTCCGGAAACTGCTCAAAACACACCTCTTTATCACGGCACACTAGCAGGATTCGCTTTTTAGTCTCTCCGCTCCGCAAAGCGCTAGGAGGCCTCAGGGTAGCTAAGCGCTATACAAATCCAATTTCATTCATTTCATTCATAAGGATGCTTCACACAGATTAATCTTAGATTCAAGGATCCTGAAAAAATATGTAATTGCTTTAAAAATCAAAATGATAATGCTACAAGGTCATTATTTGCTTACAGAAAGGAGGCATTTTGGCTATACTGAATCTAATAGTGCCTATCCCCACATACTGATACATCCAGCCATCACAAACACATTTTCCCTTGTAAGTGTCAACATTACCAGTTGAAAGTATTGCAATGCAGCACAAAGTTGGCATTAAGAGTAATAACTAAATGTTGAGCTGTGGATCTCAACCACCAGAGTATTCATTCAGGCCTGCCAAGTGTCATTCATCCTCCTCACATTAGAGCAATGATCAGAGAAAGCTCACACAGATCAGTTGTCTGAGCTGCTAGCATGTTTCGCAGCCCCTATGTTTCGCAGCCCCTATGTGTAGCCCAAGAGTTTGCCCTGTACCTGGCTCTTACTTTCACCGGTAGCGGGAAGGTGTTTGTGCCATGTTTGCTGATGGCCTGGTCCAAGATTCCTGAAATGCTAAATGGATCTCAGCAGATTGATCTCCTTCCCCTGGCAGCATAATCTGTGCACAGCAAAGCTTCTATGAATAGTCAAACAGTGCAGCTATCAAGACTGGCTCAGACCTGCACTTCATTGAGCCTTGTACTGTGTGGGCGGTGGGGCCTGGTCTACTGGCACTATGTAGGGTATCATGAAAAATGGCACTAGCAGCTAGAATTCACCTCAGTGGTGGGTGTTGGTCGAGGTGCTTGGATGCTTGTGCACTGGAGTTTCGTTATTAGGCATCAGCAGTGCTCCTCAGCGGCAATTGTGGCTTATGTGATACTAACTCTCAGTTGTCCAAGGACCGGGGCCTACAGCTGTCTCTAGAATGATCCAGCTTTGTCTGATGTGTTGTGATGGGTTGTGATTCGATTTTTGGATCTGATGTGCAAAGCAGCCTATTCCTTCATTTTACAGACTATGGAGTGAGCTGAGGCAGGAGAGCACAGATTAGGTTAGTCCCATTGCATGCATAGCAGGAGACTGACTGTGGCTTCAGCTCTTCTACATCACAGGAGTGCTGCTGTTTTGGACATCGTTGAGGAGTCTGCCCAAAGTAGCTTTAGGTGCAGCCCACTGTTGTTTATATAGAAATAGTGTTGGCATAGCAGAGGCGAGGGATGTCTAATCAAACTGCTCTGATAGCTTTGGAGTTGTAAACTAAACCTAAGTGCACCACCGGAGCTGTGTTTAGACTTCCCAGCATAGTGGTGAAGAGTGTGGCACATTGGTAGATGTAGACTAGGGGTGGGGGAGTTCATAGCACAGAATACTGCAAATATATTAAATAGTTATGATTGGTGGTTGAAGTATGTAGGTGGAATTTCTATAAATCAAACCTAGCCAAAAGTCAGCAGAGCACTGCACAGGGTCAGAGGCAAGCATGAAGTCAATGAGTGATAGGCAAGGTTGCTGGTTTGTGGACCATTGTGGCATGTGATGTAATGTTCTTAAAAGAAGTGTGTCTACAATTCTTCAACTCTTTCATAAATTGGAGCTGCGTCGGGCGGTCCTGATGGATACCAAAATGTTGTTCCAGGCACTGGGTGCATAGATGTAAAAGGCCTGCTGCCTTGTTTTTCTAATTTACACAATTTATTCCGAAGTCCGGTGGTATCCTTGCTGCAGATGGCTTTGAAGATGGTGTGGGTTGGCAAGGGTTGCCAATGGAGTTTCATCAGGATGGGGTGAACTGATAATATTTCTTCAGGCCCTGTATGAGACGTGCTGCAGCATGTCGGATGCTCTTCGGGGATGCCAGTGCGGAGTCTGAGAGGCCATGGAGCAGGGTGTTACCATCATTCAGATGCAAGTGTATGAGGGCTTGAACAGCAGTTCCGAATTTGCTTTTTCAAAGAAACTGTTTCATTTTCTTTAGAAGAGAGAGCTGGTGCCAGGCCTTCTTAGTTTCTGTTGGCAATGTGTTCCTTGAGGGTGAGGTTGGTGTTCATGGTGAATCCAAGTAACTTAGCATTCAGAGAAAGTTGGGTCTTGAAATCAGCAGGGTTCATGTCATGGTTAAGTTTGTACTATTTCCTGTTGTTCTTGGTAAATAACAGGACTTTTGTCTTGGTTGAGTTAAACTTCAGGTAGACACTGGACATCCAGGTCTGGATAATGTGCAGGAACTATTTGAGGCATTGGATGTCTGAAGTAGAGGAAACTTTCAAGTACAGCTGTGTATCGTCATCATATTGGTAAATCCTGTAGCTTTTATCTATGAGAAGAATACCAAAAGGTTCCATGTAGAGGTTGAAGAGGATAAAGGACAGTGAGGAACCCTGGTGAACTCCGCCGGTGACAGGGGTCTTTTAGGATCCGGCGGTGCCCATGTGAACAAACTATTTTCGGTTGCAAATGTGGAAACCACTGTAGGACATTGATAGTGAATCTCATTTGAGACCCCTGGGTGCATATGAGGGAGGAATGGTCGATTGTATCAAAGGTAGCTGTGCAGTCCAACAATATCAGGAGCCACAGATCATCTTCACCTGTGGTCAGGAAGGCATCTTCTACGATGTATAAGGTGTGGTTAAAGCCAGACTGGTAGTCTTGCAGGAGATGGGTAGCATGGTTGACAGGCAGCCACTAAAGTAGCAATGAACGAAGCCCAGTGAGAAAGTGTTGTGTTGGATCCCAATGCTTCACTGAAAGGTTGGGTTGGGGGTGCTAGTGATACAAGTGCTCAGTTTGTCTCTTTCCCCAAGAAAACACGAGACTAAGTATGTCAAATATATTTAAAGTCTCCTGGTCCACAGGAGGCGAAGGTACGAGCAATGTGAAGAGATCCACAGCGCTTCCTCCGAGCCCCATTGCACTATCACTACTAAGTAGCAAGGCCCCCAAAGCCAAACTTTTTACACAGACATCAAGGCATCACTCAACTCTCGAAACAGTATTATGCATAAGCACTCTGAAATTATGGAAATGTCACACATAAGCAAATGGAAAAATTGGAAGCCATGACATAGGCAGCACTTCTTTCTCATAGGCCTGGCTACACACTATGCAGGCACCTTCGAAAGCCTAGCTTGCACATGTAAGCTTCACCTTACAGGTAAAGAATCTCCTTGAGAACATTTTCATTAATAATCATAAGCAATGAAATGTCCGCCCATGGACGGGATCCTGGGAGCACTGCCACTTCTTCAGGAAAGCCATTTTGGCTTCTTAAAATTAAAACAAATTTCACAGCCTACTGGAGGCTTTGTTTATTTTCCTTTAAAAACACAGGCAATTCTAATGAAGAGACATTTGTATTGAAAGAATAATGACAAGAAAACACTTTCACAAACCTTTTGAAAAGAAAAGTGAGAGATAAAAGATGACAATGTAGCGAGACAACCTGCACCCAAAGAGGCTGGAAATCTAACACTGCTCCTTTAAGAAAGCACACTCCACCAGTATCCCACAACGCCCTGTCAGCAGGGGCTGAACTTTTATAAAATATCTACTTCTCCAATAGATTGAGTGCTTCCTATCTACTTGTCTTGTAAAACATTCCTGTTGTCCCTTATGGTGCTGGGGAATGAAGCAACAAATTATGGCTGCATTCTCATTATATCAGAGCACTGAGTATATGTTAGAATTAACATTACATCAGGGGTTGGGTTCTAGAAAGGCTTTGATTTTACCGCCTTCTTACAAATCTACATAGAGGGTCTGGAAGAAGGCAGGAAGCGGTAGTTCCAGGTTGGAGTGCCCTGCGAGTCTGTGCACACCCACAAACTAACAAGTTTAAGTATATTTACCGACTCCTCTCTTCCTAAACTGGAAAACGTTGGATTTTATTCCTCACCAGAACAGCAGTAAAGCTTTTTCCGAGGTGGGGAAAAAAGGGTGCAGAGAAGTGAATTTGCGATCACTCAGCAGATTTTCACATGGGCAAATATCCGTATGAATATTTGCTAATGTTAAAATGCAATTGACAAACATTAACTGGGAGTTCAGTTTCCAGGCCTAATTCTTTAAATTCTTGTGACTTCCTGAAACGGTAAATCTGCACTAGTGCAATGACATGCGGCTGTGGGTGCACTTTTTGGACTTTTTCCGTGAATCAGGTCCTCCGTTTAGTTTAGTGTTTCCCATGGTGTTGTCAGTAAAGCCTATACACAGATTTTCTAATATTAACCGTTTTTTTTTTTAACATTGACATGCATCCAACATATTGTGCTTAAAGATGCCTCAGAGAAATCCTATTTAGATTTGAACAACAATTTAGCAGAACATGTCTTTCCTGCCCAATTTGAAAGCAAACAATTACCAATCTTGCTTTCATGATCCTCTATTTGCATAGAATCACTCAGCATTCTGGGGGCATTTTAAGTAACTTCAAAATGTTAAATGTACCAAACACATGATCACGTGTTTTTTACTGCAACCACTGGCGGTAATGCAAGCTGAGATAACTGCGTTAATGCAAGCTGAGATAACTGCGTTTTCTTAGAGCAATTGTTATAATGGTAAAGCCTTGTTTTAATGAATCATATATACAGGTATGAACAACTTAAAAATAGTGATGCAAGGCTCGTCTTAATGTCAGGCATTCCTCTTTCAAAGATCATTAAATGTTATTGTAAACTGGTAGACCAAGTGCCTTTACTGAAAAAGGTTGTTGGGCCTAACCGTACAGTAGACAAAATAAGCATGGAAACTTCTTGACCTTGACCCCAAACAACATGGCAATGGAGTATAGGAACCCCATACCACTGGGTCAGTGACTGTTACTCCAGTTCATCTTCCTAGCTTCTCACAACTGGATCCTTGAGCACTGAGCTCAGTCTTTTTTCTTTTTGTGGAAAAGCGTTTGAAACCATTACTTGAAGCTCTTCACCCAACATCTTTAAGCTTCGTGAGTATTTGTTTTCCATTTTCTGACAGAAAATATTTTTTTTGCACAGATAAATGTCATCTCTATTTGTGAAAATCCTTTCTTTGGAAAAGATAAAGACAGACACATTAAGCAGTCATCATGTGCATCAATGTGGTTCCCAGAGAGGTGTCCTCACTGTCAGAAGATGTCAAGGAGGACCCCCAAGGACGAAGAGAAGCGTCACCTCCATTGTCTTCAAGAGGACCAATGCAAGTGAGGTCTGGGGACATGGAGCGGTGGCTTCTGCTACCATAGCTCCCTATCCTTGTATAAGGCCTCCTCTGGCAGGAGATCAAGAATGAATTCCAGGTATAGAAGGTCATTATTCATGATTTAGGACGGGAACAGTTGCACCTGTCGCCATCAAGAGTAGGATCAAGGCATTCAAGGCACTGACCAACTCTGGTCACACATACACCTGATACTCACCTGGGCCCAAACCACATTCACACAGTAAGCTAGTAAACCTCCCAGGCATCAATTTTGAGTATATTACCTGTAACTAGGTTATTCACCTTTTATCAAGTTTTACCAATTTCAATAAATTTTGTTTCATTTCCTCGACGAATCAGGTTGCTTAGTTAGTTTAAGGTAGACAATTACCTCTTTACTCTGAATAACCACAGACTCAAGAGGTTTTGAAAACCTTTATCTAACTTAATTTGTGAGTCAAAAGTCCATTACAGTAACCACCTTCAATTTCAAGAGGCAGAAATACACTAAATAATACTATAGCAAAACAAAAATGATCAATGATGACGGTAGGAAAAAGGAAAAACAGGCATAAAGACAGATTTCTCTGATTATATTTACCTATGGTCAAAAATGAACCCAACTCTGTAAATTGGGGGACCGGATAGAATGTCCAGGACAGGATACAGGTAGAGGAAACAGGCAGATTCAGATCTGGAAGGATATCTTCTTCTAAAGTACAACGCCAGCGTTGCACCCCCTCTCTGACACTACTCTCCTCGGGTGTCCCTTTTCCGCAATCCCTCTAGATGAATAGATTTATCGATCGGTATTTCAAACTCTCGGACAGAGTTTCTGGCAGCAGCAGGGTCTGAGACAGCGTCTCGGACATGAACTGGAGCAGCAAACGCGTTGGGTCAGTGATGAGTCGGAATGACAGATCTGACAAGTCGGACGAGGTCTCTAGCTATCTTACCTCAATTATACTGTTCTTGATTCGTGTACCACCCCCTCAAGTATCAATTCTTATGTTTTCCCTTATTCTGATTGGTATGGATGAGGAGATGAGTTCATCACACCACTTAGAATTTTAACTTTTCTCCATGAACCATTGTCTATGTGCCCGCCCCTTAATATTCTTTTCCCATAGCTATATTCCCATATGCCTTTCGCATTATTCAGTAAATTAAACATCTTATTCAACATTGTTGATTTCGCTGGGGTCATCAGTCAACTTTCCCAGGCTTCTTCATTCAAGGTGTCCTTGGCTGAGTGACATGGGTGCCGTCATTGTTTTCGGGCCAATCTGCATGAGCATGCGCGTAGTAGGGATTCCAGTCACCCTCCGAGGCCCAAATAAGAACTATTAACAAAGTCAGAAAAAGACACGTTGGAACACAGAAACAAATGATTTCACTGTATACCACTTATCTCTACTCTATCCCCATTTACTTATTTAAATCTTTTGCATTAGTGTTTAATACAACTTACGAGTTTTAATTTATCAGCAGCATGTGCATTAGCATGTGAGTTCGAAGAAGCCCTTTTTTGTGTCATTACGCAGCTGCTAAAGTTTCCCACCAAAAGCAACAGAGTCATACTACGTAGATGCAGTAGAAGCATGCGCAATAGAAATCCCGTATTTTGTCGGCCATTTTAGGACATTCATGTTACGGGTTAGTAATGCACATAGACAAGCTTCCCCTAGATAAAAATGTTCGTGATATTTTGCAGTTTTAGTATTCACAAAACAGATTGAATACATTGTTACATGTTATTTGAGAGGATTAAATCCAAGCAAGTTTCTTTTACGAATCCTTGCTCCATCAATCCCCTCTCTGATGGCATTTATTGCCATCAAAATTGTTTTATTAAAACAGATGGCAACTTTAGCACATCTCAATTTCTTCTTCAACCTTTTCATTTGCTTTCTTTTCCTTCTTGCATTGTAACCCTCTCGTTCTTTTATAAAAGTTTCCTTTAAATTCTTCTAGCTGTATTTCTTCAAGTTTTCTTTTCCTGCCCCTTTCATTCACTTAATATTTCTTTCTTCCTTTACAACATTTGTGCCAACACATTATTGCTAAGACTAATAGGGTTATTCCCATTATGGGTAGTATTATGTGACCTAAAATACCTATTCCTAAATTAGAGACCCAACTACCTATGTTTGTAAAGCTATTTGCAAGTTTACTCCATACACTTTCAACTTCCAGTGGTTTCAACTCTTCCTCCAATTTCGTAATATTCTTAATATATTTCCCAATTTCAACACTTTTATCTGGAATATACGTGCAACAATGTTGCGTTTTCAACAATTTACAGACTCCACCCTCTTTTGCCAATAGTATATCAAGGGCAAGTCGATTTTGCAATTGCCATACATCTGACTGCAACTAATTCAGTGTTGATGAGCAGAAATCCTACAGCAGTGTCAGTAGATAACCGATCAACTACTGTAGACAACTGACACATTTTCCGTGAATTCAGAAGAACTCCCACTGAAGGTATCAATGCACCACAAATGTCCCCTACTATTTCTGAAAAACAAGCTCTTTTTATATGTGTTGGTCCATTTGCGTCTTCATTGTTTCCAGTGAGTCTTTTTACATGATAAACCTTTGGGAATACTATTCCGAAATAGCAACTCCCGTACCAGTGGTCTGGCAGCCTAAAGTAGGCTTTATTGCCACACACATAATATATTCCACGAAATACTGGATCAGTTCTTCCTTTTTGTCCCCATCCCCCGATTATTAAGAAATTATGCTCACATTCACTGGAACCAATAAACACATTGTTGTATTCTGTTTTTAACCTATGGAGACATATTTTCCCTTTCTTTTCAAAATCTAAAGACATGGCAGCATGAGATTTGCCACTTGCAAAATGCTCTTCTTCCTCAACCCATTTCGGTATCTGAGGTTTAGGTTCAGAGGCTCTTTGTTGGCAATCCGGTCTCCTTTGTTCCACTAGATTCAAAAATATTTTCTCCTCTTTGTAGGAGAGTAGGGTCTGCTATCCTATGGTCACCCCAAATTTTTGCTTTTTGCTTCACTGGTTTTTGACATATTGAGGCTGTGGGCCTGCCGATCAGACCCCCAGCCTGCTGTTCTCTCTACTAAATTAAAACTATGCACCCTAGGTGCATAACCAATTGGAAGTGGATCACCCTGTCAGCCCCTGTAACAGTGTACACTAGGTACCCAGGGCATTGGTGTACCCAAGGCCTGCCAAGGGCTGCAGCATGTATTATGCCACCCCAGGCTTGGCCTAACAATTTGACACAACTGGCTGATCACTCAGCTGGGGTAAGTTGGTGTAATCACCTCTTACTTAGGTGTAGTATACCTATACCTAACCTTAAATGGGACACCTGGTAACCTATAAGTCACTCCTATGGCAGGCCTTAACAATCCTGAAGGCAGAGTGCTTGGTTCCATGTGAGATGGTGCTCTGGCATGAGCTGAGCCTGTCTGCAGTGGTCGGAACAACTTCCTTCTACTGTTTCCAGATATCGTCATACCATATACTCTTAAGTGCATTATGAACCTCGCGGTTAAATGCTATCTTTGGTTTGGCTTTATCAAAACATGTCGAGTAAGGTGTCATACGAATTGGAATACTAACCCCTCGCCAATTCTGGCGACGGGGTTAGCATTCCACCCTTCTAGAGGGACACGACATGTACAGTACCTGAAACCCGGGTAAAATCAGACATAGCCTCAGCTCCACAAAATGGATGCTGCCACCACAGACACAAGTCTGCCCTCCTGCTGCTGGGAGTCCTTCCAGCTTGGGAGGTGTGGACAAAGGGTTTCCTGCCAGGGGAGGTGCGTGCACCACCCCAGACAGGATTTTGTGTATTGGTCAGGTAGGGCTTGAAAGAAACCAGACATGCCTGTGGCTCACAAGGAGCCTCGGTGCATATGCCAGTTCAAACCGGTCCTGGGGCACACCAGTCCCGGGCCTGGGGCGAGCTGGACAAAGGATTGGGGGTGTAACCACCCCCCTTCCTGGTCCCACCCATAGGGAGGGACCTAGCAGGTAGTCCGGCCCCTAGAATCCGAATAAAGGTAGGAGCTGTGTCCTAAGACTTCAGACATCCTGGAATCAACTTAAAACTAAGAAGAAGACGGGAACTTCGACGCTCTGCTGCACAGAGGACTGAAGCCAATCTCCCCTGTGGTCAGGGAGTGACCACCTTGCTAACGCAAGCACCATCCAGCGAATCAACGTCTGCTTTGCCGCCGCCTCCCGCCGGAGCCCGAGCCCAGAGACTGACAAGACCTGGACCTCCAGACCTCTCACCGCCCGATCCACAGTCCCTGCAAAGAGGAGACCCGTGGAGGCACCGAGACACGTGGAGCCAGCCATCTTGAAACGACTACGACAAGCTGACCAGTGCAACAACCGAGGCTCCCTCCAAGTTGTGCTTTGGGTCCTGAGAAGCCCAACCCTCGAGCAGCATCTGCACCAAAGGTGAGCCCTCCAGCATCTCCACGATCTGCGTGGGGCCCTTCTGCATTTTGCCACTCGACGCGCCTAACCGGTTGCTGGCCCGCTGGCTAGTGGCCATCTTGGCGACGAAATCTACGACAAACACCGCTGGTCTGGTTGCTCCAGACTGGCCCTTGCTCCCCTCCAAAGGAGCAGTTCCTCTGACCTTGCTGGTCAGAACCATCCGCTTAAACTCCTTGCCTACAACAATTGCTTTTGCCAAGGCTTGTTTGCTTCGATCAAGTCGCCGACACCGCCGACAGCGAGAGCCTGCGTGGGACAGCTCGTGACTCGACTCCTGGACGTCGTCGACCTTCAGGGACCACGTGGCTGCAGAGTCAAGCTACACCTTCCTTCCTGTTTGCACCCGACATCGCCTGGTACCCACCTGGTGCCACGCTGGTCACTGGCTAGTGACTGTGAACACTGTCCCCTCTGCTTTCAGGTCTTCAACATCTCCGATCCACTCTTGGATCCACTGCATCTCTTCCCGACCGACCGCCTGCAGCCCTTTTGTCTACAGGCCCCACGGAACAGATAGAAGAAACCCGACGCACTTCGAGGCCTATGCACCCGCTTCCTGTGGGTGAGGTAAAGCTGGCACACCTGTGCCCAAGTGTAGTATTACATCTCTAGTGCCTGTGTTCCAAATCTTAAGTTCCTAGGTCATCCGGAAGATTCCTTTTGCAGTAACTTTGTACTTTTTACGCACCCATTGAAACCTATGGGAGCACGCGTGTGACTATTTGCTCTGCACACGCCACCCGTGGACCTCCTGGTCACTAACTGACGTTAGCTCCTTGTAGGCCCAGCGATTCTAGAGGCCCTAGGCCTTTTCCCTTTTCTGTTCGTGGTACTTATACCACTATTTTAGTATATGGTTCGAGTGGCCACCAGGGCCTATCCATATAAAGTGCAACTTCTGTGTATTCTGTGATAATCTTGTTTGACGATTTGTGCTCCTGTGCTCATAAAGAGACTAGGGGTTACTTTGAGAAATAAATACATATATATTTTGAATATATATCTGTGTGGTGTCCTTTCATTGGTATAAAAGGGGGTTACTATTGGTAAAACAGCTTGCTTAACACGCATCACGAGTTTAGCCTCAAAGACTGCTTAGCCTACGCTACCACTAGGGCAGCTGGTCCGAAAAGGTTGACTTACAACCACACCATAAGGGTTGCTTGGCATGGTACAAGGTGATCACTTTAACTAGTGAGCATCATATACCAGGCCAACTTCTCACACTCTTCATGTAATTTACAGCTATATCTATTGTTTTCATGGTTAAGAAATATTCACCCATAAATTCAGAATCCCTCGTACTAAGGACAGGGTTCATGCTTTTTCGCATAGGAACCTCAAGGAAAATCACATCTCTGTTAGAATAATAATATTGCAGCTTTCCAGTTTTATAAAATAAACTTGCTAAAACACTACAGGATTTACCATAGGTTAAGGGTAAATGATAAGTCACTCCCTCTGCTACAGATGCAGGTAATTTCATGCAAAAATAACAATCACTAACTTCCATAGTTTTTACATATTGTATTTTTTTTTTTTTATTTACTTGAGTTTTATATAGCGCTGGCTAGACCCGGAGGTATCAGAGCGCTTTACATGAGGAAAGTTACATAGGTTACAAGTTACACATAGTTACAGAGAATGCATCAGTTACAAGTTACATCAGTTGGTTTGTGTCGAAGGGTAAGGGGTAAAGTAAAAGGGTAACGGGGAGGGAGATAAGTCGGAGAGACGAAGGAAAGTCTGCCCAATGTCCGGCTGGGTAGGTGATGGCCGAGGGGGAAGACCACAGCCCATCTCCTCAATAGCTATCGGTAGCTTCACCGGGCATCAGCCAAATAGCTAGGTCTCCACGGGAAAACATTTAAATATCATAGTAAAACGAGATGAATGGAGCGTAGAGGGGTAGGGTGAAGTGGAAAGGGGGGGATACGACAGCGAGATGAAGGAAAATCTGCTCAAAGTCCGGCTGGGTAGGTGACGGCCGAGGGGGAACTCCACAACCCATCTCCTCTTTAGCTATCAAGTAGCTCCACCGGGCATCGGCCAAAAAGCTAGGTCTCCCCTGTCCGAGGAAAGTTCCACAAGGTCTAAGTCCTGGTGTGACCTTTACCTTGGTGCTGTGTAGGCTCTCATCTCATGGTTGTCCCATAGTCCTCATCTCTGCTGTGTATACTCATCACTGCCTGCAGTTAACTCCTGGTGACTGATGGGATGATTGGACTATATCACACTTTCTTGAGGGTCTCCCAAATCGCATTGCTTGCTTCGGTCCACACAGTGCTTCCCTGTAGCCCCTCAGCAGCCTCTTTAGCACTGCTTAGTTCTCCAGTCCCCACTGAGTGTAGGGAGGTGATCTTCACTTTTCCTGTTTATTCCCACTACACGCGGGGCTATGCGGGGACTGACCGCCATGTTATGGTCAGGCATAGAGGTAGCTAAATTCTGCTTAACGAAGCTTGTTGGCACTTGTGCTATATGGAGCTTAAGTCCTCCTTGTCACCTCACTTGCTTGTATTTCCCCGCAGTCAACGGGGAACACTGAGCGGCTATTCGCGCTCAGCCGTCCCTTCCTAGTCTTAAGTGCTCACCATTTTGACGTCAGGCGCGGGTCTCTGCGGGCTGTTCCCGGTGGGCCTTCCTCTCAATATGGAAGGAGCAGCAAAATAGCGGAGGGGCTGCTAGAGGGTGATCAACTACTCACCATGCACTCCGCTGAGTAGTCCTTGCCAGGCGCAAAGATACTAAGCACTGTCCAGAATTGAGGGCCCCCGAGACCGCCTTGGTGCAGGCGCAATTTTGGGGTCAGGCGTCGGTCCCCTCTGCTCACAAAAGTCCTCGCAAAGAGTACAGCTGAACTGCGTCCAAGCTGGGATTGCCCCACTTATTCCCACGGAGCTCCTGCTCTCCAATGGGGATGGCGGGTGAAGTGGCAGCACGCTCCGTCTCAACAGCGTGGACAGAGCTCTCTCCCCTGCTCACCGTTGACCGCTCACCTTCGGAGCCCTGTCCGTCCAGCTGCTAGACACTGCAGTGTGTGGCCCTCAGTTCCAGAAGTGGGCCAAGGACCAGGAATGGGTGAAACGGAGCTTGACGGCCTCCAGTTGCAGTTCCTTCAGCCCCGGGTAAGACCTCCCTGCTCACCAGGCGCCATCTTAGCATATTCGTAGCGTATTCGTATGTGGGGACATCACAGCTCATATCTCCGCGATGCCAGATCGGAGAAGGGAGACAAAGATCTTCCAGTGATCTGCCCGCATTCCGACCGCAAAATAGTTGTTCTGGATGTGAAAACTGTGCGGCGGGATGCCGTTAAGTAAGCTGAAAGGAGGTTCAACAAGGAGCATCAGCTCCGAGCGGCCATCATGGGCTGGGGACTTGTACTAATAACATGACTTGTACTAATAAGTTTGTGAAAACATTTAAATCAGTGCCATTTTTATTCACAGCGTGATGTAAATCTGACTCATCTGGTGCTTCTGATTCTACTCTATCTCCTTTGATAGTAGCTACCTTTTCATGTGTGTTAGTGGTATTCTGTACACTTTTGACCATTAAATAAGGTATTGCCACTGCTAATATTAGCCATATTATGAGTATTAAAAATATACTACATATACACATTCTGCAACATTTCTTAAAACAATTCGGTTTTCCAGTAGCTCTATTGTCAGTCATTTTCTAAGGAGATGGAAGATTTCTCTTCTTTATTTGAGTTATTCTTCTTTAGAACAGAGCTACAGAAAGGGAAATACCTTCAAGGTGGTCTCACTTCGTCAATTTGCTCTGCATCAACATTTTCTATTTCCTCTTCAATTATTTCGAAATTCTCAAAATCTTCGAGAATTACATATGTCCATTCAGGACCTTTGAATTTGTTATTTACAAATTTTGCTCTGGGGCTCCTTCAATTTGAACCTACAGCTGCTTACCCAGACCAACTGGATACTTCGTCTACCTGCTCTAGTTCTACGGGTACTGTCTTGAGGTGATATTTCAATCTTTTGATAACACCTGGCCTATTATCACCCTTTCTGATTCGTTTAGCTTGCACAGCACTTGTACCTTCTTCAGAGGATCTTTTGTTTTCATTGAGTTGCGGCACAACATGATTTTTTCTGTCCTCAGATTCTTTCTCTGTCTGATCTTGTGTAGGGCTTACTGACTCACTACTTCCTTCCTGATTGTGTTCTCTTTCACTAGTTTGACCTAGTTCAGGTTCAATTTTTAAAGTCGCTTTTTCTGTATCTGCCTGAATTTCTGTAACTTCCTTTATTGGCTCTTGCTTATTTTCCTTTGAATTGTTATCTTCATTTATCTGTTCTCTTGCTTTAGATTCTCTGTGTTCTTCCCCAGTCTCAAGTTCTATAAATTTGGTTTCTTCTGTTTGGGTAATTGGCACCCTCCTTTACCTGGTCCTGCTCAGGTTTATAATCTAATTTATTTTCTGTTTCTTTAGCACTTTCCTTTCTGTCTATATGGTACTCACTCTTTTCCTGTCTAATTTGTCTAGTTTGACTCCTGGTTCTTACAATTAATTCTGGTATGTCTACTACAGGTATCCAATCATCCTGACTGGTGCTCGGTTGTTCTTCGTCAGCTACTTCAGGACCTATTACTTGATATCCTTCAGCTGGGCAACCTTCTGCCCCCTCAACCGCCTGAGACAGTTAAGGTTCCGCCCTGTCAGGTGCTGGTACTCTTTTAGTGTGGCTTGCATGAATCCAATTAGGCAATCCTGCACATTTTACAGCTGTTGTTGTGACTAATATAACCTGATGCGCTTGAATCGACAGCCTGATGTCTGCGTCCTCTCCAACCTGGTGAGAGAGAGAACGCACTTGGTCAGCCAATTCTTTGCAATACTCCAGTACCAAATCATCAGTTATATTCAACAACTTGTGTCCTGGTATGCATGCCTGCCTCGTTGCTATTCCCATGATGATTTCATGGGGACTCAATCCAGTATTTTTGTCTGGAATACTTCTGATTCCCATCAGAACAAGAGGTAGGGCATCAGGCAAGTCTAGTGGAGTCGATGCACACACTTTCCCCAACCTTGACTTAATTGTGCCATTCAATTGTTCTACCACTCCAGATGCCTCTGGGCGGTATGCCCAGTGCAACTTATGTTCAATTTTAAATGCTTCACAAATTAATCAAATTATTTCATCATTAAAATGAGACCCTCTGTCTGATTCAATAGTTACTGGAAAACCGAACCTAGGAATGAGCTCTTGCAATAGGAGTCTGGCTACTGTCAAACTATGATTTCTCTTGGTGGGGTATGCCTCCACCCATTTTGAAAATAAACAAATGATGACAAGTACATATTTTATTCCTCGACAAGCAGGTAACTGAATGAAGTCAATTTGAAGTCTTATGAATGGTCCTTCAGCCTTTCCAATTTTTTTCATATAGACTATTGTTCTCTTGCCTGGATTCATTTGCTGGCATGTCATACACCTTTGGCAAAGCCTTTCAGCCGTATTCCTAAACCTTGGGTTAAACCAATCCTGTCTAAAAAGTCTAATCTCCGTGATACAGTCTAGCCATAGGTGCAAGCAGGCAGTCTGGCAACACAGGTCTATCGTCTAAGTAAACCCATACACCATCTTCGGTCCTCTGTGTACAACCAATTTTCACCCACTCCTCTTTCGTTTCTGCTTCATTTAGTAGATCTTTCTCTTCTTTCCATGTTTCTAACCCTGACAATAGCATAAGTTGGCAGCTGTTTTGACAATTTTCAATTTTTCTGTTTACTGCCATTCAGTATCTGGCACAGTGTTGAGAGACCTGGTCAGCGTACCGATTGCCTGCAGTCACACGGTCATTTCCTGACTGGTGTGCAGCACACTTGACCACTGCCACTTATTTTGGTAATTGTATTGCTTCAAACAATTCTTTGACAAATTGTCCATTTTTAATAGGAGACCCTGAAGAAGTAAGAAAATCTCGATGCATCCAAAGCTGGCCAAAGTCATGCCCAACCCCGTAACCATACTCTCCAATTTTTCTCCTTTTTGCAGGCTTTAATTAAAGCAATCAATTCGGCTATTTGTGCAGACCTTACTCCTGGTAAATAGGATGCTTCGACTATTTCAGCCAATGTACACACTGCATAAGCAGCACTTAATCCTCCCTCTTTATGGCACATACATGAAGCATCTACAAAGAATTCATGCTCAGCATCTTTCAACGGCTCATCTTGTATGTCTGGACGTGGTTTTGTACTAAGTTCTGTAACATCAAGACAGTCATGTTCTGGGTCATCTTTTACTTCTTCATTGTATGGATCTGGTAAAAGAGTGGCTGGATTAAGTACAGTACATCGAACAATGGTCACATTTTCTGCACCTAAAATAATCCTTTCATATTTTGTTAATCTGCTTGGGGTAAGGTATTGGGTATGAGTTTGTGTCAAAAGAATAACAACTGCATGGAGGACATATACCTTTACAGGGTGTCCCATTACAATTGTCTCACTCTGCTCCAGACTTACGCATGTTGCTGCCACAGCTTTTAAGCATCCTGGCAAAGCGGATGCTACAGGATCTAAGGTAGCAAAAAAGTATGCCACTGGGCGTCACAGCAGGCCATAAATCTGAGTTAGAACTGAGAGGGCACAATTATCTCTCTCACAACAGAATAAAGCAAAATCTTTTGAATAGTCGGGCATACCTAAAGCAGGGGCTTCACATAAACAATCTCGTAAGTTCAGAAAAGATTTCGTGCTCTCATCATCCCATTCTATCTGTTCTTTTGCTTGTTTCTTTGTCTATTGTATCAAAGGCTTCGCTAGTATGGAGAACCCCATAATCCACTGTCTACAATACCCAAATACCCCTCTTATTTCCTTCTGGGTTTGCGGCAACTTCATTTGTTTTATTATTTTCATTCTTTCAGAGGTCTCTCCTTTCTCCTCATTCTATCTGGTGTCCCAGATATTTCACTTCTTTTCTGCAAAACTGTAGCTTCTCAGGGGACACTTTATGTCCACCTATGGCTAAATGGTTCAGCAAGGCTATGGCATCTGTCACACAGTCACTTTTTGTTTTTGAAGCGACCAAAAGATCATCAATATACTGTACGAGGACAGATTCTTTAGGCATTACCAAAGTCTCAAGACATTTTTTCAAAATCTGATTGAAAATTGATGGACTTTCTGTGTACCCTTGAGGGACACGATTCCAAACGTAAACACGATCCTCAAATTTAAAATAAAATAAAATTGTCTATCTGGATGCAATAGGATGGAGAAAAAAGCATGACATAACTCAATCATGGTAAACCACCTCGCATTCCATGGTATTTGGTACAGAATCACTGCAGGGTTGGGCACCACTGTACAACAGGGCACAACAATTTTATTAATCTTTCGTAAATCTTGAACTACCCTATATTTGCCGTTTGGTTTCTTAATGCCAATTATAGGTGAGTTACAGGTACTACTTGAAGTCTCTCTTAATATGCCTTGTTCGACCATTCTGTTTATTTCTGCTGCAACACCAGCTTTGACTTCAGGACTCATTTTGTATTGCCGGGTGTTTGTGAAAACTGCACCTTCCTTTACGGTCACTTTTACAGGGTCTACATCTGTCATTAACCCTACTTCTTTTCCAGTAAAATTCCACACATCTGGATTTACTGTCAGTTTTACCTCTTCTGGCTAGTCATCCTGGGTTATTAAGGACTACAATTCATTTACTTCTGCTCCTTGCTTAGCTAACATGATTTTGTATATTCCATCTTCATCTGGGGGTTTGAATGGCAACACCAGAATATGGTGCAATTCATTTTGCACAACATCTCTTCTCAATAAATTTACAGGACTGGAGTCGCACACTACAAACCTGTGCATCTCTTTGAAGTTTCCAATGCATACTTCCATTGGTTTTGTAATAGGGGTCCTAATTTGCCTATTAGAAACGCCCACTACTTGGATCGCTTCTCCCGAGAGGGGTAGGTTTGGAATGTCTGCTGTTCTCACAGTAGAACGGGTAGCACCAGTGTCCAACAAAAAGGTAATGTAATTTCCCTCTACCTTCCCGTCGATATACGGACCTGACTGATCTACCGGTAAGGATGCACCAAGTACGCAATCCTCATCCCCGCCTCTCAGGCACCGTCCTTGATCTTGATCCTCGAAATAGGAATCCTGTAAAAGAAACTGATGTTAGGCAATTTTTCTTACCACTTCTTTCTTGAAATCCGGTGTCCGTACTGTACTTGGCTTGACTCACAAATTTTGGCATAGGGGCAGGTGGCAATTGATTCTGCAGGTTTACAACCTGTTGTGGTTGACTTATTATCACCTCATTCAGCGTCTGTGGATTTAAATTTTGATTTGGGCTAATATTATTTTGTATATTCTTACACTCGTTCTTCCAATGCCCCAATTTTCCACACCCATGACAAGTGAATTTCTTCTTTGCCTCTTCTCTACTTAATCGCCCTTTTGGTTTTACCCCATTATTTACGCCATATCCTTGCCCTTTTCCTGATTTCCCTGCCATGTTATTTAACTGAATTTCTTGCTGTTCTGCCAATTTAACTTGAGCCCACATTATCTTTTCCTCTAAAATCTTTCTTCTATTGTCAATTTCATCTCCACAGTACTTTGCATATTTTAAAATTTCATCTATTGACTTTGCTTGCCAACACAAATTATGTTGCTTAATCATTTCAGAAACTTCCTTCTTTAATCCATTGACAAATCGATACACAAAATGAGTCATATCTTTATTCCCAATACTTTCCACTCCACTATACTGTTTAAACACCTGTAGGAGGCTCTCATAGTACGCATGGACTGATTCATCTGTTTCCTGAGTGGTTCTATCTATTTTTACCCAATCTGTTTTCTTCGGAGGAATTTTCCCTTTCAAGAAAGTTATGACCTGGTTATATTTTCTCATTACTTCTTCAGATGGGGCTCCAGTTTTCTTGTCTCTCGGATACTCATCATTTGGCCAATCAACCGTAATTTTACATTCAGCCCACAAATCAGCCGGTACCACTATGTCAAACAACCTATCCAAATCTTTCAACAGAACTTTTTAAATTTTTTAACAAACCTTTCAACTTGTCTATAGCATTCCACAGGCTTCTCCCTCACCTTTGGGAAATCATTTGTAAACGACAATATATCCGGTTGAGTCCATGGGACATGTACATATCCTCCCCCTGAAACTTCTCTCATTGGGTACATTCCTTCTGCTTTTTCTGTTTCTTTCATTAAATACTCTGATGTTACTCAAGTGGCCTTTGCTTCTTGCTTTTTCTTTGTCCACCTTGCTTTCCATCTGTCTAGGTCTCCCCATTTATGCAATACCGTCATCAGTTCTTTAACTTGTAATTTTCTCCCTGACACGTTCATATATTTTCCAAATCTTTATCACAAAATTCTGCTCTATAGGATTTTTGTAGAACCTTGGATCTTCCCACATCGATTCCCATTTCTAAAGCCAAATTCATTAATTTTTCATGAAATATTTTTGTATTTCGAGTTATACTTCTGCAAATGAACAGCAATTCTTCCTCGTTAAAGGTATTCAATCTTTCCAACCCTACATTTCCTGCTATCATCTCTTCCAATTCACCTCTTAGTTTAAAAACATCTAGTATTTTTGGAGGTGGATCGAGCTTCTCTGTCTCTTGTCCATCTGTCTAACTCCTCTGGTGTTATTAGCGTGACACTCTTAGTTCCAAGACTCACTTCCTTTGAACAACCTGGTGTGACTCTTCTGGGTGTTTCATTTATTTGCCCCCTTATCGGAAAATCCATTAATGAAATTACAGACTCACAATCACTAGCTTGGTCATCGACTATTATTTTCCCTTTTCTAGGTTCAATGATTGCTGTAGTCATGACAGGAGTTTTAGGACAGTTTGATTTATCTCCGTATAACGAGACAACAGGACCTATAGTCACAGGTATAGTTAGCGCTTCAGGATGTGTGTTTAACTGGGTTACCCTTTGTATTAATTCTTCTCTATTTTTATTTATTGCCTTTCTTTTTCTTGGAGTTCCCTTTCCATTGTTCTATCATGTACTACTTGTGGCACCAAGGGGGTGTCTAGGAGTGGAGCGCTCGGGGTAATTCTATTTGGTCCTTCCTGATACGGCGGAGGACTTTTCATTAATATCTCGTCTAAATAATCTTCATCAGAATCTCCTCCACCTGCATTAAGTGTTTTTTCTTCTCTGTACATTTACTTCCTGTCTGTTCATCAGCCATTAATACAGGATATAGTCCCTCGGTTATCATGGCTTGTCTCCATTGTTTCATTTGTTTGTCTCTAGTTTCGCGCGAAAATTTTGGGTAGAAATTACTCAAATTCCTGTTACACCTTGGTCTATCTCATTCAAATGCCTCAGTTTCCCATTCTTCGAATGCCTCATACTGAGTCAACCTAGGTCTGGTTTCTAACTCATTCATTCTTGTACGTAAATTATGTAAAATTCTTCCATTAAATGTTCCGTATTCTGGGAAAGCCAAAATTCCGTCATCTTTCGTGTATTCAATCCAATTTTCTAACCATACACAAGTATGATAACCTCTTTCTACCATCATGTATGATGCGGGAGTTTTCGGAGAAGGAATGAGAATTCCTTCTCTAGTTTTAATGGGTTTATCCTTCTTGAAAGAATTCTTTATTTTCTGCATAAATGACATTTTTCTTTTCTCACCATACATTTTTCGTGATCTTCCTCAAGTATTGCTGGTAAGCAAACCCTAAATAATTTCTATCTGGGCGACTCCCAGTTAATGTGGGATCGTACATGCACAATCCGTTATTTTTGAGACTTCTATGTTTATAGTTACTCAATCTTTTCCTCCAATACTAGCGCGTTTCTTATTTTCATATCTAATTAGAATTAATCTTACTCTGCGTTTAGCCAATTCTAGCACGGCTTTAAGTGACGTCAGTATCGCTCCTTTCTACGGTCCTCTCCTTTGCAAAACCTTTCTTTGTTATTTTTTATTCTGTTTATTGGATTTTCACAGCATCGTACAGGCATTCTGCCACGATAAGCGGCATTAACCAAAAACAATAAGAACAAACTCGTAAAGATACATGTTATGATCAGACGTTACATTACATGCATTCTTTTGGCCCCATCCCAAGGCAGCAATCTACCCGTGTCCAGAAATCGGAGACAACCCAATATACATAGGCAAGCAATTTACACAGTGTCATTATGAGTCTGTAGTAATAAATAGTCTCTTAATGGCGACCAGATGTCTTTAGGTCTGGACGACACAGGCAATTCCTCGGCATACAACTCTTAACTGTTTGCGTCAGTACACTAGGTCTTTATGCCACTCATCAACTTTGGGAGACAATTTGCTTTCCCAAGTAAACATAATGCGCCGTTTGGCGAGCAGGAGAGCCACCCTAACAAACTTACCCAGAGCGGCCTTCAACTGGGGGACATAGCCAAGGAGACATTCTAAAGGTGTACACTGTAGAGTGATTCCTGTCATGGTTTGTATGCGTGCGATCACACCTTCCCAGTACTTATACACACGATCACACTGCCATGCCAGGTGGATAAAATCGGCCTGTGGAAGGCCACAACGCTTGCAGTGATCTGAATCCCGCAGTCCCATTTTATAAATTTCAAATGTATGATACATAGATTGCCATTAGGGGTAAGGCGACCTGTGAGTGCAAATCTGTTCCCATTCCTGTGGGAGGATCGGGGAAGCTCTCTAGACTGTTGTCTGGCCCATTCACCGCCTCCCCCTGCACCGCCTTATAAAGTTTGGTAATCAATTTCTTCTTAGTTGGGGTAACTAATAGCAGTTGAAGCGACTCGAGAATAGGGGGCTCCGCCGGAAAGTCAGGGTAGTGATCTTTAAGTGCATGTTTAAGGCGAAAGAGAAAGTATTGAAACAGTAATGTGGGATTCTGAATGTAGCCTGTATCAGCCTCTGAAAGATAACCACCTCATGGAAATAGATCACTCGTGTGCAATGCCAACCTCCTTCAGGGCTCTCATGGGCCCCTGTTCCTGAGTTACCGAGAGAAGCGTGGCCCGCTAGGGGTAGAGCAGGTGCATAGAGTGGGAGCTTCTGAGCGCGCTTACCGATCGTCTGCCAGGCTGCAATAGTCGTATCAATAGTATTGATCTCGAGTTTGGGCGTGTGTCTATTAGTGTATGTGAGGATACTTGCGAACGGAACAGGGTATGCGTCCCCGTCTTCCACCGCAATGTGTGGGATAAAATCATGTGTCCATAACCAGTAGTACCCGTATTGGGCTTGGGCACAAAGACAATATATATAAAAAATCAGGAGCCGCAAATCCCCCTTTATCATAAGCCTGGGTTAGTGTACGCTAGCTAATTCTGGACTGTTTATCACCCCGTACCGGCCTCAAGAGTTGGGTTCATACTGTTTTGAAAAAGTGTTTAGTGAGTTTAATCGGGATATTACAAAAAAGATATAAAAACCGAGGGAGAATTACCATCTTAATCACTGCTATGCGGTCAGCCAAAGACAACGGGAGATGTAGCCACCTGTCCACTTGTTGCACTAGACTATTATAGGCCATGCCATAGTTTTCCTTAATGACAATGTCGGGATCGCGATGTATCCAGACACCTAGATACTTTACCGGGTCTGTGGACCAAACCAAAGGGTATTCCAGCTGAGGCGGAGACGTAGCTAGTGTCAAGGGAATGATGACCGATTTTTCCCA
Source organism: Triturus cristatus (assembly GCF_964204655.1). Lineage (NCBI taxonomy): Eukaryota > Metazoa > Chordata > Amphibia > Caudata > Salamandridae > Triturus > Triturus cristatus. The sequence goes on along the minus strand of NC_140579.1, from coordinate 1,053,708,222 downwards.
GTTTATTTTTAGTCCTGAAAATAGGCCAAATCGAATATATTCACGGATGACTGGAGATAAATACTGCTGAGGATCTTGTATGAATAGGACCATATCATCCGCATACATGGAGATCCCAACCGGTCGATGATTAAAATTTGAGGTAGCTTCCCTATGACGCTGTCGAATTTTGCAAGCCAATGGCTCCAAAACGATGGCAAAAAGAAGAGGGGACGGGGGCATCCCTGTCTAGTGCCCCTTTCAATATTGAAAGGCTCCGATGTAAAGCCACCCACTCGCACCCTCGCCGACGTGTCTTTATATATAACCTGTATCCACCTCGTCAAAACCGTAGGGAATCCCATTCTATGCAGTATATGTAACATGTATCTCCATTCTATAGAGTCGAACGCTTTGGCCGCGTCGAAGAACCGCAGCCAACTCCGGATTAAGGACATGAAACATAGAAAAAATAGTACCCAAATTATGGGAGGTGGAACGGTCAGGGATAAACCCGGATTGATCTGGGAGCACAAGGAGGGGCATCAGTGGTTGAATTTTCGTAGCTAGTATCTTTGCTAAAAAAAAATTAATCTAGATTGATTAATGATAGGGGATGATACGATTCACAGGACATGGGCGGTTTATCTTTTGTGATAATCAGGGCCTGTCTTAGGGAGGGGGGAGGATCCCGAAGTCGTGAGCCTCTGCGTACATTTCCAAAAGGTGGGGTATAAGGAGATCGGCGTATGCCTTATAAAATTCCGCTGTTAGGCCATCAGGCCCTGGGGCCTTATTATTAGGGAGAGAAAGAATAGCATCCTTCACATCCGTCTCATCTATGGGCTGACTCAGATACTCGCTATGGGCGTCCGAAAGCCAGGCGCAGGCTATATCCGATAAGTATTCGTCCATTGCCTAAGCTTCCATCCTACCTCGGGTGGTATACATGTCCGATTAAAATCGTCGGCATTGACCCACTATATCCTGTGGAGTAAAGTATGCCGAACCGCGGGAGTCAATTATACAATCAACCTGGTGATGATCGGCTCGGAACCTCAATTTAGAGGCCAAAAATTTGCCCGGTCGACGCCCCTCACCATGGGTACTAACCACATGCCGCCTTGCAATGTATTTTGCCTCTGTATCAGCTAGAGCATTATATTCTGTCAAGAGTTTGTGAATGTGCGCTAGCGAATCTGTTGATGGTGCACTAAGATACTGCTCTTCCAGTTCCCCTAGTGCCTTTTCGGCTTTTGACAGCTGGCCCCTGATGTCTCTGAGAATCCCTACTTATGCACACTCCCCGGATTGTCACCTTAAATGCTTCCCAGAGTGTAGATTGACTCTCCACCGAACCCACATTTATCTCAAAATATTGAACAATAGCAGTCCTGATGGTGTCGTCGTAGATCGGATCGAGCAATGCTTCAACCCGGAATCGCCAGGTGAAAGGGCGACGGGGATTTGTGGGGACGCTAATAGTTAAGCTAACAGGATTATGGTCTGATAATGTACGCTGTAGAATGTGTACTGCTGTAGCCCACCCATTAGCCTCTTCACTCAACAGCCAGTAGTCTAATCGCGACCAGCTATTAAATGCTGGAATGATGTGTGTGCCCACAATAGCCTCCTCGTTAAGCAGACGCCAAACATCAACCAGGCCAAATACCACCATTGCTTCTCGCACGCACTGGGCTACTTTAACAGTGCGTGCCCCTGAAGGATTGGATTTATCTACTTGTGGGTTAAGGTGGGTGTTCAAATCGCCTCCCCATAGGACAGCAGAGTCTGGCTATGATCGTAATACATTAAGCATGTTGAAAAAGGGTGCTGGGTCGTCCACTACTGACCCGTACATGTTAATAATCGTAACTATGGACATTCCCAGCTTACCTTGTACTATAGCCCAGCGGCCCTCAGCATCCGTGCTAGTATGTATAGGCAGAAACGGTACCCCTTTTCTGATGAGGATAAGCACCCCTCTAGCATAGTTAGAATAGGACTATGCCAGCAGAAAGCCTGCCCATTTATGTGCCACCCCGGACTCAGAGCGGTTGCTCAGGTGTGTCTCCTGCAACAATGCAATATGTGCAGCATGTCTGTCTAAATACGTCAGTACCTGGCAATTCTTCTTGGGGGTATTGAGCCCAGGTATGTTCCATGTTATGCAGTTATACGTTTCACCTATGGACATCTCCCAAAGAAATCACCATCACGTAGGCGTTAGTCGATAGACAGTAAACGTACCATGTAATGCGGGCACCAACGTTAAAGCGCAATCTGATCATCGTACCTTCGAATGTATTTAACAAGAACCCAATCCCTCCCCCTCCCACTTCAGCAGCCCCAAATTGCCAAAGACAGATCCCAATACCAAGAACATCCCCAACAAAAACAGAGTTCCATAATACAGCTTGTGGGGTGCACCCATTGGGGGAACGTAGCGGCTGAGACTCACTCCCAGATGAAGACGGGAGAGGGCCGCCACTGTAATTAGAAAAAAAAAACACCCACCACCCACCCATTCGAACCTCGAAGGAGAGATCTGTCAGACGACAGTGCAAAGTCGGGCAAAACCCATGATAACAATCTGAGGGGGCAGTAATAAATCCAGAACAATAAAGAAGTTCAGCCCACCTCCGCAGGCACACAACATCGTCCAGCAGGCCCTGCAGTTATTAGATAACAAGAATGCAGTAACCCAAGATAAAAACACTCTAGGGTATGAAAGCATGCAACAACCACGCAGCACAGCATGTAACCCCACCACTATCTCAAGAGGGCACATCAATACCAACTGGCAAGCGCAATATTGCGATACAGAGGTAGGCACTAGTATGCAGTCCGAGGCAATATAAGCGAACATTAGGAACATTACAGTGTTAGATTACACAATCATCGACATCAGAAGTAGAGGCTGTATATTGGCGTTAGCGTCGTAGGGATTTAGCATAGTCCCAGGCCAGCTTTGGGTTAGTGAAGATTTTGGCATTGTCTTCCGGGCCTATGCGCAGACGAGCTGGATAAAGTATAGTGTATTGGATTTGTTCCTTCATGAGTAGTTTCTTGACCCCCTGAAACTCCTTGCGCGCCGCCTGCACCGATGCCGTAAAATCTGGATAAAACAATAGGACTTTACCCTTTTTCCCTTTTGGCGACTGATGCGCAGTACAGTATCTCTAAAGTTCAGCAGTCGGGCTATTTTCGGTCTAGGGTGGGCACCAGGAGACGGCCGCGCTGCCAGAGACCTATGAGCTCGTTCTATGGCGAACATACTGGAAAGGTTGTCAGTTCCACAGATGTCACGCAACAGTGTCTCAATGTAGTCTTCCAGGCGCCCAACATTTGTGGATTCCGGCAGACCCAAAATGCGCACATTATTGCGCCGTGATCGCGCTTCAATGTTCTCGTTCTTTGCCCGTATAACGGCCAACAGTTTTTCCATATCTGTGGTTTTGACAGTCACCTGCTGTAAGCCGTCCTCCGCGTCCGAAATTCGCTGCTCGGCCTCACCGATCCTCGCCGCGTGCTTATCCAGCTTGGATGAGAAGTGATCCATGCGACCGTTAAGTGCCTCTATCTTCCCATCTATGGCCTGTAAACTGGTGTGGATGGCCGCCAACAATATTTCCAGGGCAGAGGGGGCTGAAGTCGCAGAATCCAGTTCTGAGTAAGAAGCAGCGGTTTGAGAGGAGTTACCACCTTTACGAAGATCAAAGGTAAGCCTGGGCTGGTTTTTCTCCGGTTTGCCCACCTTGGTTGCGATGTACAGAAACACAGGGACCACGGCCACACCAACAGCGAACACGAACGCAGGGGAGTCACACACCAGTTTAGAAGCAAGGAGCTGACATCCGTGGTGTGCAGTCTACGTTGCGCAAACTACTTTCTAGCAGTGGACCCAGAGCACTCCAGGTAGTACAGGCAGGAGGGCGGGAGAGTAGGCAGAGATGCGCGTGGACTGAGAGGCGATCCCTGATGGATAGCTCAGGCCAGTGTGTCACCCAGCCCGCCTGTCTCAGTTAGGGTGATGCAGCAGGCTGCCCCAATGTCGCCAGATTCCAGGTCTGCCCGTGCAAAGCTCCCCCAGTCACAGCCTCGGCAATCAACAAGCGGCGACGCACACAGAGGGAATCCCGGTATGCCGCGGCGGGGAGCACTTGTGAGAAAGTGGGTTTCTGTTGCAGTAACCCCCCCTTTTTTTGCCTAATAGCTGATGCACTTTTCCTTGTTGTGCCCTGGGCTCCTGCCAATCAGGTGCCCAGGGCCTATGTTCCTTCCTTAAAACACACAAACTCCCAATTGGCAAACCCTGGCCACATGTCAGCCCCTGGTAAATGGTACCCTAGGTACCCAGGGCCTTGTGACCAGGGAAGGCCTCTAAGGGCTGCAGCACTCATTGTGCCACCCTTAGAGGCCCTGTACCCTTACACACACACACTGCCTTTGCAGGCTGAGTGTCTGGGTGCAGGACAAAACAAAGAGTCGACATGGCACACATCTCTGTGTGCCATGCCCATCACCTACACTGCCAAGGCATATGTCAGCCGCCCCTCTGGCTGGGTGCCTTATGCCTATGGTGTGGGCACAGGAGCAGGAGCCCTGTGCCCCTACAGTACCCAGGTCCATTCCTGGGCACTGTAAGTACAGTGCTGCCTTTTACAAGTACATGGTGCTGAGAGCTCGTCAAACACGAACTCCACAGCACCATAATGGCAACACTGAAGACTGGGAAGTTTGGTATCAAACTTCTCAGCACATTAAACCCACACTGATGCCAGTGTGGGATTTAATGTACTAAGCACCCAGAGGGCATCTTAGAGATGCCCCCTTACAGCTAACCTACAATCCACGTCTGCTCTGAGGCTGCCCAGGCTGCCACACAGCAGACACGTTGCTGGACCCCTGGGTGGGAGAGCCCCTGCTCTCCCGGGCCTGCAACAATGCACATCCTGGGTGAGGTGAGAAATCTCCTCCCCCAGGATGAGCAAAGGGAAGCTTCAAAGGCATGCCGCCAGTTGGAGTTTCCCCAGGCCACTGCAACCCCCCACTCTGGCAGGAAGCTTGGCCGGAAACCCCATACAAGGACAGGGGATGTGCCAGCCTGCCCACCCCACCCCTCAGGTGGGGGAGGCGAGGTGAAGCACATCGCCGGGCTCTCGCCATCTTGAAGATGGGAGGCCCTACCCTATCAGGATTAGGCTACTGCCCCCCTCCCACAGGAGAGAGGCAGGATAGGGGGTGTACCCACCCCAGGACAAGGACCCATTGGTCCCTGGCCTTCACCTACCTGTAACGCCCCTAAATCTAGTATTTAGGGGCCCCCTGAACCTTCCTTCCCCAGATCCCAGATTCGAAACTACAAGAAGAGCAAGAAGAACAAAGACCTGCCCTGCAGCTGCTAAAAAGAGGAAGACACCAACTGCTTTGGCCCCAGCCCTACCGGCCTGTCGACCCTCGAACCTGCTCCTGCTTCAGCGCGGCATCTCTTGTGGCCAGCAACCTCAAAAACCCCGGAGGACCTGGCTACCTTTGAACTCTAAAGCCCCTGGGACTCCCATGAGTAGAGGCTCTACTCAGAAACCTATCTCTAACCCCTGGCAGCAGCCCGGAACCGCGAACCCAGCACACTCTGCACCAGCCAAGCCTGGCCAGTGCCGGAGTGAACAAAGACCCTGAGGACGACCCCACGGCGACTGTGACCCCGAGTCCGGCACCCAAGGACCCCCCTCGACATTCCGAAAGAAGTCTGCAGCCTCAGAACAGAGTGCCACCCCAACCGCGATCAACAAGAGGGTAAGATTCCCGACATCAAAAGGCACCCCTGCACCCGGCGCCCGGCGGCCCCCTGTGCCCAATCCCGGGGTACCCACCTAACCTACAACTACCCAACTTACCTCTCGAAGTGGTGGTGGCATCTGAAGCATCCTCGTCCCCGAGCTTGCAGCCTTTTTCCAAACCGGAACATTCCCATTGACTTCCATTGAGCGCCCGAAGGCTCAAAAGCACCCTGCACCCAGCCGCCCGAGTGGCCCTGGCAGTGCACTCTCTACACTAACCTACGTCCCCACTTGCCCTAAGTGACCAGGAGCCCAGCTCCCACAGCCGCGTGGCTTGCCAGACAGCAGCCACCAACCAAGGCCCCCCTATCCCTCATAGGATAACATTGGGCCTAACTCCCTCTGCACCCGGCCGTCCTGAAACCGCTGAGGGTGAACCAACTGTACCTACCTGACACCGGGGGACCCCTGAGTCTATGCCCGGAATTTCAACTCTGCCAGTCGGGTACTTACCCTTAAACCGCTAACTTCATTTTCCTCATAGGGTAACATTGACTGGCTTTTTCTTGAAAAATCTTCTAAGTGTGAACTTTTCAAAACTGCAAATATTCACTAAAAATCAGCCAAGTGACAAAAACGAATTTACTCACCTGCTCTTAGGTGAGCTCCCAGTGCTGGATCTTGGTGCCCAGCCCTGACTCTGAAAAGTGTCCACAACTGTACTTACCTCTAACTCATTTTTCTTCCATAGGAAACCATTGTCTGCTTTTCTGTGAAATTTCTTCTAAGTGTATTTTTGCAAAATTGAAATATTCTTTTAAAATCGTACCATTTCTGCAAGCGAAATTACTTACCTGTTTCTGATAAGGACCCCAGTCCTGGGTCTAGGCACCCAGTCCTGGATTACTAAAGTAACGATAAAGTACTCTACCTGCAATTTGAATTTCTTGCCATAGAGATCCATTGAATGTTTTCTTTGAAATATTTTCTAAGTGCTAACTTTTGAAATAGCTAAATATTATTTAAAAATCATTACAGTTATTAAGTCGACTTTCATCACTTGATTCTGAGTACTGACCCAGAGCTGGATCTAGGAGCCAGACCTGGAATTTCAAAAGTAATCTGAAAAGTAATTTATTACAAGATAACCTGAATTTACCATTGAGCTCAATGCATTGTTATGTTTAGGAAATAGGATTGTTTATTGCAACCAACTGTGACTGTTTACAAAAATCCATTGCTTATTGCAAAAGTATTTATATTCAATCTCTCATTCTGAGAAAAGTATATTTTTATTCCCTTTGTGGTTCTAAAAATAAAACAAGCATATATTTTATATATATAAACCATTGGCCTAGAGTTCAGTTATTGAGTGTGTGAAACCATTTGCTGACTGAGTGTGTACAATAAATGCTTTACACTGTCCTCGGGTACTGCCTTACTGCTCGACCAAGCTACCACTTTTGAGAGTAAGGTCATACCTAACTTTAACCTCTATCAGCCTCTGGGGGACTGTGGACTCTGTACACCCTGTACCCATTAGGGAACAGTATATACAGAGCCACTTTCTCACAGCACTCCATTCAGCAAGCAGATCCAGGCCTCATGTATGGTAGCGGTAAATGCAGCGAGCAATAGCAGTCCTGCACCGCTGAGCCGTGTATAGAATAGCAGTTCCGACGTTCAGCCAACCGCTAACCAGGCATTTATCTGAGACACAGCAGTCACCGCCGCCGGCCACGTTCTCTCCGCGGCCTACCTTTCGATGCGACGCCGGGCCCTTGCGTAATTAGAGGCGCCGAGCACCCTGAGGCTCCCGCGTCTGTTCGTCCACCAGCGTTACACAGCTCCGTTTAGTGAAAGCAGGCACTCCGAGTCCCAGATCGCCCCAGGGAGGCAACACGGTCACAGCGGGATAGGCGGCTATCTTAGGGGATGGCGTCCGCCTACAGCAGTCCGGCCGCCATCTTCGCCACGGGCAGGGCGTTCAGCATTCACACTACGAGCCCCATGGACGAGTCTTCCGCTGACTGACTCACCGTCAGCGGGCCTCCAGCAGCAGCGATCACTGTCGCCTCAGATGTACTGGTGGATGGCTCAGGAAGAGGAGGATAATTACAGCGGCCGGCAGAGCTACACTACTGTGCGGCCATCTTGCTGTGCGCCAAGCCACGCCCCTCCAAAAACTTGCGTAAGTCACACACCCGCTGTCCTACCAATCCCAGCACAGCTCTTGTGACGTCAGTGCAGCACCCGCAACTGACCCCTCCTTTACAAGGTAATGCATAACTTAAATTTCTCAATATTTTGTACGTATTTTGCATAAATCGACAACATTCTTCGCTACTGTGTCAGATTCTCTAAATTCCAAAGAACAGTCAATTTCTTTTACTACGAGTAAAATTTTTCCGCCTACTCTTCACACACTACGAGTAAAACCTTTCCGCTTACTCTTCACTCAACCATCAGAGAACCTGCTACTCCTTCGGTATTACCCTTTCTAGGTGATTTAAGATCAAAGTTTCACCAATGACCTCTTTAGCTACCAGTTACTCATTTACATACAGAAATTAATCCCTGAAATAGTACTTTCTCGAATCCTCACTGTAGTATGGCTTCCATTCACCATCCGCTATTCTTTATTCCCGTGAACTTCAGACAACATGAATAATGACGACAACCACAAATGTTAATGCATATCAATAATTTCAATTACAATATTCCCTACCTAACTAACTAGAACCTAACCATGCCTCTGCTGCCAAGCAAAACTGATGGAGCGCGGGTCACCTACTCTGGTCACACATACACCTGATACTTACCTGGGCCCAAACCACATTCACACAGTAAGCTAGTAAACCTCGCTGGCATCAATTTTGAGTATATTACCTGTAACTTGGTAATTCACCTTTTATCAAGTCTTACCAATTTCAATAAATTTCATTTCCTCGACGAATCAGGTTGTTTAGTTAGTTTAAGGTAGAATGACAATTACCTCTTTACCCTGAATAACCACAGACTCAAGAAGTTTTGAAAACCTTTATCTAACTTAATTTGTGAGTCAAAATTCCATTACAGTAACCACCTTCAATTTCAAGAGGCAGAAATACACTAAATAATACTATAGCAAAACAAATATGATCAATGATGACGGTACCTGGGAAAGAGGGTAAAAGCCAAAACAGGCATAAAAGACAGATTTCGCTGATTATGTTTACCTATGGTGAAAGATAAACCCAACTCCATAAATTGGGGTACCAGATATAATCTCCAGGACAGAATACAGGTAGAGGAAACAGGCAGATTCAGATCTGGAAGGATATCTTCTTCTAAAGTACAATGCCAGTGCTGCACCTCTCTCTGACATTACTCTCCTCGGGTGTCCCTTTTGCGCAATCCCTCTAGATTAATACATTTATCGATCGGTATACCAAACTGTGATAGGGTTTCTGGCACCAGCAGGGTCTGAAACAGTATTGGACAAGAACTGGAGCAGCAAACGCGTTGTTGGGTCAGTGACGAGTCGGATTGACAGATCTGACAAGTCGGACGAGGTCTCTAGCTATCTTACCTCAATTATACTGTTCTTGATTCGTGTACCACCCTTCAAGTATTAATTCTTATGTTTTCCCTTATTCTGATTGGTAAGGATGAGGAGGTGAGTTCATCACACCACATAGAATTTTTACTTTTCTCCATGAACCATTGTCTATGTGCCTGCCCCTTAATTTTCTTTTCCCATAGCTATATTCCCATACACCTTTCACATTATTCAGAAAATTAAACATTTTATTCAACATTGTTGCTTTCCCAGGCTTCTTTATTCAAGGTGTCCTTGGCTGAGTGACATGGGTGCCATCATTGTTTTCGGCCAATCTTTATGAGCATGCTTGTAGTAGGGATTCCAGTCACCCTCCGAGGCCCAAATAAGAACTATTAACAAAGTCAGAAAAAGACACGTTAGAACACAGAAACAAATGATTTCACTGTATACCACTTATCTCTACTCTATCCCCATTTACTTATTTAAATCTTTTGCATTAGTGTTTAATACAACTTACGAGTTTTAGTTTATCAGCAGCAGGTGCATTAGCATGTGAGTTCGAGGCGGCCATTTTTTGTGTCATTGCGCAGCTGCAAAAGTTTCCCACCAAAAGTGACAGTCCTACTACGTAGATGCAGTAGAGGCATGCACAATAGAAATCCTGCGTTTTGTCAGCCATTTTAGGACATTCATGTTACGGGTTAGTAATGCACATAGACAAGCTTCCCCTAGATAAAAAAAATGTTTGTGATATTTTTCAGTTTTAGTATTCACAAAACAAATTGATTACATAGTTACATGTTATTTGAGAGGATTGAATCCAAGCACATTTCTTTAAGAATTCTTGCTCCATCAGCACTCAACATTGAAAGCCGGGAGGCACTCAGTGTCGATCGAAGACTCCAAGTCTATTACTGTAGAACAGAGGTCTTCAAAATTTTTGATGCCGAGACCCCCTTGTCAAAAGTTTTTAGGTGTAAGGACCCCTTCCTGACAAAAAATTCTAGGACCTGTTACTCATCATCAGTAACCATAAACGCCTAAAATTCCCCTAGCAAATCATTTTTACGGTGGGGAAATAATATTAAAAGTGTATTCTGTAAATGTTTTAGGTTTTCCACTGCCAGGTAGCTACGTATAAAATAACGGATAGCTTAAATGAAAAATAAATGTAAAAAGTTGTTACTCAGTGGAAAGTGCACAATAGTACATTGTGAAACATTTATTAGTTTAATGCACTTCAGAGGTCTATGTGTAACCAGGGACCCACAGATTTAATTATTTGATGGTGCAGTGGAGAATAGTGACGTGCATTTTTTGTGCTAGAAGGCTACAGCTTGCGACCGAAAGCACTGTGAATATGTAAGTCATTATTTAAAACCTGCATTTTAGCAATACCCAGATTGTACTTTTTTTTTTTTTTTTAACAAAACTGTCCCTTCAACACATGCTGGAGTAGTAAGCGTTATAAAAATCCAATTACAATTAAAAGCACACACTTCAGAGCTCAATTGTTCTCTTTGCACTACCACTCAAAAAGAATGCACCTTTGTCATCACAAAAATTTGAGAGACTCGATCAATTAAAACCAGTACCTGCTTTCAAGCACCCTTTATTTACATTTGCAGATTAACTCCTAGCACACATTTGTATTTCTTTCAGGCAAGCTACTTCACCCTGACAGTTAACTGTCTGCCCTGCTTCCCTTTCATAGCACATGACACTCCTTGAAGGACACTCCAGCTGAAGCATATTAACTATGAAAATTAACCGTCCCAAGACGATTGTCGTTTTCCAGAAAGTAGGGGAATGGCTATTTAAATATGTTTGCGAGTGCTTTCACTACGGAAACCATCTACATCACACGAAGGGTCGTGCGATTGCACTTTATAAATATAATATTTGGCAGAATTATGCCTCAATGAGAGCAAGGAATTAAATTTTTTTTAAGTTAATTGAAATAAATCTTACAAATAATCTGCAAACTTGTATTTAAAAGGAAATATAAATATTAGCGCCAGATGTCAATAAGCCTTTCCAGTACAAAGGTTTTTTTATGCACTACAATAAAAACAAGTATTTGCAATTCAATAGGTCTCGCATTTACGTGTGTTTGAGGTATTGGCATTGTCAATGACAATGGCTTTTAGTTTTGTTTTCATATTTATGTTTTAATAACGAAAACAAAAATAAAAGGCATTGTTATTTGCAATGTCAATAGCTCAAACTCGTATAAATTCGAGACCTATTGCATTGCAAATGCTTGTTTATTTGAGAGGGAGAGTATCTGCACTTCTCAAGAAAAACATAATACTGTTAATTAGAAAGTACTGCACTTCTCAGAAACGAGATGTAACAGTGAGACTAGAGGCTTTACTCCTGCTTATATAACTGACCTGTCCCAGTACTTGCTTCTCAACATCTGGTCACCCTAATCAAGTGACACATAAAGCTCTGATCTGTCACACACAAGTGTTGTAAAAAAAAGAAAAATCACACATAAGCAGACTGAAATCTTGGTGGCTATGTGCTGATGACCGGCTGCGTTTGGCAACCAAGCGGCACTGGGGTGACGCTCAGGAAGCTTTGCTGCGGAGAGTGCTCCCTGACAGTGACACACTCAAATTCCGTGTGAACTAGACTACTTCTCTGACGAACCGCTGTAGTCACACACTGCCTCTGTAAAAGACGCACTAGAGTGGGCCCGTGCTCTTGCAAAAGCAGTGGACTACTTACCCAAGGGCTCCACGGTGAAGGCTGACATGGGATACATCTGGGAGCAGGGGAGGAATTCTAGGTGGCGGTTAATTTCGGGAACAGGAAGCGACCAATTCCCCGGTGCCGGAGCCACATGATGAGCAGAACTCCGTGGATTTTATATACATTTGCGTATGTTTATGTGTTTATAGATTTTGCCTGACTGAATGTCACCTACATCTTCGTGAAGGAACGCAGATTAGGGAAAGCTTGATTATGTTGCACCTCAATGTCCATCACTTGCTAGAAGTGACAGAGAAGAGTTAAGCTTAAAAAATCTATAAATGGAAAAAAACGATTGCATTTTGAATATTAAGTAGATATGTTCATCGCAATATAGCCCAGTTTTCAGCTTCACCTTCGAACTCTTGTCTTGATAGATCAAAGTTAAAAGATGTACATTTTGTTTCATAATATTTCCCCAACCCTGGTTTCGTTGCACACAACTCTAGCTCTATTTGCCCTGTTTCTGGGTCTCAGCACTTTGAGAAAATACTCGTATATCAAGCTACCTATATAACGACACCGTATCAAAAAAGGGTGACACTTCCAGTTTATTGGTAATATGGAAGATTGGCACGCTGAAAACAATATTTTCAAATTAGTCACGCTCAATTGTATACAGTGGAAATAAAATAAAAAGTTAAAATGCTTTTTCCTTCTGATTATTATTCGATGGAAAGTACAGTGTGTATCTAGTGAAAACAATTCTATGGTAATTCCAGGTACCAGTGAACATTTGTGCATTGGGTATCTCTATTTCCTACACATTTTCTTGTTGCAAAAATACATAATTCTGAAGCCATGTGCTGCGCGCTGGCAGCCTGGTACAGCAAGAATGCAAATTGAGGGAAGTTTCTGAATTATTCAGTAGCCTGTATTTTATTGGCTCGCATTGGTCCCAATAAAGATATTATTAATAATAAAAACATTTCCCAGGCTAGGCTTGGTGCAGACTTGTTCGGGGGAGAGTGATGGGAAGGTGGAGGGCGGGCGGCTGCCCATTACATGGGCGAACAAGTCTTAACTTGAACTAACAATATTGCTGGCTGCGTGGGATGATTGATGCGCTTTGCAAAGGCCTAGATTGGTTTCATCTTTCTTCTGATGTTCTCACTGACTTGTTCTTAGTCATGTGCAATCACCGAGGCCACAAAAGGTAACCAATGTTTGATGTATGGCACTATTGCCGCTCTAGCCAGACTTGCATTCATTTGGTGTGTTTGCCTATGCGTGTGAAAGTGTCTGTGTGATGTGCGAATCTGTAAATGTGCTTATGTTTCTGTATCCCTGTGTAGGTGTCTGTGAGCGTGTGGGTGAAGGATGCCTGTGTGTCTGTGAATGTGCCTGTTTGTGTATCCGTCGAAATGTGTTGGTGTTGGGAGTGTGTGTGTTTGTGTGTGTAAGAGCGCGCCCATGCGTGTGCATGCGAGCTGCCGGGTCTGTGAGTGTGTGTATGTGTGAGAGAAATTTAGGGAGGCCGTGATTATGTGTCTTTGTGTTGGTAACAGTTTCTGGATCTCAATGCTTGTGTGTGCGTGCTTGTCTTTGCGATTGTGTCCATGAACATATCCCTTTGAGGATGGATGGGAATGTATACTTGCGGACACAGCTTTCAGGCCACTAGCCAAACTATCGAATGATCTCACTGGCAAAAAATGTGTAAAGATAGCACAGAACTTCCCCCTTGTCTTGGGACCGTTTCCATTATATGTGACAGCGACGGCAACTGTGCTAGGCCTGCAGTGTTGTTCTTTGATGGTGGATTGCTTTCTTCGTTCCTGGCTATGTCTGCACATCTTTCACTACAACATTAATATTTCGAGGCACGGTTATCAATTCATAGCATGCCAGCCCCCACTGAAGAAAATGTCATAAGGTGCGTTCCATTTGTTTCCCAGGGAGAGAGGGAAAAGCCCTGTTCTTTTGCACCGTCTCATAAATTACAAATCACCGCAGCCCGGATATCTTAATCAGCGCTTGAAAACACATCCTTATCAGCCTGAGCTGTAAAATATTTATCCGAGGCCCAGGATTCGTGCGGAAAGAAAGGGGGGAATGGTGAGCTTTTGATGGAAGAGCTTTGTGCCGGAGCCCTGTTCATTTTTGGGACTTTTCTCGCAGCGCTGTTTGTTCTATTGAAGCGGATAATAAACAGACCAGTCGGCCGTCAGGTTCGCGGGGCTTCTCATCCAACATATAGACAGAATGTGAAACTGTTTAACACATAACTAGCAACTGTTTGTAAAACTGTATTCTTTGTAATGAAACCTGTTTTAATGTAAAGAGCCCCAACAACTTCGGGTAACGCCCGCGCTGTGTAGATGTAAATAAATAAAGCACATTGCAGAACTTTACCTCGTATGAATGACACAATCGAAAAAGAGATGGGCGTGTTTGGGAGGCATGTCCGCGCTGTGTAGATATAAATAAATAAAGCACATTGCAGAACTTTACCTCGTATGAATGGCACAATCGAAAAAGAGATGGGCGTGTTTGGGAGGCATGTCGTAGTAGGAAGGGAGGGTCAAAACGAATCTGAGTCTCAAGCAGGTATGGCGGAAACGTTTCCTGAGCAGGCCGGAGCGATGCGGTTGCCAGTTATCTCCCTGGCGGACTTGGAGGAGCCTCGAGTGTGGATCGCCAGAGGAGGCTTCGGTGACATTTATCGGAGCCAAAAATGGGGGTTGCAAGTGGCGCTGAAGGTTATGCGAAGAAGCAGGTATGAGGAAGTACCATCCCAAATGGTAAATAACACAGAGTAGGCTTGGTCACGGTTATGTGACTGGACCTGTGAATTGAAAAACTTACGGTGCTAACTCAACACGCTAACACCCAAAGCGGTCATGTCGGAAAAATAACTTCCTGATTCTGACGTAAACACAAGTGATTCAATGAAAACAGTGGGTGTGCCGGCAGAGGAGGCTGGGTCTGCGCAGCAAAGCGGCCGTGCGGCCGCGAAAGTGATCGCGATCAAAGCGGCCGTGAAAGTAAGCGCGCCCGCGCACATGCACTGTAGCTCTAGGCTGGCCTGGTAGCACTTTTTGGAGCCCACATACAAAATGTCTCTTCGAGCCAGCGCATGCGCTGGGCTCAGCAAGACCTAAAAACGAAAATGTTAAATCACTTCTGAATACAAGAGCCCTTTACAATATGCATTATAAAAGTATTTGTGTAGACTAAGTGGGAAAAAACTGGAAAAATTACAAATTTTGTGATAGCAGAAGGTAAGGAAAGTTCGTAGTTGGGTGGTTCTGACCTCTGACTTTCATCCCATTTTCCCCTCGGTGAGAGCGGCCCCCTAGAACCCCACTCCCCCGCCCCCCCGGGGGACTGTAAAAGGGGCATGGCCTTTGTAATCAAGGGTGTGGATTGAATGCCTAAAATAAATTTCATTTATTTCCGTCATTGGCACCACATTAGACATGTCTGAAACCAGCCAGGACTATTGGCTTTTTCAGTGATGTTTATCTATTTAAGATGAATGTATACGAACAATGATTTTATAAATAATATTGAATATGTTTACAGACTGAACATATGAGACTGTAAATAAACATTACTAAAGCCTGAGGAAGGGGTAGTGGTGTTCAGTGTCTCAATCACGCCTGTAATTTTCACTCTATAATAGACACCTCCGCTCTTTCTTGCTGCATCTTTCATCTGAATATCTTGCACCTATTCTCTTCTTCGCACTGTCTTTTCAATCACTCTGGAATTCACTTTTTCACATCTCCTTTACGTTGTAACCCATCACAAAAACACTACGAACTCACTCGCCTGTAAGCACTGCATTCTCTTTTGACTACCCTGTGTCAATATTTAGGCAACTGTTTACCTCCTTGACATGTTCATTTGTACAGAATTACATTTGCAACTTAAACTATAACTTTTGTTCTTCAGAGGCCAAGGACTGGATGGTCATGTATTCTGAACACCTTCATGACCCCACTGACGGCCACTGTGAGAAACTCATACTCCTTTGAACAAGGAACTCCAGGGCTCTTAGTCATGGCCTGCAAACACTCTTACAAAAGGCAAGATTAAGTACAAGTGAAATATAAACAGGAAAAATGACAAATTTTGAGATAGCAGAACGTAAGGAAAGTTCGTAGTTGGTTGGTCTGGCCTCTGACTTCCATCCCATTTTCCCCTCGGTTAGAACGGCCCTCTATACACCCTCCCACCCCACCAGCCCAGCTCCCACTTTTTCTTGTGGATGCAGTGCATGAACAGGCCTGCTGGGCTCAATTAAGCTGGCACTTGCCTCCCGCTGAGCCTGAATGCCTCCTTTTTATCTTGGTCGCCAAAACCCATCCCCCTTCATCAACAGGTGAGGAGTATCCACAATATGTTTGCTTCTCAGAGCAGCTCCCAGTGCGAGGCTTTGTCTGGTACTATCGCTCAGGGCTGATGCCATTAAGCAATCTTTTTTGTGTGCCGACAATAAGGCTGGGGAATGCGCGCCCCCTTCCTATGATGCCACGGCCCCCCTGGGGGTCGCGCCCCACAGATCGAAGACCTCTGCTGTAGAAGGATAGCTCTATTTCGAAACACTCAATGTCACCTATGGCTTCAAGCAGTCTGAAGTTTTCTTGAGAATGGATCAGAATACTTGAAAAGAGAATGGTCCCTGCAACTTTGGACTCAGAGTATTCCTATCCATACTCCCCAGTATCACCTGTGAATATATCATCTTCTACACCTTTCATCCGTGTACCACAAAGAAAGTCTTTCATATGATATGCATAAGAACCTATACGAACGTTGCTACCTTAAATTCATTTATGTGCTGATGAATTCTAGACGTACTAAAGCATTTTTTAACTAATACAGAATCATTTGTACCACACCCACGACCTTTAGTCTTGTGGTTAATTGATTTACATGAACAGTTAGTTTGCATGTGGAATACTACAGATATTGTAACAATAACCTACAATAATCCAAGTGTTGGCACCCCCCTCAATTTCTCCCATCTTCTCCACCACCTCGGAGATCTTTTCCCAGATACGTCACCACAAGTGATTGTGCCTTCTGTGCCAGTGCCAACTGCACTACAACAACCACTCAACCTGCCAGACCGAGCTCCGGCACTCTCGTCTCCAGCTAGAACATTAATGAATTCAGTTAGTGCTAGAAAGAAAGTGGCCCTCTCCATAACATACATTATTCCAGCTATTCACGTTGTCCAAAGTCATGATCCATTCACAGACACCATACTCTGAGGACCATGTCCTTTACATCTTCTTTCTCATTATCCCATGGAAAATATTCTACAACTTATTCACTGAAATCTAATGTTTTATATACCAACAAGATCAACAGTTTTAATAACGGGAGCAGCAAAACTCAGTCTAATAGTGCCTATGGTTACAACATCAACTTCTGTACTTTTTAAGACACTTCTTTACCATTGCGCCCTTTTGTTTCTGAGCTTTTGGAACCGGCCATAGTACTGTTCCTGATACCAGCTTCAACCAAGGTGGCTCCTGCAAGACTGCAAAAAAATACAAGGCCCCAGACAAGAATCCTCTTTTATTAAGTGCAGATTTACAACCAATTTCCGTAATCATTTGTGCAGCAAATAAGTACCATTCTTCCGCATTAACATCAAACGTTCCGACTGAAAAAGAAAAGCAGGTGCCTGGATTATGTAGGGAGAAAGATGTGTTGCAAGAAAACAGCCAGTGAAACACAATTACTTGGGAAGGTATGATAGGTTCCTTTGGAACTCATCACAACAATTCTCTGACAGATGCCTTTGTGAAAACAGAAATGATTTTCAGGAGTAATTGACAAAGGATGATGGCCTCAATCCAGATCATTACTGTCCAACAGAGTTCTCCAACCTTGTGGCTCATGGCTACTATCCTGTAATAGCCATGTGACATTTGTCTCGGCAAAGGCATTCAAGTCTGAAACCTGAAGTGCAGTAGCTCATTTTAAATATGCCTTTTTCTTGTACCCCACATGTATGCTTCTCGCATATATTGATAAAAGTGTTTTTCAAAGTCCCTATTTACTGTTACCTAGAGTCCTTGTTTGCACTCCATGTGAGTAAAACTACTTGGAAGAGTCTGGATTAAAACTGACCCCTCCTTGAATGACTAAAGGATTTTTGCGCCCTGACGAAGGAATCGTGGGTCTCTGATTCCACTCCGAAACGCGCGTCGGCGCTTTAGTTTTTCTTTCATTTTTATTTGCATATATGTATTAGAATATGCTTTTACATGTTAAACAATGTTGTGTAGTATGAATGCAGGTGTGGTATGACTGCTTGGATTGTTAGCATGTACAATAGAGATTTTCTTTTGTCATTTTGTTTTTTTCCTCTCTTGGGCTCGTCTTTCTAATGGTTCTGACTATGTACTCTATTTTGTAAAAGTATAAATACATTGAAATGCATTCAAACATTTATGTTTAAAAAGAGAACCTAATTTAAAAAATATGTTTTGATAAATACAATTATGAATTATTAATTCATCTCTGTGGGACAATGTTGTTGTTTGTGATGGTGGAGACATTTCCCAAATTATAATTGACTTTTAAGGAGCGGTTTCTCGTTGTTATGTTATTATTCCCTGCCTTCCTCTTCTTACATTAATCTGACAGGGACCCTCATTTGTTTACTCAACATCACCAGGCACAAGAACAGAAGTTGTACCGACCTTAAAAAGGCCTTCAAGAGGTAGAGGTGGCAAGCAACCACCGGTAGGCTTGGGGAAACTTCATGCCGGAGATAAAGTGTCTCTTCCCTCCCCCGGCTTCCAAAGATCAGTCTAGTAGGAGAAGCATCATGAAACTTCTGCATGAGTGGCAAACCATCAGAAAAGGCAGTGAAATGCCGAATATTGTGCAATTATTCCTCCAATCAAGTCTTCTCATTTCCAATAAGAGGCCACTTCCGGTTGGAAAAAAAGGTTGTGAAAGTAGTTGCATCTTCCCAAAAACGAAAGAACTTATATTCCTGTTACTTTTTGATTTAATAATGGACCAAAACAATAATTCAGACCCATTCGCAAACATGAAGATAGTTGACAAATGGATAAAGAAGAGAAATTCTAGATGACGGCCCTACAACAAATCTACCTTTAACCCTAGTAATGGGAATGGACGTGTACAGTAGACATTCAGGATACTTATTTCCGTATTTGTATAATATAGAAACAATGGACGTTCCTCAGGTTTGTTGTTGGAAATTAACATTCTGTAGTAGGGGATCTCTGTGTATAGTCATAATCTAGTGAATAGTCCCGCCCATGTGCGCGGACCCCGGAGCAATAAAAAATAATCTCTAAAAGGTGACAAATCATGCAGACCTGCATACACCTTTAAGAGCGAATTTAATTTAAAGACAGATAATGCAGCCTATACCCACAGGCTACACTGTCCAGTACTTCAACTAGAATTCCACCAAAATCCACAAACAGCACTGCCTGTCCAGTTTTTCTCCACATAGGAAAAAACCCTGCCTCTACCAGCAAAAGCCTCTGGAATGATAGAGAGGAAGGAGTGGACAGACAAGCCCCATAGGCTGCCATTATGTGGCTTGGAACAGGATACTGTGCCTTTAAGAAAACTTTCCAGTTTTCCAGAACTTTCCCCAGTATCCCAGAATGCCCAGCAGGTCCCATTTACTTTCAGTTCTTTTTTCCGGCTCCTGCTAGCAGGACCCTGGAGCATTGAGCTCTACCTTTTTCAAGGTTTTTCATTGAGATTTTGGCAATTTTTGTCACTTTTTCTTGTGTTTAGTAGCTGGTACTGTCAACATGCCTGGCTTGTTCGACAAGTGCCCGGAATGTGGTCGAAAGAAGGCTAAAACTGACCCACACGAGGTGTGCATAGCTTGCCTTCCCCAGTCCCACGTGCCTGAAAGCTGTACCATCTGCCACTCGTTTTCAGCAAGAACCCTGAGGGACAGGATGAAGAGCAGACTTCAAGCTCTGGAGGAGCGAAGACTGAAGGCACCAGGTGGGTCTGGAGGGGCTGATTTGGCCCATGCTGAGGCCTCTGGGGGGCTCCCCAGGGGCAGGAAGACCAGTAAGCGCTCCCGCTCCCCGTCGACGTCGAGGGCGTCGACGGCGACGTCTAGGAGGATGACCACCGTCTGCTCGCCGTCTCCCCAGGGCTCTGGGGAGAAACGGCGTCGACGATCGCCGTCGAGGGACCTGAATAGGCCGCCGTCGACTACATCGGCGGCGTCGGCGACGACGCCGTCTTCGACTGCGTCCAGCGGTCGACGTCGAGAGAAGACCCGGCGTCGGCGTTCGGCGTCGAGGGATCGCAGCTCGCCGTCGATGAAGAGAAGGAGATCGACGTCGAGAAAGCGAAGATCGCCGTCGAGGCGAAGATCACCGTCGAGGCGAAGGTCGCCGTCGAGGCGGAGGTCGCCGTCGAGGCGAAGGTCGCCGTCGAGGCGAAGGTCGCCGTCGAGGCGGAGGTCGCCGTCGAGGCGGAGGTCGCCGTCGAGGCGAAGGTCGCCGTCGAGGCGAAGGTCGCCGTCGAGGCGAAGGTCGCCGTCGAGGCGAAGGTCGCCGTCGAGGCGGAGGTCGCCGTCGAGGCGAAGGTCGCCGTCGAGGCGGAGGTCGCCGTCGAGGCGGAGGTCGCCGTCGAGGCGGAGGTCGCCGTCGAGGCGGAGGTCGCCGTCGAGGCGGAGGTCGCCGTCGAGGCGGAGGTCGCCGTCGAGGCGGAGGTCGCCGTCGAGGCGAAGGTCGCCGTCGAGGCGGAGGTCGCCGTCGAGGCGGAGGTCGCCGTCGAGGAAGAGATCGACGCCGAGAAGATCGCCGTCGAGGCACAGGTCGACGTCGAGGCACACGTCGACGTCGAGGAAGAGAGAGTCGCCGGGATCGGTGTACTCAGTGGTGTATACCCCGCCTCGGAGGTCTCCGTCGCCTCCTCCTCTCCCACCTCTGCCACCGCCTCCTCCACCACCACCGCCACCTCCTCCACCACCGTCTCCACTTCCTCCACCGCCGCCTCCGCGGCCGCGGACTCTGTCTCCGCCACCCCGGCCTCTGTTGCTGCCAAGCACTCCTGCGGTGCCGCCGCCGGTCCCCCCGAGGTCGGTTTCCCTTCCACGGTACCCGACTCCGCCGCAAGGGACCCCGAAGCCACGACGCCCACGGTCGCCTGGACCAGCGAGACAGGCGGACAGGCCTAAGCCGAAGAGGTCGCGCTCCCGTTCTCACAGGAGGCGACGATCGCGGAGCCGAGGGCGATCCTCGTCAGACTCTAGACGACGCCGCAGAAGGTATAGGTCCAGGTCGCGCTCCTCGGACAGGGACCTTTCCCCGACGCTGTCGGACTCCCCGGGGACTAGGGTGTCGCCGGTGGACGACTTGGTCTCGTTCCAGGAGGTGCTGTTGCGAGGGGCTGCGAAGCTGAATATCACGGTGACGGTTCCAACACCCACGACGTCCGTGATATTTGAGACGCTTCATAAAAGACACTTGTCTCGCCCCCTCCTGCCTCTCGTGCCTGGACTGGTGGAACCAGCTTTGGAACTGTTCCTCACTCCCGCAACAGCGAAGGCCGCTCCGTCCAGGCTCATGAAGAAATATAGGGCCCCGGAGTCGGATCCGTCATTCTTGAGAGGGGACCCGAAACCGGATTCGGTTATCGTGACGGCGGCGAGAAAACAACATGCGACCGCCCCGGCCTCCACGGTGCCACCAGACAAGGAAAGCCGCTGGCTGGACTCTGCGGGCAGGAAGGTGTGTGGTACCGCCGCCACCACGATGAAGGCGGCGAGTGCAGGGGCGTTGTTGGGCCGTTACGACTGGGCCCTGTGGGAATCCCTGCAGCAATATGCGGACCTCCTGCCACGAGACAAGAAGGAGGACTTCTTGGAGACGGTGCGCGAAGGCATGCTGGTTTCTAACCAAACGATCAGCGCAGCAGCGGATATATCGCTATTGGCCGCCCACGCCTACTGTCATGGCGTCCACCAGCGGCGCCATTCCTGGTTGCGCCTGACGTCCCTCAAGCCGGAGGCGCAGCAGAGAGTGGCCAACCTGCCCTTCTCGGGGGAAACCCTGTTCGGGAAGCATGCGGACGATGAAATGGCCCGCATGAAGGCTGAAGCGGAAACCCTGACGGCCGTCGGGTTGGAGAAGGCCGAGAAAAAGAAACGACCGTTCCAGAGGAGGTTCGGGTCGTCGGGCCGAGGGCGTGGGCAGGGCTCGGGACAGCAGCAGCCACAACAGCAGCAGTTCCGCAAGCCCTTCCAGAAGCGCCAGAGGGGTAGAGGTGGCCAGCAGGCTACTACCACAAACAAGGGCCCGGCCGGGTCTCGGCCCTGAGCTGTTACTTCCCCCTCAACCGTTACCCACTCCAGTGGGGGGAAGCATTCGATTTTTTCCGGCAGAGTGGAGAAAAATTACTCAGGACAAGTGGGTGCTGAATATTGTTTGCAATGGATACAGTCTTCGGTTCATCAGCCCGCCTCCAGCGATTCCGCCGGTCAGCTCTCGCTTCCAGCTGAGGGAGCTCCAGGCGGAGGCAGACATCTTGTTGAGAAAAAAGGCGGTAGAAGAAGTACCTTTGTCTCAAAGGGGAAGAGGTCTGTACTCTCGGTTCTTCCTCGTTCGCAAGAAGGACAAGAACGAGTTCAGGCCCATTCTGGATTTGCGACAAGCAAACAAGTGGATTCGCAGAGAAAAGTTTCGCATGCTATCGTTGCACCAGATTTACCCTCAGCTGCAACGGGGAGACTGGCTCTGTGCCATAGATCTACAGGATGCGTACTTCCATGTGCCCATAGCACAGAAGCACAGGAAGTTCCTGCGATTCCAAGTCGGCGCCAATCACTATCAATACACAGTACTGCCATTCGGGCTAAAGTCTGCTCCCAGGACTTTTTCGAAGTGCATGGCGGTGGTGGCGGCACACCTGCGGAGGAACAAGGTGTTTGTCTACCCGTATCTGGACGATTGGCTGATCAAGGCGTCATCCTTCGAGGAAGCGCAAGAACACTTCCGTTGGACGTGCGAGCTCTTGAACAAGCTGGGGTTACACGTCAACATGTCCAAATCGGTCCCATCTCCGGTACAGTGCATACAGTACCTGGGGGCCTCCATAGATACGCGGTCAGCAAGCGTGTCTCCTTCGGAGGAGAGACGGTTATCACTCCTTCGGAAGGCTCAGGACCTCAGGACTGCTCCATCGACGACTGTGAGGAAGGTGTCGTCTCTACTGGTATCGATGGCCTCCTGTATCTTCCTCACTCCGCACGCACGTCTACAGATGCGACCACTGCAGGAGTGCTTGGAGGATCAGTGGGATCAGAAGACAGGCTCTTGGGACGACAAGATCCGACTGTCTCTACATGCTCGTCAGTCTCTGAAGTGGTGGTGTTCGGCGGAAAACCTCCTCAAGGGGGTTCCCTTCCACAAGGACATTCCCACGACGAATGTGGTGACGGATGCTTCTCTCCAGGGCTGGGGTGCGCATTCCGGGGACCTGCAGATTCAGGGGAAGTGGTCTCCTGTGGAATCGACGTACCACATCAATTTCCTGGAACTCAGAGCTGTCTTCCTGGCACTGAAGGCTTTCCTTCCGTCCTTCCAGACCAACTCGCTGCTGATACAGACGGACAATACAACCACGATGTATTACCTCAACAAGCAGGGGGGGTCGAGATCGCGCACTCTGTCGCAGGAGGCGCAGGCGATCTGGCGCTGGCTGCTGGCCCGAGGATTGACGATCACGGCCACGCATCTGCCAGGGGTGCAGAATGCTCAGGCGGACGCCTTGAGCAGGCTGATTCAGGAAAACCACGAATGGGTCATAAACGACTAAGTACTAGGAGAAGTCTTCGCAAGGTGGGGGACTCCAGACGTAGATCTGTTCGCCACCGCCGAAAACAGCAAATGCCGAGACTTCGCATCCAGGTACTACCAGCGGGGGACGCTGGGGAATGCGCTATGGATCGATTGGTCGAACAGCTTTCTGTACGCTTTTCCACCCATTCCCCTGATTCCGGCGGTGCTCATCAAGCTGTCCCAGTCCAGGGCGCGGATGATCCTGATCGCCCCGGAGTGGCCCAGGCAGTGGTGGTTCACGGACCTTCTTCACCGGTCTCTCCTTCCTCACATGCGGTTGCCGTGCAGGCCGGACCTTCTCACGAAGTTCGGGGGGCGGATGGTGCACCCCAACCTCTCGTCTTTGAGTTTGGCGGCATGGCTCCTGAAATAGTGCAATACGGTCATCTGAATCTACCAGACGATTGTATGGACATTCTGAAGGAGTCTAAGCGACCTTCCACTAGGACATCCTATGCTTACAAGTGGAAGAGGTTCTGTATCTGGTGTAAGTCCAAGAACTTTGATCCGACAACATGTAAGGAAGATGTCATCCTTCCATACCTTTTGCATCTGGCGCAGTCTGGCCTTAATTTCCATTCCATTAAGGTTCATCTGGCTGCTTTGACTGCTTACAGGAAGTGCCCTTCACAGACGTCCTTCTTTCAGATTCCTGTGGTCAAGGATTTTTTGGAAGGCTTGAAGAAGGTGTTCCCTCCTGTCAGACTTCCCTCGCCTTCTTGGGACTTGAATGTGGTGCTGTCCAGACTGATGAGAGAGCCTTTTGAACCAATTCACAAGGCTTCCTTGCAGCACCTATCCTGGAAGGCGGCGTTCCTGGTGGCCATTACATCGGCCCGCAGGGTGAGTGAACTTCAGGCATTATGTTGTCAAGAACCTTATACTGTGTTTCATGCTGCTAAGGTTGTGATGCGTACTCACCCTAAGTTCCTTCCTAAGGTTATCTCTGACTTTCATGTCAATCAGACCATAACTTTACCTACGTTCTTTCAGAATCCCTCTTCACCAGCGGAAAGGGCTCTCCATTCCCTGGATGTCCGAAGGGTGTCGAAATTTTATCTGGATAAGACCAAGGATATTCGTAGGTCTGACCAATTGTTTGTTAATTATGGCTCAGTCAGGACTGGTCTTGCGACCTCTAAGCAGTCCATCTCTCGGTGGATTGTGTCCTGCATACAGTTGTGTTATCAAAAGGCTAATAAGACCTTAGGGGGTAAACCTAAGGCTCATTCCACCAGGGGCAAAGCTGCCACGACGGCTTTGCTGCGTAATGTTCCGATTGCGGAAATCTGTAAGGCGGCCACTTGGAAGTCGGTCCATACCTTTGCTGCGCATTACTGTCTGGACTCGGATGCCAGGGCAGATGCTCAGGTTGGGCAGGCTTCGCTGCGAAATTTGTTCGCACAGTAGTGGTTGTGTCTTATGTGTTCTCCACCGCTTTTGTTGTGTGGGGATGGGCTTGCCATTCTATTCACTAGATTATGACTATACACAGAGATCCCCTACTACAGAAGGAGTAGTTTCTTTTCTGTAACTCCAGTTCTGTAGTAGGGGTATCTCTGTTATAGTCATAAACGCCCGCCCTCCTCCCCGGTGGAGAGATACTTATTCATATGGAGAATGCTACAGGTCTGGCGTGCTACGCCTTCAAAAAGAACTGAAAGTAAATGGGACCTGCTGGGCATTCTGGGATACTGGGGAAAGTTCTGGAAAACTGGAAAGTTTTCTTAAAGGCACAGTATCCTGTTCCAAGCCACATAATGGCAGCCTATGGGGCTTGTCTGTCCACTCCTTCCTCTCTATCATTCCAGAGGCTTTTGCTGGTAGAGGCAGGGTTTTTTCCTATGTGGAGAAAAACTGGACAGGCAGTGCTGTTTGTGGATTTTGGTGGAATTCTAGTTGAAGTACTGGACAGTGTAGCCTGTGGGTATAGGCTGCATTATCTGTCTTTAAATTAAATTCTCTCTTAAAGGTGTATGCAGGTCTGCATGATTTGTCACCTTTTAGAGATTATTTTTTATTGCTCCGGGGTCCGCGCACATGGGCGGGACTATTCACTAGTTTATGACTATAACAGAGATACCCCTACTACAGAACTGGAGTTACAGAAAAGAAACTACTCCTTACCAATACAAGGTTCATCCGTTTGCCTCACATCCCCCATGAGGACATTCTCCAAGTCTATGTCAGTAAAAGCTGCCTATCTGAGAAGGCAAAACATTTTCATCCAAGCATGCTTAGACAACTATTTGATGGACGGGTCAACACTTCAAAAAGTCTTGTCACATTTCAAGAGAATTCTGAAAATTCTAAACTAGCTGGATCTATAGGTCAAACATACGAAGTCCACTTTAATGCATGTTCAGTTCATTCACTACTTCAGAGCAACGATTGATACACAGGCAGCAAAAGTGCACCTTTCAGAGAAGAGTGTTTTGTTGTTCATCCGAAGTGTTGAAATCTTCAGAAGACATCTCTGAAAAGATCTCTTTGCTTCCGGAGTCCTGCATTTTCCTCATATTTCACACTCATCTACCCATGAGGCCTTTTCAGCAGGCTGGACGTTTAGTGGTGTCCTTTCACCCGGAGATGGGAATGAATGCTAACTCTACCCACAGCAGTAATAGTCTCTGCCATTCTAGTGTAAGGAAGAAAATCTTCTGAGAGTGGTCCATTTAGTGAAGACATTCCATGTGAAACAATTGCAGAGATTTCCTCTCCTGTAATTTGGAGAGCTTTTACAGATCATGTACCAGCACAAGACACAGAACCCCACAAATCTCCATATCAACCTGGTCGAGTTAAGAGCAGTTCACCTGGCTCTCAAATCCTTTCTGCTAACAATAAGCACTAATGCCTAGTTTGTTCACACGGACAGTACAGCAATTTGTTACTTGAACAAGCAGGGAAGGACCAGATCCAGACTGCTGTCTCTCAAAGCACAAACAAGTTCAAATTGGCTCATAGCCATGAATCTGCAAATTAAGGAAAATGTTCCAATGCAGAGGAGGACCGAGCAAGTTTAGCTACCAGAATCATGAGTGGGTCATAAACGACGAAGTGCTAAAGGAAGTCCTCGTTTCACAGATCCTTGTGGACTAGGCAATGAGTTTTAATTGTGAACCTTTAGGAGTGAGAGAAGCAGATGAGCCGGGCATCTTTTTTTTTTAGCTGTTTGCATAATTGTTTTGTGCCAGGAAGCTGCCATATAGTCTGTTGCAGTGGTCAATGTATGGAATTTTCCAGGACCCCAGGTGTGACAGATGGTTGAACCCTGGCTTTGGCCACCCAAATAAAGGGCACAGGCAGGACACAATGTGGTTTTCACAACCATGTGGCTTTCCCAGCCCAGCATCATGGAGGATTCAGCATTGCACACATGGTCCAGCTGATTCAAGCTCTTTGCCTTTTCCCCTTAACTGGCCGCAGCCGGCAAAATGTCAGGGAGAAGAAGGTAAAGGGGGTTAAGGAGGTTAAGGAAAGTATTAAGTTCTTTTATTGCTCTTTGTACCAAGTGAGGATAACTTCACTCAAACACATAGGAGGATGCTGTGTGTCTGCTAGCCAACAGGTCAACATACATGGTCGAATACCTACCTCAATGTGACATGCACACGGCTATGGTCCTGTGAAAAGGGTAAAACCTCCTGACTGCTTATCATTGCTTCATTGTCACATTATGTGCACTGATGGGTTAATTTTATTCCAATGTGATAAATTAATCTCTGGTATGCAACATCACAAGTCAATGTCATATTGCAAATCCTAGGTTATTTGTTTAAGATATGTGCAGGCAACTGTATCACAGCAGGGGGCTTTCCCCTGTTAACACCACAGCTGTGGAGGTAATGAAAAAGCTTGTTTGTGATTAAATACATTATTCCTTCACTATGACCCTGTGACTTAAAGAGCTTGTGGCCTGCTCTTTTACTTTAGTGAGCCCTTGATCCTGGCTGATCCTGCCATAAACGCTTCCTTGGGTCATCATTTCATTATTCTCTTGACTGTGCCAACTCATGTGTTTTGTTTCAGCACTAGGCCTCAGGAGCAGCCGTTGAATCATAGTCACAGTTACACAAACCTTGGAGCAGGCTACTCCTTTGAACATTGAACCATCATTCCCTAATTTAAGCAAGTGGCCTCTGGAAAATTGGTTAATCCCTCCATTTGTCACATGTGAACTCTACCACATGATCATTCAAACCCGATGAATGTCTGGAATTTACCCCATGTCTCTCGAGGACCCAGTTGTGACCTCCGTAAGGCAGGAACCTGATCTAATTTCCTGTGCTTTGGGGTAAGATGAGTCACTTACCACTGTAGATCTCCCATTGTTCTGTCTGCGACAACAAAATATTTAGGAATTACATCCTCTCTTCTACATCTTCATCAGCTTGGTGGAATACTTGTAAGGTGTAGGACTGCCTTCTGTGACTATAACCAGAAACGCCTCCTCATTGAGTTGTGTAAGCGCTACATAAGTAGCAGAAGCAGTGGCGGGCAACACAATAAAGAGGTGGGGAGGCATGGGTGGGGGAGTGTGCGGGGGGTTAATAAAAAATAACACTTACCAGGATCTGCCAGATGCCTACCATGTCGCGCCTCGTCCTTCTTAGTCCCAGCAGGCACTGGGGCAGCATTAGACTCCCTGTGCAATCTCCGTGCTGCTCATGCTATGAGAGCAACACGGGCAGTGGCCTGATCATGCTGAAATGACGCTCTGCTCAGACCAGGGAGTTTGTGCTGTTTCTCCAGCCCAGATTTTCAATGTAGCCAGGCTGAAGAAACCTAAGTGTGCATGTGTACTTGGCCTGAGACGGCTGTCCAAACACGCATGTGCACTTAAAAGTGCACATAGCACTCCTCCTCCATGCCCCGCCCCGCCCCCCCTCCCAGCACGAGCTGTCTCAAAGCCGGCAAATGAAAAATAAAACTATTATAGGTAATCAGTTTATTTTTCACCTGCTGGCTCTGAGCCAGGGGGGCGACGCTCCTCCACCTTTGCGGAGGAGCTGCCCCTGAGCAGACGTTACGCACTTCCTGTGATTATCTTACTTTGGCACACCTTCCTTGGCCAGGAGGGTAACCTGCTGGTAGTCATATGCTACCAGTTGCTTAAGTGGGCAGCTACTGTAAGGTACTGTGTACCTACACCTCTTTAATTTGGGGTGATTGATTTAATTTAAGAATATCTACACTTCTCAGTAGCAAACAGGTACTCTGGGATAGTAAACATGTGCACTTCTAAATTTCCATTTAAAGCACAGGTTAGATTAACAGGGCTATTTCAATGCTCCCCCCTACACTACCCCCTTACTTTGACTGCATTTCTCCCTCATTTCACAGAGTACAGTGAAGGGCTCCTATTTCCCGATGAAAAGTTACATTTCTTCCCTCTAGAATACCACCTAGTATGAATAGAGGTATCACTTTGTTCATCGTTTACTCCTTGACAACCAGTACAGAGGAATCTACAGTTTACCAGGGATACTGATATTTAAGGTCCATCTTCTCAGTTTAGCACATGGGGACCTTCTCTCCGAGAAGTGAAGAAGAGATCTCAGGACAACTTTGTGTCAGTGAGAGATCAGAGGAAGTCTCTGCTCCTTTTCTTCCCTCATGTGAAGGTGAGTCAGTGTCTTTCCTTTCATCTCAGCTGCCCCTTTCCTCTGTTTCCAAACCAAGAGCTGTTAGGCTCCTAATGTTCCCCAAAACTGCCACAAAGCAAGCAGGACGTGTATTATAACCATAACTGTGGAACAGTTTTCAAAGGAATCTTTGCATAAAAAGTGACCCAACCATTGTTTATCGTGGTCTCTTCTAACCCTGTTTACCAGCATGACTTTAAGGTTACATATAAACATAGCAGAGGCCATCACTGAAGGATTTATATAGGCAACACTTGGGGCTATTGCCCTACGTGTTGTCCTAGTGACCAACAATGAGGAGTAAATACACAGAAGTACACATCACTCTCACACATTTGCCCTTGTCCTAGAAAATATCTCCGGTACTTTCTGTTAAATGAATGTACACCCCCTGGCGCCTTTGCAGCTTTGCGCCCTCTTTGATTGTATCTCTGTAAGACTGAGCAACCACAAACCCCTTGAAGTCAGGCTACAGCCTGGGTCATAAAAAGTATAGGTTTGCAAATGCATGTCCCAAATTTTGATCTGTTTAGTGTTAAGTTAACTGTATTGCCTTATTTTCTCTTTGCAGAAAAACGCCTGGCCCCTAGCAGTGTGTACCCTGCTTTCTGTGCTCCTGCTCTGAACCGACGAAATTCCTCAGTGAAGATTGTTCAAAAGGCTGAGGAGAAGGATTCCAGTTTGCACGGCTTGGACTGCAAAGAGACTGCGAAAAGAGATGAGAACCAGCCTCCATCTCACATGTCCACCACGGCAAACATGTTGGATCCAGCACCATGAAAATGTACACCAGTTTTATTTTATTGGAACAAGAACCAAGGGGCCAAACAATCAAACAGAACTGTCTGGAGCGATATCACCAGCACCGGCTGCCCAATTGCCAGATTTATGACTTTCTGCAAAACATAAGTTGATATGATAGGTTTTTTACAACTTTATTTTTTTACTTTTAACTATTTTTATTTAAAAATAGCACCAAGTACGGATTTCGCTCACTCTAAATTTCCCCATTACAGGGCTAAACCTGTAGTATACATTAAAGAAGGTGAGCCAGCACAAAATGATTATAAAGACATGCCTCGGAGTAGGGTAATGCCTAAATAAACTTCTGGTCTGCCAGAAATAGAAATACATAGAACAATATTTGTGTTATTCAAATATTTGATTTTATTGGCTTATTTCTAAATGCAACTACAAATTACTTTATTATAATTCAGAAATTGAATCTGTCACCTGTGGCTTATCAATTTAACGAGGCACGCTCTACTCCTAAAACGTTAGCATCCCAGAGTTCTCTTTTTTGTTTTGCATAAGTTATGCAGTACCATATGCTTCCAGGAAATTAGAGTTCCAGTGGGACTGTCCTATTTAAGTGGAATAAAATTTGTAAAGGGTCTGAGGTGTTTAATCGCGTATCAATATGCAGTTTTGAAGCTCTTAAGTTGTCTTACACGTGTTTTGGAATTCTATATATATCCAGATCTACAATGCAGGTAGACAATATATCACTTCGTCTCTAGCAGCCCTCTAAATAGTTTGGTGGAGCATGATCATTTTAGACACGCAATAGCAGTTGTTTAAGAAACTAAAAAACTTCTGTTGGATTCCTTATATTTACTGCCGCCATCAGAAAGTTGACCACCTTGCATGGCCCTGAGTGGCTTGATAAATCCAGAGTAACGCAACACCGAGCAAATCACTGCGTTGCGTTACTCTGCCCTGGGAAGACATTCCATGGGTAGAGCGTGGGTGTTACCACGCATCCATCAACCCATGGATTCTGAAGCATTCTCAAAATTTATCAATGCTGGTAGACCTGGGAATGCGTCAGAATGCTACGCCTTCCCAGGTGAGGAGTAATGAGGAGAAATATCTATTTCTCCTCATTACTTCCTCTTTCTATGTGTACTTCATTCTGCAGCACACATAGGAAGAGGAAAATGACACAGGGAATAGTTTTTGTGTAGGAAGGTGTACCTTCCTGCACAAAAACAATCCTACTTACAAAGCAGACACCCTTGCACTCTGGTGCAAGGGTGCCTGTGTTGGAGCTAGGTAGGACATTGTGCGGTAGCCCTGGGAACAGACAGGAATACTCCGTATTTAACATTCCTGCCCTTTCACGCAGCGCAGCTAGGTAACTTGCTGCGCTACGTGACTTTTTAATAAATATGTCCCCAGATGTATTTGTGTGAAAAAAGGCAAAGTGCTTTTCAGTTTGACCAACCTGCTTGTCACATTGGCAGAAGTTCAAAGCATTTGTTGAGAACCACTCTTGAGAAAACTGAGTACCTTATGACGCCCAACCTAAATCTGGCCAATTTCACTTGTTGGTCTTAATTTTCTAGAGAGCGCAAGTTCAAAGTCTGGAGGCATTTTCAGTGGGACGGTTGCACTCAATGGAGGATTCATAGATTTTCCACTTTTCATTGGTGTTTTATAAGGTAAAGGACATTTCCCTAAAGCACATTTTAACCATGGATAAAAATGAGACCAAAGTTGAATACATAAAAGGGCACCCTAAGCACTGCAGGGCACATTCTCAAGGATCTATCGCCGAGTTATCGGCACCTTATCGCAGCCAAAGTCACGATAAATTTATCACCCCATTCACAAGCAGGTGCTAACAGCTGTTTAACACCAGTTTTCCGGGTATAGCAGCCGCAAAAAAGATCACCACGGATGACCCCGGCAACTAATGCTAATGAGATGCAGAGTAGGTGTTCCCAAGCAAAAAGTCGCGACAACACCACTCCACAACATTCTCGACGACCAGCCAGACCGGCGATAAGATCCCAAAACAGGCGATAAGGCGTGTTAGCAGCAGGAAACTAACACCTGCTCTGACCTGGTGTAAAGTCGGACGACAACCAGCACCAGACAAGGGAGCACAGCCCATAGCCAAACATGAAGACCACAGATGCCCCTGAGCAACTGAACATGCAGCACGGAGCCCCAATAGTGCAACAACTGACAATGCAGACCCAGGCCTCACTGCTCACCTGCAGCCACCGGTGTGTCTCCAACCACGTGCCGGTACACACTGCAGTCCCCCAGGTCCCTCATCTGAAACAGTTGCCAGAGACATGAATGGCAGAGTCCATACAGTAGCACACGCCATCATAGCATGCCCGCCCCTGCACACACAGGCTGCTGCACCCCATCCCCTCCCACTGCCCAGCGGAGATTGCCCACCCCTGCACAATCAGGCCTCACTGCTCACCTTCCGCCACCGGCGTGTCTCCAAGAGGGCCCACCACGTGCCGCTGGGAGCCCCATGCCCGTGGCCCGCGAACATGGCACCCTCCACACCATGCAGCCCCGCACCGCAGGCCACCAGGTCACACACTTGATTCTGGGTCTTGATTTTGCTATGGCAGAGAACATATCAGTGCACCGGGCCTCATCGCAGGCTGCACAACCGTTCAGCCCTAGAGGGCCACTAACTCTGTGAACTGCGAGGCGACGCCATGTGTTGGTAGGCCTGCACTGCTCGCTGGCTCAGGCCTACACTGCGGTCCAGCATGGCTCACACTAATCCCACCATTCTGGACTGCCTGGACGGCGCATCATCGCAGGCTGCACACCCGCTCAGCACTGTAGGTGCCCCTACCTCAGTGCACCGAAAGACACTGTCCCGTGGCGGTGTGCCTGTGCCTGCCGCAGTGTATCCGGTGCCACCAAGTCTGTGCACCGCAAGCCATGGACCCTTTATAATTGAGTCCCTTGGTGCGGATGCCATCATGTCACCCCCGGCACTGGGCAATGTGAGGTGGCAGGGCCCTAGGCCCTCATGCATAAATGATATCCACATGGAGACACCCAGTTGGAGATTGGAAATGGCATCCAGCACGTGTGCCAGGCCCTTTTTATTGGCAGGGTCACATGTCCTGTGACGCCGGTGCTGAATGGGTGTGTTGTGGGTGTGAACCAGCCGTGAGGGAGTGGCTGTGGCATGCTGACAACTAGTCCTACAGGGAAGACCTGGGACATGTAGCGTTGTCATTCCCCACCCCCCCTGTGAGCGTAAGCGGAGTGGGCTGGCCTGGCATATGCCAGTCCAGCGTAAGGGTGTGAACAATAACCCCGGGGCTCTGGGCATGCTTCCGTTCTGGGCTGGACAAGGAAGTGACTAATGCGTGTGTCTCCGTTCTAGTGTCGGCGCCACCCGGAACGCAATCGGCAATGTGTCACCCTGTGACCCAAGTCCCACAACATGAGCAACATGGACGTAAGGGGGAATCATTGACCCTACATTCATCCATACCTCCACACTTGCAAGATTATAGACATGACACATCGTTATGGCAATGAATGTTTAATGCACATTCAATGGAGTGTCGTAGCGGGCAGAACCAAGCAGAAAGAGGCGATATGGCGGAGATGAGTGCTACCGCTTCCTTCTGACCACGAGGGCAGATTCATCCGCATCTTCGTCCTCTGCTGTTTCAGGTGCCTCACATGTGGGTGGTGGTGTTCTGTCTCCAGCACTGTGTGGCAGTGACACCTCAGGGGCCGGAGATGTGGATGGAGTGGTAGCCGCAGCATGCATCAGCGCCAGGCCTTGTGGCAGCAATGCCATGAGGAGGGTCTTTATGGCATTGAGGGACCCAGCTACCTCTCGCTCGTGTGCAGCCGTGGCAGCCACTCTTTCCGCCCACGTCTTCTCCATGTTCTCCATGAGCCTCCGCATGAGTCCCAACTCCCAAGCGAGCTGGCTGGAGCCACTCTGACTAGACAGTCATTCTTGTCGCAGAGTCAGGACTCTGGCGATGTCAGCCATGGTTCATTGGAGGGCATGGAGCGGACTGTCGGTGTCCATTAGGGATTGTGAGTGGTGCCTGATGGGACTTAGACACCCACGTATGGCATCTAGTTTGTCTGCCATGTGGTCGAACCCTACCTGCGCCTGTTCAGCCAGCTTCACCTGGCACCCCAACACACGGAGTTGGAAGGCCATGTGTGTGTCGTGGGAGTCCTGGGAGGCAGCCCTGGTGGTGGGTGCTGCCTGCTGTGTGTACTGTGCAGGGGGTGGGTTCTCCTAGTAGCAGCTGGGCTGCCCTGCTCCTGGAAGTGGGCTGCAGAGGCTCTCCACGATCTGTGGGAGGGCGTCGAAGTCAAAGGTGTGGTGGTCCTCTTCGTCATCAAAGAAGAGAGGTTGGGACTGCTCTGCAGGAGGTGTTGATTCTTCCTCTGCAATGTGAAGGGAAGATGCAGTTTAACATTGTGTTCACATGTATGTTGACGCATTGTACATGTTTACATTCAGACTGCATGACAGTGTACATTGTGACTGTTTGTGAGGAGCTGCCTATTTGATGCGGGACAGTGGACATTTCCACAACATCATGGATGTGTTGTACTTGTACATTGTCAACTCACATTTCCCTGCGATGCCATGTTATTGGCCAGTTTCTGCCCACAAGCAGCACCAGTTGTATCTTCTGTTCTGGACGTGTTGCGGATTGTGCCACCTCGTTGTCAGTTTTGATGTGCATGTGATGTGTATGTACTGCATTTTGGGGGAGTTGCCCCTGCAGCTCTGATTTGGCTGCCCCTTATCCCTTACATGTGGTGTGCCTCTGACTTCTGTGCTTATACAGTGCTGTGATGTTGCATACTTGGGTACATTGGTCTCTTGGTGGGAGTTGGGGGTCTGGGGCATGGTTTGTCCGCAGAGGTGCTATGCTTACTTATGCATGTGTGCCATTGTGCCCATCTCCCCCAGTCCCTGTTCGGTACTCACCCTGTTGCTGTTGTGTCCGATCATGTTGAGCAGTGTCCGGGCCCCCAACTCCAGCCACCGTCTCCCCACTGATGACTGTGGACACCATTTCCTCCATCTCGTCCAGCTCTTCCTGTGGTGCTGGGCTCCTACCTCCAGTCTGCATTGCTGCCTTGCGGTTGTTTTCGAGTTTCTGCTTGGTTTTGCACTTGGCGTCATTCCAGCACCTCTTGACCTCTTCCATTGTCCTCTTCAGCACTCAGACTGCATTCACCTTGTCCACGATGGTCTGCCATATTCCATTTTTAGTTGCCAGTGACACAGTGGAGGTGATGAACAGTAGTTGATGGAGTTCTATCACCTCCGTTATCAGGATCGTATTTTCCTGCGGACTAGACCTTTTCTTCCTACTCTTCTCCTTGCCCTTCCCTGACCCAGAGGTCCCGGGCTGGTCCTCCGGGGGGCCTGTGGGGTTCTGGTTGTCCTCTGCACTTGCTCCGGCTGACTTCTTTGTGCTTCACTGTTGTTTGGCTACTCTGACAAAACGCGCTCCTGTAGAGCAGCTGAGCGGCTGTTTCAGGGGTCGCTGCTGTTCGTGCTGAATTGTTTTAATATTTTTTTACTGCCGTCAACTGTACTATGCTGTTGGACTCTGGTCTCTTTTTGACGTTAGACCCTGTCCGTTTTTATTGTGTTTTTAGGTTGTACAGTATTTGTTTCACTAACCCGCATACCCGCACTATAAAATCACTTGCTCTCACCTCCTCCAACTCCTTGCTGTACGGGCACCATCTTGGGACGGGCTCGGAGGCGCGTAGTAGGCGCCATATTGGTAGGGGTGTTTGAACCACGGGGGGACTGGATATAAAACTAGCCACAATGCAAGCGCGCGGCACGCGCCGCTGGCGCACCGGAGGCAAGCCCGTCTGCGCCCGTCCGCGCCTCGGACGAGCGCAGGACGACTCACGACGCCGCTATTGGCACTAAGGTACGTCTCCCGTACTCTAGATCACAGCTTCTAGAGATAGGGGGCAGGATGGACTATACCACAACTACCAGACCAAGCTTATTAAGAAATTTGCTAACTTGGGAGCGAGGGCAGGAAACAGGCGCACGAGGGAGTTGAGTACTCTTAATTGCGGGTTGTTGAATTGTAGGTCTTTAGTCAAGCACCACACCGAAATTGCACTTCTAATAGAAGATCTGTCGCTGGATGCGCTTTTTCTCACAGAAACCTGGATAAGGGCAAATGCAGTAGTGGAGGTTGGCTCTGCCTGCCCCGAGGGTTTTAAACTTTTACACAAACCCAGACAGGGGGGCATGGGAGAAGGGGTGGGTTTAATCTACAGGGAGGAACTCCAGGCCATCTTGTTACAAACGGACGAGCTGGAGGGAATTGAAGCAATGGTTTTTTTCGCTACATGGCGATAGAGGCATTCTACTTACAGGCCTGCTCTGTTACCGCCCTCCAGGGCGTAACACCCCACTGCAACCCCTCCTGAACACTATTATTAATCTGGCACTTACACATTCTAAAATGATTGTCCTAGGTGACTTTAATTGGTGGGAGAATGTCAGCACAAAGAGCCAGTTGCGGGACTTGACATCTACCTGCAACGGCCTCGGACTTCATCAATTAGTTATCTCTCCCACTCATCAAGGAGGTCATATTCTGGATCTTCTTTTTGCCAGCAAGGCCGAGGCCGAACTTATAAACGTCTTGCCACAAATCTGGACAGACCATTACTGCATTCAGTTTAATCTACTGTTAGTAGATACTTTAACTCAAGCTAAAACTACAGCATTGTTTAGAGAAGGCAGAAACTGGACCAAACTGGCTAAAATGGGCTCTCTGCTAACCCCTCCCACAGTTAGCGTTTTTCAGGCCTCCAGGTCGGTGGAGGCGAATTATAACGCTTACCACAAGTTCGTCACTAACGAGCTGGACCTTCTAATTCCGATAAAAAAGAGAAGAGTTAGGAGCAAACCATCGGCACCTTGGTACGATGATGATCTGCGACTGTCAAGACAGCTCTGCAGGCAGGCCGAAAGATAGTGGAGGAAGGGATTCCTCACCAGGGACAAGACGGCATTGAGATCTGCACAGAGCAGGTACAAGCAGCTCATCATGGAGCGCAAAGCTAGTTTTTATGCTGACTCCATAGTGCAAGCCCCAAATGGGGCTAGGGAATTGTTTAAAATCATTAAATCCTTATCGGCCCCAAGCTGCCTTGAAAATAAAGTTGTACCATCAAAAAGGCTGTGTGATGAGATTGCCACCTATTTTAAGGATAAGGTGACAAAGATAACCGATCTCTTTAGGGGCACTGATACAGTGGCCGAGGACTCAGACAAGGAGATGGCCCATGAGAGATTAGGCAGGTCTTGTTCTTTGACCACTTTCCCGCTCTTCACGGAAGAGTCGTTTGTTATCACCGCACATAGCATCTCTTCTGGCTCCCCCCTTGACCCCCTGCCCCAGAGTGCTTGGAAGCAATATGGCCATCAGACCTTCCCCTGGCTGTGTCAGATCTGCAACCAGTCGCTGAAAGATAGCTGGAAACAGGCAGTTGTCTCTCCCCTCATTAAAAAAACAACTCTGGATCCAACTGTTCCCGCTAGTTTCCGGCCTATCTCTTTCCTTCCTTTCCCTATCAAAATCTTAGAGAAGGTTGTGAGTCGGTCCCTTTCGGGCTACTTTGATCCTTGTCCAGCAGAAGGTTAGTCTCTGTTTGGCTTCCGCCCCTGTCATGGAACCGAGTCGGCATTAGTCACCATGCTGGACTCGATGCGTGTGCGGGCTGACACCGGGAGCACCGCTGTTCTGGTGCTCCTGGATTTGTCAGACGCATTCGACACCGTGAGTCATAAAATCCTGCTTGGGCGGCTGAAGGAGTTTGGTGTGGGAGGTCAGGCACTACAGTGGCTCCGCTCCTATCTAGCGGGGAGACACCAAATGGTGACTCTGGGTCCCTTTTCCTCAGAAAACACCCCCGTAGACTTTGGAGTCCCACAAGGTTCCAGTATCAGCCCCATCCTGTTCAACATATATCTGCAGCCGCTATTTTCTATCATCAAGGCGTTCGGGGTGGAGCTGATTAATTACGCAGATGACACACAACTGGCCTTTTCCCTGGAAGGTAAACAGGCAGTCCCTCTGGAGCAGTTTCAAAGCTGCATGAGGCAGACTACTGACTGGCTGCAGAGAAACTGTCTGCAGTTCAATGGAGACAAAACCGAGCTGCTGTACTACGCGCCGACAAGGCAGATTCAACATCTACCAGTGGACATTAGGCTTGCTCCGGACGCGGCCCCACTGGTCCCAGTCGGCACAGTACGGAATCTCGGGGTCTTATTCGATAGCAATCTCCAGTTGGACTCACAGGCGAATAAAACATCCAGCACTTGCTTTGAACTATTGCGACTCCTACGCCATATTCTTCCATTGCTGCCTGCCGATTCTCGTAGTGCGGTTGTTAGGAGCACAGTGCTAAGCAGATAGGATCACTGTAACTCGCTGTATCTAGGAGCCCCCCAATACATTCTGCAGGGGCTACAGAGAGTCCAGTCAGCTGCAGCGAAGTTGGCACTTAACCGTAAGTTCGACTCTTCCTCTACTCTGGCACTACGAGAATTACATTGGTTGCCTGTTAGAGAGAGGGTTCTCTTTAAGTCCCTCTGCCTGGTTCATAAGGCAATCCATGGGATGGGCCCGGTCCCTCTCCAGGAAAGATTCTCAAGGTACTCCCCCGTAAGGCAGCTGCGGTCATCCAATGCCAGCCTGCTGGCACAGCCCGGGTTTAAACGGGCAAGGCTGGGTGGGAGGGCCTTCAGTGTGGTTGGAGCCCGAATATGGAACGGGCTCCCACATGAGCTTAGACAGACGCAGCCGTTGATGGAATTCAGAAGGAGCCTTAAGACCTGGCTCTTTCCAGCAGCATGATGTCCCCTGATTTGCCCTCCTCAGTATTAAAATATCCCGTTTTGTCTGAGCGCCTGGATACCCGTAGGGTCGCAGTCATTTAGCGCTTTATAAATATTTATACTATACTACTACACTATGTGTTTTTTTCCGACTTTTGTAGTACATTTTCCCGCATGTCGCGTGGGGATTGCAGGCATGTGGCTGGTTTTCGCTGATTTTTGTATCGCGATTTGCGTCATCGCCGATTGTTTCGCGTTGGTGTTTCGCATTTTTGCGGCTTCGCGTTGATTCTAACATGTTCATTTGATGCGTTGTGGTGGGTCTATCGCATGGTGCCGCCGTGTTGAGAATACCACATTAACACTGTGTTATTTTCCCGCAATAGACTGCATGTGAAGAGTTGCGTTGAGCTACTTTTGCGGTAGTTATCACACGTTCTTGAGAATATCCCCCTGCATGTGCCGCTTACATAAGCTAGCTAGGGTATGTGAACAGCATGATGTTTCCTTAACATGTCTATTAGAATTAATAATTTAAGGTGCATATTAAATCCAAAGAAGCTCTCTTTGATGAAGAAAGAGAAGATTATTCCAGCATACAAAACCACCGACTAGTCAACAGGTCGCCCAACCACAGAATGACTGATCCATGACATTCTCATGGATCACTACATTCTATGGCATGAGCCAGAATTCCACAAGTGCTAGAGGAGATAATTACAACACATCCCCTTTACAACAGAAAAGAGTAAAACTAAAATTAAACTAGCAATGAAGGAAAAATACTATTGGCACATCTTAAGTAATAAACAGAAATACAATAGATGCTGTCGCAAGACTAAAGGAAGCAAAAGGGGTAAATAAATAACATAATCCTTCAGCTTTGTAGGCACATTTCTGCACCTTTTTGCAGAAGAACTGCCACATCACTGTCACAGGAATCATCACACACAGGACCACTACCATCAGAAGAAGCAGTAACATGGGCAGCTGGAGATTTGCCAGTGAACCTCACCAGCCTGGACATGCTCCACGTGTTGCCAGTGTCCACCATCACAACATTCTTTCTGATAGCAATGATGTTATATGAACCCATAAAACCTGAGATTCCTTTGCAGGTGTGTTATGGGTTTTTCACCAAAACTTGATCCCTAAGACACCACTTCCTCCTGTTCACAGACATTTTAGCATTATACCTCAACTTGTATTTCTGCTGGTAATCTAAAAGTCTGGATCGTCTCCTTTCACTAGAAATACCCACACTGCTACACTCAGGCAACCACGCAGGATTCAACTTAAAAGTGGCTTTTCTTCTCCTCAAGGCTTCAAAAGGAGACCTCTGCGTGACTATATTGGGAACAGTGTGATGAGCCCACCTTGTTTCTCTCAAAACACTACTGAACGACAACCTTGATTCAAGTGCACGTTGAGCACAACTTTTAACCACCCTGTTCATTCTTTCAGTTAAACCGTTGGCTTGTGGTACATACAAGGCTGTCTTTTGATGGACTATGTTAAAATCTTTACGAAACGCTTGCATTTCTTGGGACGCAAATTGAAAATTTGGAACACCCTCAGACACAAACACATCTTTGAGGAAATCTATTACAGTCTTGGTATTGACTACAGCCACACATTTCGTAACAACCCACTTGGAAGTATAGTCTACTAACAGGAGAAAAAACCTTTCGTAAGAGGGCATAAGTTCAAAAGGACCAACTATGTCCAAACCTAACTTAGACCACACAGTATCAGGGACCTCCACAGGAGACAAAGGAACATGACTGGTGACATGAGATTTGTCATTGGTGGCACACAACAAACAATCCTTGACCACATTTTCAATCATACGGTCCATTCCTGGCCACCAGTACCTCTCTCTCACACAAGCTTTAGTGAGGCTCCTTCCCAAATTTCCTTCATGAGCAAGATTAATTATCTTGTCCCTAAAATCAGTAGGAGGGACAACTCTGTCACCCCTCATAAGATTGCCATGGTAGAAGGGACAAACCATCCCTCACAGACCAAAAGGGTCTCAAGTCCTGATCATAGGTCTTATAATCAGGCCAACCTTTGGTTATGCTCACCTTGAGAAGAGAACACCTTGTCCTTGTTAACACTGACTAACCATTCCTCATTGGACATAACCGGTTCTGCTACCCAGCTCACACACTCAACCTCAATATCACCCTGCACATGCACAGACCTGTTACTCAAACCAGGTATATACTGTACACCGAAATTCTATTCTTCGAATCCTTCACTCCAGCGTTTAAGCCTGCGAGTCATGTGTTCGTTATGATGACAGGAAAAAACTTGCACCAGGGGGCAATGGTCAGACCTGACCAAGAAAGGAATACCCCAAAGATAAAACTTAAAATGCCTCACAGCCCAGAACACACTCAAAGCCTCCCTCTCTATACAGGAGTAATTCACTTCAGCATCCCTGAGCGCCCTGGAAGCAAAAGCAACCACTCTCTCCTCCCCTCCCACCACCTGGGAAAGCACAACCCCTTGAGGCTGACGTCAGTAGTCAAAATGGTCTTTTGCTTAACATCAAAATGCCCTAAGGTAGGCATTTTCCCAATTTCATCCTTAAGAGTCTCAAAGGCATTCTGACATCCAGCAGACCACTCAAAATGCACTCCCTTCTTAAGTAAAGCCATAATGGGTTCAGCCACACTCGCAAACCCCGGAACAAACTTAGAGTAGAACTATGCAAGTCCCAAGAATGATCTCACCTGCTCCTTATCTACAGGGGTGCGAGCTTTCACAATACTCTCTGCAAGTTCCATTTTAGGTTGTATTCCCTCTCCTGAGATGACGTGCCCAAGATGTGACTGATCTCAAGCCAATGCAACACTTTTTTTTTTTTTTTTTTTTTTTTTACAGTAAGCCCTCTCTCTTTCAGCCTCTTCAACACACCTTCCAAGGTTGCACCATGTTCCACTTCATTCTTCCCATAGATCAGGATATCGTCTTGGAAACACAAGACGTTATCCATATCACCAAGGACTACCTTCATAACCCTTTGGAAACAAGCCACCGCTGAGGCCAGGACAAAGGGCATCCTCAGAAAACAGTAAGCCCCCAACGGTGTTACAAAGGATGTCCGGTGTCTGGAGTCTTTGTGTAAAACGATCTGATGGTAGGCAGACGAGAGATCCAACACACTAAAAATCTTGGCACCCTTCAACATGCTAATAGACTCCGAAATATTGGGAAAAGGCTGACGATCAACCCAAATCCACTCGTTCAACCCACACAAGTCCACACACATTCTGACATTGGCACCACCATCTTTTGGGGCCGAAATAATCGGAGCCAACCATTCTGAGGCTTCTATTTCCTCAATGATCCCCAAATCCAACAATTTCTTGAGTTCAACCTTTAAGGGTTCCATCATCATATTAGGCACCCTTCTCACCTTATGTACACAGGGTACATCATTTTTTTTAAAGATGATGCGATGCTCAAAACCTTTGAGACATCCCAGTATGTCAGTAAAGACTTCAGGAAATTTAAGTACTCTTCTCCACAACTTGCATAATCAACCAGCATAACCTGATCTGTGTTTGCTAGCACTAGGTTTCAGTATGATACCCAAATCACGTTGGTACCTCGACCCCAACAGGTTGTCTCCCCTTTCTGCCACATACACTATCCCAGTGGTGTGTCTGCTTTTAAATTGGATTTTGGCCTCAACATAACCAAGCACATTATTCTGCAAACCCCCAAAACTGACAGGATTGAGATCAGGAGGCATAAGGGTCATGTTGTTCAACCCCACACTCTCATCCCATTGTTTATTACCAATCATGGTGAAAGGAAAACCAGAATCAGCCAACACAACAAAATCATGTCCGTCCACTGCAGTATCACAATCTGGCATTATCACCTACCCTGCTTCAACACTGCCATCACCCTCCTTGACATTCAAAATAATGGTGTGCACTGTTTCAGATGAGTTATCAGACAAACTGTTTCTCCCAGAGGATCTACAAATTCAAGCGTAATGCCCCTTAATACCACATTTCTTGCACACTGACTCTCTAGCATAACAGTTGGGATAATTAGAAAGATGCGAGAAACTTCCACATCTGAAAAACCTCATCTTCTGAGAGTGATTGACATTCTTATAATTAAAATCACAATCCGCACTGCGTTGGGGAGTGTCACGCTCTGGCCGTGATGGAAGATCCCTACCAGAGCTATGCACAGTATATGCATCCCTTTCAGCCCCTTTACCCTTATCATTGGAAGAGACATTAGCAACATTGGCGCAAGATGCCAGACAATTGTCAGAGTCCAGCAAAGCATGAACATCACCCTGACCATCCTTCTTCTCTCGGTTCTTCCTCATTTCCTTTACCCACGTAGACGTGTGTTCCATCCCTTCAACAATAGCTATGGCTTCAGACAAAGATGGATTCTTGGATAACAACTTTTTCTTGTACTCTGGTGCTGTTGGTGCACCTCACCAACTGATCCCTCACCAAGGAATCAAATAACTCACCAAACTCCCAAGTCCGTGCAAGAGTTTTTAGAGAGGCAACATAACTTCCAATTCGCTCAACTGGCCCTTGAACCCTTGTGAAATATCTGTGTCGTTCAAGAACTGCATTGATACAGGGACCAGAATACCTCTCCAACATTGTCTTTGACATCT
Organism: Triturus cristatus; assembly: GCF_964204655.1. Classification (NCBI taxonomy): domain Eukaryota; kingdom Metazoa; phylum Chordata; class Amphibia; order Caudata; family Salamandridae; genus Triturus; species Triturus cristatus. The sequence continues at coordinate 1,053,664,368 of NC_140579.1, read as the reverse complement.
CATAATCCCAGATGGTGATGGGGAGCCTGCAGATGTTTAAGTCCATGCAGTCATACATATTTCTCCCTTCTTGTTAGAAATGGGATTTTTGGTCGGCAAGGGCATGTGCCAAAGTCGGACAGAAACCACCACTCTAGTCATAGATAGACATAGGATAAGGGAGTTACACTCCTAAAATAACCCATACTCATCCTCTTGGTAGCTTGGCAGGAGTAGTCAGGCTTATCTTAGAGGCAGCGTGTAAAGCATTTGCACATAACAGTAATACAGTGTAAGCACTACAAAAGGACAACACACCAGTTTAGAAAAATATCCAATATTTTTATATACTTAAGACGACCGAAAACAATACAAATCCACCATATAGTACTTAAAAATCTTCAGTTATCAAAATGTACTTGGAAAATAGTTCCTTGAAAATAAATGAAATGAAAATAGGTTTTTGTAGAGCGCATATTTGCCGTGGCGTCTTAGCGCTTGCTGCCATTAAATTAAACACGGAGAGGAACTTAAACATTTAGGAGGTACATGTGAATAACCAAGTTTTTAGTCCCTTTCGAAACTAGCAATCTTCAGTTATCAAAATGTGCTTGGAAAATAGTTCCTTGATGTCAATAGCTCCGTTCGGGGCCATCATGGCGTCGTAAGCAAACAAATCCAAACAGTTATAGCTGACTGCGGCGTCGCGGGCCAGCTACAGTGTCGGGAAGACCTGCAAACAGTACCTTTTAGAAATGCAGGGCATCGGCAACCTCTCGTTGAGCTCTCGAAAGCACGCCGTCCACAGGCGTCGGTTCCAGAGGTCGGTGCAGGAGTCGTCTGGGCCCTCAAAGTCACACGCGTTGCAGATCGAACTCCTCTTTGTTGAAGTCAGGAGCTCTGGCGTCTGCAGGCATCGGGTGCTGTGGTCCGAAGTGCAGCGGTGCGGCATGCGGTGCTCTCAGGTCGCGGTGTGAGCAGCAGCTCGGTGGCGGCATCAGGTGGTGTCCGTGAGACGGGGTACGAAGTGAATGCGGTGCTCATCGTGGTGCTGGCAGGTCGCGGTGCAGGCAGCGGCATCGTCGTTGCTGAAGCACTGAAGTCGGCTGATGAACTGGAGTCTATGGCGCCGGCGTCAGTAGGCCAAGGCTGCGGTGCGGGATGAGGGTGGTGCGTCGTGTAACATTACGAGCGGTGCCCTCGAACCAAGGTGCAAGCAGCGACTTAGATTTCGGCTCAGTGGCGGCATCAGCAGGCGGTGTCAGTGAGACCAGGGTCAAAGGGCGGCGTTGCGGCAGTGCCCGCTGCGGTGCCTTCAGGACACAGTCGTCAGCAGCATCGTAGACGTCGTTGGGTTGCTTTTCTTCTGTTGCAGCACAAAACACACAGTCCCCAGTGCTGAGGGCAGAAGAGCTTGAAGTCTTTGCTGTTCCTGAGACTTCTTGAACATGGGGCAAGCTCTACCTCTAGCCCTTGGAGAAACTCACAAAGTAGATTGCAGAAAGCTCAGTCCAGTCCTTTCACTGCCCAAGACAGAAGCAGCCACTGCAGGCCAACACAGCAAAGCACACAGCAATGTGGTAGTTCCTCCTCGCAGCTTCTCCACCTCTTCTTCTTGGCAGTCTTCTTGGTCCAAAAGAGTTCTACCGTTCAGGGATCTGGGCCCCAGTATTTATATCCCCAAATCCTTTGATATCTTAGGCAGAGTGTGTCTGTGCCCAGCCAGAACCAGTTCTGCCTTCTCTGGTGTGACTTCCTGGCAGGAGGTGGAGACGGCATTGTCAGAGGCAGACCAGGCCCTTTGAGGTGCAGGCAAATCTCGTCCCCCTTCCCCAATTGCAGCCCAGGTCTATTCAGCCCTTTCCTGACGCACCTAGACTATCTGGAGCCACTCCTGCTCCCCAGTCTTCTGTCATCCAAATCCCAGACAGGCAATCCACATTCCAGCAGTGGCACACGGGATGACCAAGCAAGAAAAAACCTACTTTCTAAAAGTGGTATTTTCAAACACAGAATGTAAAAATCACCTTCACTAAAAGATGCATCTTTAGATTCTGAATTCAGGCATACTAAACTTTATTATCCTACCTAGTTCCCCGGGCCAGTTATGTTTATAAGATATTATAAACAAACTTCCTATTCTGTCCTATGGGGAACAGGTAGCCTTGCCATAGCGAAAAACAAAATGGGCCATAGTTCGCGATTAGGACATGCCACACACACCAGCGCATGATCTACCTTTCACATACACTGCACCCGGCCCACAGGGGTACCTTGGGTCTACCTTAGGGGTGACAGACATGTAAGAAAAGGGAAGGTGAGGGACTGGCAAGTGTGGGCACTTGCTGGTCGACAAGGCGGTACCAGATCGCACACGGGCTCTGCGATGGCAGGCCCGAGTTGCCTTTTACGGGCAGTTCGTGTGGGTGGCACAATCCAGTGCTGCAGCCCACCAACGGCATTTGATTCACAGGCCCTGGCATACACAGTGCACTTTACTTGGGACTGACACATAAATCAAACAGGCCAATCATGGAAACACCAATCCATAACACATTTTACCACAGGAGCACTTGCACTTTACCACTGATCAGCAGTGAGAAAAGTGTGCAGAAACACTAAGCCAGCAAAAACAGGGTCAGAACCGGGAGGTCAGAAAGCAAAAACTCAGGGGAAACACGCCAAAAGATGCCAAGTCTAACACGTCCTCTCCAGCTGAAAGTAGGGAGAACTACCCACCCTCCTAGGAAGTTCTCTTCACTAAGGCGGAAGAACCTGGACAGACCATCTGCACTGGCGTGTTCTGTGCCAGGACGGTGTTCCACCGTAAAGTCCATTCCCTGTAAGGAGATGGACCACCTCAGCAGTTTTGGATTCTCACCCCTCATTTGCATCCACCATCTGAGGGGTCTGTGGTCTGTCTGAACCCGGAAGTGAGTCCCAAATAGGTGTGGTCTCAGCTTCTTCATTGCCCAGACCACAGCGTAAGCTCCCCTTTCTATGGCACTCACCTCTGTTCCCTGGGGAGTAGTCTCCGGCTAAGGAGGACTACAGGCTGGTCTAGGCCCTCTTCGTTCAGTTGGGAGAGCACTAGTCCCACTCCATGCTCTGAAGCATCAGTTTGCACAACGAATTCCGTAGGAGAAGTCGGGTGCCTTGAGCACAGGTGCCGTGCACATGGCGGCCTTCAGGGCATCAAAAGCCTTCTGGCAGGACTCAGTCCAGATCACCTTCTTGGGCTGCTTCCTGGACTTCAGCTCTGTCAAGGGGGAAACAATGGTGCCATATCCCTTAACAAACCTCCTGTAGTACCCGGTGAGTCCTAGGAGCCCTCACCTCTCTTTGGATCTGGGGGGGCTCCCAAGCCAGAATGGTGTCAATCTTGGGTTGTAGGGGCGCCACCTGGCCGCTTCCTACCTGGTGTCGCCTTCAACACTTCACCGAGGTGCTGCAAGTGTTCTTCCTAGCTAGAACTGAACACTGCGATGTCATCCAGGTAGGCGGCACTTAAATCCTCCAGCCCAGCCAACGTCTGGTTGTCAAACCCCTGAAAGGTGGCAGGGGCATTCTTCAACCCAAAGGGCATCACCCGTAACTGGTAATGTCCTTCTGGGGTTGAAAATGCTGACCTCTCCTTGGCCCCATCGGTTAAGGCAATCTGCCAGTACCCAGACGTTAAATCAAACGTGCTGAGGAACCTGGCAGCTCTCAACCGATCAATGAGCTTATCAGCTCTGGGGATGGGGTGCGCGTCAGTCCTGGTGATGGCATTGAGCCCACGGTAGTCCACACAAAACCGCAGTTCTGAAGTGGCACCGGGTGCAGCAGCCTTTGGGACCAAGACCACTGGGCTGGCCCAAGGACTGTTGGAAGGCTCGATCACCCCTAACGTCAACATCTTAGAGACCTCCTCTTTAATGCTGGCCTTGACCCGGTCAGTCAACCTGTAAATCTTGTGCTTCACAGGAGGGCTGTCACCGGTGTCCACGTCATGGGTACACCAGTGCGTAACACCTGGGGTCAGAGAGAATAGAGGGGTAAACTGTCCCAACAACTGGTGACAGTCGCTCTGCTGCTCTGGGGTCCGTGTTAGGGAGAGGATCACACCTTCCACTGATCCATCGCGCGCCTTGGTAGACAGGAGGTCAGGGAGAGGTTCACTCTCCTCTTCCACCCCATCATCTGTCGCCAAGACCATGCTCACTTAGGACCTCTTGAAGTGGGGCTTGAGGCGGTTCACGTGGAGGACCCTCAAAGGGTTCCTTGGAGTCCGCAATTCCACCAGGTAGGTGACATCACTTTTGCTCTCCACCACCTCAAATGGCCCAGTCCACTTGTCCTGCAAGGCACAAGGTTCCACTGGGGCCATGACCCACACTTTTTGTCCAGGTTGAAATTCGACTACCAGAGTGGCATTCTGGTCATACCACTTCCTCATTTCTTCCAGGCTAGCTTCTAGGTTCGCCTGAGCGAGCTTCCTGAAGCAGGCAGTTTGGTTTCGGAAGGCCAGCATGTAACTAAACACATCCTGGGGAGGATTCCTGGGAGCTGCCTCCCAGCCTTCCCTCACCAAACTCAGAGGTCCCCTCACTGGGTGACCATACAGAAGCTCAAAGGGATTGAACCCTAGAGACTTCTGTGGTACCTCTCTGTAGGCAAAGAGAAGGCACAGCAAGAGGACGTCCCACTTATGCCTCATTGGTTCTGTTAGACCCTTAATCATGCCTTTCAAGGTCTGGTTGAATCTCTCCACCAGACAGTTACCTTGGGGGTGGTAAGAGGTGGTGAACTTGTAGGTTACACCACATTCCTTCCACAGGGATGTCATATACTTGGATATGAAATTGGTCCCCGTGTTAGAAACCACCTCTCTGGGGAACCCTACTCGGGAAAAGATCCCCATTAACGCCTGGCCCACCACTGGGCCGTCGTCGTCCTGAGAGGGATTGCCTCCGGGTACCGAGTGGCATGGTCTACCAAGACCAGAATGTACCTGTTGCCCATTGCTGTCTTAGGATCCAGTGGCCCCACAATGTCCATCCCTACCCTTTCAAAGGGCGTTCCCACAATTGGAAAAGGTTGGAGAGGAGCTTTGACCTTCCTCCCACTATTACCACTTGCCTGGCAAGTTTGGCAAGACCTGCAATGTCCATCTGACTGCCTTCGCATTTGGGGCCAGAAGAAGTGGGTGACAAGCCTGTCAAAGGTCTTGTCCTGCTCCAAGTGTCCTGCCAAAAGCACGTCATGAGCCAGACCCAGTAGGAAGGTCCTGAAGCGCTGGGGTACCACCAGCATACAGGCTGACCCAGGCTCAGCGATTTTAGGCTCACTGTACAGGAGATCATTCTCCCAGTAGATCCAGTGTGATCCAGGCTGATCACCAGCTGCCTGGTCTGCAGCCTGCCGCCGCAGACAATCCAGAGAAGGGCACTCCTTCTGCTCCTTGCAGAATTCCTCCCTGCTGGGACCCCCCTTCTTACTGCCAATGGGTCAGCTCGTAGATGTCCCCCAGTTCAGCTACCTGCTCCCCTGTAGGCACCGGGGCGTCCCCTCAAGATCCGCATCCTCCCGGTCCATGGGAACTTCAGGGGCCGGTTTCCCGCGCCCCTTGCCCTTTCTCTTGGCAGGGACTTGGGCAGCTGTTTCAGGCTCCAAGTCCTTCTGATCACCCTCTCTAGCCGCCATCCTTCCATAGGACTGCTCCAGGCCGTTACCTAGTAGACTAGTAGACAATCTACAGGCATGGAAGGGCTCACAACCACCCTCAAGGGACCTGAGACGCGGCCCCTTCCCCCCCCCCCCCCCCCCCCGCTCGAAGGGAACCTGCACCACCAGACACTGGCGCTATGAATTGTCTACAGCAATTACTTGGTGGAATGCCCCTGGGACTACCTGCTTCTCAGAGACCAGGTGACACCGGACTGAGGTCACACTGGCTTCAGTATCTCTGAGAGCCTCCACCCTTTTCCCATTGATGGTCACCCAGGTGCTGTATTTCTTTGTGTTAGGGGGCACCTGGTTTCCTGGGACCATCTCACTGTCCCGCAGTGAGACGAGGGTCATTTCTGCGGGATCCCCACCCTCCGGTGGGTACTCTTCCTCCCCAAGCGCTACACTAGCCAAAACCTTGGACCGGTGGGTGGCTGTGCCCCCCCTTAGGGCACCTGGGATCCCCCTTCATGTGGCCCACCTGGTCACATGAAAAACACTTGCGGGGGCCAGTCTCAGCAGGCTTTTCTGAAGAGACCCCTTGCTTATCTCCGGGGGATGGGAACCTTTACCCTGGGTGTTAGTTTGGGGCCCTTTACCCTTCCCCCCCCCCCCCCCCCCCCCCCCATTTTTCTGCTGGGGACCCTGCCCACCTTTGGCTGAGTCTCCCCCACTTTCTTGTAGACCCAGGTACTCACCCAGCGGTCCACCTCCATAGCAAGCTTCCTGAGGTCAGTCAACTTACTATCGACTATGTGCTGGCGCAGATCTGCAAAACATAGACTAGACAAGTGCTCCGATGCAATTAAATTGTAGAGCCCCTGATAATCCGTCACATTATTGCCCCTCACCCAGCCATCCAATGACCTGCAGAATGAATCCACACATTCCAACCATGTATTGGTGTCAGACTTCTTCCTGGACCTAAACTGATCCATGTACTTCTCAGGAGTGAGTCCATACCTGGTGAAGAGAGCATCCTTCAGGTCAGCATAGGTGAGGTTCTGCCCCTTACCCAAAGTTATCAGGGTATCCCTAGCTTCTTCTGGAAAGAGAGGCCACAGCCCTACCCCCCCAGTTCCTTTCAGGGACCCCATTCATATGAAAAGCCACCTCATACCCTTGAAATCACCTTTGTATGTCATCCCCCTTCTGGTACTCTTTATATCGGCCTGCACTGAAGAGTTGCTGCCACCATCCGTGCTGGATTTGCTTTTCAATTCCAGCTCCTTGAGCCCACGCTCATTGTCTAATACTCTCTGTGACTCCATCTTGAGCCTCTCAAGCTCTATCTCGTGCCTCCTAGCTTCCCACTGCTACCTGGCCTGGAGGGGTCTCCCCCTCCCAAAAGCACATCCACCCTAGGAATAGGCTCCTCTGCCTCTCCACTGAGAATACCAGATTGCTCGCTGGCATGTCTGGCTGCTACCCAGGCTCTCAGTGCCTTTTGTAGCTCCTCCTTCCTAGTGAGGCCTCCGACTTGGATTTTTAAGTTTTTGCAAATCGCTTTCAACTCACGTTGTAGGATTCCAACCTATCCTCAAAGGCAATTTCCATGGATGCAACAGATGATGCTCTTGATTCAGGCATGATGAAGAAGCAAGTTCAAGCTGGCAAGGTCAAAAATAGGCCAAAACAAAAGTATGTGGTACGTAATGGGCTGCGATATGGTAGTAGTGCACACTAATCACTGTAAGTCAAGTGCAAGCGCAAGTCCTATCCTCACCGCTGACAACCAATGTTAGAAATTGGAGTTTTGGTCGGCTAGGGCATGTGCTAAAGTCAGACAGAAACCACCACTCTAGTCAGGATAAGGGAGTTACACTCCTAAAATAACCCCTGCTCACCCCCTTAGTAGCTTGGCACTAGCAGTCAGGCTATCTTAGAGGCAGGGAGTAAAGGATTTGCACATAAACAACAGTAATACAGTGTAAGCACTACAAAAGAACACCACACCAGTTTAGAAAAATATCCAATATATTTATATACTTAAGACAAGACCAAAAACAATAAAAACCCACAATACAGTTATCAAAATATGCTTGGAAAATAGATCCTTCATGTCAATAGCTGTCCGGGGCTATCACGCCGTCGTGAGCAAACAAATCCAAACAGTTCTGGCTGACCGTAGCGTCGCGGGCCAGCTGTGGTGTCGGGGAGACCAGCAAACAGTACCTTTTAGAAATGCAGGGCATCGGCGACCTCTTGTTGAGCTTCCGAAAGCACGGCATCCGCAGGCGTCGGTTCCGGAGGTCGGTGCAGGCAAGCTCTACCTCAAGCCCTTGGAGAAACTCACAAAGATTGCAGAAAGTTCAGTCCAGTCCTTTCACTGCTCAAGACAGAAGCAGCCACTGCTGGCCAACACAGCAAAGCACACAACAATGTTGTAGTTCCGCCTCACAGCTTCTCCAGCTCTTCTTCTTGGCAGTCTTCTTGGTCCAAAAGAGTTCTAACGTTCAGGGGTCTGGGCCCCAGTATTTATATCCCAAAATCATTTAATCTCCTAGGCAGAGAGTGTCTGTGCCCAGCCAGAACCAGTTCTGCCTTCTCTGGTGTGACTTCCTGGCAGGAGGTGGAGACGGCATTGTCAGAGGCAGACCAGGCCCTTTGAGGTGCAGGGAAATCTCCTACCCTTCCCCAATTGCAGCCCAGGTCTATTCAGCCCTTTCCTGACACACCTAGACTATCTGGAGCCACTCATGCTCCCCAGTCTTCTGTCATCCAAAACCCGGACAGGCAATCCACATTCCAGAGGCACACGGGATGACCGAGCAAGAAAACACCTACTTTCTAAAAGTGTTTTTTTCAAACACAGAATGTAAAAATCACCTTCACTAAAAGATGCATCTTTAGATTCTGAGTTCAGGCATACTAAACTTTATTTTCCTACCTAGTTCCCCAGGCCAGTTATGTTTATAAGATGTTATAAACAAACTTCCCATTCCGTCCTATGGGGAACAGGTAGCCTTGCCATACCTTTCACATACACTGCACCCGGCCCACAGGGGTACCTTGGGCCTACCTTAGGGGTGATGGACATGTAAGAAAAGGGAAGGTGAGGGACTTGCCAGTCGACATGGCGGTACCAGACCGCACACGGGCTCTGCGATTGCAGACCCGAGTTACCTTTTACGGGCCGTTCGTGTAGGTGGCACAATCCAGTGCTGCAGCCCACCAACGCCATTTGATTCACAGCCCCTGGCCCACGCAGTGCACTTTACTAGGGACTGACACATAAATCAAACAGGCCAATCATGGAAACACCAATCCATAACACATTTTACCACAGGAGCACTTTACCACTGATCAGCAGTGAGAAAAGTGGGCAGAAACACTAAGCCAGCAAAAACAGGGTCGGAACCGGGAGGTGGAGCTTCGTTCTGGGAAATGGGCAGATCGCCTTTAGGCCCTATCTATCAAAACCTGTGAAACTTGACAGTTTCCCAGGCCACTATACTCTTCAATATGAGTTCTGAATCCAGCATGCTGCAAATCATGTAAAAGGCCATTATAGATATTGGAAAATGGTTGCAATGAACAAACGTATTTACTCAGTTCTAAAATAAATTTCTCTCTCCTCGGAAGATTCCAATAATCCAATTTGCAGTTCTTCCACTTGCCGTACTATCTTTGAATCCTCCCCAGCTATGGTGCGCCCCTACTCCAGGACTAAACTGGAACCACCTGACAAACTCAGTGCAAACTCAGACCAGACCCCCAGTTTTTGCAGTCTTTTTTGACTCAAAGTAATCTACATTTCTTAACCTGTCCAACTCAGTTTTCCGCTGATACCACTAAAGTTACTTTTTTATCGTATTTGCCCAAGGACTCTTTAATCTGGTCTACACCCCGAATCCTCAATTAAAGTCCAATAATATGCAACCTTTCTAGACCAATTTAAAGCACTATTTGGTTGGAGACAGATTACAAAAACAGCACATTCTGGCTTAATAATATTATTATCATCAATCATTTATAAAGCACAACTATCACCCAACGGGCATCTTGGCGCTGAAATCAGTCTAGAGAACTTCTGTTGAAAAGAGAAGGACTAAGTCTATTTACTTACAGCTGTCCTTTGCATAGGGAAACATGTTTTTAAGTTTTTTCTGAAACATAATAAGTTTGTTTCAATTCTTAGAAATAGTAGCATGTTGTTCCATAGTTGAGAAGCTCTGACCTGGAATGCTTTTCCTCCCTGGTGTGTTGTTTTAAAAGGAGGCACCGATACCATGCAGGGATCAGATGGCCTCAACGTTCCTGTTGGCCTGTAGGGATTAACCTTTTGTTGTAGAGCCTTGGATCCCGTTCAATGTAATGCCTTGAGTAGTATACAGAGGGCCTTAAATGTACACCACTCCTTTACTGGGAGCCCGTGGAGTTCCTGCAACTTTCGGGTTGTAGAGTCCCTTCTCCCTTCCTTTGTTTAGCACCAGCATGGCAGCCAGCACCTGGCTCCTTTGAAGGCACTTGAGCAGATATTCTGAACATCCCAAAGTAAGGATTTGCAATAGTCTAGTCTACTCAGTATAGTGGCCTGTACCACAAGACTCCTGAAAGGCTGTGGAAGCGTAGGGACAATTTTCTTCAAGCTTCTTAGGAGTCCATGGCATACTGCTACTGTTTTACTGACATGTTTCCATTGAGAGATGCTTGGCAAATTGGACTCCGAGATTTCGTACCAAGTGTGCAGATTCCAAGGCCGACTTTATTGTCTAAAGCCAAAAGTTGGATGGGAGTTGTTGTTGTTGTAGACTCCATGGTGAGCAGCAAAGTAATTCTGTCTTATCACAACTGGATTTCAACATGCTCTGGTCAAGCTATTCTGTCATCTCTTTCAGACATATATGGAAGTTATCTGATTTTTGTCTGACCTAGCTAGTAAGATTATTAATTGGGTATCGTCTGCATAATTTACAAATGATATCCCAAAGGGCTTAATTAGGGTCAACAGAGTCCTTAAATAAGTATTGAACAGGATGGGTCTCGGGGAAAAGCCCTGGGGCTCTCCATGCCTGATTTCCTTATATTCCGATACATGAGGCGGCAGAGTTATTGCTTGCCATCTTTCCGATAAGTAGGATTATAACCATTTGGGCAGCACCCCTTGTTGGACCCGGCCTCGTGGCGTGGTCCCGAACCCTCCTACCAGACCAAACGGGGGCAACCCCAACCCTTCGGGGCCCCCCGAGCTTGTACCCCGCTACTCGCACCAGCCTTCGCGACGCGGCCCGCCCGGGCCTCGGTCCTTGCGAAGCCCCAACATCAAGGCGCCAAGACCCGGCCCAAGGGGGTCGAGTGGCCACTCCACCGATCCCGGAGGAGGGGAGTTTCGATGGGGCCTCCCGCCGGCCCCCGACACCTGGGCCCGAACGCCCTCCGGCTTCCCGGGGCGATGGCTCCACCTCCCGCTGGGTGTCTGGACTCTCTCATCCCGGCCCCTCCGGCCCCCCAGGCGCGAGGGTCCGGACATCAAAGGGCTCCAGCCATATATCTGGGGCAGCCCACAACCAGGAGGGCAGTTGTATCCTGGAGTCCAGAGCCCTGCTGATCGAATCGCGGCTGACCCTACGGAGAAAGACTCATTGCCTGGAACTGAGAACTCGAGCCCTGCTGACCTCGTCGCGGCTCCCCCTCGCTGAGAAGAAGACCCTCACGGAACATCGGAGCCCTGCTGACCTCGTCGCGGCTCCCCCTTGCTGAGAAGAAGACCCTCACGGAACATCGGAGCCCTGCTGACCTAGTCGCGGCTCGACCTCGCTGAAGCAACCACCGGAGCCCTGCTGACCTCGTCGCGGGCTGATACTGAGACTGTCCCACTACCCCCGTACCTAACCAAACCCTGAGACTCTTTTGGATCCCTTGATCCACCTGTAAATATTGCCGCGGAGACCTACCCGTAATTCTGATAAACGACTTGTGAGCCTTGATACCCTGGTTGTGTCCCTTTGTGGTGGGAGGGGATTACTTGGCTGTACGATCCTAGGAGAAGGACCTCGCCCAGGAGGCTTCTCAGCGGCGCTCGGCTGCATCCTTACGGAACGGTGCTCCCGGGGTGGTCCATCTGACACCATCTGACTCCCCGGAGGTCGCCCTTCTAACACCCCTCTTATTCCAATCTCTTTTAGACATGCCAGCAGAATTAAGTGGTTTACATTGTCAAAAGCAGCCAATGGGTTCTGCAGGATTAGCGCAGACTCGGTTCCATGAGCTGGCCTAAGACCTATCTGTTCTGGTTTGAGCAGATCATTTTCTTGCAGAAAACCTGCCAAGATCTTACTGAGATATTTTTCCAGTATTTTAATTGGAAAGGGGAATCCTGATATTGAGAGATAGTTTCTTCAGTAAAGGGTTAACTAGAGCCTTCTTCCAGTGTCTTGGGACCATACCAGTGGCAAGGGATTGGTTACATATCATTCGTAGTGTTGAAAGGAGTTCATCTGACCTCTCTTTCCATAACATAGGGGGAATGGGGTCTAAGGGAGAACCTGATATGATTTATGAAGCGAGAGTCTTAAAATCTGCCTCTGACGGCGTTTGAAGGATATTTTCACATACATATGTCAGTTTACTCAACTACAGTCGGAGTCAGCCTGAACGAATGAGACTTCAGCCACTGTTTTTTACCATGGGTTAAGAGAAGAACATAAAGATGCTATTTCATTGGTGATCAATAGATCAACTACATTGAATGCATTGCTTCAGAATGATCGTCAGCAAAAGGAGAGGTGAGCAGAAAGACAAGCTAATTGGCATCTATTGGTTCCTCCTGCTCTGGTAGCTATTGTTTAAGCTCCCTCTGCTGAAGAGCCTATGCGGATTGGGATCTGATGTAAACCTTTGTCCTCAAAGAAAAAAGATTGAAGAAGGAAAAAAGGTATTGGCATCGTAGGATCTTTATTGATAGTTGTAATTACTTGAATCATTCCTGGCTGCGTGCTTGGGCCCAAGAACACCTTTTTGCATATTTTCTTTCCATGGGAAACAGCCTCATATTCTGTCTTTGTCCATAAGGTCAAATTTAGTTCAGTGAAGTGGAAGACTAACAGAGGCCCCCTTTTTCCTGAATGTCCTAAATAATGCCTGAGATTAACATCACAGAACTGCACTGCAGCATTTAAATGCAGAGAAAACCCTTAAAGCAGTGAACATGAAGGTACAGATGCAGCCCGATAGGTGTACAGCAAAAATATAGAGAAAAAGGAGCCTGTTTTTTAAGTACTTGGGAGACTACACTTTCCAGTGTGTGTTGTATCAGCAGTTGCTTCCCAGAGCCAGTTAATTTTTCCAGCTCATGAGAGAAGGACCTCAGAACATGTCTGAGGTTGCATACATCAAAATATCATACTTTTAGGGGAGCGCTAGAGGGCGCCAGGCAAGATGGATGCACGTTAGTGTAGCTCTGCCCGGCTGATTGCCAATCCGCACAAAAAGACGAAGGCAGTACCGTCGACGACGATTCCGCCACCCAGTCGACGTCGAGCTCGTCGACGAAGACCCCGTCGACGACGGCTCCGTCGACGACGAAGACATCGTCGACGACGAAGATCCCGTCGACGATCCCGTCTACCACAGCCCCGTCGACGACTACCTCGTCGTCGATGGACTCTACAAGCCTAATCACATTAAAGGAAATGGCGCCCGCTCATTCCACTCCAATTTCCACCAGGACTTTTCAACTAAAGTCTTTTCAGAGGCAGGAATGTAGTGACATATCACCGCTTACTCCCTTACATCTCCTGGAAACATATGTGCAGTGTGAGGATGAAGATTATGAGGAGGACGAAGGGCCCTTTGGGATTGCTCGCCATCCTTCGGAACTGTCAAATGTCAGGAGGACGATGATGATGAGGAAGAAGATAATTATCAAGGGCATTACTATCAGGAAGACATAGTCGTTCCGCATCATAGACCTTGCTACAAACAACCTCGTCGGAGCGAGATGTCACATCTGCCTCCTACGTTAATTCAAGACCTGCAAGCCATACTTGCAGATTATAAGCAGCGTTTTCCACCGCAGCCAATCGTTCCACAGGTTCCGCAGACTGCGCTACAGCCGGACCCATTGCCTTTGCCTGAGGATCCAGCCCCAATGCCTCAACTGCCTGATCCTCCACAGGACCCGCGTCAAGGTCAAGATTCAACCTCGGAGGAGGAATTCGAAGAGGGCGAGCTGCCAGACCCAGCAGACCCTTGGGATTCTTATATAATCCCTATGCCTTCGCCACCTACCCCTAACCATCTGATTCGCCCCCGGAAGATATAGGGGGGTTCCATAACCTTATGCAGCGCGCTGCGACCAGGTTCCACTTGCCGGTAACCATTGAGCAGTCTGACTGTTTTCTGCATGACTTTAAAGAAGAGTCAAGAAAGGTTACGAGAGCTATCCCTATCATTGACTATATTTGGAAGGAAGGAGTTAAAATCATGAAAAAACACAGCATCAGTGCCAGCGGTGCTTCCACGGATTGACAAAAAATACCGTGCTCCAGCCAACAGTCCCTCCCGTCTCATTGGCCAACCGCGTCCAGACTCGGTTATATCTCAGGCAGCCCAACAAAAGTCTAAGAATCCGGCAGCACCGGTCACTACACCACCGGATAGGGAAGGGCGCCGACTGGATCTAATTGGGAAAAAAATTTCAACTATGCTTCCATCAGGGCAGCCAACTCCCTAGCGATAATAGGGCGTTATGACCACCAAATGTGGTCAGAAATGGCAAGCTTTATCGACCTCATCCCAGAGGACAACCGACAAGATGCTCGAAAGATTTTGTTGGAGGGTGAGCGTGCAGCCTCAGACAGAATCAGGGAAGAGACACCTCACGGAAGCAATGATTTCTGCAGGGCGCCTTCCACTCCTATTCCCCTCCCTGTGGGTGCGAAAATTTCAACTTTTGTGAGCAAGTGGCAAGAAATTACGTCGGACCAGTGGGTTCTGGACCTGGTTCACAACGGTCATACCTTAGAGTTTGTTACCAAGCCACCCAACACACCACCCAAGGGACCCCCTCCCCCTCGTCTTCACTTACTATTCAAAGAAGCTTTAATGATGCTCCTCAAGAACGCAATCGAGAAGGTTCCTGCACTTCAAAAGGGGACGGGTTTCTATTCCCGCTTCTTTCTCATCAAGAAGAAATCAGGGGAGTGGCGCCCAATCTTAGACCTTCGCAATCTGAACAGATTCCTCAAGAAGCAGGGGTTTCGCATGGTCACTCTGGCAGAAATTCTAGGTTGCCTCAACGAGGGAGATTTTCTAGCTTCTTTAGATATGGAAGACGCTTACTTTCACATCCCAATACATCCGAAGCATCGCAAGTATCTTCGCTTCACAGTGGCTGGCGCCCATTACCAGTTCAAAGTGCTCCCGTTTGGGTTAAAATCTGCCCCAAGGATCTTTACGAAGTGCCTAGCTCCAGTGGCAGCAGTGTTGCGATCCCAAGGAATCCAAGTCTTCCCGTATTTAGACGACTGGTTAATAAAGGGTCCTTCGGAAAGATAAGTCAAGACTGCCGTGACAACATCTCTTCGTCTGTTCCACTCTCTGGGGATTACGATCAACAGGAGCAAATCTAAATTACACCCAAGGCAGATCCTTCCTTATCTGGAAGCTCTGTTAGATACCGTCCGCTGCAAGGCATTCTTATCTCACGAACGGCAGGTTCGTCTGCAAAACTTAGCAATCCGGATTTCCAAAAGAAAGTCAGTTTCTGTCCGGATGTTTGCGTCGCTCCTAGGAATGTGCTCCTCTGCAATACACCTCGTCCCTCTGGCGCGGCTCCGGATGCGACCCTTGCAGGAGGAGTTACACCTTTAGTGGCAGCAGACGATGGGCTCTTTCGACGACATCATCAGAGTCACTTCAGGCATGAAGAGCGCTCTAAGTTGGTGGTCCCACATTCCCAACTTATCAGAAGGGCTCACTTTCATTCAGAAGATTCCAGACTTTGTCCTCACTACCGATGCTTCCATGGAAGGATGGGGAGGTCATCTCCAAGAGTTACAGATACAGGGGAAGTGGTCTCCAGAGTACAAAAACAAACACATCAACAGTCTGGAATTGCGAGCAATTTTCCTGTCTCTGCATGCTTTCCTTCCAAGGATTGCAGGTTCTTCGGTTCTGATTCGAACCGACAATACCACCAGCATGTTCTACGTGAACAAACAAGGAGGAACAAGATCAGCAACTCTGTCCACGGCAGCTCAGGAGTTGTGGGAATGGGTCACACTCCACAACATAACCCTCAGAGCAGAACATGTCAGAGATCTCTGCAATACATTAGCGGACACGCTCAGCAGATCCCAATCAGATTGCCACGAATGGGAGCTAGAGCAGGCTCAAGTGCTCAGGGTATTCAGAGCTAATACCGAAGGTCATACGCAAGATAAAGTTGGAGGGCTGTCGTCTCATCTTGATTGCACCCAGATGGCCACGCCAATACTGGTTTCAGGAGCTCCTATTGCTATCACAGGACCAGCCGATCCGTCTTCTCCCGACGCCCACAATGCTGTCAAGGAGCAGAGGTCAGGTTCTCCACCCGGACCCTCAGTCCCTACATTTACACGCATGTCTCCTGACTTCTTAGAGTTTAAGGACTTGGATATCCCTCAAGACTATAGGGATATATTAACGAAATCACGAGCCCACAGCACGATAAAAACTTACCGTCTAAAATGGAAACAGTTTTGCTGCTGGTGTGAAGCAAACCAGGTGCACCCGGTGGACGCTCCTGCAGAACAGATCCTCCCTTATTTGTTACACCTGGCAAGATCTGGACTTTCTTTCCCTTCAGTCAAAGTCCACTTAGCTGCACTTTCCAGATTCAGAAGGGGTGCTCCTGGCCCTTTTCTTTGTTCATCCTCTTTAATTAAGCAGTTTATGAAAGGACTATTCCAAGAGTTTCCTCCGGTCAGACTTCCGCCACCGGAATGGGAACTCAACACAGTCTTAATGCAATTAATGAAGCATCCATTCAAACCCATTCACAAGGCTGACCTCAAATTCCTTACCTGGAAGGTTGCTTTACTTCTGGCTTTAACATCAGCTCGACGAGTGAGTGAAATTCAGGCGTTTACTATAAAGGAACCTTTTCTACACTTCACTCAAGACTACGTGCACCTCCGAACTAATTCAACATTTATCCCTAAGGTGCCTTCACAGTTTCATCTTAATGAACCAGTGACGTTAAAAACTTTTTCCTAATCCATCTACTCCAGTGGAACGAGCCTTACATTCTCTCGATATCAAGAGATATCTTAAATTCTATCTTCTAAAAACAAAGAACCTTAGAAAGTCCGATCAATTGTTTGTGGCTTATGGCCAGACTACCCTGGGAAAGGCGGTTACAAAGTCCACCATTGCCAGATGGATAGCATCTACAATACTTTTCTGCCATGACAAGGCTCGCAGGCCTTTGTTGAGGAAACCCAAGGCCCATTCCACGAGAACAGTAGCAGCGTCTACAGCATTGTTTGCTGGTGTGACTCTAGAAAATATCTGCCATGCTGCGCCATGGAAAAATGTCCACACTTTTACAAGACATTACTGCCTCCAATCTACGCATCGTGATGATGCAGCAGTTGGGCAAGCTGTACTACGACATCTGTTTCTTTGAGATATCTTCAGGTACCCTTTTCATATTTTAATATGTAAGATGTGGATATCTTTGGTATAACAATGCAATGTGTTACAATAATGATTTGCTTTCATTTTCAATGTTATTGCATTACATGCTGTTTCCTCTTTATGGCTTGCATGTTTCGAATTTGAAGATTCTTTCTTATACCTCTTATTAATAAGCTGTGGATGCAACTTGGGAGTATCAGCACTAGTCTCCCACCATCCGCAAACGACTGTATACTTGGTATACTGCTCGCTATTCTGATTCAGGCATGTGAATCTATGAAAGATACCCCAATACTGGATAAGAAAACAAGTTACTTACCTGTAACTACAGTTATCCAGTATTGGTATCTTTCATAGATTCACATGCACCCACCCTCCTCCCCGTAGAGTCAGTTCTATATAATTTGGGACGTTCACTTCCCACTTGTGCTACGAAAATCTGAGGAGAACTGGCTCTGCTGAGAGGGTTCTAGAAGGGTGCTGGTGTCTGATAGGTTGTTACCAAATTCTTGGTTCCTTTTGCATAAGGAGGTAGATAGGCTGCTAAGATATAGGCTTTTGGCCTTTTCTTTGGGCCTACTACTACTAACATTTTGGCACTACTTTTTTATTTACCGGGGACTGATTCAGGCATGTGAATCTATGAAAGATACCAATACTGGATAACTGTAGTTACAGGTAAGTAACTTGTTTTCTTCTCGTGCAAGAGATATGAATTGCTACAATCGTAAGACAGACTGCGAAGTACAATATGTACGAGGTTAGCAGTAAGATAAAATAATACTGCAATAGCATGGTTTGTAGCTATGACATATATTAATCAAAATACATAAATAAATAACATATGCAAAAATGTGATACTCATTTGATGCTTCTAAATTGTTCTACCCCAGTGTACCTAACCTAAGTGCAGTACGAGGTTTGAAGTAGGTGCTATTTCTAAAGTATAGCTAGCTATATTTTAGTTTAGTCAAGAGTTGCCAAAAGTTGCTCTAAGTTCTAGTCAGCTCCATACCTGAGAATGAGAGAGGTTGGAATCTCTTTTCTGGACTCGATAGTCTAACCCCCCGCAAGGGAAGTCGGAGAGCACTGGAGCTGGATTCTCTGCAAGGAGGATGACAGTGTCTGGTCAGTGCATCAGGCTGGAACTCTATCTCCTTCCGAACTTGCCGTGGCAAACCGCTTAGTCTGGGTTGGATCAAATCCTCCGGGAACCTCAATTTGCCCAGGCAAGTGCTGGTATATTTATACCTTGAAGGTGTCTAGGAATGCCAGTATTGACGTAAAAGTCGGGCAGAGGAACGTCATGAATGAACCCCTAAGGAATAGATGTTCATGCATACTTAATGAGTTCTTGGAGAAATCAATATTCAAGATAGGGGAAATTCCTTAAGGCTCTGGTTTTCCAAGAAATCGTTGTGACGTGGATGGACGGATGTAGGTGGTCATGCCTGTATTTGGTTTGTACGGATAATGTCTAAATAAGGGCCGGATTTCTATGACCAAATAAGGGCAATGTGAATTGTACCTATACAAGGACATAAATCGGGATACCTATAAATGGAATCTAAATCTACATACAACAGAGGGCAATATGTCCGCTATAAACCTCCGGCTGGACCATATGTCCTCCCAACTTGAAAAACAAAACGCGAGAATGGGGGAGATCGAGCAGCAGGTCCCTGCTGCAGAGGATGGGTTAAGTGAGGTAGCTGGCAAGTCACTGAACATGGAGAAAGTGTTGACACTCATCCAGGCGAAAAATGAGGGCTTAGAGGCCTGGTCTCGCCGAAATAATAGCCGCATAATTGGCCTGCCGGAGTTCATGAACACTGGGAGGATGGAGACTTTCGTTGAGGCTCTGATAAAAGATAATTTCGGCACTGAGAACTTCTCCACCATGTTTGTGGTCGAGCGGGCCCATCGCTCTATGGAGGCGAGACTGGTGCCGGGTGCTCCTCCTCGCCCCATAATTGCTCAATTATTAAATTAGAGGGACCGTCTTGCGGCTGGCCAAAGAGAAGGCCGCCATTGACCACCAGGGGAACGACCACCAGGGGAACTCTCTATCCTTCTTCCCTGACTTTACGGTCGCAGTTCAATCTGCTAGGCGGGAGTTTGGGACTGTAAAGAAATTTCTTCAATCTGAGGGCATTCCTTACGCCATGTTGTATCCTGCCCGCCTACGTGTGGGCCAAGAGGGTGACTTTAAAATCTTTACTACACCTAAAGCAGCGATGGAATATGCAAAAAAACTGAAACGACTGCGGCGAGAGGCCTCGGCTGAACTTGACGAGGAGGAGCAGTGATTGTGTGGTTATTAGCTATGTTTTTGCCTGACGCTCCACATATCTGATAAGTGTCGCCCTCACAGTTTTGAAGTGTTACTGTTCCTCTCAGTTGAATTGTTGAAGTGGCGCTGGTTTACTTGCGGCAGATATATATGATGCAGTACAGTTCTGCTATGTATCTTATTTTCTAGCACTGTTAATTGGACCTGATCAGCCACCTCCTACGCAGTAGGAGGATAGTAGCTCTCTGGCGTTCCCTAAATGGGAGCACCCAACATGTTACAAAATGTTCTAAATTCTTGTTGGGGGTTGGTTATTCTAGGAAGGGATGGCTTTGGCACGTTGGGTCCGCTGAAGTGGGTGGGGGTTAGGGGGGTTGTGGGGAGGGTCAGGTGGCACTTTGTAATTGTACTGCTATTGAACCCTGCCGACACACTACTGTAACTCGACAATACACTGATATGCCTATCCTTTCTGATACCTGGCGCTGGTGCTAATGTAAAGGTCCTTACTTGGAACGTGCGTGGTTTAAATAGCCCCAAGAAAATCCGATCTGTTCTGGCTTACCTAGACAGGCTTGATATCCAGGTGTCCTTCCAGGCAAGAGACACATCTTACGACACTCTCTGAGAAGAATGTGGGCACGCGCTGGGCAGGGATCCGAATTGCCTCCTCTTACTCCTCCTATGCCCGCGGAGTGCTAATTTTAATCAAGAAGGGAGTTCCCTTCACTGTCCTTAGCTCGGAGACAGATGACCAGGGCAGACTGGCTCTTGTGCATGGCAAGCTTGACGGTGCGGGTGTGCTGCTGGTAAATGTGTATGGTCCGAATGTGGATGACCACTCCTTTTTTGCTGATGTATGATGCCGTGTTTCCAACTATCCTCCTGCGGAGATCATATGGGAAGGTGACTTTAATACTTGTCTGGATGTAACTATGGATAGAGAGGGTAGCGGGCCCCCCGACATAGGCTAGCGACAGATGCACTTTTGGGTATGTTGGAGGCAGGAAACATGCATGACGTCTGGCGGATGCGGCACCCTGGGACCTTTATATCAACGGTGCACGGTACAGGGTCCTGGTTGGACTACTGGCTCGCCTCTGAGGTCGCCTGTACATGGGTGGTTGACGTTAGGCATTTGGCTAAGACACTGTATGACCACTCTCCGGTATTGCTTGAAATGCGAGTCCCCGAGTGTGACAGATCCCTGTTCGCAAGGTGGCTGCAGCAGTCCTCACTGACTGATCAATTCTTCAAATGCACTGTGGGGGAGGCAATCTGTAACTTCTTCAAAGAGAATGAGGGCACAGTGGACAGTGCAGGCATGCTTTGGGAGGCATTCAAGGTCACGATACGAGGTGTGTATATTGGTGCGCAGGCGGGTGTTCTTAAACACTTACGCTGCAGAATCAGTAAGTTGTCTGCGGACATATCTACTCTGGAACATGAATACGAGCAAAATCCTGCCCCAGAAAATCTGGCCGCGGTACAGGACCTGGTTTCAGAGCACAATGAAACTGTAGACCAAGCGATGGCACATAGATCGCGCCGCAGCACGACGCGTTACTACGGGGAAGGGGGTAGGCCCAGCCGCTCCCTTGCGCAAAAATTGGCGGCTCCCCGGAGTCAAGACTACATCACAGAAATGTTAGATGAAGAAGGCGAGGTGCACTTCACCACACCAGAGATCAGTAAGGTGGTACTAGCATTCTACTCTAGCCTGTATGGGAAGCGGTCGCATGCCCCGGCGGCAGATGTCGATTTTTATCTGGATGATGTCACGCTAGGTTGGCTGTCAGTCAACCAGCGAGAATATCTTACGTAGCCTTTCGACGTCGATGTCGTCAAACTCGCTATCACGTCTCTCCCCACTTGTAAGGCTGCAGGCCTCGATGGGCTCCCGAGTGAGTTCTACAAGGCCTATGCCGACGATCTTGCCCCAGGTTATTAGACGTTTTTGCGGAGGCATATGAATCTGGAACCCTGCCTCCCACTCTTAGGGAGGCACTCATAGTAGTAATGCTTTTGGAACCAGATAAAGCGGCCAATGTCTGTGAATCCTACAGGCTTCTCTCCATGATCAATATTGACGCCAAAATCCTGGCGAAAATGATCGCCAGTAGACTCCAGCCACTAGTTCCTAACCTAGTACTACCAGATCAGTCGGGGTTTGTGCCTGCTAGATCAACCATGCACAACCTACGCACTGTTTTTGCCACCCTTCATTATTTTGAGTCGGACTTTCAGGCGGTAGCGGTCCTCCTTGACGCCGCAAAGGCGTTTGACTCTGGGAATACATGTTCATGGTACTGCTGCGCATGGGCCTACCACCCTTCTTCCTTAAATGGATTCATCTGCTCTATTTTGAGCTTGAATGGCTAGGTGTCTGAAGCCTTTCCGATAAACAGAGGTTCGCGGCAAGGTTGCCCCCTGTCACCCATACTTTTTGCGCTCGCACTAGAACCTTTGGCATGTAAATTGCGCCAGAGGCATGCTCAAGCAGCGCTGCGATTCTGCCTACGTCCGTTGGTGGTTTTGTTGTGCGCGGACAATATGCTACTGTATGTCCGCGAGGCGGCTATTTATTTATCAGAGCTGCTACACGAATACGTGAGGTTTGAACAGTATTCGGGCCTGGGGATTAACTGAGCAAAGTTGACAGTGTTCCTGCTGACGGCCGGCACCCGTGAGGTGGAATTGGACTTTCCCCTTGCGTGGTCCACTGACCCGGTTCGGTACCTGGGCGTGTGGCGGCACAGGGACCCTGAGGTGGTTATTTCCACGAACTACAGTTGTGTCATCACTAAAATCACGGACCAGGCGGCGAGATGGGCTAAACTGGCGTTTTCCTTAGCAGATCGAATAGCAGTCGTCAAAATGACGATTCTGCCAAAGCTTCTCTACCTGTTTATTAATATCCTGATTCAACTGAACATTGCCCTTTTTAATACGCTTCAATCAGCCCTGCTCTCCTTTGTGTGGGGAGGTAAGAAACCCCGTTGTCAATGGGAGGTGCTGGTGCAGCCGTTCGAGAGGGGTGGCTTCGAAGCCCCTGACATGAGGCTCTATTATTTATTTGCTCAAGCGCAGTTTGCGCATTTTTGGTATTACCCACAGCGGTCCCTGCCACACACAGCAGTTGAGGCAGATTCGGTACTGCCGCTACCACTAGTGGTGGCCGCCTTGCTGAGCGGACATGGCGGACCAAGGGCTGAAATTAATCCAGTTCTCTGCACGGCATGGGCGTGGAAGGCACTGGCAGAAAGGGCACAGTTGGGGTACCTCTATGCCCCAGCGCTTCCGATTGGGGCACATCCGAACATCTCAGTGACACAGGAGCGGGCTGTGCTACACACACTGAAAAACGCGGGGCTGGTGAAGATGGTCGACCTCTACCGGCAGGGCCAGTTCCGCCCACTTTCAGACATACAGGCCGGGCGGGGTCATGACCTGATGCTGGGTTTCACTTAGGTACATGTGCGGCAGGCTGTTCGTGCGCTATATCCCAATTATCCAACTGAGCCGCAAACACTTCTGGCATTGCAGGCAGTGCTAGCAAACGACTCATGGAAGGGGCTGATAACTAAATGATGTAATGCCTGCCTAAGGAAGCGGGATCCCCTAGACAATCCCTCTTACAACAAATGGAACATGGCTCTGGGGGACGCTCTTCCCCTGGATGCTTGGAAATTTTGCTGCACACTGACGGGTCGCCTAACGGCGAACTGGAACCTACGAATCATACACTTAAAATTCTTGCATCAGCTATATTACACACCTGTGTAGATTTGGGTTACGGGACAATGCTTGTTGTGTGCGGTGTGGACAGGATGATGTGGACTTTTTACCTCTTGCGTGGGGCTGTGCTGGCATACAGGCCCTCTGGATTAAGGTCACAAATGTGCTGACGGAGGTGGTGCTGGAGACTGTGATGTGTGAGCAGGCTGTCTGCATACTGGGTTGGGTAAAGAATCTCAAGCCGTCCCGAAGGCTGGGGCGATTTCTACGTTATTTGCTAAGCGAGCAGTTGTGCAATGCTGGGGGGCTAAAACTCTTCCAACTGTGAAAAAGTGGATCCGAGACTTGTTGTTTTGCAGGGACCAGCTGGGAATTTACGCAAAAGAACTGCCTGAAGCCTCGCGGTCCAAAGACTTCTGGGCCCCACTCACTGGATATCTGCTAGGCAATCCCGATTTGCAGTAGGAGTCGCATGACGTATTACTTGTTTTAGGGTGGTGGGATGGAGGCCGCTAGTGAGGGCTGTTCCATATTTCTAATTCTGTGATGATGGTTTCAATTTATTCTTATAGTGCCGGGTTTTGGGGTGGGTGGGTGTTTGGGTTGGGGGAAATGTTATTTCCTTTTGTCTTCTCTCAATTCACCGAAAAATGCTTGTATTAGTATCTGACATATCTCATTTGCTGGGTCCCGTGTTCGGACTGTGTATTTGATGCTGCACGCTGCTCAACAAAAATAAGTTACAAAATAAATAAAATATATCATGCTTTGTCCTGTCAGGAAAATATTTTTGCCTGATTCACTCAATATATTGTACCATCCTTTTCCAGTCAGAATGCCATCCCTGTTCTCCAAGTGCCCCTCGTGTAGGACAAAGAGAAAGCTGTCACAGATATCCACAAAGTATGTGTGGTTTGTCTTTCTGCCTCACATTCTGTGGCTGGATGACATCTGTAGGAAGATGTCAAAATGAACCTTCAAGGATAGAGAGGGCATGACACTAACATGTATGTTAGAAGACGTGAGGGCTGAAGAGGGGAAAAAGAAGTAGAGAAGGCTAGAAAGGTCAGATTTTCGGTCAGCCTCAGTGACTTTACCACCACATGAGAAATACCACGACAGAGGGAGGTCTAGGTAGAGAAAATCAAATGGCAGGGAAAGACACCATCATCATCATTCCTGCCACCACCGAAGACAGACGTCACTGTTGAGAGCCTTAGTGCTGGCATGTTCATGGTTACAAAATGGCTACACACTGACGGCACAAAGAACATAAACTGCCTTCGTCATCAGGACATTCAAGGTCGAAGAGAATTTCATCAACCTTGAAGAAAAACATATCGAACTCAACTCGGACACTGTCGATGTTGAAGAGGCACAGATCGCTGTCAACTACATCTCAGTTGATGTCAATGTTGAAGAAACAAAAATGACCATCACAGATGTCAAAAGAGTGGTCAGTATCACCTTCATCTGTCCAGCCTATCCTTTTTTTTAAACAGATTTTATTTATCAAAACATCACATATGACGCAGAGCTCTGTGACCCAGAGGCTTCTGCCGCATCAATATACATCAATTGACTTTGACCATTTCCATGCATTTTCAGGAGAAGATGAAAAGCAATACAAATAAAATCAGAACCCTAAAACTGTAACCCCTCCCAACCCACCCCCAGCGCACTGTCGTCCATTCCAGAGCAACACATCATATCAATAACTGTCATTGTACAATTGTAAGATATCATCACCTACGAGGCAGCTGTCCTGCCGAATATCTGCAGGAAAGAAAATAAAAAATAATCAAAGAAGAAAGGAGAATAACAATAAAAAGTGGGGAGGTCCTTCTGGATTCCCGCTCCGGTCCCCCTGTGCCGGCTCGAGCTCCAGGCCACGATAGTCTGCCCAGCGCTTCCAGATCTTAAGGCACCCCCTGGCCACAAAGATTGGGGTCTCTAGACCCATACAGAAGTCCAGACCATTTTTCCAGGCAGAGACCGAGGGAGCCACCGCTGCCTTCGACGCCCTAGCAATATCCCTTTTCGCCAGGATAAATCCCAAAAGCATGAGATGGGGCTTGTAAATGTTGCCCCCGATCCCTTCCATAACATGCAGGAGGACCAGCTTTGGTGAGTTGAGAAGGTCCCACCCCAACACTTCAGAGAGACAGGCCAGCACCCCCCTCCAGAATCGCGCTAATGCGGAGCAGTGCCAGACAGTATGCAACAGGGTTCTGTCCTCGTGTTCACATCAGAGACACACTGGGGAGACCACCAAACCCGCCCTCCAGAGCCTAACCCTGGTATACTATACCCGGTGCAAGTACTTGAACTGGATAAGTCGTAGGCTCATCGCGATGGCCACTCCTCGCAGAGATGTCAAGGCCTCCGTCCAGTCTTCCTCCTCCATCTGACCAACGTCTCCCTCCCAAGTCTCCCTCAGATGCCGTTGCGATGGGGAACAATTTGTGACCAGGGACTGGTCAATTTTAGAGATCTTGTGGTCGTGGAGGTCCCCCATAAATACCTTGGCCTCCACCGGACTGAACTCTGCCAGTGACTCCAACCCCTCTAAGCTAGGGGAAATAGCATGCCGGAACTGTAAATACTTAAAAAAATTGGGTTTTCGGCATCTGGAAGTCTTTTTGGATAACCTGGAAGGATTTTAAAACCGGTCCCCGCATGACGTCGCGCAGGGTGGAGATCCCAATGTTATCCCAGTCACGGAATCCTGAGTCACCAAGTGTGGTAGGCGGCCGTTATGCCAAAGAGGGGTTACCCGGGTCAGTCTGTTCCACCAACCCATCCTCCGTAACACCTGCCTCCAGATCTGGAAGACAGTCCGAGTGGCAGACGGTAGGTAGCGTCTCAACGGGGCAGAGTAGAGAAGTGTATGTAGGGTGTGTTCCCCCATGCACAGTCATTCGACAGCGTATGCCGGATCCGTCCTGTCCCCATACCACCACTCGTTCAGGATGAGCAAGTGCGAGGCCATATAATAAGACAAAATGTCTGAGGTCGCCAATCCCCCACAGTATGTAGACTGAAAGCAAGTTCGTAGCGCCACCCTTGCCGCTCCACCATCCCAGAGAAACTGACCCAGTGCTGCATTGACCTGACGGAACCACCTAGGGGGAAATCGGGTACGAATGATTCTGCAGTTGATACAGTAGGCGCGGGAGCAAAACCTTCTTAAAAATGACCGACCTGCCATAAATCGACAAGGGCATATGAGACCAGGTCTTGATGTCTTCACGCACACGATCCCATACAGGCACCAAGTTCCGATCCCAAGACGTGGTGGGAGAATCCGACAGGAATACTCCCAGGCATTTCAACCCCCCCATGAACCACCTGCACCGAAGATGCCCAGGAGCCGGGCGCGCCCCCACCACCCAAGACCCACAAAGGGTGGACTTCCGAGGATTCATGTATAATCCCGAGGTTTCCCCAAAGATCTGCATTATGGGCAGCAACCGGGGTCCCGTCCTATCCAAATTAGTGAGGAATAACAGCACATCATCGGCGTATAACGCAATACAATCAGGCAGTCCGTGTGCCCATTCGAGACCGGTCACTTGAGCATCAATCCGCACCCAGGCGGCTAGGGGCTCCATTGCCAGCACGAACAAGTAGGGGGACAGCGGACACCCCAGTCTGGTGCCCCGCCCAATAGAGAATGTAGAGGAGACAGAGCCCGCCACGCCCACGGATGCAGTTAGATCTGTATACAGCAGGGTTAGATACCGTCTACCCTTTTTAACATCTTCACATGCAGAAATTATCTCTCCACATGTGCAAGAGCAAGACAATCTCCATTCCTTTTGGCCGTCCGAAGACGGCGTCATCTTCAATCCGTGCACCTTTACTTTATCGCCCAATTAGGCCAATAAATCCATTTGAAGATCGAAAGCAGACACCTTGGAGGCCCTAGATCTTTCGCCACCTAGTAAAACCTCAACAACAATTTCTGTGTCTTCTATAAGAAAGTGGAACACCATCATCTCCATAAAGATCGCACCAATTGACCTTTGAGCACCGAAACATGCTTATCCTTTGTTACATTTGAAACCACTGTGTACTGCATTTATGGTACCATAAAGGTGTTTCAGCGTGCTTCTTTGTTAATGTACGCTTGACAATTACATTTTTCCTGGTATATTGATTCCCTACACCTGTTTCTATTGAAAAATAAAATAGATTCAAACTAAAATAAAGGATCTCAAAAGAGCAGAGTTGCTTCACTGCAAAATTCCCCTACTATCAGAGGATGCAGATCACGTTTCTGGTCTCACTCTCCTTGTTCATATTCAAACGTATCCCACTCTTTATACACTCCTGATGCAGCAGAAACAGGCTTTACCATTTTTTTTTTCATCTACACCTTGCAGTCCACTTCACGCTGCTTGAGTTTAAAACAAGTTACCAATTACCATTTTAATCATATGGTCCTCACTCTCCGATGGACCTTTGTTTGTTGTTAGGGATTGGGAAAAGTTATGACACAATCCTAACATTAGGAGGACCTCAATAAAGAAATAATCATTCAATATAAACCAATAACATTTAAAATGACAGACTCTGATTACTTATCAATATGCTTTTATCTAAAGTAAGGTGAATGCTCATCTAGTACAATACAGCTTGAATCATAGATCACCACACAAGAGAACAGCAATACAGTAATTCATAATAGCATCTCAAGACAATGTCAAACGAGAGTAAAGAATATTTGCAAATAATATTAATGCAAATTCAGCATATCATACGAACCTATTGCACAAAATGCTAGTAGTCTGGAAAGCTTCTCCGGCAGGAAGAGTAAGCTGGGGCACCGTCATGAAGGTATGCGGAGCAAAGTTAAGAGTCAGGATCAGCAGAACAACAGCAAGCCAAAATAGGTAAGGAAACAGCAACATGGCGCTCTCCTCTCACAAAAGTAAAAAAATCAAGCCCACCTAACTATAAATGCTATCACTAGTAATTATACCCTAATTCACTAAAGATCCAACCCCTCATGTATCAAAACCTAAAAAAAACTTAAATCCTATTGGACTAAGCCAGGGGGTGTCTAGTCACGCCACTTTCAGTGTGCCTATCTTTTCAACAGTTCCTTTGTCTTTAGAGAACTTTCGTCATTGTCCTTTAGCAGAGGAAACTCCGATAATCTGTTCCACAGCTTGTACATTTCCATCTTGCCAATGTTTCAAAACTATCAGCACGAGTGTCCACATACTCCAGTTGGCATGGAAATTCCATTAATAACATTCATTACTTCCTCCACACAGCCTTGGCCATCGTCAGGAGCTCAAAATGCATTTCTTTGCAGCCTACATTTTGGAAAGCAAATTAAACCTAAAGATTCTTGAGGCCTTCTCTGCAGAAAAGTAAAATGTGCTCTAGGAAAAACAAATACACAGGTGATTATCGTTGTCACTACCAAGCTTCATTATTAATGCTCTTTAAATGCTTTGCTTGCATTTTCTTTACGTTATGTACATTATTTTCAAACAGTTAGTGAAATGGAAAATATGTCTCTTTTAAACTTATGGGTGTCATTATTTTTTTGGGCTGTTATTTTTGCATTAATAGTGCATCTGCGACCTACTAGAAAAGTACTGGAAATGCTAATTTCTTTCCAGCAGACATTTGAGCAGTTTCCATCTCCCCTTTTTTAGTTTTACGCTGTTAATTTTCCCACAACTTTGTTAATAATACAAACAATGAGAAGTTTGATCCGAGCAGTTTTTATTTCGCAAAACCCTGTTCCATCACTCCCACTTCTCCAGCACATTCTCCATCTTGAGTGTTGCAAGTGGATGATAGCCTCACTTTCAATGAAGACTTACGAGCGGGACAGCAAAACATAATATTCTGTTGGGACTCCACAACCACTGATGTCCAAAATATCAGACACTCTTCAATCAAGGGCAGCTCCCAAAACATTATTACGTTTGGTGCCTGGTTTACTAGGAAAAGCCAAAGAAATATTTATGACTTCAGCCACTGTGAACACTGTGCCTACAGAAAACAATATAGACCACGTCAACAAGATCCAGAGTTCCTAGGGTAGATCCTAAGCTCGACCGCTATTGTAACTGCAGTGAGGCGTAAGCATGCACCTGCTCTAGAATCGGCTCCCATACCTGAAAGAGAAAGTAAAAGACTCCACATCCTCCCCTCGCTACCTGGCGGATAAACTGAAACTCTCTGGTGGCTCCAGACCATCACGGAATGCAGAAAATGTATTGCTTGAACCTCCCACTTTCAAGAAGGAAAGATCGATGGCCCAATCCTTTTCAGGCAACGCGGTGAGAATTTGGAACTCACTTACGCATCAGCTCCGAACCACCACCTCTTCCCAGGCCTTCAAAACTGACCTCAAATCTCTCCTCCTTCAAAGACACTTCCAAATTTAATTCACGCCCTATATTTTCTGAAGGAAGCCCTTCCATTATAGGAAATTCTGTTCTCCATGCCTATAGAAGTGCCTTCCCAGTGTGTTTTGTGTGTCTGCCATATATTGCAGTATTATACTTTTACTTGTATTTTGATCGCTTTTGTGACATGCACACGTCACTTTCTCCTTTTGTAACGTATCGTATGCTACCTCTTGTATCTTGTTTGCTTTTGATACATGCACTATGGCCACCACTGCCTCATGTAACGTAACTTCTGTTTTAGTGTTCTGAGTGTCGGCCATTTATTGCAAAACTTTTTTTTTTTTTACTTTTTACCTCTAGGTGTACTTTGTATGCTCTTGTAACCTGCACACATCACTTTTTCCGTTTGTAACGTATCGTTTGCTACCTCTTGTATTTTGTTTGCCCTTGATACTTGCACAATTGTCACTATTGCCTCATGTAACGTACCGTTTGATTTTGTAACATGCTCACTTGTATTTTTGCTCCTTATGTATCATTACTGCTGCTATTGTGAAGCGCTCTGACACCTTCGGGTAAAGTCCGCGCTATATAAAAACGCATTAAATAAATAAACTGGGAAAAAAGATGTATTGTACAGCATTTACACACTTAAAGAATGCCAGCACTGTTCCCAAGGTATCACCAAGAAATATGAAATCCTTTGTTACAGATTTGCCAACAGGACATATAGATGCTGAAAGAGGGCTCCCTGGTCTTAAACCCTGTCATTAGTACTGAAGTGGCCTCAGCCAGACTTCCCCTACAGAGTACTGTTATGGTTTCTCCCTGAGAAGAACTTTATGTCTGACAGGGGGGCGCACGGCAAGATGGCTATACCGTAGTGCAGCTCCGCCGGCTGCCGTCATTATTCTTCACATATCCTGCTCTCTGAACGTCATCCGAGCAGTTAAATGTAAGGTGACTCCTCTACAACTGCCACGCATCTCCCTAGAAGTATCCGACCACAGCTAGAGACCCCCACCATGCGCGGGGAGCAGACGCCGATATACCGACTCCAGAGCAAGATGGCGGCTGCGTGAGAGACTGCAGACGGAGTTGAACTCCCAGACGCGTCCCAGCCAGTTCCCGAACTCTCGTGGGACATAGCGTCAAACTCAGTAGCTGGGGCAGCTGGAGTCCGCGAGCGCCTGCCTGCCTATAGACCCCCGGTGCGGTCTGCTGTGGGGGACCGCCGCTCGGAGTTACCGCGGGTGACGGTACGCGTGCGGAGCTGGGATCGGCCCACTGTGCCCGCCCGCGGCCTGAGTAGCTTGCATTGCTTGCCCGGCTGCCACGCTTGGAGAACTGTGTGCAAGAGGCTTCCGGGACCCAGACAACACACTGTGTGTGGTGCAGACCAGCAACATGCAGAGGAGCACCGTTGCTGATCATGAGCAGGGACCGAGGTGGGGCCTGTGCCAGTGACGGCGTGCTGGGACGCCACGGCACTCCTTATCCTGGCGGTTTCTACGACTCCAACATCCTGGTGAGACCGTTACTAAATGTGGGTCCCCTCAACATAGCAGACCACGTGAGACCAGCGATTCTAACTGCACGGTGGCTGGAGTGTGCAACTGGGGCCGGATTGGGCCTGTTTTGCCCATGGTGAGTGACCGGGGTGTGATTGATGCGGGCGACTTTCGCAGGCCAAGGTCTTCCTCCCCTATTGCTGTTGGGCCTGGAGGGCTGGATTATTTGGCCATTTACTCTCGCACTCCCCCTGCTAACCTACCGTGAGGCTCCCCCCCTGCTTTGCACATTGGAGCCCAATCGCGGGACCCTGGGGTGCTTGAGCTGAATTGCTTTACATTGTTCTGGCCACAGATCTCACTATTCTGCCGTATGCTTATTGCCTAAAATCTAAGGTTTTAAAGTGGGTGTTCTGGACCTTCGGCAGGTAGCAACGCCAGATAGCTGGGGCTGGCTGGAGTTATCAAGTCACCCTGTGAGAAGAACTAATGTCGCTGCACGGGGTCCCGGATCGGGGGGCTGACAAACGCCCCGCACACCAGACCTCACTGACATTGGCTGGCGGACACTGCTTGGCTTCTCGCTAGCGTGGGTCGGTGGGGTCTGACACTAATACGTCCCTGGCTGTGCACAGCGTTTTGCCCTGGCACCCGCCATCCTTTAGTGTGTGGAGTACTGGATAAATAACCCACAGCACACTCACGAGCAGGTGTGGCTTGGGGACACTATACTAGAGAACGAGCGCCGGTGCCTTCAAGTACCTGCTACCATTGGCAAAACGGACATAAAACCAGCCGCGCATCAACTTTGAATTACGCAAATCAGGAAAATCACAAGAAACTGCCGCTTCTGGCTCGGAACTGGACATCACAACCAAGTCACCGACCGCTCTGGAAAAGACTCAGCTTTCCAGGCTAGCCTGCAATCCATAGATGGTAAATTGGAGGCCCTTAATGGCCGTATGGACCACATATCAGCTAAACTGGACAAACAGGCAGTCGGGATTGGCGAGGGGGAGCAACGCATTTCAGATGCCGAAGATGGTCTACAGCAGGTCGCCGCTAAAACAATGGACATGGAAAAGATCTTGGCGGTCATTCGGGCTAAAAATGAAGTCCTTGAAGCGCGTTCCCGGCACAATAACTTACGCATAATGGGTCTTCCAGAATCCACAAATGTGGGCAGATTGGAAACCTATGTGGAAAATATGCTCCGAGACATTTGTGGCGCAGAAAATCTCTCTGACCTACTCATTGTGGAGAGGGCCCATCACTCTTTGGCGGTTCGTCCGCCCCCAGGCACCCCACCCAGGCCGATCATCGCCCGTTTATTGAACTTTAGGGATCCGGACGCGGTGTTCCGCATTTCCCGCCAGAAGGGCACCATCACGCATCAGGGAAATGCACTGTCATTTTATCCCGACTTCACGACGACAGTGCAGGCAGCACGAAAGGAATTTCAACATGTGAAAAAACTCCTGATCACTGAAAATATCCAATATGCCATGCTATATCCGGACTGTACTGATGATAAAGCCAGGATCTTCACCAGCCCCAAACAGGCCATGGATTTTGCCAAATCTCTCCGGACTAATGCACGCGTCGAGACCTTGCCTCCGGACTCGCTGACTGTCATGTGGCACAGGTGCTACCAGGAACACTGTTGATACTATTACACTGAATTCTATGGCATGGCGCCTTTGATGTGCTGGGCTTGGGAATTATACTGCGGTAGAACATTGTTGTTGCTGGCTGCACTTATGCACCTGTATCCTTTTTCTGTACACCGCCATCCTGTGACACTGAGGTTGTAGCACTGTCTTAAATTGCACTGATGGTTAGGTCATGGCTTGTTGGCTGACGCTGGACTAACGGTTTAGGGAGCACATGTTCCTAGTTGGCGGCCACCTCCCTTGGGAGTTGGTTGTGCCACGGCGTCCCCCAATGGGTGTGCCCCATTCCACCTTTTGCATTTGTTTCCACATGTTGGGGTATGTTTTGATTCTAGGGAATGGCTTTGACAAATTGGGTCTGCTGGTGGGGTTTCAAATGTTATTCTGTGGGGATTGTTTACTGTGATTGTACCAACATGCTGGCCACGCTATTTACACACTACTATATCCGTACATACCATGATACGCACTTTGCTAATGCCCATTATTTTTACTCCTGCCTCTGGGCGATAGGTATACATGTCTGACATGGAACATCCGTGGGCTAAAGTCCCCGAAAAAGATCCGGCAAGTTTTTGCCTATCTGGACAGACACAGGGTTCACATCGCTCTCCTACAGGAGACGCACCTGACCAAGCTGACAGAGACCAAGGGGCATATTAGCAAGGGCGTCTTTGCCGCTTTAGCGGCACTTTTTGCAGTTAACGCGGCGATATTTTAATCGGCCTATCAGCAAGCTGTCGCTAACAGCGGTTAGTGACAGCTTTCTGGCGAAAGCGACTGTTTTGGGGGCCGCTTTGCATGTCAGTGATATTCATCACTAATGACATGCAAAGTAGGTGTTCCCGACCAAAAGACCACGGAAACAGTCGCTAACAGACCCAACGACTATTAGCAATGAGGCCCCGGCCCCCGTTAGCGATGACAAAAGTCACGCTAACCGGGGTTATCGCAGGAATTTTTACACCTGCTAAAATCCTGACTTAAACATTATCCTCAATGGGGGGTGGATTCTAAGGCTGAATCCTCCCCTGCCTATTAGCAAGCTTTACGTTAGCGATAAAAGTTTTATCGCCGTTTTACTTGTGTTTTTGGTGGATTTTGCCGCTATCGCTGGATCTTTTATCGCATTAGAGATATACTTTGGTAATAACGCGCTATCTCAGTGATAGGATCCAGAGATAGAAGACGATAAAAAAATATGCACTAAGCGCGATTTGCAATATTTATCGCACGCCCTTGCTAATATGCCCCCAAGATCGCTATCAAATGGGCTGGGTACAAACTGGCCTCATCATATTCATCGTATGCTAGAGGGGTCCTTATTCTGCTAAAACGAGGTAGGTCATTCACTCCACTTAAAACATACATAGACGACAAGGGGCCCTGTGCTATGGTGCACGGTAAACTTGGGATGTCGCTGATAACTATTGTCAATGTGTATGGTCCTGTAGTAGATGAACCACAAGTATTTATACGAATGTTCATTGCTTTACGTGCTTGGCCTGATGCTGCCATTATGTGAGGTGGGGATCTCTATACCCATCTAGGTCCCGGTAAGTACAAATCAAGCCTACAGGGCACACGTACCCTTAAGGTGGCCCAATGTATTAGAGATGCCATGCTAGAATTTGGTTTGGTCAACACTTGGCAAGTCCGTAATTCCGAGGCACGAGGGGGTACACACGCCACATAGGCACACAACAGCTGGTCCCGCTTGGACTATTGGCTTTTGAGAGAGGGGGCAAATGACTGGGTCACGGATATTGTTCCTCTTCCACGCACATTATCTGATCACAATCCAGTGAAGCTAGTCTTTGATATCCCTACCAATACACATCGCCCATTCACCTGGTGTTTTCGCGCCGAGGCCCTGCTAGATCCTACTTATACTGACACTATTAGGAAAGCCATAGAACAATACTTTGAGTTCAATGTGGGCTCTGTAGATAGCGCGGCCACTCTCTGGGAAGCCTTTAAGGTAACTATTGGGGGGGGTCTGCATTAATACAACAGCGGGCATTCTGAGAGATATTATAGGGCAACTTGCAAGAACAGAGACTGTATTAGAGGAGCTTGAAAAAGAATACACAACCACACCATGTGCTTCCGCACTCGCTCATATTCATGAACTGCTCTTAGAATATGACGCACTGGCGGAAACTGAAACATGGTATCTATCACGTAGACCTATCACCCAGGCATATGGTGAGGGAGGCCACCCAGGCCGACAGCTAGCCACTAGACTCAAATTTTGCACCAAACATCACCATATCACCAAAATGGTGGATACACAGGGTGGGGAACATTTCACGCCTCAGGATATAGTTGACCAATTCAGAGACCGCTACGCTAATATGTATACATCGCGTGGGAGCGCTGAGGCTACAGCTCTCGGCTAATACCTTTCTGACATTGCCTGTGCCTGCCTGGCAGATGGCCACCGTGAGTACCTAAGTCAACCAATTGACGATTCTAATATCAAGGCAGCGATATGCTCCTTGCCGAATAAAAAAAGCTCCGGGCCGGACAGCCTCACAACAGAATTTTACAAAGAATATGTTAAACTTTTAACACCCTATTTGCTAGAAATGGATGTGGAGGCACATGAAACCGGTATATTAACGCCTTCGCTGCGGCAGGCTCTGATTATTACATTACTTAAAAAAGATAAATCACCATCTCTTTGTGAGTCATACCGCCCCTTATCTTTGATTAATCTGGACGCAAAAATACTTGCAAACATTTTGTTGGCTACTTAGCTCCAACCCCTAATACCTGGTCTAGTATTGCCGGATCAATCTGGTTTTATACCGGAAAGATCCACATCCCACAACTTAAGAACTATCTTCGCAATGTTTCACGTGTTGAACCCTGACCTTCCCGCAGCTGCTGTTATGTTGGATGCAGCAAAGGCATTAGACTTCATTGAATGGAGCTATATGGTTCACATCCTTCAACGTATGGGGTTTCCGGGAGTGTTTTTTGGCTGTGTGTGCTTCTTGTACTCTGATCCTTCGGCGTGGGTGCGCTTGGGGGCCTCATCTGGGAGCCATTTTGGGTTGAGAGAGGTACTCGGCAGGTTTGCCCTCTCTTCCCGCTACTGTTCGCCATCATGCTTGAACCTCTGGCATGTGTGATTCGTCATCGACATAGGGAATCGGCCCTAACCTTTATACATCGCCCTGTCGGCATATCCTTATATGCCGAGGATATGGTGCTTTTCATTCGAGAACCACAGCACTATCTGGCTCCTGTGTTGAGAGAATATATCCGCTTCGGGATATTCTCTGGTCTCACCATCAATTGGGACAAGTCGGTGATAATACCCTTGACAACAATAACAACCCCCCCCCCCCCCCCCCCCAAATATGGAATATCCACTGATATGGTCAACAGAACCAGTTAAGTCCCTAGGTGTGTGGGTGCAGTGTGACCCAGAAGTGGTGGTAAAGGAGAATTATGGGCAGGCATGTGTTGCACTGGAGCAACAAGTAGACAGGTGGGTGACATTGCAGTTGTGACTGGCAGCGCATTGCTATCATAAAGATGACATTCTTGCTGCGATTTCTATATCTATTTTGCAACATCCCTATAAAGTGGTCAAAACATTTTTTTAACACTGTGCGAACCTCACTGCTCCGCTTAATATGGGGTGGCAAACAAGCTAGGGTAGGTTGGATCATACTTACCTTAGACTATGCCAAAGTAGGATTTTGTGCACCAGACTTCTATATATACTATCTTTGTGCTCAGGCGCAGTACGCATATTATTGGTACCACCCGCATGCCTTTACTCCTCATATCGCAGTGGAAGACGGCGATGCACACCCGACCCCATTAGCTGGAATACTTACTCGCACGCACAGAGGCACGCCAAAGACTGAAATCAATTTACTAGACACTACTATTGCTGCCTGACAATCCATCAGTGGACTCGCTGATAAGCTCCCAATATACGCTCCGGCCTTACCGCTAGCACATCATGCTGCACTCTCGGTGACGCAGGAAGTGGGCCCAATGCGATCGCTTAAAGAGGCTGGTATTGATAGAATGCAGGACCTCTATCCCGATGGGAGTTTCATTACATCTGGAGGGCTACAATACATTACCAACCCAGCCATTATTTCCGTTTACTGTGCACAGGTTGAAGATTGCACTTAAAACACACTACACTACATATCCAGCCGAACCACTTGGTTTGCATTCTTTGCAGCACCTACTGGTCGCACTCACACAACGCCAACTAGTTAACAAACTCTATAGGGCAGTGCGGGACGAGAAGGTCAGAGATTCTGACAGAAGTTTCGCCTGCTGGAATGATAGGCGTAGTCCTCCCCTGACACCATCGGAATGGGAGCATGTCTGCAGTCTTACCAGCACTCTTACACCCAATGGTAACCTGCGGATTATTCATTTTAAGTATATTCGCCAAATATATGACACACCTCTTAAGCCATTTAAATGTGGCCTTCTAGAGACGAGAAATTGTAAACGATGTGGCCAATCAGATGCTGACTTTTGGCATTTAGCATGGAACTGAAGACGGGTGTTTCAATATTGGGAAGGGGTGGTGAAATGTATGCAGGATATGGCGGGAATTCCATTGCAATGTACACCGTTGATTTATTTACTATGCTTTATGCCCCAGATAAAAGGAAAATTGGGTAAATTTGTGCAAATTGCTCTACTGCTGGCAAAGCGGCAAGTAGCACTAACATGGGAAAGTACCCTGGCCCCGCAGGTTGATCATTGGGTTGAGGACATGGTATATTGCAAAGAGAACTGTAGTGTAGTTCCTATATCCCTCATAGGCTCTGCGCATTGGAATAATATACACTATAGATTTGACTTGGAGTCGGAACAATCTCAGAACCATGGAAACAATAACAGTTTCACTCAGTCAATCGTGCATGCTTAGTTTCTACTGAGTTGCACAGAAATAGAGACGGGCGTTTCAATAAAGGGTTTATTAAACAGTCTTATTTCTCATGCAAGAGATATGAACTGCTACAATCGTAAGACAGGCTGTGAAGTACAATATGTACAGAGTTAGCAGTAAGATAAAATAATACTGCAATAGCATGGTTTGTAGCTATGACATATATTAATTAAAATACATATATAAATAACACAGCCTAAAAAGGTGAATACTCATCTGATGCTTCTAAATAGTTCTACCCCAGTGTACCTAACCTAAGTGTAGTACGAGGTAAGAAGTAGGTACTGTTTTCTAAAGTATAGCTAGCTATAGTTTTAGTTTTACCAAGAGTTGCCAAACGTTTCTCTAAGTTCTAGTCTGCTCCATACCTTAGAATGTGCGAGGTTGGAATCTCTTTTCCGGGACTCGATATATAACAGCCCGCAAGGGGAGTCAGAAACACTGGAGCTGGATTCTCTGCGAAGAGGATGACAGCGTCTGGTCAGTGCGTCAGGCTGGAACTCGATTTCCTTCCGAACTCACCGTGGCGAACCGCAAGTAGGCAGTCGAGCTGGGTGGTGCCGGAACCGTGGTTTGCCAGGGCAAGTGCAGGTATATTTATACCTTGTAGGTGTTTAGGAATGCCTGTATTGACGTAAAAGTCGGGCATCGGAACGTCATGAATGAACCCCTAAGAAATAAATGTTCATGCATACTAAATGAGTTCTTGGAGAAATCAATATCCAAGCAAGGGAAATTCCTAAAGGCTTAAGAGTCTGGTTTTCCAAGAACTCGTGACGTGGATTGTCGGATGTAGGAGACCATGCCTGTATTTGGTTAGCATGGACAATGCTTAAATAAGGGCAATATGAATTGTACCTATATAAGGGCATAAATCGGGAAACCTATAAACGAAATCTAAATCTACACACAACACCCACTCCAGTTTTGTATGAACGACATTACTAAATCCTTAACATGTCTAAAAGAGTTTTGCATGATTATATAAAACACGCTAAAACATATGTCCTAAAAATGCATTAAAAAACCATTGCTGTGCATAAGGTGCTGTACATATTAAAAGCAATGTTTCATTCCAAGCATATGCGTGTATTTGAAAAACGCCAACAAGAATGAATCATAAATATATACATTTGATGAAATGGCTCGTTAATACAGAAGAAAAAGGGCCGAAACCATTTCATATCAGGTTACATAAATCAATTGTTGTTTATCACAAGGTGGCATAATGTCCCTGGAAGATTTTCAAAGAATTTTGTTCTCTATGAATAGTTCTACTATAATCAGATCACTTGTGCCAAAAAATGAAAAAATAAAAATTTGGAGAAAAAAATTAATCATAGGAAAAAGTTCCAAAGTCAGTCCCTGGTTTGAAAACGAAGGCCAAATTCAGAGTCTCATCGGAACACTGTGTGCCTTAATCAAAAGTCAGTGTGTGGGCCTGGGGAAATCTAATCCTGTAGACAAAAAGTCATCTACCGTTGTAGGTGAAAGTTGGAATACCTCGTTTAGAAGATTAACTGCGCACAGATGTGAACAATTGCCTTCAGCATTGGTCGCATCAGCAATGTTCGAATCGGATGTTACCTGCGTGCCTGATGTTTCCTCGCGTACCTCAGCAGTAGCAATTTGCGTCTGTGAGATCTCAATGAATGCCGTCATCAGGATTGGTAGCCGCTGGGGACAACACAGAGCATGGGCCGTTACTGGGTCCAGTAGAGTATCGATATCCGTAGGCATGACTGATGGGAGTGTTAGACAGATGTCTAGCACGCATTCTTCACCGCAGAGCAGGCAGCATAGAACCGGTAAGATGCAATCTTGCCAGATTGGTCTGAATGACAGAAACCATGTGGTATTTAATTCTCGTAGACGAGGTAAACCCAAAATTTGGACGATGCGCTCACGACACTTCATCTCCAAGAGAGCTCTCTCTATGGTGCTGGGAGTGACGCTGGTGAATTGGCTTGCCATATTGTAGCAGTAGGAGCAAAAATAGGATCCCTGCAACGAGTGCTAAAAGGAGCGGCAGTCCGCCAAACACAGAGTGCACGAAGTTTGGAAAAATTCCGAGGACTGCTTGAAAAGGTGCTAACAGTCCTGCACACACGTTCTTAAATACATGTACAATACCGCTCGTATCGGACATGTTTAAGATACGACCAAACATTTCTGAGAAATGTACAGGGCAGTTTGTATACAAAAGGGCATGCATCTCCGCAGAAGTCCTTGCGACTTGGAGATCATAGGTTTCTGTGGCCGAGGTCAGGGGCACTGTTTTCTGTAAAAGAATGGCTTTCATTCTGCTTAGAGTAGAAATTCGTATAGAAGAGATGTTCAGTGAAGGCCATAAAGGCGACTCCCTGACTGTATCTATTTGTGGAAACAAGACTTGCATACAGCAAGTGACCCTGAATGTAACCGTAACTAGAGCTGTTACCTTGGAGCTGGGCGAAGCTAAACAGCTTCTTTTATCCCGTTGGGGCACTGACGCAATACCGACCTGACTAGATTGACTATATTAAATATGGGATCTTGTGGGTGTGGAGAAACTCACCGCCAGCGTTGCACACACCATACCACATTTTGACAAAACTTGGGGCTCCAAATTTGTTGAACTAACATGTCCGAAATACTTAATGGTGCTCCACCTCACTAGAGCACTACAAATGGTGGAGTAATTTGAATGTGCATGTTATATGGCCATTGGTCTAACACACCCCTTCACAGGGGTCTTTCAATCTCGGCTCTCGGATGCTTTCATCCCAATCTTTCTCTACACCTCTTTCTCCTCTCTCCCCGTTTTGGTTTTCACTTTCGAAATGGTTGCTATTCCCCACCGGCCTTTGGATGTAGGTGGCAGTTGTTGTTACTATGATATAAAACTCAATAAAAAGATTTGAATCATAAATGTTCATTCTTTTTAATGGTCAAAGTATATCCAACCGTGCAGAATCGTGGCTTTAGGAATCTGTCCTTTCGTACAGTCATATCCTGAAAAACGGCACGTTTCTGGATTGTTATTTAAATTTTCAGTTGTGTTCAAATTAGAACATTCCGATAACGGATATAATGGTGGTCTCCAATCTATGGAAAACAGTGTCCCGTGCAAGTAGTAAATTGAACTTCTAGATCAATAGCAATTACGAGCTCTGACGTCTAGTCACACATTTCATCTGAAGTTAACAGTGTGCCATCTATGCCATTGATAGGTTCAGGGGTTTATTTTCTTCTTGTGGGAATATCATGAAGATGATCCACTTGAAGGTCCATAAAACTGCCTGCTGTTCCGGAATCTAGTAATGCCCAACAGTCCATTGACCAGGAAGGAGCTGCTAGCGTAACTTTGAGTAACAAATGAGCTCTACTTTCAACAGGCACTTGTCAATTCGAACCTGACCGTGGTCTGTCATTTCATCACAATGTGTTTCACTTTTCTAAAGTACATACATAAGAGAAGGTTAAGAACCTGTATTCCTGGTTGTGCATCATATCACACAAAGTAGTGAGAGGGGCCCTTTTACTTAACCATAATATCGCCCTCACGGGGATATGATATTACAGTTATCGACTGCATGCAATAAACTTAACCATACTGTCACCCTCTCGGGGTTATGGTGTTCCAGTTATCGACCGCATGAGCTTGCCACCCTATTCTTATAGCGTTGGCAATACGTGATATAGTCACTAATCCGGACTCATACCCTCACCCATGATCGAATAGTTGCAAGGAACTATGTTAGGAGACCTCCATTCCGATACCGCAGTATGTTAAACATAGAGAGGCAGTAAATTCCGGACAGCATACAAATTGCTTCTTCCATGATAAGCTGTACTCACATATCCCTACTATATCTTACAAAAATGTCCTCACTAGATTTTGTTTAGCTAAGCTAAAAATTACACATTAACCGTAACACAAACCGCGCTAGGGCAACTGCACGATAAAGAGTTAGGGGAGGAAACAGTCAGTCATTCTACTCCTTACCTGAAATATGGGCATTCTGGCCTCATGTCGGGTAACAGCTCCGTGGATCAAGGATTCAGATCCAAACAGAGACCTCAGTTTTTATATCTATCGTATACTTAATTAGCTTCTGAGATACATAACAGCTGCGCTTTCTTGAAAGATGCCGCAGAAAATACTGCTGCTATGGCGGCCATCTTAGCCTGCCCTGACCTTGTATTAAATCTTCACAGTAAGATGCTTTCAACACGTACTATTACCCAATTTGTGTCCATTACATCACTTTTATGTTACTGTAGAGAAACTCAACTAACCAATTCTATATTTCTTGCCACCAATATCCTAATGACGGGACTCGGCCAGTTCCTTCATCTCTCTCCTGTTACTATGTAAATATAAAAGCACAACTCTCAGCCATTTCACGACAAGCCTCTATATTCAATTATTGTTCTTTGGTCTGCAAGTGAGTCTTCATTATATTAATCGGGAACGTTCCGGTTAGTGAGGCACATGACCATATCTATCAGGGCAGCCATTTTAACCTGCCTAACAGGTAACATAAAGTCTATGAAAGCTCTATTCGCCAAATCTCAGTCTTAAATGTGAGCACACTGACACAAGTAAGTTCTGGTCAACAATAAAGCGACAAACAATTACCCTAAGATGTGAGTCACCTAATCAGACGGTCCCATTCCTCTT
The DNA here is from genome assembly GCF_964204655.1 of Triturus cristatus. NCBI lineage: Eukaryota > Metazoa > Chordata > Amphibia > Caudata > Salamandridae > Triturus > Triturus cristatus. The sequence goes on along the minus strand of NC_140579.1, from coordinate 1,053,621,852 downwards.
TAGAGTTTAGGCCATTTCGAACTGTATTAAAGCGCAAAATGAACCATTGTTCTCTTGCTTTACGTTTCTGTTCCATATTGCCACCGCGTGCTCCTATCCAGATTTTCTCTAATATAATCCATTCAATATCAGAATCATTGTGCCCCATTTCGATAAAATGGGCTACTAGAAGAGCGTTAGTTTTCTTAGTTCTTATGGCAGAGCGGTGTTCTTGGAGTCTGATGCGGAGTTCCCTACCAGTCTCTCCTACGTAGCCCATGTCACATGGGCATCGCAGAAAATATACTATATTTTTACTCCTACAGTTAGAGGGATCTTGTGTTAACATGACACCCATTGTGATCCAGACTTTTTGATTCTATACATAGTGCACACACATTGCATGTGCCTCATTTCACATTTACTATCGCTGGTCTTCCATCCATTGTAATTTGTATACTCCCTTGATGTTCCCTATAGGTGTATACTAGCTCATTCTTTAGGTTTTTGTTTATTTTAAAAATGGGGTTTTCTAGCTTCTTCTCCTCTTCATCATTTATAATGTGCCAATTACTATTTATTACATTTTTGATTCTATTGCTAATGTGAGAGAAGTTACTAACAAAAAACACTTTATCCAATTCTCTCTTCTTATCACTGGTCTTATTTAACATAGCCTCTGTATTGTAGAATCTCGCACGTTTGTATGAATGCGAGATTAACTTCTTAGGGTAGCCTCTCTCTTTGAACTTCTTCATAGTTTCCGCATGTTTGTCGAAATCATTTATATCAGAGCAATTTCTCCGCAAGCGGAGAAATTGGCTGAATGGGATATTGTCTTTTTGGGATGGAAACTTGAGTAATGTAGCAAGGTGTTTTTTGACATGGGTTTAGTATAGAGTTCCACCGCCAAAAATCCCTTCCTCATTCTTAATAGAGAAATCTAGAAAGTCAACTTTGGACCTACTATGTTGGGACGTAAATTTCAAATTTGAGTCACCCATATTTGGCCAGAGTAAAAACTTCTCTAACTGATCTTCCTCACCATCCCAAATGAAAAAGATGTCATCAATGTAGCGGTACTAGCCCGCTACATTCTCAAAAAACAGTGCAAGATCGTTATGGACGTGTTTCTTTTCGAATTCCCCAACATAGAGGCATGCTAATCTCGGCTCACAGGTGGCCCCCATGCTGGTGCCCTTCTTTTGTTTAAAGAGCTGGTCCTTAAACAGAAATATATTGTTCATTAGAACAATCCTAGCGCATTCCGTTATAAAACTCTTTTCTACTCCTTCGAGTTCTACTACTTCAATAGCTCTGCGCACCACCTCAACTGTTTCTTCTTGAGGAATGTTTGTGTAGAGAGACTCAATGTCCAGATTAACCAGACACTGAGTCTCTCCACAGAACGGTTTCCCTTCTAACAATGAAATCATATGTGTTGAGTCTCTGACATATGACTTCAGGCCCATCACATGTTTGCTTAAGGGCTCTGTCAGTGCATTAATACTGCTCACTATACGTCTCATTGGGGGGTTGTCATGATTTTTGTGTACTTTCGGCAGGCCATACAAGGCAGGGATTCTATGTTCTACATTATTCAAAAATGTAAATTCCTCCTCGCAAATCCATTCCCGTCCTTAGCCTCATTAAGAAGCGTAAGACAATCCCTGGTTAGAGTAGCCAGTTGGCTTCTTGGAACAGGTTCATAGTGCGCTCTTACACTCAGCATTCCTTGCATTTTGTGATCATAATCAGAGGTGTTAAAAACCACTACCCCCCCCCCCCCTCCCCCCCCACTCTTATCTGCTGGCTTTATTGTAAGCATTAGATCATCTTTTAGAGACATAAGAGCTGTCTTTTCTTCTCTAATCAAATTCCCTTCGAATTGCCTTGGATTTTCAGATAGGATCTTCTGTATGCCACTTTCAACAGCCCTTTCAAAAGTCTCATGGTTCTTACCTACCATATCCAATGTCGGGGTAAAACTCGACTTGGGTTTAAGACCAGATTTGTTCTTATTATCTCTAGCTGGGCGACCCTCAAAAAACCTTTTTAATCTAATTTTCCTGAAAAAGGCTTGCAAGTCCTTTTCCAGTTGAAATTTATTTATTCCTGTTGAGGGAATGAAACTAAAACCTTTGCTAAGAACCCTAATTTCTATCTCTGTCAATTCTTTATTTGATAGATTAATTACTGGTGCTCTGTCTGGCGCCAGTACCTTTGGTTCCTTGTTCACATGTACTCTTGTTGTGGAGAAGGAGGGGGTCCCTGAATCTGATGCCCTCTCCCTTGATTTGTATTGTATCTTTGCCCCCATCCTGGTCTCTGATCTAAAAAAAGACCCTGACTCTTTGGGGTTGCCTCTATTGCCATTATCCTCTCTTGAGGTGCTTTCCTCCTCGCTGCTAGATCCCGACGTTTAGGAGAAGGTAACTTGCTTTCTTCCTCCTCGCCTATAAATTGGTCTATTGTTTGGTCTCTCCCAGCTCTGGTCATTTTTTTGTTGGTAGTATTTCTCATTGAGATATGGATAGGCCAATTCAGCACTAAAACTTTCTATATCTTTTTTGAGCTTATTTGTCTTCTTGTTAATGAGGTAGTCTCTACAGCCCTCAATATCCCGATTTATCTTCTCTAATTTTCTTTTTGCATCATCTACCGCTGTACTTTCTCTCAGTTCAATCTCTAGTTTTTCAATAGCTTCTTTTTCAATAATAATCAATTCCTGCGCAGTCTCAATTATAAGGAGCATCCAATCCCTATTGCATCCGTTGGAGATCTGGGTCCACACCTCTAAGAACCTCTTGTTTTCTATAAACAGACCTGGTTCGTTGCGAACCTGTAGTCCAATAGGGATTGTGCCAGCCTTTACATACTCTATTAAAAAGTCTGCATGGGCTTCCGTACGAATTAGCTTCTTTTTTAAATTCACTAGTTTGCCCCAATTCTCTCCTCTTCCAGTCATCACTGTAATTTTGTTTCCATTTTTAGCATTGATAATTTTGTTAAATTGGTCATCACTAAAGCTGAAGGTCTTAAAGTGATCCATAGGCCAAAAAAGCTCTTGTATAACAACTCCAAACCGGAGGCTCTCCAGACAAAGGGCTGTACTTATATAACACAAAGGTAGTGAGAGGGGCCCTTTTACCACAAAGGGGATAGGGTGCCGAATAGACAGTAGTCAAAAAAGAGGGATCCCCCTTTCGGCAGATACTAAATACCAAACCAATGATTCACACCAAAACCGGTCAGTCACCAGAGCAAAACACCAACACCCTCAATAGGCCAAGTGTTTACAAAATAGGAATATTTATTTTTATTAAAAAAGGTAATCATCACCCCGCCCCGTAGATGGCTGTATACTATCTGATACTCAGAGTGGGCAGTGCTGGGCTTTCAGTGTGGTGATGCCCAACCGGGGGATGCCAGGGGTGGGGGTGGACGGGAGCGACGGGGAAATAATGCGGGATGTAAATTTACATGTCGGACTTTGCTGCTGTTCTTGGTTATTGGGGGCTCCCGAAGTTCTGCCCTTTTCATGTTCTATTTTTACTATCTGTACAAGTATGTATCCTGAAGACTCTGCGTAGACTCTATGCACCGTACCACTGGGCCTATACTACCAAAGCATGATGCCGGGTACCGTATCATGGTTCTTATGGCCACCACATCGTCACTGACCCCTCTATATGTCGGATGGGGGTTCCTCTGATCCACGGTACTGCTCATCTGTTCTTGCCTAATACTTTGTGGTATGGTCGATGTTCATTGATGACTACTGCCTGTCTGTAAACTCTGCAAAACAAAAACAGAACAAAAAAAAAAAAAAAAGGTAATCATCACAGTTGATCATCTACAATAGATGATCCCATATTTTTACACAAATTAAAAACAATTAAAACAATGATCAAAGAGTTAAAAACCAATAATCAAAAGGTTAAAAAACAATCCCACATTAAATACACATGTTGCATACTGGGGAAAACCTGCAAGAAAGATACTTTCTGGTCAAGCCCGTGAGGGCGATAGTATGGTTAAGTTTATTTGCCAGCAATAAGAGCTTGGCTGATTATGGATAAATTTGTGAATATATAATTTCTTTGTTTTTTTAGTAACTAAAGAACTGCCTAAATGAAGAAATGGGCACATATTACTTGGACCGAGGAATACTAATTTTAAAAGCCTTGTGCTCTATCCTACTATAAAAGTAATATTATTAGATTGTTCATATGAGAATGAATAGTAGAACTCTAAAAGTTACGATATCTCTAAACAATCTTTTTAATCAATTGTAGAGATATATATAACTTTATAACCCTGACCCAGAAGTATCAAGATTTATGGTTGGTAGGTAATTATTGTGGTCCATTCTATTTGAGGTGATGGTGAAGGAGAAAATGCAGCCTGATAGGCTTGCATTGAGAACATAGAGAAAAGGGAGCCTGTTCCTTTAACAACCTGGGAGGCTCACCTTCCCAGAGTGCATAGCATTAGCAGTGTCTCTTTTTTTAAGGTAAGAGAATAGAGAATTATTATACAGTACTTCACTATAGTTAAGCAGCAGGGGAGGCAGGCAGGTCATTTATGAAGCCCTACGATGCAGAACCAGAACTACAAGTAGTAACCTTTCCTTCTGCATCGCAGGATATTCATTGATAGTCATATATGCTGGAGCAGATTAGCAAGTTAAGTAGTCAAATGTTGTGGCTGTTGGGCAGAGAAGTATATTTGGCGGTAGCCACTCTGTAGTTACAGTTAGGATTCAGAAAGATGGGAATTTCTCAGATTTTAATACTTTGTCACCGTTTGATGAATCTATTGGAAACTTTGCACCCCTATTCTTTCTCCTACATTGGCTGATAATGCAAAGTTTCATGATGATTAGTTAAGGGGTGCAAAGAAAAAAGGGGGGTTCCAAAACATGTTTTTCCACCAATGCATTTTCCAGAGACTGTTTACACAGATGTAGTGACATGGCTGAACAGATTTACATAACATTTGGCAGGAATATACATTATGGAGTGGAAAGGGTCCTTTGTTATTTGATCTGAATTGTTTCAGTTGTTTTTAAGTAATAAGGAACAAAAACTATTGCACTTTTTTAGAAGGGCTATTCTTCAATGAATACAAACTTCCTTCATCTGAATTACAGAAAAAGCATTCTTGGTTCCATGACCCTCCCATTGCAGGGCATTCATGAGAAAGGAAGAAGATTTAGTTACTAGACATTTTGGATGTGGCACTGTAACAATGGATGTGAGAAAACATGTCAAGCAATGTTTCAGTTGTGCCCAGCGGAAGTCCTCTGGTCAGAAACATATGTATCTTAATTCCCTTACCCACTACTGTATAACCTTAGAAGATCTCTATATATTTTATTTATTACACATTACATCTTCAAAGAAAATCACTATATAGATAGTTGTATTAGACTGTTGTTGTTTAACTAAATATGTTCATGTCATTCCATTACCCAAATTACAAAAGGCTCCTGAACTAAGAATAATATTCTTGAAAGAGACAGTACACCTGCATGGCTTACCTTCAAAGATAATCGCAGACAGAGATGCCCAGTTGATTTCCAGATTTTGGAGGTGGTCATCTTCAAATCTACTAGCCATCATCCCCAAACTTTTGGTCAGACTGAGTGCATTAATCAGTTCCTTGAAAAGTCCCTTAAATGCTATACAAGCGGTAGAATCAATGGGTTTTGTGGGTACAAGTACCAGAACTTTCTGCAATTCACTGCATTCCCCCTTGGATCACTCTCCTTTCTTTAGTTTCTTTGGGGTTCACCTTCAATTGTCCCAGAGATAATACAGTCAACCTCAGCCCCATCTGTTATGGGCCTACTAGCCCACATTTTCTTCAGTGGAGGCCAATACCCTACTTAATTTACAGCAAGCCACGGCTGATTTAAATGGTTTGCTAATTGCCATCAACAGAGCAATTCCAATTAGAAGAAATGGGATAGAGTTCGGCTGTTTCATGACTTTGTCTAGTTTCAACTAGATTTATTGGAAATTTCTCAGATTTTCCCATTGGTGGGAAAAACTTCAGTAGCGCTAGATCTTCCCAGGATTGTGAATATATCTGGTGTTCCACATATCCAGAGTTAAGTCTGACACATATAACACAACTACTCCCCTCTTGCAGTCATCATGGATGGGTCCCTTGAGTTTGAAGTTGAAACTATAATTGATTTTAGAAGAGTGAAGGGACAAATACAATATCTGGTGGCCTGAAAAGGATGCGGACAAGCAGAATGCTCTTGGGAACCTTCCACATTTATCCACAATCCTAGATTAGTAGCTTCCTTTCACCACAAGGCCCCTAGCAAGCGAGCACCAAGAGGGGAGGGCCCTAAAGGGGGTTGTACTGTCAGGAATAATGAGGATATATGGAGATAGAATATTCTTTAGGAAAAGGGTGCAATTAATTGTGAATGAGAAATCCTGTGAAGTAGTGGAAGACCACCTTAGCAGTTGGAGCATCAAGATTGCTAACTCGTGAAGGTCAAGATTAGGCACTTCCAGGTCTTGAGTACACAACTGAGATTTATAAGATGTTTACTCCACTTGGGAAGGTGTCTGGCAACATTCCTTGTTATATTTGTTCCTTAGCTATAACTATAGTTGATTCACCATACTTGTGTTCCTCACCTTTGTTTTCTTGGTTTCCCTATTCAGTTTCCTGACTCTTTTGCTTGCATTCCTACATGCATTCGAATTACAATTTTGTTTTGTTTGCTCATTGGTTGCCTAAACTCTGACTTGTCTCCGGAATACAATTTGCTATTGGTTGCTGCGTTTCTTCTCCCTCTTTCTCCATGAACATCTGGTTTGCTTTAAACCTGCAGTTCCACAATGGATGATACCGGCGTCCTCTGACTGTGGCTTCGGTTCACTGCAGCCTGCCTTTTTGAAACCAGGAAGAACTATCACAAATTCTTTCTTGTCCCTGACAATTTCAATGTTTATGAATCCTAGTGAAACTTAATTTGTTTCTCATATCCCCGGTGTATGCTTGGGACTCATCTTAGAAAATTACTAACATGAATCCCCTGAAGTCCAAGAGACGTGGGGTCGATGAGATTGCAACACTCCAGCTCACTTATGTCTCTCACTCCCATTGCCCCCAGCCCCCTTTCTGGGTGTAGCTATGCTATTCATGCTCACTCACACACAGGCAAAGCTATGTTAGAGGGGCTGGGGCAGATTGCCTTTAGACTGTCAATCACGATCTGTGAAGCTTGACAGTGGGGCCATGACACAGCCCTGCAACACCATTTTCTCCTAGGCAAACAGGCCAGAAAATTCTTCATAACAGGTGGAGGCTGTAAGATGATCATATATACTTAGTGTACTATGAAGGAGATTACATTCTAGGCCCATGACTCTCAGACAGGCATAAGAAGCTGTATTGAGGTCCTTAAAACCTAGATGAAGCATGCCATTGTACAATGTTTGCTTTTTAAGTAGCTTCCGTGACATCGATATGTGGCATTCTATGTCAGGACCAAAGATGAGCTTTATGTGTAGCCTTTTAATTGAGATGGGCAACAGCAAGATTTGAAAACAGCATATTTCTTTATGTGAAGGATTGCTAGGATTTAGGCTTGTAGACTAGCCAAACTTTAAGGCAGTGTGAGGGATTCGGTTTTCTAATCAGTGCCAGGAGACTCGCCTGATGTCATCTGCTCTTGTGAGCCCATCTTCTCCTTTTTCCATACTCCCGAACCCTCACACCAGCCCATACTTTCACCCTGCTTTAAAACACAAGGGCTTTGCAGATCACAAGGGTCTAGCCCTCAGTGGATGCTCTGACCCTCACACTCACCTTCTGAGGTAGAAAGCACAGCTGCATCAGAAGACTTATCTATCAGCCTCCTAGAATTACTACTAAGAGGTGGAACCACCCTTACAGCCCAAACAATTTTCTGTGTTGGAGCTTAAAACTATATAGGTGAAACTAAGATTAGGTATCAACCAGGTGACCGTCAATTACCTGCAAAATCAGGGGTGTGAAAGGGGAAGAGCACTGAAAATATTAAACCACAACCAGGTTGGCTTCTCCAGCAACTAATGACAGTCAAGAACAGTCCTGAGACCACTTGATAATGCGTATAAATGCACATAAGCCCACTACATGGATTCCAAACTGCACACGAAGGGCGGATACCACCCAATAATTTGCCCAGATACCTGCTTAGCATGTGGCCATTCCCATCATATGGACCACAAAGAGACTTCCAATGAGCAGCAGTACATTCCAAAAGGCAGATAGCCAGGCGACAAACTGGTGCAGTGAGCTGTCCTTCTCCTTTTTGATTTACAAGATAATCTTGGTGATGTTGAAAAGATCAAACTCTTGTTATTCTGAAAGCTCCTCATTACTTTACATTAACATGGTTTTGAGGTTTCCTCTGGGTACATCACAGTGTGGAGAGCACTGTTTTAGGTGTAATCAATGAGCACCTAGGTATAATGTCACAAATAAGTAATTTCTGATGTCATAATCTTAGACAACATTGTGTTAATTGATATTCTAGCCCTGAGGAAGTCTTAGGGTGACTCAACCCGAGGACAAAACAAGTGTTGGCTGGTGCAAGCCTGGAGCATAATATTCGATTAAAAAGATCTGACGAAAGTGGAAGACGTTTGGAGTACTTCTTTGTTTGGACTTAAATATTGCATGTGCTCAGAGTATTTGTTTTTGCCTTGGTTATTTGGGGATGAGGGTTGACATCGCCAATCTTGCAGCAGTGCTGACTGCTGGGATTGCAAGTATTTTGGTTACAATGTCCTTGTGCGCCCAATTTCCCTTATTCACCCACATCCTCTTAAACTTTCCTAGGAGTATATCTCATTTTTTTCAAATTTCTTAAGTCTAAAATTACTTCCACTATACCAAGGCTATCATTTTTTCATGGGTGAGCCCCTTATGCCAAGGAGTACATTCAATATAACAAGGCCGTAAACTTACCATGGATACTTCTGCCATGGGCAGGGTCGGACTGGCCCTAGCGGGCACCAGACATTTCCCCGGTGGTCCACCAATGTGGGGGCTGGTTGTGGTCCCCGGGGGGCCGTTTTTGTTACAGGGCCTTTTTTTGCAGCATAGCTGCAAAATCAGACCCTATAACAAAAATTTGCCAAAACCGGCCCTGGCAAACAGCTCGGCCGCACCCCAATCCCCCTTGAGAGCAGGCCGAGCACTTTGCCAGGGCCGGTTTTGGTTCCCAGTCCAGCCCTGGCCATGGGTACCTCTAAAGATTCCCTCCGGTTTACAAGGGTCAACACTTTGCCATTGACACCCCCTATAAAATGAGTACAGGAAATCTTATGACAAAAGTTACCTCAAATATCAGTTCCAAATGTTGCTATGGATCCACTCAATATGCTGAGAATGACTTGCATCATATCAGGGCCTATGGCCAGGTGTGGGGTTACGTCGTCTGTGTCCCTGCCTCTGGGTATGACTGGCTAACTGCTTTTTCAGTTAGACAGTTCGAGTCCCTACAGCCAATGACCGTGTCTAATTGAAGCACTCATTCTCACTATATCTCTTGCACTCCTTCACACATTTGTACTCTGTCACACTCACACACAGACACTGCCACTCACACTCAGTGCCGGACTGGCCGTAGCGGGCACTGGGCGTTTCCCTGGTGGGCCGCCAGGGTGGGGGCCTGTTTTGGGGTCCTGGGGGGGCGTTTTTGTTACCAGGGACCAGCAATATCGGCCCCCTGTAACAAAATCATCCAAAAACAGCCCTGGAAACTGCTTGACTGCACCCCCACCCTCCCCCCAGGAGGGGCGGCCGAGCAGTTTGCCATGGCCGGTTTCAGTTCCCTTTCCGGCCCTGCTCACACTTCCATTAGTCAATCTGCTTTTATTGTGTTAGAAAAGCTTGCCATACGCAGGGGCGTAACAAACACCCCGCAAACCCCGGGGTGCAGGGGGCCACAGTCTTCAGTACTTGAAGGGGGCCCCCTCAGCTCATCGATAGAGAGCTGTATGTCTCTCGCTCTAAAGCAGCTGCAGTGTGCAGCCTGCTCTGAGCTCCTCGCCCTCACACTGACCCAGGACTGAAGATAAACAAAATAACAAGTTACATTGTTTCTCTTCAGTCAGAGCCAGGTCCGGAACAAGGATGCCGGGCCTTCAGCTGAAGTATTATTTTGCAATTATAGAAGTTGCAAAGAGTGCTTCAACAAATGTGGTGCTTTTTTGTAACTTACACGAGATATCTTGAAGAGCTAACGATCATTGATAAAGCCAATAGTCCTGGCTGATTTTAGGTTGTCAGTTGTGTTATATATCTGGATACAAGTACAGAAAGTTCAGAGAGGAACCAAAATACCAATTGGTTGGCACACTATCATAATCACAGAAATTTAGTTTACTTCTTTAAGTCACACCCTTGATTACATAGACCACCCCGTCTCAGAGACCCCCGCTTTTTTGCATCTCACGTAAAACCCTGGTCAGTGGCGTCAAGAAGGCTCCACATGGGACTGGCTGCATCATTCTGTATTAGGCCGATCTCTACACATTCTTCTGCAGTATCCCGATTCTTGTACGTGAAGTCTTTTATAGTTCTTCACAACCCACTTATCGGTAAGTTGAGTCAAGTGGATCACGTTTCTCTGAAAGAAGTATATGCATTCTCTTTTTTACAGAGCACAAAACGCAAAGCCAACCTATTAAATGTATAGATTTAGTAATTTTTGTGCAAAATGCAAGCACACAGCCGGTCTGCTTTTAGTTATTTAGGCTCTCTCAATACAAAGAAGGGTGTTTGATGTCTTTCTTCACTAGCACAGGATCATTTGTGGCAACATTACAAATGCTGTCATTTTTCCCTTTGACAAAAGGCGTGAAAATATGAGTTTGGTCAGCACTTTGAATATGACGGAATTTAATCATTTATACTTAGGTGACGGAGTGGCTGCCTTGGAGTTCTTTTTTACACAGGTGAAGGGGTGGTTGCATTGGAGTTATTTTTACGCAGGTAAAGTGGTGGTTGCTTTGGAGTTATTTTTACGCAGGTGAAGGGGTGGCTAGTTTGCCAGGAGTAACATGACTGTTTGATCTCTTTATAACGCAAGGTACACTCCAGTGAATTCACTAGGACCAGACTGGACATTGTGCCACTCTGGCATTTCCCCAGTGGGCTGCAGACTCCTGGGGTCTACTTTGCTTTCAGAGCAGGATAGGCTGCTGGAGCTCTACCATGAAATGCCTATTACTCCCTCCTATCGCCGCAGCCTCCTGCAGTTTGAGGCTGGTTTGAACATTTTATTCTAGGCTGACTTTGGCTTCCAGCTCTTCCCTCCTATCCACAACTTTTCACTTTTTACCAGCGAGTCACTGCGTGGATTTTCACACTCAGTTTGGGCGTAAAAATGTGAGAACAACATAGAGTTCTTCTGCCCCTGAACCAATTTGGCGATTGGATGATGCACAGGTAGTGCTCGGCCCTATATTGAAAATATAAAAAGTGCATATAGGTTCAGAGGATGACCCAAAGAGCCAGCAACAGGTAATGGACATACAGCACTGGATAGGAAGAAAATGGCTGCTCGAGTTCGTCCTGTTCAGCAGGCTCAATGTGCCCATCACACTGCCCTTCCACTTGCCCAGCCCAGGGGTTTGCCACACAGACCAGAGAATCCCCTCAAACAAGGACCTCTTATCCCACAGATGGTGCATCCATGGATGTTGATTCACCAAAATGCTTGGGGTAGTGAAAGTGACATCACATCCCCTTTGACCCCGTCATGTGCATTCATAGGAAGTGACATCAGTTAACCTTGACATTACAGAAAGTGACGTGTCATTTGGAACTGATAGCACTACAGGATGTCACAATAAGACAAAGATATGTAAAGATAATCAGATGCAGACAGATAGTGAATGGAACATAAAATATTCCCCAAAACTATAAAGTTTTCCCTCCTTTCAGGAAGCTCCACCTCCTCTCACTGTCACTAAAACCACCCAAATCATTCTATGACCAGTTATGTTAACTGAAAAACATTATGCATTGTTTCGATGACATATCTTTTTTTTATACCTCCCTACTCTACACAGATTTATATATTTACTCAGGGTTGCAGCATCAGCAGTGGACACCATTAAGGCCCTTGTGCACAACAATGAACTTGTCCATTACAAGCAGACTGTGAATACATACTCTAATAGCCATGTACTCGGGCATGGCATGCAACAGAGTGGACACTTTGGCCTACACTAGTTGCATGAAATCAGTACAACATAACCCAATGTGAATATTTGTATAAATCTGTTTCTATAACAGTTGTGACTGAACAAATAGGCTTTTTCTCATAAGAATGAGACTTAAACTTAAGGCGTCTCTTTCTTGTCTAATCACTTCTAAGGAAGGTGCAGATACATGGCAGATTTCAGCAACAGAATAGCCCCCACATTCAATGTGCTGTATTGGCTTTTCCTTTACTAATATCTTGGTACTGAAAGCTCTGATTCAGAATTGTCAGTGTCCAGTTCTTTTGATTCAACTTGTTCAGCTTGAAAGCAGTATGTGGGCACTTAAAGTGTTATCAGGTGCACAGCCGGAGACAGCTGAGGGTCTCAATCACCATAAAACAAGGAAGGGATTGCAGTCATGTACAAAACACGTAGGTCCTCATTGCCCTGAATGAAAACACACCCACTTATGTGTATCACTGTGCTTGTTCCTCATCTAAAGGTTATGTACTTAATTGACCTCGAAATGCCAGTGCTGTAACAAAAGAGTTAAACAAACTGAAAATCAATAATTCTGGCATTGAGTTGGAACCTTAATAAGAGTGCTTAGAAACTGTATGCGTGTACCCCTCTCTCTCTCTCATTATTGTGTTCTTTTTCTATCTTTTCCACTTTTTTGTTCTTTAGCCCCGGATCACTTTCTTGCCCTGGCTTGCCCTCTGTCTTTCCATATATATTCCTCTATCGCTCTCATACTCTCCCTGGCTCTCTGTTTAGTAGTCTGACTCACTTTCTCTTTCTCTGTTCTCCTCAATATCTCTATAAGTCTATTTTTTTTTCTCTTTGCCTATCTATTCCATTCTTTGTCCTTCTGTCTCTGTCTCACTCAGCTTCTTCCTTATGCTCTTTATTTGCCACACGTGTTTGCCCTCTCGCTTGCCTCACTGGCTCCTCATTGCCTTTTCCTACCTGTGAAGCATAGTAGCCTAGTCTCAAGCCCGGGTAGGCATCCCTTGACTCCGCACAATCAGATTCATGAAGTTCCAAATGGCCAGGCTGTGCTTGTGCATACTCTAGAGAGAGGCAAGGAGTGAATATGTGCATCTATGTGAGATTGATTATAGCAAGTGTGATACCCTCAGCCATTTCCAGCTCTTCAGCTAAGCACACTGAATGCTGGGATTTACATCTTCATACATAAGGGAAATGAATAACATCTCCAAAACATGCAACATGCTATTGGATCGAAGGTCAGGACTGTCTGGAGTTTGTCAACCTGGCATAGCTGACTTGGTGGGGTGTCACATAATTTATTTTTAAAAAGTTTTTATAATTGCAAAGTTTGGCTCTGTTCTCAATAGCTATCAGATATACAATCTCCTCTTCATCAGGCCCTTAAGCTGGTATTAATGCATAGTAAGTTTACCAGATAGGCCATGTCACCAGGGACACCCTATTCAGAGCCATCTATTCCTTTTACAAAGCATTGTAATTTGGAATCTATCTGGCCAGTATAGAGAAATAAGGCTTTACATTTTAAGGATCGGATATTGTAATCATCTTTGCAATCAAGACAGCAGAGGAAAGTTTTTCAGAGCATACAATGCCAGGATCAATATATTTATTTCACAAAACAGAAAGCAGCTGACACAAGAAGTTTCTAAAGTAAACAGTTCTTATTGGCATCCGGTTTGCCTTCAGCTCTTCATTTTCATCTACCTGCCATGGGTCACAAGGGGAGTGCCATGGGTCACAAGGTGTCGCAGGTGCGATCCCTGGAGACTTCTAAATGATAGTACATGGCTGCATCCTTCCTCTTGGTACTTTTCATTGGCTCCTGCCTCTGCTGCAGTGCTTCTCTAGGAGCCCCAGCCTCGCAGCTAGCACTGAATACTAGAGAAGAGCCCAAGCCACCAACTTCTGCAGGGCCTAGGATGACTAGGTGTCCTGGATTCACCAGGACAGTCCAGGTTTTTCATCAGCTGTTCCATTAGATTTCAACAATTTTAGCACATGTCCTGGTTTTCAGAGAGGGTCGACTAAAGACATAGAAAGGCACGTTTTTACGTGTTTCTTGGGCAGTATGGCGGGTTGCTGGCCTGAGAGCTCTTGACTGGCACGGAGAATGGGGGGCCCCCTCCATGTACTTTGCAGGGGCCCCCTCAAGTTTCGTTACGCCACTGGCCATGCGGCTTCTGTTATACCTACCTTGCCTTTTAGTGAAGCTTAATAAAAACATTCTCTATGCGCTATTCAAAAATAATAATATATTGCCATGTCAATGTTTGTTACAGGTACAGTTGTAGGGGGCTTTTATTTGGTTTCACTTGTGGATCAAGCAGTTACAGTATTGGAAATTAACTAATCCACGTTGTAATATGTAATATCACAGCATCCAAATGATCTTATGAAATGCTTGACTTTTTCAGCAACCATGGATTTTATCCAGTAACACTCTGCATTTTGAGGTTTAAAATGTAAAAAAAAAAAAAAAAAACACTGTTCCGGAATGAAGCATTGTGGAGAATTGAAAGCCAGGCATGGCTGAAGGTGTCATTTGATCCTCAATCCATCACCATACCCCAAAGTCTCAGCCCTAGTTTCCTTCCTCGTGCCATCCCCAATTGTCAGTCCAGTCTCACCTCTTGCACCAGCCCCATTGTTTCAGATGGAATTAAGTAGGCATCTAGTACTAAGGAAAGGGCAGGTATTCTGTGGGTGCTTTTGTAGAAATATGTGAATATTCATGAGTTGTGTAATTTGTATTTGTGAGGAGTAAGAGGTGTGTTCATATAAGTGCTGGCGAACAGTGTGAGGGAGTGCAGCATGAGTGGTGCAAGTGTAGGGTGAAAAATGTGTTGGGTGAGCTGCATGAGGGCCCATGTGTGTCAGGTGAGAGGAGTGAGTGCAGGGTGGTGTGAACGGTGTAAATGCAGGGTGAGTGGTGTGCCTGTGTGTGGTGCAGGGTGAGCGGCGAGAGTGAAGGGTGATCTGTGAGAGTGACTGGTGAGTGAGAGGAGTTCGAGCACAGTGAGTAGTGTGTCTCTATGAGTTCTGGCAGACTATTGCCCCTGTGTGCAGGTAGGATTAACTGAGTGCCCATATGAATGCAGGATGAGGGATTTGTCCATGTGAGTGCAGGGTGAGAGGAGTAAGTGCAGGGTGATTGATGTAACTCCAGGGTAAGTGCTGTGTTTGTTTACATGGTGTGAGTGCAGGGTGAGTGCTTGCCCCTATGAGGAAGGGTGAGCTGTGTGAGTGACAGGATTGCCTATGTGAGCGCACAGTTAGCAATGTGACAGTGTGAGAGTAGGGTGAGAGAAGCGACTGCAGGGTGAGGGATGTGACATATGATGCATGGTGAGTGATGTGCTTGTTTGAGTGAGATTTCAGAGTGAGAGTGACAGGTGAGTGAAGTGTCACATGAGTGCAGGGTGAGTAGTGTTCTTGTTTAAATGGAGGGTGAAAGCGTGAGTGCATGGTGAGTGATGTGAGTGCAGTGTGATCACTAAGAGTGCAGGGTGAGCCGTGTGCTCATGTGATCGAAGGGTAAGTGGACGGAGAATGGTGTAAGTTCATGGCAAGGGTCAGAAGTGCAGTGTGGTCACTGTGAGTGCAAGGCGAGTGGTGAGCTTGTGTGAGGGCAGGGTTAAGAGGAGGATGAACAGTGTTAGTGCGGGTTAGCAGCATGAGTGCAGTGTGATTGCTATGAGTGTAGGGTGAGCAGTGAAAGTGACAAATGAGTGGAGTGTCACGTGCGTGCAGGGTGAGCGGTGTTCTTGTGTGAGTGCAGGGTAAGAGGAGGGTGAATAGTGAGCAGTGAGAGTACAGTGTGATCGCTGTGAGTGCAGAGTGAACATGAAAGTAAAGGGTAAGCGGTGAGAATGAGGAGGGTGTTGCCTGAATGCAGGATGTGTTTCCAGACACCAGGGGTCAGCATTGTATTGACGGCTAGTGTAGGGTTTCAGATACAAATTAAACTATTGCTAATTTGGCATCAATCAGGGATGGAGGGCAGGGTTGGACTGGCTGTAGCAGGCACCAGGCGTTTCTGCGGTGGGCCGCCAGGGTGGGGGCTGGTTTTAGGCCCCTGGGGGGCCAGTTTTGTTACCAGGGACCAGCTGAAACCGTCCCTAGCAAACAGCTTGGCTGGACCCCCGCCTCTTCCCCCAGGGGGGCCGGCCGTGCACTTTGCCAGGGCTTTTTTCAGTCCCCAGTCCTGCCCTGATGGAGGGTAGAGGAAATAAATAATGTACTGATCCTGCAACAAGCTATCAGTCTCCTGATTAGGTTTGCCTGCTGAACTGATTTATTCTGGCACCACCAGTATTTTGATGTCCTAGCCAGTACAAAAATATGCTAAAGCACCTAAAGCCAGTATTCTTAGCACTTGTTTGTGCATACTTTAAACAGCAAATGTAAATGGCACTTTTAAATGTGTTCTAGGGCTACATTAATGATCCATGACTAATAATTAAAGGAAACAAAGACAGAAATGTCATGTTACAAATTAATACATACCATTTTATTTACAGCCCTATTTAGTGTCAAGGTGAAGTCTTGGCAGACTCTTTAAACAACAACAACAAATGGGTGCTATTTTTCTCTTGGAAAGGTGGCAACCCTGCTCGTGATATGCCTTTTCACGAAATGCATTCACCCACTGTGACAGTAAAAATATAATACAAATGTAAGGAATAGCCTTAGTGCAGACCCAGGGGGTCCTGGAATCAGTGAGAAAACACAAAGCCTCGTTAATGATTTCAAAAAGGCATGTAAATATATAAATGGTCTTTTAAAGATCTGTGAAAAACTCTGCTGTGGCAGGGATAAGACTCCAGACACTGCCCAGCCGAGCCCACAGCAGCTCAAGCTGCAGCAGCCCGGGCTGAGACACACGCCGGTGGAGGGGTGGGCTAAAGCCTGTTTAGCCCTAGGAGCATTGCACTCCTGCTTAGCACGCAATGCAGAGTTCGCTAGCAGCTGGGTAAGACAGGCTTACTTTGGCACGTCACTACTACGCCCACAGAACGCAACTGAATTAATATAGGCTCCATCGGAATCCGAAATCATTATAGTGAGATATGAATAAACAACAAGATCTCACCTATGAAAGCTATTGGCTTTGGAAATGATTTTTAGCCATGCTATAAAGCATGGCAAACATTTTTAAAGTGTTATGACTTGGCCAGCACTCATGCAGACGTTTTATTAAAAAACAAACAGGAGAGTTGGTTGGGAGACGAGGCATCACAAGACATGGGTGGACGAGAGGACACATGAGACATTGAAGAAGCACACAGACAACGGAGGTGGGCAGGAGGGACTGGGGATTCAAACAAACAATGGAGGGTAGGCGGAAGGGACAGGAGAAGCAAACTAACAACAGAGGGTGGGTTTGAGCAGTTGGAGAAGCAAGCTGACACCTGAGAGAAGGGAGGAGTGGATGGCAAAGCAAGCCGACAACAGAGCGGGTAGGAGTGGATGGGGAGCAAGCTGACAACAGAGGGCAGATGGAAAGGGCTGAATAAGCAAGCTCACAAAGGAGGGCAGGTGAGAGGAGCTGGGGCCCCAAACAGGGAAGTGGGTAGTGGGAATGAAGAACGGAAAGGTAAGGAGAATGGATAGGAAGCAAAGATGGCAAATAAGGGAGGGCTAGAAAGAGGAGCAGGGAGAAGTATGAGGGAGAAAGCTGGAAAACACACTCACTGTCACAGAGTGCTTAAACAACACAAAAAAATCCGCTTGAAAAATGATTTGTGGAATAACAGAAGAAATGCATCCATGTTACAGGACAGGGAAACATGCAAGAAGAAAAAGGAAAGCCTCTGGAAGGTATCAAATAGGAAGGAAGCAAATCAGTGACAATGGAGCCAACCAATGGTAAATAATGTGCTTATCATATGTGCTGTCTTAGGTGAGACCTAAAAAGCAACCTTGCAAAACATCATATGTGCATTGTCTTGACATCAATGTCAAATCTGCTACACTCTCTATATCCGCATCCACTCAGTCTCAGGGTCAAGACTGATTTGCATATGGCTAGGTCCAAACAGAGGTGGCATGGTGTGCAAAATAACAATGGACTGGGATGCGACCCGAGTAATTACCTAAGGTTGAGATTAATTCAAGAATTCGATCCATCACTTTTCTGTATTCGGCAGTGGGATACCCCAAGTGGGACGAGTATCAATCAATCAGTATTTGTATAGTGCAGCTTATCGCCTCAGGGGGGGTATCCAGGTACTGCAGTCTTAGTGATGGTATGCCCAGACTTGGGTACCGAGCACACACTGCACTGGATCAAGGAATTCCTGACTGACGAACCTAACAAGGGTAAAACTGATTGTAGTTTGCTTGTGCTCCCGTTCAGAGAGGACCTGGCTTGGCAGTTTGGGCTTGACTGTTTCCATTGGACTAGGATCAAGTTTGATTTCATATGGCTGGTTCCAAAGTGAGGTAGCATGGCATAGATGTGGCCGTGAGTAATCACTAGTGGCTGAGATTAGTTGAAGCATTCCATCCATCACTTTTTTGTATAATATCCACTTAGTGTGACATTGCTCCATGTAGCATTAAGTGCCACTGGACGAAAGTAAATCTCTCCTCTAGTAAAGGTAGCATAGCAAAGGCTTCAATGGGTTTAACACATGCAAAGAAAATGGGCCCTATACTCCCTCAGTTGGGTAGTTAAATACAGTAATAACTGAGTGCAATCAGCCCCTAAAGCCCCTGGGTCTCAGGACCTTTGCACCTGCTGCACCATTGATAGCTCTGCCTCAGTCTATCCACCTTGGAACAGCCGTATCTGCCTCTAAATTAAGGGCTTGTCTTTTAAAAGGAACAACCGCCTCCAAATGGTGGGACCTGGATTTAAACTGAGGAGTCTGACCATGTATGTCAATTCTCTAAAATGCCTGGGGTAGCAGAAGTGACATCACACACCGTTTGACCTTCACTTTCATTCACAGCCAGCCACATGCTTACACATACACCCTCATGCAGACATGCACATACTCTCTCTCACATACACCCACTCTCAGTCGCAAGTGACCACACAACATAAATTTATTTACTTACCTCAGCTGCCAGAAAAGGTTATAATACAGCAAACTGACTCAATTGTTTTACACCAATAGTAAATATTCTATTATTCACTTTTAGTGTAATGCAAATATGACAGAAAACAAGGAGTGGGGTCCCACCCGACGTACATCAAAGTCGAGCTCCCGTTATGTTCCATGTATTGATTTTGATCCTTCTGAGGCCAGGGGTTGCAAAGTAGTACCACAGGTCACAAGGGGCAACCAGGGGTCGCAGCTGTGACCCCTGGTGATGCGCACATTATGTCCATGAGTCCGACTCATAACTGATATTTGCCAGTGTGGGCTTTCTCGAAAATCTCATTGATTCAACACCATTTTCCTTGAGTAAACCCATGTTTGACAATGATGCGACTCTCTAGCTCTAGGTTCAACATTCATTCAATTAGTCTTTATTCGGTAATTTTCAGCCATAAAAGACCCAATACAAACATAAAAATGTCATAAAAGTGATAACGCCCTAAAATGTAATATCTACTATAGCAAATTTCCTAGCTTCACTGAGTAATCTAATAAAAATATATAAATACTTCCATAAAACCAATTCCTACACAGTTTAACCAAAAGATAACAGCTTACCAATAGCATAATCAGGTAGTATATAAAAGTGCCGAACCAGCCTCCAAATTTTTCCTTCTCAGTGCCCAAAGCCAGCTAAGAAATTTCGCCATCGTGATCACAATATCTGGTCTTGTATTTGTTACAAAGATACGCAGAGCTACCATACACGATCTGGTACCTAGATTGGAACACTGTGGCTTAAGCCACCTTCGACGGGGGCCATTATAGGCCGGGCACACAAATAGTACATGGGTAACTGACTCAACCTGGGATGGACACGAAGGGCAATTGGTATCAAGAGTCTTATTCCACTTTGCAGTGAATGATCCTATGGGAAGAGAGCCTACTCTGAATTGGTGGGATAGTTTCCTATCACCAGGTTTGGTAATCAAATTCCAGTAAGCTTCTACTTCAATTGCAGGCTTATGCTCCAGAAAAATACCTGTGAGCGAACTACTGCTCACCCCTGACAGTGTCTTTTTAGTAATCATATCCCAGTAGAGTTCTTTATACTCGTTTTTTTTGGGAAATAAATTCCCTGTAGGATCTTCCCACAGATGACGAAGCACCATGTCAAACAAATTAGACTTGATCTTCTGGAGCCATTTGATTTTAGAGGACAGATCGGCATTCCTAATGTGCATTAGTGCGTTGGCATAAAGCGTCAATTCAGGAGTGGTCCAAAGCCTCCTCCTCCAATAGGCTAGGGATCTAAATCCTGCAGCCTCATTTAAGGCAGTACATCTCAGAGCAGACAATAGGGGCTTGATGGGAGTAGATTGAGGGAGGGCGGTCAATGTTCTCAGGAACTGGTTTTGTACAAGAACTAGCGGTGATAAATTTTCAAACCCCCAAAGTTCTGCACCATATATTATAGAAGCTCTAATAATTTTCCCATTATAAAATTGATAAAGCGGACCCCACCGGTTTTGTATTCGAAAGTCAATGTTCTTTGAGTAGGGCACCTGCTAACTGGTTAGGTCTGAGAACTAAAACATTTAACTGGGGTGTCCAATTAATCTTCCTACTCATTGTTACTTCTAGATAAGTGAAGGTATCAGTTTGTTCCAGAGATACTTTATTCATTTGAACTCTCCCCTTAATACGATTGTGTTTATGCAGCACCATGAACTTGGTTTTGTCAACGTTTACTACAAGTTCATGGTCATTGTAAAACTCTTTAAATCTATCAAGGGCACGTTGCAGACCACATGGAGTTTTAGAAAAAATGAAAGTGTTGTCTGCAAACATTAAAAGCGGAACCCTTGAACCAGCAAGGGTTGGAGCATCTGTTGGAAAATCAGTATAATACTAAATAAACGTATTTATAAACAGGGAGAATAGGGTAGGAGCAAGGACACACCCTTGCCGTACTCCCTTGTTAACTGGAAAGCGGTCTGATAATTCACCCTGCTGTCCTCACCTAACCAGAGCATAATTAGCCTCATGGAGTTTAATAATAAAACTTAAGATTTCTAGGGGCATCCCAGCCTCCTTTAGTGTATCCCATAGTTTGTGGCGGGGGACTAGGTCAAATGCTGATTTTAAGTCAACAAATGCTGCAAATAAAGTTCCCCCAGCTAAAACCACTGTACTCCAATATATCATAAATCTAAAAACATGAGGTCGAAAACCTGCTTGGTAGGTAGACAATACATTCTGGTCTAAGATCCATTCATTTACTCTACCTAACACAAGTCTGGCAACTATTTTCTGTAAAGTATCAATTAGGCTTATCAGCCTATAATTGCCAGGTCTGGTGCGGTCACCTTTCTTATAGATGGGGATAATTTCGGCCCCGCGCCAGGTATCTGGGATCGGCGCACCTCTAGCAATAGCATTTATGATAAAAATAAATTCAGTCCAATTTTTCCTATCTTTTTTATAGATATCAGCCGGGATACAATCCGGGCCAGGTGCCCTTCCTGCTGGGACCCCATCCAAGACCCTTTCTATCTCCCCCTTGTCAAAGGTTAAAACAGCGTCAGTGTTCACCGCAGGGTAATCAGTGACGATGCTCGACGAGGAGGCAAACTGAGCTGGATAATATTCCACCCAGAGTTCGGGAGGTACATTGTTCGTTGGTATAGACCCTATCGCACCACTACCCCATTTGACTAATTGCCAACATTTTGACCAATTCTTCCTATTACTGGCATTTATTAAACTCACCCATCTATCCTCATCAAAATCCTGTTCGCCTTTATTTGTGCATTTTTATAATTTACCCTTGCTAATTTAACCTCTTGAGGAACCCCCTTCTTAATGGCTTTTGAAAAGGTGCTTAACAGCAACTTCACAGGCCTCATTATACCAATGGGCCGATTTTTTTTATGTAGTGCCGAATTGGTTTCTTATTTTTTGTAAACCGGGTCTTCAGTTTTGCGAATAGATCTTCATGAGCCTTCTTAAAATCTAAGAAGGATTAAAGTTAATACTAGAGGATCGTGGTCACTCTCCGGTCTATGATGCACCATCATATCCACAAGTTTATGCCAAAGCTCTAGGCTAATAAGAATGTAGTCTATCCACTTCTCCTAGACCCGGATGAAAACGTGTTGGTACCATCTATATCTGAGGGGGATCTCCCGTTGACAGTCCTTAGCCCCCTCCCAAGGGATAAACTTTTTAATTGTAACGCCACCTCAGTCCACTTGTTAATTGGTGGCAATGATAAAGACGGTATTCCCCAAATCTGATCTTCCTCCATACTGAGGCTAAAGTCATCTAGGCCTAGGGGCTCGAATGTGCAATTAAAATCACTTGCAATCACCAGGATATTTGTACCAATTAATTTATTAAAAATTTCATCCAGGAGGGCAATTGTTGGTGATGCTTTCCCACCCGTAATCCCTCTTGCATATACATTAAATAAAGTCTAACTCACCCTCAACACAAATCTTAATAGCAAGAATGCCAGGGCTGTCTACTGGTATTTCCGTTATTTGAAACGATATCTGTTGCTTTGCCCATATAGTCAATCCCCCACTAGATCTCCCCTTACTATTTGGGACAGCCGCTTTGCCAAAAGATAAATATCCTTGGCGGTAAATCATGTCTACTGACCAAGTCTCCTGAAAGGCAATAATATCATACCCTTCAATGAAGCATGACCAGTCGGCAGACAGGGTTTTAGAGGCTAGACCAGCAATATTCCAGGATAGTAGGGAAATTGGAGAGGTAGTTGTAACAGCAGGCTTTCCCAGACATAAAACGGATTTCGCACACGCCTGACTCTTATCCTCTACTTTATTAATTCCCTTCAGGGGGGTTAGTTGGGAGATAGGAAGGCTATCTTTATGCTCTGCCCCAGTCAGGGTTGGTGGGTGTAATCAATCAAAGGGCTAGGTCAGATAGTGGAGCAAATCTATTGCTCAAAGGGACCTCTGATGGTCTATATGCCATGCCAAGAGGTGCCTGGGGTTGCTTATCCTTCCCATGGAAACTCAGCGCATTATAAAAATAAGGCCCCGATTTATAGAAAAACCCAAATGGTAACATATACACTTTATCCAGGTGTCTTCCTGGCATCCCTCCCAGTTTGTCCAAGAGAAATCTCGTGATATGAGCAGTTAAAATTAACAATAACACAATCACCGTTCCCTTCCTTCCTCGAGGGGCCAATCCACGGAGTTCGTCTGGCCATAATCATGTGCTTGTTAACTCCCTCCTCCCAGATCCCAACATCCTTTAATCGATTATTAAACCAGTTTAAGGATTTTAGTAACAACTGATCGGTAGTTTCGGACTGCTCTTCCCGCAGTGGTGGAACGTTCACCAGAACGACCACTAGAGGGGCAGCTGCGGGATGAAGGGCCAGAGGGTTGACTTGCACAGCATTCTGACCCAAGCCTCTGGAGCCTTGTCGATAAATAGATTTACTGGCTTGTCTGGTTAAGGGACAGTTCTTACAGTTGCTATCCTTCATTGCGTCATTTGGTGCTTCCACTCTGTCAAAATCCGGGGAGCTCGAAATCGATTGTGCAAATTTGCTAGACATGTTCCTCAAATCAGCAGCATCCTTGTGCAATGGGACTGTTTGTATGAATTAGTCCTTCTACATCCGTGTGTGGTCCATGAGCAATTGGCTTAGTTGCCTGCAATCTTGGGGCCTTACGTTTAGCTGAATCCTTGTCTGGCACCGAAAGCCCCGTGTTAGTATATATGATCGCAGGAGTAGGGTTAAGTTTGACGGGTAAGTCCTCGGGCACAAAGAAGTCAGACTTAGTCTGGGATTCAAAAATAGTTAGTCGCTCCTCTATGGGGCTCAATCTGTATGTAATAGGACATATTAGAGTGGATAGCAAATTTTCCAGCCTTCTCCACATATCCTCATTAGAATTCTGTGATGGGCCACCCAAGGATGAGAAGTTAAAATCCTGAGCGGCCGGAGCATGATTGTCTGAAGAACTACATTCAACTACTAGGTCGCAGCCACCTTTGTTGTTAATCCTTGGCACTTTCGCAGTTGGCGCCCTTAATGGCCTGCCTCCCCTCTTCCTTTTAACTGCAGAATCTGGGATGGTTTTATTGTGTTGCGATTTTTTTTGTTGATCTAACTGAAGATCGTAAAGGCATACTAACAGCGGTATTAGTTGCAGCTACTGATACTTGTTCAGAACTCTCCGAAAGTAAACCAGCATGAGTGAGCGTAAAGCCACTAGCTTCATTGTTATCCATAGGCATAGAAGAGTTTGCCGCCAAATGCACCAGAGAGAGAACAGATGCGATTATACCCAGAGACGATATTTTAGTTAGTTGCGGGTCTAGTGATAATCATCGCTCAGTGATCGCTATCTCTTTCTCGAGCACAGAGGCTGCCCTAGTAATAAATTGATCTAACTTCCCCGCTAGCCTGCCACCATTGGGTGGACCCATCAACTTCCCGTCTCTCACTCATTGTAAAGATTTGTCTTCAGGATCAGACAGTTTGGGCAAGTGGAGAATCAGGTCGCGTTTGTACCATCACACCACAAAGCGGCACACTACAGTGCTTAATGGTAAGTGAAACACCCAACAATGCAGTAGGTGAGATGTAGAATATTCTCCAAGAGTTTATACATTTTGTACATAACGCACCAGTTAAAAAAAAAGAGGTTAAACAAAACATGGGTCAGGAGGGGCCACGCCCAAAGGACATACCATTGTGGTAGAGATTAGAGACCACATATCTACCAGGTCTTTACCTCGGTGGGCCACTCGGTCAAGGAGTGACCTATTTTGTTATGGGTGTTACACTAAAGTGGGATGTCTCACATGAGAGCATTATTTTCAGTCGTCTACCTAGAGCAAGGAATTCACAGGTCTATAAATTCCTGTGTAAATAAAGTTTGGTTTGAGCTGCTACTTTCACCAAAAAAAGCTACCAGAGGGCAGTAGGTGCTCTGAGTAGT
The DNA here is from genome assembly GCF_964204655.1 of Triturus cristatus. NCBI lineage: Eukaryota > Metazoa > Chordata > Amphibia > Caudata > Salamandridae > Triturus > Triturus cristatus. Next base: position 1,053,596,580 of record NC_140579.1, on the reverse strand, counting down.
GTGTTACAATTAAATGAAAGATACGTGGTCCAGTGATGTAGTTCAGGATCACAGCTTTATTCTTCAGATAGGATCCAAGTTATGTCTCATGCTATGCTTCTTACAATGCCATGCAATGCCCCACCAGGAGCAGCCTCCTTGCTGCTCAGCCCTTCCACACCAACTGATTCCTTCTTCCCACTCAAACACTCAACATTCTGATGACATCACATAGACTGAGCAGCAAGGCAAGGGCAGCAACAGAGAGGATGCATTAATCACTTACTAGATTATAACACATCCCCCCTCATCAAAATTGTAAAAATACAAGCATGCAAGATCAATTTACATACATGCAATAAGACTAATTATAAATAAAATGTGCGGTGGTGGAAATACACACATACAAAAGTCACCGAGCTCCAAGAATAACACAAAGCTTCAAGACGTAACACTAAAGGGTAATTTTAGCAACAGGATGATACAAATACTTCAACCAAACCTAGAGTAAATCCAGAGAAACTAAAAAGAATTCTCTTCTTCCCAAACAAGGGTAAATCCAGAGAAGCTAAAGAGCATTCTCATCTTTCCAAAACAAGGGTAAATCCAGAGAAGCTAAAAAAGAAAGTCTTCTCATGTGCGCACCCGTAACGCACAGTCCAACACCTCACACGAGGTAACAACCAATTCAGAGGGGCATACACTAACATGACAAGGGAAACTATACTCTATCTCCCTCTAATCATACAAATGCAAGACAAAACACTACACTCTCTCACCTCCTCTCAAACAAATTCAGGATAAGGTACCAGTAAATAATACAATCATCGCATTAAAACAAACCACCTAAAATTGAACCTAAAAGAATGACACAATAAAAGCTTTTGAGCACACACAACAACATTAAGAAAAATATACTGTCCCAAGAAAACAATAAGCTAAAATAAAGAAGGTAGTCACCGTGGTCTGTAAAGCAAGCATGCTAGGCTTGAAGAACATGTAGATAAAAGTAAATTGCAATAAAACAGTACCTTGCTGGAAGATTATAAACAAGAAAAAACGACAATTTCCTTTCCATTTGCTTGGAACACCAAACCGAAGTTAAGCAGAACAGGTGTGCCTGTCACCGAAGAGTGTAGGCACAAGCGATGATAAAGTTGCGAAGACGATCCAGTCACAGGTTGACGAAAAATGAACTCCTTGAAAAGCAAGCAGCGCAGCAGGTGAAGTTAATATAGAAGATGTCAAACAAAGTTCAGTAGAATTACCACTCATGGCCACATGATGGCAGTGAAGTAACGAACAAGTTACTTACCTTCGGTAACGCTTTTTCTGGTGGATACAGTATCTGCCTGTGGATTCCTCACCTTGTGAATATCCCTGCACCAGCAACATTCGGAAACTTTTGTAGCAGTCCACGCCGATGAGGTCGAAGACGACGTCGCAGAGGAACGGCACCGCTCGAGACTCCGCTGACGTCACCGGCTCCATAAGAAGACCTCGTCGGCGTGATGACGTCCGTTCCGCCCCTTTTTTCCGTGCCTTCGAGGCACACGGACGGACTGACAGCAATATATACACAATGCAGATCAACACACATAGTGTGGAGAATAAATAGAAAGGCCAAAGAAAAACACAATGCCTTTGACAGTAACATATACATTTTGAAATACCATCATTAGAATAGTAGACTAAAACATTATTAATAGAACCTTGGGTATAGAAGGATGGACAACGGGGAGGTGGGTAGGTCAGTGAGGAATCCACAGGCAGATACTGTATCCACCACAAAAAGCGTTACCGAAGGTAAGTAACTTGTTCTTCTGATGGATACATCTGCCAGTGGATTCCTCACCTTGTGAATAGATTCCACAGCAGTCCCCGCTCCCGGAGGAGGGTGTCCACCCTTCTATACCAGAAAGTCCTGAAGGACGGATCGAGCAAAGTGTCCATCCCTCCTCACCTCGGTGTCCAAGCAATAATGTTTTGCGAAGGTGTGGAGGGAGGCCCAAATTGCCGCCCTACAAATGTCCTCCACAGGAACGCCCCTAGACAAAGCAGAAGTGGAAGACTTTGCTCTAGTGGAATGAGCCCTTAAACCCTCTGGAGGTTCCTTACCAGCCAGGGAGTAGCATATCTTGATGCACAAGACAATCCACCTGGAAAGGGTGCGCTTGTGCACTGCTCTGCCTTTCCTGCAGCCAACAAAGCCCACGAAGAGCTGGTCATCAACTCTGATGTCCTTTGTTCTGACCAGGTAAAAGCTCACCGCCCTCTTAGGGTCCAAGCGGTGAAGTCTCTCCTCCTCCTTGGAAGGGTGAGGGGGGAGGATAAAAAGGTAGGGAGGGTAATGGATTGCCCCAGATGGAAGGGAGTTACCACCTTAGGCAAAATGCAGCCCTGGTCCTGAGTACCATTCTTTCAGCATGAATGGTCAAGAAAGGGGGTTTTGAACTCAGAGCTTGAAGCTCACTTACCCTCCTTGCCGAGGTGATCGCAATGAGGAAAACTGTCTTGAAAGACAAGTCTCAAGGGACACTTATGTAAGGGCTCGAAGGGAGAACCCATAAGATAAGTCAATACAAGGTTTAAGTCCCATTGAGGCACAATAAAGGGAGTAGGAGGAAATTTGTTTGTGAGGCCCTTGAGAAACCTAAGCACAATAGGTGATTTAAATAATGACGGCTGATCCAGCAGGCAAAGGAAAGCTGATAAATATCCTTTTACTGTAGCCACAGCAAAGCCTTGCTGAGCAAGAGAAAGGGCAAACTGCAGAATGTTAGACAGACGAGCCTTCAAAGGATCAATTGACCTCTCTCCACACCAGAGTACAAATTTAGACCATCTATAGGAATATATGGATTTGGTCGAGTGACGTCTGGCAGACAGAATGAAATCTACCACATCTGGCGGGAGAGAAAAAGAATTCAGGTTGCCCCGTTCAATCTCCAGGCATGAAGGTGTAAGCTCTGGAGGTGGGGGTGTAGAACCTGCCCCTCCGACTGCGAGAGGAGGTCTGCCCTCAGAGGGAGACGGAGCGGAGGGCACGAGGAGAGGTGGAGAAGATCTGTGTACCACACCCTTCTTGGCCAATCCGGGGCGATCAATATAACTGGGCCCGGTCTTGGCGAATCTTCCTCAGAACCCGAGGAATCAAGGGTATGGGAGGAAACGCGTAAAGGAGTCGTGAGCCCCAACTCAACCGAAACGCGTCCCCCAACGCTCCCTGCATCGGATACTGGAGACTGCAGAACGACAGGCAGTGAGCATTCTCGTGAGTGGCGAACAGGTCCACCGAGGAGTCCCCCACATCCGCAAGACGTGACGAACCACCTCCGGATGGAGCCTCCACTCGTGATCGGCGGAGAACTGCCGACTGAGACTGTCTGCACGAACGTTCAGCACCCCGGCCAGATGATTTGCCATCAGACAAATCTGATGGTCCTGAGCCCAGGACCATAGACGCAGGGCCTCTCTGCATAGACAAAGAGACCCTACTCCTCCCTGCTTGTTGACATACCACATCGCGGTCGTGTTGTCCGTCAGGACTTGAACAGACTGACCGCGAAGGGAAGGGAGGAAGGCCTTGAGTGCCAACCGAATTGCCCGTAACTCCAGAAGGTTGATGTGAAGCAACCTTTCCTCTGGAGACCAAAGACCCTTGATCTCCAGATCCCCCAGATGAGCACCCCACCCTAAGGTGGATGCATCCGTTATCACTGAGGCCACCGATGGAGGAAGATGAAAGGGCTTTCCTTGAGACAGATTGCCCTCCACGCTCCACCAAGACAGATCCGCTGCAGCTTCTCTGGAGATCCTCACAGACTCCGAGATCTCCCTTGTGCTGATACCACTGCTTGCGGAGGCACCACTGGAGCGCCCTCATGTGCCAGCGTGCATGGTTGACCAACAGAATGCAGGAAGCGAACAGACTGAGCAGGCGAAGGACCTTCAGAACCGTAACGACCGCTCCGTTGTAAAATAAAGGAATAATTTCCTGTATGTCGAGAATCCTTTTTGGAGGAGGGAATGCGCGACACACAGTAGTGTCCAGTACAGCACCTATGAACAGGTTGCGCTAAGAGGGCTCCAGGTGAGATTTGGGCACGTTTATCGAAAAGCCCAATTTGTACAACAGCTGAGTTGTATCCTGCAGATGATGCAGCACCTTCTCTGGCGACTCTGCTTTTATCAGCCAGTCGTCCAGATAGGGAAAAACTGATATCCCTGACCTTCTGAGATGGGCTGCCACCACTGCCATCACCTTCGTGAAGACTCGGGGTGCAGAAGTAAGACCAAACGGTAGGACCGCAAACTGATAATGTTGCGACCCTACAGTGAAATGGAGATACTTTCTGTGCGACTTCAGGATTGGGATGTGAAAATACGCATCCTGCAAGTCGATCGACACCATCCAGTCCTCCTGATTCAGCGCTTGAAGAACCTGAGCAAGGGTGAGCATCTTGAACTTTTCTTGTTTTAGAAAAAGATTCAAGATTCTGAGGTCCAATATCGGACGCAATCTGCCATCCTTTTTCGGAATCAGGAAATACCGGGAGTAGCATCCCTGACCCCTCTCCTGCTCTGGAACCACCTTTATTGCACCTTTCTGAAACAACTTCAGGACTTCCTCCTGCAGGAGAAGACGGTGGTCCCCCGAGCAAGCCCCTTGACAAGGAGGGTAATTTGGAGGGAATTCCCGAAAGGGAAGTGCGTACCCATTTTCTACAAGATCCAGAACCCAGAGATCTGTAGTTACAGATTCCCAATCTTGTAGAAAGTGGGTAAGCCGGCCCCCCACAGGACCAGCATGATTCGGAATGGTGAATCTAGGGCTGCTTTGCGGTGGTGGGAGGGGCTGAGGAAGAGGAAGAGGAGAGTTGCCGGCCACGAGTGAGACCCCTGATTCTTCCCCTGAAACCTCTGGACGAGGAACCTTGCTGCTGCTGCTGGGTCTGTCTGTAGGGTCTAAAGGATGTCCTTCCAAATCCTCTGTACCTCTTAAAAGACCCCCTCGACTGAGATTGAAGTCCCAGAGATTTAGCAGTCGCCTTGCTCTCTTTGAATCTTTCTAGAGCAGCATCCGCCTTTTTACCAAATAGGCCAGACCCATCAAACGGCAGATCCAATAGAGTCGATTGCACATCCTGTGAGAACTCTGAAGATCTTAATCAAGCACTCCTTCTGGTTGCGACAGAAGACCCCATGATCCTTGCAACAGAATCTGCAGTGTCCAGCCCACTTTGGATCACCTGACGTGCTGCCGCCTGAGCATCAGCCAAGTTGTCATTAAACCCAGTCCTATCCTCCTCAGGCAGTTTTGGCGCCAGTTTCTTAGCCGAATCCATAAGCTCGTGCACATAGCGTCCCAAAAGACAAGTGGCGTTTGTTGATTTCAAGGCCATGCTGGCTGATGAAAATACTTTCTTTGCTGACTGGTCTAGCCTTTTAGCCTCTCTGTCCCCAGGAACCTGAGGAAAAGCCCCCTTAGACTTTCCCGAACAAGCCGCCTGAATTACCAGGCTCTCAGGTGAAGGATGTGACGTTAAAAATTCAGGGTGCCCTGGGGCTGCTCTATATCTCCTAGCAATCGTCTTAGAGACCGCAGGAGCAGAAAAGGGCTTGCGCCACACCTCTAACACAGGTTCCACAATGGCCTCATTAAAGGGAAGCAAAGGCTCTGAAACTGCCGTGGGAGAATGTAGTACCTCAGTTAAAATGTTCGGCTTGAACTCCGTAGTTGGTAACTGGAGATCAAGCAGCTCCGCAGCCTTCCTGATAACCGAATGGTAGGGAGCAATGTCCTTAGAGGGTTCATCTGACGGTGGAGTAATCTCCCACTCAGGAGACAGATCCAATCCACTAGCTTCTTTAAGCTCTTCGAATACTTCATCTGACTCCACCAATTCTCCCTCTTCCGCTTCCTCCTGAAGGAACCTCTGCTCTTCAATAATCCTCTGAGTCTCCCTTCTGGAACGAATCCGAATCATCGGCGTCGGCGGCGCCGTATTCGAATCCGATGGCGCCGAACGTGGATCTGCCGGAGCCATCGAACGAGGTCGAGCCGGAGCCGGCGAGGATGGAAGCGGCGTCGACATCCTCGGAGCCGGAGGATTCCAAGACGGCGTCGTTGGAAAGAACGGTATGAAAGGGGCCTGTGGATATACTTGCGGCACCCCCCAAGTTAAATGCCATTGGACCCATCGGACCTGCAGGTGCACCAGAGGTATACATGGCTCGAGCGAACACCCTATACATCGCATTTAAGTAATGCGAGGGGTCCTGACCTGGTCCAGGGAAGGCAGGGTACTGGTCAGGCCTCACCGGACTCGTGCCAACCGGCGCAGACGGTGGAATCAGCGGCGTCGCAGGCTCACCCGGGGCTTGAAGATCTTCCGGGGCCGGAGACGGAACCGGCGCCGGAGATGGAACCGGCGTCGGAGTCCGAGCTGGAACCGGTGAAGCCGGAGACAAGGAGACCACTGGAGATGAAGGACCAGTAGGCGAATCCGGCACAGGAGAAGGAGAAACAGAGTCCTTCCGACGCCGAGTAGGTGACTTCGGCGCCGAGCTCTTATCCGAATGGTGTCGAGACGAGTGCCTTCTCTTTTTCCTGGCTCGAGAAGTATGTCCCGAAGTCGACTTCAACGCCGACCTCGATCGAGACCTCGACCTTCTTCTCCCTCTCTATTTTTGCAATAAAGAGTTTTGCCTCCCGTTCCTTAAGAGCCTTCGTGCTCATCTTGCGGCAGCTGGTACAGCCATCCACGTCGTGGTCCGACGATAAACACCACACACAGTCCTCATGAGGATCTGTGATGGACATGTGCTTGCCACACTCCCGGCAAGGCTTAAATCCAGACATTTTTGTCGACATCCTCGAAAGAGAACAGGAAAAATAACGAGAATACACAAAGTATCAACGACGCTAACAGCGATTCCCGAAATCCGTTGGCTTAGACGGCGCGGAAAAAAGGGAACCGACGTCATCACGCCGACGAGGTCTTCTTATGGAGCCGGTGACGTCAGCGGAGTCGCGAGCGGTGCCGTTCCTCTGTGACGTCGTCTTAGACCTCATCGGCGTGGACTGCTACAAAAGTTTCCAAATGTTGCTGGCGCAGGGATATTCACAAGGTGAGGAATCCACTGGCAGATGTATCCATCAGAAAGAGGGTCTCTATACTGAAGAAAGAACACTATGATAATGACGAATTTGAATCATGAGAACGAGGAGCCACGACGGAGGGCAGCAAGTAAGCAAACAGTATGCCTGGCGCTGTAGGGAAACGTTGTGTGAGCATTGGTGGCAGTAGGCTTCCAGAGTGAACAGCATAGAACGTCTGAGGGGAACCACGATGACATCAGGGAAACAGGCTCGTGAAAGTAAGAGAGCGCTACTAGTGACACGTGCACCGATTTTAAACTACAATGTTGCAGTTAAACTGCCAACCGAGTGCCAATGTTAAATGTAAAATATTAACTTACTTGGGCAAATGTCACAAAAGACGCAGTGAGCTGAATCCAAACAGAGTGATGGGGAGACACAGTCCAAGTAGTAACACCGCAAAGCACTGCAAATTGACCCAGAAAGCGGCTGTATAAAACAAGCAGTGGTTGTAGATCCAGTTAAGCTGAAGTGGACACAACAGAGTCCAGAACACCCAGTTAGAGTCACAGCAAGCAAAATCCCAGGGTTAGGAACAAAGAAAACGCAGCACAGCATGGTAGACAGCAGAACAGAAAAAACGCTGTTCCAAAGTAACTGCACAGGCAACAAGGCAAAGACAGTTCATCCAAAGCAGGAGGGCAGACTTCCACCAAGACAGGCAGGCAGTGGACAGCAGGCAGGTAGGAACTGGCACCTTAGATCACTGGTAAAACGTTCCTAAAATCCAACAGGTGGCAGGAACCAATCCAAATGTATAGTACTCACTAGTACATGCAAATAATGTCCAGGTTACAGATAATGTTCTCTGTCAACATGTTACAGGACAGGAACAGTTCAGCTAAGACAGGCAGGCTTCAAGACAATGAAGGAAATTCTAAGACAAACTGGCACTTACTTGTTGGGCCGCCCGATGAAACGGTCACTGGTGGGGCATTAGGGGTGCCAGGTTTGTTCAAATCCACAGGTTGTAGTTTCTTTCTTCAGTTTTAAAAGACCAATCTCCATTCAAGTAGCACGCAGGTTCTTTAAAATCGTCGCCAGTGTTACAATTAAATGAAAGATACGTGGACCAGTGATGTAGTTCAGGATCACAGCTTTATTCTTCAGATAGGATCCAAGTTATGTCTCATGCTATGCTTCATACAATGCCATGCAATGCCCCACCAGGAGCATCCTCCTTGCTGCTCAGCCCTTCCACACCAACTGATTCCTTCTTCCCACTCAAACACTCAACATTCTGATGACATCACATAGACTGAGCAGCAAGGCAAGGGCAGCAACAGAGAGGATGCATTAATCACTTACTAGATTATAACATAGTGCCAGGAAAGAAACAGACTTAGAAGATTGGAGAAGCGATTTAAGGAAGCTAGCTGGATAAACCATGCACTCTCATGGAGTGTTTCATTAAAAAAAGAGTTCTCTTAAAGCAAGCACTCGTTAAAAAACGATGAACCCAATCAGAGAGGTGGTAAGGAGGTTATGCTCCATAGGAGGACAAAGACATGTTAGATAGTCTAGAACAGAGCCAGCGAATAAAAGAAAGCAACTGTGAGTGACAAAACAAAAAGCCAATGGTAAGGAATGGGTGGAATGCATTCCTACCTAAACATTCAGCATGTACCCACTATGTCTTTGCAACCAGACGCCTCCAACCTAAAAACACATGCTGTGGCTGGTATTCAGACATGCAGTTTGGTTGATGGAAAAGCAAAAATGAGAAAAATGTCAGAAGGCACCAAATAGTCAGTTAAAAACCAAACACATTACATTTAATACCATTAAATGTAACTGCAGAGCGAAAGTTAAAAATAAATCAGTGAATCACCACATTAAAAAACATACAAAGATCATAAAATGATTAATTCAAGCAACAGAGCTACAGCAAGTAATATCAAGGGGTCAACTCAGGTTCAGTCCCGTTAGCATGGAAATGTGCTATGGTTAAAGCCCTTCTAAAAAAAAAACAATCTGGATCAGGACAATCTTGCCAATTATCGCCCTATCTCTCTCCTTCCTTGGGTGAGTAAGATTCTAGAGCGGCATGTAAACAATACTATGGTAGCCTTTCTGGAAACTAATAACCTACTTCACCCTTCCCAGACGGGGTTTTGTCCCCAGTTGGGTACGGAGACTTCCCTCCTTGCGGTGACAGAGGAAACCAGAGGATTTTGGATCAGGGGGGCACTGCGGCCATTATCCTTCTTGACCTCAGCGCCGCTTTCGATATGGTTTATCATACTACCCTGCTCCTCAGACTTAAGAATGTGGGAGTATCAGGTATGGCAGTACAGTGGCTTCAATCTTTTCTCAGTGACCGCTCGTTCAGGGTCTTTGAGGGAGATGTGGTTTCTAATGAGTTTCCCCTTAATTGCGGGGTTCCTCAGGGCTTGGCCCCTAGTCCCACGCTTTTCAATATATACCCGAGACCCCTGGCAGAGATCGTCCAACCATTTGGCATAAAAATAGTCTCCTATGCGGACGACACCCAGCTCATGGTGGCACTTAACCACTCCAAAGGGCCATCTAGCACTCTAAGCAGCTGTTTAGAGGAGGTTGCCAAATGGATGGAACGTTCATGCCTTAAACTTAACGGGGACAAAACAGAGCTTATGCTCCTGGGCAATTCCCCTGTTTTCAATCCGGCATCACTCTGGCCAGATTGCCAAGCACTGCCCCGGCCCCCAAAGAGCAAATCAAGAGCCTGGGCATCTGGATTGACCACTCCCTTACGTTTAGTCACCAGGCAGCGAAACTCTCTGCAACTTGCTTCGGGCTACTAAGGATGCTTCACTAGATTCTGCCCCTTCTTCCTTTCCACGCCAGAAGGATCATGGTACAAGCCCTGATCCTCTCTAGCCTGGACTATGGGAATGCATTATACTTGGGAGCTCCGCAGTACTCCATCAATAAGCTCCAAGTTATTCAGAATTCTGCTGCTCGTAGACTGCTTCAGATTCCCCGTTGGCACTCTGCCAAACAAGCATTAAAGAGCTTGCACTGGCTGCCAATCAGGGAAAGGATCCAGTTTAAAGCTATGTGCCTGATCCATAAAGCCTTCTGGAAGAATGGCCCTCCCATTCTTCAGTCTCTGATCACCCCCTATCACCCAAAGAGAGACCTTCCGTCATCTGTATCTCTCCTTGCCCGTCAACCTAGAATAAGGAGGGCCAGATGTGGGGGTCGTTCCTTCGCGTATAATGGCGCCATTGGCTGGAATGCCCTTCCGCTTCAATTACGGAAAGAATCCAATCTTCTATCTTTTCGCAAGCTCCTAAAAACCTGGCTGTTTTAGCTTTCTCCTCTGCCTCTGTTCTTTGCATGTTTTTCGTCCGCAGCGCTGGGAGGCCTTCGGGTAGCTATCGCGCTTTATAAATATCATTTCATTCATTCATTCATTCAACTGGAGCAACATGGGATGTCTGAATAATTTCATGTCTGAGGAGCGGCACAAGCTTCCTGGAGTTTATAACACGTAGATCACCATGAGTACAAGAAATAACAAGTATTAGGAAAGCCAATAGGTCTTGTGTTTAATATGTTGCGACCAGCAAGGATCGGGGTTGGGGGATCAAGGGTGGGACGCGAGGGAAGCGGGTGTAATAAAACTAAAAGAACTTACCTTCTCGTCACGTCTCTCCTCTGCAGTCCCTCGCTCCGGCCGGAACCGGAAGCCCACCCAGGCTCCCAGTCAGCCAATCACAATGCTGAAATGTAGCGCTGTGCTTGGTCTGAGCGCCGTGGTTCGGCGCTCAGACGCTGACTGGGAGCCTGGGCATGTTCTCCATGCAGGCTGTAATGCAGCCTGCGTGGAGAACATGCAAAGTTCACATGAATGTTTGGCTGGCCCGAGAAGGCCGGCCAAACATTAATGAGCATTTACAATGTGCTCACCACTCCCCATGCTCCTTTTGTGAGAGCAACCCCGCCAAGCTGCAAGACATCAGGACACTATAAAATAATAATAAAGTTATCATTTTATTTTTCTTTAACTTCACTGCTAAGAAGCAGTGGGGCAATACTCCTCTGCCTTAGCGGAGGAGACGTCCCTGATTTGCACAGATCTACTTGCCTTGCCAGTGCTTGTTTGATCTGGCATATTGTATGACCAAAGCATTCTAAAGAGGACATCCTTCCATGTAGATGTGCCAGACACACCGGTAGCCATCTTGGAATATTTTTTGTAAAGGTATACTTGCAAAATTACCACTCTTTTCGCATGGACGGGCAGCTGTTTGTTACAGTTTGACAAAAAACATTCCAAGATGGCTACCTCTCCCTCCACGTGGAAGAGTATGTACATCAGATATGGGGAACGGTTTTACATTTGTAAATTGGATAGGGTAATGTCCCATATGTGTACATAAGATTGTGCACGGTCTGTGGAAATGGAAGGAGATAGTTACCTACAGATGTATCAATTAATCAATCAGTAGATTTGTAGAGTGATACTGGTGTGGTGTACTCAATATGCATTTGAAAAGTAGTGTGGTTCATTTGTGATGATATGGGAATGTGTGCAACATATGTATATGAAAGAGAATTTGTAGTAGTTACTGCTTTAAGATGTTTAGAACGCTTGCTCGGTTCGGAACCTCCCTGCGTGAGAGTTCCCTACCGGGCGTTGAAGGTTGTGACAGTTGATTTTGAGACGTCGTCCGAGCTATGCCTAAGATGGTTCAGCAGCATGAATAAACCTCGCCGTTAAGCTTACCCGGCTCTTGTGTATATTTACGACATCTTTTGATGGCGACGAGTGCTACACCATCTACACGGACCTGCATGCCTCACCAGTGTGGTCACCCTGCTTTTAAAGCCAACTTCAGCTTCCCGCGAGGATTTTGGTCAACGGCTGGTTTTGTCGGAAGTTGTTCTGGTTGCCGGAGAGTCGCAGTGACTTGTTCAGGGAAGCTGAGAAGAGCTGGTGCACTGTAGGCAAAGCGTTTATTTTGAAGAGGTGACGTGTAATTGGTGAAACGCAAGGAGGGCACTGCGTTTCAACGCAACCTACGACAACATAACGACAACATGACAACGGCGTGACGGAGCACGCTCTTCATCAAAGTCTGAAACGCAAGGAGGGCTCTGAGTTTCACCACGATCTACAACGACGTGACGACAGCGTGACGGAGCACGCTTTTCATTACATTTCCTCTGTTGTTCGTCTGGCAGGGGAAAGCAGAGTTTGTGGTGCGTTCAAGTCAATGGAGGAGCATGGTGACAAAGGATTCTACGTCACAAAGGCACTTCCTAGTGGAGCACTTCGTCAGACTTCTCGGGACAGTTGCTTCAGAGATTACTACAGAGGTCGTATGTGGAAGCGCTGTTCATGGAGAGACCTACAGGCGATTTAGGTCATTGTTGCTTTGCTGGTATGATAAGCGCACTGTCATTAAATGCGCTAAGCTCATTTCTGCCCAGTTATTGCTGCCTAATTGTCTGGTTTTAAACTATGCACATTGTGATTTTTACTTAGACAATAATCACGTTTCCTATACCTTGGGTAAGACTTTGGCCCCTCCTGGCACTGCCTGTCCTCTTTGTGAACATATATATATATATATATATATATATATATCACTCTACACAGGTACGCGACAGTCAATTTGTGCATTTGCTAGTAAAATACTTTCTACCCCCGTGACTTCTGAATAATACACATCTGTTACCGTTTCTGACTAATTGGTTAGAGATCAATTTATTTGTCATTGTACTGATGAGATGATCAAGCAGAAGCTGCTGTCGATGGGCAATCCCACGCTAGAGGACACTATTAAAATGGCCAAGAGCATTGAAACGTCTCAGTTGTCAGCTAAGGAACTAGAATCCAAGAATAGTGAGCCTGTCTCTGTGGGCAAAGTCAAGGATTCTAAGGAGACTAGAGACAGCAAACCTCTTGACAGGTCATGTCCTGGTTATGTTGATAGACAAAATTATTTTTTTTCTCAACAAAACATTTGTTTCAGGTGTGGGTACAAGACACATGCAAAGGGTGGTAAGTGCCCATCTAAGTTTGTGACCTGCAGAATTTGTAATAGACCAGGTCATTTGGTAAAGTTTGTCAATCTGGCAAACAGTCGTCCACTGTCAAATGTGTCATGGGTGATAATCTGTCCGGTGAAGGTGATGAATCCATCACCAAAGACCTCAGGAACATGATCATAGTGGTGCAGAATGAGGAGGTCAAAGTGGGAAATTCAGAACTATGTGTGGATCCATATGTTGAGGTTTTGGTTGGAGATACAATTTTGAAACTTTTGATAGATTCTGGTGCACGCATCTCCATGATCACACAAGAACTTTATGACAAAACGTGGCCTTCTAGACCACTCTTACCCCCTGATGGTAAGGCAGTCTCCTATGAAGGTCGTGAAATAAAACTTGTCTGGGTACATTGAAGACATTTTGGAGTTTAGAGGTAGAAAGATTGCTGGGAAAGTATACATTGCACACAAAGGTTTGAACATATTGGGCTGGTTCCACCAAGGATTATTTGGTATAGTACTCAGACCTGGGACCAGTGAGCAAGTACTGATTGTGAGGGATAATTTGGATCTTGAGAGTATAATCAACAAATTTCCCCACATGGTTTCAGGTGAGTTAGGGAAAGTCGAAGACTACCAGCATAGAATCATTGTGATGGTGCAAAGCCTATTAAAAACAAGCTGAGGAACGTCCCTTTTAGCATAAGGCAAGATTTGGAAAAATAACTTAATTCTCTGTGCATGAAGAGAATAATCAAACCAGTTGACTCGTCCTTGTGGCTCTCTCCTTTGGTGGTCGGCCACAAACAGAATGGGGAGTTGAGGGTTTGTGTTGACCTCTGCTGCTTGAACAAAGATTTGGGTAGATTCCCACCCACTCCCCAACATAAACAAACTATTAGCAGGGTTGAAGGACGCCAAGGTTTTCTCAAAGTTAGACTTAGCGTCTGCTTACCACCAAGTAGAGTTGGCTCCGGAGTCTAGACATCTCACTGCTTTCGTTTCTCCCTTTGGTACTTACCAATATGTTGATATGCCATTTGGCCTTGCTTCAGCTGCATCAGTCTTCCAGTGGTTGATGCCTTTGACACTGTGTCTTATGAGATACTTCTTGGTCGTCTAAGGGAGAGGGGAATAGATGGGGTGGCTCTTGCCTGGTTGGAAAGCTTTCTTTCGGACCGCCAACAAGAAGTAAGACTGGGCCCCCACCGTTCAATCTCTAGGGAGCTCACTAAGGGAGTGCCACAAGGCTCATGCCTAAGTCCCACTCTTTAACATATATGTAGCCCCCCTGGCGGACATTGTAAGATCTTATGGTTTCACCCCTGTGTCGTACGCCGACGACACCCAGCTTTTATTCCCTTTTAAAACCTTGACGCCCGCAATACAAAAATCTTTTGCGGACGGAATGAGAGCAGTATCCCACTGGATGGATCAATCACCTCCAGTGTAATGTAGGCAAGACTGAGGTAATGTTGTTTGGAGAGGCCACACTTCTGTGGTCCCCGGAATGGTGGCCATCGGATCTAGGACCAACCCCTATCCCCAAACACACTGTCAAAAACCTCGGTGTGCGCCTGGACAAATCTCTTCTGTTTAAAGAGCACACCAACCAAGTAGCAGGCTCCTGCTTTCAGATCATTGGGCTGCTACGACGAGTCTTCCCATTTTTGTCAGACTCCTATAGGAAGACTCTTGTCCAAGCGTTGGTTATAAGTAGATTGGACTACTGTAATGGCCTGCTGGTCTCGGCAAATGAAGAACAACTACAGAGACTACAGGTAGTCCAAAACACAGCTGCAAGACTAGTTCTCAACGCTCAGCCAAGGTCTCCATCACTTCCTCTCCTGACAAAACTTCACTGGTTGCCAATTAGACAGCGAGTAAAATTTAAAATCTGCTGCACCATCCATAACTGTTTGTTTGGCAACGGACCTAAATACTTAAAAGAATTATTCAAATTCCACATACCCAGTCGTGTTCTACGCTCCAGCAGTCAGCAACAACTCCAGATCCCAAGGATAAAAAGAGCCAGGCAGGGAGGGCGAGCCCTGTCCTATAAAGGCCCTGTCCTTTGGAATTCTCTGCCCCTAGCTCTCAAAAGTATGACTAATTTTCAATCCTTTAGGAAGTCCCTGAAAACGTTTTTATTTGTCGTCTGCTAGGTTTTTCCTTCTTTCTTTACTCTGTTTAATATGAGGCTCTTTGGTAAAACGTAAGCGCGGAGATACCCTTTCGGGGGTTGACTTCCTGCGCTCTACAAGCATATAAATAAATAAAATAAATAAATAAATAACATGCTCAAGGGGATCGAAGGGCTGTCTGTTTTTCAGGATGATGTGTTGGTCTTTGCTCCAGATTGGGATGCCCATGATGCCACTCATCAAGAGGTTTTATCTAGGTTCCAATCTAATGGTGTGGTGCTGCGAAGAAACAAGTGTATTTTCCTTACTAAAGAAGTTGAGTATTTGGGGCATTTCGTTACCAGCCAGGGTATTCTCCTGAAGTAGAGTCTGGTGGATTCGATTTCCAAGACAAAGGCTCCCTTTGGACAAGGTTAGCCATAAGTCTTTCTTAGGTCTTTGCGAATTTTATTTGCGCTTTGTACAAGATTTTGCCACCAAGTTGAGGCCTATGTCGCAGATGCTTATGAAGGGGGTTGCGTTTGATTGGGTAAAGCAACAGATTATTTCGCCCTAAATGTGAAAGCACTATGATCCAGAACTTCAATGCACTTGGACGGTTGATGTATCTAATGTTGGGGTGGGGGCTGTGTTGAGTCAAACTAAACGGGGTGAGGTTAGGACCATTGGTTTTGCCTCGAGAGTTCTGTCAGACAGAAAAACATATTCGGTCATCGAAAAAGCTATTAGCCTGTTGGTGGACTGTAATGAAGTTTCGCAATTTTATATGGGGCAGGAAATGTTGTCTCCAAGTGGATCACAAGCCTTTGGTTTTCATTTTGAATGGGAAGAATGTTAGAGGTTTCACTCCAAGTATTGCTCGCTTATCCTCAA
Organism: Triturus cristatus; assembly: GCF_964204655.1. NCBI lineage: Eukaryota > Metazoa > Chordata > Amphibia > Caudata > Salamandridae > Triturus > Triturus cristatus. Next base: position 1,053,580,432 of record NC_140579.1, on the reverse strand, counting down.
AATTGTTGCAGTTTGATTTTTTACCCAAGTACATTCGTGGTAGTAAGAACGGCTGTGTAGACTACCTTTCACAGTCATCTGACTGTTGAGCATGATACTGATGCGGGCAAGGAAGAATTCATTGTAGCGGCCGTTGATCTCCCACAGTTGTGTGCGATTTCTGAGAATGAGTGGCGCTAGGCTCTTAACAATGATGCTTCCATGATGACTGTCATGAGATATGTGGAAATAGGTTGGCCAAGGGAGAGAAACCTTAGTTTTGAATTCTAAACGTATGTTCAGGTGGTGGATGACTTATCCATTGAGGATGGTTTATTGATGAGAGCTGACAAGTTAGTTCCTCCGGCGTGTTTGAGAGCTGGCATAATTTTGTGTGTCCATGAGGGGCACTTGGGAGCCACCATGACTAAAAAAAAGGATCAGACTGTCCTTTTGGTGGCCTTCTATGGATAGGGAGGTGGATGAGATGGTCAAAGAGTAGGTCATATGCTCTAGCTGTGATAAATTCATCAAATTGCGCACTTTCTCCCATTGAGCTGCCGTCTGCACCATGGGTGAAGTTAGGGCTTGACATAGTTGTACCTTTCTACGCGCTTGATGAGTCTTGAAGGTTTGCGCTGGTCATGTTGGATTACTATACTAAATGGCCTGAGGTTAGGTTTGTGAGAGAGAGGACCTCCAAGACTGTTGTTGATTTTTTGAAAGGTGTGTTCTTGAAGGAGGGTTTCCCGGAAACTCTTGTGACAGACAATTTGTCGCCAGTGAGGTTGAAATGTTTCTACAGACTAGTGGGATTAAACACCTCAAGAGTTCACTGTACCACCCTCAAACCAATGGATTGTTAGAACGCATAAACAGGGATTTGGGCGGGGAATGTATACAGTGGGCTCTTGCAAATAACCATGTGGTAGCAAACTCTGTCAAGACCATGCTTTGGTTCTAGCTCACAAACCCTCAAGCAACCACTGGTGTGTTACCTTTTGAGCTGTTACGTGGTCGTAGAGCTACAACCAGTTTCAGTCCTAGTTGGATGAATACATGGGTCAAAGGTGAGCAGTGGCCTGATGTTAGTGTGAGGAGTTGTGCAAGTTTGACCCAGGAGAAACAGAAGAGATACTTTGATTCGAGGAAAAATGTCAAAGAGATTAAGGTAGTTGTGGGTGATTCTGTTCTTGTGAAAAACCTGTCCATGTGAGAAAGGGTTGTTCTAAATTTGGACCATCCACCAAGGTTGTGGAAGTAAATGGTTGTTCTGTGAAGCTTGAGAATGGCCAGTGGGTGAATAAGTGTTGGTTGGTTAAGTTTGGTAATGTTGATGAAGGCTATGGTGGACACAGTGTGGATGGTGAAAGGATACATACACAAACGAATCATTTTGGTTTGAGACGTAGTTCTAGGGTGAGGAATGTTCCTTTTCGTTACAGGGACTGATGGGTTTACTTTTATATTGTCTTATCTTATGGTATGTTTATTGCACTGTTTTATTGCTTGTTTTTATTATCCTCTTTTGTTTCCCTTTCTTTTAAGCCTGGTTTTCTTAGGTTTTGTTTTTTGTATTGTAAGGAAAGACCCATGTAGTAGTTACTGCTTTAAGATGTTTAGAACGCTTGCTCGGTTCGGAACCTCACTGCGTGAGAGTTCCGTACCGGGCGTTGAAGGTTGGGACAGTTGATTTCGAGACTTCGTCTGGGTTCTGCCTAAGATGTTTCAGCGGCATGAATAAACCTCGCTGTTAAGCTGATCTGGCTCCTGCGTATATTTACGACAGGATTGTGTTGCATGTATTAAGCTAGGTGCTGCATTATATATGTATAGGTGGTAGGGAGCTGGATGTGTATATGGAACTGGCTGCTCTTGGTAAACAAAAGTGTACGTTGCGGTCATGGGCATCCACCTTGAGCCTTCGAGGTTTCAGAGCATACGATGCCTGCAATAAACAAAAGGGAATGAGGGGTGGAGTCTGAGAGATTGAGGCACCACCCACGAAGCACCATCTTTGAACAAGCATCAGTGGAGCAACGGTGTCCTGGGGTAGGGGGCAAGTAACTGCTGCCGAGCAGCAGGAGGAGAAGGAATGGAGGAGTTGGGCAGAAAAGTCACATAAATATTTTTCAAAAGCAGGACAAGGGGCGATGATGTAAGCCATAGGGGAGCTGGGGAGTAACTCGAAGACGGGGGGAGGGATCTAGAGGAGCAGAGAAGTACACAAGAGAGAGGGCTGCAAAACACATGCACTCTCATGAAGTGCCTACTGAAAACGCAAAAAGTATTTCCCCAAAAGTGAACAGTGGAAGCACACAAATTAGCCAGTCAAAAGAATGGTAAAGGGGCTATACTCCAGAGGTGAGAAGATAAAAAGAGGACAGCAGGCCACTGAACAAGAAGCAAACAATATGGAGTGAGAATACATGTAACCATGGGTAAGCAATGGATAGGCTCTAGGCCCACTGTAGGATTTAGCAAGAACCACAAGAGGCATTTGCCTACCTGTAGGGGAGATGTAAAGATGGCTGCCACTGTGCTCAGAACAGTAAACTGACTGGTGAAGGAGAAACAAAGAAAATGCTAGAAGACACCAATATTTAGTTGAAAACCAAATACTAATAGTTTGAGCTTGTAAAAAATTGTCGCAAATTCTGGGCTTACATCATGAATTGTGTTTATGCTAACATGGGGTAAATGCACATATCTGTTGTCCAAAAAGCTGAACGTGTAAGCGCTGTAGATGCATCTGGTCTCTTCCAAGCTAATACTCTTTTCTTCAACATGGTCTGTGTTCAGAAATATGCTTTGCTTTGACTGATGCTCCAGTTTGGCATGCATTTAGGTGTGCTTTGATTGGGGACTCACAGCCTTTTAACGATTGGTAGGCTGCTGAATATGTTATTTGTTATTCGAGTAATGGAGGGTGCACAGAGCAGGCCACGAATTCAAAGAAAATGTTGCACATTAAGAGACATTGGGGGAGCAAGCAGCGCCCCTCAATGCTTCGATCTGGAGATCTATAACTACTACAACTATTTACTGAATGCCCAGGGCTATCAGTAACTTTTAAAAGCTTTGAGATTGTAGGAGTGGCCACAAACCATTGATAAATTTTCCTGTCAATCTAAAAAAAAGGAAATACCTCTTGATTTCCCCATTTTCCTTACGATTCGCAATGAATCTCAATGTTGCCATTGTGAGTCACATATTTAGACCTCGCAGGGTCCCTGTGAGACGGGTTTTCATATTTAACTCTTGAAAACGTTTCTTCTTTCTGCAGCGGATGCTTGCAAGGATGGAAAACATTTCATACCCTGGGCCAAATAATGATAACCAGGATTTAACATATATCTTCAGCAAAATGCAGGCACAAACATGACTTCCTTGTCGTCCAGATGGCCAACGTTAATTTTGTCACGGATTGTGCGGGGGGTGCCACAATACCAAGCAGGAGGATCTAAGCACTTGGAGGCGTTTGAATGAGTGTCTGGCATTGGCACAATGATTTATTCATTAAATGGGATAAAGGGGAGAGGTGCATACCTGTGCTTACTATTGAGTCGTAAATACCATAACAGAGATCTACTTCCTTTGAGTTGTTGCTGTTAGACCATCTTTGTCACGCCACAGTCTGCACAAACCCAGAGCTGCGCCTGAAAGGTGTGATTAATCTCACCCCTGTGGCAAGTTGTAAGTGCCCTACGGTAGTTGTGTGTTAGCAAAGATCCGAAAAATGCCGTTCCCTCTTGTGCCAGCGGCCAGGGCCAGCTTTAGCGCTGGTGGCGCCGGCTGCGACAATCACTTTGTGCCCCCATGTCCTCCTCCGCGAACTCTCACTACCACGTGGCAAAAGTGCTCCTCATCTCTCCAAACATAAGATATGGCTAAACACAGCGCCGTCCCCCCCCCCCCCCCCACCCCCTCCAGGTCAGCGCCCCCTCCACAGGACAGCACCCAGTGCGGCCGCACCAGTCGCACTGCCCTAAAGCCGGCCCTGCCCGCGGCATTCCAACATCTCAGGAAAGGAATTTCCAGATAGGGCTGATCCTTTTCTCTACCCTTCTTTGGAGAACATCCTCAACCAATCACCTACTGTTGAAAGTCATAAGGTGCACGCCAAAGCAACCCCCCAGCATTTTCCTGACAATCAGTTGTCTGCCAAGCTGGAAAACAGATATTCAGTGTCTGTTTTTTTAAACTAGATCTTGGGTGAATTTCCACGCCCAGAATGACTCACACTGACCCCACATAAAATTCAGGCATCCGTAGACTGCCCTCATAACAGTGAAACAAATACATAGTTTAGTTTGCCAATTTGCATCAGACCATTATATGTATAACTTCCAAAAGACTTCATTTTGACTGGTCCAACGAAGTCCAATAAGCGTTTGTGCATGTAAAGCGGATTGATCCATTTCGGACGTCATACTAAATCCTATACTGCAGATAACAGACGAATGGCTCTGGGATCTGTTCTTTCACAGATGTGCAGACACCAAAGCTCTTCTTCCTTTTGTTTAGTATTCCTTTAAGGTGACCAGTGCTAAATTTAATTACTCAAATACAGATAAAGAATTTTAGTTATGAATGCAGCTTGTATACAGACTCCATATATTCTCATACGAGAGTCTGACAGACCATTATTCTCTTATTCAGTCACAAAATCTGCAGTCACTAGAATGGATGATGATGATGATAGATAGCACGTTGGCCATCTTCTTCTCCACTTATGACTGGGACACTGGTCCCAAAATAGAAACAAAAATGATCGCCTTGATTTTCAGAAAATGTTGTTTTCTACCTAATTCATGGCCCCTCTCCCACATTAAGAGATAATATTGAAAATGATTGATCTTACAGCTAGGCCTCTTCGTTCTTAACTGATTCCATTTGAAGGACTATAACAGAATATCCTCCTGAGAAAGTTCAATATGAAATTAAGGGAATGCCTTTAAACAAACACCTATTTCTGCCGACTCCTCGGAGCTGCATGGAAGTGAAATGAGGCTCAGGTAGGAGACCTTTCCTCTTCATGATCCCGCACAGTCATGCGGGCAGTAACGTATTATCAAAGGTGAGAGTACTGGTGTTCCTCACTCACAGAGCACGAAGAAAACGCTAAAATAAAAGGTTTTAGAAAAGAACTTTCGTGCTGCATCGCCACCTACCGAAACGCCGCTCTTCTGCTTCTTCTGTGCTTCAGCTCAGGCTCCTTGCCAATCCTGATGCAGCACTCATGCATGAGAGCAGCATCAGGATTGGCTTGACCGCCCTCGGTTTGCATTCCCATGGAGACTGGGATCTTGTGCGTGCTGTCTCCAACCCAGCAACACAGCGGGTTGGAGACAGCTTCAGTGTGCATGTCTGTTTGGTCATCCTGAGACAGCCGGGCAAACCCACATGTGCACTGAAGACAGTGCCCACCACTCACCCTTGTGACTTGTCCCAAAAATGGCACTGCCCCCAAGACTCATTCAATGGAAGAAAAAAAAAAAAGCAATAATAAATACGTTTTATTATTGCTTTGTTTTTACACATTTTGAGGCTGGCAGGAGGTAGGACACTCCTCCATAGTGGAGGAGACGCCACAGTGTGCTTTGTAAGAGACACCACGAATTCTACACAGTCAGAGTGCCCAAGACACTTGACTTAGTGGCACCATGGGCTGAGACAGAGCATCCAAAGACACAGTAAAATAAAATAGATACATATCCCTTTCAAAAAGAAGCCCACTGACAGAAATGTAAAATGCCCACTACAATAGATGCCAGAGAGACACAACACTGTGGGGCTTACTTACAAGCAACATTGCGCAGCTGGTGCATCACCTTTTTAGCCGCACCGGCAGCACAGTGTGCCAGCTCATATTTACAAGGACACGAAAAAACACCCTGCGTTTCATTGCCTTGTAAATATGGCCCACTTTCACGCATTACTCTGCATGAAAGGGGCATTACAGGGGTATTGCTATGGGTGTTCCCACGCAACATCCATGGAATCTGACACATTCCAAGATTTACTACGTTTTGTAAACCAGGGCATGCGTCAGATTCCTACACCTTCCCAGGGGGAGGCTTAGGGAGGTGCAATGAGAAGAAACACCTTTATTTCTCCTCGTTTTTTATTTTTGTGTGTGCTGCAATCTGCAGCACACATAGAAAGAGGAAAACACCTTTTGTGAATGTTTGTGTGGGAAGGTGTCCCTTCCTACACCAAAACAATCACCCCTACAACACAGACACTCTTGCATCATGGCGCAAGGGGGCCTGCGTTGGCACGTGGCAGTCCATTGTGCGCCAGCGCAGGGGAAAAGGACTCCTGCCCTTTTCTTTTGACACACGGAAGCACAGCAGGAATGCTTACTGCTCTGTAGTGCATCAAAATATTGTAAATGAGGCTCTTAATTTAGAGTTTAGTAGACAGTACACTATCGCAAATGTGGTGATTATCCCGTCCGCCATATTACAAGTGGCATAGACTATAATGCACTTGTACTACAGCAGACAATATATCCACCACGTTGGTGATGCAGTATCCATGCCGCCAAACTCTAAATAAGACCCAGAGTTGTGCGCAACCGGCTCAAGGGAGGTACTGGCAGTGGCCAGAGACTCTGAAAATAAAATAGATGCATGGCATTAAATCTCAGCTTGCTGATGCCAGATTTGTGGAAAATCTTCGAGAAAGTGGGGGTGTTGGGTGATTGAAAAGACAGTTCTGGTGAAGGGCATCTCCTAATTCTTCTCAGTGTAGGAAGTCCCTAGGGTCCATTCCTTCCTCGACTCCCGAGGATGGAGCTAGAGCACTCCTTGCCCTTTTTCTCACTTTTAGAGACAGAGATGTTATCTGCAAGTGGCAAGAGTGAAGAGACCCATATAGTAAAGGGAGTTGCTATCACCTCTTTCGGACTTCACCAAGATGGTACAATATCAATGGAGAATTCTGAATGCAGTCATGACAGAACCATGGAAAAAAGGGCCCAACGTACATGATGTTGCTCCCAGTCAAGCTACGAGTACCGGCAGGTGTAGCGGGGATCCTGGCACTTTGTAACACTGGACGATACCTGGGAATGGCTGGAAGGTTGCAGGTGCCATGAGAGCAGGAGGTCTACAGGTCCGCCAGTCCCAGAGAAGAAAGACCAAACTAAAGGAACGGGCCACAGAAGAGACACAGTCTGCATGTCTCTCTCCCTGCCTCCTTGATCATAGCAAAGTTGGAGCTGGCGGAGGAGGAGGAGGAGGAGAATGGGTTGCCGAAGTCTGCTCATTCCACTCCTGACTTGGTGAAGCCCACAAGAGAAGAGTCCCAAAGAAAATATTCAACTTTTTGCTGTGCCAGATGTTAAGGAGATGGGGCTGGCAGAGGAGGGGAGTGGTATAAACAACTGCACAAGACTGCGTGTAGATTGAGAGAACACTATTAACCGGGCATGGAAGATGGGGTGCTCCTGTAGCTTCAACTCATTACCAGGGGCGGCTCACAGAGGGAATGCTGTGGGGCGGGGCACGGTGGGGAGAGGGGGGGGGGTAGTGGAGTCAGGCATATGACGGCAAGAAGTAAGTAAATAACTAAAACTAATTACCTTGCGCTCACTACATCACTGAGTTGGCGATTCAGCGAGCCGTCGTATGTCCGACTCCACTACCCCCCATCCTGCCCCGCCCCACTGTTGCACAACATTCCCTCTGCAAGCCACCACTGCTCATTACACCCAATATGTGTACATACCTGTCAACTTGAAGAACTATCTCACAGTGGGGGGAGGGCCCTTAAATGGGGTAGGGCCTTTGTGCCGAGAAGTACCTTGGAGGCACTTTTGAACCCCACCCGCCCCCCAAGCCCCCTTCCCCTCCTAAAAAACAACCAAAAGCTTGCTGCGAATATATACCTTTACTACGCATGCTTTACATCGCATGCCTTTAAAATGCAGTCATTACAACGACCGCGTTGTTACAACGCAAACCATTACATCACAAGTAATTTTAATTACTTGCTTTAGGGGGCGCGCTGGACATAGGAATAGTATAATTTACTATTCCTACTCCAGTTTGTGCACAGCAGGGAAGGTGTTGGATTATAAATCCAACACCTTCCGCCCTATACAGCAAGTCGTTGTAACGACTTGCTATGTAATGCCTCGCGTTGTAATAACGCGGTCATTGTAACAACCACGTTGTAATGGCATGCGATGTAAAGCATGCGATCTAAGGGCTGTTTCCCGGCTGGTGCTGATGTCCTGGAGTGTTTTCACACCCCTTAATGGATGACAGCATTTCAAAGCCTCTCAAAAACGAGCTGGAAAACCACTATTTACAGAGGTTTTCAGCTCGTTATACCTGCCACAGTGTGATATCGGCTCCTCACCGGGTGACAGTGTGATGGGAGCCGATATAGTGTGTCACACTGTGGCACTGTGTGAGTTGGCAGGCATGTATGTAAAATAAAGCAGCTGGAACCATGGAGAAGATAGGCCTATTGCCTTACCCTGCACAGCACAGTTCAAGTAAGTCTGAGAACCATTTGCCATTTATTACCAAATCTGAGTCATAGGTGCTTTGGCATGTGGGTAGTTCTAATCCTACACTAAGATGTAGCTGGAAGGAAGTACAAAGGAAGTTGGATTTGAAGGCACTTGGTTGATTTACATTCAAGTTTACTTGGAAAAGCTTTGTGGGACGTGGCGAGCGTGTTATGGCCTTCGGAGCTTCAAAGTTAGTATGTAAAGACAGACGATGGGTGAAACCAATAAATGTGTGTCACGGAATGGGACTAGACTGGGGGTAGAAAAATGAAAGTGGAATCATTAACATGGTTTCATAGGCATAAGCCAGATGTGATCTTTGTGCAGGAGATGCATTTATTCGGGAGAATTAGTAAAATCCTAAAGAGAAGAAAGTGCTACCTAATGGACCATGCAGGCTTAGCCTCAGGCTCCTGGAGAACACAGAACAGATTGCTCTCATGGCAGTTTAGCTACCACCAGGACTGCAAAATGGTACACTGCATAGGGTGCGATCCCGAATACTTTAACCATTTAAGGATCTGGTGGGGATATGAATATGTGGATGTTAGGGAAAGCAGGCAGGTTATCTGGTGATGTCAGGGGGGGGAAGTAGAGAGTTTACAAGTGGGAAGGGCAAACCCCAAAGGACCTGTCAGGACTGCTCCGTTCCTGCGGCAGGTTGCAGCAGGGGTGGAGCCACTCAGGCTTTAACGCTCCCGACGAGATGGAAGGAGCGCTTCGCGTTCTAGTTCTGCGAACGTCTCCTTCACGTCCGGGTACACTTGCCTACTTCCGGGTCACCGCGGCGTCCTGCCTTGCTACTTCTCGCGCCTTACGCCGGTGTGTTCAAACAGCGGTCTTCAGTTTCAGCGTCCCCTGGTACTTAGACACGCTGGACCCCCCCCTCCCCCGGAGGAGCTGTGTTGCAGGTGTCTGTTCCTCCGGTGAAACTTCAGCGATATTACTGTGAATGACAAAAGAAGGAAAATATTAAAAGAATCAAAGCTTCTGCTGATTTGATAACGTGCTTGCGCTGCAGCAGTATTCAGAAAGCTTAATTTAAAGGCACAAATACTTATCTGACTATGTCCCTTTTTGGCTCTGTTGGGCATCTGTATTCTTTTTGTTGCTTGTTGATGGCTACGCCCAAGTATTGCAGTCAGTGAGAAGTTTCCTGCAATTAAGGAAACTGTAATAAAGTTAAAAGAGCCTTTTATAAGCAATGTGTGAGAGAGGCTTTATTTAAATAAACCCCATCCATCGACGAGCTGAACAAACTGTCCACTCAGAACCCTGCGAAATCCTGGTTCCACGTGCGAACATAGAACGTGGAACCAGAACATTATCACACTTCTTCCTTCTCAAAATGAAATTAATCTTTCAGCAAGAACACCTAAACACCACAAACATAAATCTTAATTCCTTGAAGAATAAATAAGATGAAAAAAAAACAGCGAGACATAAAAACATAGAAAGATGAAAATGACCATCTATCCCAGAAACCTAAACATTAACATCTCACAAAATCATGAAGATAACTTGGGCTTTTGCAAACCCTTACGAGTTTGCCTAAGTTCCAAACGGGAGGAGATACCCTCAGAAGAATCAGTCTCACAAAAACTGTTACAACCTGGACTAACATGAACAACACGACTATGGTTCCAGATACGTCCATCATTGGTTTTAACTGCATTTTTGAACAGTTTCACCACACTTTTTATATCAGTGAATTTCAACCAATTAAGACATCCCACCGGAGCCTTGACTTTGACTGTCCCCCACTTTGAACTAAACAATCTTACCAGATTTATGATTGTCAACATAGATCTTCCTTTTCCTTTGTAGAGTCATTTCCTTTTCCCTCCAATTACCAATACCATTATCTTTTAACCCTTTGTCCAAAGTCATCCACCCTGGACACAAAATGGTGTTCGGAGATCTTCCTTTGAACAACTCAAAAGGTGACTTTCCAGTTGTAAAATGAGGTGTAAATCTGTAAGCAGAAATTCGACGTTGTAACTCATCCTTCCAGTTCAAACAGTTAACCCTCGCCAATTGTATACTCTCTTTCAATGTTTTGTTCAACCTCTCTATTGCTCCATTAGCCTCAGGATGATAAAGCGAAATCTTCTTGTGTTCAACTCCACACTTCAACAAATATTCCTCCATTTCACGTGAACAAAATTGTGGCCCATTGTCAGATAGTAAGGAACATGGGAAACTTTCACGCTTGAAAATATAATCCAAAAATTTGATTATACATTGAGTAGTTATGTCTCTCACAGAGCTTACTTCAATCCACCAGAGTATAAATCTAGCAAAACATTCAGAGAAGGAGTTTTGATGTTCACCATTAAGAGGACCAACAATATCAATCGCTACTTCATCCCAAGGACACATGGGTAATCTCCTACAAACCATAGGTGGATGTCTGGGTTTAAGAATTTTGTCACTTAACGAACATGGCACACAATCACGTACTGCCCGTTCTACCATAAGATCCAAACCTGGCCATCAATAATCATGTCTGATTCTCTTTGGTTTTTGAAATTCCCATGTGTCCTTCGTTTGCAATCTGAATAATGTTTTCCCTTAAACACTCGGGTGGAACTAATCTTGTGCCTCTAGTTAGGATACCATCCACAACAGCTAATTCATTAGAAACTAACAACCATGGTTTCTCAAGACTGTTCTCTTTTCCTTGTGACAATAACTCCATCACACCCACCAATTCTGAATCATTCTTCAACGCCTCCTTCCACTCATCTTCTTTTATCAATCCTACAGTGATGTCACACACTTTAACCTCAAATTCATCTTCCATCCCCTCCTCCCAACACAAACTATTTGAATCCACGCTGTCGGCTAAACGTGAGAGACAGTCAGCCGACACATTTGTTTTTTCCAGGAATATATTCAAAGTTAAAAGAGCAGTATTCAGAAAGCTTAATTTAAAGGCACAAATACTTATCTGACTATGTCCCTTTTTGGCTCTGTTGGGCATCTGTATTCTTTTTGTTGCTTGTTGATGGCTACGCCCAAGTATTGCAGTCAGTGAGAAGTTTCCTGCAATTAAGGAAACTGTAATAAAGTCAAAAGAGCCTTTTATAAGCAATGTGTGAGAGGCTTTATTTAAATAAACCCCATCTATCGACGAGCTGAACAAACGGTCCACTCAGAACCCTGCGAAATCCTGGTTCCACGTGCAAACATAGAACGTGGAACCAGAACATTATCACAGAAACATTATATTAGCCTGCACATTTTTGCCTTTTTTCCTTTTCCTCAATTCTACATGCTTAAATCATTCATGTCCATTGAATTTAAGTATCAAAATTATTACTTTAGGCTATATTTTTGCTTTTCCATATTCTTTATTAATGGTAAGAAAGTTGCCATGAACTCTTAAATTGCGTAAGAGAAATGTATACACTGGGTTATCGGTCTTTGCATTTCATCTTTTCACTACAGATTTATTTTGACTCCTGAGGGCATTCTTTTGGATTATAGCAGAAGAGGGGAATAAATCAGGTAGTGAAGATAGCTATATATTTAGTTGTTTCATATAACCTGTTACACTCTTCCCCCTTGCTCAGTCTTACTCTGGTTCTCTATTTGCAGGGTCACACACACAATTCCCAGTGACGACATCTTGCTGCGCTGATCACACCGAGGGACCTTCATTTCTCCTTCCCTTGAATCCCCTCTTCCCCCTGTACACTGATCGTGGTTTGACTGAGTTGGGCATACTAAGTGATAGCGGGAAGTGGGGACCTTCTCTTCAGCTTCTTGCCTCTCGTTCCTGCGGAAACCCCAGGTGAGCCTTGATAGGACCTAAACGGTTTATCGCCGCTTTATCACCACTTTAAATTTCATGCACATAGCACAGGAAATAATTCTACAGAGAAGCAATTCTAGTAGTACTCAGTGGTCATATAATCCACAATGTCCAATTAATGGCTCCAGGAATACTGGACCACTTGTCTTTGCGAATGCAAGTAAATAACAATAGGAGACATCCAAAGATGGGCAGGCGTCTAGGAAAATGGAGGTTAGGGCAATAATGGATAATTTTGGGGATTCTACTTGAAAGAGAACCAGGAAAAAGTTCAGTCTGCAGTGACCCAATGGAAGGCAAATAGAACTGCCAGAGAAAGCACCCCATCTCCGGCATAGTGGTGAGATGGAAATAGCATAAGAAAGATGTTGGAGAGCTTGAAGTGGATCTTCTAGAGATAAAGAGGAGATATGTGGAGGAGAAAGTCCCGGATATGTAACACTGAAACCCAAAGAGACAAATTATACTTTAGTTTAAAATAATGAGGGCTAGACCCAATGTGTGATGACATAAAGAAGGTTCTTTGAGGTATGAAACAAATCATGGAAGCTACTTGCATGGTTTAGCAGAAGGGAGGAGGTTCAGAGACAGATCTGACCCAGAAGGAACAGTAAAGGATTGCTATTGACAAACAGTGCTAGGATAGCTACAAGAGTTCAGCACACACCTCAAGATACTCCACACTGTTATTTAAAAAGGGTGGAAACCACAGACCTCTTTGATTTTGAGAGACCTGCAAAACCAAATACTGTCCAGACCCGAGAGAGGTGGGACACCTCCAGAAAGATCTGCCGCTGGCTATGATTATGTGGATCCATTAAAATTGGAAAAGCAAGGACTGATTGTTAGTCATACTAACCCATCTCCTTATTGAACCTATAAATAGAGATTCTGGCTAAAGTACTTGTGAACTACCTGAAGTCAGTGGTGATGAGGTGATCATTTGGGCTTTGTACCCTCTAAGACCACTGGGCATAACCTAAGGTGCCTTTTTGGATATCTGGACTAAGCCAACAAACTTGTAAAGCCAAAGGCAATTCTGTCACTTGATGTAGCCTTAGTGTGTGAATTAGTGGAACAACTGTATATGATGGCCTTCCTTAGAAAAATGGACTTCAGCCCACAGTTTCTCTCATGGATTAAACTCCTATATCCTGCCCTTATGGCCAAAGTGTTGTTTACCAGGCTCCTGTCTCAACCATTTACCTTAGAAAGGAGAAGAATGAACTTGTCAGGTTAGTGTACGCTATCACACAATTTTCAATGCTGCATCTGTTCATTTTCACTGATGCTGGATGGCCATTGTCCAGTGTCCCACCACCCCTGCTTCCTACTTGAGCAACTATCCACCATAGGAACCATATATCCTTCAACTTAATCACATCAAACACCATCTGCCAATTTATTTGAAACATTCCACACTTCTTAAATGTGATAATGGTTTTGAAATATTGCTTTGAATGCCTAACTTTTCAAGATGCTAGTCCTACAACACTATTCTACTCCTTCCTCAAGCCCCTGTTGTTCTCAATTGACAACAAATTTCTCTTACAGTGTCAAATAATCCAGGACTTGAATTATCAGGGCTATAATTGATAATCAGTGGTGCAACGTGGCACATGTTTTTTTCAATAAGGCACCTGTATATTTTCTTCAGCTTTAATCTCCTTTTACAGAGCCAACATTTTCTCATTCTGCTGTCAGTTAAGGGAAAGCATCAGCCACACGGTGACCTGAAAGAAAGGCCATAACATTGTATTGTGAAATATGGAACCATGCCACTTACCTTAGATAAAGAGTAAATATTTCCCCAAGAGGTGAATCTTTTTTGTTTGTACTATCGATTGAGATGGAGATAGAATGGCTGTATTCCAATTTTCTGGTCTGTGTTTATTCCATCGCAAAGAGAATACAAATTACAGGATATATTGATTGGAAGCCAGCAGCAATCCCAAGTCACCTTTCTATGTCCAGGCTATGAGGCACAGACTTTAAATCCTCTGAGGGGGTACTATACATGCTAAGGCAGTGAAGAACTATCTTACCAGGAGTCATTTTCAGGGCCAAGAAGAGCTTCCAGGATTAGTGAGGTAAATTCCCTGACCAGCGCCCAGGGACACTGTACCCTACTCTGTGGCATTGTTGAAGTAGTGGATCACGAGTCTCTGTTGGAGGCCAGTAGATTCTGAAGAGGACGTCCATGGTACTTGTGAAGTACCCACAGACCTGTTAGTCTTGAGGGTGTTAAAAGTCCCCATCCCAAATTATGAACACTAGGGGCCATATTCTCAAGAACGTGTGATAACCATCGCAAAAGTTACTTAACGCAACCTACAACATCGCAGTCTAACACGGGAAATTTAAGCCGTGTTAACCAAGTATTCACAACACGGCGGTACCATGCGATAGTCACAAGATAACGCGCCAAATGGCTACTCTAAAGTTAACGCCACGCCTCAAAAATGCGAAACACGAATGCCTAAAAAGCTGCGAGGCGCCAAGCGCGATACAAAAAGCTGCGAAAACCAGCCACAGGCCTGCAAATCCCACACGTCTGGTGGCAGAATGCACTATAAAAGCAGAACAAGAAAAACACACCAGAAACAATCCAAAGTGCGCAGCACCATGGATGCGCCCTGACCCAGTGCAGAGGCCAACACAAACCCCACAAACCACCAGCAAGGAACAACGGGGACGGCCGAGGAGAGGAAGACTGGGTGCAGTCCGCAGCACAACCAGATCAGCGTCACGGAGGCGACAGAACTCTACCATCAAATGACCCACCAGTAGACCACCTGGAATGCAGAGGAGGCATGATGTGACAACCTAAATCAGGCACAAACCTGCCACAAACAGGAAGGCTGCAATGGCAACAGGAGGTGGCAGCCCTGCAGCACAGGAGGAGCTGGAGGAAAGCTAGGCCACAGTCATTAAGTGTGGAGGTGGTGCAAGGAGTAGGGAGTACGGACACAGCCCAAGAGGTCCGGACACAACATCAACAGGGTGAGTAACAATCCAGGACGGGGGGGGGGACCGGGGGGGGGAAAGAGATGGTCACAATGGCACACATGCCCAATGAGGTGTAGCACACTGCACACCCACTGGCACACTGCAGCATACACACATAGCACGAACAGCACACCCACATTGACGACAACGTGGTACAATGCGCAAAGCCGACACTGCAGAACAGAGGACACAACTCGCTCCACACATGCACAGAAACATGCCTACTACATCTGACAGAGCAGGAAACTGCAGTGGAGAAGTACGCGTACAACCTCACATCCATCGTGTAGTCCAAATGTACACTGTCCCGCAGCATTACTCAGCACCTCCCAAACAGTCACAATGTACACCGTCAAACAGTCTGCATGTAAACCAGAACAATGCACCAACATACATGTCAACACAATGTTAACATGCATCTCCCCTTCACATTGCAGAGGAGGTGCACGACACCTCCAGCAGAGCACAGAAGAACACACATCTGTGATCCTGGCGAGGACCACCACACCAACGCCCTACAAAAGCCCATGGACATCCCACGCAACCCACCGCCAGGACCTGGGTAGCCAAGCTAATCAGTGGAGAACACAGCCTGCAACAGACCACACAGCAGGAAGCACCTGCAAGCAAAGTTGGATCACGACACTTCGCCCAAGCAACCATGGCACCCCAATGCCATGTGTGTGTCAGCACGCCAAAAGGAGGTGGCCGAACAGGTGTGGGTGGGGTCCGAACCCATGTAAGGCAAACTAGATCACATACTTGGTGTCCATTACCCTTCAGGGACGACCTACACTTCACAAAGGAGACCCACACTGCCATAGACTCATGCAGATGCACATTCACAGTACAGAACCACGCCCAGGGTCACGCAAATAGCATTCACACACCCACGTTGGCTCTACGTACGACGGCCCAGGCCACCCCTTATGAATTGAGTGGGTGACAACAAAGCTACATGTCCAAGCTCTAACCCTCTGCCTCCGGTGACATGTCTGCGTCTGCTGTACACAGCACAATGCAATGTCGTAGGGCCCAGGGCCCTCATGCATACAACAAGACCACAGGGACACATGCATATATCATGTTGAACTGGCTACGGGCACGTGCACCCGGCCCCTTTATAGGCAGGGCCACATGAACAGTGACGCCTGTGTTGGATGTGTGTGGGGAGAGTGTAAGCCATGATGCACAGAATGCTTGGTGTTGGCAACCACTTGAACAGTGGACACCAGTGCAACAGAAACTGAAAACACCTGCATAACAGAGTCAACTGCTAAGCAACAAGGATAAAGCCAGAGAAAGTCCAAAGAACACCCAACATGCAAACAGAAGTGTCCGTGAGTTGCAGTGAACTATGGCTGGGGCACTAGAGATGAGCATGCTCATGTGAAGAAAAAAAGTCTCGGATTGTGTCCCTTCGAGATATTCCTGATGCAGATGCAGTGGGGTGTGTTAGACCTGCATCATCTTCCTCATCAACGTCCCAGGTCTCCCACACTGCTTGAGATGACATTGCTGCGCAACCTCTCCACAGCACAAAACTCAATCGGTAACGGACGATGGCTTGCGGTGCACCTGGAGTGCTGAGCAGAGTATCAAGCCGATGATGGCATCCACAACAGGTCTGAGCAACTCCGTAAGTCTGTCAGGGCCACCGTTTCAACTCTGGCATATGGCGGTTGGAGGTGGTCCTTGCCAGCGTGTGCCTCCTGCGGTGATGTGACATCCGGGCCGGTCAGGACTCAATTTGAAGTGTGAGACCTGGTCAGCCACAGTGGAGTTCGGAGGCAGCGGACAGCGCAGGGCCACAGACACATGGCATTGAGGACCCCAAGGCCATCACCTCAGAGGCCATCTAATATCTCAGAAGAAGGGGTCCCGGACCTGACCAGCACAGAGTTAGTGGCCCCGGATGCACAGCAGCTGGCACAAGCAACCTGCCACGGGATGGCGACTTGCGGTGCACTGAGGTAGGGCCTGGCACAGTGAGTGGGTCCTCATCGATGTTGAAGGTGAATGTGGCAGAGGCAGTGTAGGCGGGAGGCAGCAGTTAGCAGTGGCCCACAGCCACGTGTCATTGGCTCGCGATGCACAGAGTTAGTTAAACCAGGGCAGTTGTCAGTAGTGTTCGATCGCCTCCGTAACGATGATCCTATTCCCTCCGGACTGCAACACGTCATCCCCTTACGCCTCTCCTTGCGTGCAATATGTATTCTGCCTTTGAATAATCGATGTTCAGTTCCAATTCTGTGACCTACTCGTGCGCAGCGTAGGCCGAGGGCAGTAATCTACGTAGGCCCACAGACACGTGTGGGTGTAATGCTATGCACAGACTTGGTGGCACCACATCGAAGGGAGTATAGTGACATAAACTCTGCCTGACTTTAGCGCCAGGACACCTTCGGGTAATCGTGCGCTTTAGAAAAATCGCCTTAACATAACATAAATAATGTTCACTGCCATCGTGCGATCAACACTCAGTTCCAAATGCGTGACGTACTTGACCATAGTGTAGGCCGGGTGCAGCAGTAGAGTACGTCAACAAGAAAGGAGTAAAAGCAGGCCTGTGTCATGGAGGCTATGATGGTCTGAGAGCCTGCCCGGGTGGCGGGGCTTGGAGCTTGCGCCGGCATGTGGTTGGCCCTCTCTGCAACACGCCGGTGTCAGCAGGTGATCAGTGTGGCCTGGCTGCGCAGGTGCAGGCCTGACTGGTTTGGGGGTCCAGCCGGCTGGTGTACGGCAGGTGCATAGGATTGCAGGCAACTCCGCTCAGGAGGACGGCATCGGCCTCGCGGCGGGGTGAGACGTGCCGCCCTGGCAGAGACGTTGGGCATTCAAGAAGGACCATGCCCAGGGCTGCGTGCTTTTTATTCACACTACTACGCTGACCTGGCGTTCGCAGGGCCAACCCACTCCGCTCATGGGGTGGGGGGCAGGGGGGGGGGCGCATAACAGGCAAAATTTCCACGTACTCCCCCACTGGCTGGGGTGACATGGTTGCGTCCACTGTCCACTACACTCCATACATGGGTGTGTTCTGCATACTGCGGTGTGTCCCGCACATCGCCATCACTCTTGGCATTGTGTACTTTCCCATTCATGGTTCTCCTGCCTCCTTCACACATGCCTGGTTCCCACCTCTCCCACATTCCGCTATTGTGTGGCTGGGGTGCCATGCCGTTGATGGCTCATGTTCACGGCTTGCCCAGGTTAACATTGTAAGTTGTTCTGTCGTGTCTGATGGGCGGGCATGTTGTATGTGATTTTGTGACGTGTATATTGTCAGAGTTGTGAGTTGCATGGTTGTGGAGTTGAGGTTTGTGGGGTATTCATTCGGAACTTGCCAAGGGGCTGTGCATTTCCCTGGATGCCATCCTGGTGGCGCTGGTTGATGTACTGTCGGAGGATGAAGGAATCATGCACACTGGCTGGGTAGTTGGCGACGACATTGGTGAAGAGTCCCTGGTGGTCCACTATTGCCTGCAGATTGATGGAATGCGTATGCTTTCTGTTGCAGTGATTGTGTGCTGTGTCACCAGGGGGCACAAGTCAGACATGTGTGCTGTTGATTGCCCCCAACACGTGCATGCATCCAGCTATGGCATACGGTCCTTGCTTGGTCTCCAGCGGATCCTGCGCATTGTGGTGGACGTATAGATACTGGGGTACCAGGCTGGTGATGGCATCCAGGACAGGTGTGAGGGATTTGGATGCGGCTGGCTGTGAGACTCCTCAGACTCTGGCGGGTGTTGGTTCCAACTACTTGGGCGGGGTCATAGACAAGCAGGGCAGCATTGATGCCGACAACAAGGCAAGAATCGGCAAAGCAAGGGCTGCCTATATTCGGCTAAAGATTTGGAGCTCCAAGAACTTAATGATGCAAACGAGGATCAAGCTTTTAAAAAAAAAAAAAAAAAGTCTCTGTATGGAGCAGAAACTTGGAGGACAACAGAGATCACAAACAAAAAAATGCACAGACCTTCATCAACACCTGTCTGAGGAAAATCCAACAAATCTGCTGGCCAAACACCATCAGCAACAACTATGGGAGCAGAATTTCCAACTCCCTGTTCATGAAACAAAACTGAAAAGATGCTGGGACTGGATAGGTCACACCCTCCGTTAGCCCATGTCGAACAGCACTAGGCAAGCCATGACCTGGAATCTGCAAGGCAAAAGGAAAAGACGAAGGCCAAGAAACACCTGGTGCCGAGGCCTCAAGGCTGACTGCAAGGAGATGGGTTTCACCTGGAGTCAGATTGAAAGAAAAGCCTAGAAAAGAGATGACGGGGGGGGGGGCCTGGTTGATGGCCTATACGCCCGGGCAGGGGTGGGGGGTTGGGGGGGGGCAGGCGTAAGTGAGTAAGAATCATATGTTTGCAAAGACATTTTTGACATTAAAGATCTAGCTTTATAGTGTAGCCCTTCATATGATGCATCTGAAAAGAGTTCTCAACTCTGTCAGCATAATCATTGATTTTATATGCATTCCAGCAGACAGTCCGTATAAATCAATATTGGGATATCTAGCTGCATATGTTATATATGAAAATGGCATTTAGAAAATGAGTGGTGTATACAATCTACATAAAGCCAACTTCACCTTCATTTAATTGAGGTCTGATAGTAAGGCATCGTACATCGACGTAGATAAGAAATCTGATAGATCTGAAAACAAAGTGCCAACCTTGCAATTACTGTGCAATTCTTTCATGAAATTCTCCAATGACCATCTAGAGCTGCAGTCATGTGGAACAAGACTCTTTCACTGACACAATAGATGCACAGGGCAACCAGCAATGGAACTTCTCTATCCATGGATGATTGTACTACTTCTATCTTACATTCATCGATGGACAATCACAATATGTCCCATTAAGTCCTATCGTTCCTCAAGTAAGGTTAGTAGTCACAACAGAGAGAGGCAGGTACATGACATGTGGCCAACAGAATGTAGCTTAATCTAAACAACAGTGAATGCATAATAGAACAGTAAAACAGGCACAATTAGAGATTCATGCAGTTGCAGAAACAGCTCAGAATTACGAAAACCTTTTCATAGAACACAATTATCACTTCAAACATTTTTTTTAAGAAATGAGGACGGTGCACAATATAGCACAAATTGCGTAGTTTCAGTCTTGTGACACAGTCTTTATTTTCTTTTTACAGTACGGCACAGCCAACGCGTTTCGTTCCAGAGGAACTTCGTCAGGGCTGAAAAGAATATATATATATATATATACATAAAAACCTTACAATACGTAGGACATATACACAATAAGACTATTAGACATATACGTTTCAACATTAATAGGCATAAATGTTGGTTCCCCTTATAATGTGTTGTGATAAGTGTCTAAGTTTGCGTCTTTCATGTGTCATAATTTTGTTCTTTTCTTCTAAATATGTGAAGATATCTTTGTTTATAATGCTGTATGTATATTCTTATTCTTTCATCCCACATTTTGCTGCAATGCATTGTCTGTAGTATTATTTTTAGTGTTCATATTAATGTTGAAACGTATATGTCTAATAGTCTTATTGTGTATATGTCCTACGTATTGTAAGGTTTTTATGTATATATATATATATATTCTTTTCAGCCCTGACGAAGTTCCTCTGGAACGAAACGCGTTGGCTGTGCCGTACTGTAAAAAGAAAATAAAGACTGTGTCACAAGACTGAAACTACGCAATTTGTGCTATATTGTGCACCGTCCTCATTTCTTAAAACTTTGTATCTGCGATTGCAGTGGAGCGTAAGTGTAGCACGCTCCGGACGTCGCGTGCACAAACCAGGACTTCACTAAGTTACTTTGAAATGGGATGTGCTTAACCATGGTCAGCTACACTGTTTTTGTCGATTAATCACTTCAAACATGGTTACATTTGTAAGATTGCAGATACACAGAATCCGATTAACATCCCCACAGGGGCAGGAACATTATGCCCACAATTGAACATCCGCCTCACGGGATCATGGAAGTAAAGCCATCTGCAGTGTCTGTCCCCTCCACTCAACCCTATGCGGGCAAATTGTCTCCTAACTTAGAGAAATATCAGTCATTTAGTAATATGTCTACGGTAGCCATGTTTTATTTTTTGAAAATTACCTCCCCTCTACATAACCAAACTTATTTTTTTTTTAAAAAGCGTGGACGAGTGTTTTAGCGTAGTCACAGATGCTGTATTCAGGATACATGGAAACAGTTTCACAGCCCGACCAGGGAACAAAATGGCACGCTAATGGCCCACCATGGAGTTTAAACTTTCCATGACTCTGGGCTTCAAAGAGTGATGTCAAATGTGCATGGGGAAGGTGGGTCCAAATTACTTCTTTGCTGTAGTATCACAAGACCAATTAAGTACAAACAGTAAGGCTATTCGGGCCCCCCTGACTAGGGGTAATCCCATTATACGTGGAATGAAGTCACTAGAATTAGCTGTAGAAATATCTATGCCAATTGTGTAGTGTTGCTACTACCCCTACAATTTAGGTAGTGCTGCTGCTATTTAAGTGTATGTGTGAGCAGCAATATTACCCTAGGATCTCTTTGTGTGGCCATAAGTTTAAATTTAAAGATGTGGTCTGAAGTTGTCTTTTTTATTCGTCTAAATATAACTGGAAATATCTGGAAAGAAGATAGTGCACCAGCAAGAACATGACCGACAAGACCTCCTTCAACACAGCCCTCGACCTCTACCACAGACAGTATCAAAGAAAAAGGCTTTGGCCTCACGCATTGAATCAAGCTCCAGTAACAGCAAAGAACTCTTCAATATCGTCAAAGAATTTTCCAAACCCTCAGCTGTAACAAACATTACGCCCTCACAGGAACTCTGCGACAACCTTGCAAACTTCTACTACAAGATCAGGAATATATAAAAAAATAACTTCAAAGCCAAGCCTAAGGCCACTGATTTCTTCAAGCAACACAACGACCTCGCTACCACCACAGACATCCGACTAACCGAATGGACCCAGCTCGCCCCACAGGACACCGCCTACATCATGAACTCAGTCCACTCAGGGGCCCCAAACAACCCATGCCCTCACCACATCTTCAAACTAGGTGAACCAGAATCAGCCACATACACTCACCACCTTGTTCAATGCCTTAATTGCCATGGCCACCTTCCACAAGGACTTGAAATAAGCAGAAGTCAATGCTCTACTAAAGAAAATCTTGGTAGACCCCAGAAAACTCAACTACCGACCGATCTCCCTGATCCTGTTCCCGGTCAAAGTATTAGAAAAAGCCATCAACCAAGATCTCTCCTCACATCTGAAATGAAACCTCCTACTCAACTCCTCCCAATCCCGCAGCAACCACAGCAAAGAGACAGCCCTCATCGCAGCCGACGACATCCAAGCCCTACTCGACTGAGGGGAGACTGCCTTTCTGATCCTCCCAGACCTCTTGGCAGCCTTAGATACAGTCTCCCACCTCACACTCATCTCAAGGCTGCACAACATAAGCATCCAAGGAGCCGATCTCAAGTGGATTTCCTCTTTCCTCACCTGGAGAACGCAAAAATTCTGCATTTCCCCCTTTGCCTCCAAACCCAAGGAAATCATCTATGGATTACCCCGAGGATCCTCGCTCATCCCCACCCTTTTCAACACTTATACGACATCTTCACAATACGTTCTATTAAGTCCAATCACTCCACAAGAAGGTTTAGTGGCCATGACAGAGAGAGGCGGGTACATGAAGTGTGGCCAGCAGGATGTAGCTTAGTTTAATCTAAAATCAAAAAAGTGAATGCATGGTAAAACTGGAAACTAAAACAGGTGCAATTAAAGATTCATGCTGTTGAAGAAACAGCTCAGAATTACAAAAACCTTCTCATAGAGCTGAATTATCACTTCAAACATTGTTGTATACATGGTTACATTTGTAAGATTGCAGATGCAGATTCCTATTCACATCCCCTGCAGGGGCAGGAACACTATGCCCACAATTGAACATTCGCCTCACAGGACCAGTGACGTAAAGCCACGGGGAGTGTCAGACCACCTTCCACCCAACCCAATGCGGGCAAACATGTCTCCCAATTTAGGAAAATACCAGTCTATTATAGTGGCGCCCGACACATAAAAAGTGGTGGGAGGCTATAAAGGGCGCGAGGGGAGCACCGAGGGGGGGTTTAATAATCAAGAAATAAAAAAAAAAAAAAAAAAACAACTTACCTGATGCTGCTTCTGCCACCACACACCTCGGTGCTCCACCACTTCCTGGTCTCAGCAGTCCCTGGGACAGCATCAGAGAATCCCTGTGCAATCAACGAGCTGCTCTCATGTAGCATGAGAGCAGCGGGGGGAAAGGCCTGAGCGGGCTTGTTTAACCCTCACTCAGGCACAGGCAGTCTGCGCTGTTTCCCCAACCCAGCTGTGCAATACAGCTGGGTGGGAGAAACCTAACTGCGCATGTCTGTTTGGCCGGCCTAAGAAGGCCGGCCAAACAGATATGCAGTTAGCAGTGCATATAACTCCGCCCCATCCACCATGGCCCGGCCCGGCCCGGCCCTCCCTACACACTCTGGCTCTTCCAGCAGCTGAAAAATAAAACTAATAAAATATCATTTTATTTTTCAGCTGCTGGCTCTGAGCCATTGCGGAGCAGCCACCCCTGGTCAATTAGTAATAGGTCTTAAATTGACATGTTATATATTTTTTAAATAACCTCCTCTGTACATAATTAAAAGTATTTTTAAAAAGCAGGTGTGAGATGGAGGTTTTAGCGTGGCCATAGATGCTGTATACAGGATACATGGAAATAGGTTCAGATCCCGGCCGGAGAACAAATAGGTGAGCTAATGGCTCACCCTCAAATTTAAACTCCCCATGACTTTGGGCCCCCCCAAGAGTGATGTCACATGGGGAAGATGGGTCCAAACTACTTTAATGCTGTAGTATCGCAAGAGCTGTGGTGTACAAACCGTGTGGATTTGGAGCTCCCCCTTATTACATTTCTCAGCGCCAGAGGCGGAAAATTTACTTTGTTATCTTGAGCATAATGGTGTGACTTGAGTAGGTGCTTGGTAGATGTAGTGCTTCAGAGAGACACCAACGGGTGGGAGAGTACTTGATGAGTCTTTTCACGTGCAGACTTTCCTTTGTATGCATTGTAGACATATGCGAGTACTAGGTAGTCACCTCATTTTCTCCTCCAGCCAGAAAAGACAAACACGCCCCCAATCCGAAAATGCCGCTGCCTTTCTCCGAGGCATTTCTGCTTCGCCTCGAAGAAAGGCAGTGGTGTGCCTGTTTAATCGTGCCCTGCGCTTAATAGCTTTCACGTTATCCGTGTGATCTAAACATTTGTGAGACAATTTAATTTACTGGCCAAAAATGCTCAAAACAGCTCTCTATTCCCCCAGCCAAAGAATACAGGGGGCAGATCCAGGATGTAATACTAAACTGTATTGTCTATGGGGCGCCGGGCTCAGGTTTAAGGCTTATCGATTGTTTCCCTCCCTAAAAAGAATTCTTGGGCGCATTGGAAAATTGCGTGCAGCGCTGGATGCCGCCTGTGGCCACCTCTCCGCCCCTTCGGGCATTTCCGCCGGGGGCCTGGCCTTGTCTTCAGCCCTTGCTCCTCCCATGGGGATCGGAAAAGTTTCGGAGCCCTGGCTGGAAGCCGCTTCTTCCGGGAGGTGGGGAGCTGAGGCGACTGGAGGCGGCTCCGAGGCCAGCAGGCGCAGCACACCTGAAGCCACAGTTGCGAGCCCGTCCTGGGCACTTTGCCTCGCCGCGGGCTGGAGGAGGGAGCACCGGACGCCCCGGGGAAGTGTCGTCCGGGCTTGGCCCATCTGGTCCCCGCCTGAGAACCGCAATCCCCAGGAGGGGTGTCCCGGCATACCCTGCCCCTACTAATCCGGAGGAAGGCTACCCACCTTTCTTGTAACCCTCGCGCTCCGAGTGACGGAGGGGACCCTAGGCGCGGACGCGCCCGGCCTCCTGGAGCCCTGGCTGGGATCCGCGAGGCGAATGGACCCTCATCGGGACTTCCAGGCTGGCCCGGCCATCTGGTCGCCCCATTGGAAAGCATTGCGCGCGACCAGATGGCCGAGGTGCAACCAGATGGACGGGACTGAAAGGACTCCCATCTGTCCAACCCCGAGCCTTCGCGCTAGGGTTCCCGCCTGCCCACGCAGGGCTCCGTGGCTGCAGGGCTCCGTGGCTGCAGGGCTCCGTGGCTGCAGGGCTCCGGGGCTGCAGGGCTCTGGGCCTGCAGGGCTCTGGGCCTGCAGGGCTCCGGGGCTGCAGGGCTCCGGGCCTGCAGGGCTCTGGGCCTGCAAGGCTCCGAGGCTGCAGGGCTCCGGGCCTGCAGGGCTCCGGGTCTGCAGGGCTCCAGGGCTCCGGGCTGAAGGGCTCCGGGCTGAAGGGCTCCAGTGCTGCAGGGCTTTGGGGCTGCAGGCCTCGGTGGACACCCGGGGGACCCATGGAGCCCGTCCTGGGCACTTTGCCTCGCTGCGGGCTGGAGGAGGGAGCACCGGACGCCCCGGGGAAGTGTCATCCGGGCTTGGCCCATGTGGTCCCCGCCTGAGAACCGCAATCCCCAGGAGGGGTGTCCCGGCATACCCTGCCCCTACTAATCCGGAGGAAGGCTACCAACCTTTCTTGTAACCCTCGCGCTCCGAATGACGGAGGGGACCCTAGGCGCGGACGCGCCCGGCCTCCTGGAGCCCTGGCTGGGATCCGCGAGGCGAATGGACCCTCATCGGGACTTCCAGGCTGGCCCGGACATCTGGTCGCCCCATTGGAAAGCATTGCGCGCGACCAGATGGCCGAGGGGAGAGGTGCAACCAGATGGACGGGACTGAAAGGACTCCCATCTGTCCAACCCCGAGCCTTCGCGCTAGGGTTCCCGCCTGCCCACGCAGGGCTCCGTGGCTGCAGGGCTCCGTGGCTGCAGGGCTCCGTGGCTGCAGGGCTCCAGGGCTGCAGGGCTCCGAGGCTGCAGGGCTCCGGGCCTGCAGGGCTCCAGGGCTCCGGGCTGAAGGGCTCCAGGGCTCCGGGGTGAAGGGCTCCAGGGCTGCAGGGCTTTGGGGCTGCAGGCCTTGGTGGACGCCCGGGGGACCCATGGAGCCCGTCCTGGGCACTTTGCCTCGCCGCGGGCTGGAGGAGGGAGCACCGGACGCCCCGGGGAAGTGTCGTCCGGGCTTGGCCCATCTGGTCCCCGCCTGAGAACCGCAATCCCCAGGAGGGGTGTCCCGGCATACCCTGCCCCCTACTAAGCCGGAGGAAGGCTACCCACCTTTCTTGTAACCCTCGCGCTCCGAGTGACGGAGGGGACCCTAGGCGCGGACGCGCCCGGCCTCCTGGAGCCCTGGCTGGGATCCGCGAGGCGAATGGACCCTCATCGGGACTTCCAGGCTGGCCCGGACATCTGGTCGCCCCATTGGAAAGCACTGCGTGCGAGCAGATTAGGGCTGGGCGGAATTTGCGGAATGCCTCTTCGCGGAATTTTGAAAAAAAATTGTGGAAAACGAGCGCACAACCTGAGGGACCGTGTGCCCGGGACTGGGGTCCCTCGTGCTTGGGCAGGCTCCCCTATCTCCCCGGCCTGGCTGCGTTGAGAAGCAGGGACCGGCCCCGGGCCTCCTGATTTTTGGTCAGGGCCTGGGATCCCACGTCCTGCGGCCTGCCAAGTGTCCATCTGCCCGGGACAAGGGACCCTGGTGCAGAGCCCCGGAGCCCTGCAAGGGCAGGCGGGAGCCCTACCGCTATGGCTCGGTGTGGGCAGCTGGGAGTCCTTTCGGTCCCGGCCATCTGGTCGCACCTTTCCCTCGGCCATCTGGTCTA
This sequence comes from Triturus cristatus, assembly GCF_964204655.1. Lineage (NCBI taxonomy): Eukaryota > Metazoa > Chordata > Amphibia > Caudata > Salamandridae > Triturus > Triturus cristatus. Next base: position 1,053,553,277 of record NC_140579.1, on the reverse strand, counting down.
GGGGTGGGCGGAAAATTCCGTTCCGCCAGCGTAGAATAAAAAAGCAAGCCACCCCGGCTCACGGGCCCGGTCCTTGCTTCTGAAAGCAGCCAGGCCGGGGAGAGCCTTCCTGGGCCCCGGTGGACCCCTGTCTCCAGCGCCCGGACCCTCGGCTGGCTTGCAGGACGGGGGGCTCCCGCACCCCGGGCCCTGCCGGACGGAGCACGAGCCCCGGGCCCGGTCCCAGCTTCAGACCCCTAGCCAGGCCGGGGAGAGCCTCCCCGGGCCCCGGAGGGCACCCTTTCCCCAGCGCACGGACCCTCGGCTGGCTTGCAGGACGGGGGGCTGCCGCACCCTGGGACACTGGGAAGGAGCACAAGCCCCGGGTCCGGGCCCAGCTTCCGAACCCTAGCCAGGCCGGGGAGAGCCTCCCCTGGCCACGGTGGACACCCTTCCCCAGCGCACGGACCCTCGGCTGGCTTACAGGACGGGGTCTCCCGCACCCTGGGACACAGGGATGGGGCACAAGCTCCGGGTCCGGGCTCAGCTTCCGAACCCTAGCCAGGCTGGGAAGAGCCTCCCGGGGCCCCGGTGGACACCCTTCCCCAGCGGCTGGGCCCTCGGCTGGCTTGCAGGACGGGGGGCTCCCGCACCCTGGGACACTGGGACGGAGCACAAGCCTCGGGTCCGGGCCCAGGTTCAGAACCGAAGCCAGGCTGGGGAGAGCCTCCCCACGGGCCTGGTCCATGCTTCTGAAAGCAGCCAGGCCGGGGAGAGCCTCCCTGGGCCCCGGTGGACCCCTGTCTTCAGCACCCGGACCCTCGGCTGGCTTGCAGGACGGGGGGCTCCCGCGCTCCGGGCCCTGCCGGACGGAGCACGAGCCCCGGGCCC